>NC_090834.1:41955400-43205400 GCF_028021215.1 Eschrichtius robustus
AACTCTTGGGGGGGGGACAAGACGCTCCAGAACATCAAAAGGAAAAGTCCTTAGACGCCACGCTGTGCCTTTATGCAATCTAATGCCAAGGTGCGCACCAGTGGCAGGCAGAGAAGAACAGGTTCCTGCAAGGCCAGCAGAGTCCTCGAAAAGGGGTTGAGTCCCCTTGGCCTCAAACCCAGCCCTCGTCTAACCTTGACCATCAGCCCCCTATAGCTGGGAAGCAAAAAATTAAAAATAACAAATAAATACCAGGAAACAAGTCAAGATGACCTAATGGATGAAGATTCTACTCAGTGAGTTCTAGGCTTGCTCATGCCATTTGGTCAATCTTCATCTATTCAATTAAATAATTCAGCCTAACAAGTCTTTATTGAGCTTACATAATACCCAAGACTAAAGGGTTTGCAGTAATAAAAAAAAAAAAAAAGGTAGGTTCCAGCTACAGACTGCCAGTACACTGAGTCTTTTGACACGAGGGAACTGAAAAATGGCTTGGCTGACTGAAAGTGAAGTATAATTTCATGGGTCAGATCATTCTGCATGTTGGAGGTTGCCAAGATCCTGTAACAGGGGGCCCATAGCTTTCAGGAAGTTGATATATATCTACTCTTTTCACAACTGTGGGTTTTTTTTTTCTCCAAGAGGGACATGTGTCTAACTCTGCCTTCTACACTATACATCAAGCAAGTGTTAACTGTTGGCTTTCAAAGAATGCAACTAAATGCCTCAGCTTGATGTGGCAAGGGTTGTGCATGGAACATTGGTCTTTTCAGACATTCCCATTCACAACACAAGTCACGTTAAGTACTTTTAAAGCAAGAAGGAGTTGCACACATACTCCCTCCCTGTCAGGGCCTCGTGCATAGAGGTTGTCACTTCTCAGGCTAAGTGCTGCAACCTACAACCTACAACGTGAAAAGAACACTTCTGCTCTCTGGTGCCCCTTTCCCAGGGGGTTGGGATTTACAAGGTTATGTAACATAACTTGGACCTGAAGTCAGGCTGTCAGCTAAACGGGGCGTTTAGGGTAGAGAAAACATGAGTGAACTTGACATGCCTCGGAGGTCTCTGTTGAAATCATGGAGCCTTCGAATCTCGCCTTCGAGTTTGTTTCTCATCGCCTTGTCCAGCGACTCTCGCTTGGTGGTAGACTTGACCAGGCTCTCATAGGCTTCCGAGATTCTCTGAAGTTCTTTTTCAAACTGAAAGAATGAAGCAGCACGAAAGTGAGACTTCTGACATTCCCACCCATGCCTTAGCTATGCTGATTCTTCGATGCTCCGGCTGTGAAGGCTGTATCTTCAGTGCAGCCTTTCTGTGTCTTAAGTTTGTCTACCAAATCCTGCAACCGACTCCACCCCCCCCCCATCTGTTTCCCAGGGCCACATTAGGATCCTGTGAATTACAGACTCACAAGTCTGGTGGGACCATCTGATGTCACCTGGTAATAGTCTCTTGGTACAAATATCAGGAAGGGGTGAATTTAAACATAACTTAGGACTTCCCTGGTGGCGCAATGGTTAAGAATCCACCTGCCAATGCAGGGGACGTGGGTTTGAGCTCTGGTCCGGGAAGATCCCAATTGGTGCAGAGCAATTAAGCCTGCGAGCCACAACCACTGAGCCTGCGCTCTAGAGCCCGCGAGCCACAACTACTGAGCCATGTGCCACAACTACTGAAGCCCGCGTGCCTAGAGCCCGTGCTCCACAACAAGAGAAGCCACCACAATGAGAAGCCCGCGCACTGCAATGAAGTGCAGCCTGCTTGATGCAAGTAGAGAAAGCCCGCGTGCATCAGCAAAGACCCAACACAGCCAAAAACTAAAATAATGTAAAATATAATGTTTAAAAAAATAATAAACATAAAATAAACATAACTTAAACCGCTTATATTAAGTATGGCAATTTACAACTGTTATCATTTTTCCTAGTTAATGTGAGGAAAATATTAAAGTACGGGAAAACTAAAGGATCACAAGTAGAACCCTAATTTCCTGACTCCAAGTACAGTGCTCTCCTGAGACCCTCCTACCCATCCCCAAAGGAACATAAAATCCACACGAAGAGAGGTTTCATCGCTCGGCCTTGTTATCCCTTTGTCTATGAAATTATCTGTATAAAGGACTAATGGATTTGTATCTAACTGTAAACCATAGAAAACCTCTTTATATGTGGGAGTTGAAAGACATGGGATAAAAACCAATTTTTTTTTTTTTTTTTTTATTTCACGAAATCAAGACCTGTAACTGGGAGAGCCTTTAATCTATGGCATATATAAATCTATAACAAGTAGCTATAACTGATAGAACAGGAGTCTAACATAATAGCACGTTTTAAAGTAGAAATTAATAAATCCTATTTTATTGTTGTATAACATAAATGCAGGAGAAAGGGGAAAGAGTACCTGCAAACCTGGCTACCAAAAGTTGGAATCAGAGGCAAAGTGGCAGGGTTGAGAACATCAGCGCCTCTCCCTGGGCACCAAGAGACCTGCACCGTGTTTTGGTCCCTCCACGGAGAGCTATGTCACCATAAAGCAGACACCTCGACTGCCGGAACTCCAATTGCCCAGATCAAAAAGTCCCTGCTGAGACTCCTATAAGTAATACATACCCTAACAGATACCTATTGCACACTTATTATGTGTCTGTGTGCCGAGGAAACAGATATAAGACAATTCCTGGTCTTTAGGGTCTCACAGCCTAGAGCTGGCCTGTATGCAGATACATATGCTTCTACAGTGCAATGTGACAAGGGGTGTGGTGATTTAATGCTATGGTAGCCTAGAGACAAAGTTATTAATTTTGCAGGGGTGAGAAGGGATTTCTATAAAAAAGATTCCAGAGAAAATGCCATTTTAAATGAGTCCTGAGGGATGAACCGGAATTTGCCAAGCAGAAAAGAAAAGGCCAAAGGGCTTTGGCATTCTTGGCAGAAGACAGGGCATGAGCCAAGACAGAGCCACGAAGGGAAGTGCATGTCTCTGACACGACAGGTCATCTGGGGATGACAGCAAGGGGCAAGTGGCAGGAGCAAGCGCCATAAGGAAGGACTTTACGGGCAGAGGTAATTGTGGGGTGGCGGGGGAGAGCTTGGGGAGGGGAGAGCAGCATAAATCGCACCTGAGGTTTTATGGAGATCATATTAAAGGATGGGGTTGCAGGGTGGGTGTAGGGAGAGAAGGCAGGAGAAAGGAGTCCAAGTAAGAAGCGAACATAAACAGCTTAATGACAGGACAAGGGCATGAACCCAGATAACTAAAAGGACAAATTCCAAAGACACTGAAGAGTAGAATCAATAGGTCTCTGTGACTGTTCTGGACGGTAAGGGAGAAAGAAATCACAGACATTCATAGCTTAGAAGACAGAGTAACAAGACTTAACCAAGATAAATGATAAGAGAAACAGGTTTACCAAAACCAAAAGTCTGGTTTTGGAGATACCATGTCTGAAGTGCCTGCAGAACAGTTAGCAGGAAAGAGACAGGTCCGAAAGTCAGGTGGGCAGTTGTTTCACTGTGCATAGATGACAGATGAAGTCACAAAGTGAGACCACTTAGGGAGATCAACAGAAGATCAGAGGGTCAAGGATGGGAGCGCTGACACTGCAGGAGAAGGTGAGGCAGGAGAACCCAAGAGAGAGACTGATGCCAGGGGTGCCATTGCAGCCGGGAAGCCAAAAACTTTAAGAAGGAGACCGAATGTGGTCAATGCCCCGGAGGTTACAGACGGAGCCAAGACACATCTGAGAAGAGGTAGGTGAAGAGGCTGGAGGACATCAGGCCTTCTACTCAGTGGCCTCCAACCAGGGAGGGGCCCAACACCAAGGCTCCCTTTGGCACCAGGGGATGCTCCCAAAGGCCTCCTCATAGCACAGTTGGTTGTTCCACAGTCCCCTCATTTCAACAAGGCCTTTCTATCTCTTCCAAAGATATCATGAACGATTGGTCACGTGGCAGCAGAAAGAACAGCATGTCCTGAATCCTGTTCACAGCCCTACCGCAAATTATGCTCCTTCCTTTTAATTTTGTTTTCAGAAGAGATGGCTCCAAAACATACCACCATTTCTACGTTAATTCCATCTGTAAAAGGTGGCCTTTGTGTTTGGACAGTTGGACCATCCCCATCTAGACCGAAGGCATCACCTAGTCCCCAAGGAAGCTGAGGGCACCAGAAACCCTGAGGGGTCCACCGTGAGACACTGCTCATGCTTCAAGCCCAGGGCAACTAGGATGCCTTCCTCAACTAGGTCACCCATAGGAACTTCCCTCCATCTGATGTCACATACTTTCATCTGTTGTATTCACCTGACTGGAATTCTGATGCATTTTGTGTCTCTGATTTGACTGTCAGCTACTTGAGGGCAGAAACAGTCCCTACAGCCCTAGACCTGTGCCTTCTTATGACAAAAGTACTGACGGTTTACTCAATCTTTATATTTATAACTCCTAAAGACAGACTTGGACATTGATAAAACTACACCCGGTTGTGGATTCTTTCCTTTCATGAAAAGAACTTCCGTCCACGCGCTATAAAGGGAAACTGCAGCGTCCCTGAGACAGCATAGTCTACCGTCTCAGATACTCAGGCAGACAGGAACTGGGTCAGGGTTATGTGCTTGTAGCTACCAAGAGAGAAAGGGCAAGGGTCATAGTTCTGGACAATGTATTTCCTGTAAGAAGCGATACCTGTCGTGGTGGAGACAGATGAGTCTTCTTCAGTGTGACCGGAGAGGACAGAAGTACGACTAAACGCAGCAAGTTAATCAGATGAGACAACGATTCAACATATGGAAGAATTTCCTAACTACCTTTCCCAAAAGTCTACCCAGTAGTGAGCTTCTCTTTTCTAGCAACATTCAAGTAAAAAATGAACAACTTCTTTTCGGAGGCATGAAGCAAGGGCTTCTAAGGGGTGGGAAACTGGACTAGAATTATTTTAATAATTTTTAGTCTAAAGCTCTACAGTTTCTGACTGCACACTCCTTCAGAAGGAGAACCACACCCTCTTCTTCACATCGGCAGCTCCAGAACATCTTCAGTTCCCCTTGATGTGTGTAGAACATCTTCAGTTCCCCTTGATGTGTGTCAGAGGCGAAGGGAGGTGGAGAGGCTGCCTTTGATATACAGACATCTGGGCCAGTTCAGAGTCTGAGGATGACCGTGTGAAGAGGATACTGGGTTTGCCTCCACAGCTCCCATCCTCCCTTCCAGCCTAGACATCAGGAAGCTCTTAGGCCAGGCTTGCAAGATCCCCTGAAATCACATGGAGAAGCATTCCCTGGCCTAGAAACAGAACTACGAGCAGAGGGGAAAGCCTCACACAGCTTTCACTGGCATTGCTGCCATGAAGCAAATGCACAAAAAAGTGTCCGGAGAAAATCTCAGCCCTTCCCAGTTCTAGAAACTGGCTTGCTCCCTGACACCTTCACATGCACAGCTCCGGGACCTACAGAATCGAAGACAGGCCTGCCATCCAAGCCTCAGACTGCCCGATCACAGCCACCACTGTTTCGCTGACAAAAGAAGAGGGTCTTTGCTAAAGCAAGCCCGGGGGGACGGTAAACATGGCGCCCTTTCCCTTCAAACGTCCATCTCCACCCTGATGGCTTCTGAGGCCAACCAGCTCATAGTCTGGTCCAGCTGGAAATTCCGTCCATGAACTATGTTTCAGGGAAACTGGGAGGAAAAAGAAGCAAAATGAGTGCCCAAAAGGAAATAATGAAAGACCACTGCTCTTTCTGGGGGTCCCCAGCCATCATTCCAACACTAACAGGGATAATCACCGCCTTGTGCCTCTCTGGAAACAGGGTCTTCGTTTCCAGGCGGTACTTTGGCAGCCTCTGAGTTTAGTCGTTGTTTCCTGCTGTGTTCCTGGCTCAGTGCACGCAGCCTAAGCACTGCAATTAAAAATTCATCTATTTTTGGTTCTGCCCTGACGATGAATCTGTGCGAGTGCCCCCGAAGCCGTGAGGAAGGATTCTAGGTTGGATGTTCCTGCCGGCACTGGGCAACCACACCCTACGGCGCAGCACTGTGGTTCCACCCAAAGCGGGGGTCAGCATCCCCAAGGAGTAAAGTCACCTCACTGGACAGGCCTCTCCCTAGACCTGAGGCTCAAATAAGCAGCTGCTGAGACACAGCGGAGCCGTGAGGCCTGGACTAGGAGGACCTCGGGAACACAAGCCTTCAACCGTCAAGTCACGATTTCATGCCGCTCTCTGTCTCTTGGCCCTAGCTGCTGAGAAGAGTTGCGGAACTTAGTGATAAATATGGCAAGTATCCATCAAAACCTGAGTTTTCAAACTGACGATTCCAGCTCGACATATGACAGGTTAATGAAATATAATATTTATGGAACCATTCATAACATTCAAGGGACTGAAGGAGTCTGGGAATCCAGAAGGGACACAGCTTTTGATTTTTCTCCTTAAGTCATCAAAATGCTTTTGGTCACAAAGTTTAAGAGTCATCCCTGGGCTTCCCTGGTGGCACAGTGGTTAAGAATCCGCCTACCAATGCAGGGGACACGGGTTCGAGCCCTGGTCCGGGAGGATCCCACATGCCGCGGAGCAACTACGCCCGTGCGCCACAGCTACTGAGCCTGCGCTCTAGAGCCCGAGAGTCACAACTACTGAGCCCGCATGCCACAACTACTGAAGCCCGCGCGCCTAGAGCCTGTGCTCCGCAACAAGAGAAGCCTCCGCAATGAGAAGCCCGCGCACCACAACGAAGAGTAGACCCCTCCTCACCGCAGCTAGAGAAAGCCCACGTGCAGCAACGAAGACCCAACACAGCCAAAAATAAAAATAAATTAATTAATTAAAAAAAAAAAAAAAAAAGAGTCATCCCCTGTGCAGGGAAAATGAGTCACTGGGAGGCTGATTTTGGTTTTCAAAATAGAAATGGGCATCAACATCAAGAAATAGATGTATAGGGGACTTCCCTGGCGATCCAGTGGTTAAGATGCCATGCATCCAACGCAGGGGGCGCAGGTTCGAACACTGGTCGGGGAACTAAGACCCCACATGACGTGCGGCCAAAAAAAAAAAAAAAAAGATGTATGTTACAGGTCCATAAAAAAGTGTATCTTAATAAAAAGTCAACAAAGAATCACAAGACCTCCCAGTTTATGCATCCTCCCTGCAACTGTTCAAAAATATCCATGGAAAAGACAGAGAACCACACTCTGCCCTCAGGTGAGTCTGCACGGCTCCTGAAAGCGTCTGCCATAGGGCTTCACCAGGGAGAAGAAAAAAATGACTGATTTCCCAGGAAATGCTGAGTTGGCCCTTCCCAATTTTCAGACTGTACCAGGAAATAAGCTGCCCCAGGAAGCATCAGAGGCAAGCCTGGGCCTAAGCAGTGACTTCCAGCCAAGACCAGGAGCCAGCACGTGTTTCCCAACTTCTAAGGGTACGACTGAGGCTGGGAGTGAGACCGCCATCCTTAGCAGCCCGCTGGTTCCCGGCCCTCATTTGTTCCCCTCCAATAAACGCAGCCAGACTTCTCCGGGCCAAGCCTGGTCTTGACTCCAGGGAGCTCCAGACCCTCTCGGTGGAAGCTCTGCACAAATGAGCTGGGGCAGGTCCTGTCTGTGAATGTTTGCATCATTCCACCCACTGCTCCCAGCCGACTGCTGCCAGCCCTCAGGGAATCACAGGGGCTGACTGTTCTGACCCCCGGACCAGCAGAAAGGCCAGGCTTAACTGAGAGATCAACACTGCACAGTGAGCACCACGGGTCAGCCAGGAGCATGTCCTGTTACACAGAACCAAGTGGCAATGCTTCTGTAGCCAGGTGAGTTTACATTCTCACCCTCCCTCTTTACAAAAGCCCCTGACAGCCCAGGACAGAGCAGGCACCCAGACTCTTGCGAGATGCCTTCTACCACACATGCCTCCTTGCCTCCAGAAAGGAAACTCGAGTGCCCTGGGGCTCTGCTGCCCGAAAAGATCCTATGACTGGGTGGGATAGGGAGGGTGGGAGGGAGACGCAAGAGGGAGGGGATATATGTATATGTATAGCTGATTCACTTTGTTATATAGCAGAAACTAACACAACATTGTAAAGCAATTATACCCCAATGAAGATGTTAAAAATAAATAAATAAATAAAATTTTAAAAAAACATTGCTTAAAAAAAAAAAAAAAAATCCTATGACTTTTGCCCCTCACCTCTTCCTTTCTACCTGCAGCATTTCAGGTGCTGGCATGTGGGTCATCATGAAATCACTGCCTGTGATTTCACTCTCGCTGGATGTCTTCCTGCTGACTTTGGCTTTCAGCGTAAGGCCCTAAGAATGAAGGCTGCCGTACATCCTAATATTCCCACGACAATGACACAGGCTGGAATTACGCAGCATCTCCCCACCTGTTAAGTCATAAGCATAAGGAGAGCACGCGGTAACCTGTACTCTGCCCTCAGTGCTGAGACATCGCTGCTTTTTGCAGAAACCAGCTAATGAAACCAACATGGCAGTCACAAGGTTCCTGTCTGAGATCCCAGATTTAAAGGAAAAACCTGTCTCTCTCAACTCACTGCTTTGTGTTACTCTCGGTGTCCCCTTTTCCACACTGTCCATCAAATGCTACTCAGCCTCTGAGTCTCAGGTCCAGGGGCACCTCTGCTGCCCCCCCTGCAGCCTCTTGACGTCCTACTGCAGGTTTAACTTAGGCAACTCTGCCCCTTTTGGACTATAAGCTCCTCCAAGGCAGGCACCGTGGCATATTTATTTTTGTCTCCCTAAAGCCTTGCACGGCGCCTGGCATAAAAAGGGGTCTAGTTAAACTTTGGCCAGTGAGTCAGGGAATCAACCCCCCACGGGCAGGTAAGGAATTGTGTTCCCCTTCCAGAGAACTTTCTCCCTCCCCTCCCCTGGGGAAGTCCGGTACCTTGTGGAGCTTGTCGGTGTTGTCGTAGTAACCCTGAAGTTCCTGGTGCAGCACCCGGTTCTCCTCGGTTAGGATCTCCACCATCTGCTGGGCTCGCTCCACGATCGCAAATGCATCCGGACCAAGCTGCTGGCTGGGGGAGGCGGCTGGCGTGGGCTGCGAGGCTGCCAGGGTCATCGGAGGTGGAGGTGGCAGGGACACCGAGTGCAGCGGCCCGCTGACGGAGGAGTTCTGGGAGGACATCGGGCTGTGCTGCTGCACCGTTGACGGGAAAGGAAGCTGGCAGGGGCGGCTGCAAGGGAACAGAAGACCAGCAGTCAGACCCCAGGGCCGTGGTGGGGAGAGGAGGGAAGCCCAACCACACGGGCACTATGGATGGTTTCTACTGCCAGGGGTCATCACTGACGCACGGTCCAAGCTAGGTTGAGTGAAGCAGCTTCAACCCTCCATCCCACAGATATTTAATGTGCTCTTCCCCATCGGAATCGGCACTGCTCTGGTCACCGAGGAAAGAGTGGAGCAGACAGACAAGGTCCCTGCTCTCATGAAGCTTACGTTCTCGGGGAGAGAGACAGGCACACACCATCACACGATAAACACACAAAGCCAGGGATTGAAAAGTAATGAGCCCTCTCCAAAGAATCAGGGTGACAGGGACAGGGAATGACTGAGTGGCTAGGTCATACCGAGAGGTCAGGGGTGGACGCTTGAGTTGAAGTCTGTTGACAGACAAGGAGGAAAAAGTGGTTGGGGGCAGGGGGTAGAGAAGTGGGAAAAGTGTTCCAGGTAGAGGAATCGCCTGCGAGTGGGGCTTAAGGCAGGACTCAGAGGAGAAGATCAACTGGAAGAAAGCAAGTCGATACAGAGCACAGCCAGCAAAAGCAGCACAAGATAAGGCCAGCGGGATGGGCGAGGGTCTCTGCGAGCCAAGGCCAGCCCTTCCCTTAGAGTGTGAAGGGGGGCCAGTGGGGGAGCTGCTTCCACTCTGAGTGGCGTGTAGATGGGATGTACGTTGGCAAGGATGGACCAAAGGTGCCCAGTGAGGAGGCCTGGGTGTGGTCAAGGTGAGACCTGACGAAGGCTCAGAGGGTAGCAGCAGAAAAGAAATAGTACATGGATCTGGGGTATGTTTTATTTATATTACGTATGGGGAGAGACAAAGTGAGAAAAAATTTTAAATTACTCCTAGATTCTGGGGTCCACACAAATGGACAGGGGTACCATTTAATGAAATGGGAAAGTCCTAGGGAAGGAATAAACTTTGCGTGTTCTGATTTGCTGAGATAAGGAGGTCTAAGGATCGGAAGTCTGATTTTAACCAGGTTAAACCCGACTATTCAGCTGCTTCCCACTAGCTATCTATTTTACATCCGGCAGTGTATATATGTCCATGCCACTCTGTCACTTTGGTGACTATATCTTTAGGCAAGTGTGTTTTACTTTCAGTTAATCAAAGTAAAGATGCTTCAACCGCAAAAAAAAAAAAAAAAAAAAAAAAAAGAACACACAGAGGTGTCCCTTGATGGTTCAAATTCTGGGTATTAGCTCCTTTACTTGAATTTCCACCTTCTGTCGCCCCTCCCTAACGATCCCCTCCTCATGATTCTGTTAAGCTGTTTCATAAGAATCATTGTATTTTCTTTCAGCCTAAGCCAAGGGCTCCTAACAACAATTTCTATAGGTATAAACAGCAAAGACAGTCTTGGCCTCTAGTTTTCCAACCACGGCTGTCGCTCTTCTGCAGACTTGGGAAAAACGGTTTTCTTGCTGTCCCCTTCAACCTTTAGATCTCAGTCTGGGAACTAGGGTGCTAAGAATTATCAGCAACCCCCAAATCATCAACTTCCTCTATCAAGGGGTTGAGATCCTTCTACTCCGTTACAGTTTCCTGTGCCACTTCCCATTACTTGTGGCCATCCGTGGCCAGAACTCTCAGAGCTACTACACTTTTTCTCGGGAGCTCAGCTGGCCTTATATTTCCTTTTGAGTATATTTGCTGGAACGTTTTTGGACCCTGTCAGCCTCCATATCTCTCATTTTGTAAGTATCTCTTAGGGCATTTTAAGCATCCTCTGAATGCTGACTCCTGGCAGCTAAATGTCAAACTCTAGCAGAAAAGTTGACAACGGCCACCTTAGCCCTTCCTACACGGAGATGCAGTTACTCTTAAAGATGACCACAAAAGGAACCCAGCAGATCCCACCAGAGTGACTAACCACAAGCTCTGCTCTGGTAACCAATGTCAGAGCACTCTACCGGGGCTTAGGAGATAGTTCCCAACTAGATTTCCGTATGCCTTCGATCTAGGCGCCCCATCCATTTCATGTTAAAATAGCTGGGATCTAAGTTCCCCAAGTCAAGGTAGAGAACCATGGAGCTCAATGTGGTTCTTTATTCCTTAAGTGCCTCAGATTTCAGAAAGGAGTGCTGTCGATGGGGAAGTGTAAACCTTCCCTCCTCCCTCCCTCTCCGCACCTATTATTGAATACTTAACTATCTGGCCGTTCTGAAATAAACCATTTCTGCATTCTGATGAATTTGTGCCCCTTCCACACTGAAGTGTATGTGAATATGTGTCGCCCCGTGTGTATGAGGAAGTCTGTGTGTACAAAGTCCACCTCCATAGCGAGAGTGAGATGCCCCAGGCTGCTCTTCACAACGCCCATCTTTCACCCCAGATCACAGGAACTCCTATCAGTCGTGGACCCAGAAAACCATAGATCCTTAGTGAGTACGTGCATTCCCGCAGGCTGGCTAAATACTACGGTGCAATTTTCATGGAAAGAGGTTACCTTGGCAAGAGACAAAATGCCACAAATTACACTGCCTCAATTCAAAAGCAGACACCCATCCCTACCTCCTCGGTTCTCCCTTCTCACTTCATCCAACGCAAACGACAAGCGTGGCACGTCTCCTTGGAGCTGAAGTGGGCACAGATGAGGCATCCGGGCTTGCCTTTGACCCAGGCAGCTTCAGGCTGGGGCTTCTACCTTTTAACATTTATTGGGCTCTGGGATTTGGAACTCACAGTCAGTGATGGGCTTATCTTCTCGGTCATCCTTTTCCTTTATATAACAAAAAGGGAGGTTTTTTCATAATGCCAGCCTAAGCCATCCATGACAGTGACGAGTTACCTGAGTGGCAATGCAGGAAAAGGGTGTCTGCCAAGCTTGGAGACAGAAAGAATGGGTTTTTCAAAATGGGAAGTCTTCTATTAAATAGAGAACACCGGCCTCACAAAATAACTCGGTTACACATTCAAGAAGCACCGTATTACAATGGACCTCTGTTCCGTGGCTTCGCTACTGAGCCAGCTGGGGCTGGTAGGCTCAAAGGTCTGTACAAGGCAAATCTGGCTGAGGGTAAATGAAGAGGAAAGAATGGTGGGGGAGGGCAGGAAAATGTCACGATCATACCAGTGCTATGAAACAAGCTACCCCCAGCTTCCAAAGATAACGCTACTGATTGGCCACCATCAGGATAAACCCTTCCTCGTAACGGGGACACAGAGAAAAGGGAAAAAGAGGAGATGGGAACCAACATTTATTGAGAAACTACTTGTGAATAGAATTCTATGCCACAATCGTCTATTTGGGAGCCTACTCCCCCTGTTAGAAAGTGAAGGCAGAGAGCTAGTTTACTTGACATCATGTGTCTCCTGGGACCATCCACCACTTGGCTTATCGTTAAAGGACTTAAAGAGTTAATATGTATAAAGCCAGGCACAAATTAAGCAGTGGACAAATGTTAGCTATTATCACCATTATTGTAATTATTGTCATCTGTATCCCAGAGCCTAGCCCTGAGCGTGGCTTTCATGAGCAGTCCAATAATTTTTTTCTGTTATGGTTAACATTTACTGGGCACTTTTTACATACCGGTCACTGTGGTATGCACCACTACATGCATCATCTCATTCTGACCTTTATAATTGCCTTATAAAACAGGCATCATTGTCAAGTCTCTGTATCTAGATGAGAACACAAGGCACGGGACGCTAAGTAACCTGCAAAATGCAACAGAGATAATAGAAACATAAAGGAGATCAAAGGCCAGGCTTTTCAGTTTCAGAGTCCTTGTAGTTCACTCTTTCCCTGAACAGACCAGGTGAAAGCAGGGAGGGAAGGCAGCCGCCCTTTGTCCTCTGCTCGCGCGTTCCTGTGGCTCAGTTTGAGCCACGACCACATCCATGGCTCACGTCCTAACAACAGCATCAGAGCTTTTTGTAGGCTTGAGCCACCTCGGGGGAAGCATGAAGCCTAGAAACCTGCCCCTGAGTTGTTCTCTTGGACTGTTACTTACCTTCAACGTTACTATCTTTCATAGGTCAATGTCCCTTCTACAGAGAGCATTCAACTCACATTTGTTGAGGGTCTATGCCATCTGCCAGGCAGCACATTTCATCACCTTGCTTAATCCTCACACAAACCAAGGCAGGACAACCAACAGGTCCTGCTCCTTTCTCAAGGAACCAAATGAGCTTCGGGACACCACAGAAAGTGACCTCTTCCCACATGCCACTGAACTGACCAGTTATTTGAATACATCTGAGCAGGGCTGAAAAAGCCTCTTTGCCCCAAGCCCACGGTGATGTATTAGAAACAAGAATCAAGGAGCATTTAAAGAGCCACATCTAAGAGACAAAATAGGGGGTCATACTGGGAAGTCATGCAGGCTGGTCTTCCATCGTCAGTGACTTGGACCATGCCAGGCATAGCCTGACCCCAGAATCTACACCCGCTTCTTGCTTCCAAACTTACAACCTTGCCTGAATAACACACCTGACAACCTACCTTCTCTTGAATTTTTAAATACGATATTATTTAATTTTTTACGCATGTGTGTATTCTCCTCCCTAATTATTAGCATGCATGTTTTTTTGAGGGTAGAAAATCATGACTTATACTAAGTTGGTACCCAGTACATTTTTGTCAATTGATTTGGCCCCTGAACCCAAGGGAAAGTTAGGAGACCATATATGCTTGATGCACTTTCAAAGACTGACTCAACCTTCAACATTGTTTTATTAAGGAAGAGACCTCTGGTATTTAGATTTGTTCTGGATAATATAGGTAGAATCTCTAATCATGACATTGCCAATATAATAACATAGCTCCACGTCACTGCCGTTCTCATGTACTGAGCAGTCACAAAATGCAGCTCAAAACTGGAGTGACGGACTTCCCTGGTGGCGCAGTGGTTAAGAATCCGCCTGCCAATGCAGGGTACGCGGGTTCGAGCCCTGGTCCGGGAAGATTCCACATGCTGCGGAGCAACTAAGCCCGCGAGCCACAACTACTGAGCCTGCGCTCTAGAGCCCACGAGCCATAACTGCTGAGCCCATGTGTCACAATTACTGAAGCCCACGCGCCTGGAGCCCGTGCTCCGCAACGAGAGAAGCCACCGCAATGAGAAGCCCTCACACCACAACAAAGAGTTAGTCCCCGCTAGCTCCAACGGGAGAAAAGCCCACACACAGCTACGACCCAACACAGCCAAAAATAAATAAATAAATAAATAAATTTATTAAAAAAAAAAAAAAAAAAAAAAACTGGAGTGACAAGGTTATTTGGACTGGGGAAACAAGGTCATTGGAGACAGCTAATCAACAGTCCATTTGCTTCTCTCTGCATACAATAAGCCTTCATAAATAAGCTTGTTTAAATGTATGTGTTTACATTATACCTGTACTAAATGTGCCATGAATAGCACTTTACATCCACTGTCATTTCATTCTCACAAGCTTGGGCATTCCCTGCTCTCACACCATATATTATTATTCTATTTTTAAAGTATGCAAACTAAGGCTCAGAGGATCACAAGCCAGAGATCTCAGTCTTTATAAAGCAAAACAATGGGCTATGAACTGGGGGTTGGAACCCGCATACTTCCACCACACCAGGGCTTTTGCCCCATGTTGGTACAGGAGAGCACTGTTCCTTAATATGGGGTCTCTTTTCCCTGCTTCTGCTTCTTTGTAGCCAAGTAACCATGGGCAAGTTTTTAACTTCTTTGTCACCTTTAAATGGTGATAATAACAATATCTACCTCGAGTTGTTGTGAGAATTAAATGAGATAATGCATATAAAGCACTGCACATAGTGTCTATCATTAGGAAACTATTGATACTTAATAACTGCTAGCCTCTGCTATTATCACACACTGCTAATGGGTGTTAGGAGAAAGGCAAGGGACAAATGCACCCTTGGGTGTCGCTTCCTCTTCAAACACTATGTGTTGAGAATTCCAGTCCCTAACACTAAAGCTTCAACAAGGAATAAAAGCAAATGCTAGCACCATAGAATCTTCCATTTCTGAAATGTTTTCTTGCAATGCAATGCAGAACAAGAGTATAAAGGTGACGCCTGTAAACGTCAGGACACTCTCTCTTGAACACAGATTCTCACTTTCTTCTAGACATGTGCTGTCCAAAATAGTAGCCACAAACCACATGTGGTTACTGAACACCTGAAACGTGACTCATCTGAACTGAGATGTGCAGGAAGTATAAAAGGCACATCAAAATTTGAGGACAGCACAAAAAATGTAAAACATCTCATTAATAGTTTTTTATGTTGATTACCTGTTGAAATCATAATATTTTGCATATAATGGGTTAACTAAAACATGTATCTAAAAATATGTTTTTAAATGGATTAACTAACTCTATGGAGGTTCCTTGAAAAACTACAACTAGAGTTACCATATGATCCAGCAATTCTGCTCCTGGGCATATATTTGGAAAAGACACATGCACCCCAATGTTCATAGCAGCACTATTTACAATAGCCAAAATATGGAAGCAACCTAAGTGTCCACTGACAGATGAATGGATAAAGAAGATGTGGTATACATGCACAATGGAATATTACTCAGCCATAAAAAAGAAAGAAATAATGCCATTTGCAGCAATATGGATGGACCTAGAGATTATCATACTAAGTGAAGTAAGTCAGACAAAGACAAATATCATATGATATCGCTTATAACTGGAATCTTAAAAAATGATACAAATGAACTTATTGACAAAACAGAAATAGACTCACAGACATAGAAAACAAACTTACGGTTACCAAAGGGGAAGGCAGGGAGGGATAAATTAGGAGTTTGGAATTAGCAGATACAAACTACTATATATAAAATAGGTAAACAACAAGGTCCTACTGTATAGCACAGGGAACTATATTCAATATCCTGTGATAAACCATAATAGAGAAAAATGTTTTTAAAGAATGTATATATGTATGTATAACTGAATCACTTTGCTGTACAGCAGAAACTAACACAACATTGTAAATCAACTATACTTCAATCTTTAAAAATGGGTTATCTAAAACATGTTTTTAAATTAATTTCACCTGTTTCTTTTAACTTTTTAAAAATGTGGCTGCAAGAAAAATTTTAATTAGATATGTGACCCAGATTATATTTCTTTTTTTTTAAGGATGTCAATGTCTTTATTTTTTTTTTAATTTAGCCATTTTTTTTAAAAATTTTTATTGGTGTGTACTTGATTTACAGTGTTGTGTTCGTTTCTGCTGTACAGCAAAGTGAATCAGTTATACACTGATTCTTTTAGATTCTTTTCCCATATAGGTCATTACAGAGTATTGAGGAGAGTTCCCTGTGCTACACAGTAGGTCCTTATTGGTTATCTGTCTTATATATAGTAGTGTGTATGTGTCAATCCCAATCTCCCAATTTATCCCACCCCTCCTTCCCCTCCTCACATTATATTTCTATTGTTCAGCACTGATCTAGTCCGCGTTGCATGTACACCAAAGGCCTCATTTTGGAGACAATTCCAGAAATCAGTGAGCAACGGAACAATTCATGCAAACAGACTAGCAGTCCCCACTCTACTGTCCCCAGATCCCCAAGCATCAATGGTGATCAGCAAACTATATTCAATATATTAAGCTATATATTTATCTACAATTAGGCCATCATGCTAATACTTAATAAATATGGCTTGTGTGACTGACAAAAACTGTCCAAAACATAACAGGAAAAGAAACATCAATGGATAAACAGATGAAGGATATGATCAAGTAATTCAAAAGAGAAAATGCAAACAGCTAAATACATTTCCCAAAGCAAACTTATTAGTAGAGAAGTAAAATCAAAACAACTTTTTTCCATTTATCAACATTAATTCAGTTCAATGAATGTTTACTGAGCCTCTAAGCAAAGATTCTTTAAAATTCTCAAGATATGATACATATTAGGATTTCACCTGAGTAAAAAATAATATATAGAAAAATGACTAGAAGGAACTATGACAAAAGGTCAGAATGACTATCTCTAGGTGATGAAATTAGGGATTTTTTTTCACTCTTCATATTTTTCTGTTCTTTATACAATTTCTACAATGAACACGGATGGCGATTCAAAAAAAATTTCACTAAGTAATATATGTTATAGAAAAATTAGAAAATAAAGATAAGCCAGAAAATGAGAAAAATTAGAAAATAAAGATAAGCCAACAAAATCAGCACTGTTATTCTAATAATCAGAGAAAGTAAACAAAATAAAATAAAAGAATTTTAAAATGAGATGAAAATAACAAAGGGCTTCTTGGCTGTGAAGAGGTTCAAATTTTAAGACTTCTCACTCAATAAAAATACCTCTTATCTACCTAGAGATTTCCAACTTAGAGTATTTTCTTATAATTTTCTAACCCTCAAAGCAACAGTGAACGGAGTATTTAACAATGGTTACGGCTGGATAATGGGACTGCAGGTAATTTCTATTTTCCTTCTTTTTTTTTTAGGGAGTGGAGGAAGTGGGAGTTACCTGTATTTCTAGATTTTCTACAATGAACATGTTTCATTTATGTAAGGAAGAAAATCAGTTAGTTTTAGGAAAAATCAGCTGAAACAAGTTGCAGATAAGGAAACTGAGGCTCTGAGAACGTATTCAATTTGCTACAAAGTGGGAGAGCCAGGACTCAAAACCCCTCAAATCTTCTTTTCCCAAACCCACAGCCTTCCCACCTGGATCCCTTTGGTGGTGCAGACACGAGACCCATCAATGTTCAAATTGAGACTAGGGTCTTGGGTAAGCTAATATCAAAATTATTGCTATGCAGGATGCGTATGGATAATCCTCTTGTTTGGAGAAGCCACTCATTTAATGCATTGCTGCTGGAACTGTGTTAGATTTCCTGAGAAAGTAACCTGAACTTGACCCTAGCCTTTTGAAATTCCCACACTGCAGAGTTGCTTCTCACAATAAACAGGGCATTTTATTTGGCTCATCCAGCCATAATTCAGCTTAAAAATTGTACGAACTCCTGAGCTTTAATGCTGGTATTCAAAACACATGTTTAGCTGGTGGAATGTACATAACACTCCCTGGTCTCACTTTTGTTAAGAGCAACGCATACTTGTTAATCCAATAGCCTTGGGTCTAGCTCACATTTTGATGCCACAGAGCAATTCATTTTCATAACTGTCTAAACTGCAAATCAGCACTTTGGAAACACACTTACTCCAAAAATCCTCCTTCGTCCTCCAGCCATTTCCAACTCAGAGTAAGACGGGACCATCCAACATTCTTTCTTGTACTACAGCACATTCCAGACCTCACGCCCACCCAGAGTAAGACCTGTTCTTTAGCCCGTATCTTTACGCTTGTTCACGTTGTAAACTGCATTCTGGCTGCACTGTTGGATCGATGTGGGTTCTTGGGGAGAGGCTTTCTCTCTCTCTCTAATTCGCCACATGTGCCCCAGGGCTGTGCCCTCTTTGTTCCCTCCCTCCTCCCTGCACTGTCTTTTGACATGCTCCCAGCGAGCGTGTCAGGAACTTTGACTCTATGCTAAATAAAACCACACCAGGAGGTTTATCTAGGGGAAAAGGTACAGGGCATTTTTTAAAGGAAAACATGAGCGATTTGGGGGACCAGTCACACTATAGGGTCCCTCCATTAGTGCAGGAAACCGCGAGGCCCTTGCACTGATGGGAAGGATGGTGGTGGTGATGCTGGCTTGTGAAGAGAAGGAGCAAATGTGCTCTGTGGAAGGGGATCCACGGCACCGGCGGCTCTGACGTCATCTTGTAAGAAGATGCTCGTATCAGCCCAGGACAGAAGGGCTGGGTCAAACGCCACCACTCCTTGCTTTTATAGTATCTATCTACACACCAAGAATAAAATGAATACATTCATAGATGAATAAACTATCAATAAACAGTTATCACTCTTCCCTCTGCTTCTGGGAAGCTAGTAAATCAAACCCCATATGCTGAAAGGCAAGATGCAGCCAAGATAAAGGGCAGAAAAGGTAATGGACAGGCAAGAGAGTGCCTTTCACTGACAGAAGTCATTTTTAGTCTTTTTCTGATACTGCCTGAAACATAAAAAATCATAAAAATCACTAAAAGAGTACTTATCATCTTCCATAACGGAAACATTCTGCTAAACACAGGCTAAAGCAAACAACTCCATATACTGCTGGTATACTGCTTCAAAGTCCCCGACCTCCAAATGAAAGCAAACCAAAGACAGCCGAAGCTCACAACCTACAGCTGTCAGCAAGGTTCAGTGTGTTCCTAAGTCTTCCGAGGTATCTGGAGAGAAAGGGGATCCTGGTCCTCCTGAAAAAAAACAGGGGGGCAGAACACAGGCTGGACATCAGGTGTGACATATAAATCTGATTAGAAATTCACCGGCTAAGTGATGCCAAATAAAACCGGAAATCTTTGGCAGTGGTTGAGTGTTTACACTCATGGGAGAGGCACTGTGGGGCAGAGAGGTCCAGGGCTGCAGCCCGGCTCCCGCACTTCCAATCTGGTGCCCGTGACGAAGTTACTTTTACCCCTCTCTCTCAGCCTAAGTTTTTATCATATCATAAATCCCCATATCATAACATGGGGATATTCAGAGTATCCATCCCTGAGAACTGTTGTGAAGATGGCGGGGGGGGGTGACCCACACCGTGCCTGGCAGACCGCAGGCGCTCAGAAGCCTGTGCTACCACTGCCTCTGTTCCATTGTTACCTGAGAAGGGTGGAGATGGAGTTCCAGAAACTGGAAAATCAGAGCAAGTATTAGAGAAAACAGGTTTTAGTTTATTCTGAAGCCATGAAAGTATACAGATCATATGAACACGAAAATACCAAGGGCCAATTTTCAAAATCAAATCAATCTAACTAGCCAAATACACTCCCCCCACCCAAATTAACCAAGCTAATAATTGCAAATGAAAATTAAAAATTAACACAATTTGCCTATTACATTAGCAATGTTTTTGTAATTATAATGACTAATGTTGGTCATAGGGCAGTGAAACAGGCACTATAATGTTTTCGTAAAGTTATCTGGTATCAGAAGTCATTAAATATTTAACTAAAATGTACCCAATAATTTCATTTCTAAATAATGATGCCTAAAGAAGTAAACCAAAATATGGAAAATTCGATGTGCATGATGATGGTCTCTATACTATTTATAGAGAAAAAGATGTAAATGATATAATTTATGAAATATTATGCAGCGATAGAAAGGATGGTTATGAAAACAAACATTGTAGAAAAAGACTTGTAATACAATACTATCTAAAAAGAGCTAAGATACTAAATGGAATATAATCTATGATTACAACATGTGAAAAAATTAATTTGTACAGGAAAAATGTTAACAGTGGTTGTATTAAGGAAGTAGGATGCTTTAATTTTTTAGCATCTTTAGTTTCCACTTTTGGAAATATGGACAGATTTCTTTGGAAAACAAACATACATTTGACAAATGTGCTCCAAACTGCTTTGATGAAAATCAGATCATCCACTGGTATTCATTCGTGCATTCACTTCTATTAACGGTACAGACTGCATAAGCCAAGTCACAACTCTTAGAAGTGCTCTGTTTCCACAAAATGTGTCAGAGTTAATATCAAAATTCTTCCTTTTATTTATTTTTTTTAAAGCCTAATTCTCCATAGAACAACCTGTCCAATTCTCACCTTGTCCTTATTTATATCCATTTCCACTTTCAGGTTGAAGGAAACAGAAGATGGGGCAGGAACAAAACCAGAGTCGTCTCTATCCATGGCCGTTCATGGTCCCTGGAGGTCCCCACCAGCCACCTCAGTAGGGCCAGGTCGCCCTAGTCCCTCCATCTCCCCAGCCTCACTAGCACACTCACGAAGAAGGCCAAGGTGTGCAAGTCAAGCACACCTTGACTGGTGGTCTCTCCATGGGGTTTCCCACAAAAGGAGCCCATAACCCACCACATCTCCCATCGTTAGCAGATCAGAGCAGGTGAGAGAATTTGTAAGCTATGGTGACTCAGTAATGAAGGCAAAAGAACTCCAAGTTCTTCCTCATCTTATCTTAAGCTCTATGCTCTTTGGACCTTTCCACCTCTAGGCAAAAAGAACTGAAGTCTCGACAGCCCGATGGGTTGGATCAGAACACTGAACATTCACAACACACTGAGGCCATTTTTGCAGCACGTGGCCCAGACGTGGACCCAGTAATCTCAGTCAGAGGCCTCTCTGACTCAGAGGAGTCTATGATGTATTGACCCAACAGCCTGCAGCTTCCCAAACCATCACTATTAATGACAAACTGATAACCCATTAAGCATAAGGGAATGTGTCAGTGAAATTAAAAAGAGCCCTGCTCTTCTCGTGGGTCAAAGATAACTTGAACATCACACACTGATGAAATTCAGATCCAACCCTTGGAGCTCAGGCCACATTGAAGGTGTCTGAAGCAGGGCTGGTGTGGACGCAACTTTGTTTACCCTGTCTGCCAAAGGCTGCACTGCTGGAGTCATGCTGGCTAGGCGTGGCCAGGCTCACAAAGGCGCCTTGTAGCTCTGCGGCCCAGCCTCAATGGCCTGTCTGTTACATCTTCTGGGACATTTTGATGTGTCATGTGGACCCAGCTGTCAAGCCTGGCAGTCAGGTCAAATCCTTCATACATTTCTTCTTCTTTTTGATGTCATAACTTTGAGACAAATGACACCGCCCACCAATAACTGGGTAGCCCTCTAGGAAGAGCTTCCCTCCTCCCCTTACCGTGTCTGCCACTCACAGCACATCTACTGCCAAATGACAAAAAGCAAAATGATCCACTTTATGCATGGCCATTTAACAAAGAATAAAGCCAAGCAGAAGGAAGGAGACTTCGTCTGGGGATATTTTCACTTTCTATCAGGCTCTAGAGGCTGACTTAAACAAATGTGAACTACCACAAACCAAACTCTGATATGATTCTGGGATAAACATCATGGATTATTTAACTCTGACAAATCAATGTTCTAAAAATGAGAGATTTGAAGATTTATTTTTCTTCTTCAAACCTGATAGTTTTTAAGTTTAGATTTCTCCCTGGCTTAAGGAACCATAAAACGGTAAGAATAAGAGCCCTCCCAGGCCCCATCTTGATTCCCCAGTGGGGTCAGACTGTGCCCACTAAGTTCTGCTGCCTGTCAGGGGCCTAAAGGTTGGTATAGTGCTTCACAGCTGCCATCCCCCACCGAATGCAGGGAAATGTGTCAGCAGCTGGGAAGTAAGTGGCAGGTCGATCAGCCAGCTCACTCTCTCTGCCAAGGCCCAGTCACTCCCTTTTTGCAAGATGTACAGCCAAAGTATGCCCTGCACACTGCCATTGGGGTGGCACGGGGAAGTCTCAGCTCATTTGATTTAGAAACAGATGAATAAAGCCTTTGGTGAGAATGAAGACATATCCATGATAAGCAGTGGTCACTTGTCTTCTCTTCCCATGCTCCATGCTCTACCTGAGCAGAGCAAGCTCAGGAACATCTAAATGCTGGCGATTCCCAAATGTGTATCTCCAGCCCCAGTTTCTCTCCTGAGAGTTTGTTTTCCAATTGCCTTATTTCCAGCTGCCTTATTATTCCTCAACGTCCACAGCTAATCAATCATTAAATGATGTCAATTCTATTTCTCTTAGCATATAAGGCTCCTCTATACCTATGGCCTCAAACCTAGGCCACCCTCACCAAGTCTTATCTGGACAATTGACCCGGTCCCTGAGGCCCTCCTGGCCTCCAGTATCTCCTTCCTCTAATTCATCCTTCGCTGCCATTGAAGTCAGCCTAGTAAACATCAACATAGTATCTACTGAAAAACACTGGTTCTCCTAATTGTTTATGGATAAATTCTGAACTCTTTAGTATGGAACTCAAAGACCTTCACCGACTGGTCTCAACTTCCCTGTCCAAACACATCTTCTGCTACTTTTTACCCCACCAGTGCTCTGCATTATTGCAGCTCATGCCAGACAAAACCTCCAAAGCTTTTTGTCTGAAGAAATGGCATCTCCCCTGCATAGTACCTACTGCTACTTCACCTCTACCCCACAACTCTTATTTATTCTTCAAGACCCAACTCAAATGTCACCTCCTCTGTGAAGCTCTCCCTAAGCCCTACAGCTGTGAGTCACACTACCCTCTCTGGTGCCCTAATGCTCTCTGCATATTTCTATCCTAAAACAGCACACCGCACCACGAGGATCTGTTAAGATGCCGGTTTCCCCCAAGACGATGCTGGAAGGACCTTGAGGGTAGGAACCATATCTTCATCTCTGGACCAAGTACAGGGTTGCACAGAGTACACACTCGGTAAGCGTTGTTGAATCCATCAGTCAGATGTAGGAGGAATTAAGGCAATGGAGGAATCAGGTTTTGACAGTCAGGATACTTGAGCCTTGCTCCAGCTGCCTCAGAGTCGAGTACTGTGGGAATTTAGTTTCTCATCTGTTGAATACGGGGGTGGGGCTATATGATTCCTATGGTCCCTTTAACTCCTCTGTTCTAGAATTCAGACTACATTTTCCTTTAAAATCTACAATGAAGAAAGACTCTATAAAACCCCATGGTAATAATATGTTCCAGGAGTTTGGACACGCTCCACAAAGCCAGCCAGGAAAATTGCTGCTCTGCCAGGCCACTTGGGCTGAGCTCCCAAGGACGGCCAGCAATAGAGGCTCCTCTCCTAAACTCATAAATCCCCAACTGCCTTCTGTTACATTTGGAGGAAATACCCAATTGCCCTCTTTTCTGTTTCACTCTGCATATTTTGGCCAAAATGTTGCTTATTAAATATTATGCACAAGAAAAAAAACGACGATAAAAACCTAACACGCCTTGAAAATAATGAGTGCTAAAAACATGAATTAAACCACTAGGCTTACTATGGAAAACAGTATGGAGGTTTCTCAAAAAACTAAAAATAGAACTACCATATGAACCAGCAATTCCACTCCTGGGTATGTATCGGAAAAAAACAAAAAACTAATTTGAAAAGATACACGCACCCCAATGTTCACAGCAGCATTATTTACAATTGCCAAGATATGGAAGCAACACAAGTATCCATCAGCTGACCAATGGATAAAGATGTGGCATATATATACAATGGAATATTACTCAGCCATAAAAGAAGAATGAAACAGGGGCTGCCCTGGTGGCACAGTGGTTAGGAATCCGCCTGACAATGCAGGGGACATGGGTTTGAGCCCTGGTCCAGGAAGATCCCACGTGCCGCGGAGCAACTAAGCCCGTGAGCCACAACTACTGAGCCCTCGTGCCACAACTACTGAAGCCCGTGCACCTAGAGCCCGTGCTCCACAACAAGAGAGGAGCCACCACAATGAGAAGCCCGTGCACCGCGACAAAGAGTAGTCCCCGCTCGCCGCAACTAGAGAAAGCCCACGTGCAGCAACGAAGACCCAATACAGTCAAAAATAAATATAAGTAAATAAATAAATAAATTTATTTAAAAAAAAAAAAGAATGAAATAATGCCATTTGCAGCAACACGGATGGACCCAGAGATTATCATAATAAGTGAAGTTAAGTCAGACAGAGAAAGACAAATACTGTCTGTTATCACTTACATGTAGAATCTAAAAAATACAACAAACTAGTGAATACAAGAAAAAAGAAGCAGACTCACAGGTATAAAGAACAAACTAGTGGTTACCAGTGAGGAGAGGGAAGGGGGGAAGGACAACGTAGGGGCAGGGGATTAAGAGGTACACACTATTAGGTATAAAATAAGCTACGAGGATATATCGTACAACATGGGGAATACAGTCAATATTTTATAATAACTATAAATGAAGTATAACCTTTAAAAATGGTGAATCACTATACCGTACACCTGTAACATATAATACACATCAACTATACTTCAATAAAAAAGAATTTTTTTTAATTAAACAAAAAAAACTTCTAGGCTTGATATAAAAATGGTGAATCACTATACCGTACACCTGTAACATATAATACACATCAACTATACTTCAATAAAAAAGAATTTTTTTTAATTAAACAAAAAAAAAACTTCTAGGCTTGATATAAAAATGGTGAATCACTATACCGTACACCTGTAACATATAATACACATCAACTATACTTCAATAAAAAAGAATTTTTTTTAATTAAAAAAAAAAAAACTTCTAGGCTTGATATAAAAATGGTGAATCACTATACCGTACACCTGTAACATATAATACACATCAACTATACTTCAATAAAAAAGAATTTTTTTTAATTAAACAAAAAAAACTTCTAGGCTCGATAATCACCTCGTTACCCCATACTCTGGGGGTGGCTGGTACCTCAGGACGGCCACTTCCGTCCTCGCAGGCTGGGGAGCAGGGTAAGGCTTGACCATCTCGTGAAGCATCCCCGGGTGCTGGTCACTGTAGAAAAGTCCATGCTCCTGGGTCTTGCCCACCGGGGACATCATTTGCTTGGTCTTGAAGGGGTACTCGGGTGGAGGACCTCGGGGGTCCGGCACTTTAGCTGCAGGCTGGGCTGGGGAGGGCCCCCCGCCCGCCTTGAACCCCTTTCCGGTCCCTGGGCCAGGGAGGTGTTGCTTTGCCCCGTTCCTCTCCAACGACAGCTGCATGATCCTCTCACTGAGAGAGCGGACGTGGCCCTGCTTGAGTTCCTTCAGCGCCTCGTCCTTGTGCGCCTGCCCGCTGTTGGCGCGGTTCACCGTGGGCCTGCCCTCAGTCCGCGCCTTCTGACTGGCGCCCCCGGCCATGTAGTAGCCGTGACCCACGGCCCCCTGCTGCTGCTGCTGCTGCTGCGGTGGCGGCGGCTGCTGCCCCCGGAAGAACTGGGACTGCGCCTTGGCCTCCTCATACGTGGGCAGCTCCTCGTTGTTCTGCTGAGGCTGCGTGGACCGCACCTGTTTCTCCATCACCGTGTTGTCCACCTGGTGTTCCTGACCCTGCGGTTCCTGGCGTGCCGACTGGTAGACCATTTGTGGGTCTTCTTGAGTGAGGTTTTCCGTGGAAGAAAAGTTGTTTGTGGGGTGGGCTGGTCCTGCACTCCCTGTGGCCTGATGCTGAATGGCCAGCAAGTTCATGTTCTCGGTCGGGGTACCATAGCGCAGTTGCTCCTGGATCAGCCGCTGTAACACTGTTCCAGCTGCCGCATCCTCGGAACCTCTCATTTCCACCTCTGAGATCCTCGGGAAGTTCGGCGGGTGGAAGTTACAAAGAGGATCCTCAACTAGAAGGTAAACATGGGAAAAAGATGTCAGGCTGTTCCACGCGGATATAGGTCTGGACGTACATGGTGAATAACGAACTTTCTAATGACAGAGGCACTTAAAGGTTTCCAATACACCGTCACTCCCATTTACCCTACAGTTTCTCATGGAAGCATCTCTCCAAATCAAAGTGTCTCTACTGCTCTCCCTTCCCTTGCCTACTGTTTCCTCCTAGACCTTGCTCAGGCCTTCAAGCCCTCCCTTTCCTTCAAGCTCCCCACTGACCCCTTCTCTTCACCATATAAACAGGTCAAGTCTTTTCCGTCTTAAAAAAGAAAAAGAAAAAGGAAAAAAAACAAGCAAAACTCAGAACCAAACAAAAAGAAACCATCTTTTCATGGCTCTACATAAACCTCTAATTGCCACCCTGCATCTCTCCTCCGCTTCTAATCGTCCTCAGAAAGCAATCGATACTTGCCATCTCCACTTTCCGAACGCGCCGTCCACTGCCCTCCCTACTGCTCTGATTAGTAATCATTCCCAGGGAGAACTTTCCAGCCTAACCTTTCTGAAGCATTTAGCATGTTGATCACCCACTTCTTGAAATGCTCTCCTCACTCAGCATCCAGGCCACCCCCTCTCGTGGTTCGGGATCCTGCTGCTTTCTGTACACTCCATCTCTGGCTCCTTTTTCTCCACCTGCCCGTTAAATTCTTTCCCACAGCTCTGCCCTGAGCACTCACCCACCCTCACTTCGACAGATTCTCATCTCATCCACCGCTCGTCTGAACCTACTGACCCATGGCCCACCCATTTACAACCACCAGCCGATGGCCCACAGGTCCTCCAAACTCAACGTGTCTTCCTCAGCCCATCCAAACAAACCCTGTATCCCTGCCTCGTCTACTCTTTGCCAAGCCAGAAACCTGAGTTTTCCAAAATTCCTTCCTCTCCCTTACCCCCAACATTTGGTCAGCGCCTGCCTGTCAATTCTACCTCCGAAATGAAACATCTCTCCCAACTCTCCCCTTTATTCCCCTGCCAGTCTCCAAGTTCATTATCAATTACCACAGTACAACCACAAAAACCATTTTTAAGGAGCATATGATGTGCCAGGTATTGTACTAAATTCCCTCCTTTATTTAGTCTAGTCCACATATAATCGCATGAGGCAGGTATTAATTCCCCCATCTTACAGATAAGGAGAGAGGTTTAGAGAAGGTAAATCACCAAGGTCGCAGAGGTAGGAAGAGACAGATCTGGGATCCGACTCATTCCACAACGAAATCTGTGTTCATTCCGCATGACAAGCCCATGGAGCCCCATACCCAAACCATTCCAACAGCCACCTCATCTATTTCTCTGACACTAGTCCCTTTCCCACTTCCAAACCCACCCCCTCAGACTCCAACTTATCTTCCCCACTGCCCTAAGATTGTTCAAACCAGAAAACTTAATCATATCACTCCTCTGCACAAAATTCCTCAACAGTTAATTATAGGATGAAACTGACACTCCATCACAGGGTGTAGCAGGCATTGCTTTATCTATCCAGCAACATTTCATGCCATCACTGGCCCCCTCACCGGCAACCCCTTGGAGTTCAAGTTCCAGCAATACCCTAAGACGTTCCCGGACATGCTAGCTCTCTCTGGCCTCCAGGACTTTGCTCCCATTCATCCCTCTGCCTAGAAAGATGCATCTCACCACACCCTTCTTGGGAAATTCCTAGACACGCTTTGAGTGATGGCTCCAAAGCTATCTTCTAAGTAAAACCTTGCCTGCTGTAGCCCAGCAGGCTTGAGCCCTCCTTCTCCAACGTCCGGGCTCCATTATTATACCTCCCTTAGAGCAATCATCACAATAGACGGCAATTACTTATGTATACAGACTCTAAACTCCTTAAAAGCAAAGATCTTGCCTCCTCACCTGGGTATCCCTAGCACACAACTCAGTGCCTGCATGTAATGGGGGTCAAACATGTAACCAGTAAAAGAATATCTGAGCACCATGAAATATATAATTTACCCCATTTCACAATAGTACTAAGAAGTAGTGTATTGAGGATATTTATAGTGTTAGGATAGTAAAAATTCTACTACTTACTACTGGCAAGACTTTGAGCAAATCACTTGCTCTCTTAGAGCTCAACATCCTCCCCTGCCAATAGAGGGAGCTGAGCTAGCCCCTTAGAGATAAGCAGGCTTAGAGATAGCAGCCTTCACTCTTACAATTCCATGCAGTGATGGTTCTTTGTTTCTACATATGCACAGGACACATCATTTTCCCCCAAACTGTCTTTCTTCCCCAAGGTTGCCTTTTTTTTTTTTCTATGAATGGCATCCTCATCAGAGTCAACCAGATAGAAATTTCAGATTCAGTTTTGATCCTTTTGTCTCCTTTGCTCCCTACATTTAATCAAGTGCCAAGCACTTTTCAGTCCACAGTGAAATGAGAAAAAATGAAGGTGGTGTGATACGCTTAACAAGACATAGAAATACACATATACATGTGTATATACCTAGACGTATGTCATTGGGTTTATTGCCTTCTTTTGGCAAGGGATTCTGTCAAGGATTACATCCCTCTTACACTTTTCAGTATTAAAATATGAGAAAAGGCGACCGTAGATGACATTTTGAGTGTCTCTGTAACAGCAAAGACTGCAGCCCCAGCTTCCATGCCCTCAGCTACTCCCCGGGTTCCAGTTCCCTAACCAGTTGTCTAAATGTCCTGAGCAGCCTAATATCTCTTGCCTCTGGCCTCTTCTCCTTTTGATCAACACTGTATTTATCTGTATTTGTCTACTAGAATTCAAGCACCAGAGAATAGAGAGTTTTATCTGTTACGTTCACATGCTGTATACCCAGTGCCTAGAATACTACCCCAATATACAGAAGGCATTCAGGAAAGAACTGTGGGGGACAGGGATAAATTAGAAGTTTGGGATTAACATATACACACTACTATACATGAAAGCGATAAACAACAAGGACCTACTGTATAGCACAGGGAACTATATTCAGTATCTTGTAATAACCTATTATGGAAAAGAATCTGAAAAAGAATAGATATATAGATAGATAGATAGATATACATATAACTGAATCACTTTGCTGCACACCTGAAACTAACATAGCATTGTAAACTAACCATACTTCAATTAAAAAAATGGTTAAAAAAAAAATAAGAGAAAAAATAATTGCCAAATAAAGAACTTTACAGACTGGTTCCTGAAGCTCAACTCTGATAGACCCCAAAATCACACCTCTGTGACCTC
Organism: Eschrichtius robustus; assembly: GCF_028021215.1. NCBI lineage: Eukaryota > Metazoa > Chordata > Mammalia > Artiodactyla > Eschrichtiidae > Eschrichtius > Eschrichtius robustus. Next base: position 41,985,052 of record NC_090834.1, read on the forward strand.
AGGCAAATTACTTGGCTTCTCTGAACCTCTCTGCTCTGTATAATGGTCAGGCTTCATATCTGCCTCACAGGACGGCATGTGGAGTGAATTCAAACTTATTCCTCACCTTCAGAGAAGGTGTACAGTAACTGAGATATAAACCAGAAGTTCAACAACAAAAATTTTTAAACAACAGAAACAGATCATTGAAAGTCCACACAAAATGAATTGCCAAATAATTGTAATAAGTGATGAACAACCCTAGGAAAGCGATTAACGGTGTGGGTTGAGTTGAGCCATCACTCACTCTACAAATACCAACTGCCAACCTGTTATATTCAGGCATTCTGATAGGTGCTGGGGTTAGGAGAGTAAAGTGGACAGTCCTTACCTTCAGGGCTTAATGAAACAAGCAAATTCAAATAAAAATCAACATTTTAAAATAAAATGAATAAAAATTCAAATAAAAATATATATCCAAAGGAAAAAGATTTTTTTGGATGAATAATAAAAGGAATCGTGTCTCATTAAGCATGAAAACTACTGAATTTCCTTTTCATAAGCACATTTGGCAAGAACCCTGAGATCTTCTTTAAAGTGGTTTTGAAGCTTCCTTTTCATGGTTTAACCAATCTCATAAACCCTCAAAAATAGGCAGAAAGTTTTTACAAAGGAAGCAGTTCCTTCCAGACTATAGTTTTGAATTTCTCTGAATTTCTGAATCATTTGCAAAAAGAGGTATAAATGAAAGCAGAGAAGAAAAAAAGGAATGAAAGATTCTGGGAAAGAGTACAAAAGAATATTTAGGAATTAGAAGAAAATTAGGGCATAAATGGTATAATTCTGAAGTTCCTACATACTTAGGAACTCTGTTGAGAGGGTCACATATTATAGTAAAACAGTCGATTAAAACCTTGTTAATGTTTACCAAACATTAAAAATAAGGCACCTACCAATACAGAGACAACCAATAATCGAATATGCTGATACTTAAAACAAGGATACAGAAAAAATTATGCAAAAGAGCGAAAAATGAGAAACATGAGATTGTTCTGCTTTTCCAACACAAGTGCCAATAAAAGAACTTACCAACTTTTTCCCTGATGCTACTGTTTGCCTCCACCGTCAAAGATGCTTCATGCCTCCCAGAATAGAGCTGAAAGTCTGGGAAAAAGTAGTTGGGGTCTTCCAGAATCTGGATGGGACTACTGGGGCTGTAACAGGCAGGAGGGGGACCTGGGGGCAGAAAGCAAAGTGCATATTAGTGCCAGTGAAGTCCTCCTCTCCCTCTTTGCCGTGTGACTCACACTAGCTGTTCTCCCACACACATTTCCACTGGCAGTGGCAGCTCTGTCTTTTCGATTCATAAAATTCCTAAGTTACTATTCAGAATCATCACAAGTCTAGCCACCCACCAAAATGACCCATGAGGTCACAATAACAATTTTCAAGACACGCTGAGCGAAGGCAGGGACCCTTTCTCACAACCTACTTCCACGGGCAGCAGCAGAAACACTGGCAGAAATCAAGTCCCCTGAGGAACTGGACAAGTCACTAAGTTTGGAAAGGTCAAGGTGGGGGAAAAGAGGGAGGCAGGGAGGCCAGAAAAGGAAAACTAAAAGGGGAAGGGCAGCTGTCTCTTGGAATGTATGAAAGATGCAGAGAGGGGTGTTCATTTTGCCAGACCACGTGTTAGCAAGGGCCTGTCCCAACCCAGGACAGAGCGCTCAGCCCCACTCTGAGAGTTCTGGAGCCCTGTGTGGCAGTGTGAGCCTGGGTCATGGGTTCTGGCCCTCTGCCAGGCACTGGCCTTTCAGCTCCTCTGTATCTGCTTCACACTCAAAGCAGAGTGTGCTTCCTGTTTCAATTAAATGTGACACTGTGTTCAATTCTACAGTCACTGAACATGAGATACCACGACAGCGACACCAATCTGGCATCTACAACATCGTGGGAACACTCAGCGGGATGGGTCTGGGCTGTCTTTCCTCTCTGCACTAGTTTCTCTGCGTGGGCACCAAGTTGAAGGCTCTTTCTGGGAAAAGTAACTTAGTTTACTCTGGGGAAAGAGTCAGGTTATTTTTTTTTTAATTAAAATCCTTGCCCCCAAGGATTCCTCAATATACGCAAATCAATCAATGTGATACACCATATTGACAAACTGAAGAGTAAAAACCATATGATCATCTCAATAGATGCAGAAACAGCTTTTGACAAAATTCAGCACCCATTTATGATAAAAACTCTACAGAAAGTGGGCATAGAGGGAACCTACCTCAAAATAATAAAGGTCATACGACAAACCCACAGCAAACATCATTCTCAATGGTGAAAAACTGAAGCATTTCTTCTAAGATCAGGAACAAGACAAGGATGTCCACTCTCGCCACTATTATTCAACGTAATTTTGGAAGTCCTAGCCACGGCAATCAGAGAAGAAAAAGAAATGGAAGGAATACAAATTGGAAAAGAAGAAGGAAAACTGTCACTGTTTGCAGATGACATGATACTATACATAGAGAATCCTAAAGATGCCACCAGAAAACTACTAGAGCTAATCAATGAATTTGGTAAAGTTGCAGGATACAAAATTAATGCACAGAAATCTCTGGCATTCCTATACACTAACAATGAAAGATCAGAAAGAGAAATTAAGGAAACAATCCCATTCACCATTGCAACAAACAGAATAAAATACCTAGGAATAAACCTACCTAAGGAGGTAAAAGACCTGTACTCAGAAAACTATAAGACACTGATGAAAGAAATCAAAGATGACACAAACAGATGGAGAGATATACCATGTTCTTGGATTAGAAGAATCGATATTGTGAAAATGACTATACTACCCAAAGCAATCTACAGATTCAATGCAATCCCTATCAAATTACCAGTGGCATTTTTCACATAACTAGAACAAAAAATCTTAAAATTTGTATGGAGACACAAAAGACCCCGAATAGCCAAAGCAGTCTTGAGGGAAGAAAACGGAGCTGGAGGAATCAGACTCGCTGACTTCAGACTATACTACAAAGCTACAGTAATCAAGACAATATGGTACTGGCACAAAAACAGAAATATAGATCAAAGGAACAAGACAGAAAGCCCAGAGATAAACCCACGCACCTATGGTCAACTAATCTATGACAAAGGAGGCCACGCACCTATGGTCAACTAATCTATGACAAAGGAGGCAAGGATATACAATGGAGAAAAGACAGTCTCTTCAGTAAGTGGTGCTGGGAAAACTGGACAGCTACATGTAAAAGAATGAAAGTAGAACACTCCCTAACACCATACACAAAAATAAGCTCAAAATGGATTAGAGACCTAAATGTAAGGCCAGACACTATAAACCTCTTAGAGGAAAACAGGAAGAACACTCTTTGACGTAAATCACAGCAAAATCTTTTTTGATCCACCTCCTAGAGGAATGGAAATAAAAACAAAAATAAACAAATGGGACCTAATGAAACTTCAAAGCTTTTGCAAAGCAAAGGAAACTACAAACAACACAAAAAGCAGCCCTCAGAATTGGAGAAAATATTTGCAAATGAATTAACTGACAAAGGATTAATCTCCAAAATATATAAACAGCTCATGCAGCTCAATATTAAAAAAACAAACAACCCAATCCAAAAATGGGCGGAAGACTTAAACAGACATTTCACCAAAGAAGATATACATATGGCTAAGAAGCACATGAAAAGCTGCTCAACATCACTAATTATTAGAGAAATGCAAATCAAAACTACACTGAGGTATCATCTCACACCAGTTACAATGGGCATCATCAGAAAATCTACAAACAACAAATGCTGGAGAGGGTGTGGAGGAAAGGGAACCCTCTTGCACTGTTGGTGGGAATGTAAATTGATACAGCCACTATGGAGAAGGTATGGAGGTTCCTTAAAAAACTGAAAATAGAATTACCATATGAGCCAGCAATCCCACTACTGGGCATATACCCAGAGAAAACCATAATTCAAAAAGACACATGCACCCCAATGTTCATTGCAGCACTATTTACAATAGCCAGGTCACGGAAGCAATCTAAATGCCCATTGACAGACGAATGGATAAAGAAGATGTGGTACACATATACAATGGAATATTACTCAGCCATAAAAGGAACGAAATTGGGTCATTTGTAGAGACGTGGTTGGATCTAGAGACTGTCATACAGAGTGAAGTCAGTCAGAAAGAGAAAAACAAATATCGTATATTAACGCATATATGTGGAACCTAGAAAAATGGTACAGATGAACCGGTTTGCAGGGCAGAAATAGAGACACAGATGTACAGAACAAACATATGACACCAAGGGGGTAAAGCAGCAGGGGGTGGGGCTGGTGGTGTGATGAATTAGGAGATTGGGATTGACATGTATACACTGATACGTATAAAATAGATAAGTAATAAGATACTGCTGTATAAAAAAACAAATAAAATAAAATTCAAAAATTCAAAAAAAAATAAAAGGCCTTTTCTACTAAAAACTATATATATACATAGATATAGACATATGTATATGGTAGCTAAACATGAATATCAATTAGATTAGTTACAAATACAAGGAAAAACAATTTAGAGAGTTAATGGCTAAGGACATCTTAGTGCCTTTTCCGTTAATGTGTAACTATAATGGATCATTGTATAGTTTGTCCTGGTCTTCTCCTCGTCACGTGTGGAATTAATCCATATCAAAACTTTCTTGTACCCAAACCTGAAGGTTTGTCCACAGCTGTCCACGTGTGTCCAAAGTTTACCTCGACAGCTTCCCTTCCATCCTGGATATCCTTTCCCCAGCATTCTGGACAATGAGCCCTCCCCTCTGATTCTCCACTGTTGGTGGAGATAAGATAGATGGTACAAAGCATGCCAAGAGACTTCACAACGTGGCGGCACCTCATTGGGTCATCAGAATCCAAATCTTGCCAATTCATTAATTTACCATGAGAAACACAACTGCCAGAGGGAACCGTCTCTTATGCCCTCCAGGCCAGCTAGCACATTTACTGTTTTGACATTTCCACAAGAAGCCAAATTACAACGTGGAAGTTGCATGGTGAGCAAGGAATCCCAGTAAGGGAGGTAGATGCATGCTCAAATGATGGATGCCACTAGGTAGAGTTGTCTGATGCCTCCATAGCCCTCAAAGGAATTTTCCCACCCAGACACCCAAGCAGCACCCATTTCACGGTGGCAACTTACCCGAGTTGTAGACAAAGATTTTAGGGAAAATATTATCTGAGATGCTTGTGTTACTGACTGTGGAACCCGAAAAGGAGTGGGCAATACCAAGCCTCAGAATTAAATCTGATTACTTTGGTCTATAGTTCCAACAGAAATTGTTTCAACATTTAGTCAACGTGTGCCTGGCATGTTCTAAGTGCCAGGCGCCATGCTATAGCGATAAACAAGACAAGAACTCTGCCGTCAGGAGTCTCAGAATTCAGTAGGAAGCAGACATGTTGGCTGGCAGTTACAATGCAGGGTAGCGTTGGCTCTAACAAAGTCTTGTTCTAGATACAGTGGGAGCTCAGGACAAAGGGCCTAACCCTGCCTACAGGTCAAGAAAACCTGCACAGAGGCCAAGGAGCTTAAACTGATCCTACTTCAGTATCTGATTTTCACAATGAAAGAAAATGCATTTTTATGATTATATATTACCAATAATACAATCATATAGAGAACTGCTGTTAGTCTTATGGTATGTTTCTGTTTAATTTTATACATTAAGATTTGTACATACAAATTTGGAATCATACAGTGTCATGCTGCTGTCACTTAGCATGATAACATGAGTTGTTCTCCTGCGATGCAATAAAAATACATTAAAAAAAAAAATCCTTGCCCCAGAGATAATTCCATTAGAAGAAAAATCATGTTTTTCAGCCATCACTTCAAACAGGTCATTTGCAATTCTTGCTAGGATTGTTATCTACCCATTTCCCATAAGGCCAAAGCTAGTAGTAAGCAACTAATTATTCTAAGAGGCTGTAAGATGGAAATTTACTCAACTTCTTCCTGAGTTTCTCTACCTCAACCCATGAAATAATATTTGCACGTGTGCTCACATGTATCATAAGCATGTTTAGACTAGAGAGAAAAAGAGAAAAAAGATTTTGATAACCAGAATATTTATCTTACAATGTTAAAATAAATAATGTAGTTGTGACTTAGATCTTAAGGATGAATAAAAACCGAGTATGAATGACATACTATATAAAGATCAGCCTAAAATGACAGTTCCAATGCCTGTGACAGTATCTGTCAGCGTTCTCTTTTTGGCCAACCCAGAAAGGACTACCCTGGAAAGAAACTCAGCCCTTTCTGGGCCTCATCTTCTACATCTATAAATCTAAAAGTCAAGGCTAAAATTAGGATCCAAAGGCAAATCCTGGCCTGGCTTCTACTTCAGGCAGGTGGAAAATATTGGTGGAAAGTTGGAGAGACGCACAGAGCAACCTTGGCCTCCTGTTAGGATCACCTGGGGGACTTTGCCAATGCCAGTACCCCAGTCTCACCCAGACCTAGTCAATCAGAATCACTGGGACAGGGCCCAGGCATGTGTATTTTATAAGGCTCTTCATATGATTCCGATGTGCAGCTACCGCTGAGAAGCCCTAAGCTAGATGGCGAACAGTGCACACAGGCAAAGAAACAAAAAAACACCAACACACCTTCTGCACCCTCCGCCCCTCTCCCACCAAATCAGAGCCAAGGAGGAGTTGAGGACCCATACGCTTGAGTAAAGAAAGTGTGACAGATACACATTACTATATACAAAATAGATAAACAACAAGGACCTCCTGTGTAGCACACGGAACTATATTCAATATCTTACAATAACTTACAACGGAAAAGAATCTGAAAAAGAATATATATATATATTTTTATATATATATATAAAAACTGAATCACTTTACTGTACACCTGAAACTACACAACATTGTACATCAACTATACTTCAATTCAATTAAAAAAAAAAAGTGTGGTGTTCTATTACGATCTAGGTCAGGAATGGCACATGCCAGCAGATTACAACGCTTTGGGTCCTACCATCTAATCATGTGACTAAAAATTTTAAATGATAACAGAGAGTAAACTGCCAATAAAACTGTGGCCTACCTAAGAATATATATGTGTATATGTATGGGTGTATAAAGGTGTGTGTAGGGAATGTGTATATGCATAGATACATGCTTTCAACATGGAGCCCAGTTAAGAATCCTGCAGTAAGCCATTCCCATCATCACAACACTGGTATAAACTGCTTTTCCACACCTTATCCAACGGCCTGCCGAGTGAGAGTAGGCCCCAGGGCTCCAGGCCACAGGGCGCTATAGAGAGAGCAGAGCTGGAAGGGGGGGCCTGAGCTCAGAGGGCACCAAAGATGCGCTGCCTCTCACCATTTCTTCGGCAGGCCTCAGTATTAAGAAAGAACTAGGACTTCCCTGGTGGCGCAGTGGTTAAGAATCCGCCTGCCAATGCAGGAGACACGGGTTCGAGCCCTGGTCTGGGAAGATCCCACATGCCGCGGAGCAACTAAGCCCGTGTGCCACAACTACTGAGCCCGCGCTCTAGAGCCCACGAGCCACAACTACTGAGCCCTCGTGCCACAACTACTGAAGCCCGTGCGCCTAGAGCCCGTGCTCCACAACAAGAGAAGCCACCGCAATGAGAAGCCCGTGCACTGCAACGAAGAGTAACCCCTGCTCGCCACAAGTAGAGAAAGCCCGTGAACAGCAACGAAGACCCAACGCAGCCAAAAATAAAGAAAGAAAGAAATACTTAAAAAAAAAGAAAGAAAGAAAGAAAGAACTAATGCTCTTCGTACGCGCACGCGCACACACACACACACACACACACACACACCCCTATGCAGACTGAAGGACAGGATGCCCAACTCCATATGAACAGTCATCTAAGACTCAGTGGCCACACACTGACCGAGAGTTCCGTTCCCACTCTGCCCCCTCTCCTTGGAAGTGCAGAGAGAAGTCCGGCTGAGCAGATGATCTGGACAGACCCTACGGACAGCCAGGCCCAGGAATCATCACTCCACTGAGCCAACAGACAACCCAGTGAGCTATCCCAGCACTGCCACACCCGAAAGGCATCATTTCGCTTCCAGCTCCCTCACCTGTAAGACACGGTAAAATGACAATAACGTGTATCACAGGCTGGCACGACATTCCTGGGCTACACAGTAGAAATGCAAGAGAGACACCATCCGCCGTCCCACGTGCACATAATCTTTCCGTTCCTGTTCTAGTGCAGGATCTTTGTTAGGAACTCCGGTAGCACGATTTGAGTCTGTTTTCTTATGTAAAAACATAGGGCATATAATCTAACCAACGGGGTCAAGGATCTCTGAAATCAGAAACCGGACAGAAATACCTGTCATAAGCAGAAATTCAGTTTTCCTTGTTAGCAGGTCTCCAGCCCCGGGAGCAAGAACTGTGAGAAACCACAGGAGATGCCCGGACACCACCCCTACCCGGTGAGTGCTGCGAGGCCTGGCTGGGGCCCAGGGCCTAAGTGACAGTGCAGGTTTTAGGGGAGTCCACAGCTGACCAAGGATTCTGCTTCTATGTAATCTGTACATGGAGTTGCCTCTCAGGGTTTCCATGTAAGGTTCTCTTGACTTAGTAACTTGCAGTCACCTACTTTCAACCCAAACCTTCATCTAAGGACCATGGCTCACACAGCTTTAGTCTGCGTGGGGAAAGTGGCAGAAGCAACAGCAAACCTGCCCAGGGTCTCCCTCTGGGCAGGGGGCTTGCAGCCCCTCGGGCTCCTGCCTGAAGTAAAGCTAGACATTTGTTTGTGCTGTACTCGGCAGAGGGTGAAATTCTGCAATTTCAGTTTGAGGGTTCAACGTTTCTGCCTTATATTGATGATGACCCCTTTCAACAAGAACAGTTCCTTTCTCTTTGCAAAAACTGCATGTCATTTCTCAACAAGAATCCTTTGCTTCTCTCTCTACGAGCATGACTACTTTTGTCTGGCTTCTAAAGCACTGAAAACTTCCTTCCCATTATGGTTTTACTCTCTCACTTTCTTTGTAACTGTCCAGAGGCCTTTAGGTAATGTGACCCTGAACAAGACTTCTTTCCCTCCCTCCATAGTAGGGATAACAAAGGCCTCGTTGTTGAAGGAAAAATGAATCGAGGTAAAAATGAAGTGAGTTTCCTGGGGGAGGCGAGAGGCACAACAAGAATCCTGGTCACCTGCTCATCTGTTTCACCTCCACTGTAACTGATTCGTTCCCTAAGATCAGATCCGGAATCCATAAATAGACCAACATAAGAGGCTCAGGAGTCTCCTTCGGGTGTAAACACCAGAGGACATTCAAACAGTCATCCCACTATCATCCTGCACTCACACAGCTGGGAATCACCTGTCCTTAATTAAACTCCACTGCCAGCATGCCACTCCCTTGCACATAAACATATCGGCTACGGCTTCAAGTTCAAATTCTGTTCGGTTTTCAAGGCTGTCTACACTCGGCCCCCTCCTTTAGTTGTCAACAGTCCTGCTGGTCCCCTCAGCATCCCAGCATCCTGTGAACATGCCACCCTCATTCTCCAAGGCCCTGCTGGGAATGCCATCCTCTAGCTGCACACTCCCCTCCCCAAGTCCTCTAAAGTTCATCCCAATACATTTACCTCTTCAGGTTACCTCCCCTACAGTGGCCTGCCTTCCCCCAACGGCCACGGAAATTATGATCGAAAGCGCACAACTGAGCACTTAAACATCAACTGCCTAGTAGTTTGCAGTAGTCACTTAATATAGTCTGGTGCATCCAACAATCCCACTCCTGGGCATATACCCAGACAGAACTCTAATTTGAGAAGATACATGCACCCCTGTGTTCACAGCAGCACTATTCACAATAGCCAAGACATGGAAACAACCTAAATGACCATCGACAGAGGAATGGATAAAGAAGATGTGGTACATATATACAATGGAATACTACTCAACCATTAAGTACATGCACATATCTAAAAAACAAAAAGACTCACGGATACACAGAACAGACTAGTGGTTGCCAAGGGGAAGGGGCGATGAGGGAGGGAAAGACTAGGAGTTTGGGATTAGCAGATGCAAACTATTACATATAGGACGAATAAACGAGGTCCTACTGTATAGCACAGGGAACTATATTCAATATCCTATGATAAATCATAATGGAAAAGAATATGAAAAAGAATATGCATATGTATAACTGAGTCACCTTGCTATACAGCAGAAATTAAACACAACATTGTAAATCAACTATACTTCAATAAATAAATAAATAAATATATATATATATATATATATACACACACACACATATATATATACACATATGTATATATATATATATGTTGGTGCCAGTGCCCTGGTGAAGCTTGAAGACAAGGCACCATACGGGTACTTGCTACTTTCTGTATAAGGTATATGTTCCCTTACTACCTGCTGACTGATGGAGAACTTGGCATATCCTCTGGGATGGTGTCACTACCAAGTTTAATGAGAGGGTCCCTTCAAAGCCAGTCTCTGAGAGTTCCCGATGATTCCCTGGCCCTGTCAGTTCTCTAAGATGAGGAAGCACTCGCTCTCCCCTTTGCTCTGGGGCCTTCACTCACTGCGAAAAAACTCCCAGGTGTCACTGCGCCCAAGTGCAAGACTTTCTGCCAGCTTCATGGAAGCCAAAGCCACCTAATGCCTTTAAAAACAATTCCACTGTCGAGATTAGAATAACCTCCTCTAACCTTATAACAGAGATTTTAACCACAAGCAACAGAACAATTCTGTGGCTTCTACCTTCCTTTTCAAAGAGCTAAGGAATTTACTGAGTGCGCCAGCGGCCTCAAAGTTAAATGTAAGCAACTAAGCCGTCGGATTCTGGCGGAACTGGAGGTTTCTCCGGGGAGTAGAATACTCTGCTCAGGGAGACAGATGCCCTAGAAACAATGTTTTTAAAGGGAGCGTGGAGACTCCACGACCAGTACGTGAAAAATAAGGGGTAGTCTGTTCACAAGCCCTCATGTGAAGCCAAGCTCCCTCCCTGGGGTAAGCCAAGCCACACTTTTGAACCTGAGGCCTGAAGGAAGCAGACAGGTCCTGGCACCCCCCTCTATGAACGCCTGCACGCAGCACACACACTGAAAAAGCAAACAGGGATCTCCAACACTAAACTGAAGGTACACACCTGAATATACCTTCTCACTCCCTTTCTCCCAAGGAACAATTATTTGAAACCCAAGATGGAGGGAGTGGGGAGGAGGTGGGAGCAGGGAAGATTTCTAAAATTCCCAGCCTCTACAGATATGGTCTTCCTGGGCATGGAACTTGAATTTGAATCCCTGGAATAATCCATCCATTGTAGAAAACAAGAAAAATAAATACACCTATTTAATTTAGACTCTCTCAAAGTGGAATTTGTGATGAATACCTTTAAAGTTGTGTGAAGTTTAACTTTGTAATGCTTATTTAAAAATATCTCTGAGATAGTATCAGTGTGAACCAGAATACAGAATGTATGCTTAACCTTTAAAGTAACAATTGAGTTCAACAGGGCCCTGTGATGTGAGCTATAAATAACAAAGAAATGAGTAAGACCATCCTTAGCCTTAGGATATTTTGATTCCATTCTGGAGACAACACGCAGGCAACTTCTTTGCAGAGTAAGTGCTCTATCAAAGGGACACAAAGCTTTGCAGGCTCAGGAGTAATTCGTTACTACCTGATGATTGACAGAGGTGATTCGGAGCTAAAATGGCAAGGAGAAAGAGACTCCTGAGCTGAAGTGGAAAAAAGGAGGATGTTCATCTGCTTCAGGGTGAGGAGAGGGTGCTAGTGAGGAAAGATGAGCCCCAAAAGGTAGAGGTGAAGCATAGGGACTGAGTCACCAAAGTGTTTGGTCTCTTTAAGCAATGGAGAATTCATTGGTGCTTGGGTATGGGTAAGGAGGAGGTTGAAGCTGTATCTGCAGACCCAGAATTCAGTATTTAGTTTTAAAAGCCTATAGAGTTATCATATGATCCACCAATCCCACTCCTGGGCATATATCCAGAGAAAACTCTAATTCGAAAAGATACATGCACCCCAATGCCCATAGCAGCACTACTTACAATAGCCAAGACATGGAAGTAACGTTAAGTGCCCATCAACAGATGAATGGATAAAGAAGATGTGCTACATATATACAATGGAATATTACTCAGCCATAAAAAGGAACGAAATAATGCCATTTGCAGCAACATGGGTGGACCTAGAGATTATCATACTAAATGAAGTCAGAAAGAGAAAGGCAAATACCATATGACATCTAAACTATGATACAAATGAACAGAACAGAAAGGGGGTGAGGGAGGGATAAATTAAGAGTTTGGGATTATCAGATACACACTACTATATATAAAATAAACAATGAGGTCCTACTGTATAGTACAGGGAACTATATTCAGTATCCTATAATAAACCATAATAGAAAAGAATATGAAAAAGAATATATACATACATGTATGTATAACTGAATCACTTTGCTGTACACCAGAACTAACACAACATTGTAAATCAATTGTACTTTAATAAAAATAAATAAATAAAAGCACTAGTACATTATTTTCATAACACTACAGAAATGGAAAATAATTTAGAATTAGGTGGTTCAACTTCCAACTACTACCTATCATATCCCTGATAGTCAATCACCTCTAATTAAATACTAATAGTGTTGGAGAACCCTGAACTCACTGTGTGAGCCTTGGAAGCTGGGTCTACCTCCCATTACAGAAGCCAAAAGGTCCCCTCCCTGTTCTAGCAGTTAGGAGGACCGAGGCCCAGTCAACTGATATTCCAACCAAAGACTTTGAATCTTGAGGAAATGACACAAAAACAAAGGATGTTGGAAAAGTATCTATGGTAACAGTACCCCCAGGAGTCCAGGAGCAACACTGGTATCCATGGTAGCCGCCATCATCACAAGACAAGTAGCCTACCCCTGCCTGGGTTGCCGGTATATCTTCACCTAGGTTCCTGCTCATTTTCTGAGCCTTCCCGTTAATATGTGAGCTGCCCAATGTACTTCCAATAAATTCTTCTTTTGCTTAAGTTAGCCAAAGTTACTTTGCACTACTTACAATCAAGGACTTCTGATAGACATATATCATAGGTCTATATGTGGAATCTAAAAAAATTATACATATGAACTTATTTACAAAACAGAAATAGACTCACAGACATAGAAAACAAATTTACAGTTACCAAAGGGGGTGGGGGAGGGATAAATTAGGAGTTTGGGATTAAAATACATATACTACTATATATAAAATAGATAAACAACAAGGACCTACTGTATAGCACAGGGAACTATACTCAATATCTTGTAATAATCTATAATGGGAGAGAATGTAAAGAAATAATATATACATTTATGTATAACTGAATCACTTTGCTGTACACCTGAAACTAACACAACATTGTAAATCAACTATATTTCAATAAAATTTTTTTTAAAAAGAACTTCTTATAGATACAGAGACTTACTTTACAAAAAACTTTAATTGTTCTGACCCCTATTCTAAGAACACAACACTGTATGGTAAGTACTACATGACTTAGCACAACCTGCCTTGAACTATAGTAACTCGTGTCTATTGCCCCAAATATCCTTTGCACAAAACCTAGAGAAATACTTGCAGTTCCCCCAAAGTTTCCTCCATCTGGAGGGCCTTTCTCCCTATACGGATCAAGGAAACTCTTACTTCGGCACACACTAAATGCTAAAATATATACCCTGACTATCCAAATGTCTCTGGAAGCCCTCCTCTAGTGCCACTTCCTCCAGGAAGCCATCTACCCCTCCTCCCCAAATTTTGTATATGCCACTCACCTGCATTCCCATCACATTTCATGCATATTTATGCTGCAATATATTACACTGCCTGTGTATTTAATTTTTTTAGTTTTTTTTCTCTCCCCATTAACTTATAAGTTGATTAACAGCAAGGACCTTGCCTTATTCACCTCTTGTATCTCCAGTTTCCAGCAGGAATAAGATCAAAGTAAGTGCTCAGTACATATTTATTGAATCAGTGACCCATCGGCATATGTTCACAGTCCCTATCAGTTTCTAGCACATAATGGGCACTCAATAAATATACATTAATGGAATTAAGCTACATTTTTAAATAACCAATTACAAACATATTCTTAATTCTACAGCGCTTAACTCAAAGGCGAGTTGTCTCTTTCAATCTACTCAGGAGACCAAGGCTTGGTAAAACCTAGTGGGGGGGAAAAAAAAAGAGAGAAAGCCATCTAGTGCTAAAACAGGTTAATTACAAGCATGCTGTGATCCAAATCCTGCAGGGGCTTTGTACATGTTAGAGGTAACAACATCACAGGGATTTTGTAGCTTAAACACAAATTCACATTTAGAGAAAGGGGTTCTTTGGTTCCACTCAACACCCACGGCAGGTCCCAGAGCCCTGGGACTGTGTGCTAAATACAGCCCTTGGTTTCTGCTTCCTCACATGTCTGAGAGCTGGTGCAGTCAGGAGACCTCTAAGGGTATCCACTCACACACCGTAAAAAAAAATAAATACATAAAAGGAGTCATCGCAGTCCCACCACCCAGAGTCACAGGGAGTATACAAGGAGAGCGTCCACGATAAAAGGACCCTATCTACCAAGAGGAAATCATTTTTTAAATTTGGGTTTTACTATCAAATCCAAAGGCTACATAAATATCTTGACTCAAGTACACATAATATCGTAATTCATATTTCATGTTGATGTATTTGGTGTTTAACTTAGCTAAAACTAAAAGTACCTGGACTTCAGAGATGCCTTTCCTCAGATAAGTTTTCTTCTTTTAAACCACTTTATTAAGGTATGATTAACACATAAAAAGCTGTACATACTTAATGTATACAGCTCGATGAGTTTGGGGATAAGCATACACCGTAAAACCATCACCACCATCAAGGTCACAGACATATCCATCACGTCCCAAAGTTTTCTCCCACCCCCTCTATTATTTGTGTGTGTGTGTGTGTGTGCATGTGTGTGGTAAGATCCTAATCTATCCTCTTAGCAAATTTTCAGTATACAATACAGTACTGTTAGCTCTAGGCACTATGCTGTATAATAGATCTCTAGAACTTATTTACTCGGATCAGTTTTAATAAATAAGTCCTATATTAATAACTGAAATTTAAATAATCTTTAAACATACTCTATTTGTTTATACCACAAAGGGATTCTTTCGGGTGCCCTGGCTCACATTTTGTTCCCAGTGAGGAAAAACAATTATTATTAGCAGGTAAGATCCATTGCTCAAACGTGTTTCTATCACTGTTTGCAGACAGTAAGTACTTAATGTTTTGGGAACAAAGGAAAACAAACAGGATGAAGAGCCTTAAAATAAACCCCAAGACTTAAAGTGACAACTTGAATGCACAGATGTGCTCCTCAAAGCTCCCTCTCACCCACACTGCAGAGAGAGGAACAGTTCACACGCGAGGATCTTAGGACCCTCCAGCCTGCCGGATCCTAAGAGAGCGTGCTGTTGCAGCTTAGTGACACCGAGAGGTCTGCCAGGCGGCAGCGTTTCACAGGCACTGGGACTCTGGAGGGGCGAGTACATTTCTTATCACTCCCGCCCACCTCATCAGTCAGTATCGGCTCATGGATGAGCTACATAATTAAAAGCAACCAATATTCCCCAAGAAATTAAACATCCCTTTAGTAAGAAGAGTATAATCAATAATAGCAGGAACTACCGTTTACTGAGGGCCTATTAAGTGCAGGGATGATATAAAAATTATTGTATTTAATTGTCACCCTATTCCTATTGTACAGACGGGGATACCAGGCTCACGGTGGTAAAGTCACGTCCAGAGTCACAAAACTAGCCAGCAGCACAGCTCCTAAGCCCTTCCAACAGCAAAGCTCTTTTTACTATGCTATTCTGCCTTCCAAAGATCCCCCAATCATGCACACTTAATGTTTTTAATTGAAGTATAGTTGACAGACAATATTAAAGTTATAGGTATACAACATAGTGATTCACAATTTTTAAAGTTTATACTTCATTCATAGTTATTATAAAATATTGGCTATATTCCAGGTGTTGTACAATGTAACCTTGTACCTTATTTTATACCTAATAGTTTGTACCTCTTAATCCCCTACCCCTATATTGCCCCTCCCCCCTTCCCTCTCCCCACTGGTAACCACTAGTTTGTTCTCTATATCTGTTGAGTCTGCTTCTTTTTTGTTATACTCACTAGTTTATTGTATTGTATTGTATGTAAGCAATATCATACAGTGTTTGTCATTGTCTGACTTATTTCACTTAGCGTAATACCCTCCAAGTCCTTCCATGTTGCTGCGAATGGCAAAATGTCATTCTTTCTTATGGCTGAGTAGTATTCCATTGTGTGTGTCTGTAGATACATATTTACCACATCTTCTTTATCCACTCATCTGTTGATGGACACTGAGGTTGCTTCCATATCTTGGCAATTGTAAATAATGCTGCTACGAACACTGGGGTGCATGTATCTTTTTGAATTAGTTTTTTTTTTTTTTTCAGATATATACCCAGGAGCGGGATTGCAATGCACACTTAATTCTAAGTCCTCTTTTCCTGCCTAATTTCTTATATTAATATTAGAGGAGTTTTAATGAAATGTCCTTGCTTGTGGATAATGGGGAAGGGCTCTGGGAAAGTTTCCTTCCCTCCATACGTGCCTGCATAAATGCCAGTATATATGAGGCAGATTTGTGTTATTTCTTATAAAAGCTTAGAGTAATAAGAGCACACCACCTGCCAATCACCAGAACACCAAGGCAGTTGATGAAACCACCCTTCCCATCCCTTCCACTTGACCACATATTATTTTCATGATGGCGTCTCCACTTTAACAGTGAATCCTAAATCTGTGGTGTGTCAAAGTTACTCATGGAACATGTTAAAATGTCACCTCCAAGCCCCCATGTCAGACCTGTAACATCGGGATTGCCACAAGTACGGACCAGAAAGGAAGTTTTTGGCTATGCTTCACAATTGAATTGAATGCAGAGTCAGGTTTGGGAAGCTTGTACTTCTCTGCCATATAAGATCTTATACAACACATGAACTGAAAAGTTGTGGTAAACTGAAACTTTATAAATCGATCACATTTTAAGCCAAAACATGTTAGATCTGAAGAATCCAAACAATGATGAACAATTAAAGGAGACAACTTTTCCTAAAACCAACCAGCCAACCAATCTGCACTGACTCCTTTAAAGTGAAAAATCCTTTGCATAAATGTGTTACTTTTTAATAAATTCAGATTTGAAGTCAATAGTTTTAGTGCCCTATATATCATAATAGCTAACCCGAATGACTGGTAAGGGAATATGACTATTTCAGCTACATCTAAAATATTGTTACAAAGATACAATAAAAAAGTTATCATACAAAAATATACATTTAATTCAACATGATGAGAAAAAGCCTGGGAAACTGCCTACCATATTATATGATAAATACTTCTAAATCTGACACTGAGAAATCACAGGGCCAACTATGCCAGCAAGTCATGTAAAACAAGCAGGTATCTAATTATAGGGAAGGAAGGCAAAGAAAGTAACATTACTGAGCACGACATGATACACAAACATTATCTCAGATAATTCTCACATCTCTGAGAATTAGGTTTCATTATCTCCTTTTTTCCTAAACAAAAAGCAGGAATGTCATGCTCTGGGTCACACAAAAATAAACAAATGGGACCTAATTTAACTTAAAAGCTTTTGCTCGGCAAAGCAAACCATAAAAAAACTAAAAGATATCCCACAGAACGGGAGAAAATATTTGCAAACGAAGCAACCAACAAGGGATTAATCTCCAAAATATACAAAGAGCTCATGCAGCTCAATATCAAAACAACAAAAAACCCAATCAAAAAATGGGCAGAAGGTATAAATAGACATTTCTACAAAGAAGACATAAGGATGGCCAAAAAGCACATGAAAAGATGCTCATCATCACTAATTATTAGAGAAATGCAAATCAAAACTACAATGAGGGACTTCCCTGATGCCGCAGTGGATAAGACTCCATGCTCCCAATGCAGGGCGCCCGGGTTCGATCCCTGGTCAGGGAACTAGATCCCACATGCGTGCTGCAATTCGTATGCCACAACTAAGGACCCTGAGTGCCACAACTAAGGAGCCTGCCTGCTGTAACTAAGATAAATAAATAAATATTTAACAAACAAAAAAAAACTACAATGAGGTATCACCTCACACTGGTCAGAATGGCCATCATCAAAAAATCTACAAACAGTAAATGCTGGAGAGGGTGTGGAGAAAAGGGAACCCTCCTACACTGTTGATGGGAATGTAAATTGGTACAGCCAATATAGAGGACAGTATGGAGGTTCCTTAAGAAACTAAAAATAGAGCTACCATATGATCCAGCAATCCCACTCCTGGGCATATATCCGGAGAAAACCATAATTTGAAAAGATGCATGCACCCCAGTGTTCACTGCAGCACTGTTTACAATCGCCAAGACATGGAAGCAAACTAAATGTCCATCAACAGATGAATGGATAAAGAAATGTGGTATACATATACAATGGAGTACTACTCAGCCATAAAAAAGAATGAAACGATGCCCTTTGCAGCAACATGGATGGACCTAGAAGTAAGTCATACTAAATGAAGTAAGTCACACAGAGAAAGACAAATATCATCTGATAACACTTATATGTAGAATCTGAAAAAAGTGATATGAATGAACTTATTTACAAAACAGAAACAGACTCACAGACATAGAAAACAAACTTATGGTTACCAAAGAGGAAAGGTGGAGGGGAGGGATAAATTAGGAGACTGGGAGTAGCATATACACACTACTATATATAAAATAGATAAACAACAAGGACTTACTGTATAGCACAGGGAACTATATTCAATATCTTGTAATAACCTATATGGGAAAAGAATCTGAAAAAGAATATATATATTATATATACACATATATATAATATATATACATATAACTGAATCACTTTGCTATACACCTGAAACTAACACAACATTATAAATCAACTATACTTCAATAAAAAAATAAGTAAATTTAAAAACAAACCTTTTCTTGGATATTCCTCTATATTCTATTACATTAAAATCTACTGGTCCATCTTTCACTTTGAAGGGACTTTTCTTTACCAGTGCAGGATTTCCTAACATCATACATCGGTCATTGGGAAAACAATGGTTCACCGAACTATGCAAAATCTTCCATACATGGAAATATTTCAAGTAAGCAATATTGACAAAATTGACAAAATCACATTTCTTACTACAACACAGATCGCAACCATCAAAAAGTCTTTTACGTATTGGGAAGTTGTCAAGCTCATGGTGGCAAATCCAAGTTTTCCAAGATTCTAATTTTCACTTGAAATCTTGAGTTTTATCACTGGTAACAAATACTGTCCATTGATTTTCTTGACCTAACAGTCTCCCTTTATTCACTTTTGAGGAAACAGCTACCAAATATCTAACTCAGAATAACCATAGTTTGTCAATTGTTCTTTCAACTAAAACTGAGAAAAGCTGCTATTAAGGTCACGATTCAAGTGCTTGTCACACAAGGGCTCCTCCTCAGTTTGCTGCAGCAGCACTTTATGCGTACTTCCCACTTCGTCACACAAGACACTAAACAGATGTACTTGAGGTCGGAGATTTAACAGAACTGATCATTTGTACTGCTTCAACAAGAACATTCTTAAGTGAAACGGGCTTTTTATATTGTGTGCTGGTGAGAAGCAGCCTGACTTCTAGTACAGTCGGGGACCACTGCCTTGATTCATGTGGACCCACCTGCAGTTTTACCCACTTTTGCTTTTGGACCATCAGTGCAAACGTCAATACAGTGAAAAAGGCGCATGTCTTAGTATTACTAAGAAGATAACTTTTAGGTCTCAGAAACCCCCAGGGTTCCACAAGCCACACTTTGAGAAACACTGTTCTATGTTCTATAGCCTTTTCCAGCAAAAAATGTGAAACTTAAGGAGAATTTTAAGATGGAAAAGGTTGCAAACCAGTCATACTTGAAAATGATTTACCTCCCTGCCCAGGCAAAGGAAGATGCCCACAGCCCCCAAAAGCTGGTGAGACATACAGAGAAGACGTACAGAGGCCCTCTGATGCAAAGCGCTGCTTGAACTCTATTTGTCAGAAGAACGATCCTGTTGATTACAGAAAATGCATCTGAAGAGAGAGAGCAGCCCCTCTAGAAAACACCTGTACAGGAATGCATCTTCTTGCCCTTGAGGAATTCTTATAAAAGGGAATAAAAATCAACAATGATATTTGATTGGCAAAAAGCCTCCATGAGATTACTATTAGGAGGTGGGGAGAAAAGAAACTGTAATAACTTGCCTGGCAGGAAGTCAGGCAATCTTTGGACAAAGGGAAGGATGTTAAGACATGATGACTGAAGAGAAAAGAGAATGATGCTGTCAAGCCAAAAGACCTGAGTATTAGAAAGATTTAAAGGATAAAAACGACAGAGGAGAAAATACCCACTGAATGGAAAGGAAGGATGTGCCATGCTTTTTGTTCTGTCTCGACAAATCTGTTTCTTAAACAATGTAAGAATCCAGGCTCTACCATTTATTAGCTATGTGAACTGGAGCAAATGAGTTAACTTCTTGGTGCCCATTACCTTACCAAGAAATGGGGATAATAGGACCTACTACATAGGACTGTTACAAAGCTTAACTGAGACAATGGCAAGGGCTATGAGCAGTGTTCCAGCACACAGTAAGTGCTCAATACATTTTAGCTTCTTTTTATGAGAATGGGGAAATGGAACAAGAATCAAGGCTGTTGGATGGACCTAGAGATTATCATACTAAGTGAAGTAAATCAGAAAGAGAAAGACAAATACCATATGATATCACTTATTGTGGAATTAAAATATGACACAAATGAACTTATTTACGAAACAGAAGCAGACTCACGGACATAGATAACAGACTTGTGGTTGCCAAGGAGGAGATGGGGGAAGGCTGGAGTGGGAGTTTGGGATTAGCAGATGCAAACTATTATACATAGAATGGAAAAACAACAAGGTCCTACTGTATAGCACAGGGAACTATAGTCACTATCCTGTAATAAACCATAATGGAAAAGAATATAAAAAAATTTTTTTAATTAAAAAATAAAATAAAAACAAAACAACAAAAGAAAGAATCATCGCCGTAAACTTCACTTTCAAGAGAGGATCCAATCAGTGCGCTTTTTAGGAACAGCAGCAAGATGCTCAAACAAACCAGAGATGAAGGCTTTTAGAGTGTTTTAGGTCAGACTATTCAGCTGACTGACAAACAAGACTAAAATTACATTTTCAAGTTTCCAAGAATTTGGAATAAGAGACATCTTACAACACACAATTCCTCAGAAAATAAGCATAATGTTGTGGTCCTACTATCAAAAACCAAAATAAAAGAATACATGGTGTCATCCAAAAGCTCTCCAAAACTCCTAACCTGTCTGGCCACCCTGGCACACAGGAGCCTAGGTGGACCTGGAGAAGGTGTCAGGAGCCAGAATCTACCCTGAACACCCTCGGCTGCTCCGGACGTTCCACCTTCAGACAGAAGGACAATAGGGTAGTTATTTGGAGTCGGGGAGAGAGGCAGATTTGTTCTTTGTACTGAGAATTACAAATAATTTAAAAAACCCTCCTCTCCTTGGCACTTGTGTTCCATGACTTTTCTTTCAATCCACCGGTGGTATAACAGGATGGAGGTCAAGGTGTGAACTCCAAATCTCTTCTCCGCATCTCCTGCAGTGAGTCCAAACCTTTCACTGTCAATGGAGGAAAACACTGACCCTTTACTACCTATGATCCAGAAAGCCTAGTCCTTCAGGATCATAACACAGGTGGCAACTAAAAGCCTATTTTCATCCCCAAGCAGTAAGTCTTATAACTGGCCAATAAAATGAAAAATCAAAGAATAAAAATGGCTGACCTCGCTTCAAGATGTATAACGTATCAGTTGACTACAAAGACCCGCTAGAACATTTCCTCTAATGCCCAGTGCAACAAGTAACTGACTAATTCCTCCAAGTCAAGGGTTTCAAAACTGATTTACAATAATTTCTCTGAAAAAAAAGCCTGAATCAATATGACCGGAACATAATGTAACATTTCTGGAGATCTGAATCTCCCGTCTGAATCAACACAAAGGTGATCAATGTGAGCAGATTTCACTGCTATATTGATGAGGCTTAAGTTTAGTTCAGTGGAGATTTCTAGGTGATAACCAGAATTAAGAGCCTGAGGGTTGTTTTCTCCTTAGCTTCTTAAATGGATGAGCAAACAACAGATCACAGATTCCTAAATCCTTTTTCTATATGATGAAATAAGGCAGATTTTGCAAACAGTGATGTATAACTAGCACTAATTTTCCACTGGTCTTCCCAGATAGAACAACTCACTCAAATCAAAGAGAAAATTGAAAGGTGAATGTAGACATAACCCGTGCTGTCGCCATAGAACATGTCTCATATGACTCCCTGACACATGCCCCACCTGGTGGTTTTCCGAGGGCTCCCCTCCCTCATCTGGGAGAACCTACTGAATCTGATCTGGTCCTTGTCGGTCACGATTCCAGCCACCTGAGCTTCCTGCCGGTCCTCCAGGGCTCCATGTCCCTTTTCAACAAATGGCATTCCTCAGGTCTAAGACCTGCTCTGTTCCTACCCACTTCCAGTTCTCAGACTGGCTGTCACTTTCTCCAGGGAGACTAAAAATGACAGTGCATCACAAACCAAGGATCATGATTTTTAAATTATGACTTAAAATATGATTATGATTTTTTTAAAGGGGGAGGGCAGGAGAAAAAGAAAGAGAAAAGAAATTTTTAAAAAGCAAAAATAAAAGACCAGGACAACACTGATTTAGCCACCCTATCAGACTCAGAAAGCAGCTGATTTATGTGAAGGTTCTGAGCTATCTTTGGATGATTCCTCTAAGAGCAGTTCTTAGTGAAAAAGAGCTGAAGTAAAAGGCCATGGAGGTCTTTAAGGCTGCAAGTTAAGTCGAGGGCGTTAGAGGGCTACATATAGCCAATGAAAAGAAGTCTGCCAATTCGAACATTTTTTAAACAAGATGACTTTTTCAGAACTCAATCCAGAGCATATTCTATCACTGAACTGCTTGGCAGTGCTGATGACTCTGGTCTGTTCTGTGGGTGCTGATCAACTTCCACCTAGCAAGTGTCCAGGGCTCTCACAGTCCAAATCTTTAAGAAATGGGAAACGTCATCAGCATAGGGCTTTCAAGTGTATCACCCAGTACCTCTTGCACATAGAACACGTACGTGAATTTTTACACTAATTCTATCATCATTTTGCACCTTCAATTACTACCTATTCTAGTTACTATCCTATTTCAACAATGGGTAGAAAAGCATCCTCTTGGAAGATAACTGTGGTGCTTACATTTAAAAAATGAGAATCACTGTCAGCAAATATTCGTGTTATCTATATACCCTTCTCCCCCCACCCTCAATTCAAACAACACATCACGTTAATTGATGTTTCTCATGATGATTCTGAACCATCAAGAAAAAGTTACATAAGGCAAGAGCTGAGGGAGTGGAGGGGCGGAGTTGGGGTGGGAATCAATCTTGCAGAAAAACTGCCACATTTACCTTTAACTACACAGAAAATTCACATCTTCAGAACAATACATTCTCTAGGTGGTCCAAATGCTGAGGATTTACTGTGTGCTCAACTGTTAATACTTTATCTTAATATTGGCGACATGATTCTTATGATGACTTTAGCAGTTTAATACACGTCTGCAAATTCCTTGACACTCCTGTAGAAAGATGAGCTCCCCCTCCCTTGGATTTAGGCAAGCTTTTAAGTCCATTGCCCAAAAAAGAACAACAGAAATGACTCTAGGTGACTTCCAAGATCAGACCATAAAAGGCAGGGCAGTTTCTATCTTGTTTGCTGGGATACTCACATCTGGAGCTCTGAGCCACCACGTAAGAATTCTGACTAGCTTGATGCTGTGAGAAAAGGCCACTTGCAGGAGCTCCAGTCTGCAGATCTAGCCTTCAAGTGCATCCCAGCCCTGGTGCCAGACATGTGAATGTCTCCAGATAACCCAATCCCAAACCGTCCAGTCACCCCCAGCCTCCTCCCAGCACACTGGAGCAGAAACAAACCATCTCATCTGGTCTGAAGTCCAGACCCACAGAATCTGGAAGCAGAATAAATGAGTGTTTGAAGCCAGTAGGATGAGGCACTTTGTTGCACAGCAATGGAACACATGGGTGATAACTAACACATGACTCTTGTAATGTGTCAGATATTGTTCCTAGCACTTTACATATTTTAACTCACATAATACACATAAATTCTTACAATGATCTTTTGAGGTAGGTGTTACTATTATCCCTATTTAACATATGAGGAAACTACTTAACAGAGAGGTTAAGTAATTTGCCCAAGATGACAAAGCCAGTGAGTGGCACCGGTGGGAAGTGACTCCAGGGTTCCAGCTCTGGAGTCTTAACGATTCAGCTCCACAGATGAACACATCACAACTGGCCCATTAGGCCCACCTCCCATCATCTCTACTGAGTGTGAGCCACTAAGTCACACTCACACATCTAGTAATTCCCTGGTTGCGTCTGTGTCCTCCGTACCCTCCCAAGCTCCCTGGCAGGGAGCTCTTCCATGCTTCTAGAAGTCACGATATCTGTCATTTCAACACATTTCCTCTTACGTAGTCCACAGTGAACACAGAATACTTGAAAGGCAGTTATTAATCATTTCTTGACCTTCGTTTCTCAGAGTGGAATAAACCAGTTCATTTGCCTTCTGTTTTCTAACATTACATTCTTTTTAGAATATAAATTCCATAGGTGCAAAGGACATACACCCCACACCGAGTTCAGTTCCATGCACGTGACAGACCCTCAAATGTCAAATGGAGGAACTCTATCCTTTTACTGTATCCTCACCAAATTCTCCACCTCACTATTGACTTGCACAGTCCAGAGTTAGTAAGTCAACAATTTTTATTGAGCAGTGAGAGCTTCTGTATCCAAAATTTTCCCTAATTTATATTCTGTCCCCAAATAAGAAATGTCATGCTCCTCAAATGTTCAACATGTACCATCCTTAAGAGAAGCTGAAACTAATTCAGAGTAGATTCAATTAGAATATGTGTGATTGCTGCCTAACTACTAAATTTCATCCTACAAAAGCTGTTCACTTTATGAGCAAGCTTAATTACACGGAGCCCATTTTATGTTCCTAAACTACAGTGTGATCTTGGTCAGTTAACAAATGCCATTAAAATATAAATATTTGTATTTCTTTCCATTTTTTTTCTACTCCATATTCCTGGAATTTATTTTGGAGAAAGTTGAAAGTAAGTAACTTCAGAATTTCGGGAAATTTTAGCTCTAAACTCAGGACTAAGATAATCCCTATTTCGGAGTAGACCTTTTCAGACATACTGTTTCCTTTTTTTGGATGAGTATTTTACAGGAGCAAATCTAGAAGTTAGCTAAAGTGAATTTATTCACCACTTTTCATGCTGCCACGCAGTTTGGACCTACCAGGCCAGTCACTACCATGGAGAAGTGTGAGTCTGACAGGATTCTGTCCTTTAACAAACCTCCAGCTTCTAACCTCACACCCCCATTATCTTCAAGGTTTGCGTAAATGGTTTTGTGCTGGTTACAGTACTTTCCCAGGTGTCTTCATTTAAGCCTATTGTGATTTCAGAAGACATTTTCTTTTACTCTTCCAGATAAAGGAACATTAGTCCATTTCTCCTTTCAGGAACTAGAGTGGGGTTAAGTGTGTTCTGCAGTGAGTTTACTACTATGCACTAAGGAATGTCCACTGCCTCCACGGGTTTCCATAAATCTGAAAAAGCACATTTCCTAGTCTCTGTTTCTATCCTTCCTCCTCCTTGCCCCATTCCTCAGAAAAGATCCCAGACACTCCCTCTTGGCTGCATTCACATCTTTTTTTTTTTGACAATTAATGGCTCATTCTTTAATGTATGAGGAGATTTTATAAATGGATAAGCAAAAGTTTAACATAAATAGAAAGTTTTCAGGAAAACAGATACAGATAGTTTATAAACATGTAAAACGATGCTAAATATCACTCATAATAAACAAATAAAAATTAAAAATATAACAGCCTTTTGTCTATCAGATGGTAAAATGTTAACAAAACTGAATCGGGGAGAATTTATGGAAAAAAATAGAATCCCTGGATGGCAACTTGGCAATATCTACTAAAATTCAAAATGTACTTATACTATGGTTATCATTCTAGGAATTTATAGTAGATATATATTAGTACATTTGCAAAGAAGTATGTCAAAGACAAAGTACTGCCTGTAATATCCAATACTGAAAACAAACCTAACAGCCCTAAAATGAGGATTGATTATAAATTACAGAGTTCATACGAGTGAACAAACTGCCCTCACATCTTTCAACCTTTTCCCACATCACCAGGATGAGCAACCTAATTGCAGTGATTTTAGGGACCCGTCCCTCAGGAAACAGGGCCTTACTAGAGAATTTTACATTCTCTCCTTTCCCCAGACTTGCCAGATAGAAAGGCTCACTCACTAGAAACTTGGTGGTCAGAGCCCTTCAGAGCACAGCTCACGGAAGGAAGGGAAAGGCCTGCCTCACGCCTGCTCTCAGGGGTTCCGTTCCTGGGCCACACCATCCGGAGCAGCCCTTACAGCTGAGAAGCAGCAGCTGGAAGGGAGATGCCTCCTTCCTCCCGGGCACAGGGCCACAGGGTGTGTGTGCGCCCCACGTCACACTGAGGATGCAGAGTGAGCCTGAAAGACATGACATCTGTCACCCTTGTCCTGATCTGCCTGCCCTGAGAGGGGTGGAGGGAGGGAGGGAGGAAGGACAGAGTTCATCAGAAGACGTGTAAGACAGCAAAGGGGGGACACCTGTCACGTGGCTCCCACAGAGTCCAGGTAATGAGGAGTCCAGCTGGTTGGGTTGTGGAGACACGTGAAGG
Organism: Eschrichtius robustus; assembly: GCF_028021215.1. Lineage (NCBI taxonomy): Eukaryota > Metazoa > Chordata > Mammalia > Artiodactyla > Eschrichtiidae > Eschrichtius > Eschrichtius robustus. Next base: position 42,012,148 of record NC_090834.1, read on the forward strand.
GCGGGGACGTAGGCAAGAACCATCCTGGGGGTCAACTGCGAGGCCCTGGTGACGGACTGGATGTGGGCGAGTAAGGAAAGGAACTTGACAGTTAACAGAACATCTTCAAAGGAGGCAACAGTGAGGATGACGCAGCGCGGAATGGCATCCGAGCGAGTCCAAACTGGCGCCACAAACCAGACGAGTGAGCCCCCAGCCTCCCACGGACAAAGGCTGGTTCAACAGGGCAGCCGACCCAAGGCGGAGGAGTCCAGGCCGCCTCGGGATCCTCCCCAGGAGAAGGGGGTCTCAGGGCTAAATCCAGCCTAACATTTCCATTTGTTTCTCTCAAGGACCAGATTCCTGGAAGAATCCCACGAACTGAACCAAAGCCTCGAACATCCCCTAGAAACAGTCGACCACCCCCCTTGATAACAGCCTGCTAACTTGATAAGCTCCATGCCCAGACGCCTTGCTGACCCACCTTCCAAACGAAATGAGCCTCCGAATTGCCAAGTGGCAAAGTGAGGTTCAAGCTGACAGGGCAGTATCCCCGTGGTATTTTCTCCCCATCAGTCACACCAGACTTCCGAGGGAAGAGTGGTACATTTCACTCAAAAACGTGCCCCGGTCCCACGATTTGAAGCCCAATGAGGCTGCCTTCAGACAAACAGGGCTAACATCCCTCCAGAATAGCACTGGCCAGTGGAACTTGCTGTAATGATGGCCATGGCTCTTAGGCACTTGAATCGTGGCCAGTATGACTGAGGACCTGAATGTTTAGTTTCGTTTAATTTTCATTAATTTAGATGACCACATGTGGCTAGTGGTTAACATGGAAGGTGTAGATCTAGAACCTAAAAAAAAGAAAAAAGAAAAAAAAATCTGGGGTCCAGATTAAGCTGCGAGGAAAAAATCATGGAATTCTAATTCTCCACTGAGAGGAAGCGGACTCTCTTAATAGTGCAGCATCTGCTCAAGCTTTTTTCCAGCCCTGAGCTCTTCTCTGGTCATTACAACTACACATCAATGAGCCTCCAAAACATCGCAGCTTGGAAAGCCCTCAGAGACCCTAGCCCAACCGCCAGTCCACTGCAGGAAACTTCTCCACAATGTCCCTGCAGATTTCTAAGCAATCTTTACCGAATCCCCCCAGCAGCAGTGGAACTCAACATGAGGAGAGGCAGTCCACCTCCAAATCCAAGGACACTCTTCCAAAGGGAAATCAAGGACGCTCAAAATAATAAAAAAACAAATTTTGCACCATGCTTTACCTCTTATACGGCCCTTTAACATGCATTATCTCAGGTAAGCCTCACCATAACCTTAGGATATAAGCATTAGTAAACACATTTATTTTACAGAAGTTAAGTGAATTAGCCAAGGCGATATGGCTGGTATATGGTCACCATGTACCATAACCTGGCATGTCTTCCAAGGACTGAGAGATCAAAAGACAGCAGAGAGAAGGAAAAGTCGGGGTGGGGAAGGGGGAAGGCATGGAAGAGGGATTAGAGGAAAGGATACAGTCATGTACATCAACTAGGAACCTCAGAAATCAAATCTATGTCGATCTCAACCATTAAGCATGAACAGACTCAGTTCCAAAGAGTTAAGGTATCTCAGTCAAGGTCTAATTTATAGGGGCCTATGCTCTAAAATAGTGCTTCTCAAAGTGTGGTCCCTGAACCAGCAGCGACAATATCACCTGGAAACTTGTTAGAAATGCAAATTCTCAGGCCCCATCCAAGACCTGCTGAAACAGAAAGTCTGAGGCTGGGGCCCGGCAGTCTGGTTTTAAATAAGCCCTCTTGACGATTCCGATGTCCACCCACGTTTAAGAACCACTGCTCTACAACTGTACATCTAAGGCGCAGTCCGTTTCCTCTGGGAAATAAACAACTTGGTCATCAAGGGAAAGGAAAGGGAGCTGCCAGTAGTGAAGTCTGGGACACAGTGACATCAGCCCTGGCTTACTGTACCTCGGGTAATAAGGACCCCAAACTCTGAACTAGCTCAGGACAGCACACACCTCCTACCACCTCCTGTGGTCAGGGCGGAGAGAAAATTGCTCGTTACTCAGAAACTCTTGGTTTAGAGGTAGGGAAAAGGTATATTCTATAAGGAGCACTAGATTGTGAATAGAGTATCCTAGCTTCTAACCTCAATCAATAAATAATATTTGTAAACAACAAGGTCCTACTGTATAGCACAGGGAACTATATTCAATATCCTGTAATAAACCATAATGGAAAAGAATATGAAAAAGAATATATATATATATATAACTGAATCACTTTGCTGTACAGCAGAAATTAACACTACATTGTAAATTAACTATAAGGACACAAAATAAAATTTTAAATAAATAAATAAATAGTATTTGGTATACAACACAGTTTTCCCAAGTGTGAAAAGGTAAGTTTCTATGAGTAAGAACTGGGATTCCAGTTTCTCAAAGAAAAAGATATATGAGAAAACACATAACGTTATAAAACCATTTGTCTTTCTGCTATTTTACTACTACTACTACTACTACTACTAATGATAATAATAGGCATTTACTGAATGCTTTGAATGTGCCAGCACTGAGCTAAGTGCTATATATGCATCAATTCATTTCACCTGCATGCAACTCCACCAGGTAAGAACCATTACTGTCTCCACTGTCTCCATGAAGTTGCATGGGTCACACGCCCTGAGATCACACAGAAAGGAGGTGGGAGGGCCAGGAAGCAAACTAAGTCCATCTGACCCTAAACAATCCAAAATACTACTGCCTTCTTCATTTTGACACATATTCTAACTTTAAATCAATTCAACCTTGCTCATACTCAGTTTTAAGTACTGCATTTTCTTTTTTTTTTTTTTAACCTATTATGCCATGTGCTGTTCAAAAAAGCCCTCAACCACTCAGTTTACCCAAAGTCCTTCAGCCTGTGTTCAAGATCCAAGGTAACACACACTGAAGAATTCATGCCAGTAAAATATCCAAAAACTAGATCAAAGGCAAGAACCCATTTTCTTCCCACCGTGCTTGGGCAACATGCCCAGGGAAGCCCTCCCTGACCACCTGATCAAAGCGAGACCTCCCTGCTGCTTCTCTTCTCTGTGCTCCCAAATACATCACACTCTTCTCTTCTATCATAATATTAACACCTGGGAATGTCCACATACCACCTCACCAATAGCGAGCTCTGGAGAGTGGGAACTATGCCTGATTCACCCATGTGCTTCCGGAGAAGTAAATACATAATCAACACCTAAGAGATGGTTTATAAGATGGATAGCAAGACATATACATTCTTAAGAGGGTAAAAATGAACTACAATTTGAATATAAAATGTAAAACTATGAATTTTTTTTTAAAAAAATAGAAAATCTTTGGAATATTAACCTAGGCAAAATGTTCTTAGATGTGACACCGAAAGCACAATCCATAAAAGGAAAAAAATCTATAAATTGGACATTAGCAAAATTAAAAAATTTTTTCCTGCAAATGAAAAGACAGGCTACATACTGAAAAAAATATATACACAAGCCACATATCCGACAAAGGACTCATATCTGGAATATATAAAGAATTCTCAAAGTTCAATGGCAAAAAATAATAATAATAATAATCCAGTTAGAACACGGCAAGACAGGAGCAGACATTTCACCACGGAGGATATACAGATGGCAAACAAGCACATGAAAAGACGTCCAACATCATTAGCCATTAGGGAATGCAAATTAAAACCATGACGAGATTAAAAAATTTACTGGGACAGCTAAAATAATAAACAAAAGCTGGTGAGGATGCAGAGAAACTGCATCTCTCACAGATTGCTGGTGGGAATGTAAAATGGTAGACACTGGAAAAGTTGGACAATTTCTTTAAAAACTAAACATACACCTACCATACAAAACCCAGCAATCCCAATCCTAGGCATTTGTTCCAGAGAAACAAAAACTTTGTCCTCACCAAAACCTGTACATGAACGTTCATAGCATCTTTAACTGTAAGAGCCAAAAACTGAAAACAACCAGGTGTCTTTCGGTGGGTAAATGCTTAAGCAAACTGTGGTATATCCACACCAGGGAATACTACTCAGCAATAAAAAGGAACAAACTAGTGATAAAGCAATAGTTTGGGTGGATCTCAAGGGTATTATGCTGAGTGAAAAAGCTAATCTCATAAAGATCACATACTGCATAATTTTATGTATGTAATATTCTCAAAATTATACAGGAGAACAGTGGTTACTACAGTTTAGAGATGGGACAGGGGGAAGGGGAGGGTGACCATAAAGGGGTGGCACAAAGCAGAGCTTTGAGGTGATAGAATAACTCTGCATCTTGATTGTAGTGGTAGCTACAGGAAGGTACACATGTGAAAAAAAATTGCACAGGAGGATAACACACACAAACCCAAGTGTTTACATGTAAAACTAGTGAAATCTGAATATGGTCTGGATCGTACCAAGGTCCATTTCCTGGTTCTACTGTTGTACTCTGGTTATGTGAGATGCTACCAATGGGGGAAACTGGGTGAAGAGTACAAGGGACCTCTCTACTATTTTTGCAACTTCCCGTAAAGTTATAATCATTTCAAAACTAAAAGTTAAACAAACAAACAAGTGAGCTACAGGCATTTTACTTAAAAACAAAACAAACAAGAAAAGAGGGGTACATAGCTGCACTACTGGCCAGTGAAGTCCCAAATACAGATTTAAACACACACAGTAGGACCATGTGACTTTATTATTTTTTTTTAAGTTAAACCCAATTCTCCAGAGGCTTAACAGGGATACATTTCCTAACACGTTAGAGCTACTCCCCCAGCCCCACCAATAAAGGGAGAAAAAATGCCTGATGTGTGTGTGAGACACTTTGGGAGTCCAGGAGTCTGGTCCTAAGAGCCTGGAATGAATATACCCTAAGATTTCGCAAGGATGGAGGCCAAGGGCCTCACAAGTTAGAGAAGAACTCAGAATGGTGCCAACACACAAGCCCAGGCGTGCCTCCGTTCCAGAAAATGTAGTGTACAGATCTAGCCACAATGGCCAAGATTTAAATGTTGCCTTCCCTCCAAGACAAAACAAACCAACAAAATAAAAAAATTTTTTTAAATCACTAAGCAAACAAATAAAAACCTCAACAACCTTAGACTATTTCCAACAAACCTTATAATTAAATATGTCCTCTTACTTGACCTCCAAGTTACCCCTCGCTTTTCAAGTATTCTATTGCCTAGTGAATTCTGGGACATGAGAACCTACCAAAATTAATGAAAGAATAGGAGGAGAAAAATTATTCAAAACACTAGAGAATTTCCTGATCTAAGCTTCCATATGCATTTAAAATGCAGATAGCTACTTGGAAGGAGTGGGGATGTTACTTTGGGAGAATTTTGCTTATCAGGACTACTAATGGGTCTTACAAAGTCACTTCCTTTTTAATGTATTGGCCTGGAAAATCAGATTTTTACGATTTTTACTAGCAATTCCCTTGTTTTCTAAGTCGTTCATTATTTTTTTCTTTAAAAAGCTTTATGTTATACAGTGCTTTATCATTTTCAAAGCACTTTCACAAATTGCTATGAAGCACTGGTACCCAGGGGCTGTACTTTTCAACAGAACTCTCACCAGCCAGACTGCCATCTAATTTCAATTAGGTCGGCCATCTTTCCCCCAGGCCCTAGGTCCACACTTCTCCACAGGGGTAGACATCAAAAAAAAAAAAAAAAAAAAAGCAGAGCTCTATCCACAGAAGCCTCCAGACGAACTGGCCAAGGGCAGACACTCTCAAGTCTAATCAGCAGAGTGCCTTCCCAGAAAATCACTCACATTTCTGCATTCCTGTGCTTTTCTTAACAGCACTTTAAAATCTCATGTAAACCAGAAGTCCTCCATTAGCTTGTATTTTTAAGTGCTTTGATCTCCACATGCCCTTCAGTACATTAGTATTCTTCACCCCCCACCATCACACAGAACCAAAAGACCAAGACTTGTGTGCATTTTAAAAAGAAGGGAGAGGGGACTTCCCCGGTGGTCCAGTGGTTAAGACTCTGTGCTCCCAATGCAGGGATCCTGCAACAAAGACCCGGTGCAGCTAAATAAATAAACATTTTTTTAAAAACTAAAAATACTAATAAAAAGAAGGGAGTGGGGAGTGGAGTTAAGAGCACCTTCTCTCCTCCTATCCACTTGCAGAGTTCACAAGGGTTTCCTCATTTATCTTGAAAAATGTATCTCACAAAAGCAAAGTATACCCATCCAGAAACTGAACATCCCCCCCCTCCCCGCCCCACCAGGGAGAGTAGAGGCAGGCAGCTCTAAAGCCTTCTACTCTATGCCCTACTCCTTTTAATTCTGGTCAAATCAGTGGTTTCCAACCCTTTGCTCCTCTGTAGAACAGTTCAAAGTGTATTAAGTATTGTGCTCACGTTGCTTCCATAAAAAGCATTATAGTAGATGCACTATGATGATCAGAGCAGCATCGTGGGAGATAAATGTCACACTGGTCTAGATGCTTCAAGAACTTGCAATCTAGAGAGACACCAGTGCTTAACTTGGGTCGGACGTCCACGGAGAGCTGCCGGGTCCAGGAGTGGTGGGCAGCCCGGAGTGGTGGGCAGCCGGAGTGGTGGGCAGCCAGGGGAAATCTTAGTTTGGCAGCGACACACTGGCCAGTTTTGGAAGCAGAGAGAGAGAAATGACTATTCAACATTTCAAGCCCAGACTTTTCACTTCCTGAAAAGGAAGGAAACTTTTTGGAATACTAGCTATTAATAATCCCTCTATTCTGGTTGTATTTGCTTATGGCAAGTAACGTTATTGTTTGGGGTAGTCCAAAGCATCTTCCGGGATCATAAATGGCTCTAGTGACCTACTATCTCCAGCACCACCAAGGACTTTATAAGCAGTACAAAAACGCGATTCTCCTAACATGTCTCGGAAGAAGAAAAAGGGCAACCATGTCCGCACTGTATCAGGACAGGGCAAAAGAAGTGAGGGGGACCGAGGGCGGAAAATGTTCGGTCCCAACCTCAAAGGCTCCGAGGCCCATCATCAGGGCCACGTCTACTGAAGCCCCAGTTCAGGTGATCCACACACTAGCCGGGCATTTTCCAAAGCATGTGCCACTCGGGGACAGGAAACCGACGCCGAAGCCAAAGAAGCAAACACCCTTCGAACAAAAATGGAAAGGGAAAGTCTTTATAGCCACCAATCAAGATACTAGAGAGTAGGGCGTGGCGAGGCGCGGGAGCTGCGGGCAGGCAGCCGGATTCTCAGCCTGGGCTCCTAAAGAGGGAAACTTGGAAAGGTCGCCGCGGCGGAGGCCCTTAGAGGTGGGTGCGAGCCAGCGCTCGTCGGTTCCGCCGCCCGGTCCTCCAGCCCGGCTGCCCACGGGGCACGTCCGGCCCCTGCCACAGCGCGGGCCCCGCTCTGCCCAGCTGTCATCGACCGAAGTGCCACGAAAGTCCCATTCCAAGAAGAGCCATCTCCACTTGGAAAGTTTAATGTTTTTCCCCCTGAAACCAGATTCTTTTGAAGCAACACGAACAGCAAGGGAGAGCTGGATCTAACTCCCCAGTTTCTGTCAAAGAAACTTGTCCCTGGAGAACAAAGAAGAAGCAATCAGAGAACGCGATCCGAGGCCGGGGTTCCGCGGCGCGACCCCTTCTCCGCCCCCACCCGCCAGACACGAGACTTTGGGGCTGCAGGAGGGGTCCGGCGCGTCGGGCGGGCCACCGTGCGCGCCTTTGTCTCGCGCGCAGGGAAGCGGCCACCGGCCACCCCTTCCGCCGCCTCCCTCGGCCGCCGGAGAGCCGCGCGCCGGCGCGTCGCGGAGAGGGAGGCCATATGGCAGCGCCCCTCTGGAAAGGCCAGCCCCAAGGCGAGGGCGCGCCTGCAGCCCCGGCCACGGGCCACGACGGCCAAACGACTCCCAGTCTTCGAGGGGGCGCGGGGAGGCGCGGCGCTGCGCCGGGGCCTGCAGAGTGGCGCGAGAACAGAGTTCTCATTTTTCTTTTTCTTTTTCTAAAGCAGTCTGGGTAAGGGAGATCAATATTCCGGTGGCAAGCACTCCCGGCCCCCGGCACCGAAAAGGCTGCCCAAGTCGTTCCGGAGCCGGGCCGATCTCCGCCCCGAACTCCCGGAGAGGAGCCCCCGGCCCGGAGCGGCAGGGGGCGGGGAGCATCGATCGGCCGGGTCCTCTGCGCGGGAGAGTCGGAGGCGCCCGCCCTGCGCCCGGAGCGGGGACTGGTTACCTTTCACCGCAGACTCACAAGTTCCCCGCCGCAACTTTGCCCTCCACATGAGGCGACCATGGCTAGTTCAGTGCCGCGGCTGGGGAAGGCGGCCGCCAAGCAGCGCGCTGGGCATGGCGTGTGGCAGCCTGGGGAAGCGGCGCCCGACAAGCAGCCCCATTCACAAGGAAGAGGAGACACGCCGAGGCTTCCCCTCCAGCCCCAAACCGGACCACCGCCGCTGGGTCCTAGAGCGTCGCGTGCGCTCCCGCCGCCGCCCGCGCTCCCCGCGCCCCGCGCGCCGCCCGGGGTGGGTAGTCCGGGATCGTCACTGTAACCCTACACTCCACCCCCGCCCAGCGCCCGGCCGCTGGGCCCTAGAGCCCGTCTTCAGGCTCCCGCCGCCCCTCCCGGGGCCCGGGAGATCGCCGGCTGAAATTGCCCCGAGCTCTAGCTGACGTGTCTCCCCGAGAGTTAGGAGGGCGACGGCCTCCCTTGTTTTGGTCCCTGCCGAGGTTTAATTCATGTCAGACTCCACTTCTTCCTTTGACTTTCTCTTCCTTCCCACCAGGCCAACTCCGGCCGAAATCGGTTTCCCGATCTGCCCTCAAAGTCCAGATCAGGTCTGTGTAGGATTTTTTTCTTCTTAAGCGGAATTTCCAGATGAAAAGTGGCCAGACTTTTCTCTTTGCATTCCCCTAGCCCCCGTGCCTCTATCATGCACTGGGATTGGGCGACAAGCTGCTGCTCTGGGCTCCGTTGACTAGCAGAAGGGCCAAAACAGATTCTACAGCCTCAGATATTACAACCAGTGGTCACAAACCTCTAGGCTGTTGCCTGCCCGAGCGGAGGCGATTAAAGTAATTCTGGGAGAATGTTGCTGATTCTGTCCCACCTCTTAAATCAGGCTACACTGAGTAACACTCCTCACCCACCCCAGTATACTCAATTGCAGACCTCCGGAGCCTTGATCTGGGGACCCCCAAACCCACCCACACCATGTAACATCTCTCCCTAGCTTCCAGGAGCTGGCTCTGCTGCTTACAGGAGGAGAGGCCAGGTAAATAGTATTGCAGTTGCTGAGGAAGATGTTAATAGGAGAGCCAGGGCAAACCACACCTCTTACCTTGTGCTCCTCTCCTCTCTGCCTTCTCTCTAGACCAGAATTCTTTCAGGGATTCCCGCCTGGATTGTGGCAATTAGCTAACTAGTCAGCCAGCAGTTTGACCCCTCCACTCAATTCTGGTGGGTTGTGTGCCCCTCCGATTCCAGTCTTTTCTTGTGATACATCCCTGATGGTGCGGTAACCTCTGCTCTCAAGATAAAACCCAAATGCAATAATTTAACAATTATTTACCAAAAACCTACCACATTTAAAGTCCGATACCCTAGTACTCGATAACACATAAAAGAAACGAAACGGCAGCTAACCAGCCCTTCAAGGATTTATTTATTTAAGATAACAAAATACGCAACCACAGAGCAGGAGAGCACTGGAGATGCTTGGAAAAAGTGGAGAGCAGCGGTCCCCTAACCTTTTGGCACCAGGGACCGGTTTCCTGGAAGACAATTTTTCCAAGGACTGGGCTGGGGGATGGTTCAGGCGGTAATGTGAGCGATGGGGAGCGTCAGATGAAACTTTGCTTGCTTGCCGCCACTCACCTCCTGCTGTGCGGCCCGGTTCCTAAGAGGCCAGCGGACCCCTGGTGGAGAGGACTGACTGCATGCAGGAGAAAGGAGAGCCTTGAAGAGTGGTGGAGCTCAGAGCCACTGGCATTGTATGAATTTAGCACAGGCTGGGGGAGAGGTGATGGATAGAAAAAGGAGGGAAAGTAGGAAGGAAACTAACATTTATTAATTGCCCCCTATTAGATACCATACTATATCCTTAGAGGCAGCAGAATTTAACAGTTACAAGCATCCACTGGAACAAAACAGAAATGAGTGGTTGAGTCACAGCTCAACCACTCTACCTGTGGGCACTTAGGCAAGTCATCTACCTTCTCTAAACCTCAGTTTCTTCATTTGCAAGATGAGGGAAATTGCACCAACCCTCACAGGGTGGTTGTACGGACTGAATAAAGCAACAAATATAAAATACTTAGCACGACGCATATAAGTGCTCAGCACACATTTGCTATTATTTCAAGCAACCCTCCATTAGCCCTGGACATAGGGAGCCCATCTGGGAAATAGCTACAGGAAGCAATGACAACCGAGGTTGGGAGATAGAAAGGAAGAGAGAGATACCATGTAGATAACAAATCTTTGAAGATACCAAATACAGGGAAGATACAAAATCTTTGAAGCAAGATTTTACTCTTTTCATTGACTAGACAGCTATCCTGGGAGAAAGAACAAGGTAATCAAGTTAACTCAGATTTTGTGCCTGGGTCATAGGAAGAATGGATCATTCTTGGAACATTTATAAACCAGTTGGTCCAACGGATGAACCAATGATGGAAGAAGCAGAGTTGAGAGGGGGAACTGGTTTGAGAAAGATGTTGACAGGCTTCCTGTCCTCTGGGCAAGAGAAATAAGGAGCAAGAGCCTGGGTGAGAAGTCAAGAACAGAAATGCAGAGAAAAAAAGAGATGAAGCTTTGAAGATCAGTTTACTTGGAGAATGCCCACGACAGAAAATTCAGGAAAGAAGGAGGCAGAAGAGGCAGACACTGGGGAAGTAGAAGAGCTAGGAAGGTTTCCAGGCATGGAAGCCAGAGGAAGCTTTAAGAAGATGGTCCCCCTATCAAATGCTACAGACTCCTAGACTTCTGAGGAAGTGACAGGCACAGCTTGTGGGCTCCAGAATCTGCTGATTCAATCAGGTGGACCTAGCCTAGACTTTTCAAATTGATACCGAGTAATAGTTTAGTAGGCCAATTTTCCCCCTCCACTCACCTTAATTTCCTCAACCATTAATGATCACTATATCAAATGTAGAATATGAATAATCTTCTACATCAAATATATCTAACTCTTGTTCAGGAACTGAGGCCTGAGAAAAAGACTTCAGATTTAACCAGCAGGAGGTCATCGATAACATTTTATAGTATATTTGGCTGCAGATTCTGACTAAGGTTGGGGCCAAATAGAAACAAGGTATGTTTACAATAAAAACTGAATGCAGCTTTACTAGCAGTAAGGGAGTGAACCAGTCAGCATCTATGATTTTGGATCTATATACTCACTCTATAGGTCGGCATCCTTTCTATAAAGCGACCCAAGTTGTCTTTTACTCACCCTTAGCAAAGTTAAGAAGGTGACAGAGCAATTTTGGCACTCTTAGAGACAGCTCAGTCTTTAACTCCAGATAGGGCAGGTACCAGGATGTTCCAGACAAGCACAGAGGCTGGAAGAAGAGTGAGGGAACAGAGGCATCCAGGAAGAGGAGGATGAGCATGGTCTTTAGAGTTAAGTCCTGAGTTCTAGCCCGGGTCCACCTATTTCTAGCCATGGAGAGTAACAAAACATAAGCCTCAGCTACCTCCTCTGTAAAATGGGAATCATTACATTTAGCTCATTGGCTTATTGTGAGGATCAGACAATGTATGTCAAGTGCTGGGCACATAATAGGCATTCAGTAAAAGAAACCCTTCCCTTCTCCAGTGATTTGAAATACCAAGGAATTTAATTCTCTATTACAATGGGAATCCTCTTCCCCTCCCCCCACTCTTCTTCTCTGCACCCACCAAACACAGCCTTAAAAGTCTTTATCATCCGCTACTTGGACTAGGATGGGCCCTAAGAATGGGCCTGAGCTTGCCAGGAGGGAAACAGCAAACGGCAAAAAAAGAGTGGACAGGCACGTCCACAAAAGGGACAGTTACTGCCCGGCATCACCTAGGACAGGTCACACTACAATTAGTGGTTCTCAATGAACACCTGTAGCGTGAACAAACCAATGGCTCAATGCAGCCAGGCTGTCTTAATCAAAACGCTTGTTTTGTTTCTAGAACATAGAAACCCAAGTTCTGTAGTGCTTCCCAAAGTGTGATTTATAAGCCAAGGCATGTAAAATTTTAAATTCCTGATGTCTCACCTCCAAATTCTAGAGATTCAGGGTCTCTAAGGATGGAGTCGTCATAGAATCCACTGTAAGCAATGCCAAGCACAGCAAAATTTGAGGGTCAAGGACTAAGGCCTCCCACTGGTTCACCGGGGTCAAGGTGCTCTTCCATTTCTCTTTCAGCAGCATTTACTGTATCAGAGCTTAATATGATAAAGGTAAAGGACAATGGGTGACATATTAAAACGTTAAAAACAAAGCATTATGGGAGCATGCAGGAGTGACTGGCTTCATACAGGGAGGGAAAAGGGCAGGTTCCAAGAAATCCAAGTGCTGAGGGAAGGACGTCATTACTCGCAAAGGCAGGGGAAAGGAGAGCGCACATTGCTGCGCTTCTCGACACTTTTTCTTTGAACTTCTGCTTTTCCAAAACATAAAATGGTCACGCCAACCCCAGATTTGCCAAATCCATATATTATTGCCAGGCAAGAGGATTTCTTCCAAGCTTTTCTTTCAGTTCTCTGTTTTACAGAGACAATAGTTGTATTTTTTTTTTTTTCCTGCTTACTTCCAAATATAAAATCCCGTTCTCAAATAAGCTCCTCCTCTGGAGATTCTGACATATGCCCTGCCCCCGTCTTGTAAACTGTTAACAGGAGCAAAATGCAGGGAGTCCTGGAAGTGCCCAAAGCAGAGGATGCCAGGAGAGCACTGCTGTGAGGAAGGTGGAGTCAGGGATGAGCCTTTTCCAGGCCAGACTGACTGAGAATGGACAGTGAAAAACAAAGAGGAAGATGTGCAAGGCAAGTAGAAGATGCACAGGTGAGACCGCTCTGCAGTTCTGGAAATACCGGGTGCCTTAGAGGTGGGTAAACTGCTCCCAGGAGGAGTTAAATGTTATATAACAGAATGGGTCCCTTGAAGCCCTGCTCCATTTGGGGCTTTACCCCAGGACTCTGTCGAGTATGAAAAAATTGCCCAATAAATATGTATTCAGTACCTACTAAGGGCCAGGCTCCGTGCTATCACCCTCCACGGGCGTTTGGCTCATGTAGTGAGTTATGGATCTGAGGCCTGTTTGTCTGGATGTTTTCCGCTTCACACCCATGGTGACACACTGGTCTCTTCTTGCCTCATAGCTTTCTTCTCTGAGCGTATTACATAATAGGCATTAAACGCATAATCTGATCTATATAAAACCAAGAAGCAGAAGGTGGATACCATCATGTCCAGGCAAAATGCACCTACACCAAAAAGCTAAAAAGAAAGAGTAGAGACGTTGGCCCTAAATAAACCTGGGGTCAGATCCTGACTGAGACACTCGGTAGCTATGAATATAAAGCGCCTGGCATGTCACAGGTATTTAATAAATGGTGATCATTCTGTCATTTGCTACTCTTACTACAGAAACCTCGGGAATACTGAAAGCTCATATTTTCTGGCTAATTGGTTATTTCGGGGTTTCTCAACCTTGGCACTCTTGCCATTTGGTGTTGAGATTTCTCTGTGGTAGGGACTGCCCTATGCATTGTCGGATGTTTAGCGGTATCCCTGGCCTCTACCCGCTCGATGCCAGTGGAAACCACCCTACCCCCCACTCCAAGTTGTGCCAACTAATAATGTCTCCAAATATTGCCAAATGTCTCCTATGGGCAAAACTTCCCCCCCGGTTGAGAACCACTGAATTAGATGAGTAGTTAGTTAATGGTGCCCAGTTTACAGGCTCCCAAGCTTCTAACCATTCTGATCATTCCATTGAGCTGTTGGGTGAATCCAATTGCGTACTAATAGGAGGCAGCCTCAGTTTTGTTCGTTCTACAGTATATATCACACTACGGCAATTTCTTCCCATTTCTCTCTTCATGAACAAAAAACCAGTTAGGTTTTATTCTATTTCCAATGATGGTACAGATACGTGTGTTGTTTTTTTTTTCTAAAAACTGGACTGAGTTTCTAAAACAACAGCAACATACAATCGCTATTAAAAACAAGGACTGTCACAATAACTGGAGATAACTTTGATCAGAATGTTCAGACTTAATTAAGATCCCTTGTAGTCGCCTTTCTGAAAAGGATGCAGGTGTGTTTTATGCCGAAAACATGTCCTCTCTGTTCATAGCTAGAAAGAACAGTGAGAAGAATGGACCCTCCATAGCCTACACAGCAGTTCTAGCTCTTCTCTTTCTAGAATATGCACTAAAGACCAGCATCCTTCCAGCACGTCTTATACTTTAAATGCCAAAGACAGAGAAGTGGGGAAACTCTCACCATTCCCATGGGCTCCGGCCACTCTGGATGGTTCAGTTCAGGAGAAAAATTTCTTTTACAGCATAATCTCAGAGTGGGGTGGAGGGTAGGGTAAGAGTTAAAATTCCCATCTTACGTGATAGGTGATCCATCCAGAAATCAGGAATTATTTATCGTGTGTCAGCAACAGAGCCAGTATCATGCTAAGCAGAACAGAGTCTTCAGAAGAGTCCAAGGTTGGGAGGGGAATAATTAGAAATAACTAGAAAAAATAAAGTCCTAAACAGAAGGACTAACTGAAAGGATTAACCGAAAGCACAACAGAGTTTGAAAGAAGGCAGAGCCATGTGAAAGCTGCAGCGGTTCATTCATTCATTCAAAAAATATCAACTACATTGAATAAGCCACACCCTCCACTAGGTGTGCAAATACCCTGCTATGGGCTCTGCTTATTAAAATGTGTATAAATAAACCTATAATTTCAAACTGGTCTACGTGCGATGAAGAAAAGGAACAGGGTGCGATAACACAGACTCACGAGGGAGAAGGTGACTACTTAGAGGGAGTGGAAAGGGAAGTCTTCTCCAAGGAGACGAAGAACAGGGGGAAGAACGATCCCAGCTGAGCAAACAGCCTGTGCGGAGATCTTGAAGCAGGAAGGAGCTTAAAGGAGGCCAAGGGAGGAGGGCCTGCATGGATCCAGTCTGGGGCATCCCGGGATGAGTTCCTTAGGAATGTTACGAGCCTCCTTTACCCAGCATCTGGGAATGGTCCCTTTCCAGTCACCCTTTAGGATGTAATACCTTATGAGTTTCAAACAACATGAGTTTCAAATTACGTGGAAGACAGAAAAGGAACGTCAGAAAATGACCAATTTGGGATGAAGAATAATAAAAGGATTAAATGGAAACAACCTGAAGGTGAACTCCACATTGGTCACCACCATATCCACGTGAAAGACGCAGTCTCTCTAGAGCCTTCATCTGAGTCTTGTTGAAAACAGGGGAAGACCTAGGATGCTCAGTGCCAGTAAGGCAGTGGTTCTTAAACTTGAGCTGCATCAAAGTCACCACAAGAGCTTGCTAAAACAGACTGCTGGGTCCCACCCTTGAGTTCCTGATTCAGCAGTTCAGGGTGGGGCCCAAGAATTGCACTTTTTTTTTTTTTTTTTTGACGGACATAGTGGTTCTTTTTTATTTATTTATTTATTTATTTATTTATGGCTGTGTTGGGTCTTCGTTTCTGTGCGGGGGCTTTCTCTAGTTGCGGCGAGCGGGGCCCACTCTTCATCGCAGTGCGCGGGCCTCTCACTATCGCGGCCTCTCTTGTTGCGGAGCACAGGCTCCAGACGCGCAGGCTCAGTAGTTGTGGCTCACGGGCCTAGTTGCTCTGCGGCATGTGGGATCTTCCCAGACCAGGGCTCGAACCCGTGTCCCCTGCATTAGCAGGCAGATTCTCAACCACTGTGCCACCAGGGAAGCCCCAGAATTGCACTTTTAATCTAACAAGTTCCCAGACAATGCTGATGCTGCTGGTCCACGGACCACACTTTGAGAACCCCTGGTTTAGGATATTTGGGGACCTACATTTCTGTGCACTCAGAATCCCAACCTAAACGAGGGAACAGGCAAGAAGCATTGTAGGAGGAGAATGATCAAAACCCAGTTTTCTGTCTCGAGTGAGCAAGTACGGAATAGTGTGTCCTCTGTACCAGGTGATTCCATACGTTACCTCATTTCATCGCTACATAACACTCTGCATGGTAGGCTTCATTATCCTTGTTTTACACATGAGGAAAAGAGGCTGGGCCCCAGGTGATGGGAATCTCCCAAGATCACATGGCTCAAAAGTGACAGGGCCAGGATTCAAACCTGTTCTTCAGAGCAGAGCTCTTGATCTTGACGCTACACTACATTGCCTCGCACACACACAGCTCCTTCTCCAGGCTCCCCTGGACGGGAGAGATGCTCCCCGGGCTCCAGACCCCCTGCACCGCTGCAGAGCACTCTGAAGCCGACCCTGTGCAGCCAGTGGTGGGTGCAGACACTTTTCACAGACTCCTGGGGGCTGCTAGGGACCTGAACTTGTTACTAAGTTCTTCCCTTTCTTTAGGGAAGGCAGTAAACTCTACTAAGCCTCCACAGATGCACTGCCCTAAGCGTGTTACATACATCATCTATTTCAAAACCACCAGGGGTGGTTTTCAGTCTGTGGGGGGCAGTTAAGTATTCTAAAACACAAGCTGAGGAGTGAGACAGGCCTGGGCTCAACTTCCCTTCTGTCATTTATTAGTTATATGACTTGACTTGACTAAAGCTCAGTTCTTCTTCTTTTGAGAAGTAGTGGTTACAACAGTATTCGCCTCAAAGGGTTGTGAGAAATTCATGAGTCACTTGCATGTAAAGCTCTCAGCTCTTAACACGCAGCACATACTCCACAATTATCAGCTACGATTACTAACCTGTTATCCATTTTCTTTCAAAATATGGCCATTTTAGAGAAGCTTTAATTATTGCTGTGCTAGACGGTCCTAGACACACAGCTTCTTCTGTTGACGTTTCTCGAGTTTGGGGATATTTAATTGGTAGAGCCAGGAAATATGAATGGTCGGCATCTTGATCTGAGCCCCTCCCACACCCCAGCTAGGAAAAATATCTCAAGAGATCTTTACAAACAAAACAGGAAAAAATGGGCTAGCTTAGGTATTTTAGGTGAATTTAAAATAATTAAATAACTACACCCGATGGGTATTGATTAATGGAATGATATTAACTTGGGTGGGGGGTTGAGGTCAAGGGGTCTGATGATTCCACTATGCTAAATATTGGTCAAGTTATATGTGAGGTCAGGCTCAGTTCTCGGTGCCAGGTTAAAACAAAACTTTCCTCTTCGAAAGCACTCAGCAAAGGTTGAGCAGGATGGGAATGGATGGAGAAACCAGAGCATATTAAAAAAGAGACCTGCAACCACTGTGGAAAACAGTATGGATGTTTCCTAAAAAACTAAAAATAGAGTTACCATATGATCTGGCAATCCCACTCCTGGGCATATACCCAGAAAAGAGGAAAGCTCTAATTTGGAAAGATACATGAAACTCAATGTGCATAGCAGTACTGTTTACAATAGCCAAGACATGGAAGCAACCTAAGCGGCCATCGACAGATAAATGGATAAAGAAGATGTGCTATATATATACAATGGAATACTAGTCAGCCATAAAAAAAGAATGAAATAATGCCATTTGCAGCAACATGGATGGACTTAGATTCGTTATCATACTAAGTGAAGTAAGTCAGACAAATATTATATGATATCACTTATATGTGGAATCTAAAAAAATAGTACACATGAACTTATTTACAAAACAGAAATAGACTCACAGACATAGAAAATAAACTTATGGTTACCAAAGGGGCAAGGGAGAGGGATAAAGTGGGAGTATGGGATTAACAGATGCACACTACTACGTATAAAATAGATAAACAACAGGACTTACTGAATAGCACAGGGAACTATATTCAATATCTTGTAATAAACTATAAGGGCAAAGAAGAGAAAAAAGAATATATATATATACACGTATATGTATAGCTGAATCACTTTGCTCTACACCTGAAACTAACACAATATTGTAAATCAACTATACTTCAATTAAAAAATAATAATAAAACAAGAGACCTAGTAGGGAGAAAAGATTAAGATACAATTTGATAGCCATCTTAAAATATTTTGAGAGCTTACAGAAAGAAAAGAGGTACAGACTGACTCTGTATTTACTATAAACACTCTAGAGCTTTGTTTTTCAAACGGTAGTAGGCAACCTATTAGTGGAAATCAACTGAACAGGTTAACCAGCACTTTAAATAAATAAAATAGAACAAAGTGGAAAATATCAGATGCAGCCAGTCTAATAAGGAGTAATTGCTATTCCATGAAACTTCTGTTTTAGTTATATTTATATTCAAATTTGTATGGGTCTAAATGTAAAATGTATCTTTATGTAGGGTCACAGTAAAAAAAAAAAAAATGTTTGAAAGCTCTAGAAGGTAAAACATGGACAACTGGGTGCAAGAAACAGGAAATCAGGTTTCAGCTCCCTCAAAGAAAGTGTTATAATAATGATCACTGCATAACAATAAATTAGGTTTTCTCAGGAGGCAGGACCCCCTCCCCCATATATACATCACCCCCTCTGGTGATGGTCTAGCCCAGGCTGAGGGACCATGCATTAAGGAAAGAGGGCACTGGGTGTTCCCTCCAATGAGGACACTAAGATGCTCTAAACGAGTAGACCAGACCTGAGCTTCTGTTGCAAGAGAGAATGGAAAAAAACAAAACCTCAATATCCAGACTCCATAAGTCATGTAGCCCATCCAGGAGCAGGCAAATGCTCCTGTGTTTATATATTATGCAAAATGAGCATGCATCAAATCCCTGAAGCTGTTCAGGATTTCTGCTGTAGGAAGGGCTAATTTCCAACAACCGTTTTCTAATTGATAAAATAGCGCACCCATCAGCAATCAGTTCTCAATAACGTAAGCACCTAAGTGGAGTCCAGTGGGGACTAAATACCCAGTGACAGGACCTGAGCCATGTTTTACCACACCTTCTAGCAGAGCAAGCTAAAATCTGACATGAAAAGCAGAGCACCCCCAGATGCTTCTCCCACACCAAGAGCTGCCAAACACCACCAGCTGGATGTGAATATCAGATAAGCAACAAAATGTTTTAGTATATTATGTCCCAAATATTGCAAGGGACATATATGTACTACTAAAAAAAATCATTTGCTGTTTACCTGAAATTTAACTGGGTATCCTCTATTTTTGGATACCCAGTTTGGATTTTGCAAATTCTGACAGTTACCTGCCTACATGGGTGATATCGCTATACTTGCTTTAGAGGATTCCTCAGTCTCTCATTTGGCAAACAGTGTGCAATGTCAAGCTGACAGTAGTAAAAAGCAATAATGATGATCATAATGGAAAAAGGAGCGAAATTCAAATGGACACAGTGTAACAGCTTTGTCCCACTGGACCCTGCCATGCCAAATTTAAAAGCCTTTTAAGAGTGGGACAAACAGACCCTGTGAGTCATCAAGATGTGCACGGCATTTTGAGGAAAGAGATAATGAGGTCACAGTCCCACTTTGTAGAGTTTCCAAGCTCAACCTGGGCTTGTACAAGGGAGAAGATTCCGCTTCATTCACCTTCACTCCAGTATTCAGAACTCACTTTCGGGGACCCCAGAGGAGGAGCTGACTTTGGCTGCCACCAGCTGTCCTAACACAGACATAATCTGTTCATGCCCTGTACCTTTCCTCTTGCAGCATATGCTGTGAAGGGTGGATGACCTCCAGTAAGCCTGCCTGGCTTCCCCTTGACCTCCATGACTGAGTCAGGTTCCTCTTCTCAGGGGTCCCATGGTCCCTTGAATACTTCCTATATAGCACTCACCATAATAAAAAATAATTGCAACCACTCATGGAGTGCCAACTATGTGCTAATCACTTCGTGTGTGTGTGTGTGTGTATATATATATATATATATATATATATCATCTCATTTAATCCCTCCCAACTACCCTATGAAGTAGGTATTTGCATTCCCATATCACAGATGGGTAAAGCCTAGAAAGCTTAGATAACCTACACAAGATCACACAGTCAATAAGAGCCCACTGGTCTGGAGGAGCCAGAGTACCACATTGTAAACTTTTCTATTAATTGGGCTTTCTCTCCCAGGGAAGGATTATTTCTCATTCACCCTTGTGTCCCCAAGCCCAGCCTGCAGTGTGTGGCAAGTTGTAGGCAGCATTGTAAATGGGTCAGCCCATAATTTTACAGTCAGATAGGCCTGGATGCAAATCATGGTTCTGCCAAGAATCAGCCACTGAGAATCAGGAGTTTTGGGTTCTAGTAACTTGCTCTGGAATTGAGGACAGAGGTTAGGAATCCCAGCAAGAGAGAACAAAGCTAGGCTCAAGCCCCAGCTCCACCACTTCCCAGGTGTGACTTGGAAAGTTATTGAACTTGTCTAAGCTCCAGCTCCCCATCTGTCAAATGAGGGAAACAATAGTACCTGCTTCACAGCATTGCTTTGAGATTCCTGACATAAAGTTCTTAGCAAGACACTTATACATGAAAAGCACTCCACAAATATGAGCTCTTTTTATTTTAATACATTCTAAAATGCCATTTGAACTGGAGTAAATAATTTTTGGTTAACTATTGGCGTAAGTATTGCAAGTTTCAGACACAGTTTTTATTCAGGAAATCGGAACTTGGGGAAAATAATGTAAATAATTTGGGGGAATCTATTTTAAAAGAACTATTCAGTGCAGCTCAATATTAAAAAAACAAACAACCCAATCAAAAAATGGGCAGAAGACCTAAACAGACATCTCTCCAAAGAAGACATACAGATGGCCAAGAGGCACATGAAAAGATGCTCAATATCACTAATTATTAGAGAAATACAAATCAAAACTACAATGAGGTATCACCTCACACCGGTCAGAATGGCCTTCATCAGAAAACCTATAAACAATAAATGCTGGAGAGGGTGTGGAGAAAAGGGAACCCTCTTGCACTGTTGGTGGGAATGTCAATTGATACAGCCACTATGGAGAACAGTATGGAGGTTCCTTAAAAAACTAAAAATAGAATTACCATATGACTCAGCAATCCCACTACTGGGCATATACCCAGAGAAAACCATAATTCAAAAAGACACATGCACCCCAATGTTCATTGCAGCACTATTTACAATAGCCAGGTCATGGAAGCAACCTAGATGCCCATCGACAGATGAATGGATAAAGAAGATGTGGTACATATATACAATGGAGTATTACTCAGCCATAAAAAGCAACGAAATTGGGTCATTTGTAGAAACGTGGATGGACCTAGAGACTGTCATACAGAGTGAAGTAAGTCAGAAAGAGAAAAACAAATATCATGTATTAACGCATATATGTGGAATCTAGAAAAATGGTACGGAAGAACCGGTTTGCAAGGCAGAAATAGAGACACAGATGTAGAGAATAAACGTATGGACACCAAGGGGGGAAAGTGGCGGGGGGTGGTGGTGGTGGGATGAATTGGGAGATTGGGATTGACATGTATACACTAATATGTATAAAATAGATAGCTAATAAGAACCTGCTGTATAAAAAAATAAAATTCAAAAAAAAAGAACTTGTTACAAGGGCAATTAAGTAATAATTTGTGTAATTATATTTTAATGACTGCCCTCTCTCCAGTGAGCAAGGCCTGTGACTGCCTTGCTCACTTCTATAGCCCTAATGCTATGTCAGTCAGATAACTGAGCAGAGGCTGTTATCTAGAAAAAAAATATGTCTACTTGTTTGCATTCTAGTCAACTAATAATCCCAACTTCGTATCATATCTAAAGTATCCAATTAACACCTAATAAAAATATTCTGTTGTTATTTTTTTAAAAAAGGACTATTCAGGGAAGAATTTAGCCTTTCTAGTAGTTACACAACACTGAAAGAGTTCCCAGAAAAGGGAAAAAATATCCAAGAGAAGGCTGGGAGTGGGGAATCCAGGCTACCATGTCCAGTTGCATAAGTTGTTCACTGCACAAGAGTGCCGGGCTGACGGATTGAATGAAGCAGAGGTGTCAAAATCTAGCTTGCCCTCTACTCGCTAAACTGGAAACATGGCCTCTGCTCTCCATCCACTTGGAGGGGATGCTGTTTTCTAATTTGCTCAGAGGCACTGTTTGGGCTGGTGGTAGCTCTAGCTTTATACTTTCATAATTGATTCTCTTTCCCCTTTTCTTTCAGTGTCACTAGATGAACAGAATAGGGGAGAAGAAACAGAATGGAGCTCAGGGAAGGAAGACATACTTGAAAGTGATGAGGGACGTGAAGGAAGGTGGGGAAAAAGGAAAGCAGTAAAATCAGGGTAACATTTACTAAACACTGGTCATCTGTCAGGCACTGTTCTAAGTGCTTTAGATGTGCTAACTCACTGAATGCTCGTTACACTCCTACACGACAAGGGGGAACCACTAGAGGGGGAGGCACCAGGTGGGCATGTGAAGTTAACCCACACAAGGGTCCGACAGGCACGGAAACAGCCTGCCACACTCCTCAGTCTACAGCCTGCCACACTCCTCAGTCTACAGCAAATGTTCAGAATCTGGAATCCCTCTTTTGAGTCTGTGGTGGAAATGGCTTTTAGAGCCAAAAGGGAAATATTTTTTTAAAGGAGATAGTCTGAATTCTCTGGCTGGCCAACCACAGGGGCTACGTAATGGACTTTTATCTTTGGTCAACAGCCAGTAAACAGCAAGCCTTTTGGGAGACAGAAGCAAAGGACCTCTGGCAGGTTACAAGTCCCAGCAGGAGACCTTCAACCATGAACTTTCCGTAGGGTTCATTTCAGACCAGGTTCTGCACCAACAAGTTCCTTCTCTATTTTCTTAAGAACCTGAAGCTTCCATAAAATATTTACAGTGACCTGAAAGCAGCTCCAGTGTCCACTCTTCCTGGTAGTCTTAAAAAAAAGCCCTCTGAGGGTGTGGAGAAAAGGCAACCCTCCTACACTGTTGGTGGGAATGTAAATTGGTGCAAACAGTATGGACGTTCCTTAAAAAAACAAAAATAATGTTACCATATGATCCACCAATCCCACTCCTGGGCATATATCCAGAGAAAACTATAATTAGAAAAAATACATGCATCCCAATGTTTATTGCAGCACTATTTACAATAGCCAAGACATGGAATCAACACAAATGTCTATCAGCTGATCAATGGATAAAGATGTGGTATATATATACAATGGAATATTACTCAGCCATTAAAAAAAGAATGAAATAATGCCATTTGTAACAACATGGATGGACCTAGAGATTATCATACTAAGTAAGTCAGGCAGAGAAAGACAAATATCCTATGATGTCACTCATATGTGGAATCTAAAAAAAAAAAATGATACGAATGAACTTATTTACAGAACAGAAATAGACTCACAGACATGTAAAACAAACTTGTGGTTACCAAAGGGGAAAGTGGGGGGAGGGATAAATTAGGAGTTTGGGATTAACATATACACACTACTATATATAAAATAGGTAATCAACAAGGACCTACTGTACAGCACAGGGAACTCAATATCTTGTAATAATCTATAAGGGAAAATAATCTGAAAAATAATATATATATATATATATAAAAGTATAACTGAATCACTTTGCTGTACAAAACTTTATATTTCAATAAATTTTTTTTAAATAAATAAAAATTTCCTAGCCAAAAAAAAAAAAAAAAAACCCTCTGAGAAGAGGCTGAAAATAAATCTTTCTATCAGGTGGTCAGTAATCTTGCCAACTCTGGATTTGGGGCTACAAAGGTCACGGAGAGAGGAGAATTAAGCAGAGACAAATATATAGATACAGATTTGACATTAAAACAACCACATGTGTGCCATGACGATGAATGTCTGTATGTAGCTATCCTATAAGGAGTGTGTTTCAGCAGGCGGCAGACAGCCCGAGACAGCAAAACCACCCCTGAACATCTGTTTCCCCCATTTTGCCAAAGAGCATTCTTTTTTAATTCTTTTTTATAATTTGACCTGTTCCATTTTTCTGGCAGAGGGCCCTAGCAAGGCAAGCACTGCCTTTTCTGTCTGTATTCCAACTTAACATGGGAACAGGAAGGAGGCAGCAAGAGGGGAAAGGGGGAGGGGACAGACTGAGGGGAACTGAGGCGGAGGTGGGGGCTGGGGGCGGGGGAGACAGGGAGCCAGAAGCAGGGAGAAAGGAGAAAAGGGGAAAGGGTAACCCAGGAGAGACAGTGAGAGCTGACAAGTCCCAGCAAGCCATTTTAATGCAACCACCATGGGCACAACTGATTTGAGAGAAACCAAAACCAACGGGACATATTCCAGAAAGATCATTCAGTAAGAATGTGACCCAGAAACCATAATCATAGCATTCTTGAACAGATCAAGCTGGTTATTTTACACTCTTTAGACTCCGGAAGTCCTTAACAATTGATGAAATATCACGGTTTCTAGGTGGTTTGTGTTTAACATTCAGGAATGACTGGACACAGTCCTATATTTTTCTAGTAAAACATCTCTTCGGCAAGGAAAATGCCCTTTCCATTTTCCTCTGTGTGTGTGTGTATGTGTGTGTGTGTGTGTGTGTGTGTGTGTGTGTGTGTTGTCTGTATTTTATCCCACTATTGCATACCACCTTCCTTGCTCTTTTAGCCAAGGTAGATAACCCTTTATCTCCCAGAATTGATTGTCATTTTCCCCTTCCTACTCCATTCTCCCTCCCAAGGAGAACACCCTGAAATAAAATCTTACCTCCTGGGCAATGAGTAGTGTCACTTCACAAACAAACATTAGGGGAGTTGGGCTGAGTTTTACACCCAGACCCAAGTCCACCTGCCCTCAGTTATGCTTTCAGATTCCCCTCCAGGCTGCCACTGTCCCGCCCCAAACTGTGCTGCTTCCAAGGTCTAGTTTCCTTTAGAAATGGCGTCAGTACCATCAGGAAACCATAAGACGTTTCCTGTCCCAGGGACTTGGCCCTGTAATACAGAGCAGGAACTAAATGAAGGAAGCTAGGAAGAGTTTTTCTGGTTGTTGCTTCAGATCCCGTTATGGAAAATTCCTTTGGAGCATATTAATCATTATTTGGCGGTCTAAAGAAAAATATATATATATATATGGCTTTGAGCACCTACTACTCATTCATTTATTCAACAGAGAACGTACCGAACAGCCATATACTGTGCTGGCAGGCCCTGGGTTAGTTCCTTTTGCATCATTTATAGCATTCAGCCCACCACCAAATCCGCCTGGGAGGAGGGCAACTTGTATATTCTCCTCTCCAAGAAACTGAGATTGGCTCTGGCGCCAGAGATTATATTTTGAATGGAAGTTTCACCTTTAACTAGCTGTGTGACATTGGGCAGATAAATTAACCCCTCTGAGCCTCTGTTTCCTCCTCCATGAGGTGAAAATAATTCCTTCTGCTTCACTGAGTTGTTCTGAGGATGAAATGAGCTGATAAACTTAACAAGATCAACTGTGGAAGAGACTGAGTGCCCAGGTTTAGGAAACTATAACAATGGTGAGCCTTTCTGTGATTGTTTTGTTGGAGCTGGGAGGCCAGACCACACCCCTGTGGTAGGGTGAGGTTTCCTGTGCAGGGAATTGAATTTTCCACTGTCAATCATCCTGAGGAAAAGTTAAACTGGGGTGAAAACTCCCTCCCTCTCAGAAGCTATGCCCGGAGCTGGGGGAGGAAGAAGGCAGGACAGATAGGCTTTTAAGGGTGGAGAGATCTGGGGGTGGATCCAGGGATGGGGTGAATGGCCCTGGCCGTTTAGAGACCAGCTCAGAGCTGGGAAGGTAGCCAATTTGATCCCAGACCATCGGTGAGACTGGGCTTGTGTAGTGATTAGAAGGCCCTGGGCCCACTCTGCGGCCAGCACAGGGCAGGACACTGGGAAATCAGTCAGGCTCCCAGCAGGTGAACACCAAGCCTCCAGGTTCTGGTGTAAGCAGGGGCAGCAGCAGCCATGGCTGTGTCGTGTGGTCACTGGTTTCTGAAGAAAGAGGACGTGGAGCAGTTACCCAGGTGTCCACTGGCCTCAGTAAGGTGTATCTGGATTCCACCTCCCTTGGCAAAAGGCTAGAGCAGCCAGAACTGAAGCTGTGGATGTGAACAAGCACCCCTGAGAATTCTTGGGCCTAAAATTAGAGGGTAGCTTTAGAGAAAGACTTGATTTGTTAGTAATACGGGCAGGCAAATCCTTGGAAATCATTATATTTGGGGCTATCAATGTGGGTGACATGATTTAAACCCCAAGCTGGGAAGCTGGGTAGACTGTTTACACCTGTAAAGTGCCCAGCATAGAGTAGGTGAATAATAATAAAGGCCTGGGATCTTTCTCCTTATTCATCCCCATATGATGGGAGGGAAGAAAACTTTGGATGCAGGAAGAGATTTGTTCACTACTCTTAGGTCTTGCTGCATCCTCCTAACAGGGGATGGGGAAGAGGAGATGAATGGCCATATTATTTCATTTATACGTCAAAAGTCAGGTCTTTCAGAAGGTATGACCATGCCTGAAGGGATCGGAGCATTCGGCTAGGGACGTGAAATATAGTAAACATTTAATGATGGTTACGACATTCAAGGGTTCCTTCTAAAACCCATTTGCCCTCACCACCATGGTCTAAGGCTGATACTATTATTACCCCCATCATATCAGCTAGGGTCCTAACAGGAAATGGATGGTATGCTTCAAAAAAGTGACTGAAGAGAGTCTGATGAAGGGACTGCTGATCAAAGTGTGTTGGGCAGGGTTAAGGGAAAACGGGATGGAGGAGCAGCCTGGGGCAAGCCACGCGGGGAAACACCCCTCAGTCAGAAAGGAAGGTTCCAGAACCCAGCACGATCTGATGCTGTAAGAGACGAAGCAGTGGCCTAAACTAATCCAGCCACGTGATCCCACAGCCTGACAGGAAGGGACTAAGTACCCTGACATCTCTTGGTTTCCACCCTCCCATATGCTGCCAGTACCTCTCACTGGCCAAACTGGAAGCCAGAGGCTACATTCCAAAAGGTAAGTTTTCCAGGGCACAGACCAGGGTAGTGAAGGATGGTGAGTGGGTCTGGAACGACACCAGAAAAGAGCCACCACATGACTTTACAGGTTAGGAAACAGATGTAGATGAAGTAACTTGCCCAAGGTCATAGAGCAAATAAGAGGTGGGACAAAATTCAAACCATACACAGAGTATGACTCCGAGTCCATGCACTTAACCACTAAGACATGCTTCCTAGAACTGGTTGAAAAGATTACTGGTTATCCAGCACCTCTTTCTCCCTGTATCCTACTCAATCATCCTTCCAGTAATAGACTCCACCTTACTCCCACCCAGATTTCCCAGCCTTCTTGGAGTTAGGTATGGCCATCTGACTAAAGTTCAGTCCAAAGGAATGTAAGTGAAATAATACGTGCAGCTTTTAGGTTATGCTCTCCACTTTCCTTCTCTCTTTCCTATAGACTGGAATGTGGATGTGATGGTGGGATCTGAAGCAGCCACCTTAGCCCACTGCATGGAAGCTCCATTTGAGACTATCAGAGGACAACGAAGCCACCATATCAGCACTGGATTGCTTACGCTCCAAGTGAAAAAGAATTTAACTTGTTTCTTGTTTCAATCACTGTCATTTTAGCCTTGGTTGTAGCAGCCAAACCAGTACCCTAAACAATACAAAGACCAGGATGTAGCTCAGTCATTGTGGTTAGAACAATAAGAAGCATGTGACAGCTGGTGATCACCAATGTAAGTGTACTCCTTTTCTTCCTGGCACATTACTAGACTACATGTCCCAGCCTCCTTCCATGTGGATGAGGTTATGGGACTAGCTTCCGCCTTTGGAATATGAGGGAAGGTCAATGTGTTACCTCCAGGCTGAGACAACCGTCGGTGAGCATACCTTGGTCTTGCTCACCTTATTGACTTGTCTGCCAAATGGATTCAAAGGATCCAGTGAAGGAACCTGATGTTGTAGGGTAGGATGGAGCCAAGACAGGGAAGGAGCCTGGGGCTCTCCATGACCACATGGAGCGGAGCCCTCCGACAGCTCAACACCAGACTACAACACAAGCAACAAACACCACCTTTATGGTGTTAAGCCACTGACATTTGGGCTTGTTTGTTGTAGCAGTTAGCCTATCTATCCTGACTAATTTTATACTTACCAGCTGCTGCGCTCTGAAAGACATAAGTACTTTTATCCAACAGTGCAATCTCATCTCCTATTTTAGGAGGGCCAGGGGGTGGGCTGGCAAACATTTAAGTCATTATTTTAAAGAAGTTACACAACTGTTATCATTTATTCTAATAAAGCCCCTACATCCTGCTTGAATGAGGAAGGCAAGAATAGCACAAGAAAAACCTTTCTCATGGTACACTGGCCCTGGGGGCATTGGCCCTGTTCTCTCCCAAGAATGCTATTCTCATGAGCACTCCTTTTGGAACTCAGGAAAGTTCACAGGGTCTGAGCAAAAGAGAGCATCAACTGAGCTCAATGAGGTGTGCCAGAGGCTCAGGCAACTCCCATAAGGGCAGCAAATTGGGAAAAGTTATGGAAACAAGGACCCATCCGTGTGCTTTTGGATGGTGAGGGAGTGAACTTTTCCCCTATTCTTTCTAATGTTCAAATTTTCTAAAGTAAGCATGTGTTACTTTTATACTAAAAAAGTGGTTTTAGGATTTCAATTTTTAAGAAAGAAAATAAACTGATTAAGCCTAAGGAATGAACAAAGGAGAGAGCTATAGGTCAAAGGTCAAAGGATTCAAGTGCCCCAAGGCACTGTTATGACAAGCAGAGAGGCCAATCTTAGGAGTATATAATCATGAAAAGACAAAGCATCTCAGCGGTGACCCTCACTCACACATTCAACAAGCATTTACTGAAGACTTACATGTGCCAGGCACTGGGCTGGCTGCTA
Source organism: Eschrichtius robustus (assembly GCF_028021215.1). NCBI lineage: Eukaryota > Metazoa > Chordata > Mammalia > Artiodactyla > Eschrichtiidae > Eschrichtius > Eschrichtius robustus. The sequence continues at coordinate 42,041,140 of NC_090834.1, forward strand.
GATTTGCAAAGAAAAGTGTGGTGACCACAACCTAGTATGGTAGCTAACAACCATGGCTACACACTGGAATCACTGAGACCCAATTTTTAAAGTACACACTGATGAAACACTGATGCTTCGGTCCACACTCCAGGGATTCTGATGTGATTGGTTAGGACTTGGTCTCGGGACTTTTAATAGCTCCCCTGATTCTAACATCTAGGGTTAAGAACCACTAGGAGTACATGACACATGGGCTTAGTGTTGAAGGAGGGGTAGGAGCCAGCCAGGGGAGGAAGAGAGAAGGGGGAGGAAAGGCAGGCAGGCAACGGGAAGAGAGCTGCATTCAGAGGACTGTCCCATAGTTCAATGTAATTGGAAGGTTATGGTGGCTGGGGGTAATGCAAATCATGGAGGTCCTCCCATGGCTAACCAAATGTCTATCCTCCAGGTGGTGGGAAGTTGATAAAGGTTATTAGACGGGCAGACGTGATCACATCTGCGTTCATCCCAACTCTCCATGCATTCTTTCTCACCCCCTCAGATGGCCATCACTTCTACCTATGGGTGGGACTATAGAAAGACTATGGAAAGGTGTAGAAAGTGGTACCATCACAGGAGAAAGGGCATATTTCTGGACTCTCCATCAGAGGACACCTTCAATACAGCATTCATCTAGAGATAGGCTCCTTTTTCCAGTCTTTTCAAAAACCCCTTTTTGGTTACTTAATTCCATTACATGATCTTGCCACAACACTGAGAATAAATCCCCCAAAGAGCAAGTCATAGTTCATTTGGAGACTTACATGAAAATTTGGAGGCAAAACCAACTACCTATCATGCCACATGCCACAAGAAAGTAGTGGGATCGTCACCGAAGACCCCAGATGGAACACCATTCCACACGCTGCTCCAAGAATAAATCACTAAATAATTCAATCGACCTGATCACCATTCCTAAGAATCTGTGTTTGGAGACTAGGTAAGTTGCAGAGAAATTTCTAGAAATGAAAATAGTTTTAGTTAATAGGTTGGGACAATTGATGAGAGCTATTCCATCATGCACGGGAAATAAGTGTCTTTCAAATGAATACTACTAATAAAGTAACAGCAATAAGCACTTCCTGAATACCTGCACATACTACCCATGGGGCTAGGACCCTACACACACCATTGATCCCAGCCATGCAAGGTCTCCAATTAGGTTGAGAGATAACTGAGGCTGAGGGCCGTTTAGCCACCTGCCCAAGGTCACAGGTAAGTGCAGTGATAGAATTCAAACTAAGTGTTTATGACCTCCCTCCACCTCTTCTCCAGTTCCCTTAGATCCTGGCCAGGGGGTGAATCTGTGCTCTTCTCTGCTCCAGAAAGAATGGCTGCTGGACAAGCTCATCAACTGCTGTAGGAGGCCTCTTTCCTGCTGTGTGTCTTAGAAAAGCACCCAAAAGTATCACGACTCTTTCCAAGGGAGAAAGGCCAGCTCCCTCTTTGACCTGAATAGCATGGAAACAATGCAGTCTCATCCAATGAGCTGCTCTGTCAGGAAGAGAAAAACCCTCTGGAGCCACCACGCACCCAAACAGCATGGCACCCGAATGTAAATAATAAATACCCGATAGCTATGGGCCTCCTTCGGGTTACGGTCTCAGGAGGCTGGAACTGGATGATGCTTAGAGGCCACCCGGCACAACCCCAGCTTTTCAAAGATGAGAAAACAGACTGGTTAACATATCTGCTAAGGAAGGTGAAGCAGCCAGAACCCTGGTCTCAAACTCTGACTTGTGTTTTATATTCTCCATCATCCTGCCATCCCAGAGCCCAGGAGGGACCAGGATTCCTATAACACTCTCATTTCCTCTTGAGAAACTGGGCTTTTCCCACAGAAGGGCTGAAGAGAAAAAAGGTTATTTTCTGAGTTTTCTACTGCTAATCGGAAGGGCTCCCCCTACTGATCAGCACCTCAGCTGGGCCGTCCAGTCTGTTGGGGGGCGGGGAGGGAAGAGATGAAAACAAAAAAGGGTCAATCACCTGGGCCTTTCTGGTACATAAAACATTCTGTGAATGCAATGGCGCCAATTCTGGTGTCATTAATACACAATTAAACACGTGTGGAGCAGATCACCAAGAATCTGCTCTCTCAATAAACTGCTTCATGCAAAGCTATGGTTTAAATGTCATTTTCATTTCATAAAAAGACTCACCATAGTGTACCTTTAAAAGCTAGTTTTGCTCATGCATTTAATTTATGATTCCATTTCCAGAGATGTGATTGCCTCACAACTTTTCAGAAGCACATCTTCTGAATAAAACAAGGTCCTCTTCCCTGCCTCACAACGCCATCCTTGATCCAGACCTATTTTGGGTACCTGGCTCCTAGAAAAGGATGAAAGTCCTTGCTGCGGTGGAATTTTACTTCAGGTGGTATGGGACTTGCTGAGGACATACAGCCCAGGAGGAGAGGCTGACCAGACACACGGTACCCAAGGCTGAGAGCCTTAGTATGGATAAACATTTTTAAACAGCTGTCATTTCATGGAAGGCAGGCAAGATGTGCAAGCTGGTGATAAAAGAACAGCAAGGACAGACTTGACAGTCCAGATTGTTAGCAGCTTAACTAAACCCTAGAATGAGAAAAACACAAAACAGAAAACAAAAAACCATCAACCACTAAGCCACCAAGTGAGACTGGGTGGCAGGAATACTTAGAGGGATCCCGACAATGCAAATTTCCTTCTCTTCACAGGAGGAAGTCTGTCTCTGACAAGACTGTCGCCTTCACCCACCACAAATCTACACTCAGAACGACAGGCACAGGAAGATGAAATGCCCTATTCCCAGACACCTGAAGGAGAAACAAATCAGGGAGGAACGCAGCTCCCAAGTCTTGAAATTTAATTACCAGAACGTTTTTGGCCCTGGACTTCATTAAATTCAGGTTAGGAACTAGCCACACGATGTCATTCTTGTGGCAGGTACTGGCTAGACTGAGCCAGCCCGCACCGCATCCTTCCAGGCAGGATGAGTCAGGCTGCTTGCAGAGGCCCCCAGGTCGGGAAGTTTGTTGTGCCGCGCTCCACACACACACACGGCACAGCTGACACTTTCCCCGCCATCCCCAAAGCACACGCGCCAGGAATAGGCCAGTTCTCACCGCGAAGGGAACGTACAGCTGGGGAAGTGTGTTCCCTGGCCGTTTCTCTCCGCCCCTCGGGCTGATTGGACCCGGGCGCCCCCCAAATTCCCGGTTCTCGGGCTGGATTTCGAGAAGAAAAAGCAAAGGGGGCAGACTTACCTAACTCCTCGGGGCTGTAGGGCGCGGATGAGGCTTCTTCCACAAACTCACTGTCTGGAGGAAGAAGAAAAGCAGAAAAAAAAAAAAAAAATAGAATCGCAACCATTCAGGGCTAATGGATTAAGCATCAGTTACCGCGTAGGTCTCTTAGAAAAGCGCGGGTTTCTCTCCCGCAGCGACCGGAATCCGTGAACCGGGGGCCACGCGGGGTCCCAGATGCCCCATCCACTGGGGCTAAGAAATTGTCAAAGAAACTTGGCAGCGGGGGCAGTTCCACCCAGGGACCAAGCGTCTTCCGGGCGTGGGCAGGTGCGCGCCAACTTTCCGTGGGTGCGACCCCACGGATCGCCCGGCCGGGCGCGCAGGGCCGCGACCTCATCCTCTGCCCTCAGCCCGCGGGGCGCATCGCGGCGTCCGCTGGGTCTAGCGTCGACGCCCCGGCGCCCAGGAGCCCCAGAGTTTCCTGGTGGGTCCAGCAGACCCGAGAGCGCGCAGCAGCGGCGGCGAGCTCCCCGCGCCCTCACGATGGAGCGCCCCGCGCGCATCCCCGCCGCCCGTTGCTAGGCGACCGCGGCCGTCAAGCTCGGCAGCGGCGCGCGCGCTGCCTCCCAACTCCCGGTTGGAGGGTGGCTTCCCCACCCCCACCCTCTTCGACCATTCATTACAAATTAGAGCATAACCAGTTCTAAAACAATCCCTGCTTTTTTGTACTGTCTGTCCTACGCCAATGCTTGGGAAGTCGTTTTTCTGTGCTTTTCATGGGGAGAGGCAGAATTTTCAGAGCTTGAATATTTCTTGCAGCAAGGAAGGAGGAGCTTTCAATACTCCCAACCATCTCCTTGTTTTTGAACCTGAATTCTAACTCCACTCCAAACAATATTTCCTCCTCTTAAGAGACTACGTGGTTCGAGCAAGGAAGGCAATATGTCTCCATTTCACAGGTAGGGAAACTGGGGCTCAGAAGTTAAGTAACTTATGGATGACTGCACAGAACTGTGATCGGTGTGTGTGTGTGTGTGTGTGTGTGTGTGTGTGTGGTGTGTGTGGGGAGAGCAGAGCGGTGGTCCTTCTATTGTTGAGCGGTTTCAAATACAGAATATAGGAACAGAAGTTAGGGTCTGAAAGTTAGGGTCCTAAAGAAATTCACGTCAGATTGCGGGAGTCTCCCTATTTGGGTCAGTGGCCTGAATAACCTTTGAAGATGCATTTTGTGTTTTCCACCAGGACTGACTGACTGCTTGCCTGGGAGGGCCCTGGGCTATGGGGATGTGCTCTAGAGAGCTGCTGAGAGAAAGCCAGAGGAAGGAAGGAGCAAACATGGAAAATGGTTGTCTCTTCTCCATCCCTGTCCTTGGACACTGATAGTTGGAGAGTCAACAGTCTGGGCAATATCCTGGGGGCCTTGTATAGTCTCAGACTGATCAGATCACCAGCTGCAGCAGCCTGAGGGCTCCCGGATCGGTGCCAAGGTCTTCTCATTCTGTAAACTCTCAGTCATCTCTGGGTTTTCCACTGTCAGTTTACAAATTACCCAAATTACCATGGAGGACAGAAAGAAGCCACTTTGGCCAGAGTGCTCACAGAGGAATGGCTGGGGACCAGGTTGAGACCGTCCTTCTTCCTCACCAAGGTAACCATTCTTCTTCTTCTGCAGGGATTGAACCAGGGCCACAGCAGTGAAAGCCCAGAATCCTAACCACTAGGCCATCAGGGAACTCCCCAAAGTAACCATTCTTGAGCTGCCTAGCCCTTCTCTCTATCCTCTTCTTTTTCCCCCACTCCTGACAATCTGAGCTCTCAAATCCAAGAAGTGAATGTGCTTGGGGGAATGTTTGCACGCATCAGTCCATCCCCTCCCACCTCCTAGAAACCTCTATTTGCCCTCAGGAATGCATGGTTCATCACAGTCCCCAATATCCTCAGCCTCTTCTCTGAATGTTTCTTTCAATTCCTTACTCTGATGGAAACCTGACTCTCCTTGAAAATAAGAGACCACATGGCCCACCACCTCTATTCCCTGCAGCCATCTGCAGACCCTTGTGTTATTCTACCTCATTCCTTGACCCAATACCATTCCCATGATAATTCTTATTTCCAATTCTACCTAATGGATTCTTCTCATACGCTGGTCTCTCAACTCTTCAACATCCTCTCCCTTCCTGGATCTCCAACTATCCCAGCTCCCTGCTCTCAGACTGACACCAACTGTAATCTCAACGCCAAGCATCCCACTCTCCAACCACCACCTCCTACCTTTCCAGCTTATTCTTTCTGTTATCCTAACCCAATGCCTCCTTGACCCCAACAGCTCCTATAATTTACTTATCCCATGATCTTTTCTCTGTTCCTCACTCTTCTCTTGACCTTCCTGCCTCTTTTAACCACCCTAGTTTCTAGGTTTATTATTATCATTTCTCTCTTACATACACCTTCAAATCCATCTCTCCCTCTCTACCCCTCTCTCTCTTTCTCCTTCTCCCTGCCCCCCCCATATTAAGTCCTTGGGAAAACCATAACCCTAATAAAATCTAATTCTTCATCTTCTCTCTGCCATCACCCAGTGAAACATCATTGGAGAAGCACACCATCATGCTGACTGGTCTTGTTTTCAATTTGTAACCACTAACCTCAAGTGGATATTAGTGCAGCCCAGCACTGGCCTTGACACTGCCAAATTCCAACGGTCAGTTCTTGGTCCGAATAGGAGCTTTTGACCCCTGAACCCATAAGTGGGTGAGCTCAGAGGGACTGTCTGCAGGACCAGTCTCCTCTATTTCCCCATCATACCGGGAGGCAACTAGCCTTTGTATTCCAAGAGAGACAGTCTACGGAGGGCTTTGGGGTCAGCCAGACCTTGGTTCTAATACCAGCTCCACTATTAACTAATAGTTTAATTTCTGCTAACCTTAGTTTTCTATAAAAACGGAGATAATAATCATATCTAACTCATAAGGTTGTGGCGAGAATGCAATAAACTACAGCATTTAGAGAGACTGTCACATTGTGAAAATCAAGTAAATGTTAGTTCTTATTAGATGGCATGCTCCTTTACAGCTGAGAAAAAATGGGCTCTTTTCTCTCCTTTAACAATTTTGAGTTACTGAAAGGAATCACTAAACCACAGATTATGCTTCAAATTAAAGGCTATGTACATTACCCCATCTTTTAGTTCGCTTTCTAAGAGGTGCCTTGAAAGTTGGTTATGTGGAGTTGGGACCAGGCATTCCCACATAGGAAGAGCATTACAAATATTCTACCAGGTGATTAGGTTCTGGGGCCTGCCAAACTGTTCTAACTCACAATGGATTCCCCTTCAATTTGTTCCTATAAATGGATGGCTCGTAAGCCAAGATCTTTTCTTACAGCACTTTAGTTATTTAAATTTCCTAATCAACTGAAGGTTAATGAGAAAATATTTTTCTTGTTTCAATATCTGTTGTTGACAATTTTTCTAAAATATATGATTCCAATTTTCTGTCTTAGGAAGCAGAGCAGAGCAAACAATAATGTTTCTTGTTAAGCAAACAATATTTATGGGGAATATACCACGCTTCCAGGTTGGTGCTAGGCAATGCAGATACAAAAGTGATCGGAACAGGTTCCTGCCCTCATGTTGCTCACCTTCTAATAGGTTCAGAGGACCTTACTAAACCTCAGGCAATGTCCAACACTTGACATTACCTACACTTGACTTTTATAGGCCTCTTATAAAGAAATGATTCTGCTGGAGGGTCACTGAGTTATAAAGGACAGTGCACAATCTTATAGGTTGAAATAGTGCTGTCAAATTATTAGGGGAGAAATCATAGGGATGTTACTAGATCTCTCAAAGCCTCAGTTTCCTGATAATAATACTTATCTCATTGTATTGTCAGGAGAAGCCAAACAGGAAAAGTGTGAGACAGACCAAGCACAGTGCCTTTCTCTCCCACATAGAAGGCTTAGGCATGCTGGAGTCCCCTCTTTTTTTTTTTTAATAAATTTATTTATTTTATTTATTTATTTTTGGCTGCATTGGGTCTTCGTTGCAGTGCACAGGCTTCTCATTGCAGTGGCTTCTCTTGTGGCGGAGCGTGGGCTCTAGGCACGTGGGCTTCAGTAGTTGCAGCACGTGGGCTCAGTAGTTGTGGCTTGTGGGCTCTAGAGCACAGCCTCAGTAGTTGTGGCGCACAGGCTTAGTTGCTCCCGTGGCATGTGGGATCTTCCCAGACCAGGGCTCGGACCCATGTCCCCTGCATTGGTAGGCGGATTCTTAACCACTGCGCCACCAGGGAAGTCCCTGGAGTCCCCTCTTTTGACTGTCCTTGGAGGAGAATGGGCTTCCTGCTGCCGTGGCCACTGAAGACAGGGAAGGAGTCTCTGATCCTATTTCTAGGGCAGCATTTATTAGAAGGTGGGACAGGTGGGGAGAAAGCAGCAAGAAGGAAGTGTTTCTGGGGCTCAGGGTGAACTATTTCTGGGACTCAGGTTTTCCATAGAAACAGAGTACACAGGGGGCTGATGTCTAATATCCACTCTAGCTGTTACCCACTACATCATGAGTTGAACAGACTTTTGGGAGCTAGCCTGGGAACCCAACCCCTAGCTTTAATATTTCTTTATATATATAAAGTTAATAATATATTATTCATCAATATTAATAATCTTATGTAATATAGATTATATTATATATAATTCTAAATGTTTTAAATTAATTTTTATTATATAAGCAAATAATATATATTCAAGGTGAAGGAAAAAACATTTAGTACCCATGGGTATAAACTGAAAAATGGAAGTCCTCTCTCCTGTCCTATCAGAGTCTCCATCCCCAAACTGAAGCACTATCCACACCTTCCTGTGTGCCCTGGTAAAGATAATTTCTTAGGCATATTCAAACATGTTTATGAATTGTTGAAACAAGTTGGATATCATATTATGGCTTCTAAATGAAAGACAATACATTTCTAAATGAGATTTTGGTCCAACCCCAGTCATAAACTAAGGTGTGACTATTTTCTGGTTAGTAGGGCAAGAAAGTTTATAAAAAATCATAGGAAAAAAGTTTTATCAACTATTACAAAACAGTAAAATCCTGAACAAAATTTAGGCATTTAAAGAGTTATACTTCAGTTATCTGGAAAACTCACTTAATCGTAACCCTCATTCCTCTGTAAATGAAGTATGCTCACATAGCAACATTGAACATAACCCTAAGATCAAAGGAATTCTTAGATCCATTTTTAGAGCTAAAAGCACACTCCAAATGCTTTTCAGGTGGCTAGAAGAGGGGTTTCTAGCAAAACAGCCATCGCTAATATCCTGCTTAGTGTGCAGGACTGCAGCTATGGACCAGGACCATGGCCCACAGGAGTCTGGGCGTGCCATCAGCCCCTGGCTGGCCTCTGCTGCAGCAGTGTCAGGGCCTGCCTTGACTGCAGGTTCTGCTTGGAGGAAAGGCCACAGAGAGGGCAGGTTTATATGGGCTGCTTTGACTCTGGAGGCCCCCAGGGGCTACAGCCCCTTGGTCAGTGGAGAAAAGGAGGAGATGGGGTCTCATACAGATGTGGCTTCTTCCCGCAAGAGATGGGTGAAGGCTAAATGCCACATGGGGAGAAATTTTTTTTTCAGCCAAGGGATGTTATCAATTCCTTTACAAGAAAAAGCTGCCCTGATGCCATAACAAAAGTTAGAATGGTAGCCAGAGGCCATTTGGATCTGTGCACAGCCTTCCCAACATCTACCCCGGGAAGTCACCAATCTCAAGCACGAAAGACAGGAAGAAGCGAGCTAAGCCTTACCTCTGCCTCCCTCTCTACCCTGGCATCGCCCTTTGCTCACCTTCTCTGCAGGTAGTCTTCCATCTCCTGGAGGCCCTCTGCTAGTTAACAGCAGAACAGAGTGGAGAAGCAATGCTTGCCCCTTTTCCCCTCCTCACCCTGGGGAGCATGGGCAGGACTGATTTAGGAGGGAAGAGTGGGTCTGTGTCTGCTCTAAGCAAGGCATGACTCTCTCCTGTTATCCTGTCTCTTATCTGCATCCTCTCAGGACGAGCCAACAGAGGACAGCAGGAAAATATATGCACCCACCCATATAGTTTCATCAAAGAGAATTTTGCATTTATTGGTCTCAGCATTAGCTACGGGGCTGAATTGGCCCAAAGGACATCTCACCTTCTCCTAGGGTTTAATATTCTTTTATTTTACTACAACCCCACTTTTTTTATAATCCTTGATGAAAGGGAGAAAGAAAATATAGTTGCTTTGTTTCCCTTAAATGAAAATCAAGTCTCAGATAACTGCTTTAAGTGTTTGATGACGTCCAGAAAAAAGAAATGGGCTCTATAGGAAGAATAGTTCACTATATCTCACCTGAAAAAAAAATCATTACTCTTAGCAGAAACAATACAAGCCAAGAGATGATATGATATTAAGTCTGACAGGAAGCCAAGGATTCATTTTGGTAAAAATGCTAAATATGGTCTCTGAAAAATTCAAATACCATGAAGTAGATGCTACTAACAAAAGCAAGACATTTTATGAAATATATAAACAACTTGGATCTATCCAGCCCCCTGCAACCAGGATTCCTTTTACCAACTATGGAATAGAAATGAAGATTTAAAAGACGCCCCACTCAACATCATATCAAAGGAAATAAACTCTGGCTGAGCCAAGAAGCAACTAGAAGGTGTATGTGGCCATGTATCAGAATAAACCATTCCAAAAATACACAAAGAAAAAGGTCCCTGCAGAGGAAAATCATACATTTCCAGCTCACACTCAGTTGGATCTATTGAGTGAAATCAGACAAAATACCCTGTGTTAAGATTAAGGGTAAAAACATTTGCTGCCATTGAAATCTATGCCTACACCATTACAAGAGACATCCATAGGATGGATTTGAGCTTCTGCTGAGATGCAGAGACCATCCTGATCTCCCATTTTCCACCCCAGTATCCTGGACAGAGGCCTGAGAGGGAATCGCTTCTTTCAGACGCTGCAAATAGAGTCTACCTGGTGCACAAGAGTCTCTCTTTTTTCACATTAAAATGGTTTTTCCAAGAAGCTATGGCCTTAGCAGTCAGCATACCCTAGGTGCTGGCAGGAGAATCAGAGGCCTGAGTTCTGGCCTTAGTTTTGCCATTAATCTTGACAAGTCTCCAAACCTGCCTAGCCTGTATCTCCTCTGTAAAAAGAAATGACCTTTATGAAACTTGTTAAAACGAATGCCAATAGGAGACCATGGAAAACAGATTCTGTTGTATTAATCTTTTTACGACCCTGTATGCAAGAGAAATAGACACAAAGCTCAACTTTACCCCAATATAAAATTAAAAATTAAAAAAAAAAAAGATATAGACACAAAGGATCAAGCTTCATGGAAAGGTGGAGATGCCCTTTGAAGCTGATGGAAAAGTGAAATGGACAGAGCAGAGCTCTGGGGAATGAAGACCTGAGTGTGAATGTGAGTTCTGCTGGTGTTTGCTATATGAGTCTTATGGTGCCTTAGTTATCATGCCTTCCCAAGCCTCAGTTTCCTCATCTGAAAAATGGGGATAATAATAACTACTTGAAGAGATTTCAATGAGGATTTGAATAAAATGAAATAATGCCCACAGCAGTGCTTGGCACCCAGACCACACTCAGAAAAATTTCCTTCCCTCCTTCCTGACATGTTAAAACTCTCCCTGACTTTGAGAGGGACCAGGAGGGAAATCCGCTCCTTCCTGTTTTTATAACCAGAATGGGAACAGCACCACTGAATTTCTAGACACACCTGGCCCCTACTGCCAGGTTATGTTTCCCACGCTTCCTGACTCTTCCCTAATGAGGAGCTTAAGCAGGTTGGGTCCCCTGGGAAGAGTGAATGGCAGCAGGATTCCCAAACAGCTGAGCGAGCACATCTATAACAGGAAGAAGTGTTTTATAGATTCACTGAGAAGGGCTATGGAGGCCTCCCCTCCCGCACAAATCCCCACACGTCTGATGTGGCAGCTGGCAAATCAAAGGAGCGGCCAGAGGAGCTTACACTGCGCCGATCAGAAACAGCGCTCTGGCCCCCTTTTGTTTTGTGTGTCAGGCACTGCATATGATTTCATTTGGAAAATGTGTTCCAAGCCTTTAAAATAAGTTTGCATAACCACCGGCCCACGTCCTTGAGGGTATTTTAAGAGTGTAGGAAGCGGGAGTGGCAGAGGGACTTTCCTGCAGAAATTCTGTATCACCCTCAGACATCCTGGGTTCTCCCCAGCCAGCTTCCTGGAGGCTGACCCACCCTCATGGCAGCCCGAAGTGCTCTGAGGATAACACAGAGGCAGATGTTGCATGGATCTGGCCCTGTCTCAAGGCCCATGGCTCACCAGGATGACTGAGCCTCCCTAGCAGATAATGCAGTTCTCGGAGGACTCCAGAAAGCCAAGAATAAAACCTCAAGGCCTGGACACTTCCAGGACTTTCCCTGGTACCTCACTGGAAATGTAAACCCCATTAGCTGACAGTGGGCCTCAGAGATGGAGCAGATGGGACCGGCCAGTGTTGGGAAACAGGGGATGTGGGGTAGGGGGTGGAGGAAAGATCCTCTGAAGCAGGTGGGTCAAGGCCTTGGCAATGCATTAGCTGAGGCGGCCGTCAGAGGCTCTTGAATGATAATCCACACCTTGCGACAGAACTGCTGGTTTTCTGGCCCAGCTCAGAGCTAGTGCTCTTTTCTACTGTGACAATGAAGTAAGCAATACAAAATCTGTAACTGGGCCACCGGAGCCTTTAACTGAGAAGGCAGAGTAGCGAGGGTTGGAGGATGAGTTGTGGAGCAATAGCTTGGCGCAGCTTGGCGTTAGGCAGACCTCGGTTCAAATCCCCCCTCTGCCAGTGACCTTGAGCAAGTTTCTCAGTCTCTTCAGGCTCAGGTGTTTTCATTCATAAAAGGAGAATCAGGTTTTTGTGAGAATGAATGGCGACAGTCTATATCTATACAAAAAAGGCACTTTGGGATTGACGTATACCCACTACTATATTTGCAAGAGATAATCAACAAGGTCCTAACGTATAACACAGGGAACTCTGCTTAATATTCTGTAATAAACTAAATGGGAAAAGAATTTCAAGAAGAATAGATATATTGGGCTTCCCTGGTGGTGCAGTGGTTGGGAATCTGCCTGCCAATGCAGGGGACACGGGTTCGAGCCCTGGTCTGGGAAGATCCCACATGCTGCGGAGCAACTGGGCCCGTGAGCCACAACTGCTGAGCCTGCGCGTCTGGAGCCTGTGCTCTGCAACAAGAGAGGCCGCGATAGTGAGAGGCCCGCGCACCGCGATGAAGAGTGGCCCCCACTTGCCACAACTGGAGAAAGCCCTCGCACAGAAACGAAGACCCAACACAGCCAAAAATAATTAATTAATTAATTAATCAAAAATAAATAAATAAATAAAATAAAGGTGAAAAATGTTACCATACATATTTAGGTAGAATTCAGAGTTTTACCATTATTTTTTTAAAAACAAAAAGTAAAAATTAAATAGACATTTTAACAAAAAATAAAAATAAAAAAATAAATTTTAAAAAATAGGGGGTAAAGGGCATAGCATAATGTCTGGTGTAACGTATCTACCTAATAAATGATTACAAATATGCTTTTGTAATTCGTCCAATTCTGACTTAGGTCTGGCACAGCGGGGCTGTGTTTCTAGTGTGAGTTTCTAGTGTGAGTTTGTTTCTAGTGTGAGTTTTCTCATCTCATTTCAACATTTCACCATGTTTCCATTTTGCCACCCTACCTAGTCCTCTTAGGACCTCCATCCTTTCCCTGAAACGCAGCCTAGGCCTCTGAGAACCACCCTAATCCAGCTGCTCACAAAGACTTTCACATTTCAGCCACAATGATTCACTGTGACAGTGCTTCACCCACATATGGCAAGGCAACCATACTCTGTCTTGGACACCTCCATCATCACATACTGATTGTCTGAACTGGGGCCAGATATCATGGTATCTGTTGCCCACCCGAGCTGAGCTTTTCCATCCGCCCCAGAAGCTCATCACTTACCCAAGAGCAGTGCCTCCCTATTAGGTAGATCCAGACACAGATCTGGTTCCCCTTCCTATGAGCCAGCCATACCTCCAAAGATTGTAGATGCATGATGTGGTGAACTCGAGGAGGTGTGTGATAATGCTTGGAGCTGGTCACAATAGAATTTCTAGCCACCCCTTTGTCACAGTGATCCCTAGGGCTTCTTTCTGCTCTAAAATTGTATGATGGATGATTCTATTGCCTAAGTTACAAAAGCACCAGCGGACAAACCACACCTACTTAATTCTCTCCTCTGCCATCCAGCTTTGGTTAACAAGTCCTGGGGGGAGAGGGGGTCACTGAATGAAATGCTCTAGGTATGCTGAAAGTAAGGTGAAGTGATGTAGTGGTGCCAGAAGAAGTTATGCGACCAGTTGGGTTGCCACAGTCAAAAAAGATTCTCAAGGAAAGCAGAAATATGTAGAGGATATGTTCCTAGCCATCATTCATTCATCCATCCATTCATTCATCAAGCCAGCCAGCTGGCCAGCCACCAAATATGCATCAAGTATTTGCCAGGCTACTTGTGAAAGGGATGCAAAGGTGAATAAAACAAGATGTCTGCCCCCAAGAAGCTCACACATTGTCTAGGATATAGACAATGACAATACAGTGTGGCAACTCTGTGACACAGGAATCTGCAAGTTCTGTGGCAGCACTGAGGATGGACCACTCATTCAGATCAGGGTGGGGGTGGGTAGGTGGCAGCAGCAGGAAGAGATTCCAGAATAGATGACTTAAGCTGGAACTTCAAAGACGAGCAGGAGCTGGCCAAGTAGAAGGCACACAGTAATGACAGCCTTTGCAAAGGCGCACAGGTGTGTGAGAGCATGATGTATTCAAGGATCCAGGGGGAGGTCGATACAGTGATGAGAAAGGGGTTTGTTTTTAGTGAGGAGCAGCAGGAGATGAGCCTAGAGAGGCAGGCAGGGGTCAGATCAGGAAAGGAAGGCTGCATGTTGAGCGGAGGAAGTTCAACTTTATTCCATGGGCCGGGCTGTGAGGAGACACCGGCTTAAGGACCTCTAAACGTGACTAGGGTGGCAATGCGACAGGGCACAGGAGTGAACAGCTATTGGTTTTTGTCTGGACTGCATCCAAGTGTCCTCTCTTAGAGTATCAAGCTTCGCTTTGGGGAATCTCCCATTGTGTGCGGTTGTCTTGCTTGGAAGATGTACCCTGATGCAGTGCAGAAGCTCAGTAAATGTTTATTGCTGTGTAAGTTACCCCACTTTAGAGATGGGGCACAGTAGAGAGTGTCGTCTGGTGACCTCCGTGTCTATCTTACTCTCTTTTTTGTATTCCCAGTGCTTGGCACGTAGTAGGTGCTTGATACTTATTGAGTGAATGAATAAACAACAACAAATGGGAGGCATATCCTCTCTAAAAACATCATGTGAATGCGTTAACTTCAGTGGCCTTTGTTCTCCCATCCATAGAATGACTCCTACCGCCCAAGTGGATCTCCATTAGATCTGGGGGATGGGGGATGGGGCAGACTCTTAGATCTGAAAGAGGACCACTGCTCTGTGTCAGGGTTGTGACTCTTAGACTTGGATGCTCCATGCCAGGACAGTAAACAACATCCCCATCAATTAATGCTGAGTTGCATTAATCAGATGCCAGGACACAGAACCAGAAGGAAGGTGAGCTGACCTAGACTGTTTATACCAGTTGCATTATCCTCAACTTTAATCTTTGCAGGGCCATGGAGAGGAGAGGAGAGGGGAGGAGGGGGGAGATGGGCAAGAAAATAGTGCCTGACACATGGTAGGTGTTCAAAGATATGTGATTAACTTCCCATCTAGCTAGGGTAAGGGCTCAGTCAATGACAGCTTACATTACTCAGTGCTGCTTATCACAACCGTACAAGTAGGTATTCTTACTCTCATGTTAGAGCTGAGGAAACGATCTATTTTCTTAAGGCCACATAGCTTATAAGAAGGAAATTCCAGATCTGAACCCAGGTCTGTCTGACACCAAAGTCCATGCCCTCTCCTCTCCACCCGGCTGCTTCTTTGAAAAGGCAAACAGCACTGGGCACGTACAGAGTACAGCTGGGTTGACACAGTGGGTGCAGGGGTTGAAGAGGACCGCGTGTATCAGGGACAGCGAAAGCAGCCATACCCCCTCTGGTGTTGGCAAAATGATGAATTCCAGCATGAGACAGCCAGGTTCCTTCCTCCAAAGGCCATTTTTCACTGAGGTCCATGCTTGCAGCAAGTCTCTTGTATGTACAGCTCTCTGATCAAAGGGAATCTCCTGAAATAAATAATGAGCATGAAAAAATGGAGATAAATGACTACTGATGCTCTCCTGGAAAGGGGACACTTTCTTGAAGGAAAGTGGTCAGTTTCTAGTTTATTATGTTTCTTTGGCATGCAAAGACTGTTGTCAAGATTCGGGCATTCCAAGACATGGAAACAACCTAAATGTCCATCGACGGATGAATGGATAAAGAAGATGTGGTACATGTATATACAATGGAAGACTACTTAGCCATAAAAAAAGAACGAAATAATGCCATTTGTAGCAACATGGATGCAATTAGAGATTATCATACTAAGTGAAGTAAGTCAGAAAGAGAAAGACAAATACCATATCACATATATGTGGAACCTAAAAAATGACACAAATGAACGTATCTACAAAGCAGAAACAGACTCACAGACATAGAGAACAGAGTTGTGGTCGCCCGGGGTGTGGGGATGGACTGGGAGTTTGGGGTTAGTAGATGCAAACTATTACATATAGAATATAAAATAGATAAATAACAAGGTCCTACAGTATAGCACAGGGAAATATATTCAATCTCCTGGGATAAACTATAATGGAAAAGAATATTTTAAAATGTATATATTTGTATAACTGAGTCACTTTGCTGTATAGCAGAAATTAACACAACATTGTAAATCAACTATACTTCAATAAAAAATAAAAAATAAAGATAAAGATTCGGGCATGGTCTGAGTGTGAGATCTTCTGACAAGGCTATTTAGGTCTACACACTGTGGCTCCCCTCTTCATTCAGTTAACAAATGTTTATGAAGCAACTATTGCAGGCCAGGCTTTGAGCAAGGAACTTACTGTGTATAGTTCTGCATGCTTTGTAGAATCCTAGAATTTCAGGGTAGGGTATCAATTTCATTAAAAAATAAATAGCTTTATACTTCTATATAGGCCTAAAAAACAGACTGGAAAAATTGAACTAAAATTTGGAGGTGTTTCCCATTGTATTGGAAATATGAGTTCTTTTTATTTTCTTTGCAACTTTCTGCATTTTCCATAATAAATATGCATTACTTTTATAATCTGAAAAAAAGTATATAATACATTTTATTTTAAAGGAAAATCCCAGGGCTGAGAAGGACCGTGAAGACCAATTTTCCACTTCCTCTTGAAAACCATGATAGAAAGTCCATGTCAGGAGGGTTCTTGTTTTTCCATAAAAAGGATGCCTTACTGGCTGCCTGCAAGAAGTCCAGCCTGGGAATCTCTACCTGTAAACTGTATCTGGGAAGATTACAACTCATGGTCAAACTTCTGCCTACATTACAAAGAGACTTCATAATGCATAACAAGTCCTCCAAAGGACGTGGCTGAATAACTGAACATGACTGATTGACCTAATCTGTGAATGCAGCCAGAGGGACATCCAGCAGGGCAGAAATCCTATCAGCCTAATTATGATGGGCACCAGTTATCAATGGTTGTAATCAGAGCAGCTGGCTTGATTTGGTCTCAAGAATGCTGTTCAGAGTTGCTCTGCAGGTTCCTGCACTGCCTGTCCAACTGTACTGCACTTTATTGGGTCCTGGCTCACTAGGGATTTGTGTTCAAGGCAAGCACCCAAAAATTTTAGAGGGGAATTCTAGACCAGAATGGGTATAGCATAATGCCATAGGGAAAACACTGGACTTAACAATAAATCCAGATTTTAGCCCTGACTCTTGCACTAACTGGGTGACTTTGGGCAAACACATTTACGCTCTCAGGGCTTAATTTCCTCAACTTCAAATGAAGGAATTAGGACTAGATGATGTCAAAGATCTGCACAGTCTTCCAGGACTTACAGTCTATAATAATATGTTTTTACATACAAAGATGACCTATCCAACCACATTAGTAGGCCAAGAAAGCTGTGTTATTTGTCCATTAGCAAATTGAGATATCAGTCTCAGCATGTGAGAGGTGGCTGATTGAGGCTAGAGGTAGTCTGCCATTGGAACAAGACATGTTCTCTTTTAGTGCAGAACTAAAAACATGTCTGGAATAGAAATCCAAACCTGGGCCATGATCTTACTGGTATCATCATTTAATCAAATGAACTAAATAGTCAACATCTTATATCTTTACCAATTATGAAATAATATCAACAATAATACTACATCCTTAAAAAGCAACATTTATTTACCATACACTGATCACTCAAAACCATTTTATTAATCCTTGCAGTGCCCATGAGAGTTGGAGATTCTAGTAACTTTGTTTGACAAAAATAGAGCTTTACTGCTACAGTAATCAAGATAATATGGTACTGGCACAAAAACAGAAATATAGATCAATGGAACAGGATAGAAAGCCCAGAGATAAACCCATGGTCACCTAATCTATGACAAAGGAGGCAAGGATATACAATGGAGAAAAGACAGTCTCTTCAATAAGTGGTGCTGGGAAAACTGGACAGCTACATGTAAAAGAATGAAATTAGAACACTCCCTAACACCATACACAGAAATAAACTCAAAATGGATTAAAGACCGGACACTATAAAACTCTTAGAAGAAAACATAGGAAGAACACTTTTTGATATAAATCACAGCAAGATCTTTTTTGATCCACCTCCTAGAGTAATGGAAATAAAAACAAAAATAAACAAATGGGACCTAATGAAACTTCAAAGCTTTTGCAAACAAAGGAAACCATAAACAAGACGAAAAGACAACACTCAGAATGGGAGAGATTATTTGCAAACGAATCAACGGACAAAGTATTAATCTCCAAAATATATAAACAGCTCATGCAGCTCAATATTAAGAAAACAAACAACCCAATCCAAAAATGGGCAGAAGACCTAAATAGACATCTTTCCGAAGAAGACATACAGATGGCCAAGAGGCACATGAAAAGCTGCTCAACATCACTAATTATTAGAGAAATGCAAATCAAAACTACAATGAGATATCACCTCACACCGGTCAGAATGGCCATCATCAGAAAATCTACAAACAGCAAATGCTGGAGAGGGTGTGGAGAAAAGGGAACCCTCTTGCACTGTTGGTGGGAATGTAAATTGATACATTCAATTTACAGGTATGGAGGTTCCTTAAAAAACTAAAAATAGAATTACCATATGACCCAGCAATCCCACTACTGGGCATATACCCAGAGAAAACCATAATTCAAAAAGACACATGCACCCCAATGTTCATTGCAGCACTATTTACAATAACCAGGTCATGGAAGCAACCTAAATGCCCATCGACAGGCGAATGGATAAAGAACATGTGGTACATATATACAATGGAGTATTACTTAGCCATAAAAAGCAACGAAATTGGGTCATTTGTAGAGACGTGGATGGACCTAGAGACTGTCATACAAGAGTGAAGTAAGTCAGAAAGAGAAAAACAAATATCGTATATTAATGCATATATGTGGAATCTAGAAAAATGGTACAGATGAACCAGTTTGCAAGGCAGAAATAGAGACATAGATGTAGAGAACAAACGTATGGACACCAAAGGGGGAAAGGGGGTGGGGTGGGATGAACTGGGAGATTGGGGTTGACATATATATACTTTATGTGTATAAAATAGATAACTAATAAGAATCTGCTGTATAAAAAAATAAGTAAATTAAATTAAATTTATTTAAAAATAAAAAATAGAGCTTATTTATTAAAGTAAATAAGTAAAATAAGTAAATTAAATTAAATTTTTTTAAAAATAGAGATTTACTTAATCAATGGAGAAGAGAGTAGTTTTCAAAGTAGATTCTCCATCCCTCTTGGCCCAGTGACCTCGACACTCACTGGCCCCAAGGAAACAGATTCACAATGTGATATCTTCTAGATGTGTGAGGTTAGGCTCTCACACCCATATATTTTATTATATTAATCTGAACTACATAGGTTCATGTTGAGTGTTTTATTGACTTCAACTCAAAAACCCTGCAGGTTTCTCTGATGCTTGAATTTCACACCTCGGCTTGGGAAAGCCACGCACAAAATGTGAAATGAATTGCATCAAACACAAGTATTTCAAGGAAGACTGATCAATCACATCTGTTACTGAAACTCTAACACCATCACATCAGTCACAGGAAGCCCCAGAGTGGCTCATGAAACTCTGGAGGCTAGAAAATATTTTCCAGACTCCTGGCCATATAAAACAACTTATTCAGAGTTTTCTATAAAATTTTTAACCCCTATCCAAGTCAAAATTCTATCAAAGACTAAGTCCATGAAAAAGAAACTAAAAGACAAAAAAAAAAAAAAAAAAAAAATTTATGGAGCCATAGGAATAAGAAGTGAGGAAATAGTTTTGTCTAAAATAGCACATGGCAGCTCAAACAATAATATATACAACAAGATAGGGTGGATGGCATGAGTGGGAAAGTCTATTGAAAACTTAACAGTTGTAACTCTGACTTTGAGAAGCATTTTTTCAAAGAGATATCTATAGTCCATGTTTATTGATGTATTATTCACAATAGCCAAGATATGGAAACAACCTAAGTGTCTTGTCAATGGATGAATAGATAAAGATGTGGAATATATATACAATGGAATATTATTCAGCCATGAGAAAGAAAGATATCCTGCCATTTACAACAACATGGATGAACCTGGAGGGCATTATGCTAAGTGAAATAAGCCAGACAGGGAAAGACAAATACTGCACCCTATCATGTACATGTGAAATCTAAAATGAAAAGAAAAGTGGAACTAATAGAAATAGAGAGTAGAAAAGTGGTTGCTAAGGGGAAAGGTTAGTATAAGGGTAGAAACGTTCAACTCTAAGATGAACAAGGTCTGAAGATCTAATATATAACACAGTGACCACAGTTGATAACACTGTGCTGTATAATAGAAACTTTTTTTTTATAAACTTATCTATTTTATTTACTTATTTTTGACTATGTTGGGTCTTTGTTGCTGCACACGGGCTCTTCTCCAGCTGTGGCGAGCGGGGGCCACCCTCCGCTGTGGTGCGCGGGCCCCTCACCATGGCGGCCTCCCTCGCTGCGGAGCATGGGCTCCAGGCACCCGGGCTTCAGCAGCCGTGGCACGCAGGCTCAGCAGTCGTGGCCCGCGGGCTCCAGAGCACAGGCTCAGCAGTTGTGGCGCACGGGCCCAGCTGCTCCGCGGCACGTGGGATCCTCCCGGACCAGGGCTCGAACCTGCGTCCCCTGAATTGGATTCTTAACCACTGCGCCACCAGGGAAGCCCAATAGAAACTTTTTAAAAGAGTGTAATTTAAATGTTCTCACCAAAAGAAAAAAAGATAAATATGTGAGATGATGGATGTATTAACTAGATGGGAGAATCATTTCACAATGTATATGTATATCAAATCATCATGATGTACACTTTAAATATCTTACAATGTTATTTGTCAATTACACCTCAATAAAGCTGAAAAAAAATAAATAAATAGCAAAGAAAAAAAAAGGTGGAGTGGGGAGAGAGAGAAAGAGAAGAACTAAGCCACCTGCAGAGTGGGACACTGGGATCTATGGAATACTGGCATAATATGAACACATAATTGATATTTAACAAATATTGGTTGATTGAATGAATGAATAAATGATAATGGCCAGTGTGGGTAAGGACCCTAGTCAGCTATTACATCCCATTAAGCTCCCAAAGGAGACCTGTCTACCTTAAGAGAGGGTATGAGGCCAGATGGACCTTTGGACTTAAAGAGTTTAGCCTTTGGTCTCCCCGACCACCAGAACTCTTTTTGGATCCACCCCTAGAGCTGCCTAAGCCAGAAACTGGTTATCTTTTTTTTTTTTTTTCTGGGCGCGCCACACAGCTTGTGGGATCTTAGTTCCCCAACCAGGGATTGAATCTGGGCCCCAGCAGTGAAATCACCGAGTTCTAACCACTGGACTGCCAGGGAATTCCCTGGTCATCCTTGATTAATTGATTACATCTCACATCAAATCAATCACCAAGCTTTGTCCAGTTTAACTTTCAGATGTCTCAAGGATGCAGCTCCCCTCTGCTTTCATTGTCTCATCCTTAGCTCAGCCGCCACCCCTTCTCACTGAGACATGACAATGACTTCTGTGGGTCCTGGTCTTCCTTTCCTCCAACCCTTTCTCCACACTTTGTTGTAATATTTTTAAAACACAAATCTGATCATGTCACTCCTTGATCAAAATACTCTAATCATTCATTATTCCCAGGAGAAAGTCTGGACCACTTAACATGGCATAGAAAGCCCAACTATTGCAATTTGCAGTCCCTGAATTAGCTCCCCTCTTGGTCCTTTGGATATTCAGCCATTCCCAGAGCTGGAGCAAGAGTGTTCTTCCTGCCTCACCTTGCAAAATACAACTTATCCTTCACATCTCAGAATTGGTTACGTGTCCCCCCAGACTGCCCTGTTCTTGCTTCATTACAGCATGTATCACCCTGAACTGTAATTGTCTGTTAATATGCCTGTAGAGTTTAGTTCATAGTATATGTATGTAAGAGCAGAGATTCTATTTATTCGTATCCCTAGCATTGGTACAGGGGCTTCGCAAGGTAAGCAAACACCCAATATGTGTTTGTCGAATGAATGAATATAGTACTGAATGGTGTTTGGCACAAGCATCCCTCAGTTTAACATGTCCCTTTGGAAAGTATTCTCTTTGCAACCTCATCCCCCTCCTCTGCTCCTTTGGCAATTTCTCCACCTAAAACCCGCACCCTATCTGCCTTTGTTTCCTGGCCTTATTCTGACCTTCTCATCCAGTCTAACTGGCTGAGATTATCCCATTTATGATCCCACTTCAGTGTGCATACCTGCTCCTCTGCCCAGCATGCCCCTGGAGCCCCTGCCCATCATATACCTGCCTCCCTCCCCAAGACTGGCATGCAGCTACACTTCTGACTATCCACAGGAGATACCTGCCCACCTAATGCAGCCAAGTCATACCTGGACCTCTAACCAATAACCTCCAGGGTCATTTCTGGGGTGGGAGAGGGGGGGCTTAATCTGGAAATGCAATTCTGAAAAACCCTATCCATACTTTGATTCTGCCTTAACTGCCATAATACGGCTCCATTAGTAGAGAAGATATTAATTAACTAGAAGTGCCATGCTTAGGGAATCGGATGGCATATTCCATCATTCAGGCATTCAAGCAGCCATGGGTTCTAAAGAATATGAACACCCTCACAGCAAGCAGGTCCACTTGCTGATATCTTATACTATAAATCAAGATATACATAAAAGTATGTATAGATATAAATATATAAAATGAATTCATTCATTCATTTGATAAATATTTACTTGGTGTCTCCTATGTACGAGTCACCGTGCTAAGTGCTTGGGATAGAAAAGGGTAAGTATAGCCCTTCCTTCAAAGAGTTTTCAACCTTGTAGGGGAGACAAATATCTGGACATATTATTACAGAACAATGTACTAAGTGCAAGCTTAGAGGCATGCACAAAGTAAACCAAAGATCTGCAAATAATAGAATCTGGAAATTAGATGGGATCTTAGGACCTTTAGTCTAACCCTTGCATTATGCATGACTCTCCAGTATATGTCTATGCAGCCTGTACTTCAATACCCAGTGAGAAGGACCTCACTTTCTCCCCAGGCAGCCCACTGTATTTGTGAACTCTTCAGTCAAGCAATTCATTTTAAAATTTTCAACAAAATATTGACATTCACCAACAACCCTCAGTGCCGCTGAGCCATCCTAGAACCTCCTGCCCCTTGTTCTATTCTTCAAAGGCTGCTTGAAGGTGAGATTCTCTTCCAGGAATATCAAGATTTTACCCCAGTTCTAATACTCTCCAAGCAGATCTGGACCTTATTCTTCAGTGAGTCAGGAATCAGAAGGAACGTTCCATCTTGGTTATGAGTAGGGGGTATAAATCTATCTGGTCACAGAAACAAACCAAACGACTAAATTGAAGCACAAGAAGGAAGAGGTCACAAGATGGGATCTTCCTTCTCAACTAGGAATTTCTAGCTAAGATCTCTATTATCTAGGATCTAGGTGTGTTAGTCAAGATGGGGTGCTATGACAAAGTATCACAGACTGGGTGGCTTATAAACAACAGAAATGTATTCCTCACAGTTCTTGAGGCTGGAAGTCTGGGTTTAAGGTACCAGCAAGGTCAGGTTCTGGAGTGACTCTCTTCCATTTCAGACTACTGACTTATCGTATCCTCACCTGGCAGAAGGAGAGCTAGAGCGCTCTCTTGGCGGGGGGGGGTCCCTCTTAAAAGGGCAGTAATCCCATGCATGAGAGCTCCACCCTTACGATCTAAGTTCTTGCCAATGGCTCCACTTCCTAAGGCAATCACATTGGGGGTTAGGACTTCAACATACGGATTTTGAGGGAACACAAACTTTCAATCCTTTGCACTAGGTCTAGCCTGGTATCAGCTATCAGAAAAAAACAATCATTGGCAACCTTGTGGACCACAGTATGATAGAGGGCACTCTCTTCTTGGGCTGCCCCAAGGGTTTGGCTCTGATGAGTTTCAATTTCTAAACTTAGAAGGATGTTTTCCTTTCAGCTCCAAATAAACCACATATATCAGAGTATATATCTGGGCTCTTAATTTTTTTTTTTTTTAAATTTCTGCCTCCGATATCTTTTTTTTTTAATTAATTAATTTATATATATACATTTTTTTTTTTTTTTTTTTTTTTTTGTGGCTGTGTTGGGTCTTCGTTTCTGTGCAAGGGCTTTCTCTAGTTGTGGCAAGCAGGGGCCACTCTTCATCGCGGTGCGCGGGCCTCTCACTATCGCGGCCTCTCGTTGCGGAGCACAGGCTCCAGACGCGCAGGCTCAGTAGTTGTGGCTCACGGGCCTAGTTGCTCCGCGGCATGTGGGATCTTCCCAGACCAGGGCTCGAACCCGTGTCCCCTGCATTGGCAGGCAGATTCTCAACCACTGCGCCACCAGGGAAGCCCTGGGCTCTTAATATTTAAACAATAAAATTCAACGGCACTTAAAATACAAGACTTTTAAGCTTGGATGGAAGAAAAGAGAGAGTAGAACACTGTAAATATCCACTGTGAAATATTACATCTCTTTATGTGGATAAAAAGATGTGAAATGCTAGAGGCACGGAGTCTTCCTCTGTCTGAAATGGCTGTTTAGAGAGTTGACATGATTTCCCTGGGTTTCGTATTTGTTTCCACATATTCCTATCAACTTTGTAGAATTGGAAAGTTTGAGTAACTTAAAAACCAGTCTTTCAGATTGTCTTATCCAACTTGGCAGAGTATTTGTGAAGTTCCTGTGGAATTTATTGATGTTAATATTTGAAGTACTCCAATAAATAATCTATGCTACTACTCTCTAAGGAGCTGTGGCAACAAGCATATTTTTAGGAAACTTAATGAAGTTATAAGATGATGAGATCCTTTGCAGAACTCTCAGTGACTCAGGCTTTTCATGTCTAAAGTCAGTCCATTGAGACCAAGCTCAGAAGTTCCCTCCACCACGAAACTTTCCCAGGCAGAGTTATTTCCTTCTCCCTTTGCACTTCTCAGAACTTTTTATAGTCCATTAAGACCACACTTTTCCATTGGATGATAATACTCTCTTTACAAGACGATTGTCATCCTCTTTAGAAGGTAGTCTTCTTAGGACAAAATCATATCTTATCCACCCTTTCATGCCCACCGTTAGCACAATGGCTGGCCAGACTTGGGCTCAGGCAATGCTTGCTGAATGAGTGAAACTGACACACCTACAGCTGAGAAACTCAAATGAGTCTGTGCCTGCAAACTCTTCACATAACTCACGTTAAATCAGCAAGCATAACACATGATTTGCCACCATATGCTGCCATCCAGGCAGCATAATGCCCAAGGACACCCTGATGAGCAAAGAAAAAAGAGAATAAATATTTTCAGAAACCTGGTTTCTTGCCTGGCTTGGGATTGCTACTCAAATTGTAACCCCAGATGAATCACTTCATCTTGTTGGAGCTCAGTTTTTCCAGTGTATGAAATAGAGCTCATAAAGTCCATTATTCCATCTTTATCAGAGTTTCATGAGAATTGTATGTCAGCTGCAGAATCATCAAAACAATATGCAAATGAACAGCAAATTTGCTTATAGATATCACTTGATAGGCAACATTGAATTCCAACTTGGAGTTGCCCAACTTGGGAGGTGACAGAGCATCCAGGAGGCAGTGTTAATGTAATGGGTAAGAACAAGGACTTTGGGAACAGATCTAGATTTAAATCACAGGTCCACCATTTCCTAGCAAGAACTGTAGGCAAGGGATATAATGTCATTGAACCTAATTTTTCCCATCTGTGATAGGGGATTGAACTTTGTGAAGTTGTTGTCACGGTTAAATAAGAAATATCTATAATGTACCTCGTATAGATCCTGGCCAGTAATAAAACTCAATAAATGGCAACAGTAGTTGTTTTTATTAAAATCATTATTAACTCTTTAAGTAGATACACTTCTAGAAGTGACTTAGTCCCATCCACAAACTTCATTCCATGGGGAACCAGGATAAACTGTGACAAAGCATTAGGAAGGAGTCATTTGTCCCCAAAGGAAGGCTGCTGGAAAAGGACAGCCATCCCGGAAAAGGACATTTGTAAAAAGTGGGCAAGAATACAAATGCGAAACATTTGCTGTGTGCCGGTCCTGGAAAGGAAGGGGGAAAATGAGGCAGGAAAGAATAACAGAGGCCAAGAGGCAGAGCAAAGTTCTGTAAGGACTTGCTGAGGCAGAGTCGTGAACAATGCTGCCTGGGTATGGGATGTTGGAAAACCACAGGAGAGGATTAAGTGGTTCTGTCTGAGAAAAGGAATCAGGCTGCAGTCTATGGGGCAAAGAGAGAGAGAGCCAGAGCAAGATGAACTGCCACAGCTCTGATTATGAACCAAGAATAATATACTGATGTGGGCCCCACAGCAAAGAACTGTCGTTCATACACAGATCTTTACAGCCAGACCTGTGCAGGGGGAGATAGCAGAGCCACCATCTAACCCAGCTGCCCATGAGAAAGATAATGTGAGTCACATGTATCATTTTAAAGTTTCTAATAGCCACATTTTAAAAAAAGTAATACAGGTGAAATTAATTTTAATAATATATTTTCTTTAACCCACTATATCCAAAATAGTATTTCAACATGTATTCAATACAAAAAATTACTAATGAGAATGTCAGATTTCTTTTTTTCATACCCAGCCTTCAAAACCCAGTCAATTACAGCACAGTCAATTCGTACCAGCCACATCTCAAGTGCTCAAAAGCCACATGTGGCCCAGAGCTAATCCCAAGGGAACATGAATTCCATTCTCCTGACCTCCTAGGCTGCTGTTAAGACCTTTTAAAGACCTGGATTCATAGAGCAAGAAAAGACCTTTGGAGATGTACAGCATGCAAGGGCCATCTATTCATTCCTGACAGTTTTTCTTTCACATCTTTGCTTGAATTTAAACAGTTTCACACCCCATGGAAAACCTCCTCCAATTTGGCACTCACCGATGACCAACTTAGTGCTTGGCCTGGGCAGGTTACTCATGGTGGATGTTCCGTCCACTTTCCCATTCTAAGGGGAACTGCCTTACCCACGCCTTCAGCCTGCAATCCCAAGGCAGCTTTGTGCACCCACTTGTTCTCCCCAGGCCCTCTCTGGCCCGGGTGACCAGGCATGAATAGGCGTATGACTCATGAACTGTTAGCTCCATCTCTGTAGTCACATGGTGTGGAAAAGCTTGCCCAACCAGAGACAGACCACAGTGGATTAGCTGGGCCAATCAGTTCCTCTATCTGTATTATAGAGGCAGAATCAGGCAGTCGATAGGGAGAAGCATCAGAAGAAGACACACACACAAGAAGCAGAAAGCGTTACAATAATGTGGGGTTTCCAGTTAATTCTCAGGTTTCTTCAGGATTCTCTTTGATCTGTTTTCCAGATCAGGCTTCCAAAGGGCATTTCATTTTAACAAAGCAGTTCTCCAGATGAAAGAATTTTGAAAGCCTCCTATGGGAGGGTCTCCAAGTAACCCTGGTTCTCTGTTGGAAACTTCCAGTATCAAACACAATCTGGGCTCCTGAGGCACAGCTGTTTTGCTATTTCTGGTTTTCTATGAGATTCCTATATCTTTTATGGTCATGATTAGTTTATATGAATCCCTTATGTATGGAGGAAGCCTGAATGAATCTATACCTTTCAACAAAAAGGCCTACTACAGAGATGGATGCTTTCACACACATTCAAGCAAAGCTCTTTCCACCACCTCCCTCTGGACTTGTTTGCACTCCATCTCATGCCTACATTTAGCCTGATAAGAGAAGTGATGGATTACTTTGGGTTGCATTCCCAAATAACTATATTCTGAAAAGACCTCATTGCAGTGGCCTTCTGGGGACCCTTTAAAGCCTCACATTATCTACAGGAGTGGTTCTCAACCGTGACTGCACATCATAACTACCTGGGGTACTTTTAAAATACCCTGATGCCCACAGCCTCTCCCAGACCTGTGAAATCAGAATCTCTGGGGGCAGGTCCCTGGGCATCCGTATTTCTTAAAAGCTTCCCAAGTAATTCTAACGTGCAGTCACAATTGAGAAACACTAATATACATGATATGCCCTTGTACAGGCTTGGGTTTCTGGCAGAGAAAATCATGTACTGTTTTTAATTATAAAAGAAATACATATTTGTTTTTTAAAGAATACATAAAAAGTAGAGAATTTTCCAAAGTGGAAAAAAGTAAGTCTCACTCATCAATAGAATCCCCAACAATCTCACTCCCTGGAAATAACTATTTTAGATTCATGTGTGCCCTTCCAAAAATTGTCTATGCCTATGCAAATATATATGTACACGTATGTATATATATGCACATGTATTTATACACACAAATATATGTATATATAGAGAGACACACACACATGAATAGTATACCAACACACATGCACATACTTTTTTTTTGCTGTGACTGGCTTTTTTTTCACACTATATATTTTGGTTATTAGCCTAGAAATTTTTGATTTGAAAAATAATGGCAGGGTTTGAGAGGATATTTACTTTCTCAGATAACACAACAAATTATAAAGCTAAAGTAATTCAAAGAGGGTAATCTTATTCCTGGAATAAACTGTTTGACTAGAATAAAAAGTTTAAAAAATAATCAATAAAATTGATTTGGTATATGAAAAAAATTGACATTTCAAGTCAGTGGGGAAAAGATGGATTACTCAATAAACTGTATTGGGATAATTGGCTACTTTTTAAAAAGTGGACTCTTTCCAAGTGGTGATCAATTATCCCAGTGCTACTAGATTGAAATGCCACATTGCTATGTTTATTGGATCTATTTCTGGACTCTTCATGCTTTTCCATGATCTCTCTAGTGTTGCACAAGTATTTTAATTATTGTGAATGTCATGACATGCTTTAATATCTAGTATGGCTAGACTACCTTCCTGACATTACTTTTCCCCCCAGAAATTGCCTGGCTAGGGACACATCACCCACTCCACATCCACCAAGCAGCCCAGGAGGCACTTGCAGTAATAAAGCAAGAGCCCATATAATCCCAGAGGAAAAAGGAAGCCCATATTAGTATTGCAAGAGCATTGAAAACAAATTGTCATTGCAACTATAGCTCACAAAAGTTGGCCAGAACCTGTACTTTAAGTCTAAATAGGGGAGGAGCTTCAAGATGGCAGAAGAGCAAGAAGTGGAGATCACCTTCCTCCCCACAAATACATCAGAAATACATCTACATGTGGAACAGCTCTTACAGAGCACCTACTAAACGCTGGCAGAAGACCTCAGACATCCCAAAAGACAAGAAACTCCCCACGTACCTGGGTAGGGCAAAAGAAAAAAGAAAAAACAGAGACAAAAGAACAGGGACGGGACCTGCACCTGTGGGAGGGAGCTGTGAAGGAGGAAAGGTTTCCACACACTAGGAAGACCCTTCACTGGCGGAGACAGGTTGCTGGTCATTGTGTGGAGCTGGTGGCCTGAAATTAACACAACATTGTTAATCACCTACTATACTTCAATTTAAAAAGATAAAGGAAACCGAGAAGAGAGATGTCTAGATACTTTCCAGGGTCAACCAAATAGAAAATGTCAGGATCCAGATTGGAACCCAGGTCATCTGATTTCCAAACTCATGCTTTGGGACTTCCCTGGTGGCGCAGTGGTTGAGAATCTGCCTGCCAATGCAGGGGACACGAGTTCGAGCCCTGGTCTGGGAAGATCCCACATGCCGCGGAGCAACTAAGCCCATGTGCCACAACTACTGAGCCTGTGCCCTAGAGCCCGTGTGCTGCAGCTACTGAGCCCACACGCTGCAACTACTGAAGCCCGTGTGCTGCAATTACTGAAGTCTGCACACCTAGAGTCTGTGTTTCGCAACAAGAGAAGCCACCGCAATGAGAAGCCTGCGCACCGCAATGAAGAGTAGCCCCCGTTCGCCACAACTAGAGAAAGCCCGCACGCAGCAGCGAAGACCCAACGCAGCCAAAAACTAAATAAAATTAAACAAAAATAATAATAATAATAAAGTTGCTAAAAAAAAAAAAAAAGACTCATTCTTTGACCACTAATCCCTGTGTCTACACTAGAGCCTGTTTTTAAATTCTCCTCTTGGCTGCTCTTTTCTAGGGGTCTCAGTTGCTTTCCTCCAGGGCTCTGGACTCTGGGCGTTTCCTTGACTTCAGGTTTTTTCTGTCTGCCTGCTTCTCCCGGCAAATTCCATGTGGAGGATGGAGCAGAGCCCAAAGAGCAGGTAAGGGAGGTATCCCAGCAGAGCTTTATGTGAGTTGAGTTAGATGGGGAAGTGATGGGGCAGATGATGAGGGGTCGGGGGGGAGAGAGAAAGAGAGAGAGATTTCTTTCACTGATTTAGTTATAAGGGTGATAAAGTCATTGAGTCTCTTTCTCAGGCCTTTTTATTTATTTATTTTTCTAAATTTATTTATTTATTTTTGGCTGCATTGGGTCTTCGTTGCTGCACGTGGGCTTTCTCTAGTTGCAGCGAGCGGGGGTGTGCAGGCTTCTCATTGCGGTGGCTTCTCTTGTTGCGGAGCACAGACTCTAGGCAAGCGGGCGTCAGTAGTTGTGGCACGCGGACTCAGTAGTTGTGGCTCGTGGGCTCTAGAGCGCAGTCTCAGTAGTTGTGGCGCACGGGCTTAGTTGCTCCGCGGCATGTGGGATCTTCCCAGACCAGAGCTCGAACCCATGTTCCCTGCATTGGCAGGTGGATTCTTAACCACTGTGCCACCAGGGAAGTCCCAGGCCTTTTTAAATGAAACGCTTTCTTCCTCAGTGGTCTGAGGCCTGAGAATATGCATGGACAAAGAATTCTCTGGATAGATCCCTCTACCCCTCCACACCCTTGGAGGCTTAATCTGGGCTGCCTTCTGGGTAAACAAGAATACCACCTTGTTCCAGTTATTTTTGCTGTGTAACAAACCACCTCTAAACCTAGAGAATATGAATTGTCACATCTCTCAGGATGCTGTGGGGTGACTGGACTGAGCTGCCAAGTTCTCCCTCAGGGTCTTCTACACAGCCGCAGTCAGATAGTGGCTGAGTCTGGAGTCGTCTGAAGGCTTTTCTCCTGTAGCCTAAATCTGAATGGCTGGAAAATCTGGGGCTGGTTGGGCGTCTCTCCATGGAGCCTCTCCATCTAGTTAAGTTGGGTGTTCTCACAGGATGATGGTCTCAAGGGTAACTGGCTGTCATGCACTGGGACTGGTTTGTACAAATTTGTAAGAACTGATTCTGTGTATTTCTTTCCAACCCTGCATTCAGTGCTGTCACTTTGGTAGCTTGAAATCAGCCTTGGTGGGAGTGAGTATTTATAGAATAAAAACTGGTAAACACTGCAAATCAGGGGGATCCCCCCACCCCAGAGAGCCAGGTTACCACCACATGACTTTATGTGGTGGTTGGCTTCCCCCAGAGTGAGTGGGCCAAGAAAACCAGGGGGAAGCTGCAGAGCTCCTGAGAACCTAGCCATGGATGTCCCTGAAGGTCACTTTCTTCTTATCCTATTGATCATCAAGTCCTTAAGGCTATCCCTGATTCAAGAAGAGGAGAATTATCCATGTCCCATGGAAGAGTATAATAGAGGACCTGGCACAGAGTAGGTGTTCAATAAGTGTTTGATGAATGAATGAATGAATGAGTAAAGTCACTTAAACTCTAATGCGTATGTCCTTAAATCACTCTAAAAGTGGAAAGCCTTCTGGAAAGTTTTACTTCAACATCAGAGAGGCCAATGATTTTTAAGTGCCCGAAGAGCCTAGATCTAAAATTGCTTGATACAGATCTATTTACACTCTGTCTGCAGGTATTCACAGACCTGTTTTCTCAAGTTCTTCCCGCTTATGTACTCAACTGGGACTGTACACATGACGATGGCAGAATGCTTTTTTTATCGATGTTTTCATACTATGTAAGTTTGCTTTACCTCTCTAAGTGAACCGCAAATTCCTTGAGAGAGTTCTCAGCTATTTCTTTGCCACTCCTCCTCCCCACCTTGCCAAAACTCGATAATCATACATACGTACACACACGGATACTTACAAGATATATGATAGAGATTATAAGCTGTAAAAGAGAAGGAAAGAAGGAAAGGAACTAAAAACTCTTAATGGCTGTATTTCATAAATGTTCTTATTTAATTCATATTCACCCAGAGAAGTAGGCATTATTATTTCCATTTCATAGTTGAGGAAAATGAGTCTTAAGAAAATTTACCAATTTGGTCAAAGCCACACTAGGAAGTAGGGAGCTAGGATTCCAATGCAGACCTGCATGGTTCCAGGGCCTGAGCGTTATGTGTTCTTCAAGCCATCATCCCACTGCAGTATACATCTCCCATCTCCCCCCATTCTCTCTGCCTCCCTCCTTGAAGTATCCACAAGAGTCCTAGAAATGCTAATGCTTCTAAACCCCAGATAGGGTAATAAGTGATTCAAGTTCTACTCTTATAAGAAATGTCCTTAAAAAGCTTGGGAAGGGACTACCCTGGCGGCGCAATAGTTAAGAATCCGCCTGTCAATGCAGGGGACACGGGTTTGAGCCCTGGCCCGGGAAGACCCCACATGCCGCGGAGCAACTAAGTCCGTGCGCGACAACTGCTGAGCCTGCGCTCTAGAGCCCGCCAGCCACAACTACTGAAACCCGCTTGTCTAGAGCCTGTGTTCCGCAACAAGAGAAGCCACCGCAATGAGAAACCCGCGCACCGCAACGAAGTGTAGCGCCCAGTCGCTGCAAGTAGAGAAAGCCGGCGCACAGCAACGAAGACCCAACGCAGCCAAAAATAAATAAATAAAATTAAATTTAAAAATTCTTGGGAAGACTAGAAGCTTGAAGTGTCTTATACTAGGAAGGGAGTGAGCCTGGTTAGCAGGGAGGTCAGCTAAGCGGCTATTGCAATAACTCAGGCAAAGAGTGCTGGTGGGACGGACCAAGGTAGGGTGGTGGGATGGGTAGGCGAGGAAAATTTTGAGGACTATTAAGAAGACAGATCAACAGACTAGTGGTGGATCGGATCGTGCAGGTGCCAATCAGTCACTGTAGAATCATCACTCTGGCTGCCCCGGGAAGATGAGGCTGGAGAGAGGAAGCTGGGATAAGAGGTTTCCATATTCCTGGAGAAGGTGATAAGGGCTTAAAGTAGCCATGGAAGCGGGAGAGTGGATGGTTCTGAGAGATCACATGGAGGCAGAATCTGTGGGACGTGTTGCCACACTAGATGTGGGAATGTGAGGGCGAAGGAGGGGTCAAGGGTGAAGTCCAGAAATCTGTCGTGGACAGCCAGGTGCTTTTCACGTAGCTGGGGGACACGGGGGTGGGGGGAGGTTCCACAGATTTCAGGTAAGGATAAATTCTGGATGTGCCAAATTTGAGGTGGATGAGTAAGCAGGCGCTCGCAGCCAGTATGCAGTTGCATTTAAAACAAAACAAGCATCTCTTATCTCAGTGAGATTCTTTGTTGCCTTCAGAGGTTATAGATGAAAGCACTGAATCCTGTGTGGGACAGGGTTCTGTGTCAGGTCATAAAGGGACCCTGCAATTCTCAGTGTTTTTACTTTACTGTGGTTCAACTCTCTCAAAAGCCATTTATCACCCTGTAGGCACCTCCGTCATCACCAAGATGTCTTTATTGAGACTTCCAGAGCTCATAAGAGCTGTATGATTCAATTAGTGGCAGTGACTCACATAACTCATAGAAAGTGTGGCAGGGAGATTTCAGGGGCCCCTAGGGCCACAGGTCGACCATACACACACACGCACACACATCAAAACTTAGAACTTGCACGGACAGGCTCTAAGACGTGTTTGTATGCTTCTGCCCCACAGGAGAGCACAGCCATTGTTTACACAAGGTCCCTGCGTGTCAGGACAAGGAGGCTGGGCCTTTGTCCCTGCTACACTCTGAGGAAGAAGGGAAGAATTCAAGCCGGCGAATGAGCAAATGTAGACTCTCCAGAGAGCTGCTGCTTTTCTATACATCCCCTTTTATCATGAGACCCTCTAAGGGTTCTACCCAAAACGCAAAGCCAGTTGTAGGAAGGCAAAGCAGGTAGGACAGCCCCAGCCTAAGGAGACCACTTGTAGTTGCTTCACCAAAGGGTTCATTGTCCCACTGTTATAACAGGCACCTGAAACCAAGCCCGGGTTAGATTTCCATGCCACTGCAGCCCGAGCTGAGTGGTCACCCAGCCCAGGGCCTGCCAGCCCACCAGGTGGGTACCAGCTGCCTGGGAACCAGCTGTCCTCCTCACCCAGAATGTCCCTTGACCCAACTCCAACTTTACCCTGAGGTGCCCTAAAAAGTGCTCCCCCACCCCAATCAAGCTTTCCTGAATGGAAACCCACTAAAGAGGAGCTTTCTTACCTGAGAGAAGGTCCTGGTGCCCAGCTGTGGAAAAAGCACCGAGTTCCTGCAGATGTGACAGGGACTCACAGGGCAGATCCGTTGCTTTTAAAAGAAGAAAGGTGACTTCATCTCTGGTGCCGTGGAGTTTAGAAGAGCAACAAGTGCTTCCTGGCTGAGCCAACTCGGCCTCGCCAGTGATGACTCCATCCAAATTATGCAGCCGCTGCCCAGACACGCTCAGCCTTCAGAAGGTGAAGCGTTGGAATCTGACTTGCCCTGTTGTTTTCAAAGAGCTTCAGAAAGTCCGGAAGCACTAACCGCCTTCACCAGCACCAGGGGTAGGGAAACCACACACTTATTTCCCTAAGTCATATCATTACCTCCCAAGAATCCAACATTCTAAGGAAGGAAAACAGGTATTTAAACGTCTGAGGGGTAAAAATTCTTGGGGAAGGAGGGGAGAGAGAAGAAGCAAAGACCTTTCAGGCAGGAGGAGGGGCAGTAAGAAGCTGGAAAGGATCACTGTGCTAAGAGATTTGCAGAGCTGGTGATTCGTAAGCCTACAAAGATGACAAATAAGTGATGGTCTGGAGTTTGCAGAGGGGAAAATATTCAGTTCTGCAAAGGCAATGAGTCACTGTATGAAAGGAAAGTTGACAGTCTTTTTAATGAAGGCAACCTATTTTTATTTTCTTTTTATTGTCTTTGGTACCACTCAACTCATTTGGGGTCGTTTGTAACATTAATATATTAGCTCATAACGTGCCCACATTTCACTAAATTTGGGAAAAGAGACATTTGTTTAAGTCAGGAATTTTCTCTTTTGTATGTTAAAGGTGAGGCTGGAGCAATCGGATTTGTAACATGAGATTCAAGGTCATGTCAAGCTACCCAGGAAGCCAGGCACCTCTGCTTGATGTCACGTCCTTGGGCTAAAGTTTGGGCAGACCTTCTGGCTGTGGTGCCAGGACAAGACATGGTAATGGCTGTGACCTCCGTTGGAAGTAGGGCAGAGGGTTGAGCTTAGCAGCTGACTGCCCTTTCTATCACATCTCTACTTTAGGAGAGTGTACAGCGACTTGGGGTCACTAGGCATGTGTCCAATTTCTTGCTGAACTATTTTGAGACTTTGGGGATCTTCCTGTGTCAAACTTCACTCCAGAGAGGGTAAAACAAGAAAAAAATCTCTTTCTGTTGAGATAGAGATATTCAGTTCCAACATTAGAAAGGGGTTTTTGAATTCACAGATTTAAGAAATGTCAACATGGCTTGTAGAAGGATTTGCAAGTCTTCTAGTCAGGGTGTAAGTAGTGAGAAACGTAGAAGAGGAGCAGAGTTTCATCAATGTTGAGATCAACAAAGGGCAGGAGGCATTTTTATTCGGTTTATCATAGACTCCTCAGAGCCTTGCACAGAGAGTAGCACACAGCAGGCGCTCAGTAGATAGAGAATAAATGGTGTCCGACAGCCCCTTCTGTTCCAGATTTCTAGAACAGATCTGTTGAGGACTTTTTGTTAAATTGCAGTATAATTGACATACAATATCATAGTAGTTTTGTATGTGTTCATCATAGTGTACATCATAGTGATTTGATATTTATATACATTGAGAATTCTTAAAGTCACCATCTGGTAAGCAAGGCAATTGCAGAGAACATGAGCCAGTGGGTCTCATGGAATGCAAGAGGCACTTGGTCCTTTGCTTTGCCTCAGCCCCCAGGTTCATCGCCACAGTTAGAATAGAGCAGAGAAAGCCAGTTTCTGGACCCATGAGTCCCTTTTGCCTACCCTGTTCCCCTGTACATCAGCTAGACTCTGGTGTCTTTCCCCAGGGCCGGGACTCCATCTCATGGGCAATCTGCCAATTCTCTTCAGTTATCTTTGTTCTCAGCATTCCATTATAGAATGTTCAAACTTAGAAATGTGTTGAAAGAATTTTATAGTGAACACCCATATACATACCACATAGTTTCTTCAAGTGACGCTTTACTGTATTTGCTTTATCATATATTAATTCTCTATCCATCCAGCCGCTCATTTAATTATTTTTGATATTACATTCCCAAGTAAGTTGCAGACATTAATACATTCCCCAAAGTACTTCAATGTTATTAACCAGAGTTCAAAATTTGTTTACAATTCCTTTATTTCTTTTCGGATGAAAATCGTGTACAGTGCAATGCAAAAATTGTCAGTATATCATTTGATGAGTTCCTATAAATGCACACACTGTGCAACCCAGACCCTATCAAGGGACAGAACATTGACCATCACCCTAGAAAGTTTCCCATGTCCTTTCCCAGCAAACTCCTGCCTTAACACTCCTAGAGAGATCCAATATTCTCATGTTTTCACCATTGATCAATTTTGCCTATTCTAGTACTTCATATAAATAAAATTGTACAATTTGTATACTTTTGTGGAATTTCTGTTCACTCAGCATGTTTTGGGGATTCATCCATCCATGTTGTTGGTTTCTTTTCATTGATGAATAGTATTTTACTGTATGAATATGCTACGGTTTATCCAGGCTCCTATTAATGGACACCTGGTCCTCCAGTTTGAGGCTGTTATGAATAAAGCTAATATGAACATTTTTGGACACGCTTTTTGTGGACATGTGTTTTGGTATCCCTTTAGTAAATACCTAGGAGTAGAATTGCTGGGTCTTAGAAAGGGGATGTATTTAATTTATATGAAACTGGAAGATCTTTTTCAATTTTTTGACCCTTTTCCCCTCCTACCAACCATGTACGTTTACATTTTTCTGACAACATTTGGTGCTGTCAGTCTAATTTTAGCCATGCTGGTGAGTGTGGAATGGTACCTCATAGTGGTTCAATTTGCATGTCCTTGATGACTAAAGATGTTGAACGTTTTTTCACGTGCTTACTGACCATTAATTTACCACCTTTTGTGAAGTGTCTGTTCAAATCTTTTGACCATTTTTAAATTGAGTTGTTTGTCATTTTATTATTGAGTTTTAGGAGTACTTAGTATATTCAGAACACAAATTCTTTGTCAGACATGTTTTGCAGATAGCTTCTCCAACCCTGTGGCTTGCCTATACATTTTATTAATGACATTTCTTCTGATGAACAGAGACTTAATTTTGATTGTGTAATTTTTTTTTTTTTTTTTTTGGCTTTTGTCTTCCCCCAAGTCATGAAGATAATCTCCTATGTTTTCTTCTAGAAGTTTTATAGCTCTGGCTTGTATGTTTGGGTCTATGGTCCTTCACAAACTGATTTTTGTGGATAGTATGATTTAGGGCAAGATTAATTTGTTTCCATATGAATATGTAATTATTTCAACGCCATTTGTTCCTTTCCCAATAGGGTTGCTTTAACACCTTTGTCAAAAATAAAATAAATGTCTAAGTATGGGTCTATCTCTGGGCTCTTTATTCTGTTCTATCCATCTGTTTGTTGATCCTTGTGCCAGCACTGCACTGTCTTGATTATTGTAGCTTTAGGGTAAGTCTTGAAGTCAAGTAGTGTTAAGTCTACACCTTTGATTTCTTTTTTCAAAACTTCTTTGAATATTCTAAATTCCTTACATTTCTACAGAAATTTTAGAATCAGCTTGTCAATTTTGACTAAAAAGCATATTAGGATTATGATTAGGATTGTAATGACTCCATAGATCAATGTGGTAATTGCCATCTTAACAATACCGAATCATTCAATCCATTAACTTAGTGTATCTCTCCATTTATCTACATCTTCAATTTCTCTCAGCCTTGTTTTCTTGATTTTCTCTTTGTTGTTGATTTTCAGCAGTTTGATTATGATATGCCTGAAGGTTTTTATCTTGTTTTGTTTGGTTTGGTTTTGATATTAATCTTTCTTGGCACTTATTGAGGTTTTAGAGTCTATAAATATTTGTCTTTTTCCAAATTTATAAACTTTTCACCCATTATTTATTCAAATACTTTCCTGTGTTGTTCTTTCTCTCCTCTCCTTCTGAGACTCCAATTATATGTATATAAGACATTCTGATATTGTTTCAAAGATCTATGAGTCTCTGCCCATTTATTATATCTCTGTTCAGTTTGAATCATTTCTGATGATCTATCTTCTAGCTCATTGACTTCTTCTTCTTTCATTTCCCTTGTGCTTTTAAGCACACTTATCGCATTTTTATTTCTGATATTTATTTTTCAGTTCTTATGTTTTCATTTGATTCTTTTTAAATAATTTCTATTTATCTGCTAAGATTTTCTATATTTTCATTCATTATGGACATATTTTCCTTTACATACTTGAGCATAGTTACAATAACGTCTTTAAAATTCTTGTCTGCTAATTCCATCACCTAAGTCATCTTAGAGTTGGACTCTGTTGATTGTGTTTTCTTTTTAAAATCTGTTTTGTTGTATGTTGAATAATTTTGGAGTGTATCTTGGTCATTATGAATGATATATTGTAAAAAGTCTGGATTCTATTATGCTGTCCTAGTGAGTATTGACTTTTCTTTATTCAGGCCTTTAGAGTGGCTGAACTCAAACTACAAAACTCTATCTCCCCAGTAGCAGCTGGAATTTCAGTTCAGCTCTTTTAGCTGTAGCTGGGACTCTTAAAGTCTGCCTCTTACATATGTGGTTTGGGGTCAGCCACAGATCTGGGCAGAGTTTATTCATAGAATGTAGGGCTTCCCTTCTGCCCTGCATATCACAGACAGGGCCTTATTCTTAGGCTAAAAGTTGTAAATCAGGAAGCTTACCCCATGCCATTCTCTTCTTCCAATGGTTCAGTCTGCTCTGGGTTTGCGGGTTTTTTTTTCTCTCCAGTACCTTCAACTAGGTGTTCTTATATTTTGCCCAGAGTTTATATTTGTTATCTACAAGATGTATGGTCCAAGAGGAGCTACTTGGCCATACCAGAAGGTTTCAATTACCTTTTGAGTCATCTAGTTTACTTTCAACAAGATAATTCATAGCTCTTTCCTGGGATTGTATTTATGTTTTATTTCAAGCACCACCTCAGATTGATCGGTTATGTTGAAGTGGGTACTGAGCTTCAGCAGAAAAGGGTGAGATAATCAATAAGCAATGTCTGCCTTGGACAAAGGAGAGAATATGAAAGCTGGATATTTGTAATTTCTGTTATGGTTACTTACAAAACAATATAATACTCAGCTGTTTTTACCTACTAGAACATCTTCTTGAAGTCTGTATTTGCTTGTTTGATGGTTAATCTTCCCCATTAGATGTAGACTTCATGAGAGCAGGGATTGTGCTTGTAAAATTCACTCTTATACGTTCAGTGTCTATCATGTGGAATACAGCAGGCTCTCAATAAATATTTGCTGAGTGAATGTGAATAGTGTCTGATCAGGACCCATTCCAACTTGGTACAAGTTATCATCAGTGATCCATCTCTGAAAAAATTAAACAATTTTAGGAATACCTAATCCAGCTTCATTTTTGTTTTAGTCTTACTTTTAAAATTATATAACCAATGTGGAGAAGCAAATAGAGAACACAGATTAGCAAAAAATAAAATAAATCAAATAACCCCATTTTTCTCCTCACAGACATAACCATTTTTGTAACTTTTTTTCACATAGCTTTTTTTTTTTTTTAAAGGATTTGTTTATTTATTTATTTATGGCTGTGTTGGGTCTTCGTTTCTGTGCAAGGGCTTTCTCTAGTTGTGGCAAGCGGGGGCCACTCTTCATCGCGGTGCGCGGGTCTCTCACTATCACGGCCTCTCTTGTTGAGGAGCACAGGCTCCAGATGCGCAGGCTCAGTAGTTGTGGCTCATGGGCCTAGTAGCTCCGCAGCATATGGGATCTTCCCAGACCAGGGCTCGAACCCATGTCCCCTGCATTGGCAGGCAGATTCTCAACCACTGTGCCACCAGGGAAGCCCTCACATAGCTTTTTATTATCCTTCAATTTTGTTTCTCAGTCTTGGGTGCATATTCTAATTATCTGTGCATCTTTGAAAAGTCATGATGTTCATGCCACATCCCAGACCAATTAAATCACATTCTCAAGGATTGGGACCCAGGCATTAGTATTGTTTTTAATTTCCAAGATGATGCCAGTATGCAATCATGAGGACCCAAAGATGTCCCAGCTAAGACTATGAGAGGTTTTTCAGGTGCTATTTTCTGTCTCCTACATGGTACAGTCCCTGCCCTCCAGGAGACTTCAAAGAAAGCAAGACTTGAAGTAATTAAATATGAAACAATTAGAATTCAAAAGGGCACCAAAGATACATAATCAAGTGCTAAACTGCATAGAAGCTGTGAGTTAAATGTGCCAGAATAGACATTCCTGAGTGAGATCAGAAGTGGACTCACCTGTACTTCTTACTCCTGGGCAGGGAGCCCTGCCAGTTACATTGAGGGAGTCTCCTCCCTCTATAAAGGTTTGGTGAAATAGGCACAGTGACATGTTAGAATGATAGATGATGCTGATTCTACTCCTCTCTTCTTTGAAAATGTCTGCTTTATAGAATCCTAAGTCCCCAGGTTCCTGGCCTCCACTCTCTCTTTGTGGGAAAGCATTTTAATTTTTTTTTTTTTTTTTTTTAGTTTCATCTTTCTTTGTATTTTTTTTTAATTTTTTAAAATTAATTTTTATTGGAGTATAGCTCCTTTACGATGTTGTTAGACTCTACTGCACAGTGTGGGAATGAGTTTCAATTCTTTAACTGACTTCAGAATTTGAGAAGATCAACCCTCAGCCAGAGAATCTTCTGCGGAAAATGCCACGGCTGACCAGGTAGCCTGCGCCTCTGGAGTGGAATCCAGATAAGTCGGGCATAAACATCTATCCCCACCCTATTTCTCCAGCTTGCCCTAGGGGAACCGATCAGCAACCAAGCATAGAGCCTTGTTCTTGACCCAGGTGGCATAAGAGAATCTGCTGGGAGATTGTAAAATACCTATTCTTAAGCCCTGCCCCAGAGCAATTACATAGAACCTCTGGGTGATGGTACCCAGGCATTGGTACTTTTGTCAAGGCTCCCCAGGAAATTAGGATGTGAGAAATATTGGTGAGGCAACTTCGTGGTCCATTTTCATGGGTTGTGGGTGGATCTGAAATCTCCCTTCCTGCTATTCCTAGAGGCAGCCAGGCCTTATGTTAAATAAGCTAGGGTTTGAGTCCCTCCTTTGCCATATATTGGTTGTGTGATATCGGCTAACTTACTGAACAGCTCTGACATTCCATTAGTCAATGGTAAAAGAGGCAAAGTAATAGTTCCTACCAATGAGATTCCACAAGACACCGTATATAAAGCATTTGGTACACACTGTACCTAATAAACGTCTGCTTCCTTCCTTTCCTGTACCTCCCAGCCCCACCCTGCCTTAGCATTGCAATAAGAGCTACAGGCAGCTGTGGCTTGGTTTTTTGCTATTTCTCCTTGATTTGACCGCGGCCACTGCATGAGTCTGGATTTGCAGCCCTTGTCCCTGGATCTGGCATTCTGATCCAGCCTCCTGAACTTGATCCGGCTCTTCTTTCCTGCCTTGCAGGTTCCAGGCCCAGTTTCCAACACCTGTTTCTGTTGCTCAGCCCTAAGCCCCAAAGCGATGGTTTCTAAAAGTAACTGGCTCCATGTTGCTCCAGCTGCCTTTTAGCACTGGGAGGGGGTGGGGCTAATTTTAGACTTGTCCTGGACTAAAGTCTGAGAAAAAACAAGGCCAGGCAAGTCCAACTTACCCCCTCCACCGCCCAACACTCAGTATCTGGGTTGGAGTTTACAGAGAAAGTTTGAGGAGATGTTGCCACAGGGTTTGTGTGTCTGCATCCTACCAGGCACCTTTTATGGAAATATAATACATGAAACCATTTGCCTCAGAATCTATTTGGATCTGAGCCTCAGGGGTTGTGCTGAGTGGGAGTAACCACAATGTAAACCAGAGTTTTTGATATGCTAATGCTTGTTCTGAGCTGGGCTGGATTGTTTTCTGCCTCCCCAGGGACAGGACCAGGCAGGTGTTAACAGGGCCCTGGAACTGAGAGCCTGCAGGAAAGAGGCTTATGAAGAGAAAAGATAGAAGCGGTTACTGATTTATTTGTGTTTTAGAGAAACTGAGAAGGAAATAAGATGAAGCAGCAGGGTGACAGAAAGCCCTGATTGAGAGAAGTAGGGATGACTTGGCAGCTCCTAGAACAAGCCTGGCCCAGAGAAGGCTTTTAATGACCATTTGCTGCATGAGTGTGGAGTGAAAGGCTTCTGAGGTGGAGAAAAAAGAGAGGCTTTGGGGATGCCCAATGAGTATCTCATGCTTTGGAAGGAAGGGCAACCAGTTCCAAGCAAATTGGGTATCAAAGGACTGTCCAGGGGACCCACAGCATCAGAAGGGATTTGTGGCCTCTGGGTCAAGAGGAAATGAGAGGGGAAATTAACTCTTACAGGGTCTGGCCCATAGACTAACAACAAAGTGTTGAGGTCCCCCAGGGTTAACAGATAAAGAAGACAGAGAAGATTAGTGAAAAGAGTAGGGCCTTTAGAGTGAGTCAAACTACTGATAGTTTCCCCACTACATCACTTAATGCTGTGTGACGTTATGCAAATTACTTAACTACTCTGAGCCACAGTTTCTCCGTATATTTATTAAACATTCACCAACAGATATTTATTGAACATGCACCAACAATTTACTGAGCATCTATTACATGAGCCAGACAGTTGGATACTGTGGTGAACAGACCCGTTTCTTGTCCAGATGCATCTAACAATCTGGTAGGGAAGGCAGACAAGAGAACAGGACAAGACAAAGGCAGATGGTGCTAAGTGCTGTGAAGAAAGTAAACAGGGTAAAGGATGGAGGGTCATTTGGAGAGGGATAAGGAAAGCATCTGTGAGGAGGGATCTTGGAACTGAGCTCCGAATGGTGGGAGGAGCCGACTCTGCAGGAGAACGCTCTAGGCAGAGGGAAGAGCCAGTGCAAAGACCCCCAAACAGCAGTGAGCTGGACAGGTGTACAGAACAGAAGGATGTTCTGTAGACCTGTGGATGGGGAACAGTGAGCCAAGAGGAGATGGACTGAGGTCAGGTGAGAGGCAGACTCCTTGAGAAGGAGTCTGAATTTTGTAAGAGGAGAATAACTCCCATTTCCGGGAGCGTGAAGACAGGCAGGGCTGGAGCTGCTCCAGTGGAGGACACAGTGCAGGGCAGACTCTGAGGGCAGAGGCGGTGAAGAAGTGTGTGTGAAAGAGGTGCTGGTGGGACTTGAGATTCTTAGAATGCCTCCTGGATGTCAGCTGGAGCTGAATAGGTAGGAACCCCTGCCAGAGAAAAAATAAAACATTTGAAATCTGGTCTAGGACAGAACCTTTTTTTCTTTTTTTTGGCCTCGTAGTATGCCATGTGGGATCTTAGTTCCCCGGGGCCCTAGGCAGTGAAAGCGCCGAGTCCTAACCACTGGACCACCAGGAAATTCCCAGAACCTTTTTGATTAATATAATTCAAAATCTACTTCTGGGAAGAAATGAGTGTTCCTGATAAAATGCTTAACTAATCAATTTTCTGATCAGTTTTAACTAGATTAAACTTTGTTCTGGGAATCTAATCACCTAACCTCCTACTTGCCAGTTGTCTTACTGTTTAGCCAAATGTTTAGCCAAATAATCTTTCTTTTCTTTTTGTATTGTAGTCCAATAATGATGTA
The DNA here is from genome assembly GCF_028021215.1 of Eschrichtius robustus. Classification (NCBI taxonomy): domain Eukaryota; kingdom Metazoa; phylum Chordata; class Mammalia; order Artiodactyla; family Eschrichtiidae; genus Eschrichtius; species Eschrichtius robustus. The sequence goes on from NC_090834.1 coordinate 42,085,181, forward strand.
ACTATTCTCTTCTCCTAAAAAAAAACCCTACCAAAAGTGAATCTTTGAATTCGTCGACTGGAGGCCTTTTCACTTGCCACAAGATTGTAATAAAACACTGACCTGTGCTTTCAATGGAATTTTCTGAAAAGTTGTCTGTAACACCCTGGTGTGGTAGCCAGTAGATGTGTGAAGACTTCTTCAAGTATTCTGTGAGCCCGTGGCCCCTTCGCCCCCTGAGCTCCTTGTAGCTCCTGTGCTGTCTCTGGCTGCACATGGCCTTAGCTGTGGGACTTCTGCTAAAATCCAGCTCCTATGAGCCCTTGTGATTTGGTGAGGAGTGAGAGGAAGGCTATTATGCATTGAATTGTGTCCCCCCCATTATGAGGTACTGGAGTCCTAACCTCAGTACCTCATAACGCCATCTCATCTGGAGGTAAGTTCTTTACAGAGGTCATCAAGTTAAAATGAAATCATTAAGGTGGGCCCTAATCTAATATGACTAGCTTCCTTATAAAAAGGGGAAATTTGGAGGCAGACCTATACCCAAGAAGAACCATGTGAAGATGAAGGCAGAGATTAGGGTGATGCTTCTACAAGCTAGGGTACACCAAAGATTTCCAGCAAATCACCAGAAGCTAGAGGAAAAGCATGGAACAGCTCATGACCCCCTGAAGGAACCAACCCTGCTGACACCTTGGGTTTCGAACTTCTAGCCTCCAGAGCTATGAGACAATGCACTTCTGTTTAAGCCACCCAGTATGTGGTATTTTGTTATGGCAGCGCTAGCAAACTAATAGGAGGACTTTAAAGGGAACATATATAAAACATGATTCTCAAAGCCTCCTTCAGCATCCCCAGCATGGAGTAGCACAGAATCTTCGACCTACCTTGTCCTAGCCTCTCTCTTTCTTTCTGGCTCTTTCTCCATCTCCCTTACACCCCATCTCCTCCCAACTCCACCCCTTCTCCCTCTTTCTTCTCTCGTCTCCTCAGAAAAAAACAAAATTTCTTTTCTTATATCATGCATAAGGGTCTCGCACCCACCTGAAATAGCTTATCAAATTTTAAAGTAAATTTTGTATACAATTATAATAAATGCCCACAATCCTTAAGGTAAAGCTTGATGAAGCCCAGCTTTCCTGCTGAGGCTTCCCTCCTTCCCCCACCCCCCAACGGTGGATCCTAGACACTCAGTACACTGCCCATGTCCTTCAGAGCTGCCACTTCCCAATCCTTGAGGTTCTCCATTCATCCAGAGAGGCCCTTTTCATTTTAATCACCCAAGGAAAACATGCTGAAGATATTTCTTTAAATGTGGGGGATTAGCAAAGATTAAGGTATCTTTCCATTGCTTTTTTTCAGCTCCTGACTTCATGTTGACATGGGAGCAGAGAATGCCTCTGGATTTTTGTCCACTCTTCTTATTCCTGAGAGTGGCTCCCACCGCCCAAACTTCTAGAAGGGAATGATGACCCTTCTCCGTAAAGGCTCTTTTCCTCAGCACTGGTTCTGTGAGGTAATTAAAGCAGAAAAATGGGTGTCACATGGGTTGAGTTAAATTTGACACAGAGCTAGACCTTGAGAGTTAGCATACAAGGAGAAAATTGCATAGAATTCAAAATAGCATAGAAAGTCTCTTATAAACTATCATTTTGGAGACTGAAATGCTATTTTTCATTAAGTCCAACACAACCGTTGCATCCTATACAGAAGTAAACTGCCATTCCTTCAGATGAAGTAGCTGCCTTTTAGACAGACAAGCATTGTACTGTGTCTTTTTATCTAGCATCACATTTAGAATGGCAAGTATCTCAAACTGAAGCTGACTGAGGGAGCCTGAGATTCATGTCTCCCATCTCACATTCCTTCTGGAGCACATTTATTACATAGACTGGTTTATTAAGCAGAATTGCCCACAGTATTTAAATGGTTGTTCTCTCTCTTGAACCCCAAGTTCATAGGGTTTGATTTGCTTCATAATGAGCCTTCACCATATAGTAATTCAGATAAATTTTTATCATCTTAAAAACCCATTCAGAATTTGTCTTTAGGTGAAAATCACCTTTAAGTGGAATTTTGTTAAAAAAGGAGGAATAACTGACTTTACTTTCAGTGGTGTCAGCTGCATCAGACTGATTTGCAAGAGACCAAACCTCCCACTGACAAACAAACAAACAACAGAAAGGCTATACTTTAAAAACAGCTGAAGAAATTACAGTGTTACTGTGGAAGCCAGGACTTGAGGGGACAAGGTCTCTGAGTGAAGAGGAAACTCTGGTTGAGGTGAGCCTGATATTTTACCCTCTCCTCAAGGGATTTGCCAGCTCATAATTAGTTTAGGTTGAGAGACTGAGAAGCCAAGCAGAAAGCAATGCAGTGGTTAAGCAGAGCTTTGAGCACAAATTGAAGTTCAGGACCACCAAGGGAGCCAGGATAGAAGGACCAAGAGAGAAGGGAGCACAGTGAAGTGATTTTGACAATCTGAGATGCTTTTCTCCTCAAAGCATTTGTCTATTCATAAGTTGCATGGTGTCATGCTGATTAGCCAAGCAGAAAGCGTCAGATAAGAGGCTGAGAACTTAGGCAGGCTTCAGCCATCTCAGCATGGTAAGGAGAGGGAACCTGGGAATCTTAGGCTTCCATTTGTCATTTTGAGAGCTGTGCCCCAGAAATAAGGGCAAATATGAAAGAGACTCGGTGTTACAAAAATTGAAATTCAGCTTGAAATCAGTTCAATCCCCATTTGGACTGCCTTGGAGAAGTAATTTGGGCTGTAAATTTACAGTAGGTGACTGTTGCCCACTGACCTCTGGTTACAAAAATAAGCAGAGGCTCTAAGGCAGCCCTAGAAGGCAGCCCTTTGCAGGAATTCTGAAAGAATGGCTGTGCTCGTCCCCAAGTTCAGCAGCACTTGCCCCTGTTTAGGTACCACTCGGAGTGTGATATGAAAAGAGGCTTTAAGATGTATCTTTGTCCTCAAGGCATTTGCCATCTATGGGGTGGATGAGTGGGGGTGGGGAGGGGAGGAGACCAACCAAAGAGTGTGACAAGTGCTCTGAAATAATGAATTAAAAAGATGTCCTGGGAGCTTAGGGGATGGGGCACCTAATCTACTCTTGAAGTATGTGTGTTGGGGGCAGGAGGGGAGAGGCTTCCCAAAGAAAGTGACACCTCAGCTGAGTCCAAATGACCAGTAGGATTTTCCCAGATGAAGAAGGTGAAGTGTATTAAAAGCAGGGGGAATAACATGTGCAAAGAAAAAGAGAGCATGACTTGTCCAGCCAACAGCAAATAATTCCGTCTGATGAACTTACACAGTACCATGAGGGGAGAATCAAGAGAGAAAGCTGGAGAGAGAGGCAGGAACCAGATCATGAACCGGAAGTGAAGGAGAACCTCAAGCCGTGCTCAGCAATTTTAACAGTCTACTTGAAATGGTACACTTACCTAGGGCAGTGCAGCACAGGACCACATCATTTTGTTCCTTCTAGAAGCAGTGGTTATCTCATATGATGAACTCTAATTGCCAAGTGCACATGTCTTTGATGAATAAACTGATCAATAAAGAGGCTAATATTGCAGTACAGGTGGCATGTTATCATAGCTTGAATTGGTGAGCAGCCTTGTAAAGGGAACAGATATGAAAGATATTTGGGAGCTAGACCTGGCTGATTGGCCTTCGTGAGTGAGGGCGAGGGAGGAATTAAGGATGACACCTCGGTTTCTAGCTTGGGCAATTAGACTAATTTTCTTATGAAAAATAATTTTAATCAGTGCCTTATTTATCTGCCTTCTAGAGTGAAAGCATCTTAGATGAAGAAATCCAAAACCACAAAAATGTATTGAATACTGGCTACTTGTCAGACACCTCTATTATCCCATTCTTTCCTCACAACAACCCAAAGAGGTTAGTACTATTATATTTTACCATTTGAAAGATAAGAAAACCTGTTCTAGATCCCCCAAATTGTAAATGGATGACTTAGAATTTGAGTCCAAGTGTATCTTACCCTAGAACCCAAACTCTTAATATTAAACTTTTTTAGGTGATCGTACTTGGATTTGAACATTAAGCTGCTTTGAGTTCGTTCTTGAATCCACCCAATTTGATGTGACTCATAGAGCTGACCCCACAAGTGATGGAATCGGTGTTTGTAGGTCCTCTTACGCTGGGAGCCTTGGATGCTGTGTAGACGGAAACTGTGCCAGTGGTTAAGTGGGCTGAGCCCTGAGAATGGAAATCCAGGGGCCTGGGGCTGGTTCTTAGCCCCCGTCCCCTCTGTGGGTCCCATCTGGGGAGGCTCAGGAACAGGAGCTCTGCCCAGCCATTTAGCACTTCTGCCGAGGAGCCGCACTTGCCATGGAAACCAATTAGTGTCAGCTGGGTGCAGGTGCTGTTCCCCGGGCTGTGACCATAAACAGCGCTCAGCAGCGTGTGCAGGGAACTCATTACATTGGCACTTCCATCCCATCTCTCTTCCTCCAGAAAGGGGACCCGGAAACGCTCTATCGCATCCCTCTCCGAAAGGACAGCAGGCCCCTTCTCTCTCTAGCCCTTCAATGGCAGACAGGCACATTTTAATCAGTACGGCCCTACGACTCCCAGATGTCTTCAGACTCCTCCTGGATTCATTGGCTGGGTCTCCGGGCCCAAACCAGGCAATGACCCTAATGATCCTGATAATAATCATTCCCATAATCACAGCTTAGAATTTGCAAAACACTTTCACTTGGATGAGCTCCTGTCATCTTCACCGCAGGGCAGGGTGGGTATTAACATTGCCCTTGCAGCGGAGGAAACCAAGACAGAGCGGTGAAATGACACTGGTCAGTGACCACTTCAGGGCAAGCGCTGCTCTCACAGGATCGCCTTAGAACCCAGGGTCAGTGAAGGCAGGGCACCCTAGCCTCGGGTACCAGCCAGGAGTGGGGGTGTGGTGGATTCTCAGGGGCTGCTGCTGTGGGTGATTCCTTGGCAAAGGAGAACTTCTGAGCTGTTCTCCTTTGGTGCCCAGGGCTCATTTGAGGAGCTGCCTGGGCCCAGCCCAAATCTGTCTGCACAAGGCTACCCCAGTCTCTTCTGCAGGTTAGAGGGCCAAGAATCTTCACCCACAGCTGTTGGGACAGGTCTAGACCCCTCCTAGTTCACCTCAGAGAGGAATGTCAGCCATCCCCAATGCCAGGCTGACAGGCTGCTCTTCAAAACAGCCTCAGGAGAGAGAGGCCTGGAAGTGGTACCTGTCGTCTTTCTCACCCCTGGGAGCTTTTCACATCAAGGTTGAATGGAATCTAATACAGGGTGGGCAAACTGAAGCACGTTCTCCTGTAGAGGTGATGATTGCTCCCCTCCCCCTGCATGGTTATTTGGATGAGGCTTACAAGTCCACTTGAAAGATATATGTTTCTGTCTGCAAGCAAAGCGGCATGCCAGGTCCCTGCCCTGGGCCCCCAACGCTCTTTGTGAGGTCTGTGTCTGTCAAAGACACCTCTCATCACCTTGGATTAAGTCCCCTGCCCCTGAGCCAGTTTTTATATATTCCCAACATTCCAGGAAATGGAAGGAAGGCGGGAAGGAAGGGAAGGAATAAAGGGGTCAGGGGCCCTGGTCAATTCCATTACTTGGGTCTATAGGGGCAGCAGTACAACTTTAGGTTCAAGAAACCTGGTGTTGAATCCTGGTTCTGCCACTTAGTTCTGTGTTCGTGAACAAGTTTTTTCACATTTTGGAGTTTGGATTCCTTAGCTATAAAATGGGGATATTAATACCGGCTCAGCCTGACTCAGAAAGATGTTGTGAGGACTGCGTACCATAAAACAAGGTAAAGTGCTTCAGTGTAAGCCTGGGACAGCCTCATTGCTAGGACTTGCCCTATCGGCAGTTCTGATGGGGAGGTCTACGTTACCAAGCCCAGTTGGGCATGGAGCTGGGGAAAGCAGAAAAGAAGCAGTGGGTTGGTGGGCTTCAATTCAGGAAGACAGGCAGGCCTGGGGCATCAGGATAGAGGAAAGCCATGCCCACAATTTCAGCTTTTCTCTGGGCCTTAAATTTTGCACAAATGGCTATCTGCCACGATTATGATCTTACTGAGCCTCAAGTGATTCTGGAAGGAGAAACCTCTAAGTGGCAGCTCCACAGGAGTTAAGGGACAGGGCTGGGACTAAACTCTATGCCTCCTGAGGCTTATGCCTGTACCCTTTCTCCATATCAGTCACCCTGATAGGGAGGGACATTTTGATTTGGGGATAGAGCAAGGAAAGTTGAGATTATTTTGGAGAATGGGCCACTTCAGGGAGATTAGGCCTGGGCTAAGAGGAGCTGTAGCGAGACTTGTCTAAGAACCATGGCATAAGATGAGGGCCCTGGGAATCTGAACAGGAAGTAGGGGAGAAAGTAGAGAAATGTACTCATTCATTCCTTGGTTCAGCCATTCATTCATTCTGATAGGTCTTCCAGACAAGTGAGAACTGGGATGTTCAGATCCAGACTGGCAACTTGGGGGTGGGAGAAGCTCACGGAGTGGGGTGGGGACGAAGGGAGGGATGGCAATGCTCTTAGAGCTGCGAACAGGGGTTGACAGAGCATCAGCGTGAGTCTGAAACAATAAGCAAAGCCAGGCAGATGTGCAACCAGTTCACCAACCCAAAGGGACTGGTCAGAGAAAGATCTAGTTCCCAGGGCTCAGGACTGAAACACAAAGCTCCAGAGCAGAGTGAGAAAGTCTTAAAGGCTGGAGCTGGGCAGGGAGAAGATAGCCTGGGGGAGCTCCCTGAGTACAGGGGTTGAAGGGTGAGAAAGAGCTGGAGAGGTGAGAAGTCAGATGGAAAGGATGCCAAGGTAAGGCTTTAGATTTATTCCTGGGACACTGGGCACCATAGGAAGGTTTCCACAAGGGAAGGGACATGATTGGGGTTGCATTCTAGAAAGACCACTCTGGCTGCGGCAGGAGTCACTGGAGGAGGACCAGTAATTAGAAGGCTGCTGAGGGTCTTATTTGATTCAGTGACAATGGTGAGAGAGAGAAATGAGAGGTGTGAAGAGGCAGAATCCACCCGGCTTAGGAATACTTTGAATATAAGATGACGTGTGAAGCAGAGGGCAATGTCCAGAATGACTTCCAGATTTACTGACCTGGAGACCAGAGAACTTGATTCAGAACCCCCAGCAGGCCATTATTTTCAAACTTTCACAACACAGATCCCCTTGTTGGCCTCAGTTTCTACTTCTCAAAACAGGAAAGTTGATCTGGAGTAGGGATTTTCTAATTATAGTCCCCAGGGCCATCCTGCTGGGTGTGGCTGGATTCAGAAGATCTGGCTCATGTGCTGTGACATTAGGCAGGACACAGTATTTCTGAACCTGGGTCTTCATTTGTATAAGTGGAGATAATTGTCCATTTATTCAAGAAATAGACACACTTGGCAAGAGATGAAAAAACTGAAACTTGGTTTGTGCCTCAGGGAACTCACAGCCCAGGAAGAGAAGCAGACATATAAACAAATTATTATAATACAAAGGAGCTTAGTGAGTGCCATGAAGATGTAAAATGTAGACGGAGGGAGGTGGTCCAAAGAAGGCAGGGACAAGTGAGTGCAGGGGCGGCATCTAGAGATAGGACGAGGGTAGCCAGGTAGATGCCGAGAGAGCAAGCTCTGCCTTGAAAAAATCAGACTGAGCCTTGTCTCCCCTCTCCCAACCCTTTGTTGCCCTTCCTTGACCCTTACCTCTCCCTTCTGCCATCTAAATAGCAATCCTCTTCCTTACCTGCAAGTGAGGCTCTGAGGGATTTCTCAGAAAGCAAGACTTTGATCAAGTCCATATTATTAACACCCAGCATCATGAGGTGGACACACCAATGGTGGAAGTCCAGGCATCCGAGACTCCACCTTCCTTCCATAAGGTGATACTGACATATGGAGACTAGGTTGTGCAGGTTCTGGAGAGCTGACACTGCATTTAGTTCATAGTTGTATCCCCAATGCCTCACACCATGACTGGGACATGGTAGGTGACCAATACTTGTGTGTTGAATAAATAAAGCTCCACAGAATCTTTCAACTTCAAAGGGTCAGTGGCTCATTTATTTCCCAGCCTCCAAGCAGAGCTGCCTCTCAACCACCACACCTCGACCGTTCAGGCTCTTTAACAGATTTAATGGCACCCACCTAAGAAATAGGCAAGGAAGGAGCACATCTCATTTTTTTTTCAGATTTTTTTTAATCGAAGTATAGTTAATTTACAATGTTTTGTTAGTTTCAAGTGTACAGCAAAGTGATTACATACATATTAAGTTATACATATATATTTATATAGATGTATTCTTTTTCAGATTCTTTTCCATTATAGGTTATTACAAGATATTATGTATAGTTCTCTGTGCTCTACAGTAGGTCCTTGTTGCTTACTTATTTTATATACAGTAGTGTGCATATGCTAATTCCAAATTCCTAATTTATCTCCCTCCACCCCTAGTCCCTCTAGTAACCATACGTTTGTTTTCTATGTCTGTGAGTCTATTTCTGTTTTGTAAATAAGTTCATTTGTCTCATTTCTTTTAGATTCCACATATAAGTGATATCATATGCTATTTGTCTTTCTGTCTGACTTACGTCACTTAATATAATCTCTAGGCCCATCCATGTTGCTGCAAATGGCATTATTTCATTCATTTCCATGGCTGAGTAATATTCCATTGTATCACATCTCATATTTCTAAACTTTATTTCATTTGATGAGTGCACATTGGGCACCTCCTCTGTGCCAGTCTCTGGACACAGAGACGAATGTGACCTCAAGAATGTCACAGCCTAGTTGGGGGACAGATATTGCATTCATAATTGCCATACAGCAGAGACCCAAGGAGGAAGGGATTGGCGATATAGGTGGGAGATGCTTGAGCTACATCTTGAAAAATGATAGGTGTTCAACAGGTGCCTAGGCTGGTGTGACCAGGGGAGAGAATATGGTAGCTAGGATAAGGGCATTTAAGACGACAGCTACCTATAAGTATAATGTTTACAGCAGTGCTACTCAAAGGGCTAAGGAACTCTCCCAGCACTGCTTCCTTCAACAAGGAAGTCTTATGATAAACAAACTGTTGGGCTGCATCCCATAGGCCTGCAAGGCTATACTTGCCCAGCTTCAACACTGAAGAAAGAGCCTGGAATCAGTAACAGAGACATCAGTGGTTTAATGGGTGGGGGAGCGTATATGTCTCAAGCAAGGTCCTGGAGTGACACCCCACCTTGTGTGGTGGATGGTGGGCAGGGCATGGCATGGCAGAAGTCTTCACTCCTGGGGTGGGGGAGATTGCCAGTTATAAGGGGAGTTGATGTCAGGTTGGCTCATCGGTTACCAGGGAAACCAGCAGAGGGGCATGCCTCTCACTGCCCCTTTGATAAGAACAGTCACTAACTGGGGCCTGGGGCGATTATGCAGGAAGGTCAGTGTTGTGAGTAAGGTGTAGGTGAAGCAGGCACTGGTCAGGCAGGGGATGTACAGGGAGTGAGAGAACAGCCGTCTTGAGTGGCCTCACCATACACCAACTGTCCTCTGAACTAAACTGTGTGTTTAGTGACCACTGATTTACATTCTGGCACAGGCTTCTCTATGGAATCAGTAACAAATGATTTGTAGACAGGGATTTTGCCCCCAGAAAAATCTTATGAGGTTGGCAGGTTAAGTATCCATATATTCATTTTACAGGATGGAAGTTAAAACTCAGAGAGGTTAAGGTTCAAGTCACACTGCAGGTCAGCAGTGAGGCTGGGATTTGGAGCTGGGAAGCCCCTCCTAGCCCTCCTCTTTTCTAGGCTGCATGGGAAAGCACCACTGACTGGTAAGAAGGCTTCATGTCCAGCACACCTCTAGAAACAAATGTCAGAAAGAGAATCTGGTATAGGTGGTCACATGTGTGACCTCAAACGGCCTTTCTCATGTTCCTCTGTCTCATATTCTTGCTGTATCATAAATAGAGGCAGGATGACTCTTCCTTTCCATCCATCCACCCTGGAGCCACCCCCACCTGCCATCCCAGGAGGCCTCCTCCAGCTCAGCCCTCTGCTTGAACACTTGACACTTCACTACCTGGAAGGGCTTGGCATCCACCCCGTGGGAGAGATTATCTCATAGATACAGCAAGCATCTCCTCAAAATAGGCTTCACTTTCAACAGATGCCATTCTGGGCATGTTGTTCTTACCCTGGCCAGGTGGGCCATGGTACTATGCTAGGATATGTAAGCTATCCTGTCTATTCCCTTAGAACACAGCTCCCTAGGCAGGGCCTTTTTTCTTCCCTCACCCCCCACCCCCCAGGTGAAGAAGCCAAGAGCAATTGGAGACAGCTATGGAAGAAGTCATACAGGCCAGGAGAGAAGGGACCTTCCAGCTCTCAGAAAGTATAAATCTGCAGTTATGATCTGGCCATTCCTCCAAGCAGCAAGCTAGTGGGGAAAGCTCCGGGGTCCAGCTCTGTGGTTTCCACAGCCATCTGACTGTGGGACATTCCATGAAACTGGAGTGAGCTGCAGAGGGTCAAGGGCTCTAAAGCCCAGCTTCCTGGAACACAGCCATGCATCTTGTCCTGGAGGGGTTCCTGCTTGGAAAGGAGCTCAAACACGGCCTCTCCCAGCTGCAGACCCTCGGCTGGGAAGAAGTCTGGGTCTCCAGACTTTTAGAAGCTGAGTCTGGGATGTCAGGAGGATAAAGAAGTAAACTATTAGACATTTATTTCTCCAAAGAAGATAGACAGATGACCAAAAAGCACATGAAAAGATGCTCAACATCACTAATTATTAGAGGAATGCACATCAAAACTACAATGAGGTATCACCTCACACTGGTCAGAATGGCCATCATCAAAATATCTAAAAACAATAAATGCTGGAATAGGTGTGGATAAAAGGGACCCCTCCTACACTGTTTGTGGGAATGTAAATTGGTTCAACCATTATGCAGAACAGTATGGAGGTTACTTTAAAAACTAAATATAGAACTACCATATGATCCAGCAATCCCACTCCTGGGTATATATCTGGAGAAAACCATAATTCGAAAAGATACATGCAACCCAAAGTTCATCGCAGCATTATTTACAATAGCCAAGACAGGGAAGCAACTTAAATTTTATCTATTGAAAGACGAATGGATAAAGAAGATGTGGGTCAAGACGGTGGAGCAGAAGGACGTGTACTCACTTCCTCTTGCAAGAGCACCAGAATCACAACTAACTGCTGAACAATCATTGACAGGAAGATGCTGGAACTCACCAAAAAAGATACCCCACATCCAAAGACAAAGGAAAAGTCGCAATGAGATGGTAGGAGGGGCAGAATCAAAATAAAATCAAATCCCATAACCACTAGGTGGGTGACTCACAAACTGTAGAACAATTATACCACAGAAGTCCACCCACTGGAGTGAAGGTACTGAGCCCCATGTCAGGCTTCCCAACCTGGGGGTCTAGCAATGGAAGGAGGAATTCCCAGAGAATCAGACTTTGAAGGCTAGCAGGATTTGATTGCAGGACTTTGACAAGACTGGGGGAAACAGAGACTCTCAGAGCACACACAAAGTAGTGTATGCATCAGGACCCAGGGGAAGGAGCACTGACCCCATAGGAGACTGAACCAGACCGACCTGCTAGTGGTGGAAGGTCTCCTGCAGAGGTGGGGGGTGGCTGTGGCTCACTGTGGGGACAAGGACACTGGCAGCAGAAGTTCTGGGAAGTATTCCTTGGCATGAGCCCTCCCAGAATCCACAATTAGCCCCACCAAATAGCTGGGTAGGCTCCAGTGCTGGGTTGCCTCAGGCCAAACAACCAACAGGGAGGGAACCCAGCCCCACCCATCAGCAGACAAGTGGATTAAAGCTTTACTGAGCTCTGCTCACCAGAGCAACACCGAGCTCTACTCACCACCAGTCCCTCCCAACAGGAAGCTTGCACAAGCCTCTGAGATAGCCTCATCCACCAGAGGGCAGACAGCAGAAGCAACAAGAACTACAGTTCTGCAGCCTGTGGAAAGAAAACCACATTCACAGAAAGAGAGACAAAATGAAAAGTCAGAGACTATGTACCAGATGAAGGAACAAGTAGAAACCCCAGAAAAACAACTAAATGAAGTGGAGATAGGCAACCTTCCAGAAAAAGAATTCAGAATAATAATAGTGAAGATGATTCAGGACCTCATAAAAAGAATGGAGGCAAAGATCGGAAAGATGCAAGAAATGTTTAACAAAGACCTAGAAGAATTAAAGAACAAACACCTAGAAAAATTAAAGAACAAGCAAACAGAGATGAACAATACAGTAACTGAAATGAAAAATACACTAGAAGGAATCAATAGCAGAATAACGGAGTCAGAAGAATGAATAAGTGACCTAGAAGATGGAATGGTGGAATTCAGTGCTGCAGAACATAATAAAGAAAAAAGAATGAAAAGAAATGAAGACAGCTTAAGAGACCTCTGGGACAACATTAAATGCAACAACATTCGCATTATAGGGGTCCCAGAAGGAGAAGAGAGGGAGAAAGGACCCGAGAAAATATTGTGAAAACTTACCTAACATGGGAAAGAAAATAGCCACCCAAGTCCAGGAAGTGCAGAGAGTCCCAAGCAGGATAAACTCAAGGAGAAACATGCTGAGACACATAGTAATCAAACTGGAAAAATTAAAGACAAAGAAAAGTTATTGAAAGCAACAAGGGAAAAATGACAAATAACATACAAGGGAAATCCCATAAGATTAACAGCTGATTTCTCAGCAGAAACTCTACAAGCCAGAAGGGAGTGGCATGATATATTTAAAGTGATGAAAGGGAAGAACCTACAATCAAGATCACTCTACCTGGCAAGGATCTAATTCAGATTCGTTGGAGAAAGCAAAAGTTTTACAGACAAGCAAAAGCAAAGAGAATTCAGCACCACCAAACCAGCTCTACAACAAATGCTAAAGGAACTTCTCTAAGTGGGAAATAAAAGAGAAGAAAAGGACCTACAAAAACAAACCCAAAACAATTAAGAAAATGGTCATAGGAACATACATACTGGTAATGACCTTAAATGTGAATGGATTAAATGCTCCAACCAAAAGACACAGGCTCGCTGAATGGATACAAAAATAAGACCCATATATATGCTGTCTACAAGAGACCCACTTCAGACTGAGGGACACATACAGACTGAAAGTGAGGGGATGGAAAAAGATATTCCATGCAAATGGAAATCAAAAGAAAGCTGGAGTAGCAATGCTCATATCAGACAAAATAGACTTTAAAATAAAGAATGTTACAAGAGACAAAGAAAGACACTACATAATGATCAAGGGATCAATCCAAGAAGAAGATATAACAATTTTAAATATTTATGCACCCAACATAGGAGCACCTCCATACACAAGGCAAATGCTAACAGCTAAAAAAGAGGAAATCGACAGTAACACAATAATAGTGGGGAATTTTAACACCTCACCTGCACCAATGGAGAGATCATCCAGACAGAAAATTAATAAGGAAACACAAGCTTTAAAAGACACAATAGAACAGATATATTTAATTGATATTTATAGGACATTCCATCCAAAAACAGCAGATTACACTTTCTTATCAAGTGCGCACGGAACATTCTCCAAGATAGATCACATCTTGGGTAACAAATCAAGTCTCAGTAAACTTAAGAAAATTGAAATCATATCAAGCATCATGTCTTACCACAACTCTATGAGATTAGAAATCAATTACAGGGGAAAAAACCTAAACACAAACATATGGAGGCTAAACAATATATTACTAAATAACCAAGAGATCACTGAAGAAATCAAAGAGGAAATAAAAAAAAAACCTAGAGACAAATGACCACAAAAACAAGACAATCCAAAACCTATGGGATACAGCAAAAGCAGTTCTAAGAAGGAAGTTTATAGCAATACAATCCTACCTCAAGGAACAAGAAAAATCTCAAATAAACAATCTAACCTTAAACCTAAAGGAACCAGAGAAAGAAGAAAAAACAAAACCAAAAGTTAGTAGAAGGAAAGATATCATAAAGATCAGAGCAGAAATAAATGAAATAGAAACAAAGAAAACAATAGCAAAGATCAATAAAACTAAAAGCTGGTTCTTTGAAAAGATAAACAAAATTGATAAATCTTTAGTCAGACTCATCAAGAAAAGGAGGGAGAGGACCCAAATCAATAAAGTTAGAAATGAAAAAGGAGAAGTTACAATGGACACCACAGAAATACAAAGCATCCTAAGAGACTACTACAAGCAACTCTATGCCAATAAAATGGACAACCTGGAAAAAATGGACAAATTCTTAGAAAGGTATAACTTTCCAAGACTGAACCAGGAAGATACAGAAAATATGAACAGACAAATCACAAGTAGTGTAATTGAAACTGTGATTAAAGATCTTCCAACAAACAAAAGAGCAGGACCAGATGGCTTCACGGGTGAATTCTATCAAACATTTAGAGAAGAGCTAACACCCATCCTTCTCAAATTTTTCTAAACAATTGCAGAGGAAGGAACACTGCCAAACTCATTCTATGAGGCCAACATGACCCTGATACCAAAACCAGACAAAGATACTACAAAAAAGAAAATTACAAACCAATACCACTGATGGATATAGATACAAAATTCCTCAAAAAAATACTAGCAAAGAGAATCCAGCAACAGATTACAAGGATCATACACCATGATCAAGTAGAACTTATCCCAGAGATGCAATGATTCTTCAATATATGCAAATCAATCAATGTGATACACCATATTAACAAATTGAAGAATAAAAACCATATGATCATCTCAGTAGATGCAGAAAAAGCTTTTGACAAAATTCAGCACCTATTTATGATAAGAACTCTCCAGAAAGTGGGCATAGAGGGAACCTACCTCAACATAATAAAGGCTGTGTACAACAAACCCACAGCAAACATCATTCTCAATGGTGAAAAACTGAAAGCATTTCCTCTAAGATCAGGAACAAGACAAGGATGTCCACTCTCACCACTATTATTCAACATAGTTTTGGAAGTCCTAGCCATGGCAATCAGAGAAGAAAAAGAAATAAAAGGAATACAAATTGGAAAAGAAGAAGTAAAACTGTCACTGTTTGCAGATGACATGACACTATACATAGATAACCCTAGAGATGCCACCAGAAAACTACTAGAGCTAATCAATGAATTTGGTAACGTTGCAGGATACAAAATTAATGCACAGAAATCTCTTGCATTCCTATACACTAACAACAAAAGATCAGAAAGAAAAATTAAGGAAACAATCCCATTCACCATTGCAAAAACAGAATAAAATACCTAGGAATAAACCTAGCTAAGGAGGTAAAAGACCTGTATGCAGAAAACTATAAGACACTGATGAAAGAAATCAAAGATGACACAAACAGATGGAGAGATATACTATGTTCTTGGATTGGAAGAATCAATAGTGTGAAAATGACTATAATACCTAAAGCAATCTACAGATTCAATGCAATCCCTAAAAAATTACCAATGGCATTTTTTTACAGGACTAGAACGAAAAATCTTAAAATTTGTATGGAGACACAAAAGGCCCCGAATAGCCAAAGCAATCTTGGGGGAAAAAAACGGGGCTGGAGGAATCAGATTCCCTGACTTCAGACTATACTACAAAGCTATAGCAATCAAGAAAATATGGTACTCACACAAAAACAGAAATATAGATCTATGGAACAAGCTAGAAAGCCCAGACATTAACCCATACACCTATGGTCAACTAATCTATGACAAAGGAGGCAAGGATATACAATGGAGAAAAGACAGTCTCTTCAATAAGTGGTGCTGGGAAAACTGGACAGCTACATGTAAAAGAATGAAATTAGAACACTCCCTAACACCATACACAAACATAAACTCAAAATGGATTACAGACCTAAATGTAAGACCAGACAGTATAAAACTCTTAGAGGAAAACATAGGAAGAACACTCTTTGACACAATCACAGCAAGATCTTTTTTGATCCACCTCCTAGAGTAATGGAAATAAAAACAAAAATAAACAAATGGAACCTAATGAAACTTAAAAGCTTTTGCAAAGCAAAGGAAACTACAAACAAGACGAAAAGACAACCCTCAGAATGGGAAAAAATATTTGCAAACGAATCAATGGCCAAAGGGTTAATCTCCAAAATATATAAACAGCTCATGCAGCTCAATATTTACAAAACAAACAAGCCAATCCAAAAATGGGCAGAAGACCCAAATAGGCATTTCTCCAAAGAAGACATACAGATGGCCAAGAAGTACATGAAAATCTGCTCAACATCACTAATTATTAGAGAAATGCAAATCAAAACTACAATGAGGTATCACCTCACACCATTTAGAATGGGCATCATCAGAAAATCTACAAACAACAAATGCTGGAGAGGGTGTGGAGAAAAGGGAACCCTCTTGCACTGTTGGTGAGAATGTAAATTGTTACAGCCACTATGGAGAAGGTATGGAGGTTCCTTAAAAAACTGAAAATAGAATTACCATATGACCCAGCAATCCCACTACTGGGCATATACCCAGAGAAAACCATAATCCAAAAAGACACATGCACCACAATGTTCATTGCGGTACAATTTACGATAGCCAGGTCATGGAAGCAACTTAAATGCCCATCGACAGATGAATGGGTAAAGAAGATGTGGTACATATATACAATGGAATATTACTCAGCCATATAAAGGAACGATATTGGGTCACTTGTAGAGACGTGGATGGACCTAGAGACTGTCATACAGAGTGAAGTAAATCAGGAGAAAAACAAATTTCATATATTAACGCATATATGTGGAATCTAGAAAAATGGTACAGATGAACCGGTTCGCAAGGCAGAAATAGAGACACAGATATAGAGAACAAACATATGGACACCAAGGGGGGATAGTGGGGGGTGGTGATGGGATGAATTGGGTGATTGGGATTGATATATATACACTAATATGTATAAAATAGATAACTAATAAGAACCTGATGTATAAAAAATATCTAAATAAAATTAAATTAAAAAAAAAGAAGAAGAAAATCCTTCCTTTTACAACAACATGAATGAAACTTGAGCGCATTATGCTAAGTGAAACAAGTCAGAGAGATAAAGACAGATACTGTATAATCTCATTTTCATGTGGAGTCTAAAACTGAGGTCATAGAAAAAGAGAGCATGTTTGTGTTTGCCAGGCGTAGGGGGCAGGGATGGGTTAAAAAAAAAAGGAGATGTGGTACATATGTACAATGGAATATTACTCAACCATAAAAAAGAATGAAATAATGCCATTTGCAGCAACATGGAAGGACCTAGAGATTATCATACTAAGTGAAGTAAGTCAGACAGGGAAAGACAAATATCATATGATATTGCTTATATGTGGAATCGAATTAAAAAAATGACACAAATGAACTTATTTCCAAAACAGAAACAGACTCACGGATCTTGAAATCAAACTTATATTTACCCAAGGGGAAACGTGGGAAAAAGTGATAAATTAAGATATTGGTATTAACATATACACACTACTATATATAAAATAGATAGCTAACAAGGACCTACCTTATAGCACAGGGAACTATATTCAATATTCTGTAATAACACTTATGGGAAAAGAATCTGAAAAAGAATGGCTATATATCTATTCTTTGTTGTATATATACATATATATATAAACCTGATTCACTTTGCTGTACACCTGCAACTAACACAACATTGTAAATCAACTCCAATAAAATTTTTTTTTAAATAATAGCATTTAATTTAAAAAATTTTTAAAAAGTAATAGCATTTAAAAATAATAGCATTTAAAATATTAGAGTGAGTCTTACTATATGCTATATATCTTCACCTTGGCCTGGAGTCCCATATTCTGAAACAGTATAAT
Source organism: Eschrichtius robustus (assembly GCF_028021215.1). Lineage (NCBI taxonomy): Eukaryota > Metazoa > Chordata > Mammalia > Artiodactyla > Eschrichtiidae > Eschrichtius > Eschrichtius robustus. The sequence goes on from NC_090834.1 coordinate 42,103,068, forward strand.
AGAGAAGGAAGAAGAATACTGGATGGCAGTTAGGAAATCTGAGCACCAACTCTGCTTTGACCAACCAGGGCAAATCCCTTAACCTCTCTGAGCCTCTGCTTTCTGTTATATAAAATGGGGATGCTATTAACAATTACAGCTGCCTCAGGAATGGGAGATGATCCCAACCAATGGCAAGGGCTATGGGAAGGCATCAGACTCCAGGTGGCCATCCCCCTGGCCACAGTGCCCGCCATATTATTTACCTCTCTGTTCTGTTTACTTAGATCCATTGGCCCCATGTACTGTGATTCTTCCTTTCCCTCTTTTCTTTAGAACAACCTTATGAGATCCTCCCATGCTGATAAATTTTGTTACTGAACCAAACTTGGGTCTGCTCGCTCATGCACAGTAAAGCCAATCTACTGACACCAGATTGTGGTGAAGAAGAGTGCAGTGTTTATTGCAGGGCACCAAGCAAGGAGTCCAAGGCAGCTAGTGCTCAAAACACTGGAACTCCCCGATGGGCTTTAGGGAAGCATTTTTAAAGGGAAGGTGAGGGAGGGGAGTCCCAAGGTAGTGATCAGCTTGTGCACAATTCTCTGATTGGTTGATGGTGAGGTAACAGGGTGATGTCACAGGGGTTAACATTACCAATCCTTAGGTGCCAGTAGGTCTGGGGACTATATGCTCACGGTCATCAAGGAGTTAATTTCTTCCATTTGGTGGTAGTTTTAGCGTCTGTAAAACAACTCAGGAAATGTGCATCTGATACTATTATCTAGGTACTTCAGAGAGGAGCTAAAGCAGAGGACCTGGGGGGAGGGATCTGTCCTGGGAAGGCCCCAAAGGGTTCTGCTCGGTTACAATTTCTCTCTTCATCCAGCTGTGACCATCTTGAAGTCAGGGTCCTCACCTTGTTTGTAATCACAGGGCCTAGCACAGTGCCTACCTGATCCAATAAGTGTCTGCTGGGTGAATGAAATTTTCTCCTGACAGAACCCCCATGTGTTGATTTTATATTTAACAGTGTTGATTTTATATTTAACAAAGTATTGATTTTATATTTAACATGCACGTATCTTAGGCTCACTGTGCCAGGCATTATTCTGAGCATTAAACATGCATTAGCTCATTTAGTAAGCATTATTGTTATACCTATTTTATGTATGTTTGATAATTCCAAAAGCTGGATCTCTCATTGGTCTATTTCTCTTGTCAATTTTTCTCTTGGTTTTGATCCTTTCTGTTCTTGATTCCTGGTATGTCTGATGATTTGGGATTGAATGCTAGTAATAGTGCGTGGAAAATGGTAGAAATAGTTCAAGGCTCTGGAGATGTTATCTTTCTCTAGAGAGGGTTTACTTTAGCTTCTGTAGGCAGTCAGGATAGAAGCAGGTCAGGTTCATAGATTCTGAGATTAAGCTGATGCTAAACTGTGCCTCAGTCTGTGATGACTGGTGTTTCCAATTCACCTTTGTTCCTAGGGTGTTACCTTTCAGTATGTTTATTAGGGTCTCTCCACCCTGGGGACAGATAATGCTAATTTTTAACTTCAAAACCTGAGTGACTACTGAAACCCTGCTCAGCTTCTCAGCTCCTTAGCTGTCATTTCCTGCTCTTGGCCTCTTGGCTGCTGCTGGAAACCAGCAAATACCTTAGGGAAAAAACTGGTTCCAAATGTTGGGCAAATTCCCCTTTTTCCTTCTCTTTGGAATTTTGACCATTTGAGTCCTAACTTCCTTGTTCTTGCCAATACCCTTTAAAAATTATATTTTATCTATATACAATATAATTTTAAATATATATATTTATGTAAGGGTATATGTATATATACACATATGCTCTTAAATAGGTATATTTAATATAACTTAAATATATAAAGTTCCTCTTTTATAATTTTTTTAGCAAGAGAGTTATTCTGATACAAACTAGTCCACCAGAGTTGGAAAAAGAAATACTTATCCTTATTTTATACATGAGGAAACGGAAGCATAGGAATGTTCAGTAACTTGCCAGATTACTATGTTTGAGCGAAACATTTACTCATTTATTTTAAAAAATATATTTACTAAGTACCCACCATGTATCAGACACTGTCTTGGGCACTGAGGACACAAAATTAATAAGCCAAGTCCTTGTGTTCCAAGATCTCAGTGTCGAATGGACATCACTTATAATTCAATGTAGCTGGTGCAATTACTGATGAAGGTATATGTGCTCCTGGAGCTCAGGCAAGGGTTTATCATGCTGACCTGCACTTCCTTCGCTACAGAAATTTCCTGCCTAGAATACAGTGAACTTCTTATGATCAGAGTCTGTGACTCTTTCACTTCTCAACCCCAGTGCCCCACACAGTGCCTGGGACAAGGCCGGTGCTCCATTAACATCCCTTGAATTGAGTTAAATTAATTCTCAAACAGGGAAGAAGAAAACTAAGATAACATAAAGGCCATAGGATAATGGAGATTATCTTAGTCTGACAGTCAGGAATCTCTGGTCTACCAACTAGGTCAGTAACTCTGTGTGAACATGGAAGTCACTTCGCCTGTCTGGGCCTGTTTCCTCATCTGCAGATTGGAGAGGTTGGACTGTATAACATCATAAGATCTCTTCTAGCAATAGGTCCCTGTAGCTGAGTGTGACCCAGAGAGGATGAATGACCACAGCCCACCCCATTGGGTCCCAATGTGCCCTGTTGGGCCTCAGTACTGGGCCAGACGGTCTGTCAGACAGAACCAGGTGACTGTTCCTACATCAGTCTCCCCTGCTTTCTCCCATGGAAAAACGTCGAGTGAAAAGTTTTTCCCGAGTTCACCTAGTAAATGTCGGAAGTCTTCTTGTGCACGAGAAGCCAGTCGGAGACAGGAGTAGTGCAGGAAAACGTTTCCTAGGTCCTCTTCCCCTGGCTCTGGCTCCAGTCAGCCTACTGTCCAAGCACAGAGTTTACTTTCCTGTTTGAGAAAATATGCTGTCTCTATGGCAGGCACAGTGCTCGCCCTGGCTTAAATATAGGAAGGAAGCCAATTCCCTTGCCTCGTCTGGCTGAGGGAGGCCCCTCTTTCCAGACACCCATCTCTCCATCTCCCTGGGATTTGGACATTCGCACCAAGGCATCCAGAGAAACAAGTGGACACAGATTCACCTTCAGCTGATTAGTGGGAGAGATCTGTATCCCCTGAGAGGGCACCTGCCCCCAGAAGGCTCTGTCAAAGCACAGAAGTACTGGCGCAAAAGAGCAAGGGATGGTGTAGAGATCCAGCCAGCTCGCCTCCTTTTATGGATAAAAGACTGGACCCGGAGAGGGCTGGTGGCCCTCCCAGGGCGACACCGTTGATTTGCAAGGTGGGGCAGAGAATTTAATATCACAATGAGACAGCTCAGCTGGCCCCCTGGGCTGGGAGCATGGCTTGACTTCATGATTGAGTCACACAACCAACTTTTGGGCCCTTTTCTCATCACAGGTCCTGCGGGCAGCAGAGCTCACCAGCCACTCAGCATTCCCGGGCTGGGTTCTCACCAAAACACTGAAGTCAGCCAGGGGCAGCATTTGGGCCCAATTATGTATTTCCAAACATCTAACTCCAGAAGTGGGAGGAGGGAGACAGGCAGCCAGGGTTGTTGTTGTGGATTATGCAGTTACTGACCTAAATTTCATATCGGGGGAAGAATTTTTAAAAAAAGAGGAAGAAGTGCCGCAGGTGACACTGACACGCCGGAGAAAGTACTGAGATGAAATGCCTGACTGGGGTCTTTGAAAATGTTGTCTGTTTTAATTGGGCATGTCTCTTCAGAACTAGCTGGTGGCAGACCCATCACGGGTGGCTTTTAACCAGTGCATCTGCACACTGAAGAAAGAGCACTGGGGTGGGGGCCAAGGGCGGGGAGATGTGATTCCAATTTGAAATACGATAATTTAGGAGAAGGACTTTATTTAAAACGAAATTGCCAGGCTCCTTCTGCTTTATGCCTTTGTGAGTAGGTTTTTCTAAGGAGAGAGAAACCCTTCTTCTCTTGAAGCAAGAGCCCAGAGTGATCTTCTGGCCCATTTTCTTCTTTTTTTCAGAATATATGTGTGTGTGGGTGTCCTTCCTTCCCAAGGTTCCCAGCAGCAGAGTTCACTGTTCCTGGCCCACGGGGTAGTGTAGAGATGTGACAGAGAGGTGCCTGACGCTCAGGGTGAACAGGAGGAGACATAGGAAGGGCCAGGCCTTGTCACTGCAGGGGCTAGGCAGGAGTGGAACAGCCATTGGCCTGGGACTCAGACCCTGGGACTCACAGCCAGGCCTGTGCCTTCCTCCTTTAACCTCAGGATAGAGAATCTCTGACCAGATGGGGGACAGGGGTTGCCCCTACATTCATTCATTCACTCGATAAATGTTGGTTGGACAGAGCTACTCATGGCTAAGCGCTGGAAGTCTCACCTTATCACATTAAGGGCTCCATTTCTGGCCTTAGTCAGAGGTCTAGGTCCTAAGTTCATCTTGGGACCACCCTGGAGCCGATGCAAACATTTGGGAAGGTCTCAGGACCAACAGTGGTACCTGGAGCTTATGAGCACCCAGCCATGGAGCACCCTGTGGACCGCTCACATCCTGAGGGCAGCCTCAGAGCCATTTGAGATTGAGAGACAGTTGTAGGGAGAGGTAAGAAGGGAGAAGGGAGAGATGTGGGATGGAGAGAGCACATGCTGTTAGCTACAGAGTCCAACCAACTCTCCGAGAGACTCTTTCAGGGCTGTTCCTGCAGCTTAATCGGCAAGCGGTGGGGAAGGGGCGAATTGCTACCTATCTCTGGATTTCTCATTTCTGATTTAAGTATATTCGAGCCTGATTCATTCAATAGTTATTTAATAAGCACCCATGGTGTGTCCGGGACTGCACCAGACTTGGTGGGACCTGTCCTTAAGGGGCTCACAGTGTAGTCAGGAGAACAGTTAGCCCTTGTGCCAACACATTTTTATCGAGTGCTCCCTTTGATCCAGGCCTGTGCTGGGTGATGGGCATATATCAACAAATAAACAGGCTTTCTGCCTTGAATTGAAGGTCTCTACATTCTTTTTTGTTTTTTTTTTTTACATTGAAGTTAGTTGATTTATAATGTTGTGTTAGTTTCAGATGTACAGTAAGGTGATTCAGTTATATATATATATTCTTTTTCAGATTCTTTTCCCTTATAGATTATTACAAAATATTGAGTGTAGTTCCCTGTGCTATACAGTAGGTCCTTGTTGGTTACCTATTTTATCTATAGTAGTGTGTATATGTTAATCCCAAACTCCTAAATCATCCCTCCCCCCTGAAGGTCTCTACATTCTGTTGTGGGAGGGGAATGCTGACAGTAAACATGTAAATAAATAAATAGCACATAACAAGAAACAAGAGAATTTCAGGTAGATAAGTGCTAAGAAGAAAATGTATGTGTTCGAGAGGGAGCAACTGGGGTGGGGTCTGTGTTAGACAAGAAGGTGGAGGAGGGCCTCTCCAGGCAGGTGACGATAAAGCTGAGAGATGGGAAGGTGCAGCCAGGAGGGTACCAGTGGGATTAGGCACATGGAAGAGCCAGGACAAAGGCCAAAAAGCAACCCATTCAGCATGTTTGAGGGGCAGCAAGAAGGTGAGTGTGGCTGGAGCAAAGTGAATAAGGGGACGCATGCAGAGATGACAGCAAAGTGGGAGACAGTGGTCGGCTTATGGAGAGCCTGGATTTTATTCCATGTATGATCCCATCAAGAAGTTGGTGGTCTATGTCTCTCTGCCTTGAATCTGGCTGCCTGACCAATAGAATTCAGGAGATGTGATGCTTAAGAGACTGGGGGCTTCCACTTCCTGTCCCTTAGAAACTTACCCTTGGAACCCAAACTGCAAGGAAATCCTAACAGCTCCTTGGAGAGGCCCACGCAGAGAGAAACAAGAGCTCCAACTGAGCTCTCAGACAACAGGCAGTATCAACATGTGAGCCATGGGAGTGGGCCATTCAAGAAGCGGACCCGGCTCAGTCTCCCAAGGCAATAGAAATAAAAGCAAAAATAAATAAATGGGACCTAACCAAACTTACAAGCTTTTGGGCAGCAAAGGAAACCATAAACAAAATGAAAAGACAACCTACAGTCTGGGAGAAAATATTTGCCAATGATGCGACTGAAAAGGGCTTAATTTCCAAAATATACAAACAGCTCATCCAACTCAATAACAAAAAAATGAACAACCCAATTGAGAAATGGGCAGAAGACCTAAATACATTTCACCAAAGATGACATACAGGTGGCCAACAGGCACGTGAGAAGATGCTCATCATTGCTAATTATTAGAGAAATGTAAATCAAAACTGCAATGAGGTATCACCTCACACCAGTCAGAATGGCCATCATCAAAAAGTCTACAAATAACAAATGTTGGAGAGGGTATGGAGAAAAACAGAACCCTCCTACACTGTTGGTGGAGAACAGTATGGAGGTTCCTTAAAAAGCTAAAAGTAGAGTTGCCACATGACCCAGCAATCCCACTCCTGGGCATATACCCTGAGAAAACTATAATTCAAAAACAAACATACACCCCTCTGTTTATAGCAGCACAATTTACAATAGCCAAGACATGGAAGCAACCTAAATGTCCATTGGCAGATGAATGGATAAAGAAGATGTGGTATACATATGCAATGGACTACTACTCAACCATGAAAAAGAATGAAATAATGCCATTTGCAGCAACATGGATGGACTTAGAGATTGTCATACTAAGTGAAGTAAGTCAGACAGAGAAAAACAAATATCATATGATATCACTTATATGTGGAATCTAAAATACGACACAGATGAGCCTATCTATAAAACAGAAACAGACTCACAGACATAGAGAACAGACTTGTGGTTGCCAAGTGGGGAGGGGCAGTGGGGGAAGGATAGATTGGGAGTTTGGGTTTAGCAGATGTGAACTATTATATGTAGAATGGATAAACAACAAGGTCTTACTGTATAGCACAGGGAACTATATTGAATATCCTGGGATAAACCATAGTGGAAAAGAATATGAAAAAGAATGTATATATATATATATATATATATATGTATAACTGAATCACTTTGCTGTACAGCAGAAATTAACACAACATTGTCAATCAACGATACTTGAATAAAATAAATTTAAAAAAAAGAAGAAGTGGACCCCTCACCCCAGTCAGGCACCCAGCTGACCCCACATGGAGCAGAGAAGCATTGTTCCTATGAGCCATGTGCTAATTGCCCACTCATGAGCAAAATTAATGATTGCTGCTGTTCAGTCCACTAAGTTTTGGGGTGGTTTGTTATGTAACAGATAACCCAAACAGATGGGAAACCAATAGAGCAGGAGTTTTTCAACAAAGTTTTTCTGTAAAAGGCTAGATGGTAAATATTGGGGGCCTAGCAGATCAAAGGGTCTCTGTGGCAACTACTCAGCTCTGCTGTTGCAGTGCAAAAGCAGTCATTGACAATACATAAATAAATGAGCATGGCTGTGTTTCAATAAAACTTTATTTACAAAAACACGTGCAGCACCACTCAGCCAACAAGTTGTAAGTTGTCAGCTTTGGCAATAGAGGGTTTTAAGCAGCGGAGTGATATGTTCTCATTTATATCTAGAAAGCTGCTTCCGACTGCCACGTGCAGGATGGACTGTAAAGGAACAAAAGCAGAAGTGAGGCTATCACCAGGTGAGAGAGGATGAAGGCTTTGCTAGCAGTAATGGGGGATCTCTGTTGGAGGTGGCGCTGAGAACTACCAAGATAGCTAATAACCAATTGATCATTGCTTTGAGAGAAGTATGCAAAAGGAAGCTATGGGAACTCAGAGCATGAGCACCCACTCTGAGGATCAGGGTGGGCTTCCTGGAAGAGGCAACTGCTGATTAGAAACTAGTCAGGGGAAGAACTATCTTCCACATGAACAGAGCAGAATAGCAGTTCATGATGGCTAAGCTTCAGGCAGTTGGGAGCTTCAGAAATAAGAGATAATAGGAGGTAAAGACTCTAGAGAGTGGGCAGGGGCCAGATCTTGAGAGATCAGGGCGCCATCCCCTGCAAGATCAAAAATGAACCAGCCTGCTGAGACTCACCTGTGCTTTTCTAGGGCTTTATTCTAACCATTCCTTCCAATGGTTCCCAAGGCCACACTTCCCAAGGCTCACACTTCCCACTGTGAGTTTTGAAGCTCTCCCCTATGATGGGAGCTCAGATTTGTCATCAGGAGCTTTGGCTGTACATGGAGGCCAGGCTCTGTTTGTGGCACCTGCCATGTAACGGCCAGATCGCAGGTCTCTCTGAACCTCAATTTCCTCATTAGTAAAATGGCAATGACAATGACCTCATAGAGCAGTTATGAAGACCAAATGGGAAAAGAGTATGAAAATGCTTTGCAAATGCCACAGAAATGCCAGGGTTTGTTAGAATGACAATGTTGATTATTAAAACTCAGCAATCTGCCTGTCTTACAGGTTTCTTTTGTTGTTTTTATCTTCCCACCACCCTTGCAACCCTTCCTCCTAATGGTCTTTCTGGGTTTGGGGGAGACCTCTTTGTTTCTTGCTCTGAAGTTCTATGAGGATATGGCCACCACTTTCCTGCTGAGAAGAAAGCCCTGTCAGCTTTGTTCACTTCCCCAAGATGCCCGGGAACCAGCTTGGATGTTTCTCAAGCAGCCTTGGAGGCACATGCTGCAAGCTCCCTGGCCCAAGAAGCAGTCCCCACTGAGCCTTCTCAGTGCCCCTTGGAGCCTTGCTTCTCCTGCAGCCAGCCTATCAACATATCCTCCTGCTCTGTGCTCAGAGAAAGTGCTTTTCCCTGAGATGAGTAAACATGGCCTTTGACTTGCTCTGCAGAGCTCTCCAGGCCTCCTCCTCTTGTTCCTTTTTACTGGCAGCATTTCAGAGAACATTTCAGAAGGCCAGCATGAGTGCAGTATTTCAATCTCATGGCTCAGTGAGCCATGGGGCTTGACCATCCACCTGAGGCGATCTAGCCCTCAGTGTCACTCCACATCCTGCAGATGTTCCAGCTCAGCTCAGGGCTACAGTCCTGAGTTCAGTGCAGGTTCCAGTCTTCAAGTCTATGTCAGTGCACAGTGTCTGGGATAGCAGTTCATGTGGACTGTAATGTGAATGACACCTCCTGGGGTTGACAGTGCACAACCTGTGCAGCCGTCTGTGATGGCCCTACTTACTCATTCTTATCGATGGGCTCTATGGTAACCAGCAGAGCTCAGAATCTCACTGCTCTTTTGAACTGACCAGGCCTTCAGAGTTTGGCAATTGAATGCTTCCAGTGGAGGAGAAGGCATGGGCTTTGGAGTCAGCCTGACCTGGGTGCTAATCCCAGAACTTGTGCTTATAAGCTAAGAAACATAGACAACCTCTTCGAACTTCAGTTTGCTCATGTGCAAATAATAATACTTAATGGAATCGTTGTGAGAATGAGCATTTTACAAACAAAGCACATTTTATAAATGAAAGGACACAGAGATGGAGCATTGGCTTGAACCCAGCTGTTGACACCAAGTGGCATATGATAGACACTCAATAAATGTTTGCTTAATTGAGGAATCACACTAACAACAAGCTTTCATGTGGTGATTCAGTGGGAATTTTATTTTATTTCTGTAATTTTTAATGTTTTCCAAATTTCTGACCAAGAGTATGAATTAGTTTTTTAATTAAAAAATCCAATAAACATTAAAAAATAAGTACAAGCAAAAGGGCAAGAGAACTTAACAGTGATCAGAGATGAATTTGACCATAAGAATTATATGCAAATTAGGAAACTGCAAGTACTGTGGGGTTCTCCTTTGTTGAACTTTGGAGCAAGTTCTTATGATTTTCCACCTGGCTATTTCCTGTCTCCCCAGAGGAGCTTACTCTTTAGTGGAAAGAAAGCCCTATAACTCAAAATGTGTGATAAGGATAAAATAACTAGGAATAAATCTAACTAAGGAGGTAAAAGACCTATACTCAGAAAACTGTAAGACACTAATGAGAGAAACTGAAGATGACACAAATAGAAAGATATACCATGTACATGGGTTGGAAAAATTAATATTATTAAAATGACCATACTGCCCAAAGTAATCTACAGATTCAATGAAATCCCTATCAAAATACCAATGGCATTTTTCACAGAACTACAACAAATAATTCTAAAATTTGTGTGGAAATACAAAGACCCTGAATAATCAAAACAACCTTGAGAAAGAACAGAGTTGGAAGTATCATGCTCCCTGACTTTAGACTATGCTACAAAGCTATAGTCATCCAAACTGTATGGTACTGACACAAAAACAGACACATAGGTCATGGAACAGAATAAAGAGCCCAGAAATAAACCCATGCACTTATGGTCAATTAACAAGAGTATGCAAAGGAGAAAAGACAATCTCTTCAATAAGTAGTGCTGGGAAAACTAGACAGCTACATGTAAAAGAATGAAATTAGAGGATTCTTTTTTTTTCTTGGCTGCACTGTATGGCTTGTGGGATCTTAGTTCCCCAACCAGGGATTGAACCCAGGCCTTTGGCAGTGAAAGGGTGGAGTCCTAACAACTGGACTGCCAGGGGATTCCTGAAATTAGAATATTCTTTAACACTGTATACAAAAATAAACTCAAGATGGATTAAAGACCTAAATGTAAGACCAGAAACCATAACACTCCTAGAAGAAAACATAGGCAGAATACTCTTTGACATGAATCACAGCAATATTCTTTTGATCTGTCTCCTAGGGCGAAGGAAACAAAAGCAAAAATAAACAAATGGGACCTAATTAAACTTAAAAGCTTTTGCACAGCAAAGGAAACCATTGCCAAAATGAAAGAACAACCTGAATGGGAGAAAATATTTGCAAATTATATGACCGATAATGGGTTCATATCCAATATATATAAATAGCTCTTACAACTCAATGTCAAAAAAACAACCTGATTTTAAAAATGGGCTGAAGACCTGAATAGACATTTTTCCAAAGAAGACAGGTGCCAACATGCACATGACAAGATGCTCAACATCACTAACTATCAGAGAAATGCAAATCAAAACCATAGTGAGATATTACCTCACACCTGTCAGAAAGGCTATCATCAAAAAGACCACAAATAAAAAATGTCGATAAGTATGTGGAGATAAAGGAACCCTCGTACACTGTTGGTGGGCATGTAAATTGGTGCAGCCACTATGGAAAACAGTATGGAGGTTTCTCAAAAGCTAAAAATAGGACTACCATATGACCCAGCAATTCCACTCCTGGGTATGTATCCAAAAAAACCAAAAACGTTAATTTGAAAAGATACATGCATCCCAATGTTCATAGCAGCATTATTTACAATTCCCATGATATGGAAGCAACCTAAGTGTTCATCAACAGACAAATGGATAAAGAAGATGTGGTATATATATACAATGGAATATTACTCAGCTACAGAAAAGAATTTGCAACAACACGGATGGACTTGGAGGGTACTATGCTAAGTGAAATAAGTCAGACAGAGAAAGACAAACACTGCATGTTATTACTTAAATGTGGAATCTAAAAATAAAACAAACAAAGAATATAACAAAACAGGAACTGGATCACAGATATAGAGAACAACTAGTGGTTACCAGTGGGAAGAGGGAAGGGGGAGGGTCAAGGTAAGGGTAAAGGACTAAGAGATACAAACTATTGTGTATAAAATAAATAAACTACAAGGATATATTATACAACACAGGGAATATAACCAATATTTTATAATAACTTTAAATGGAGTATAATCTATAAAAATTTTGAATCTTTATGTAGTACACCTGAAACTAATGTAATATTATAAATCAACTATATTCAAATTTTTAAAAAAAGAATAGAAACAAAGTATATGACAAGGGCAGTGATTGTGAAAGGTAAGGGGACAGAGGAAAGGTCTTGACCTGGCCTGAGAAGCTGAGAGTTGATGGGTCAGAAAAGGCCCCAAGAGCAATCAACACTTGAGCTAAGCCTTGATGAGTGACCAGGAATTATCCAGACGGAGAAGGAAGAGCAGAATGCTCTGGGGATGCAGTGGCAGGACACTTGGCTTTCTGATCCTGGGCAAGTCACTAACCTCGCTTGATCTCGACCTTTCTGTGAAATGAGATGGTCGGACCAGCTCTCTGGGTCTGAATCCTAGCTACAGGTGAGAATTGTCTGGGGCAATTAAAACAGTGCCAAAGTCCAAGCCCCATCTCGAATCAATTAAATCAGAATCAATAGGGGTAGAAATCAAGTGACAATATTTTGAAAGGACCCCAGGTAATTATGAAGTGCAGCCAGGACTGTGGGCCACCAGAGCAGAAGGTCACTAAATTGTTTTCTGAGTTTTTCTCTTTCAGGTTGAGATAAGCCTGATATAGCTTTCCCTTTCATTTTTTTTTTCACTAATAAAAATATAACATTATAAGATATTGTAAAAGGGAATATACATGCATTTCAAAGAGGTAAATAAATCTTGGAATGGCATCAAAGCATGAAGACAAGTCAAAATAGAGACTTTCTAACAACACATTTATATGCTCCCCAGAGACATTTGAAAAAAAAAATTATGCATCTACCTTACCCTAAAGTGTTGAAATAAATGATGCAGCTTTTCCTAAGTTCAAAAAAAATTTTTTAATGTTATAAAACAAAAAACCATCAAATTGCTTTTTTTTTTTTTTTTTAACCACTCACAATTAAAGTGGAAAGAGAGTGGTGGGAGAGAAAAACCAACAAGAAGCGTGTTGTTTTCACACTAGTAGTTCATTGGTACAGCCAGTTAGTTATATGACAGAGGATGTAAGCCTGCTCATTCAGGAACATAAATGGATGGGACTTTCACTCCAGACCACTTATTTCAAGTTTACATTGGTCTCTGACTTGACTTGGAAGGTCATTTATCAAACCCAGAGCAATAAGCCATGGTGCCCATCACAGTGACCAGGCCCACCTCAAATGGGCCAATGGGAGAAACAGCTGTGTTTAGTTTGCTAGGGCTGCCATGCAAATACCACAAACTGAGTGACTTAACAGAAATTTACTCTCTCATAGCTCTGGAGGTTAGAAGTCCCAAATCAAAGGCCCGTGCTCTCTCTGAAGGCTCTAAAAGACAATCTGTTCCATGCTTTTCTCTTGGCTTCTGTCGTTGCTGGCAATCCCTGGCTTTTGCACACATCACCCTGATCTTCGTCATCACTTAGAGATCTCCCTGTGTGTCATCACGTTGTTTTCCCTCTGTGTGTCAGTTTGTGTCTCTCTTTCTCATATAAGGACACAAGTTATTGGATTAAGGCTCACCCAACAACCTTGATTACATCTACCAAGACCCTATTTCCAAATAAAGTCACACTTACACGTACTGAGAGTTAGGACTTCAACACATCTTTTTGTGGGGGAGGGGGACACAATTCAATCCATAAAAGTGGCCAACCTGAGCAATTTGGGGAAGGCCTGGGGAAGTTCAGAAAATCATCAGTCTGAGCAGATGTTGACCTGAAACACCTGGTTCTTTGCATAAACTAATCTAGCAAAATAATGGAACTGACTAGACACAATTTCAGTTTTCACAACAGAAATGGAGATTAAAACATAAAAATACAAAAACAACAATAAAAATCTGACCCAGGTTGGTATGTAAAGATCGAAACTTACAAGGTAGATAAATGATGGGAGGATTATGGGAGGAGCATTTTGATTTATGAAAACGTTTTACTGCTCAGTCACAGACCAACACTTAGACATCACTTTATACTCTACAAATTACTTTCATATATACTGATGATCTCAGATAATCTCAACAACCCTGTGACTTAGATACTATTAACCCATTTTACCGAGAGATGGAGGGAGCTCCCCTGGAAGTGGGAGACCCAGCGTCCCCTGTAACCCCTAAACCCCTACCCAGGGTCCTGTTAAGAGTAAGCACCCCTCCTTTCACATAATTGAATTCATGGAGTGTTGATTTGCAGCTTGTTGGGAACATGTCTACTGTGTAACATGAAACTTATCTCTGCTGTGGTTACACTAAAGCTCTGTAAAAAAGAATCAGATTCTTTAGAGGGAAAAAAAAGAACCTAAAAAATTTCACTCAGAGCTTGGTGAATTTAGCCCATTCTCCATCAACAGTCTTGGTGAGAGATAGGCCATATCTGTCCTCACCACCACCCACCTCCCTTGGGTGCCCAGGCAATTACCGACTCCTGGTAAAGCAGCAGACAGGTGACTTTCTACTGACATTTGATGGTAAAATTGGCATTGGCCTGGTTTGTTTGCTCTGGTTGAGAAAATGAGAAATGAGAAAGAAGTCTCATTTGAAAAAAGGATTTCATTAAGAATGAAGTTTCCATTTGGGAAACCAGTATCACAAATAACGCCTGTCACAGTTATACTGCTCTTAATTTATTTCCCATGTTAACTTGCGCCTTACTCCCTGCCATGAGGGTATCCACCACCCACGTGATAGACACCGAGAATCACATCACTAAGTACTGGCCTTCAATAAGATCCCATTGCAACATTAGGCAAATACTTTCTGAACACCCAATGTCTCCTAGTGTTGCCTAGGTAGGAGATACATAATAAGTAGTAATAAATAAAACAGAGCAAAATCCCTGCTCTCTGATGGAAGGGAAAAGAAATGATAAGCCTAGTAAGTAAAGAAGTGGTAGGGGCTTCCCTGGTGGTGCAGTGGTTGAGAATCTGCCTGCCAATGCAGGGGACACGGGTTCGAGCCCTGGTCTGGGAAGATCCCACATGCCACGGAGCAACTGGGCCCGTGAGCCACAACTACTGAGCCTGCGCGTCTGGAGCCTGTGCTCTGCAACAAGAGACGCCGCGGTAGAGAGAGGCCCGCGCTCCGCGATAAAGAGTGGCCCCCGCTTGCCGCAACTAGAGAAAGCCCTCGCACGGAAACGAAGACGCAACACACCAAAAATAAATAAATAATTAAAAAAAAAAAAAAAGAAGTGGTATATGGTATGTCAGTAGGCGATGGTGTCAGGAGAGAATGATAAGTCAGTGTAAGGACTTTGGCTTCCACTCTGAGAAATAGCAAGGTTTTTGAACAAAGGAGGCCTTAGAGATATTTTTAACAAAGTGACATCATCTGATTTATGGGGGATTTTTAATAAATTTTTTTTTTTAATTTTTATTTTTGGTTGCATTGGGTCTTTGTCGCTGTGCGTGGGCTTTCTCTGCTTGCGGCGAGTGGGGGCTACTCTCCGTTGCCGTGCACGGGCTTCTCATTGCAGTAGCTTCTCTTGTTGTGGAGCATGGGCTCTAGGCGCTCAGGCTTCAGTAGTTGTGGCACGCGGGCTCAGTGGTTGTGGCACGCGAGCTCTAGAGTGCAGGCTCAGTAGTCATGGCACACGGGCTTAGTTGCTCTGCGGCAAGTGGGATCTCCCCAGACCAGGGCTCGAACCCGTGTCCCCTGCATTGGCAGGCGGATTCTTAACCACTGTGCCACCAGGGAAGCCCTGATTTATGTTTTAATAGCATCCTCTAGCTGCTGTTTTGAGAGCAGACAGTGGAGGTTGGGAGTGGGTGGCAAGAGTAGAAGAAAGGAAATGGTTAGGAAGCTCCCATATAATCCACGAGAGAAGCGCAATGATCTGGGCCAGGTGATAGCAATAGGGATGGTGAGAAGTGGCCAAGTTCTGGGTCTATGTTGAAGTTCGAGCTGACAGAAATCTCCTGATAGATTGGACGTGAGGCGTAAGAAAGAAAGGAATCAATGATGACTCAAGGTTTTTGTCCGAAGCAACTAGAAGGATATTGTCATCAACTACGCTGTGAAAGAATGAAAATAGAACAGGTTTGAAGGAGAAGATAAACATTCAGAGACATTTCATGTTTGAGCTGTCTGTCAGGTATCCACACGGAGATGTCTGGCAGGCATTGAAATATGGTTGTCTGGAGTTCAAGGGAAGTTGTCAGCATATAGGAGAGATGTAAAACCAGGAGACTAGAAAGGACGAACAAGAAGGGTGTAGGTACAAAGGAGAATAGACCCAAGGGGCCCCTGGATGCTCTGACATTCAGAGGCTGGAGAGATGAGGAGGAACCAGCAAAGGAAACTGAGAAGGAGTAGTCAGTGAGGAGGGAAGAGAACCAGGTGAGCTTGGTGTCCCAGAAGCCAGGCAAAGAAAGCACTTCCAGGAAGAAATGTGATCAACTCTGCCCAGTGCTATAGAAGTCTGTGGGTTGACTTGGATTTAGGAACATGGAGGCCATGGAAGTGCAGATCCTTAACATTAAGTGCTATTCCTAAAGATCTGTGTCCAGAAACTTTGTGAGGATACCCTCAAGAATCCTCAAATTGGCAAATTCTTCTCTAACATAATTTTCCCCACTGTTTCATTTACTTAAAACCTTTTCTAAAGAAGAATCCCATTCTTAAATTTCTTCAGAGTCTTTGTCCCTTTTCACCAACTTCAGAAATCACTAGTTCTAGTTGTATGTTCTCTGTTCCATTCTGTTGGTTTTGAACCTGGGTTTGATTCCTGACTTCACTTGCTGACTGTTTATATACTTTCTTCTTTTTTTGGGGGGGGGCTATGTTGGGTCTTCATTGCTGTGCGTGGGCTTTTTCTAGTTGTGGCAAGCGGGGGCTACTCTTTGTTGCGGTGTGCGGGCTTCTCATTGCATTGGCTTCTCTTGTTGCGGAGCACAGGCTCTAGGCACGTGGGCTTCAGTAGTTGCAGTGCGTGGGCTCAGTAGTTGTGGCGCATGGGCTTAGTTGCTCCGCGGCATGTGGGATCTTCCCAGACTAGGGATCGAACCCGTGTCCCCTGCAATGGTAGGCGGATTCTTAACCACTGCGCCACCAGAGAAGTCCCACTAGCTGTTTAAATGTGGGAAAAATATTTGTCTCAATTTCCTTACCTGTAAAATGGGAATTTTCATAAGAACTCATGGGAGTTTCATTAAGGGTTACATGAAAATATGTTTGTATAGGGCTGAATAGGTAATATTGTAGGTAGGGGTCAACAAGTTTTCATCCCTCCATGAGATTACTGCCTATGTGACCACAAGCAGGGAGGACACGTCACTCTGAAAGGCAAATGCTGGGTGGTTGACTAAATTCTCTCACTAGCTACGAACCACCTTCTAGAAACCTGTCTCCCAGCATGTATAACACAAACTACAGCCTTGGCAAAATTAGCAAATTCTTATATGTCATGGATGTTTCCATTGCTTGATAGCATTCAAACTCATGGAATTTAAATCTGAAATTAACTAATAAGGGTCAACTACACTAGGAGAGTGGGTGCATGAAGCAACAAATAGGGAGAGGTGGTTAGTAATTAATTCTCCTTGAGTGGATCTTTCTTTTTTTTTGGTTGCACTGGGTCTTAATTGTGGTAGGTGGGCTCCTTAGTTGCGGCTCACTGGCTCCATTAGTTGCGGCATGTGTGCTCCTTAGTTGCTGCCAGCAGGCTCCTTATTTGTGGCATGTGAACTCTTAGTTGTGGCATGCATGTGGGATCTAGTTCCCTTGCCAGGGATCGAACCCATGTCCCCTGCATTGGAAGGTGGATTCTTAACCACTGCACCACTGGGGAAGTCCCTTGCATTTAGTCTTGATGACTTAAAAAAAAAGATATGCCACACCAAGGGAGTAGCATGTGCATGTGTACAGTCTTTAAAGAGCATGGCTTTTGCAGGTAAATTGTTCAGTAAGAACAGAGCAAAGGGTAAAAGTTCAGGGTGGGGGTGGGGCAATGGGTAATAAGCAAAGAGTTGAGGCTGGAGAAGAAGCCAGTTCCACATCAGTGAGATCCCTGGGTTATGCTAAGTGTGTGAACTTTCCCGAATGGAGATGACTAGAGCTATTGAATCGCTTTTTATTGGAAGTGGCATGGCCAGATTTGTATTTTAGGTCTATCAACTTGGAAGGCAGACTGTAAGACAGTCTAGAGAGGACAGGACAGTGGGACCAAAGCCAGCTGACATCATTTCCAGTTCCCTCTGTATGACATATTCCATTCCTCTTCAATCCGTATGGACATCATGCAAACTTTCATCTATTATATACCTGAGAAACTATCCCAGTTTCAAATGTCATCACTCTATTCTCTTCCAGCTATGTTGTTCTTGTCCTTCCAGGACACCCCTGAGACCACTGATATTATCCTGAAGGATTTACTTGACCTCATTCATTAGTATTCCAAAGATTTCCCCTAAAGTCCTGAATAATGGTGGCAGTTTCTCCAAAGTCAGTGATGCCATCTGGAGTAATGGATGCCTTCTCCCTAGCAACCCTGCATCTCCTAAACATGATGTGCCTGTCACTAGGGACCTGTGGGTGAGGACCAAGGTCCCCCAAAGGACTCTCCTTGGGGTTCGAAGAGTATAATCATCTTGAGATAATTCCTCCCAGAATGAGGTTTTATGGGATACAAAGAACAGCAGATTGGAGTCAAGTGTGTGTCTGCTCAGAAGCCCTGCCCATCTATATGTGCATGCTGGTACCTTCTCTTAGTCCAGAGAGAGACAAAGCTGCTTCTCCCCACCTGCTCCTGCTGCCCTTTCCTCAGCATGCCACTGCTGAAAGCAAGGATGCACTGTCCTTGGCCTCCTAAATAGCTTTAGATCCTCTGGACCTTCTATTGAAGGTCGGTTCCCTTCATTCTTGCCCCCACCCGCTTCCCACCAAACCTCAGGAATATTCTGACTCTTTCATAATTAGAAAAATGCATGGCCATCTCCAGAGACACCTGAAGCCAGCCTACAGTCCCTTCTCTGAGACTCTCTCTGAAGCGGGCAACATTGCCAACAGCCGCTTTGCAGAGATGGTCAATCTTGCTGAGATTTGGGGCTTCCCAAGGTTCTTATCACCCAAGAACTTCAATATTTTGTTTCTACTGAATATCTCATGGAAGTGCTACTTTGATGACACATTGTCCTGTTCCCAGAACCTTCTAAATTATATGGAGGAATAGAATTGGCAGGTTGACTTCTAGGCGTCCTCTGTCCTCTCTGCCTCTGGGCAGGAGAGTAATGGAACAAAGTATTTTGCCAAGAACAATAGCACATAATACCTGGCAAGTCACAAAATGTGTATTTGCATGGCTAGGAGAATGGCTTGGGAACGCACATAGCAACCTAAGCAATTATAGAGACAGGCACATGCTCTTCTCTGAGGATCTGGGTCTGAGCCACAGGAGGAATGGAACACAGTTTGTGCATTTCCAGGTAAGCTTAATTAAAAAAAAAAAAAGGAAGAAAGGAGTCTTTTTCTTTGACTTTGCTTTGACTTTCTCAGAGTGCTGTATCTGAAAAGAAGAAACAGACTATAGGTAAAGACCAAATTCTGGCTAATGTTAAGATTAAATGACTCATCTTGATATTTGCTAGAGGGTCTTACTAATGTACCCAAGAAAAAGGAAATGTAATCAACAACAAATATAGCAAAGTCAACATAATTAAAAGCCAGCAGATTTGTAAGTTTTTAAATATACAAGTAATTGAGCGAAGGTTTTGAAGCCAATGGGAGTCGGTGGGGAGGGGCTGAACATAATCAAGCTTTCTAGTTGGGGTTCAGACATTCCTGTTCTTTAAATATCTTAAACCTTCTCCTGATACAGCACATGGAACTCATCTGCACTCAAGTATAAATGAGCAGCTACAGCTTAAAATATGTGTCTGTTTGTAAACAAGGATCAAAACTTGTAGCTAAAAGTAGACATCCTGAATAATGGTGAGAAGGTATTTGGGGCAGAGTTGGTTCAAAGTTGTGTGAATCAGAAAGCATGAGAGGTTGGCCGTGGCTTTGTCCTCCTGGGAGCTGGGAGACGGGAGGCTTGTTTGGAGTTCCCAACTGCGTATATTTCATGAACACCATTTCTTACCTCCCCGTTCCCTCATCCTTCTGTTGAATCCTACTGTTCTCTCCTCAAACCCAGCTTGGACATCCCCACCTGCCCTCAACATCACCCTCTCCTTTGTGTGACCTCTGAACCTAGAACACATCTCTACAGCTGTACCCTGCACGCTGTTTCATAATTTATCTGTTGACATGCCTGTCCCCTCCACTAGCCCATGAGATCCTCAACAGAGCATTATACCCACGGGACTGCCACAGAGAAGATGTTCAGAACTTACTCATGACTTTGAATTGAATTGAAAATCGGTTGGAGCCCTCAGATCTTTCACGATGGGGTCTGTTCAGGCTTATTTTCTCTGGCAGCTATTTCTAAAGCAGATTTTTTTTTTTATTGTTGAAAACTCACGAAGTTATACCTTTTAGATAAAGGTCAAATGACTCTGGTTTTACGGGTAAATGTCAGAGCAGTAATCTCACACATCCTGAAACTGACGTATTTTATTCCAACCCATTCCAAAACAACTCTTAATTGCTTGAGGAAACTGTTCTTCCTTATTTTTTCCAAACTAGCAGTTACGGGTTGCATTCAGACATGAGGAAAGTGGATCTTATCACCAGCCAGTGTCCCAGCCCTGCCACCCCCTCCAGATAGCAATTCTCACTTATGAGAATACCCACCCTCTCTGTCCTCACCTGCAACTTAGCCCACCTGGACCTAACTGAGCTCCCTTTCTGGGTCTTACTTTATGTCTCACCCACTCATCTGTATGTTTGTCTTAATGCCTCTTTGGTCCTCTCACATCACCTTGCAAAATGATTAGCACATAGTAGATGTTCAATAAATATTCGTTGATTTTTTTGAAAATCAAAACATTCACTTTGAAATTGAAATGATCTTTTCTATCATTGCTAGTGAGAGTGAAGAATTTTCCATTCACTACCAACAGTCAAAATCTCTTTTCCTTTAAACATAAGCATGACAACATTGCCACTAACATTTATTGAATGTTTACTCTGTGTCAGGTACTATTTTTTTATTGAAATACAGTTGCTGTACAATGTGATATAAGTTACAGGTGTACAGTATAGTGATTTACAATTTTTAAAGATTATACTCCATTTATAGTTATTATAAGATATTGGCTATATTCCCCGTGTTGTACAATACATTCTTGTAGCTTATATTATACCTGTATTGGTTGTGAATGCATTGTCTTACTTTTCATAATAACCTGGGACTAGAGGTTTTATCAGTTTTTATCGCCGTTCGTGATACAGAAAGGGTGACATTTATTCAACATCATGCAGCTAAGAAATGGAAGAAGCAGAATGTGAACCAAGCTCAGATTCGAAAGCCCATGTATTTTCTACTACACCACTCTTTAATAGACATGAATTGAATGCCCCCCAATTCCTTTCTTTCCAATTTGTCACTCTCAGCGGTGCCCTGACTCTTCTTACATACAAATTGCCCCCTCCAACCTAGAATTTTGAGTAGAAAATGTAAGGACAATTTTTTTTCTAATTCTAAATAATTATATTATCATTGCTAACACCAGCAGCCTTGGTATTCAGAAACTGTGCTAAGACCAATGGGTTATCATAAATATAGTATTTTGAACATTTTATGTAACATGACATTTTCCCATTTGTGTTATATAACAAGTTTTTTTTTTTTTTTCCCCTGCCTGGGGAGAAGTTCAATGTCTTCTTGAAAGAGCTGGATCAAACAGGTGAGAATCAAATGGGAACATTTTGCCTCCTTTCCCAATACTGTGGGAATCCCTAATGATGGGATATTTGGAGAGCTTTTCTGAGACAAAGCTGAAGTCTAGCTGTGTTACCTTTGTGTTCCAGCTGCTGCGTGGAAGGGCCTGGTTTTGTCTTTGTTCTGGAAGAAGGAAAGCAAACACAAGAAATGTACCCTGGGAGATAGCACCATAGAGAGAGGAAAGTCTTTGAGGGTGTTTCTCCCTCACCACAGCCATATCCAATCATGGAACCCGTCTGCTTCCCTGCATCCCGTTGCCATCATTCTCACCACACCTTTACCCTGGACTATGGCAGTAGCTCTTCATTTGTCTCCTCATTTCCGCTCTTGCCTTCCTCTACCTTCAGCCAGTTTCTTACACAGCAGGCAGAGCAATATTTTAAAAACACAAATCTGTATATGTAACTCTTCTGGTTAAACACCATCAAAGTTTCACATCGCTTTGTTTTTTAATTAATTTTTTAATTGGAGTATAGTTGGTTTACAATGTTGTGTTAGTTTCTGCTGCACAGCAAAGTAAGTCAGCCATGCATATACATATATCCACTCTCTTCTAGACTCCATTCCTATATAGGTCATTACAGAGCACCAAATAGAGTTCCCTGTACTATACAGCAGGTTCTTTTTTTTTTTTTAATTTTATTATTTTTTTTATACAGCAGGTTCTTATTAGTTACCTATTTTATACATATTGGTGTATATATGTCAATCCCAATCTCCCAATTCATACCACCACCACCACCACCACTGCTTTCCCTCCTTGGTGAAATTTTCTCATTTTTTAAAAAAATGGGTATAATAATAGCTATCTTGAGGGTCCAATATGAGATTAACTATGATAATATAGGTCAAGTATCAAGCATGTCCCTGGGAACCAGAAGACACTCAATGAACAGTAGTTATCATAAATTTGTCTGTCCTTGTAGGACATTCTTGGATTTTTTTCTAAGAAATGGCAATTCAGTTCCCATTATGCAGGCATAAAACCTCTTTTTACAACATGATCCTAAATGTAGCTTATTGTAGAAACAGCCCATCTGCACATGTTACTCCATATTTTGGAAATAATAACTCTTGTTAACCATATGGATTACATTCCTGGAAAATGTTATTGTTGGTAAAGATTGTTGCTAGTGAAATCAAGATATAACAAAAACTATGGGTTTAAGGGATACACAATAAAATAACAATACATGTATTTTATTTTTTATTTCTTTTTAACATCTTTATTGGAGTATAATTGCTTTACATTGTTGTGCTAGTTTCTGCTGTATAACAAAGTGAATCAGCTATACGTATACATATAACCCCATATTGCCTCCCGCTTGCGTCTCCCTCCCACCCTCCCTATCCCACCCCTCTAGGTGGTCACAAAGCACCGAGCTGATCTCCCTGTGCTATGCGGCTGCTTCCCACTAGCTATCTGTTTTACATTTGGTAGTGTATATATGTCCATGCCACTCTCTCACTTCTTCCCAGCTTACCCTTCCCCCTCCCCATGACCTCAAGTCCATTCTCCAAGTCTGTGTCTTTATTCCTGTCCTGCCCCTAGGTTCTTCATGACCATCTTTTTTTTTTTTTAGATTCCGTATGTATGTGTTAGCATATGGTATTTGCTTTTCTCTTTCTGACTTACTTCACTTTGTATGACAGACTCTAGGTCCATCCACCTCACTACAAATAACTCAGTTTTGTTTCCTTTTATGGCTGAGTAATATTCCATTGTATATATGTGCCACATCTTCTTTATCCATTCATCTGCCGATGGACACTTAGGTTGCTTCCATGTCCTGGCTATTGTAAAGTGTGCTGCAATGAACATTGTGGTACATGACTCTTTTTGAATTATGGTTTTCTCAGGGTATATGCCCAGTAGTGGGATTGCTGGGTCATATGGTAGTTCTATTTTCAGTTTTTTAAGGAACCTCCATACTGTTCTCCATAGTTGCTGTATCAATTTCCATTCCCACCAACAGTGCAAGAGGGTTCCCTTTTCTCCATACCCTCTCCAGCATTTATTGTTGGTAGATATTTTGATGATGGCCATTCTGACAAGTGTGAGGTGATACCTCATTGTAGTTTTGATTTGCATTTCTCTAACTATTAGTGATGTTGAGCATCCTTTTATGTGTATGTTGGCAATCTGTATATCTTCTTTGGAGAAATGTCTATTTAGGTCTTCTGCCCATTTTTGGATTAGGTTGATTGTTTTTTTGATATTGAGCTGCATGAGCCGCTTGTATATTTTGGAGATGAATCCTTTGTCAGTTGCTTCATTTGCAAATAGTTTCTCCCATTCTGAGGGTTGTCTTTTGGTCTTGTTTTTGGTTTCCTTTGCTGTGCAAAAGCTTTGAAGATTCATTAGGTCCCATTTGTTTATTTTTGTTTTTATTTCCATTTCTCTAGGTGGTGGGTCAAAAAAGATCTTGCTGTAATTTATGTCACAGAGTGTTCTGTCTAAGTTTTCCTGTAAGAGTTTGATAGTGTTTGGCCTTACATTTAGGTCTTTAATCCATTTTGAGTTTATTTTTGCGTATGGTGCTAGGGAGTGTTCTAATTTCATTCTTTTACATGTAGCTGTCCAGTTTTCCCAGCACCACTTATTGAAGAGGTTGTCTTTTCTCCACTGTATATTCTTGCTTCCTTTATCAAAGATAAGGTGACCGTAGGCACGTGGGTTTATCTCTGGGCTTTCTATCTTGTTCCATTGATCTACATTTCTGTTTTTGTGCCAGTACCATACTGTCTTGATTACTGTAGCTTTGTAGTATAGTCTGAAGTCAGGGAGCCTGATTCCTCCAGCTCTGTTTTTCTTTCTCAAGATGCTTTGGCTATTCGGGATCTTTTGTGTTTCCATACAAATTGTGAAATTTTTTATTCTAGTTCTGTGAAAAATGTCAGTGGTAGTTTGATAGGGATTGCATTGAATCTGTAGATTGCTTTGGGTAGTAGAGTCAATTTCACAATGTTGATTCTTCCAATCCAAGAACATGGTATATCTCTCCATCTATTTTTATCATCTTTAATTTCTTTCATCAGTGTCTTATAATTTTCTGCATAAAGGTCTTTTGTCTCCTTAGGTAGGTTTATTCCTAGATATTTTATTCTTTTTGTTGCAATGGCAAATGGGAGTGTTTTCTTAATTTCACTTTCAGGTTTTCATCATTAGTGTATAGAAATGCAAGAGATTTCTGTACATTAATTTTGTATCCTGCTGATTTACCAAATTCATTGATTAGCTCTAGTAGTTTTCTGGTAGCATCTTTAGGAATCTCTATGTACAGTATCTGCATACAGTGACAGCTTTACTTCTTCTTTTCCGATTTGGATTCCTTTTATTTCTTTTTCTTCTCTGATTGCTGTGGCTAAAGCTTCCAAAACTATGTTGAAAAATAGTCGTGAGAGTCGGCAACCTTGTCTTGTTCCTGATCTTTGTGGAAAGGCTTTCAGTTTTTCACCATTGAGGACAATGTTGGCTGTGGGTTTGTCATATATGGCCTTTATTATGTTGGGGAAAGTTCCCTCTATGCCTATTTTCTGGAGGGTTTTTATCATAAATGGGTGTTGAATTTTGTCAAAAGCTTTTTCTGCATCTATTGAGATGATCATATGGTTTTTCTCCTTCAATTTATTAATATGTTGTATCACATTGATTGATTGGCGTATATTGAAGAATCCTTGCATTCCTGGGATAAACCCCACTTGATCATGGTGTATGATCCTTTTAATGTGCTGTTGAATTCTGTTTGCTAGTATTTTGCTGAGCATATTTACATCTATGTTCATCAGTGATATTGGCCTGTAGTTTTCTTTCTTTGGGACATCTTTATCTGGTTTTGGTGTCAGGGTGATGGTGGCCTCGTAGAATGAGTTTCAGAGTGTTCCTCCCTCTGCTGTATTTTGGAAGATTTTGAGAAGGATAGGTGTTAGCTCTTCTCTAAATGATTGATAGAATTCGCCTGTGAAGCCATCTGGTCCTGGGCCTTTGTTTGTTGTAAGATTTTTAACCACAGTTTCAATTTCAGTGCTTGTGAGTGGTCTGTTCATATTTTCTATTTCTTCCTGGTTCAGTCTCAGAAGGTTGTGCATTTCTAAGAATTTGTCCCTTTCTTCCAGGTTGTCCATTTTATTGGCATATAGTTGCTTGTAGTAATCTCTCATGATCCTTTGTATTTCTGCAGTGTTGGTTGTTACTTCTCCTTTTTCATTTTTAATTCTATTGATTTGAGTTCTCCCTTTTTCTCTTGATGAATCTGGCTAATGGTTTATCAATTTTGTTTTTCTGCTCAAAGAACCAGCTTTTAGTTTTATTGATCTTTGCTCTTGTTTCCTTCACTTCTTTTTCATTTATTTCTGATCTGATCTTTATGATTTCTTTCCTTCCGCTAACTTTGGGGTTTTTTGTTCTTCTTTCTCTAATTGCTTTAGGTGTAAGGTTAGGTTGTTTATTTGAGATATTTCTTTTTTCTTGAGGTAGGATTTTGTTGCTATAAACTGCCCTTTCAGAACTGCTTTTGCTGCATCCCTTAGGTTTTGGGCCATCGTGTTTTCATTGTCATGTTTTTCTAGGTATTTTTTGATTTCCTCTTTGATTTCTTCAGTGATCTCTTGGTTATTTAGTAATGTATTCTTTAGCTTCCATGTGTTTGTGTTTTTTACAGTTTTTTTCCTGTAATTGATATCTAGTCTCATAGCATTGTGGTTGGAAAAGATACTTGATATGACTTCAATTTTCTTAAATTTACCAAGGCTTCATTTGTGACCCAAGATATAATCTACCCTGGAGAATGTTCCATGAGCACTTGAGAAGAAAGTGCATTCTGTTGTTTTCGGATGGACTGTCCTATAAATATCAATTAAGTCCATCTTGTTTAATGTGTCATTTAAAGCTTGTGTTTCCTTATTTATTTTCATTTTGGTTGATCTGTCCGTTGGTGAAAGTGGGGTGTTAAAGTCCCCCACTATTATTGTGTTACTGTCGATTTCCCCTTTTATGGCTGTTAGCATTTGCCTTGTGTATTGAGGTGCTCCTATGTTGGGTGCATAAATATATACAATTGTTATATCTTCTTCTTGGATTGATCCCTTGATCATTATGTAGTGTCCTTCTTTGTCTCTTGTAATAGTCTTTATTTTAAAGTCTAGCTTAACTTATATGAGAATTGCTACTCCAGCTTTCTTTTGATTTTCATTTGCATGGAATATCTTTCTCTATCCCCTCACTTTCCGTCTGTATGTGTCCCTAGGTCTGAAGTGGGTCTCTTGTAGACAGCATATATATGGGTCTTGTTTTTGTATCCATTCAGCCACTCTATGTCTTTTGGTTGGAACATTTAATCCATTTACATTTAAGGTAATTATCGATATGTATGTTCCTATTATCATTTTCTTAATTGTTTTGGGTTTGTTACTGTAGGTGTTTTCCTTCTCTTGTGTTTCCTGCCTAGAGAAGTTCCTTTAGCATTTGTTGTAAAGCTGGTTTGGTTGTGCTGAATTCTCTTAGCTTTTGCTTGTCTGTAAAGGTTTTAATTTCTCCATCGAGTCTGTATAAGATCCTTGCTCGGTAGATTAATCTTGGTTGTAGGCTTTTTTCCCTTTCATCACTTTAAAGATGTCCTGCCACTCCCTTCTGGCTTGCAGAGTTTCTGCTGAAAGATCAGCCGTTAACCTTATAGGGATTCCCTTGTATGTTATTTGTTGCTTTTTCCTTGCGGTTTTTAATATTTTTTCTTTATATTTAATTTTTAATAGTTTGATTAATATGTGTCTTGGCGTGTTTCTCCTTGGATTTATCCTGTATGGGACTCTCTGTGCTTCCTGGACTTGACTATTTCCCTTCCCATATTAGGGAATTTTTCAACTATAATCTCCTCAAATATTTTCTCAGTCCCTTTCTTTTTCTCTTCTTCTTCTGGGACCCCTATAATTCGAATGTTGGTGTGTTTAATGTTGTCCCAGAGGTCTCTGAGACTGTCCTCAGTTCTTTTCATTCTTTTTTCTTTATTCCGCTCTGCAGTAGTTATTTCCACTATTTTATCTTCCAGGTCACTTATCCATTCTTCTGCCTCAGTTATTCTGCTATTGATTCCTTCTAGAGAATTTTAATTTCATTTATTGTGTTGTTCATCATTGCTTGTTTGCTCTTTAGTTCTTCTAGGTCCTTGTTAAACGTTTCTTGTATTTTCTCCACTCTATTTCCAAGATTTTGGATCACCTTTACTATCAATACTCTGAATTCTTTTTCAGGTAGACTGCCTATTTCCTCTTCATTTGTTTGGTAGGGTGGGTTTTTACCTTGCTCCTTCATCTGCTGTGTATTTCTCTGTCTTCTCATTTTGCTTAACTTACTGCGTTTGGGGTCTCCTTTTCTCAGGCTGCAGGTTTGTAATTCCCGTTTTTTTTGGTGTCTGCCCCCAGTGGGTAAGTTTGGGTCAGTGGGTTCTGTAGGCTTCCTAGTGGAGGGTACTCGTGTCTGTGTTCTGGTGGATGACGCTGGATCTTGTCTTTCTGGTGGGCAGGACTGCATCCTGTGGTGTGTTTTGGGGTGTCTGTGACCTTATTATGATTTTAGGCAACCTCTCTGCTAATGGGTGGGGTTGTGTTCCTGTCCTGCTAGTTGTTTGGCATGGGGTGTCCAGCACCAAAGCTTGCTGGTAGTTGAGTGGAGCTGGGTCTTAGTGTTGAGACATAGTTCTTGGAGAGCTCTCACCGATTGATATTATGTGGGGCCAGGAGCGCTCTGGTGGTCCAATGTCCTGAACTCAGCTCTCCCACCTCTGAGGCTCAGGCATGACACCCAGCTAGAGCACCAAGACCCTGTCAGCCACACGGCTCAGAAGAAAAGGGAAAAAAAGAAAGAAAGAAAGAAAAAAATATAATAAATAAAGTTGTTAAAATAAAAAATTTAAAAATATGTTATTAAAATAAAAAATAAAAAATGTATTTAAAAAAAAGAAGAGAGCAACCAAACAAATAAACAAATCCACCAATGATAAAAAGCACTAAAAACTAAACTAAGATAAACATATAAATCAGAAACTAGTCAGTCGCATACAGCAAACCCCAAGTCTATATTTGCTCCCAAAGTCCACCGCCTCAATTTTGGGATGATTTGTTGTCTATTCAGGTATTCCACAAATGCAGGGTACATCAAGTTGATTGTGGAGATTTTATCCACTGCTCCTGAGGCTGCACAGAGAAATTTCCCTTTCTCTTCTTTGTTTGCACAGCTCCTGGGGTTCAGGTTTGCATTTGGCCCTGCCTCTGCATGTAGGTTGCCCTCTGGCATCAGTTCTTTGCCCAGACAGGAGGGGGTTAAAGGAGCAGCTGATTAGGGGGCTCTAGCTCACTCAGGCTGGGGGGAGCGAGGGGTACAGAACGTGGGGTGAGCCTGCTGTGGCAGAGGCCAGCATGATGTTGCAACAGCCTGAGGCATGCTCTGTGTTCTCCCAGGGAAGTTGTCCCCAGATCATGGGACCCTGGCGGTGGCAGGCTCCATAGGTTCCTGGGAGGAGAGGTGTGGATAGTGACCTGTGCTTGCACACAGGCTTCTTGGTGGCTGCAGCAGCAGAGTTAGCATTTCATGCCCGTCTCTGGTGTCTGCGCTAATAGCCGCAGCTTGCGCCCGTCTCTGAAGCTCGTTTAGGTGGTACTTTTAATCTCTTCTCCTCGTGCACCCCAAAACAACGGTCTCTTGCCTCTTAGGCAGTTCCAGACTTTTTCCCAGACTCCCTCCCAGCTAGCTGTGGCGCACTAGCCCCCTTCAGGCTGTGTTCATGCAGCCAACCCCAGTCCTCTCCCTGGGATCTGACCTCCTAAGCTGGAGCTTCAGTTCCCAGCCCCCACCTGTCCCAGTGGGTGAGCAGACAAGCCTCTCGGGCTGGTGAGTGCTGGTCAGCACCAATCCTCTGGGCAGGAGTCTCTCTGTTTTGCCCTCTGCACCCCCGTTGCTGCGATCTCCTCCGTGGCTCTGAAGTTTCCCCCTGCCCACCCCCACCTCTGCCAGTGAAGGGGCTTCCTAGTGTGTGGAAACTTTTCCTCCTTCACAGCTCCTTCCCAGAGGGGCAGGTCCCAACCTTATTCTTTTGTCCCTGTTTTTTCTTTTTTCTTTTGCCCTACCCAGGTACGTGGGGAGTTTCTTGCCTTTTGGGAAGTCTGAGATCTTCTGCCAGCGTTTAGTAGGTGTTCTGTAGGAGTTGTTCCACATGTAGATGTATTTCTGATGTATTTGTGGGGAGGAAGGTGATCTCCATGTCTTACTCCTCCGCCATCTTGAAGGTCCTCTCTCTATCACATCTACAGTAGGTTCTTATTAGTTATCTTTTATATATGCTTCCCATTGCTTTTTGAAACATTTAACTAGAACTTTTAGGCACTTGTGGTCTATCCCTGCCCTCCTCTCCAGCTTCATCTTGCCCCACTCTTCCCAGTTTCTTGCTTACAACCATATTAACATAATTTATTCTTCCATGAAGATGCCAGACTCTTCTCTCTGTCTAGAATTGTATCCCCACTGCCAATCTTCTCTCAGTTATTAATTTTTGGCTCTCAGATCTCAGCTTAAATGTGATTACCTCTGAAGAAACTTTCCCACCTCTGCAAACTAGACTAGGGAGCCCTCTAATAAACTCTCAGAGAATCTTGTACCTCTCCTTCATGATCACATTTTAACTAAAGATTCCTGGGGCTGTTTATTTGATGGCTCAGGACTACACCTGCTCTGTCCATGGCTACATCCCCTGGGCACAGTACAGTGCCTGACATCTGGAAGATCCATGGCACCTCTTTGTGGAAGGAGTAAATGAGCCAGGACTCACTGTGAGGAAAGACTTGGCTTCTGGTCTTGGTTCTGCCACTCAGTGAGCTGTGTGATCTTGGGCAGGTCATGTAACATCTCTGGGCCTCAATGTCCTCATCCGTAAAACAGGGATGATGATATCTGATTTGCTTCCAGGGCTATAGAAAGAACCAAATGATAAATGTAGCTTAAAGTACTTTAGAAGCTGTAAAATATTATGTGGGCATCATATATTATTACTCTTTTACAATTGGGTTGGTTACTGGAGGATTCAACAGCCTCAACATCAAAATCTCAAGCCTCTTAGGTTTCATGGTTTCCAGAAAAGTTCTGAATAGGCAGGGGCCTGCTGATGCCCATAAATTCTGGATGCTGGCCAATGGGGCAGTGAGCTGGATTAAGAGGTGGGCAGTAAGCCAGGGTTCTTCCTGCCAAAGCAGAATTTCTGCCTAATTTCCCCAGAGAACCTTATGTCTACGAAGAAATGAGGAAAGTCCCATCAGTAAGCCTCATGCCCATGTTTTGTGTCAGGGCCAGCACAATTTCCTGTGGGCTTTTGTCCTGGGGATCAGGCATTCCTAAAAATCTCCTTCTCCCACTCTCTTCTCACTGCTGCCAGTGGCAGAGCTATTCTTTATGACAAGCCACCAATTCTGTGACAGTCAGAGCTGAGTAATGATCTTCATAAGATTCTGTTGAAGTAAAAGGCTAAAGGATGAAAAAGTAAGAACTAGGAATATAGTGAGCCTGAACCAAGATGGCAAAGTAGAAGAACGTGCTCTCACTCCCTCTTGCGAGAACACCAAAATTACAACAAACTGCTGAACAATCATCGACAGGAAGACACTGGAACTCAACAAAAAAGATACCCCACATACAAAGACAAAGGAGAAGCCACAATGAAACGGTAGGAGGGGCGCAATCACAATAAAATCAAATCCCATAACTGCTCGGTAGGTGACTCACAAACTGGAGAACACTTATAGCACAGAAGTCCACCCACTGGAGTGAAGGCTCTGAGCCCACATCAGGCTTCTGAACCTGGGGGTCTGGCAACGGAAGGAGGAATTCCCAGAGAATCAGACTTTGAAGGCTAGCAGGATTTGATTGCAGGACTCTGACAGGACTGGGGGAAACAGAGACTCCACTCTAGGAGGGCACACACAAAGTAGTGTGCACATTGGGACCCAGGGGAAAGAGCAGTGACCCCAGGGGACACTGAACCAGGCCTACTTGCTGGTGTTGGATGGTTTCCTGCAGAGGTGGTGGGTGGCTGTGGTTCGCCGTGGGGACAGGGACACTGGCGGCAGAAGTTCTGGCAGGTAATCCTTGGTGTGAGCCCTCCCAGAATCTGCCATGGGACCCACCAAAGAGCCTGTAAGTCCCAGTGTTGGGTCACCTCAGGCCAAACAACCAACAGGGAGGGAACACAGCCCCATTCATCAGCATTCAAGAGGATTAAAGTTTTACTGAGCTCTGCCCACCAGAGAAACAGCTCTACCCACCATCAGTCCCTCCCATCAGGAAACTTGCACAAGCCTCTTAAATAGCCTCATCCATCAGAGGGAAGACAGCAGAAGCAAGAAGAACTACAATCTTGCAGCCTGTGGAACAAAAACCACATTCACAGAAAGATAGACAAGATGAAAAGGCAGAGGGCTACGTACCAGATGAAGGAACAAGATAAAACCCCAAGTAAGTGGTGCTGGGAAAACTGGGCAGCTACATGTAAAAGTATGAAATTATAACACTTCCTAACACCATACACAAAAATAAACTCAAAATGGATTAAAGACCTAAATGTAAGGCCAGACACTATCAAACTCTTAGAGGAAAACATAGGCAGAACACTCTATGACATAAATCACAGAAAGATCCTTTTTGACCCAGCTCCTAGAGAAATGGAAATAAAAACAAAAATACACAAATCGGACCTAATGAAACTTCAAAGCTTTTGCACAGCAAAGGAAACCATAAACAAGACGAACATGGAAGCAACCTAAGTGTCCATCATCGGATGAATGGATAAAGAAGATGTGGTACATATATACAATGGAATGTTATTCAGCCATAAAAAGGAACGAAATTGGGTCATTTGTAGAGACGTGGATGGATCTAGAGACTGTCATACAGAGTGAAGTAAGTCAGAAAGAGAAAAACAAATATCGTATATTAACGCATATATGTGGAACCTAGAAAAATGGTACAGATGAATCGGTTTGCAGGGCAGAAATTGAGACACAGATGTAGAGAACAAATGTATAGACACCAAGGGGGGAAAGCAGCGGGGGTTGGTGGTAGTGGTGTGATGAATTGGGTGATTGGTATTGACATGTATACACAAATGTGTATAAAATTGATGACTAATAAGAACCTGCTGTATAAAAAAATAAATTAAATAAAATTCAAAAATTCAAAAAAAAAAAAAAAGAACTAGGAATATAGCTAATCTGACCTCTTAGGGTCCATCGAGACAATTACAGATCAGATGTGCAAGACAGTGCTAGTTTGTTTTTAAAGGAGAAAGGGGGGAAGAAGGAGACTCGAATAAGACAAAACACAGCCATTCATTTGCCTTCTTAGTTTTCTATTTCTGTGTAACAAATCATCACAAACCTAACAGCTTAAAACTTAAAACAGTTTCCCTAGAGCAGAAGTCCAGGCATGGTGTAACTGGATCCTCAGCTCAGGGTCTCACAAGTCTGGGGTCTCAGCCAGGCCTGTGGTCTTGTCTGAGGTTTGGGGTCCTCTTCCAACCTCATGTGGTTGTTGGTAGGGTCAGGGAGGAAGACGTTTTTGTCTACCCTTCTAGGCTTTTGTGGCTGGTCTAAGAATTAAACTGACATGAGAATTAACAAAAGAAAATCACACAAGAGTTTAATAACATGTGTACATGGGAGAGCCCCAGGAAAACTGAGTCACTAACGAAAATGGCTGAGACCCTCACCTTAAATACTATTTTCAGCTAAAGACCAAAGAGGATGTTGAGAGTTGTGGTTGGGACTTCAAGGGGAAGAAGGCAATTCACACGAAGATAGAAAAGCAAATGTTTGGTAAATAAATGTTTGCTGGGCCACGCAGAGACAATGGGACACAGGGTGGATTCTGATCTCTAGCCCTGGCCTAGAGTTTCCCCACCACCCCAGACTGTATTCTTTGCAGATATCTCTGGTGATGCTCTATTCTGGGAACAGGTCTGCTATCTAAATTCTTTAGGCAGCTAAGGGGGAAGGTCAAAGTTTCTTCCTGAGTCTTTTAGGCCTCGATTGTTTTCAGCTCAAAATCATCCACATGCCAAAGAGACATTTTGCGGCGGCAAATTTTGTTCCCATACAATAGAAATCAGTTTTTTGTAGCTATAGAACTCATTCATTTGTTTCTTTAAGATTAGAGGAAACAAATGAGTCTCTGATTTTTAGACCCTCTTTCAAGGGTTCACCTGACTAGGTCAGACCCACCCAGAATAAGCTCTTATTTGATTAACTTAAAATCAACTGATTAGGGACTGCAAACTTCCCTCCTCTTGCTATAGTTTATGGGTTAGAAGCAAGTTACTGTTCCCTCCCACAACTCAGGGTGAGGGGAACACACAGAAGCATGGATACCAGGGATAGAAATCAACAGAGGTCATATTAAAACTCTCCCAGCCACACCTTCCATTTGCTGAGCTTCTATGGTGTGTGTGTGTGTGTGTGTGTGTGTGTGTGGGCAGAAATCACCTTGCTCCAACTTACTTCAACAAACTCAGGGGAAATTGGTTTTAAGGAAATAAGGATGTCTTGTAGACAGAAGGTAATAATGCAGCTTGGCCGGGGGAAGAACAGAGATTAGGCTGTGGAATGCTGTAGGGAAAGTTGTGTCTCTGTGTGCATTTGCTTCATCATTATCACTCTCTGTGGACTGACTTTATCTGATCTCCATTTGTGCTCTACAGTTCCAACCCCATGCTGTCTTGGGTAGAGTCCGTCTCTCTCTCTCTCTCCCCTGCCCTCTAGTTCTAAATTCTCAGAGAAGGAATCTTGGACCAGGTGCTCGCCTCAAGAGCAGTCATCTCTGGCCACAGTGGGTGGGGACACACACTACGATCATAGCTGCCACCCATGGTGACCATGTACAGGGGGGAAGATGGGAGTTGGTCAGAGAAAGAGGCTGATGTTCCCAAAAGACGCCCACTGCATGGTGTAAGGAATTGTCAGTGACCAGTCTGTACATATTCCACATCATCTTGTACATGACTTAGCAACAAGGCCCTTCATGTAGCAGTCGAGAGAGCAGAACGGGCTATGTTTAATGGTTAATGAGTTTAAAATGATGCTCCCGTGACCACAGCACTTAGAAGAAAGGTCATCCCACTGAAAGAACACAGCGGAGGCAGAGAATGCAGGTCCAGGCGCAGAGGGTCCAATTTAGAGACAGAGTCACAGCTGCATCTAACAAAACCTTTCCTAGAAATGGCTGAGAAAGCACATGCTTTGAGTAAGTGCAGAAAGCAAAAAAGATGTGAGTAACAAAAGCCGTGAAGGAGGAAGGGAATGTTCCAGCACAGATTGCATGGCTCAAGTTCTGATAAGAACAAAGTGAAACACAGAGAGGATAATCCAGACAGGGCCAGACGTTTAAACCCAGCCGTGCTGCTTAAGAGCTTTTATCAACTCTTACTTATGAGGAATCAGTATCAGAATCCCTTGTGTGTCTTATAGTTGGCTTGTATAGATGTACATAGTGATGTGTAAACTGAGTGTGTTCTTACCCTTGGTCGTGGGTGCATTACCATCAAATCCTCAGTGATCTTATTATAATTGCAGTTAAAGGATCATTACCAATATGGTCATATTTGTGTAAATGTGCATTTGATGATCACAACTGATGATCACAGTCAAGATTCCCAGGCTCAGAGTGGGCTAGACTAAATACTCCCCAGTCCCATGCAGTTAAAGACCTTAGTTTCAGTGAGGTTTATTTATATCCAGGTGTTCTACATGTTACAAAAACATTCTCAAAAGGGGGGATTTGACCTGGCTAGTGTTAAAGTTCTATTAGGCTGTGGGCCTCTTGGTGACAGAGGCCAAGGCCAAATCATCTCTGTGTTGTGGTGCCAGCCCATATCACATCCTCAAGAAATGTTGGTTTTTTTAAAAAAAATTTATTGAAGTATAGTTGATTTACTATGTTGTATTAATTTCTCCTGTAGAGCAAAGTGACTCAGTTATACATATATATATACACATATACATATATATATATTCTTTTTCATATTCTTTTCCACTATGGTTTATCACAGGGTATTGAATATACTTCTCTGTGCTATACAGTAGGACCTTGTTGTTTATCCATCCTATATATAATAGTTTGCATCTGCTAATCCCATACTCCCAATCCTTCCCTCTCCCACCCACTCTCCCCCTTGGCAAGAAATGGCTACCGAATGAAAAAAAGATTATTTATGATTTCAATATCATATAATCATTGTAATTATAACCTGCTGTTTGTCCTGATAGATTGTGACTTTTTAGAACTGCACTGTCCAATATGATCACCATGACCCACACATAGCTTTTAAATTTTAATTTAAATTAAGTAAAATTTTAAAATTCAGTTTCTTCATTGTAATAGCCACATTTCACGTGCTTAATAAGCACACGTGGCAAGTGGTATCAAATAGAACTTTCTCATCAGCACAAAGTTTTATTGGCCAGCAGTGCTCCTGAAGGTGGAGACTTCATCAGTATCCCTCACAGACGGTGTTCAACCATGATTTCCTGAACTAATGAGAGTTAGACTCTCCTGGTAAATCTCAGCCTAGTCTTCATTTCTGCACGGAAGACCTCACTGAGTTCTGTTCTGTGCTCCCCCTGAGACTGAGGCAAATCCCTGTCTTGTCAGATTCTGACTCTTACACTGTACACAAAAATCAACTCAAAATGGATTAAAGACATAAGTGCAAGACCTACAACTGTAAAACTTCTAAAAGAAAACATTGGGGAAAATCTTCGTGCCATTGCTATTGGCAACGATTTCATGGGTATGACACCAAAAGCACAGGCAACAAAAACAAAAATAAACAACTGGGACTACATCAAACTAAAGCTTCTGCACAACAAAGGAATAATTGACAGTGAAAAGGCAACCTATGGAACGGGAGAAAATATTTGCAAATCATATACCTGGTTTGCAACTATATATAATCTGATAAGGGGTTAGTCTCCAAAATATACAAGGAACTCTTACCACTCAATAGCAAAAAACCCCTAATAACCCAATTTGAAAACAGGCTAAGGACTTGAATAGACATTTCTCCAAAGAAGACATACAAATGCCCAAAAGGTTCATGAAAAAATGCTCAAAGTCACCAATCCTCTGGGAAATGCAAATCAAAACCAAAATGAGGTTTTACTGCACACGTGTCAGGATGCTATTATTGAGAAAACAAAAGATAACAAGGATGTGAAGAATTGGAAAAATGCACACTATTTATGGGAATGCAAAATGGTGTACTGCTGTGAAAAACATTATGGAAGTCCCTCCAAAAAATTAAAAATAGAGCTACCATATGATCTAGTAATCCTACTTGTGGGTATTATCCAAAATAATTGAGATCAGGGACTTGAAGAGATATTAGCCTCCTATGTTCTTTTTTTTTTTCTTCTAATTTATTTATTTTATTAGAATATAGTTGAACATTTTGAAAACTCAAAATAAAAAATACTCCTTTTCATCCTTGTTCCAAACCACCCATTTTCCCCCTTTATGAGTAACTTTTGCTCAGAAACTGGAAGCAACGTAAAAAAAGTACTGTTTCCTTAATTAGGTAGTGCATTGAGGAAAAGTATAGTATAGTCTCCTATATTCATCGCAGCCCTGTTTACAACAGCCACGATGTGAAATCAACCTAAATGTCCATCAACAAGTGAATAACTATGATAGATACATACAACAGAATACTATTCAGTCTTTCAAAAAAAGAAAATTCTACAATATGCAACAACATAGAGGAAACTTGAGGACACTATGCTAATTGAAATAAGCCAGTCACAGAAAGACAAATACTGCATGATTCCACTTACATGCGGTATCTAAAACAGTCACATTTATAGAATCAAAGAGTGGAATGGTGGTCACCGGGCTGGGGACAGAGGGAAATGGAGAGTTAATAATCAATGGGCATCAAGTTTCAGTTAAGCAAGATGAATAATAAGCTCTAGAGATCTGCTGTACAACATTGTACCTATAGTCAAAAATTATGTATCGTACACTTAAATATTTGTTGAGGGCACATCTCATATTAAGTGTTCTTATCACAATAGAATAAAATAAAAAGTTTCTGCTTCCTATAAAAATGTCCCACCTTGTGGAGTGATGTTGCCTCTAGGCAGTAAAGCCCTCGGCAGCAGGGATGGCTCTGATGACTCTGCACCTCCGTCATCTGGCTCAGTGGTTGACAGAGCAGTCAAGTTTATCAAACAAAACCAATTAGGGAGCGTAAATTGCTGGCTTAGAGCAATGCCTCTGTTACACGTCAAGCTGACGGCAGGCAGGGGCGAGTGTTCCAGGCTGCATCTCTGCAGGAGGGTAGGACTCCTGTGTGACCCATGGGAGAGGGGAAGCAGGGGGACACGATTCACATAAAACACCAGCATGAAGGTCCTCATTTACCTAATGTCTAGTTCCTCGAGGCATCCCAGGTTCTTGAGAAAGTTTTCATGCTTTTTGGCTTCTGCCCTCTCAACTCCTTATATCTCTGATACTTCTTCTTCTTCTTCTTTTTTTTTTTTTTTGGTATAGTTTTTAAAATACAAAAATTGCAGAGGAATAGCAAACATCTCATACCTTTGTATCAAGAAGCGTCCTGACAGGAAATATATGGCAAAGGAGTGAGCAAGGTATAGGAAAGCCACGAGAGATAGTGCTGTACCCCAAGGATTCAGGAAACCTTAGCACCTTAAAGGCACAAGGTGGGGACCTGTTACCAGAACCTGACAGAGAGGGCTTCCTAATAGGAGCTTGCATTTCTGCAGAGAGGGAAGGAGTGGAGGAATAAATACCCTGACTCCCTCCCTCCCATCTCTGCCCCTGTTCCCAGCTGGATGAACCCAGTGGGAGCCAGAAGGCCGAGAATCTGAGCAGAGAGACCAGCCTCCTGGGGCATCGCAGGGTGGAGAATGGTGAAGTGTGGATCTGGAGGGCAACAGGAATAACCCCTATAACCCTCCACCTGGAATTAACTACTGGGAACATTTTGCTACTTTTGCTCCTCATTTAAAAAATAAATAAATAGAACTTCACAAGATAGAGTTAGAAGTCTTATTTGTTCACCTCACTGTTCCATTCTCCCCCTTCATCAGAGATAACCAATTTCATGAATTTGGTGTATGCCATTTGTGCATATGTTTTTTTTTAACTTTTATTACATATATATAAATAAGCACTGGATAGCATTATTTTGACTTTTTAAGATTTTTATATAAATGTTTTCATGTCGTGCATATAATTCTGTGAATTGCTTTTTTCATTCAATGGTGTATGTGTTTTGGAGAGATTTGCACATTAGTATATATCAATATATTTCATTCATCTTAACTGTTGAATAGTATTCTACTCTATTTATCTACTCTCCTACTGATGGATATTTACCTTGTTTCCAACATTCACTATTCAAACAGTGCTGCATCCAGGCTCAGAGGGTCTGAACATTCTCAACTTTACCAGAAATTGCCAAATTACTCTCCAGAATGGTTGTGCTAATTTATATTCTTACCAGCAACACATGAGGGTTCCTCTTCCCCCACATCCTCACCAACTCTCTGTATTTCAGATTTTAATTTTTGCCTACATAACAGGTATGAAATGGTATCCCATTGTTGTTTAATTGTCATTTTCCTGATTACTAGTGAAGGTGAGCAACTTTTTCAGACATTTATTGACCACCTGGCTTTCCTCTTCTGTGAATTGCCTGCCTCTATCTTTGCCTACATTTTACTGAATTGTTTCTCTTCTCCTTTGTGATTTGTAAGCCTGTATGTCTATTCTGGATGTTAAATCTTTGTGTAAAATGTGATTTGCAACCCAAGACACTTCTAATTAGCTCAGGATGAGGTTTTATAAAAATCTGAATCAAGGGCTTAACAGGTACAAGTATCTTCAAGGAAAGGAAAAGGTAAGGTGGTATTTGCTCACATTGCTCCAGGAATTTTTTTCCAACATACTGGAGAATAACAGGAAAGTCTCTAAAATTCCAAGGGAATCACTGCATTAAATTGGGGCTTGATTATCTCTTCTCCACAGAGGTGCCTTGTTCCCTGGCTCCAGATGCATGGCATCCCGAGGGGAAATTGTTGCTATGTTTTCAGCATCGGCTGTTTGGCCTTGATGACACACTCCATGATGAATTAATGCTGCCAAGGAGGCAGATATGTGCTGCGTTTCAAACCACTAAAGTATGTGAACTAAATCCCCCAATTCATCTCTCAGGAACAGCTGCCCGAGGAGAGGGTTCTCTCTGAAGACTCTGGTGACAAATTTAACTCAACACTGGCACCTTGTTTTAGAAGATGCTTCCTCAGCCAGCAAAATAATTCACATCAGGACACATCAAGAGACACCTCTGTTTGGGGAGAGGTGAGAGAGATTAGGTCCACCCATCATTTGTTCACCTGTGCAAACTTGTGTTTCTACTGTGTGGGCCCATCACTGAACACACTGCACACACGTCAGTGAATTAGACACAGGACCTGCCCTTGACGAATTCACAGAGTAACAGGGAGAAGGCTGTGTGAACCTGTGCTAGGTGCCATAGAGAGGAATGTGCAAAGGGTTATGGGACCATAGATGGAGGGACTAATCCTCCAGCTCCTTCCAGACTCAGCTCAAGAATCTTCCTACCCCATTTCTGTACACCACTCCTCTCTCTTCACTTCCCACATTGCTTTGGCATTGTCTGCTCGTGGGTTCCTCTCTCCAACAAGGCTTTAAGCCAGGGTGTCTCAACTTCAGTACTATTGACATTTCGGGCCAGATGAATGTTTGACTAGGGGAGGGGCTGTCCTGGAACTTTGCAGAATGTTCAACAGCATCCCTGACCCCTACCCACTTGTAACATGCCAGTATCACACACATGCATACACACACAACACACACTCACATACATTATGATAACCAAAAATGTCTCTAGACATTGCCAATGTCCCCTGGCATCCAAATCACCCCAGTTGAGAACCTCCTGTAAGCTCTAGCAAGGCAGTAACCACATTTTTTTCCTCTCTGATTCCTGGTGCCTTGGACAAGCCACTGTGAACCAAACAGAACTTTGCTTGGAGGGATAAGGAAAAGCCTTGTGTTAAAGAAGTATCGGATTTGGATTTTGAAGGATAGAGAGGAATAATCTATGTCAGCACTCTCCTGCAGAACTTTCTGTGATCATGGAAATATTCTATATACTTTGTAATACAGTAGGCACTACCATATGTGGCCTTCGAGCACCTGAAATGTGTGAACAAGAAACTGAAGTTTTAGCGACTTCCCTGGTGGTCCAGTGGTTAAGAATCTGCCTTCCAATTCAAGGGACGTGGGTTCGATCCCTGGGCGGGGAATTAAGATCCCACATGCCGCAGGGCAACTAAGCCTGTGCATTGCAACTACTGAGCCTGTGTGCTCTGGAGCCCATTGGCCACAACTAGAGAAAAGCCCGCACCGCATCTAGGGAAGCCCCACACCACAATGAAAGAGCCCATGCACTGCAACAAAAAGATCCCACATGCCACAACTAAGACTTGACAAAGACAAATAAATAAACGTAAAATTTTTTTTAACTGAATTTTTTATTTCATTTAGTTTTAATTTCTTTAAATTTCCAAGGCTACATGTGGCTAGAAGCTGCCATATTGGATAGCACAGCTCTAAGCATTGAGTAGCCTGCCCCACTGTAAGCGCTACTCACCAAATGTGAGTTTGGGTTTGGATAATTTCCCAGATATTCAGAAACATATTTACACTACCAGTTTCTCTGACCATTATCCAAGCCTAAAGCAATATGTTATGGAATAAAATGAATATTATCATGCATTATTCTACAGAGGTGATAAAAGAGGCTCACCCCACCCATCACAAAGCAACCAGGGACACCATTCTTGAGGGGCTTGAAGATGGATGCTGGTGGAATTCTCAGAATCACCCCATTTATTTAAAAGCAGCTCATCCACCTATCTATCCTTTCGCACATTTATCCAAGGAACACATATTGAGAACCTACCGTGAGCTCTCACTGAGATCACAAAAAATATGCAGAACAGTCAGAGAGACAAACGTGTAAACAACTAACTAGAATACATTACAAGGAGAGCAGTGATGGAGTCCTGTGTGTGAGATCTTAAGTGCCTGACATGGATAGAGAAAGCTCGACAGTGAAGCTGATGCTGAGCTGAGCCTTAGAGTTAGGGAGAAAACTAGGTGAGTCACTTTTCTAAACGTATCTGAACTATAAAAAAAAAAAAAAAAATCACCTAGAGGCTTTTTTAAAAATAAATTCTCTGGCTTCTTCTCTGGAAATTCCTGGCATAGAGCTTAGAGTTTCACACGTTTAGCAAGCACCCCTGGAAAATCTAGGAAAGAGGTGTTAGGAGGATGGGGCCAATAACTCCCATGTGTAGATAGGAACAATGTCAGGTCTTAGTGATGGTCCTGATACCTGATATGTATCAATATATCATACCTGCCATAAAATAAATGGCAGGAGATTGAAAATTGGCATTTTTTCTCAGATATCAAAAGCAATTGGAAAAGTGGGAGATTAAGAAAAATAAAAGAATTAAAGAGAAAAGGAAAGCCCATACATAAGCCCACCATCCAGACCTAATCATTGTCTGAAATTTTTTTTTCAATTGTGCGTTAGTTTCTGCTTTATAACAAAGTGAATCAGTTATACATATACATATGTTCCCATATATCTTCCCTCTTGCATCTCCCTCCCTCCCACACTCCCTATCCCACCCCTCTAGGAATTTTTGATAAATATTTTGCTGGTCTTTTTCTCTGTATACTCATACATACACACAAAACTGGAATAATACTGTACCTATTCTGCTTTTAAATATACTTTTCTATTTTAGAATAGATTTAGATTTAAAGTTGAGGCGGTGGAGATAGCCTCATCCACCAGAGGTCAGACAGCAGAAGCAACAAGAACTACAATCCTGCAGCCTGTGGAACAAAAACCACATTCACAGAAAGATAGACAAGATGAAAAGGCAGAGGGCTATGTACCAGATGAAGGAACAAGATAAAACCCCAGAAAAACAACTCAATGAAGTGGAGATAGGCAACCTTCCAGAAAAAGAATTCAGAATAATGATAGTGAAGATGATCCAGGACCTCAGAAAAAGAATGGAGGCAAAGAAAGAGAAGATGCAAGAAATGTTTAACAAAGACCTTGAAGAATTAAAGAACAAACAAACAGAGATGAACAATACAATAACTGAAATGAAAACTACACTAGAAGGAATCAGTAGCAGAATAACTGAGGCAGAAGAACAGATAAGTGACCTGGAAGACAGACCTGGAAGACAGAATGGTGGAATTCACTGCCATGGAACAGAATAAAGAAAAAAGAATGAAAAGAAATGAAGACAGCCTAAGAGACCTCTGGGACAACATTAAACACAACAACATTCACATTATAGGGGCCCAAGAAGGAGAAGACAGAGAGAAAGGAC
The DNA here is from genome assembly GCF_028021215.1 of Eschrichtius robustus. Classification (NCBI taxonomy): domain Eukaryota; kingdom Metazoa; phylum Chordata; class Mammalia; order Artiodactyla; family Eschrichtiidae; genus Eschrichtius; species Eschrichtius robustus. Next base: position 42,146,149 of record NC_090834.1, read on the forward strand.
TTGAGAAAATATTTGAAGATTATAGTTGAAAACTTCCTTAACATGGGAAAGGAAATAGCTACCCAAGTCCAGGAATCGCAGAGAGTCCCATACAGGGTAAACCCAAGGAGAAACACGCCAAGACACATAATAATCAAATTGGCAAAAATTAAAGACAAAGAAAAATTATTGAAAGTAGCAAGGGAAAAACGACAAATAATATACAAGGGAGCTCCCATAAGGTTAACAGCTCATTTCTCAGCAGAAACTCTACAAGCCTGAAGGGAGTGGCACGATATACTTAAAGTGGTGAAAGGGAAGAACCTACAACCAATATTACTCTACCTGGCAAGGATCTCATTCAGATTCGATGGAGAAATCAAAAGCTTTACAGACAAGTAAAAGCTAGGGAATTCAGCACCACCAAACCAGCTCTACAACAAATGCTAAAGGAACTTCTCTAAGTAGGAAACACAAGAGAAGAAAAGGACCTACAAAAACAAACCCAAAACAATTAAGAAAATGGTCATAGGAACATACATATTGAAAATTACCTTAAACTTGAATGGATTAAATGCTCCAACCAAAAGACACAGGCTCGCTGAATGGATACAAAAACAAGACCCATATATATGCTGTCTACCAGAGACCCACTTCAGACCTAGGGACACATACCGACTGAAAGTGAGGGGATGGAAAAAGATATTCCATGCAAATGGAAATCAAAAGAAAGCTGAAGTAGCAATACTCATATCAGATAAAATAGTCTTTAAAATAAAGAATGTTACAAGAGACAAGGAAGGACACTACATAATGATCAAGGGATCAATCCAAGAAGAAGATATAACAATTATAAATATATATGCACCCAACATAGGAGCACCTCAATACATAAGGCAACTGAAAACAGCTATAAAAGAGGAAATCGACAGTAACACAATAATAGTGGGGGACTTTACCACCTCACTTACACCAATGTACAGATCATCCAAATGAAAATAAATAAGGAAACAGAAGCTTTAAAAGACACAGTAGATCAGATAGATTTAATTGATATTTATAGGACATTCCATCCAAAAACAGCAGACTACACTTTCTTCTCAAGTGTGCACGGAACATTCTCCAGGATAGATCACATCTTGGGTCACAAATCAAGTCTTGGTAAACTTAAGAAAACTGAAATCATATCAAGCATCTTTTCTGACCAAAACTCTATGAGATTAGAAATGAATTACAAGGAACAAAACGTATAAAACACAAACACATGGAGGCTAAACAATACATTACTAAATAACCAAGAGATCACTGAAGTAATCAAAGAGGAAATCAAAAAATACCTAGAGAAAAATGACAATGAAAACACGATGATCCAAAACCTATGGGATGCAGCAAAAGCAGTTCTAAGAGGGAAGTTTATAGCTGTACAAGCCTACCTCAAGAAACAAGAAAAATCTCAAATAAACAATCTAACCTTAAACCTAAAGGAACTAGAGAAAGAAGAACAAACAAAACCCAAAGTTAGCAGAAGGAAAGAAATCATAAAGATCAGAGCAGAAATAAATGAAATAGAAAGAAAGAAAACAATAACAAAGATCAATAAAACTGAAAGCTGGTTCTTTGAGAAGATAAACAAAATTGATAAACCATTAGCCAGACTCATCAAGAAAAAGAGGGAGAGGTCTCAAATCAATAAAGTTAAAAATGAAAAAGGAGAAGTTACAACAGACACCGCAGAAATACAAAGCATCCTAAGAGACTACTACAAGCAACTCTATGCCAATAAAATGGACAACCTGGGAGAAATGGACAAATTCTTAGAAAGGTATAACCTTCCAAGGCTGAACTAGGAAGAAATAGAAAATATGAACAGACCAATCACAAGTAATGAAATTGAAACTGTGATTAAAAATCTTCCAACAAACAAAAGTCCAGGACCAGATGGCTTCAAAGGTGAATTCTATCGAACATTTAGAGAAGAGCTAACACCCATCCTTCTCAAACTCTTCCAAAAAATTAAGGAGGAAGGAACACTCTCAAACTCATTCTATGAGGCCACCATCACCCTGATACCAAAACCAGACAAAGACACTATAAAAAAAGAAAGTTACAGACCAATATCACTGATGAATATAGACGCAAAAATCTTCAACAAAATACTAGCAAACAGAATACAACAACACATTAAAAGGATCATACACCATGATCAAGTGGGATTTATCCCAGGGATGCAAGGATTCTTCAATATATGCAAATCAATCAGTGTGATACACCATATTAACAAATTGAAGAAGAAAAACCATATGATCATCTCAATAGATGCTGAAAAAGCTTTTGACAAAATTCAACATCCATTTATGATAAAAACTCTGCAGAAAGTGGGCATAGAGGGAACCTACCTCAACAAAATAAAGGCCGTATATGACAAACCAACAGCAAACATCATTCTCAGTGGTGAGAAACTGAAAGGGTTTCCTCTAAGATCAGGAACAAGACAAGGATGTCCACTCTCACCACTATTATTCAGTATAGTTTTGGAAATTCTAGCCATGGCAATCAGAGAAGAAAAAGAAATAAAAGGAAATTAAACCGGAAAAGAAGAAGTAAAACTGTCACTGTTCGCAGATGACATGATACTATACATAGAAAATCCTAAAGATGCCACCAGAAAACTACAAGAGCTAATCAATGAATTTGGTAAAGTTGCAGGATACAACATTAATGCACAGAAATCTCTTGCATTCCTATACACTACTGATGAAAAATCTGACAGAGAAATTAAGGAAACACTCCCATTTACCACTGCAACAAAAAGAATAAAATACTTAGGAATAAACCTACCTAGGGAGATAAAAGACCTGTATGCAGAAAACTATAAGACACTGATGAAAGAAATTAAAGATGATACAACAGATGGAGAGACATACCATGTTCTTGGATTGGAGGAATCAATACTGTGAAAATGACTATACTACCCAAAGCAATCTACAGATTCAGTGCAATCCCTACCAAATTACCAATGGCATTTTTTTATGGAACTAGAACAAAAAATCTTAAAATTTGTATGGAGACACAAAAGACCCTGAATAGCCAAAGCAGTCTTGAGGGGAAAAAACGGAGCTGGAGGAATCAGACTCCCTGACTTCAGACTATACTACAAAGCTACAGTAATGAAGACAATATGGTACTGGCACAAAAAACAGAAACATAGATCAATGGAACAGGATAGAAAGCCCAGAGATAAACCCACGCACCTATGGTCAACTAATCTATGACAAAGGAGGCAAGGATATACAATGGAGAGAAGACAGTCTCTTCAATAAGTGGTGCTGGGAAAACTGGACAGCTACATGTAAAAGAATGAAATTAGAACACTCCCTCACACCATACACAGAAATAAACTCAAAATGGATTAGAGACCTAAATGTAAGACCAGACACTATAAAACTCTTAGAGGAAAGCATAGGAAGAACACTCTTTGACATAAATCACAGCAAGATCTTTTTTGATCCACCTCCTAGAGTAATGGAAATAAAAACAAAAATACACAAATGGGACCTAATGAAACTTCAAAGCTTTTGCACAGCAAAGAAAACCATAAACAAGACAAAAAGACAACCCTCAGAATGGGAGAAAATATTTGCAAACAGATCAATGGACAAAGCATTAATCTCCAAAATACACAAACAGCTCAGGCAGCTCAATATTAAGAAAACAAACAACCCAATCCAAAAATGGGCAGAAGACCTAAATAGACATTTCTCCAAGGAAGACATACAGATGGCTAAGAAGCACATGAAAAACTGCTCAACATCGCTAATTATTAGAGAAATGCAAATCAAAACCACAATGAGGTATCACCTCACACCAGTTAGAATGGGCATCATCAGAAAATCTACAAACAACAAATGCTGGAGAGGGTGTGGAGAAAATGGAACCCTCTTGCAGTGTTGGTGGGAATGTAAATTGATACAGCCACTATGGAGAACAGTACGGTGGTTCCTTAAAAAACTAAAAATAGAATTACCATATGATCCAGCAATCCCACTACTGGGCATATACCCAGTGAAAACATAATTCAAAAAGGCACATGCATGCCAGTGTTCATTGCAGCACTATTTACAATAGCCAGGTCATGGAAGCAACCTAAATGCCCATCAACAGACGAATGGATAAAGAAGAAGTGGTACATATATACAATGGAATATTAGTCAGCCATAAAAAGGAACGATATTGGGTCATTTGTTGAGACGTGGATGGATCTAAAGACTGTCATACAGAGTGAAGTAAGTCAGAAAGAGAAAAACAAATATTGTATATTAATGAATATATGTGGAACCTAGAAAAATGGTACAGATGAATCGTTTTGCAGAGCAGAAATTGAGACACAGATGTACAGAACAAACGTATGGACACCAAGGGGGGAAAGCTGTCGGGGAGTGGGGGTAGTGGTGTGCTGAATTGGGCAATTGGGATTGACATGTATACACTGATGTGTATAAAATTTATGACTAATAAGAACCTGCTGTATGAAAAAATGAATTATATAAAATTGAAAAAGTAAAAAAAAATCCAAGTGGAGATATTATGTAGGCAAATGAATATAGATCTCGACAATTTATGACCAAAAACCACAATGTGTAATCTGTGTTTATTATTTAAAATTTTGTACTCCCTAAGCCTTAAAAAAAAGAAAGAAGGTTATGGCATAAGAGACATATAATAAACTGTACACACACACACACACACACACACACACACACAAATTTGAGGAGGTGGTACAAAGAGTTCCCATATACCCCACACCGTGTTTCCACAATTACTAATATCTTATAGCAATACTGTGCATTTGTCACAATTAATGTAACAATATTGTTACATTATTGTTAACAAAAATCCATACTTTATTCAGATTTCCTTAGTTATTTCCTAATGTCCTTGTGTTGTTCCAGGATCAGATCTAAGATACTATATTATACTTAGTTATCATGTCTCCTTAGGCTCTTCTTGACGCCTACAGAATCTCAGACTTTTCTTGTTTTTGATGTCCTTGACTGTATGAGGAGTACTGGTCACACATTTTGTAGAATGTCCTTCTTGGGATTTATCTGATGGCTTTCCCATTATTAGACTGAGGTCTAAACACACACATATCCTCAACACAGAATTCACAGTTGTTACCATTGTGTGATATTTGATTCATTTTTAAAAAACATATAGAATTGAAATTAGATTCCCTTCATTCAAATAATGCTATTTGCAGCAACATGGATGGACCTAGAGATTATCATACTAAGTGAATTAAGTTAGACAGAGAGAGACAAGTACCACACAATACTGCTTATATGTGGAACCTAAAATATGGCACAAATGAACTTATTTACAAAACAGAAATAGTCTCACAGACATAGAAAACAAACTCACAGTTATGAAAGGGGAAAGGAGTTGGGGAGGGATAAATTAGGAGTTTGGGATGAAAATATACACACTACTATATATAAAATAGACAACCAACAAGGACTTACTGTGTAGCACAGGGAACTATGCTCAATATCTTGCAATAACCTATAATGGAAAAGAACCTAAAAAAGAATATATATATATATATATGATATACATATGTATAATTGAATCACTTTGCTGTACATCTGAAATTAACACAACATTGTAAATCAACTATATTTCAATAAAATTTTTTAAAAAAGATTCCCTTCATTTAGCATGCCTATCTACTGTCTCACAACCATCCCTACCTCATAGATGCAAGCACTGTCTTCAATTTAGTGTCTAATCTCCCATCTCCACATTTTCCTTTTTATGTGTGTACACTCACACCTATACAACCAGGAAAATATGGTATTTCACTGCATTTTAAATTTTTTCCGTTAGTGGCATAATATACACATCATTCTATAACTTGTTTTTTTCACTCAACATTGTTTTTGAAAAAAGATAAATATTTGAGGGGATGAATGTGATAGTTAACTAGATGGTGAAACTCCTTTCACACTGTATACACTTAAAAGCTACCTTGATGTTCACTCTAAATATCTTACAATTTTGTTTGTCAATTATACTTCAATAAAGCTGAAAAAAACCCCAACATTATCTTTGTGTTTTGTTTTGTTTTTTTTCTGGGCTGGGTCTTCGTTGCTGCACCCTGGCTTTCTCTAGTTGAGGTGAATGGGGTCTCTTCTCCATTGCGGTCCACATGCTTCTCATTGCAGTGGCTTCTCTTGTTGTGGAGTACGGGCTCTAGGCATGCAGGTTTCAGTAGTTGCAGCATGCGGGCTTCAGTAGTTACAGCACGCGGGCTCAGTAGTTGTGGCGCAAGGGCTCTAGGGCACACGGGCTTCAGTGGTTGTGGTGCGCAGGCTCAGTAGTTGTGGCTCACGGGTCCCAGAGCACATGGGCTTCAGTAGTTGTGACACGTGGGCTTAGCTGCCCCACGGCATGTGGGATCTTCCCAGACCAGGGATCGAACCCGTTGGCAGGTGGATTCTTAACCACTGGACCATAAGGGAGGTCCATTTTGGGGTTTTTTTGTGCCTTTTTTATCCTTGTTGATTATTTATTTTAAATATAACAGTGTGTACATGTCAATCCCAAACTCCCTATCTATCCCTCCCCTTCCCCCTTCCCCACCCCGGTAACCATAAGTTCATTCTCTAAGCCTGAGTCTCCCAACATTATTTTTGAGAACCATTCATGTAGATCTACATAGAACAAGCTAGCTCCTTTCTTTTAACTTCTATATAGTATTCTATAGTATGACTGTAGGATATTTTATTCATTCTCTTCCTTTACACATGTACAGGAGACTCTCGAAAGTACATACCTCAAAGTAGAATTGCTGGTTTGTAGGGTATAGGCCTTCCAATATGGTTGTACGACTTCACACTCCAGAAACGATGTTTAAGTTTGTTTTCTTACATTCTTAACAACAATTAGTATCAGAAGACTTTTAAATTTTTTCCAATGTTAGGAAGTGAAATTAAATCTCATTAGTATTTTATTTTGAATTTTCCTTATTACTAGTGAACTTGAACAACATCTCATGTATTCATTAGTCATTTGGTTTCTTTTACCGTGAATTGCTTGTTCATCTTTTTGCCCACTTTTCTATTGGGTGTTTTTTTTTTTTTTTAATTAACTTGATAGCATTTTTTTCACATTTTTGGGGTAATAATCCTTTTCTTATTGTATGTGTTACAAATATATTGTTTCAGTCTGCTGTTTGTCTTTTAACATTACTACTATCTCATTTGTCATTTGGAAGCTTACATTTTGACATGGTCAAAGTTAACAATTTTTTCAATTTATGCTTTTTTTATGTATTGCTTAAGAATATATAAAATACATTTCCTTACCCTAATATCTTAAAAATATTCCGTTTTCTTCTAATTGTTACAATTTTTGTTTTTAATGGTTAGGTCTTTAATCTACATGAAATTTCTTTTTGTTTTTCATGTAAGATGAAAATCTAATTTTCTTTGTGTAGGAAGCCCAGCTACCTGGTCCCTTTGATTAAGTCATTCGTCCTTTCCTTTCAGATCTGTAATGCCAGCTCCATTAAATAAGTTTCCATACATGTACTTGCTTTGGAATTTCTAATCTGCACAACTGATCTTTTATCTATGACTCAACCAAAGCCACACTGTTTTACTTATTTAGCTTTAAAATAAACTCTGATAATGGGTGGAATAAGCATTCTTTTCTTGTTATTCTTTTTCAGAATTACATTGGATATTTTGGGGCTTTTATTCTATCACATTAATTTTGAGATAACTTTACAAGTTTTATGAAAAACCATGTTAGGATTTTTATTGGAATTGCATTAAAAATTTAGATTTATTTGGAGGAGCGTTACCATCTTTACCATATTGAATCTTCCTATTCATGAGTACTGTATATCTGTTTACTTTTTAAAAGCTTTTTATATGTTTTTCAATACCATTTTTGAAATTTTCTCAGCAAAAAATTTTACAAAGTTTTTGTTTTATTTACTCTTAGGCATCAAATTACTTTTATTGCTAAATTAGATTTTTTTTCAATTTCTTTGTATAATGCTAGCCTGTGGAAATGCTATTTGTTTTTGAAGGTAGTTTTATATGATCTGTCCTGTTGAGTGATTTTATTAGTTCTGAAGAATTTCTTAGGTTTTCTAAATAGACAATCATACCATGAATAAATAATGATAATTTATATTAGATGTAATTATAACACAGTATTGATGATGTGGTAGTGGATAACTTTGTCTTGTTTTTGACTTTAATGGAAAGCTTCTAAGCACTTGTTTTATGTAATATGATAAAATTTATTATGATATGATGTACGTTTTTATTAGATGCCTTTTTTCAAGTCAAGGATGTTCAAGTTTTCTTCTATCTACACTTTGTTAAGAATTGTCTTTTTAAGTCACAAATTAGTACTAAATTTTCTTGAAAGCTTAGTCTGCACCTTTTCAGTGATCATGTGGATTGTCTCTTTTACCCTGCTAACATGGTGAATTACACTGACAGATTTTCTTAAGTTAAAACTTCTGTACATCCCTGGGATAAATCATGCTAGGTTATATTTTTTAAATGTATTCTTCTATTCAGCTAAACTGGATCTGTTAATATTTTACTTGGATTTTTTACATCTATGTTTATAAGTGAGGTTGGCATGTGGTTTTCTTTTTCATACTGTCTTTGGTTTGAGAATCAAATTATATTGCCTTATAAAATAAACAGAATGGCTTTGTCTACTTGTCTACTCTCTGGAATAGTTTGTATAAGATAGGAATTAATTGTTCCTTGACTATAGTAAAACTCAGCTGTAAATCTTTCTGGCCCTGTTTCCTTTTCAGGAAGGACATTTTTGACTACTGATGCAATCTCTTGTTATTTTGTCACTACCATATTAGCAGTAGGTAACACTTACACAGTACGAGGCCCTTGTTCTAATCTAAGCATTTCAACAACAAATATTTGTTTAATCAACACAACAGTCTTATGATCTAGGTGTAGTTATTATTCCCATTTTACATATGAGGAAACTAAGGCAAAGAAAGGTTAGGTAGCTTGCTGAAGCTCACACAGTAACAGCAGAGCCAAAATCAAACACAGGCAGTCTGGCTGTAGGAGCTATGCTCTTAACCACTATACTATAGTAAATTTTTCTATTTCTTTTGGGGTAAATTGTCTTAATTTACATAGTTCTAGAAAATTATACCTTTCTTTCAAGTGTTCAAAATTATTGGCATAATGGTGTTATTGGTGTTATTAACATGATATTTTAAAATCTCTACTGTGCATTTTTTATCCCTAACATTATTTTATTTCTGCCTTCTCTTTTTCTTCATGAGTCTTGCTAAAACTTTTTTCTACCAGTCTCTCCCCACAAAGAGCCAGATTTTAATTGTAAGATGTATAGATTTGCTTTAAAATAATACAGCAAGGAATATATATATATATATATATATATATATATATATATATATATATATATATATATATATATATATATATATATAAAATCTGAAAAAGAATGTATATATTCTTTTCCCATATAGGTTATTACAAAATATTGAGTATAGTTCCCTCTGCTATACACTAGGTCCTTGTTGTTTATCTATTTAATATATAGTACTGTGTGTATGTTACTCCCAAATTCCTAATTTACCCTCCCCCCCAACCTTTTCCCTTTGGAAACTGTAAGTTTGTTTTCTATGTCTGTGAGTCTGTTTCTGTTTTGTAAATAAATTTTTTTTGTATCATTCTTTTAGTTTCCACATATAAGGGATATCATGATATTTGTCTTTCTCTGTCTGACTTACTTCACTTAGTATGATAATCTCTAGGCCCATTCATGTTGCTGCAAATGGCATTATTTCATTCTTTTTTATGGCTAAGTAATATTGCATTGTGTATATATACCACATCTTCTTTATCCACTCATCAGTTGATGGACACTTAGGTTGTTTCCATGTCTTGGCTATTGTGAATAGTGCTGCTCTGAACATAGGGGTGCCTTTATCTTCTTTGATTTATAGTTTTGTCTGGATGTGTGTGTAGAAGTGAGATTGCTGAATCACATGACAACTCTGTTTTTAGTTTTTTAAGGAACTCCATACTGTTTTCCATAGTGGCTGCACCAAATTACACTCCCATCAACATTATAGGAGGGTTCCTTTTTTTTTTTCCACACCTTTTTTTCCAGCATTTGCTATTTGTAGACTTTTTAACCATGGTCATTCTGACCCATGTGAGGTGGTACCTCATTGCAGTTTTCATTTGCATTTCTCTAATAATTAACAATGATAAGCATCTTTTCATGTACCTATTGGCCATCTATATGTCTTCTTTGGAGAAGTGTCTATTTAGGTCTTCGCCCATTTTTCAATTTTGTTTGTTGTTGTTCTTATTGAGTTGTATGAGCTTAAACAACCAATATTAGTTTAGATTTACAACATATTTTACTAATTTCTTTACTCATCTTTGCTTTGTTCAGTGGGTTTGTTTTCTCTTTACTGAAGTACATTCTTTAGTAGCTCTTTCAGCAAGGGTCTGTGGGCAGTAAACCCTCATTATATTTGAATTTTTTAATTTATCACTCATTCTTCAAAGTTCATTTAGCTGCACATAGAGTTCTAGCTTCATTATTCTTTTCTCTCAAGACTTTAAAGATATTATTCAATTTTTTTCTCATTTACGCTACAGGCAGTGTCATTGCTTCTTTGCAGGTGGTCTGCAACTCTACACTTCTTCTTGGAAATCTTTTAAGATTTTCCCTTATACTTGATGTTCTATAATTTCATCAAACTGTATTAAGTATGAAACTTTCTTATTTATTCTCCTTGTGATTTTTTTTCACTCTAAGAATGTGTGTTCCAATTTTGGAACACTTGAAGGCATTATCTCTTGAAAATTGCCTCCACCTTCTACCTGTTTTTTGTATTTCCTATTTCTGGAACTTCTACCAAATGTGTGGTGAGGCATCTCATTTTACACTCCACGTGTAGCTCTTTGTACTGCATTCTAAATCTACTGATTTCCTAAAGTCTGCTTTCTGATTTATTAATCCTCTCTTTGTCTGTTTTTAGTCTACAGTTAACAAATCGATTGAGGTATTTATTTCAATGATTCTATTTTTCATTTTCAGGATTTATATTTGGTTCTCTTTTAAACCCATCAATTCTCTTCCAGATTTGGGGAAAATAGCTTAGATACAGTACTCACTTTACACTAAAATATAATCTAGATGGATGCACAGCACTATAGGAAAGGAAATAAAAACCAAAAAAAGGTCATATTTGTCAAATATCTAGACAGGCATAGATTTTCTAGGTTTCAAATCACACTCTGCTTTCATAACATTAACAGAAAACAGTGATCATTTGAATATATAAACTTAAAATTTCTGAAGCTGAAAAGACAACATAAACAAAATTTAAAAGCACATGGTAAATTAGGGGCATAGCTACCAAAGTATGACAAAGTATTAATATCTTTAAAATACAAAAGCCTTATAGAAGTCAAGAAAAACACAAACAAAAAATACAAATGGCAAGAAGGACGTGCTCTCACTCCCTCTTGCGAGAACACTGGAATCACAACTAACTGCTGAACAATCATCAACAGGAAGACACTGGAACTTACCAAAAAAGATACTCCACATACAAAGACAAAGGAGAAGCCACAATGAGACAGTAGGAGAGGCACAATCACAATAAAATAAAATCCCATAACTGCTGGGTGGGTGATTCACAAACTGAGAACACATATACCACAGAATTCCACCCACTGCAGTGAAGGTTCTGAGCCCCATGTCAGGCTTCCCAACCTGGGGGTCTGGCAATGGGAGGAGGAATTCCTAGAGAATCATACTTTGAAGGCTAGTGGGATTTGATTGCAAGACTTCGACAGGACTAGGGGAAACAGACTCCGCTCTTGGAGGGCACACACAAAGTAGGGTGTGCATCGGGACAGAGGGGAAGGAGCAGTGACCCCACAGGAGACTGAACCAGACCTACCTGCTGGTGTTGGAGGGTCTCCTGCAGAGGCAGGGAGTGGCTCTGTCTCACCATGAGGACAGGGACACTGGTGGTGGAAGTTCTGGGAAGTACTCCTTGGTCTGAGCCCTCCCAGAGTCCGCCATTAGCCTTACCAAAGAGCCCAGGAAGTTTCCAGTGGTGGGTCGCCTCAGGCCAAACAACCAACAGGGAGGGAACCCAGCCCCACCCATCAGCAGTCAAGTGAATTAAAGTTTTACTGAGCTCTGCCCACCAGAGCAACAGCCTGCTCTACCCACCACCAGTCCCTCCCATCAGGAAACGTGTAGAAGCCTCTTAGAAAGCCTCATCCACCAGAGGGCAGACAGCAGAAGCAACAAGAACTAGTCCTGCAGTTTCCAATCCTGTGGAACAAAAACCACATTCACAGAAAGATAGACAAGATGAAAAGGCAGAGGGCTATGTACCAGATAAAAGAACAAGATAAAACCCCAGAAAACAGCTAAATGAAGTGGAGATAGGCAACCTTCCAGAAAAAGAATTCAGAATAATGATAGTGAAGATGATCCACGACCTCGGAAAAAGAATGGAGGCAAAGATCGAGAAGATGCAAGAAATGTTTAACAAAGACCTAGAAGAATTAAAGAACAAACAAACAGAGATGAACAATACAATAACTGAAATGAAAACTACACTGGAAGGAATCAATAGCAGAATAACTGAGGCAGAAGAACAGATAAGTGACCTGGAAGACAGAATGGTGGAATTCTCTGCCATAGAACAGAATAAAGAAAAAAGAATGAAAAGAAATGAAGACAGCCTAAGAGACCTCTGGGACAACATGAAATACAACAACATTCACATTATAGGGGTCCCAGAAGGAGAAGAGAGAGAGAAAGACCCGAGATAATATTTGAAGAGATTATAATCGAAAACTTCCTTAACATGGGAAAGGAAATAGCCACCCAAGTCCAGGAATTGCAGAGAGTCCCATACAGGGTAAACCCAAAGAGAAACACGCCAAGACACATAATAATCAAATTGGCAAAAATTAAAGACAAAGAAAAATTATTGAAAGCAGCAAGGGAAAAATGACAAATAACATATGAGGGAACTCCCATAAGGTTAACAGCTCATTTCTCAGCAGAAACTCTACAAACCAGAAGGGAGTGGCATGATATACTTAAAGTGGTGAAAGGGAAGAACAACCAATATTACTCTACCTGGCAAGGATCTCATTCAGATTCGATGCAGAAATCAAAAGTTTTACAGACAAGTAAAAGCTAGGGAATTCAGCACCACCAAACCAGCTCTACAACAAATGCTAAAGGAACTTCTCTAAGTAGGAAACACAAGAGAAGAAAAGGACCTACAAAAACAAACCCAAAACAATTAAGAAAACGGACATAGGAACATACATATTGATAATTACTTTAAACTTGAATGGATTAAATGCTCCAACCAAAAGACACAGTCTTGCTGAGTGGATAAAAAAACAAGACCCATATATATGCTGTCTACCAGAGACCCACTTCAGACCTAGGGACACATACCGACTGAAAGTGAGGGGATGGAAAAAGATATTCCATGCAAATGGAAATCAAAAGAAAGCTGAAGTAGCAATACTCATATCAGATAAAATAGACTTTAAAATAAAGAATCTTACAAGAGACAAGGAAGGACACTATATAATGATCAAGGGATCAATCCAAGAAGAAGATATAACAATTATAAATATATATGCACCCAACATAGGAGCACCTCAATATATAAGGCAACTGCTAACAGCTATAAAAGAGGAAATCGACAGTAACACAGTAATAGTAGGGGACCTTACCACCTCACTTATACCAATGGACAGATCTTCCAAACAGAAAATTAATAAGGAAACTCAAGCTTAAAATGACACAATAGCCCAGATAGATTTAATTGATATTTATAGGACATTCCATCCAAAAACAGCAGACTACACTTTCTTCTCATGTACACACGGAACATTCTCCAGGATAGATCATATCTTGGGTCACAAATCAAGCCTCAGTAAATTTAAGAAAATTGAAATCATATCAAGCATCTTTTCTGACCACAACGCTATGAGATTACAAATCAATTACAGGGAACAAAACGTAAAAAACACAAACGCATGGAGGCTAAACAATACATTACTAAATAACCAAGAGATCACTGAAGAAATCAGAGAGGAAATAAAAAAAAACCTAGAGAAAAATGACAGTGAAAACACGATGATCCAAAACCTATGGGATTCAGCAAAAGCAGTTCTAAGAGGGAAGTTTATAGCTATACAAGCCTACCTCAAGAGACAAGAAAAATCTCAAGTAAACAATCTAACCTTAAACCTAAAGGAACTAGAGAAAGAAGAACAAACAAAACCCAAAGTTAGCAGAAGGAAAGAAATCATAAAGATCAGAGCAGAAATAAATGAAATAGAAAGAAAGAAAACAATAGCAAAGATCAATAAAACTGAAAGCTGGTTCTTTGAGAAGAAAAACAAAATTGATAAACCATTAGCCAGACTCATCAAGAAAAATAGGGAGAGGAATCAAATCAATAAAATTCGAAATGGAAAAGAAGTTACAACAGACACCGCAGAAATACAAAACATCCTAAGAGACTACTACAAACTACTCTATGCCAATAAAATGGACAACCTGGAAGAAATGGACAAATTCTTAGAAAGGTATAACCTTCCGAGACTGAACCAGGAAGAAATAGAAAATATGAACAGACCAATCACAAGTAATGAAATTGAAACTGTGATTAAAAATCTTCCAACAAACAAAAGTCCAGGACCAGGTGGCGTCACACGTGAATTCTATAGAACACTTAGAGAAGAGCTAACACCCATCCTTCTCAAACTCTTCCAAAAATTAAGGAGGAAGGAACACTCTCAAACTCATTCTATGAGGCCACCATCACCCTGATACCAAAACCAAAGATACTACAAAAAAAAGAAAATTACAGACCAATATCACTGATAAATATAGATGCAAAATTCCTCAATAAAATACTAGCAGACAGAATCCAACAGCACATTAAAAGGATCATACACCATGATCAAGTGGGGTTTATCCCAGGGATGCAAGGATTCTTCAATATATGCAAATCAATCAATGTGATACACCATTTTAACAAAGAAGAAAAACCATATGATCATCTCAATAGATGCAGAAAAAGCTTTTGACAAAATTCAACACCCATTTATGATAAAAACTATCTAGAAAGTGGGCATACAGGGAACCTACCTCAACATAATAAAGGTCATATACGACAAACCTACAGCAAACATCATTCACAACGGTGAAAAACTGAAAGCGTTTCCTCAAAGATCAGGAACAAGACAAGGATGTCCACTCTCACCACCATTATTCAAGATAGTTTTGGAAGTCCTAGCCACGGCAATCAGAGAAGCAAAAGAAATAAAAAGAATACAAATTGGAAAAGAAGAAGTAAAACTGTCACTGTTTGCAGATGACATGATAGCATACATAGAGAATCCAAAAGACACCAGCAGAAAACTACTAGAGCTATCAATGAATTTGGTAAAGTTGCAGGATACAAAATTAATGCACAGAAATCTCTTGCATTCCTATATACTAATGATGAAAAATCTGAAAGAGAAATTAAGGAAACACTCCCATTTACCATTGCAACAAAAAGAATAAAATACCTAGGAATAAACCTACCTAGGGAGACAAAAGGCCTGTATGCAGAAAACTATAAGACACTGATGAAAGAAACTAAAGATGATACCAACAGATGGAGAGAGTATACCATGTTCTTGGATTGGAAGAATCAATATTGTGAAAATGACTATACTATCCAAAGCAATCTACAGATTCAATGCAATCCCTACCAAATTACCAATGGCATTTTTTACTGAACTAGAACAAAAAAATTTTTTAATTTGTATGGAGACAAAAAAGACCCCGAATAGCCAAAGCAGTCTTGAGGGAAAAAAACGGATCTGGAGGAATCAGACTCCCTGACTTCAGACTATACTACAAAGCTACAGTAATCAAGACAATATGGTACTGGCACAAAAACAGAAATACAGATCAATGGAACAATATAGAAAGCCCAGAGATAAACCCACGCACCTATGGTCAACTAATCTATGACAAAGGAGGCAAGGATATACAATGGAGAGAAGACAGTCTCTTCAATAAGTAGTGCTGGGAAAACTGGACAGCTACATGTAAAAGAATGAAATTAGAACACTCCCTCACACCATACACAGAAATAAACTCAAAATGGATTAGAGACCTAATTGTAAGACAGGACACTATAAAACCCTTAGAGGAAAACATAGGAAGAACACTCTTTGACATAAATCACAGCAAGATCTTTTTTGATCCACCTCCTAGAGTAATGGAAATAAAAACAAAAATAAACAAATGGAACCTAATGAAACTTCAAAGCTTTTGCACAGCAAAGGAAACCATATACAAGATGAAAAGACAACCTTCAGAATGGGAGAAAATATTTGCAAACAAATCAATGGACAAAGCATTAATCTCCAAAATATATAAACAGCTCATGCAGCTCAATATTTACAAAACAAACAAGCCAATCCAAAAATGGGCAGAAGACCTAAATAGACATTTCTCCAAAGAAGACATAGAGATGGCCAAGAAGCACATGAAAAGCTGCTCAACAGCACTAATTATTAGACAAATGCAAATCAAAACTACAATGAGGTATCACCTCACACCAGTTAGAATGGGC
This sequence comes from Eschrichtius robustus, assembly GCF_028021215.1. NCBI lineage: Eukaryota > Metazoa > Chordata > Mammalia > Artiodactyla > Eschrichtiidae > Eschrichtius > Eschrichtius robustus. The sequence continues at coordinate 42,162,866 of NC_090834.1, forward strand.
ATCATCAGAAAATCTACAAACAGCAAATGCTGGAGAGGGTGTGGAGAAAATGGAACCCTCTTGCACTGTTTGTGGGAATGTAAATTGATACAGCCACTATGGAGAACAATATGGAGGTTCCTTAAAAAACTAAAAATAGAATTACCATATGAGCCACAATTCCACTACTGGGGATATACCCAGAGAAAACCATAATTCAAAAAGACACATGCACCCCAATGTTCACTGCAGCACCATTTATAATAGGCAGGTCATGGAAACAACCTAAATGCCCTTCGACAGACGAATGGATAAAGAAGATGTGGTACATATATACAATGGAATATTACTCAGCCATAAAAAGAAACGAAATTGGGTCGTTTGTAGAGACGTGGATGGATCTAGAGACTGTCATACAGAGTGAAGTAAGTTAGAAAGAGAAAAACAAATATCGTATATTAACACTTACATGTGGAACCTAGAAAAATGGTACAGATGAATTGGTTTGCAGGGCAGAAATAGAGACACAGATGTGCAGAACAAACGAATGGACACAAAGAAGGGAAAGCAGCGGGGGGGCGGTGGTGGTGGTGTGATGAATTGGGAGATTGGGATTGACATGTATACACTGATATGCATAAAATTGATGACTAATAAGAACCTGCTGTATAAAAAAATAAATAAAATAAAATTCAAAAAAATATATATATAAATGGCTAATACACATTTTCAAATTGTTTTCCTTTACCAGTAATCAAATATATATAAATAAAAACAAACTATCTGACATCTGCCATATTAACAAAGTATTTTGCTTCTAATGAGAATATACAAAACGTGTTAGCTGTGAGAGCCTAAGATATGACATTTTGGGAAAAAAATTTGCAATATATACCAAGCACCTTAAAAGTGTTCTAACTTTTTGACTTATTAATTTCACTTTTAAGAATCTAACCCAAGGAACCAACCCAAAATACTGTGAAGAAAAATTATTCCATCTTTTTATAGCAAGGAAAAATGCGAAACAACCTAGAGCTACAATAAAGAGCGAAATATACAGTGGAATGGAGGAAGGATGAGTTGGGAGTTTGGGGTTAGCAGATGCAAAGTATTATGTGTAGAATGGATAAACAACAAGGTCCTAGTGTACAGCACAGGGAACTATATTCAATATCCTGAAAAAGAATACGTATTTTTATATATATATAAAAATCACTTTGCTGTACAGCAGAAATTAACACAACATTGTAAATCAACTATATTTCAAGAAAATAAATTTTTAAAAAGAGGGGAAATTGTTACATCTGTACAATAAAATATTATTCAATCATTAAAACTTATGCTTACCAAATTTTTAACAAAATACAAAAAACATGTTATAATCATATGTGAAACATTAAGTATATAAAACTATATGTAGGGTATAGCTAAAGGGCTAGATGAAAAGTATATATCAGAGTGTTGACAGTATGTACTTCTGGGTAGCAGGTGTATTGGTGACTTTTTTTTTTTTTTAATTTTATAGCTACTTTTATTTTTATTTATTTATTTATTTTTGGCTGTGCTGGGTCTTCGGTTCGTGCGAGGGCTTTCTCTAGTTGCGGCAAGTGGGGGCCACTCTTCATCGTGGTGCGGGGACCGCTCTTCATCGCGGTGCGCGGGCCTTTCACTATCGTGGCCCCTCCCGTTGCGGGGCACAGGCTCCAGATGCGCAGGCTCAGTAGTTGTGGCTCACGGGCCCAGCTGCTCCACGGCATGTGGGATCTTCCCAGACCAGGGCTCGAACCCGTGTCCCCTGCATTAGCAGGCAGATTCTCAACCACTGCGCCACCAGGGAAGCCCTATTGGTGACTTTTTTCCCACCTCATTATATGTTTTTGTACCTTCCAAATATTCCATAATGAAAGTCTATTATTTTTATAAATTTAAAATTAATTAAGGATTTTTTAAAACTTTCTCAATAAATTGGAAGGAACTGGATTCCATCTTAAATTCTTCAGTCATCCTCACCCTCTCCCCCTTCAAAACAAGTCCTTTCCTCATCTTTCCCATCAGGACTGTTGGATTGTCTTGGCCAGGGGGTAATGGGTCAAGTTGAAAGTGAAAAGTACAAATTAATCTGAGCAACAAAACTCAGGCATTTGACAGCACTTCTCAAAAGCAGGCATTTCATGTCTGAGATGTTGAAGTGCGTTAGGAAGATTTAAGAGTAAACTGTCCTATGGGAAGTTGCTAACTTGAAATCCAATATTTAAAAAATATGACATCTCAAGATAAATAGTTTTCTTTTAAATTTCAGGTTGTGGTCAATGGGGATTCCTAAGACTAAGAATCAGCTCATTTTTATTAAAAACTTAAAAATGACTTAGTGGTTAAGGAAGTTGTGTCAGTTTGAGTCCCTCAAGAAACGGACATCAAGGCAGAATTAGACTTTTCAGAGATTTATTGAGAGAAAAGCCTGTGAAGGATGAAAGTGAGAGGGAGTAGTTAAGTAGGGAAAGCAGACCAAGATGCCAGTCTGACATCCATGAAAGGAGAGGGGGAAGGGAAATGGGTTGGTAGGAAGAGCCCCAGACTATAGGGCAGTTCTGAGAAAGCCTTGGTCAAGTCAAAGAGGACTGCCCAATAGTAGAGTCCCATGTTGGGCAGAAATGGCCCAAATCTAGCACCTCTGCTGGGCCCAGTCAGTGGCAAGGAGCAGCCTGGGGTAAGCCTGCTCTCAACATCACCCTGATGAGCATCACATGACCCTGAGCGTAGCAGCTGGAGGCCGTCAGCCAGCTGCAGGAGGTGTGATTAGTGCCCTTCATGGCTGCCGTGGAAATGTATTTAAAGTATGCTCTCTTCCAGAGCCTGCTTTCCAACCCCCAAATAAAAGCAAAACCAAAAAACCCACTCCCTAAAACAGTAACTGGTAGACTGCTTATATCTAGAGAAAACATTAAGCTTTCCTTTAAGCAAGATTGTAGAAGAATTCAGAACCTAGCATAGTGCCTGGCACGTTACATGGACCTGTGAGTATCTGCTGACTAAATTATGTCACTTCATGTCTCATGAAGTATAATAACATGGCACTCTTGATTAAACCCAGAGACCGTAGACTGGACATTTCTACACATTTCTACAATGTGAACATTGTTAGGTGTCTTTACAGGTAGATACATTGAGGCTCAGAGACGTTAAGTCACTTGCCCAAGGTCAAACAGCTGGTAAGTGGTGGTTCTGGGATTCAAACCCAGTGCTGCCCTAGACCAGTAGTCCTCAACCCTGGCTAACCATCAGGATCACCTGATGATCAGACTTCACCTCAGACCAATAAAATCATTATTTCTGGAGGTGGGCCCAGGTGCCAATGTTCTTCAACAAAGCTTTTAAATATAGGAAGTTCTAATGTTTCCAAGGTAGAGCGCTACTGGTCTACTCCAACCCCTTCTCATATTGCAAATTGGGTAACAGTCTCATAGAGGCGAAGTTATCACATCCCAATCACATCCCAAAGCTAAAAGAGTTGGAACCAGAGCTCAAATGAAGAGTTTCCTAATCTATGCTGCCCTCTGGCAGCTCACCTGGGGTTGGCTATTCTTCCACAATCTGTTGTACCACACGGACCAGGCAAAGGCAGAGGGCTCGGCCTATATGACAGTCCTTGTGTGCCCCCTGGTGGGTTAAAATGGTAAAGAGCCACTACCTTGAACAGTACTTAATAGGTAATAGGATGAAGAACTCTACAGGCCAGTGGCTTGTCTCATCAACGTGCCGCATGTAGGTTTATACAAGCCGGCTGTTAGCTGGTGGCACTTTACATCATCCTTGTACTTGGAAGGAAGAAAACCACATCATCAACACAAAAACACAACCACTCTGGATTTATACAGTGCCTTGCCTCTAAGACTTGCTATTCAAGGCCAACTTTAAAGCATATAAGACACTGTCTCATCTAAGAACTCTGGGAGAAATTTTTTTTTTAATCTTTTATTAAGGCAGTAGAGTCTTGTGGTTCACCTCTCAGGCTTTGGAGTCAAACACACCTGAGGACAAGTTCTAGCTCCACAATTATTAATTTTATAAACGTTGGTTAGCCACATGGCTCAGTTTTACCACCTGTAAAATGGTCATTATAATGCCTAATTCATATAGTTGTCGTGAAGAGTAAATGTGTATGTAAAGGGCTTGGCACTGTGCCTGCAATGTATTAACCCCCCCCTCCACTCTTACCCCCCACAAAAGGTTATTGTTACTATTACTGGAGTGGACCCATGGTGGGTGCATTTTTGCCCGGCCTGGACAAAACTCTCAAATAGGAAAAGACTGTGCTCTCTTAAATGATCTCTGCATTGGTGTCTGCTTCCCCTCATCCCTCAGAGAGAACCTTTTGCTCTCTGCTCCCCACTTCACCGCAGCCTTTCACACACTCTCTCCACTGGGAAAAGAATCTGGAACTCGGAACTTTCCTGCATCGAAATATTCTCATCCCTGGGGCAGTCTCACGTGAAAGGGATAGAAGATGAGGAGAAGCCAGCAAAGGAAACTGAGGAGTGATGGATGCAACAGGAGAGAAACCAGGAGAGTGTTATCCTAGAGGCCACGTGGAGTGTCTCAAGATGGAGGAAATGACCAACTGAGTTGAATGCTGTGACAGGTCAGGGAAGATGAGGACTGAGAATTGACCATCAGATTTAATAAAACGGAGGTCACTGGCCACCTTGACAAAAGCAATTTTGCTCTCGTGGTTGTGGTGAAATTCTGAGTGGAGTACGGAATTGGGTACATTTTTCTGTAAAGAGGAGCAAAGAAATGGGGTGGGAGCTGGAGGGCAAATGTTTCTGTTTTAATATGGAAGCAATAAGAGTATATTTACAATGCTGATGGGAATAATCCAGTGTGAGAGGGAAATTGATGATGCAGAAGGGAGAGGGAAGGATTGCTAAAGCAGTGTTCTTGATAGAGCAGAGGCAACGGGATTTAGTACACCAGTGGAGGGCCTTCCACAGGAGCGCAGACACAGTTTATTTATGATAATGAGGTGAGGGGCAGGGTCTATGCACAGAGATGCCCTTAGGTGGGTAGATGGGATGGTAGCCTGTGCAAGTTGTCTCCTGATGGCGTCTGTCTTTTCTGTGCGGTAGGAAGCAAGGTCATCAATGAGAGCAGTTGCTACTAAGTGAAATAAAATCTCCTAAGAGAACAAGTAAAATCTGAAAAAGAATATATATATATATATATATATATATATATATATATATATATATATATATATATATATATATATCACTGAATCACTTTACTGTACACTTGAAACTAACACAACATTGTAAATTAACTATACTTCAATTTTCAAAAAGAGAGAATAAGTGAAATATTCATTTTTAGAAATATAACTCAAAGAGTGATGGTAAAGTGGTCTACTGGGTAAGAGTCTTTGCTGAAAACCCTAAAATAATGAAATTCACATGAAATGCCAACTGAAGTTTGGATAACAATAAACACACATGTGATGCTCTGAATGTTCTTTATTTTCTAACAACTATTTAAACCACACATCAAAACGCTCTGTAACATAATTTAAGAAAACTTCTGCAAATTTTAGTGTAGAAAGTAGACCCCGTTTACCTACCATCAAAGCATCATGCAAACACTTATTTTCTTAGAAGCTATTTAGCTTTGTGGTATTACTTTCAGGTGATGGTACATTTTAATTCCATACACCACAATGAGCATTCACTCCAAGCACATAACTCTTTAAAATAAAACAACATACATTTCTTTTGAACCATTTCAGATTCAGTTGTTTGGGTTTCTTTTTTTTCCCCATAAATTAAAACTAAACTCAAAAAAAACCAAAAAAAACAAAAAAAACTAAACTCAATCTCCTTCCCCCAGTCATAGCCTCGAGCTCATGGCAGATTTGTACGAAGTACACCAACGACTCCTCAGAATCCTCCGCTAGGGACACCCGTGGCTCATGTCATCACAGGTAGAAGAGAGAATTGGCTAATTCCAAACTTGGTTCTTTATGAGTGCTTTGTGCCACCAGAAAGGTCAGCTTGTGTGCATACTGACACGGGGCTGGAACACTGATTAGGCCCTAAGGAGGAAAAAGTATTGGTAATGATTAAGAGGATAACTTCCTCTTCAAAGTGATATTATTTTCCTGAGTTTTTTCATCCACTAGTTTTATACACGATAGAATGTAAGTCAATTAGAACCAAACTCAATCAACAAAGGGCACCCTTGCTCCTGGGAACTTAAATTCACTGAGCAAGATGGGAGAGCAGAGAGGGCCAGTCTGGCTTCCCGGCGCTGGGACCTGCAAGCCACATGCTTAGGGCTGATCTAAGTTTCCTACAACTTGATGTTCCAAGGGGCTCAGAGCAAATCTTGGCTTTGGACTTGGTGAGCAGCTCTGGGCCTAACGTATAGGAATACAGAACAGAGCCAAGCCTGTTACTTTCCCACCAGACACAACATCTGAGTTGTCTTCAATTGCCTCATCTGTAACTTGGAAATAACAATACCCTGATTTCCTCCCAGGCTGGCGTAAGAACATGTATATAATAAAGTCTTCTAGAAATTATCAATGCTAATGCATTATAAGAGTTACTGCTATTTTATGCCTATGATAGAGTGGGTTTCATCCACTGTGGACTTAAGAAGTCATTCACTCATCCATTCATCCCTCCTTTGTGGAAAATCAGGCATTGTGCCAGGGGTTGGGACACAAAGGTGAATCGGGTGACAATTCCCTGGTAGGCACCTTGAGTACCACTCTGTACCTAAATAAACAGCTGTCACTCACTGGCCAGTTGTAGTAGAGGTGGCACAGCTTGAATGTGAGTCTCTGCATGTGGTCGGGCTTCAGGCCATTGTCATCATAAATGACATTATAGTAGGTGGGACTAATGGTTCCCCGACAGGTGACCCGGCTGATCAAGTAAAAGTCATACCTGAGGGGAAAAGACGGACTGTGAGAAAGAAGGCTCGCAGAACAGGACCAAACCTGACCACACACAGTCAAAGCTTTGTTAAAAACGGATTTTCTAACAGACTTGCCATTCAGGCCGCGTTGCTCCTGAATCCACGATGGTGCCAGGTGGTGGGTTCTGCAGAGTTCGGCCTGTTTCCGTCAAGAATCGTGGCAGGCACTTCTTCCTGACCACGATCACTGACAGTTTGGGGCTTGGAATAAGAGAGGCAAAATAAAAATAAATAAATAAATAAATAAATAATATGGAGAGAATTAAACCAAGCCATGCAACTTTCTATTTATTTATATTTTTTTTTTGGTAATTTTAAAATGAAATAAATTAATTGATCAGCGAAACATTGCAAAACAAAGAAAAGAAAAATTACCCCCAACCTCCCCTCCCCCAGAGACACAAACAATTTTTTAAATCAAGGACTGTCTTCATTTGTTGCAAAAGCGTGGTATGCTCAGTCATTTGACCAATTTATATCACTGAAGGGGGGCAGGGAACAATAGTTCACAGGACAATGAACTACAATCAGCACTTCTAAAGAAAGATTTTCCAGAATTATCCGTGGAGACAAGATTTTCTTCCCATTAGCAATCATCTATTTTCACCTTCACTCTTCTCAATTTCTGAATAGCAAAGGAAGAACCAGAAGTTCCTCTTATTCCTCAAATCAACGCTTCTGAATCCTGCAAAACACGCACCTGGGAGGATCGATGGATGGTCCACATACACATATGGGCCAAATGCTAAATGACCAAGTGTTAAGTCAGTATTTGGTAAAATCCAAATCCAAATATTCACCCATCATGGAAGAAACCTCTAAGATGCAAGGGTCACTGAAATTTCACTTTTAAGTGTTTTAATTATTTAAAAAATATATTATTGTTTTCAATCTTGAAACTTTTTAAAAGTTGATGTTATAGTGCAGGAGAACTAACTCCTTAGCACCGTCAGCTGCTAAGTTTACTCCTGCGATCCCCAAATTGCATGGGGGTGATTCTTAACAAAATCTAACTAACCCAAGGTCAGCGGGGAATGAGAAATTTTGGCTCTGATATTTTGGATACAGCTAAAGGTGGTTCTGCCTCCAAACTACGATGCTCTCCCTCCTTTTCTGATGGTCACTAATGAGGTCAAGGCTCAGCTCCTTTGGGGCTCGTGGCTGCGACACTTTGGTTGACGGTGGTGATGACGGTGTAACCCTACAGACCAAGCTCTATGCACAGTGGAATAAGATGTTTTCTGAGGATTTTAAGAAGCCAACTTAAGATCGTCATCCTCCTCCATTTTCTAGTTCTAACATTTTTCTTGCACTTACCACTTGATACAGTCATGGAGGAAAATATACCAAGACATTGAACCTAGAAATGTGACAGTAGAGCAAGGTACTTGGTGTTTAGCATGATCTGATTTTCATATGCAGCCCAGCTTTCACAGCACACACACCATTCTCAGCACCTTCTGCAGACCTGAGCTGCACATCAGTGCCTGCACGTCAGAGGCTTTTGCCCTGTGTGTTGATTTAGGCCTCAAATTAGAAACCACAGCTTGTTTTTTTCCCTAGCATGTTAATATGTATGAAGCACCTTCAGCTGCCAGCAGCCCTGCAGGCTTCCTGCTGAATCTCAGTGTCAGGCGCTGTGGAGGATTCCTGCCTTCTTCTGGTGCCCCGACTCAGGGCCCCCAAAAGCTCATACCACCCAGACTATCGACATAATACCATCCCAACTACCCTCCAATCTAGGGTTGGTTGTACTCGCATAATGCAGAAACGGAGCGAAACTTAACTGCGTGGAAAAAAAAAGAGATGCTGGCATATAGTAATTTTAATAGTTGCGATGAATGTGCTAGAACTGCAAGTGGGGAAAGGATACTAATTTGATACCTGGTATTTGAACTTGCTTCTGACACACTGCTCAGCAGCTGTGGAATTTCATATTCAATGAGTGTTTTTAGCTGACCATCCCCTACACCGTCACGGTACACAATTATCCGTGCTGGCAAACCGTGGTTATGCTTGTACCATCTGTTCAGTGCCCCTGCAGGATTTGGTGTTAGTAAGAAAAGAATGACTTGCCTGATGCCAACAAAGAATAACATTCCCATATATTTCAACATTTAAATAGCTTGCTAGTTCAGACCATGATAAGATAGGGTAATACCTAACTTGGGTTGTATTTGCAATAATATAAAAATGGATACCTTTCCAGAACATTCCTGCAACTCTGCTATTTAAGGAATCATTATGGTTTTTATGGCATAATATATTCTCAAACTTAGCATATCTCTTTAGTAAAATTTTAATATTTAAGCAATAAATTAAAATTTAATTCATGCAATAGACATACAAATTTCCCAAACCCAAATTAATACTAATTTAGTTTCTTTAAATCTATAAATCCTCTCAATAAGGACAGACTGGATAATTTTATGTAAATTTCTTCTCTAATGAGCATAAATATGAAAACATAAGGAAAAGACTTGGCTGTTCCTCTAAAAGCATCTCTTCACATGGATTCACCCATCAGTCTCGCTGACAATATGAACTCTGAAAAATTTCCACTCGCTCTAAGAAATTGCCTAAAGAGCAGAGACCAGACAGTAACTCCTACCCAACACAAACTTTTCATAACTGCTACTAAGGTTTTGAAGTGAGGGGAAAGTAATATGATAAAATATTTCTTTTCATGCATATACGGCACCATTGTTTTAGGAGAGTTTATTGTCCAGGAAATTCATTTTAGTTTGATAGAAGATGACCATATATGTAAGTCCACTACCAAAATATGTCACCAAATTCACCTTTTTTGGAAACAAATATTTATGACTCCCCCCAAAGTTTATAGTTGGGACGATGCAAATCAGGGAGTGACTTGCACAGGTCACATTGCTAGGGAGTGGCCAAGCCAGATCCAGACCAGGGTTGGAAAGGGCATGGGAACCCCAGACCCCCTCTTTCTACTGCATCCCACTGTAAGGAGGGCACCCTCCCCACCTGCTGTCTTTCCCATCTTCTCCTGCCATGCCACTCTTGATCTGTCAGCATCCCCATCCCAGCCCCAAAAGCTTCTCTCCTATTTCTAGACCCAACGCTGGTCTGTCATAATCCTTGCTCCTCCATGTTAGGTTTCTTTTGACCTTCAAACTGCTTGCAAGAGCCACCAGCAGCTACAAACTTCTTTTCCTCCTGGCTTTTAGTTTATCACACACAGACACAAATGTAAATTCTACAGAGCCTGTCTGTTAGCTTGAGTCAGGCCACAATTTCAGGGTCTCCAACTGGGTCAGTCAACTCAGGCAGGCTTGAGAAGTCTGTTTCCACCTGTCTGGTCTGCTAGAGGCTTATGAATTTTGGGTCTGAAAGAACAGTGCTTGGAGCCCACCCCCATTGTTACATTTTTAGTACCGGTCATGAAAACTTTTAAGCAATCTGCAACATCAGCCGATGTTCTCTGAAGGACACAGCGGGAGAACCATCTAAAGTAAGCAAAGAACAAAAGTAAAGTTCAATTTCAAAATTTCTATTCTAAGCATGCATTAGTATTAAGAAATAGACATAAGTAAATTAACGTTCATAATTTTATGTACACTCTATGATCACAATTATATTAAAATGCTCTCCCTCACCGCCCCCCCCCAAATAAAATTTATTGATACGAGAAACTAAAGCACAGTGCTAGCATCAGACGTCTCTGGGTTCAAATCCTGGCTGGTATACTCACCAGCTATGTGACTTTGCTATGTGAACCTAAGCCTCAGTTTCCTCATTTGTGCCAAGGAAATTTATAAGATAGTAAGGTAGTTAGTACCTCATAGAGTTGTTGTAAAAATTAAACTAGATAATATATGTAAAGTACTTAGCACAGCACTTGGTACATAATAAGCATTGATAAATAGAGGCCACTACATTATTATTATAAGGGAATTTATTAGTTTAGCAGATCTACTTTAAAAATATTCAAAGATTTCTTAAGCATAAACTTCATTTCTGTAGGTAAGTTTCTGGGAATTGAAATCTTAACATGATTAACTTATCTAGATTTCAGAAGCAAGTTCTCTTGCTAAAATTATTCATTAAAAGCACTTGGAAAATGAAGATCATGACTTAGTGGTGTATATGTGTCCACATTATTCCAGTTCTCTAAATCTGTGCAATAATAATGATGCAATTAGAAATGCTGCTAACTAGCCGGAAGTCCCTTATGTGCTTGATTAAGGAAGTGACACACAGAACAGGGATCTCATACAACCTGAAATCAGAGGCACGCAGTTACACTGCTGCTTTTCCTGTTTCTCACAATCCCAAATATATACCTGATCACAATTTAGTGGAGTAAATCACATAGCTTAATTCTAGGAAGAAAACATGGTTCAAAACAGCCTCAAAACACATTGTTTAGTTACGAATATTGAAACACTTCTAAGAACTACAATTTAACATGTACTATGAGTCAATGCTTAATGTGTTAGCCCTCATCCTTGCCTATGTTTTTAATAGCTGTGTAAACAACCACCACATCGAGTTTCTGCAAGCATTAAAAATAACAATAATAACAGCAAGCATGTCTTGAGCATTTACCGTAATAGGTAAGTGGCAGATAAGGATATAAATCCAGGCAATCTATTCTCAACTGCTTGACATCGTGTATGTAAACTTCCTAGTATGGAGCCCAATACAGTGCAGGTGTTCAGAAAACAAATGCACAAGAATTTCTACACGGCCATCATTTGGGGAATATGATTTGCATACGAGCAATAGCTTGTCCTAATGAATGTATAAAAATAGTTTTTTAATGAAGCTACATTTTACCCCAATATTATCCATCACATTTATATATGTAAGTATAATTTATGACCATAAGTGTCCATATTTTAAAAATGAGTGAAGAATACAAACTATTCCTTGCTGTAAAGTCTTTAGTTAAACCACAAGTAATAGTCTAAATAACTGAAGAATATGTTAGGGTAATTTTAAAAGTACCTGGTGACTCTGGGGTTAATATTGGCCACAAATCCAACCACCACCATTCCCTGGCTGAATGCATCTTTACAGACATCAATACCAACCACCATCAGGGACTTTAACTGTAAAATTAAAATTTTTCATGATTTAATGGAATGAGGTATTTTCCCACGCAATGATGTAATATGAAGTTTTCAAAAGACTGTCCCTAGTTATTGAATTATTTAAGTTAAGCTATGTGCCAGGGAAATCAAGGTCGAGATGAGGCAGATTATTAAACCAGAAACCAGAGAAACTTAAAGATGGAGGGAATAAGAAGAATCTGCTTCAAACAAACAAACAAACAAACAAAAAAGATGGAGGGAAGAATATAGTACATACTTTGCTTAAGAGACTCACTGTAATCAAAAATGGCCACCATCCTTTATGGGGGTGGGCAAGGGCCATCAGTGGCTCAGGAGATACTGGTAAAGTGGTCCATCCATTTATCCCCTGTCTCTAGGCTGAAGGAATCTGAAGGGAAATTCCATTCCCCGTTCTTCAGCTCTCTAAGGAATCCTCACTTGTCTATGCCCTCCAGGAGGGGCAGCTGGGGGTAACCTTGTACATCCTGGTTAAGGGAGTAGGCAACATTCCCTCATTCCTCACCCTCCTCACTTCCTCCCATGGTGGCCATAGTTCAGGAAAGAGGAGAAGATTTTCTCAGTTCCCAACACAACTTGGAGGTTTGTATCACAGGCTCTGCCGGTTCCCCAAGCTCTGAGGGGGGCGTCCCATCCAGGGTGCAAGGTTACTCTGCAAAGTATCACCCTGCTGAGAGCAGGTAAAGGCAGAGGCCATGCAGCACAGATTTTAAACCACGGCTGGGAGGCTCCAAATCAAGTGCCTCCAAGTCGATGCCAAACTAGATTCTCTTTCACGAAAGATTCTGTTATTGGCTTCACTGAAGCTCCATGAGAACAGGGGCCACGCCTCACCTTCTGGATGTCCTCCCAGTGGCTGGTGTAAAGGAACCCAGAGCAGACGAACAGACAACCAACCAACCCAACAAACAAACAAAGCAAATATTTCTAGGATCACGTGAAAATATCTCCTCCTACTTTGATTTAATTTTTAAAATTCATTAATAGATAGATTGATGACTAAAAGGAAAAGAGTGACGGTTCCTCACAGGGATCTCCACAGCCCACAGCTCGCCTCCGAGTTTACAGGTCATTTGCAAGGCAATCTTGGTGGCGATACTCATCATCATCCCCTGTTTATTCAACGTCTGAGCAAGCACACACTGGCTGGGGACTGGGCAGTCGGAGCTCAAATATTTTTTAATGGAATCATAATAGCTCTTCTGATTAGAAGGCAGAATACACATTACCTGAAAGCAAAAAAAAACAGGAGAAAAGAAAGTCGATTTACTTATGTTCAGAGGAAGCAAATATTAACATACCCACAGTTCTTTTTTTTTTTTTTTTGGCCACACCACACAGCTTGCAGTATCTTAGTTCCCTGACCAGGGATCGAACATGGGCCATGGCAGTGAAAGCACCAAGTCCTAACCACTGGACCACCAGGGAATTGCCCCTACAGTTCTTCTCTTAAATGGCCTTTAAAGAGCAATGAATCTAAGCCATTTGAAATGCCTTCTCATCAGCCGTCCACTCTGCAAAGCCCCCCTCCAACCCTACCACTTCCCTTGGCTCTTCCTTCCTCCTTGCTTCTCTGCCAATTTGATTCCGCCAGTCTCCTCAAATTCCCTTCCATCCTAGCTCTTTCTCCAGCTGCCTCCCTTACTGCAGTGATCCTTCCCTGTAGCTCTCCAGCTGTCATCCCCACTGCCTCCTCCCCAACTTCATCCACAGATAAGCAAAGCGGAGAGTTAGCTTAAATTGTGGTCTTTTTCCCATTAGGCACTGGACAGGCAAAATAAAAGGAAGACGCAACGACACATTATTTGTTAACTTGGACTTGAGTGTAAGGTATGAGGGGAGGGAAAATAAGGAAAAAGAAGCTTCAGGTGCTCTGGTATTTTTAAATTCCACCCTTCTCTCTCACTGCCCCTACTTTCCATCAGGTACTTCCCTCACAGAAGGACCTCTCCTGGCCTAACTCCATCTCCTTCCTATGCTTTATTCTCTACTTTCAAAACACCCAAATTACAGAAAAGATAGGCACTGTCATAATTAACAGAAAACAAAGTGATTTTTTTCACCTATAGGACTTCATTATCATAATGTCAAGGGCTAAAATTATTTACACTTAATTATATAAAGTTGGGAAAGATATTTTTAAATTATCAGCAAAATTCTCTTAGGGGGGCTTCCTGCCTTCCATCCCATGAGTCTGGGGCTAAGCAAGGTAGGTGGCAGAACAAGGAATAGCCCAATAGGTACCAGGACCAAAAGAAGGTGGGAGTCAAGTGAGACTGGTTGCACACCAGGGATAAAGAAGTAAGCAAGTATGTGGAGAACAATAAGGGCCATGTTTCTCACTATTAGAGAGATGAGGTACAAATATGGAAAGGGGGAACACTTTCCTGTGGCACTGGGTTGCAACTGGAGGCGTGAACATGTTTTTAATATTTAAAATTTTAATAAAATATTTTAATATATACATAACTACATATAGTAATAAAATAGATGCAAGTGTGTATGTATATATATGCACACACATACATATACATATTTCTTAGCTTTGCCCATTGGGAAAGCCTAGGGGCAGTGACACCCCAGTAGCAAATAAACACACCCAGTGCCCAGATCTTGGTTTCTAAATACTGTTCTCTACCAAAAGGCATCAGGGCTCACTGGGAAAACATATGATTCTAGAGTTAGACAGCAAAACTTAGATTAACCTGGAATGTCTTATTGTGCCAGACAGTAAGGAAGTGTTCCAAGAAAGATGGGAACGTGTCAAAAAGACACAGAAGTCAGCTTGAATGGGGCTCCCACTGGCAAAACCAAGGACAATTTGGATATCAAAATAAATAACAGTAGTGATAGACTATAAGCTGGTAAATAAAATAGGAATCCATGAATCCATACTGATGTAAATAAGTGAACAAACAAATGGGAAGAAGAGAAAGCTCTTCCTTATAATGCCAACTAATAATTATAGAAGGAAGTACAAAATTAGAAAGCCACCATTTGGCAACCATCACAGTAGTAATGGATTCAGACAAGAATTATCAATGGATTCTAAAACTAGTAGGAAAAGTTTGATGAGGAACAGGATATTTACATAGTCTCAAAGTATCTCCCTACCAAAAACCAAAAAACAAAAAAGAACCTGATTAATTACAAAGAGAAAGAGTGTAACTTTACAATGGAGAAAATTGACAGAAACCACCTTAATCAATGGAGTACCCCCTGGTAAGATGCAGTAAGAACACAGAATCATTGCTGTGATACTCCTGCCAAAAGTGCATAACCTGAATTTAATCGTAAGGAAACATTAGACAAACCCAAATTGAGGGACATTATATAAACTAACTGGTTTATGCTCTTCAAAATCGGAAGGTCATCAGAGTCAAGGGAAAACTATGGAACTGTTACAGACTGAAGGAGAGATTAAAGAGACAGGGAAACTAAGTGCAACATATTAGATCCTTTTAACAGAGAAGATATTTTGGGGACAAATGGAGAAATGTTAGTGGAGTCTGTGGATTAGCTAGTTGTACTGCTCCCTGATTTTGATGGTTGTTCTATGTTTCCGTAGGAGAGTGACCTTGTTTGTACGAAATGTGTGCAAACGTATTTTTAAAAAGGTAATGGGCATCACGCCTGTAACTTACTCTCAGATGGTTCAGGAAAAAAATAGATAAGATAGATAGGAAGGGAGGGAGGGAGGGAGGTGGAAAATGATAGAAAATCGTAAATATAATAAAATGTCAAAAATTGGGGAATCTGGGTGAATGGTATATTACAGTTCTTTGTACTATTCCTGCAACTTTTCTGTTAGTTTAATTTTACTTTTTAAAGTGAAAAATAAATGCTCATAGGATGATAATTTCCTGTATTACAACATCCTTACGGGCCATTTTTTTCTGGAAACAAAGAGATAGCTAAGCTGCTTTGCATGCGCTATGAATAGAAAAGTTGGGAGTTGGGATGAATAAGCTGGGGGGGGGGGTCAGACAGGAGATGGGACAGAAAAGCACTGCAGTACTGTGGGAGACTAAGAGAACATTTGCAAGAAATAGGAATGATTGAGAGATTTTTTAAGAAAGGGATGTCAATTTTAACTTGTCTGGAATGTTGACATGTGATATAACCATGCCTTGGCGCCAAACCCTCAGCAAAGTCAGATACATAACACACACACACGACACACACATACACAAACACATACACACATACCACATGCACACACACACACACGATACTTTGGGAAATGAAGCAATTGTGGGTGTCCCTCAGGGTGATGCAATGCAGGAGGAAAAGGCACCCATGAAAGGGGACAAGAATTCAGAGGAAGCAGGGACATTGGGCCATAGGTGACATGGAAACACTTAAACCTTCCAAGAATCCCCTGAAACAATGGGGAGAACACAGGGTGTCCCAACACTTATGGGATAAGATGGGAGTCAGTTTATCTTAAATCTTGAGTAAAAGATGATCCTCCCAGTAAGTTGGAAAATATGTAGACATCCAAGAGGCCGATACAGGAGTAACAACAAGTATTTGAAAATTAATATTAGAAACATGAAAGGAAAACAAAATATTGATTAAAATATCAAGATTAATACTTTCTTGGGTGCTTGGGGAAATGCACAGCAATTTGCAAACATATCATGGGAGAACATGTTCAAATTCCTTCTTTCAAGGCTATTAGATATGAAGAAAAAATTAAATTATACCTCAAAAAGTATCCTATACTTACCAACTGAACCTCAGGATCAACATATTTCTGTATAGCGTGGAGAAATGCAGCTGGATTTTCTTGTACTTTCATGCTACAAAAAAGATTAATTTTAAAAATGCATAGTTCCCTTCTTAGTAGCATATAATCATATAGAACTAAAAATAATATTAGTCGATTTTTATAACAGACTATAATTTGAGGAAAAAATCATTAAAGTGAAACCCTTTGAGTCTAAAATTGTTTCTCCCACACATGATACACCAGAAACAGTTCATTACCATTTTTATTAACTTAAAAAATAGTCTGGTGAAAAATGAAATTTTCTCCATTGTATAGAGCCCCTACAGATTCTATTTGAACAACAATTCTGTTGTTCAAAATAGAGTTGAAAGTGAACTTCTGAAACCACAAGTCTCAATATCAAATATCTGAAACAGAGTTCAAGTTAAACTGGGATTAACAATTCTCTAATTCTGAATCTCCCTGGGAACTTTAAAATAAAAATCATTAGGTTAATGAGATCAAGATATTCAGCTAATCTGTATGATTCATGCTAAAACATTTTTTTTTCCTTAATGGCACATTGTGTGGAGCCTGGAATATTTAGCCATAATCAATCAGTGGACAAGTATCAATACTTATCAGTTATCAGTTCTGTGGTTACATTATATTAGGGGCCAGATGCTACAGAAAAAAATTGCCACGCAGAAGAATTTTTAGATCTGTTTTCTTGACATAGGTTCAGCCTCTCATATGTATACATAATTGGACTTTCCCAATACCCAGTGGCCTTTTGAAAGTTGACCAGCAGGTGGCAGGACCACTGTCTGCCGCTTGCTGGTTCTAACAGGAGTGGCCAGCAACGTTGTTTCAGATGGAAGAAAACTACACATATAAATCTAGTAAGTAAATGGATACTTCATAGAGGAAAAAAAAAGGATGGACTGAAATGCGAGCTTTCAAATAAAACAGGCCAAGAACCGAACACGGGCATGGGCTTGTTGGAATTTGGGTGAGAAAGAGCCTGTGATGCCAGCCCAGGCTCTGGGACTGTGGCTTCTTTCATGAATCTTTTCCTGCCTTATTACCTCATGGGTTAAGAGAAATTAGAGCAGGTGAAACTCAAACCAGGCGATTTGTTAACAGATTTGATAAGAGAAGAATTCTATACTACAGTGTAAAATGAGACTTTGGGAACAGCTATGGTTTTCAACAATGCTTATGCTGCTGATGTAATTAATTAGTAACCATGTGTTTAAAGAATAACTTCCCACCCTGCCAATTTAGGACATCTGCACCTCCATTACAGCAAAGAAAAAGAAGTATCTGTTGCTCTTTTTTATGCATAGCGAGCTCAATGAAGTAAGGTATGACCAACTTTATGGCTTTTCTAAAGCAAAACAATATTTGACTTTGCGCGTGGCTGTGTATGAATGGATCCCTTATTAAATTGAAAGCATCATATTTATCTCATCCCATGCAAATAGCATAGCATTTAGTATGTAGTAGCAGATACTCAATAAATGTTCAAAGGCTAAATGAATGACCTGGTTCTATCAGAAACTATCTAGATGACTAATCTTATGCTACAGGAACACAATAAGAAAAGCTTATTTCAGATCTATTCTTACATTAAATTTTAAAACATAAAATCTATCAAATAAGTCAGGAAATGCAACATTTATTTGTTAATATCCTGTTTGCTGTTCAGTTTTATAAATAAGTGATATGGAAGAATTAAGAAAAGAAAACTGAGAAGGCAATATATGGATTTATTAAGGATTTATACCCCAACTAGTACTGGAAAGACGTTGAGATAATGAGAATACTGCCTAGGAAGAACTATGAAAATAAAGCTTTATAAAGACCAACATAAAATACATTTCAACTGGATAAAAATTTAATTATTGCCAAATCTATCTACTTATAACTGCTTGGCACTCTATGTTAGGAAACTTTACTGACATAAAAAAAAAAAAAAAAAACTTTTGTAGCTATATCAGCCATCATCTATCTTTTAACCAAACCAAATTAATATCTGAAAAAAGTTGGGATGATTTTCTGCATCTTCTCACATTTTGGGTTGGTCCACATTAAATCCTAAGGGCCTTCCACCTCTTCTCAAGCAGTTCAAAAAGCTCTCCGTCACACTTTCAGCTCTGTTGCTACATATAACCAACCATTTATTCAAAGACTGCGCACTTAAAATCTTGCAAGTTCGCATATCCTTGGACCAGTCAGCCGCAGACACAGGTTCACACTGAGAAAAATAATGATTGTGAAAGGGTTGAACAAATTTACTCAGAGAACAATTAAATAAAAAAGACAGTGTGGAAACAGTTCATATTTGTCATAACAGAACTATTTAGTACAGTTTGCTATTCTCAGACTTAAAACACAGATACAAGCACTGCACATCTGAACACAACACATGGGCTTCCTGGGAGTTGAGGTATCTCAGCATCATCCCAGGTTAGCCGTTCCTTGCCTGCAGATCCTTGGCAAGTCCCTTTACTTCACGGGGCTCTGCTGTGGGCAAAGAAAGGTGTCTGGTTCAAACCTCTAGGTTCCCTTCCAGCTCTAAAAGTCTGCGACCTTTTACCATGAATGGCTCAGGCTAGTGGCTGTCCAGTTTGGTCTCTTTGCTTTAGGTACCTAGATATCTCAAATAGAAAATGCTGATGACTGACACAATGCAGGTCATCATACTGAAACTAACAAACCCTACAATTAAAGACTATACGTTATGCCAAGAGTAGATACGTCTAGGAGCAAAGATGAGGCCAGGACACAAGCTCCCTTCTCATTCTTTGGAAGGTTCCCCAGGTGACCAGGAAAAACAAGCTCCCTGCCTTGAAGAGGGGAGACTTTAGACTGGTCCCTAGCCTTCTGTTTATACCCACGGACTGGAATCAAATGGAAATGTCCTTGGTGTGGTAAACCAGGAAGAGTCACTGTTAGAATTTTAAAAAACACTGCAATCTAATCTCTTGCTACTTAAAGTGTTGTCTTGTAGCAGCATGGCTATCTCCTGAGAGCTCGTTAGAAATGCAGAGTCCTGGGCCCCACCCCAGACCCACTGAATCAGAATCTGCATGTTAACAAGTTCCCCAGTGATTCATCTGCACATCACCGTTTAAGAAGCATTGCAATCCCCTTGTTTTACAGGTTCCAAAGATATGGCTGAAAAGGGTTATGGAGCCAGCTGGTGGCACTGAAGGTTTAGAATACCGCTCTTGTCTTTGCAACCAGGGCCCTTTCCACCAAGCACTCTGACTTCCGGGCCCCAGCCAACCTCACGGTGGCCAGGCAGGGGCTCAGCTTCAGGAAGCGACCTTAGCCTGAGAATGAAGGGGAAGGGCTAGGCCTCCATAAAGGCTTCTGTCTGGAGCTAGGATATGTTCCTTCCCTTTACAGCCAGCGTGAGGAGAGCCACAGCTCTCTCACCTACACTCCTACCTGTTGTGGGCTGGCAGGGGGCCCAGGACAAATGGCCACGGCCCACTCTGAAGCCTGTGAACCTTTAGTGTATTCAGTTCCTCGAACCCAATTTCCAGAAAGCAGGATCAGCTGAGAAGTCGAGGACACAGCCACCTCTAGCCCACCCACCATCGCCTCTAGGGGGCAGGTTCTCCACTTTAGTGCCCCTTCTCCTATGGAGACCTGTTTCCAGGCCAAAATATGCAAACAAAGCTCTGACAAATATGACTTCACCTAGAGATGATGAGACAGACCATTTTAAATATTTCCCATCTCACTTCACGTGTGGAACTGAAACTGAGCTTCTCTTTACTGACTCCTGAACAAGATCTTAATGGGGGTCTACATTTTAGGACTTGACAAAGTTTTGTTTTGTTCTGCTTTTAAAGCAGTTTTTCTTCAGTTTCTCTAATAAGGGTTTCGGTTGTTTGGATAGATTATCAAAAAGAAATGATGAGAAAAATCTCCATTCTGCCAACCAAAAATCATTCGTTTGCTCAGTCATTAGTTTTGACATGTTGGCTTACTTATTATATCAAATAAAAGCAAGAAGAGTGCCTTTAAAAATGAAATGTAATTGGCTTTAAAAATGGGCAAAACAGAGGGGAAAAGTAGAAGGAGAATGTGCAATTTTTGCATAAAATAGGTTCATTTTTAAATGGAAGCCCCAAAGAAGCAATGATTTGTCTCTCCAGGTTTCAGAATGCCTCTCTGCCTAAATGCCGTGGCTGGGATGGGCTCTGTGCAAATTTCTTCATGTTTATGCCAACTGAGCAGCATTTTACTTTGGGGAAAAAAAAAAGAACTCAGGTACCAGGAAATATAGTCCATTGGAATTAATCTTCAGCAGTTAAAAGAATTTTCTCAGGTACCATAGTTTTTTTTTTAAGTGATGTAAGAGTACTACAACACGCAATAATAGGTTGGCATGTTTTGATTGCAATGGCTCGAAATACCATTTTCTAACGCATCTTTAAATGTGACACCACATCACACTGACTGACCTAAATTATGTCCGCTGGGTGCCGCTAAGCCTTTCAAAAGTACACTCGGATTAAAAAGGAAAACAGAGGGACCTGGGGGTTTAGAACAAAGGAAGGGGAGGGACATGGCCATGGAGAAACCAAATGAATATTCTATTATAAGCCCACGAGTCATTCTGGCATATGATCAAACTGAAACACATTCAAGAAAACACTTTTAAATGAAAGTAACATCACTGCACTTACTATGTGGTCTTGTATTATTATTTTTTCTGAAGGCACAACCCGGCCAGTCAGAGACATCTGGCATCCAAAATGCAGGCCCCAGGTCTCCAGCTCAAAACGAGCATCCTTGTTTCTGTTGATAGAGTTGAGTTTTAAATCATTAAAGGGCTTACTTTCTAAAGAATTTTAATCATTAGAGATAAAATTACAACTTAATTATTCAGACTGATTTTTTTAGGGTTCCTGACTTCTGTTTCTACCCACCATTTTTTTCCCTGCTCAAGAGAATTATAGGAAGACTGCACCCATGGGGGACACGCAGGGATGGAAAGGCTCCCAGTGTGGCTCACTGGTTAGCAAAATGGGACTTTGAGCCAGACAGAGCAGACTTTTCAACTCCGAGTGCTGACATTTAATAACATGTGACCTTGAGCAAACTCTGAAATCTTTTAAAGCCATGGTTTCCTTATTGGCAAAAGGTAGGACTAATTAACTACTTCATAGGGCTGATGTAAAAATTAAACACGACAATACACGGACAGTGCTACCACACTGCCTGGCACACGTTAAGTGCTCAATAAAGGTGAGATATTATTCCTGATAACAAACTTATCACTAAAGAGATATTGTGAAGCGTCTGGATGTGGAGATGTCCCTGTACCTCTGGATATCATCTGCGAGCCTGGCCAGGCGCTGCTGCCTTCCCAAAGGACTGAGACGCGTTTCTTCAGCCACAGCCTTCATCAGCTGGAAATCAGATGTTGCCTGGCCAGGCAGCCCTATTCAATGTGAATGAAAACAAAGTGAAAAATGAACAGTGCTTGATGTAACCCCAGCCCATCTCAGGCACAGGGTAATAAAAGTTTTCACTTAAACTGAATCAGATTCACCATCTGGATAGCACCATCTGACAGCAATGCAAGCCACATGTCATTTAAAATTTTCTAGTAGCCACATTACAAAAAAGCCAAAAAGAAACAGATGCAATTATTCAAATAGTATATATTATTTAACTCAATATATCCAAAATATTATCATTTCAACATGCAGCCAATATGAAAAATTTGTTAATGAGGTGGCTTCCCTTTTCTTTTCATACTACGTCTTAGGCATCCAGTCTGTATTTGACACTTACAGCACTTCCCCATCCAGCCCCTCAGTCGCATTGGTCATGTGTCAAGTGCTCAGTGACCACGTGTGGCTAGAGGCCACCATGGGGACTGTGCAGACCTGGGATGTCATAGTACCACTAAGAATGGGCATCCCTCCCTGCAAGGATGATGTCCTTATTAACTTTTCTAATCACAAAAGAAATACATACACATCATAACTGATTCGAGCAATACAAAGTGTAAAAAGCAGAAAGTCCACCCTTAGTCTCACCCTGGTAATCAGATGAACATGATTAAAAGTACCTGAGACAGTTATTCAGATCCTACTATAGAGCAAAGATTACCTTCTGGAAGCTTATGCAAAAAGCAAATAAGGAGCATTTTGGCACCACTCAAAGAATATACCTGAAGAAAATTAAATCATGTGGTTTCTTAGCCTAGTGAAGTTCAAAAAATGGGGAAGAACAGCTTGGTTTTAGGAAAATATCTGGGGACCATTTTAACATCAAATTAACAAACAGAATGCGCGAGATAAAGGAAATAGATAGTTTTCACTGTGCTGAGCGATTTCCAAAGAGCACTCTACCCTTCCACTTCCTCTATGATCAAATAAATAACTTAAGGGTCATCCTCCATGGGTTAAATTAGTGCTCTGGCACTCAGCTAACTTAAGGAGGTTCTACCCACTGCAAAGTATCAGGAATCTGTGATTGAGAGCCTGACGGAGTATAGAACATAGACATCACCTGTTAGATAGCAGAGCTCGGGGATCAGGTGGGCCATCCGAACGTCAGCGTCATCATTTCTCTTGCTTTTCAACAGACTAACAAGCACGGGCTGGTTTAGGTCAGATAAGGTAATATCATATTGCTGTAGGGTGCAAGATTAATGAGGGAAAAGTGAACATGGAAACACTGTAAAACGAGCATCCTTGCTTATGAGCAACAAGGTAATCCCCAAATGAATAGATAAGCAAATCTTTTCAATAGAGGAAAAAAAAGTTCCTACCAATCCCTATGGTTACCTACTCATTTCTACTTCCTTCCTAGGACCTAACTCTTATATCTCAGGGTCAGTTTCATGATTTTATTATCTTTTATAAGGCAATACTGTTTGTTTTTTTTCATTCATTTCCTTGCTCTCTTCTGAGTTTCATCCAGAGACAGAATAGCCTTCAGTTGGCTCCATCCATAATGCCATGACCCCACTGCAGCATTTCCACCGTTGGAGACTGAGGCAGACTGCCCCATGCGTAACTAACTGGCTCTAAGCACCCGTGTTCATTTTGAAAACACATATACACAAGCTGGAGGCAAGGGTTATATTGAGTCACTCTCAGATTTCCCAAAAGGGCACAACTGTCCTTCATTCCCAGGATAGTATGATGTTATAGGGAAACAGCTCTGAACTCCGACAAATGTAAATCTGATCCCCAGCTCTTCTATCAATACTTAGGTGAACTGTGACACTGGGGAAGTTACTTACCTTTCCTCATCTATGACACGAGGAGAATGGTAGCTCAGAGGTGTCCCATGTCAACCACTAGCATGGTGTCTGGTTTATAATGAGTCCTCAACAATCATTAGTTCCTACCCCACCCCCTTTCCCTTTGTAAACTTGAATTTCAACATTCTCACCTTGCCACGAGTTCATTTACCTTCTAACGGCCAAGTTTCCAATGAACACTCATTCCCAGTATAATTCACTCAATACTGATGACAGAACAACTGGAATTATAATTTACCAACTGCCTGGGGACTATATGACGCTGACATCAATAATTATAATTAAGGAAGCCAGCAGTGAGTGCTTCTCTATTCAGTAAGGACTTTAAGTCATTAAAAACAATTCAGGAAACGTGATCATTGCAAAAATGCTATGGCTGAAAAGCTTGGAGAAGCCTTTGCAGAGAGTTTTTATACGTGATTTCATTAATTCACAACTCGTGCTTGCTATATTCCAGGAACAGCGGGGGATACGAAGATAAAAGAGGCACAGTTCCTACGTTTACATATAACTACATTATCTACAAAGCAAGGTAGACCAGTAGCACAAATAATATATGCTAAGCACTTATATTTTTCCTCATTTAGTCTTTTTTTAATAGATGTGTACTATGTTTTTTTTTTAATTGAAGTGTAGTTGATTTACAATGTTGTGTTAGTTTCTGGTGTACAGCAAAGTGATAGTTATACACACACACACACACACACACACACATGTATTCTCTTTCAGATTCTTTTCCATTATAGGTTGCTACAAGATATTGAGTATAGTTCCCTGTGCTATACAATAGGTCTTTGTTGTTTATCTATTTTATGTATAGTAGTGTGTATATGTTAATCCCAAACTCCTCATTTATCCCCCACCCTTTCTCCTTTGGTGACTGTAAATTTGTTTTCTATGTTTGTGAGTGTATTTCTGTTTGGTAAATTAATTCATTTCCTCCTTTAATCTTAACCACTATGAGTCAAATACTATCATCACCCCCTTCACTGATGAGGAAACAGCATCAGAAATTAAATAACTTTCCCAAGGTCCCATAACTGTACATTAGCACAGCCAGGATTCATCCCTTAAGACTTGGGAACCTCTGCTTGTTACACCACTCAGGACTGGGTCCCTCGCAAGGAGTAGGGAACAGGGTGGTAGTGAAAACAACTTATGGCTGGTAAATCAGGGAAGGCTTCGTGAAGGAGGTAGAATCCCAGAGAGAACCTTGAAGAAAACGTGGGAGTATTACAAGTTCCAGGAACAGCTCAAGCAAAACTGGGACATGTTCCAGGAAGAGGATATTCCATTTACCTGGAGCATGGCCAGGAATTCTACCCCCTAAGCTGTGTCATCAGCTGAACTTTACTCTCTCCCGTGCCCCAATTTTCTTAGCGTTTGAAAATATCTTTTCATGATAAGATAAAATAGAGAAATATAAAGGTCAATATCAAGATGTCTTCCACTTTGAAAGCTGACTGCACAATAATTTAGCATGCCTTTCCTAGGACAGAGAGGAGGACATTCTAGAAATCGGCACCATTTTTTTTCTTTTTCTCCCTAATTACAATGTATATGCAGTGAACCACAACTCATTACACAGGAAAGTGAGTGGGATTTTTATCATGATTCCCTTTTCAAAATGTCACGGGTCCTAAAATACATTAAAGAAAAATGAATTTAACTGTGCAGGAAAAAAAAACCCAAATGTTTAACAAACTTTGTGTTTGATAAACGAACACTTATGGAGCACATTTTCTGCACAAGATGCTTTGCCAAATGTCAAATGCCATCCGTGTTCTATAAGGAAGACGTGTTCTAGAAGCAATGTGGAATGTTCTACAAGTGCTCAGGGAAGAGAACAGCTAGCTCTTCTGTCAGTGTGACAGGGAGCAAAGTCAGAGAGGACTTCACTAACGAGATGACATTTGACCTTGAAGAGGAAAGGTACAGTGAGGCTTTATGCCAATGTCTCTTGAACATGAGCGAAGGCTGAGTGACAGCAAGTAGACTGCGGTGATGGCAGCATGGGGTGCATGGTGGGAGTGCCGTGGGAGATGAGGTCAAACTGTGTGATGCTACAGTTGAAGAAGGGAAGGCTATTACCCAGTGCTCACCACCTGCAGGAACCGGACTAAAAGCTCTGCGTGGACTATTCAGCGCTTACGCAACACCATGAAGGCAGGCAGATGACTCCCTTTAGAGACAACACTCCACGTTTCATGATTCGCCGAAGGTTACACAGCCAGTACTGGGACACCTTACTCCAGAGCTCACGCTCTTCACCACATTTCCGGGCAGCATTTCAGAAAGCTCTCTCTGGAGGCCATGAGGGTGATGGATCCCAGTGAAGAGAGGGCTGGGTCAAGGAGATCATAAAAGGGGACAGAAATCCCCCAGATGGAAATCTGTGAGAGGTTCTGCGCTAATGCAGTGGTTAACAGGGCTGAGGAAGGGACGGGGTCCAGGGAGAATTCAAGGATAACGGAGGCAGAACTCATCTTGGTGACAACTGAACGAGGAGGTGACGGTAAAGATGAGGAAGGATGCAAAATGTCTTTCTGAGAGGCAGAATTCCCAAGGAGAGAGGGGAGTGGGAAAGACAATGAATTCAGCTTGAATTATGTTAGTGTGAGATGCCTGCAGGATATTCATGCAAATACAGTCTGAAACGGAGATGAGGATATAATTTAGGAATGAGGGCAAGGCAAAAATACCGTATTTGAGCAATCTCAAAATATGAAGAGAAGATCCTCTGCAAGGGGACCATGGTGAGTAATAGCATTTAATGTCTGGGGGAAATGAAGAAGGAAGATGTCAAAAGAGGCTGAGAAAGAACACCTGAAACCTAGCAGAGAACCACCAGGGATGTGCGGAGGGGCCAAGGAAGAAGAGTTCAGCTCAGTGGGAGTGGTTACTAGTGTCCAAAGCCACCAAAAGCCCCTCCGAATAAGAACAGTAGCTGAATTTGACCTTGGAGAGCTATTTCCATAGCGGCAGAACCGGGTACCAGACTGCTGAGGCTTCAGGAAGGAAGAACTGAAGAGGCGCTTGGAGCTAGTTTAGAAAACCTTCTAAAGAAATGAGCTAAGGAGGAAAAAGAGATCGCTCTTCCGGAAGTTGTAGAAAGGTCAAGGCAGGGTTTTTGCTTTCTGTTTGTTTTTGTTTTTAAAACAGTGAGATTTCGGAGACTGAAATACGACTGCACGTTAAAGAGAAGGCACCTCTGAAAGGAACTGAAGTTGGATGGTGGGGATGCGGAAATTGTCATCACTGTGAATCAAGCTCCCAGAGTCAGCAGGAGATTCCATCAATAAATGTTTGAGTATCTACTAAATGCTAGCCCTGGGCATCCAGAAATCAAGAGCTCAGCGTTGAGGAGGGGAGTCAGACCATTCATGTCCTGCCTGTGACAGTTGGCTGCAGCTAAGTGCAGGGAGGGGACCCGGGGGAGAGCGTCCTAGGGCTCCCTTAAGAGTTGACTGCTGAGCTGAGTACTGAAGGGTGTTCGGTGACCAGCTGGCTATGAGTGGGCATCAAGGAAGAGGAAGCAACATGTGTGAAAATGCATGGGGGCGGGTAACTGACTCGAGGAACCATGAATGGTGGGCACAGCAGATCCCAAGAAGGAAACAGGGGATGGTAAGTGTTGAGGCTCAAGAGGCAGGGAGTGGCCAGATCATAAAGGACCTGGGGAATTCTGCCCAGGAGCTTAGATCTGACTTCTAAAGCAACAGAGAGCCATGGGGGTATTTTAAGCGGAGAAGTGACATTATCCGATATGCTTTGAAGGAGGTAACTCAGACTACAGGAAGGACCACAGGAGACAGGATGAGGGTCGGAGCCAATCCAGGAACGGTGGAGATGGAGGGGAAGGGACAGGTCAGAAAATTATGTCAGAGGCAGACTCAGCCTGACAGACTGGGGGACTTGTTGGATTGGAAAGGAACAGGGACCCTCCTCTGAGCTAAGCAGAAGGGAGATGAGGATGAAGGAAGACAAGTCCCACCTGCTTGTAGTAATCCACATAGGTGATCTCAGTGCCATCCCGCTTCTGGAAGGTGTGCGTGGGCTTCACTGACCAGTCAATGTCATCGATGCGATAGGTTTTGTTATTGTATCTGGTAAAGGCAAGAAATCTTTAAGTTCTTCTCCCAAATCCTACAAGGTAGGTAGTGCTCTTTCACTATACTTTTAATTCAAAGTATTATTCTCAAGAATTTCAGAAATTATGAAAGATAGTAACTCAAGAATAGCCACTTTAAAAAAAAAAAAAAGATCAGCTCTTATCTGAGAAGATCATTAATTAACTCTTCCGTTCACAAGAGGACCTCTACCGGTGGGAGAGTCATTAGACCACCACGTGCTTTTCTCACTGAGATACACTGCCACTTCAGGTAAATCATTCTTAAATGTTCAAAGGCTGAAGCATGGCTCAAAACTTTCCCATCAGCTTCTGGTGCCACTCAGATTTTTGGAACTCCCAACTAGTGTTTCTGATAAAAAGCACCCCAAGCAGGCTGATGGACCACCCAATTCTGGAAGCCTGCTTCATCTCCCATCTAGGGCTGGCCCTGGGCAAAACTGCAAAGCAGGTCGGCTAAGATCTTTCTAAGCTCTTTCTCTTCTTCATCAGGTACCATGCGGCCTGGAACATTCTCTCATGCCACTGCAGCCTTGGGACAGAAACCTCCTTGTCAGGTTTCTTCTGGGCTCTGGGTACCTTGCAAGGTGACTTTGAAATAGTGTGATAACTTAATCCATGAAGATCATTACAGGAGGATAAGGGGGCGGTGTGGAATTCAACCTGCACCACCTCTCTACTCTGTAACCTAGAAAAACAACTTCAAGTGGAAATGCCAAGCCAAACTAGGAGGAGACTAGTGGGTCCTCTAAAAGAAGTGTCCACGGACTACCAACAGCATAGGCGGGGCTTTCTGGTCCTCACGAAGTCACCTAACTGCCCATGGCTCATTCCGTTTAAATGTGCATTGATGACAAATGTATACACAGACAAACCTAGAGACTTGAAAGGTCTCAGCCTTAACGGCCTCATAATCTTATAGCAGAGGTGAGACACGGACCTGACGTTCTGTCCTGTTGTTACTGAATCAAACTTGGGTCTGCTCGCCCACACGCAGTAAAGCCAGTCTACTGACACATCGGGTTGTGGTGAAGGAAATATGCATCAGATACTGTTACTTGGGTACTTCAGAGAGGAGCTAAAAAAGAGGATATGGGGCAGAGGTCTGTCTGGGAAGGCCCCATAGGGTCCTGCTTGTTTACACTGTGATGTAATAAAATGAAATAAAATGGCTCTAAAGAGGTGGCCTACAAACACTGGACTTTGGGAATTGCCTGGCGGTCCAGTGGTTAGGACTCCGAGCCTGCATTGCCGAGGGCGCGGGTTCAAATCCCTGGTCAGGGAACTAAGATCCTACAAGCCGCGTGGTGTGGCCAAAACAAGAAAGAAAGAAAGAAAGAAAGAAAGAAAGAAAGAAAGAAAGAAAGAAAGAAAGAAAGAAAGAAAGAAAGAAAAAGCACTGGGTTTTGGGAGCAGCACAGGGGCGGGAACTGAATAATTCCAACTGAATGGACGGAAGGTGGAAGCTTCAGAAAAGCAGTAATGTTTGAGCTGGACTTTGTGGGAGCAGAAATCTAAAAGGCAGAAATAGGGGTGGGGGAACCAGGCAGAGGGGCTGGAGCAGCAAAATGCAGACCACTGGAGGTTAGGGGAGAGGGTACAGCAGGAGGTAAGGAAGGACCAGGTCAGACTGTGGACCACCAAGCACGCCCCTAGAGGAAGCCTGCACTCTAGACATTTGAGAACGCTCAGGTCTATAACAGGTGAGTGGACTGATCAGATCTGGGCTCAGGCCAGTGCCCTGTTCCCACGTGGCACACATAATGCATTCTCTAGAGAAAAGTCAATTTAAATGCAGGCTTTTACCTGGTAAGGACAATGAGCCCAATCAGCTGTTTCTCACACGTCTGGGTACAGCAGGACATGCCAGTTTTGTGGCAGAGATCCGTCATGAATTCTAGAACAGTCTCATTCCTGAGTATTTTATAACTCACGTCAGCACCAAACAGGAGCTTGCTTTCAAAATGTGACACAGAAATGGCAAACCCAGGCCAAAGGGACAATCTTCAAAAAAATAAATAAATAAAAAATGTTTAATAAATAAAAATTTTTTAAAAATGTTTTAAATGTTATATCAGGAAAACAATAAACATTTTAAAATGGCGACTTTACATTCCAATTCTCTAGATTTTATGAAACAGTTTTTCTTTAATCTGATTTCTTTCAGTGGCTGACTTAACACTTCAGTTATTTCCAGCTGGAGTGTCTTTAAACATATATTTAGGATAAAATACATTCCTGTAGAGCTGCATTCTTTGACCTTGATACTACTGACATTTGGACTGGATAATTCTTTGTCAGGGGCTGTCGTGTGCATTGCAGGATGTTTAGCAATACCCCTGGCCTCCACCCACTAGATGCCAGTATCAGCCCCCAAACTGTGACCACCAAAAATATCTCCAGACATTGCCAAAAGTCCCCTGGGGAGCAAAATCGCCTCTGGCTGAGAGTACAGCTGTAGGATTAAAATGTTTATGGGGGCATCCATCCCAGCATGAAAACATCTAGGTTCAGAAAAGCACACTGACTCAATGGTGAAGACAATGACTACAGTTAATAATGAGATTAAGAAATAATCTAAGTGATACCACGTACAGACATACAAGGGAAACTGTAGCAGTGGCTACATCCCCTTTGCACATTTATGAATATCATCGTCTGAAGTCTTGAATAAGAAAACGTTATGGAAATGGCATGAAAGAATAGACAAATATTTGTAAAAAATCATTTCAGTTTATATTTTGTGGACTTCATTCGCTGTGATACTCATGCCAGCTTTCAGGCCAATCATATGCACTAGGACCAGCTCTAGCTCAGCACAACACTGGGCCCACGAGGATTTCTAATCCAGGGGGAGAGATCAGTGACAGGGGTGAATGAATAGGATGCTTTAGACAGACCACTCTGACACACTGAATTAACATACAGAAACCCTGCCCTTTTCCTCTACCCGGCAGAAGCCAAACACCCTGCCTCCACTTTCTATCTTTTCTGTACAGATCTCCCTCAACTTAATGATGGGTTTTCATCTTGACAAACCCATCGTAAGTTGAAAATATCCTCAGTCGAAAATGCATTTGATACACCTAACCTACCGAACATCATAGCCTAGCCAACCTTAAACGTGCTCAGGACACTTACTTTAGCTGACAGTTGGGCAACATTATCAAACATAAAGCCTATTTTATCAGAAAGTGCTGAATATCTCGTGTCATTTATTGGATACTGTACTGAAAGTGGAACAGAGAATGACTGTGTGGGTCCAGCATGGTTGTAAGTGTGTCGGTCGTTTACCCTCGTCATCGGGTGGCTCCCTGGGAGCCGTGGCTGCCGCCGCCCGGCCTCACCAGCGAGTATCATCTCCACATCCGCTAGCCCGGGAAGAGGTCAAAGTTCACGATTTGAGGTATGGTTTCTACTGAATGTGCATGGCTTGCACATCACCATAAAGTCGAAATATTGTAAATCGAAATACTGTAAGGCAGGGACCATCCGAACTTCTCCGTTTGTTTCGTGTCTGTCTTTGGGTTACTGGCTGCCTCTGTCTTTGGCACAGCTACTTATTTTGGAGAGCTGAGTAACAACCAGTTCAAGACACAGCCGATCACATTCCCTGCAGCATCTACCTCCCAGTTTAGGGTAAAAATCCTGCAAGTGTTCCTAACAGTTCACTAGGGTAGCTTAGCCGGCGTGTGTGTCTGACATCTGCTTATCCAATAATTTCTAATCAACCACCCTGGCTGTGTTAACATTCTATCAGCAAGAAAACAGAGCCCCAGCTATGTGGTATAACGTAATAGAGCTTATTCTGCTCTCATTATGACTTGTCATACACAGAAAACTCAGTTTCTGAATTCCTTCTAGGATTTATGATAATGACCTAGCACACTAATGTAAGAAAACAGGCTGCTAGCTTCTGACATTCACCATTCTATAAAGAACTTGAAATTTTAAAAAATCCATTACTTTTCATACCACAGAATCTCTCCTAGGAGGCATAACGGTATAATATTGCATCATAAATTATGCTGTTCACATTATAACAATTTCAGAGTAACAGAAAACATAAATAAACCTACTTGTGCCGGGGAATTTCCACTGGCTCCGAAGGCTTATAGAAGTTCCGTCCAATTTGGTACATGGACAACTTTTTTAAGATCCTGCAAGTATATATTTTTAAAATCTGTTAAACAACCGTGGATAACAGTATACTTCCAAGTTTGTACGCATGCTGAAAGAAAAATAGTAGAAAAGTCCAGAACTCTTATTGTTATAATACTGGAAGGTTTAGCTGCTAAATATACATATGAGTGTATATACAAGAACTATCACTTCATATCTGGGAATGACACAACTGAAATTAGTTCTATCTTTCTGGGCTTAACTGCAATAAGTAGGTGGTCACTTTCCAGTTATGACTGTGATTGTAACATTCTGGTTGGTGGGGATGAGGTGAGAAAAGCCATGTCCACAGGCTCCTCTGGCCTCTTTCTTGAGATGAAGAGGCTGTTTCTCTTCTTTTTCTTTCTTTTTTATTTTTTGTAGAGTTAATTTACAATGTTGTGTTAGTTTCAGGTGTACAACAAAGTGATTCAATTATATCTATTCTTTTTCAGATTCTTTTCTATTATAGGTTATTACAAGATATTGAATACAGTTCCCTGTGCCGTACAGTAGGTCCTTGTTGTTTATTTTACATATAGTAGTGTGTATATGTTAATCCCAAACTCCTAATTTGTCTCTCCCCCCGCATCCCCTTTGGTAACCATAAATTTGTTTCCTATGTCTGTGGGTCTATTTGTTTTGTAAATAAGTTCATTTGTATCATTTTTTTTAGATTCCACATAAAAGCACTATCGTATGATAGTTGTCTCTCTCTGCCTGGCTTACTTCACTGAGTATGATCACCTCTAGGTCCATCCACATTGCCGCAGATGGCATTATTTCATTCTTTTTTATGGCTGAGTAGTACTCCATTGTATATATATACCACATCTTTATCCATTCATCTCTCGATGGACATTTAGGTTGCTTCCATGTCTTGGCTATTATAAATAGTGTGCTATGAACATTGGGGTGCGTGTCTCTTTTCGAATTAGAGTTTTCTCCATGTATATACCCAGGAGTAGGATTGCTGGGTCGTATGGTAGTTCTATTTTTAGTTTTTTAAGGAACCTCCATACTGTTCTCCATAGCGGCTGCACCAATTTACGTTCCCGGGGAGGCTGTTTCTCATGAGGCTATTCAGGCTTCCCAGTGCTACCAAATGACAAGGTTGCCTCTTCAGCAACTAATCCTGGTCACCTTTGAACGTGACACATCACTGATCTGAGGCTGCCCCACGCGTGGGGGAAACGGGAGAGTTTCAAGTCCGAAAACAGGGGTTCCAACTGCACGATTTTTGGCTATCCAATATCACCTGAGCCTCAGTCCCCTTATCTGTAAAGCGGGGATTTTAATCACACCTGCCTCGGGGCTCTCGAGTAAGGATCAAGGAAGCTCTAACACCACACAGAGAGCTTTGTCACTGCAAAGCACCTTCCAAACGTCAGCTGACTTAAAATAGTCCCCTCTCAGGGGGGCACATGCAAGACTGGCTGCTGAAGAGCATTTTACAGTGCTGAGCTGAGGCCCAGATATGATCTAAAGATGCTCGGCAAGATGTCTGACTAGAATTAGGAAAAAAATGTTATCTGTGTGATGAAAGTTCCTTTACGTGCCCTACTCAGCAAAATCCCAAACTCCCCTGTCCTCATCCTGTCCAGAGGCCACTGTGGAGTGAAGGGCTCAAATCTTAGGTTTTTAACACATCATCCTAGTGATCCACACCAATAGCAGGGAAAACGGTGGTTCTCAAGCTTTCGTGCTCCCACGTGTCATCTGGGAAGCTTGCTAAAAATGTGGATTTTCAGGCCCCACTCACGAAATTCTATTCACTAGGTCCAGTGAGGGGCTAGGGAATCTGCATTTTGTCGAGTCCCACCCAACATCCAAGATGACACGGAAGCAAGTGATCCTCAGGTCAGTTTGAAGAACACTGAAAAGCTTGGTGACAACCTTCCTTCGGCCCCCAGGGACACATGGGGAAGGAAAGGGGGCTGAGAGGCAAGTGAGAGCAGAAAGCAGATGGTGATGGCCTTTCACACCTAAAATAAACCAGCCAGGAGAAAAACCAATCCTTCAGTTTACTAACCCAGACACACGCCATCTTTTAAGTCTGGCGGTGGAGGCTGGGTTTGGGTACAGAAAAAGAAGAAAAGGGAAGAGGCACCTGCCCTGCGGCCACTGAGACATCACAACCCTTGAGTCCTTTGTCTCAACACAGATGATACTGGGTAGTAACAGAGGTGCCAGTTTGAGGCCATGATGGACTGCGGTGTGTATTACTGCACAAGTACAAGAAAGGTTATGGAAAATTTCCCTGAACATGACATTGCTGCTGGCACACTGCCTACAAAGTGGTTAATACTTTTAGTACCCAGGCTCTACGATGACAGGCATCCTTAGCCTAAATTAAATTCACATTTAAGGCACTTTACTTCTTGAAGATGATACTGAAGACCTGGATGCACACGGGAGAACTTGCCGGCAGCTCCCTCGTCAGACTGATAGTCATCTTTACAGTCTCGCCTCTTTGAGTTTCACTTGACAATTCCATGACCTGGAAAAAGAAGTACTTAAAATGCACTCTACGGATTATCCTCAAGTGCACAGAACGCGGATATGCTAGAGCCGTCACAACTTAATAGGCATTAACAAAAACAAAACTGCAGGTGTTAGTAATGTAATAATCTAATGATTACGTTTGGAAGGTTTTTTTGGCTGTATTTTGCTAATACCAGAAAAGCAACACATCTCTTTCCTCTCGAACTTCTTAATAGAGAATCAAAACCAGCCTCGGGGTTCAAAGATTCAATCCAAAGAGAATCCAGAGCAGCGGTTCTTGACCTTTTTGGGGAGTGGGGGTGGGAAGACAGGTCACAACCTACTTTGAGAGTCTGATAAAAGTTACAGACATTCTCCAAAGGAAATGTCACATATTTATATACAGCAACAATGTATATATATAATGTACCCATTTCCAGACGTTCATGGATGCCCAGAAGCCTGCCCATCCTCGGTTCATGGATTTCAGAGGGAAACCTCTCAAAAGTTCATTCAAAAAAACAGAGGAACAGAGAAGAAGAAAGCAAAGGATAGGGAACAGACGAGAGGGAAACGTAAATGTGGAAAGAGAGAGGAGAAAATGGTGAAAGTTTAAACAGACATGAAATCTGATTTTATTAACTTTTGAAAGGTCTAGAGAAATCCCTAGGGTCCTTATAATCTGGAACAACGTTCTAACAATTACAATGAATGCATGAATAGGTCTTTATACCAGATGCCTAACTAAATTTAAAGCTCTTCAGATCAGGGAGAGCTCAGTATAGATTTCTGCAATAAAAAACGACAAATCAGTCAGTAAAAATCTATGATCAAGGGTTTTGCAGAAGGGTAAGGAATTAGAAGAGGTCAGTTTATTAGCAGGCATTTATGTATTTTACCCCTACTTTCCATGGTGAAAGTGTAGTTTTAATGGCTTTTAGGTTGAACCAAGAATGTAGGGCAGGGATAGTTCACTTCAGGGAAACAAAGAGAAATGCGTCCTTTCACAGGGGATGAAATATTTCATTGAGGCGTTTCTTGCTTCAGATAAAACTGTACAGAAGTCAGAGGTGGAGAGCTGCAGGAAGAGCTTATCAACATCCAGAAGTCTAATGGGCAGGAGATGGGGGAGCGGCCCTCAGACTGCTGCCAGGATCTCAGGACAAAGGCGTAAGCCAACAAAGTATGTTGGGATGAGTGG
Source organism: Eschrichtius robustus (assembly GCF_028021215.1). Taxonomy (NCBI): domain Eukaryota; kingdom Metazoa; phylum Chordata; class Mammalia; order Artiodactyla; family Eschrichtiidae; genus Eschrichtius; species Eschrichtius robustus. Next base: position 42,198,920 of record NC_090834.1, read on the forward strand.
CTGGCAGCAGCCGGTCCCCACTCAGAGCTGTATTCAGGAACCGCGTTCCTAACAGCCACCAAAGAGCAAAATCATCAGCATCCCCTGCACTTCCCCCACCAAACACCACTCCTCCTTGCTTCCTGCCTGTTGTGAATCCCACACCCTCACTCTCAGAGTGCGCTTTCACTTCCTCCTCTCCATCCACTTATCTAACGGGTTGGCAAGTCTTAGCCTTTCTACACCAGCAACTTCTCTACTCCATTTCAGCTGTTCCAATACCAATATCTACCACCGAGCCCAAGAGCACGTGACATGGAGTTGCACAGACCCTGGTTCTCTGCCTCTTGCAGCCTGTATGATGCGGAGCAAGTTACTGCAACTCTTTAAGACCTTTTCCCATCTCTAACGTGGGAGTGAGACCAGGATAACGAAGATTAAATGGGGTAATTCATGGATCTTATCCCTATCCTTTGCAGTGTTTCGTACCTTTGTTCAAGTTCTTTCGACAGCCTGCCCAGATTATTCCACTTTGTTCTGTCAGCCATTCAATAGGATGTGATCAGAGTCACTGAAATTTAACACAGCTCTATGGAAACTCTCTCTCAAAGGCTTCAGTGGTCCACGGAGGACAGTTCCTGTTCCTCAGCAGGACATTCAAAGTTCTCCCTACCTTTGGAGCCACAACTTGCAATCCTTCCCAGCTAAGCCTGAACAACCAGAAGTTTCTAAACTATGCCCTTCACTTCCTATCTTTGTGTCTTTGCTCCTTCTGGGCCTCCCCATCTCCCCCTTCATTAATTCAAATCCTGCCCAGGAGATAAATTAATGACCATTCCCACTGAAGTGTCCTGCTGGGAATAACCTTTCCTTTCATCAGCTCTTTTTGAAGACCTTGGGTAAGACACTTAACCTCTCTAAGGCTCCAGGGGTGATGAGAGGATTAAATGAGTTCATGCATACAAGTAGCCTTGGCAGAGTAAGTGCTCATCAAATGTAATCCAGTGGTAGGTGGGACATAAAATACAGATCTGCTCATCTCAAGAGAGCTGTGCTGGGGCTAATCCAGAGAACAACCAAGCAGAGCACCTAACACCTCGTAAATGTTCGATAAATGCTAGCACAACAAAACCACTAATTATTATTATGCCGCTTATGTCATTCTACCTTGCACTGCATTTATTTGTAAATAACTTCAGTACTAAATGGAAATGTTTTTGACAACAAGAACCTTGTTTTATTTATCCTGGTTTCCTCCAAGGTGCCAGCACCCTGCCTGGTACACCGTAGGTTCTTTACAAATGCAGAAGGAATGCATGAGAGTGGCAAATAGATGTGACCGGTGACAGAAACCCGGGCACTGTGGCCACAGATGCACAGATGGGGTCTGAAAGACAGTGGAAGGCCAGGAGGCAGCAGAACAGGACTTCTAGAACTGCACTATTTGGGGGTGCAATGAGTGAATCAGTGGAGGGGCTCTTTCCATGAAAATAAGCATCCTATAAAGTGTGTAGGGGATGGATGAGAGTCCAGGATTAAGCCTGACTCAGTATTAAGACCAGAAGAAAAAGGTGAGACTAGCAACCTTTGTTAGGACACGGTTTCTTTTTACTATCTCATTTTTACTGTCATTAGGTGGCAGGTCATATGTTGATAGGTAATAAGACAACACTCTTCTGTCTAAATCTAGTATCCCCTGTGTCTGGAAAATAGAAGCAACAGGTCTGATCTGTCACACCACGTTTTCACCATCTATTTACTCCCTGCCTCCTCATTAGACTCCATGCCCAACGATAAGAAGATGTGTGGCACATACTACACGCTCGCTTTGAATAAGAAATGAGTAATATTAACTTATTCCTAGCATCTGTAGAGTAAAATTCCTCCACGTTCATTAGGTAAAATTGAAGAACGCTGGACCATTCAAGGGGGCTATATGATTTTAATATATCCAAATTTCCAAACTGTTACTACAAATGTATTTAGAAGAACAAGATCTTTAATGATAGTAATACCCTTGAAATATATCATTTAAGTATGAGAGGCCATATCAGCATGCTATCAACATCTAGTCATAGGACAAAATATTGAGGGATCAGTAAGGACTCATGATGAATAAAAATGTTTCTAAATTTACAGATCCAGATTTTCCAAGTCCTTAAATTTAATCATATGGTATAATTTTTAAACTCCATATTCAGATGAAATAAACACTCAAGTAGCTCCTATAAATCTCACAGTCTCATAAAAGGAAAAAGATTCCAAGAGTGCTCAGAAATACACTTCTTGAGGAAATTAACAAAGATACACATGGAATCTAGAAATTTACATTTATGCTCTTGGTGTTCAAAATGCTGAACTAAAAAAAAAAAAGATTAAGCTTTCCAAGGGATAGAAGCGTCAAGTTTTAATCCAATACTCTGTTTTAATTTTTCATACAGAAACCAGTTCTTTCTCATAATTTTAATACTGCTTTAGAACAAAGCGTATGATAAAAACCTCAATACCAATATCTTGATTTTAGGGCTAAAAATGTGGAAGGCGTAAAAAAAAAAAAAAAAGAATAAAGGGCTATGAATCTTGCAATTGCCATATCCAGTGGTCATAACCATTAAAAAATATCCTTAAGATTGACATAAATAACTCCTATTTCATATGATGGAACAAGTCATGAAAGAAATGACAGTTTTTGAATCAGGATTGATGTAAAGTTCTTTGGACACGTGGACACAATGTGCAGGAGCAAAAAAATGTAGGGTAAATTTAAAGCTCTCAAGCCATAGGCTAAATGGTGTTTTTTAAACTTTTTTTTTGGCCGCACCCGTGCAGCATGTGGGATTCCCCAACCAGGGATCAAACCCGTGCCCCCTGCATTGGGAGCTTGGAGTCTTAACCATTGGACCACCAGGGAAGTCCCTGTTACTTAAACTCTTGCCTATTTTGGGAAAAGCTTAAAAGGATTCCTATTTTAAGGACACTTTGCCTTTAAAAAAGTAGTTGAAAAAGCAGTGTTTGTATTAACAGCTCTTCTTTTTTAAATGCCAGACCATCAGCTTCTTAATTAAGAAATCAATTCTGATGAGGTCTTAATTAAGAAGCCTTTTGCTCTCAGGCACGGGAATAGGAAAGAGAAGAGGAGTGAGTGATATCCTCATTCCAACTGTCATGGAAATCAGCTAACCTCTAAAATCTACATGAAGGAGTATAAATATACGCACACATGTGTGTATTAAAAAATTAACCGTACTATACCTTTTCTTCTAGCTTTTGGGAGAGAAAAAGGATGACACCATCAAATGCTTTGGCTTTGTTGGAAAGTTCCCTGCAACTATAAAGAAGAGCAGTTCTCAGCCTTCTAGATTCTATATCTGGACTGTATGTCACATGATACTGGTATAGCCGCCAGTCCTGGGGCAAGTCCAGATTAAAAAGATTTGTGACCAGTTTCACAGGTATTCCACTGGAACCTGAAGAAAACAAAAAACATGTTTTAACCAAAAAAAAAAAAAAAATCATGTCGTGTTCATATTAATCTCAGCATTCAAAAAAAATTTATTTGCATATGCATAATTGTTGCTAGAAAGCAAGGATTCTTGTTCAGTGACACAAGGTAAGCTCTAGTAACCAGCTGCCTGATAACCTTATGGAGCCCGGCAAGCAAAAGGATCCTGTGTAAGGCAGGCCTCGTAAGAACCTGAGGGCAGACACTGACATCCTTGTTTTGCGGAGAAAAGAAACATCTGAATTCAACTACCCTAGGACTCCTTCCAAAGCTTGCCTTCCAGCTGATTCTCAAATCGATCAAGTAAGCGTTTTGTAACCAAGCAGGACCCCATGGGGCCTCCCCCATTTCCTCTGCTTTAGCTCCTCTCTGAAGTACCTAGGTAATAGCATCTAGTGCACATTTCCTGAATTGTTTTAGATGCTAAAACCCCTACCAAATGGAAGAAATTAACTACTTGATGACCATTAGCTCCCTCCAGACCTACTGGCACCAAAGGATTGATAATGTTAACCCGTTACCTCACCATCAACCATCCAGAGAATTGTGCAGGAGATGATCACAGACCCTGGGGCGCCCCTCTTTCACTTTGCCTTTAAACGTGCTTTGCTGAAACCCTTGGGGAAGTTTGGGCTTCTTGAGCACTAGCTGTCCTAGACTCCTTGCACGGCGCCTCACAGTAAACCGCTGCACTTTCCTTCACCACAGCCCAATGTCAGTAGATTGGCTTTACTGAGCATGGGGGAAGGGACCCAAGTTTAGTTCGGTAACAGTTTCAGATGCGCTCTGGAATTATGGTGCTCTCAGATTATAAAGAAACTCTCCAGTTTTTATCACGAATACAACCCCCATCCCCTTGGAAATCCAGATAATCAAAAGTTCACCATACTTCGGAAAATTCTGAAATCACTTCATTCAGTGATTAGATGGTTCTGTAGGTCCCAGCGAAGGCTCCCCAGAGATAAGGGGGCGACTGGGGATGGAAGAAGAGATTTTACATCTTCCCTGTGTGAGAACAGACAGGGCTCTGGGCTTCTGTTTTTTTGCAGGCACAGGGAGGCCATGTGGGCTTCCAGGAATTCCATCCATCCCCTACAGAATTTTTATTCACCTCTTCAAAATCTACAGGACAAATTCAGAGATGGCCACGTTGTAGCTGGTCAGTGCCCAGGATGGCATAAACTCCATCCAGGACAGACTCTAGGAGGGCACAAAGGAAGTACTTCTCACCTCTCCTTGGAGGGAATCATCCAGTGTTCGTCTTATAGGAAAGAATTATCAAATAGTCACTATTTGCCTTTCTGGTGGAGGAAGTGGAAACGTGAGCCCTGAGGTGGTGAGGAAGAAAAAGTATCATGTATACCTTACGTAGTATTCCCTCAGTTTTGACCTGTGTGTCTACTGAGACATAATGCACAACCTAAAAGGTATGAGTTATGTTTTAGTCAGCGGACAAAACTGAGGGCTTAAGCCCAGGACACAGCATCTCAGTTCTGAGGGACCGCTCGGAAGAGGTAAGGCAAGAGCCAGGATATAGAGGAGTTTTTGCAACAAAGACCAGGTAGTAGGAACGTCACAAGATTACTTTTAATTAAGGAAAACCATATGTCTCGGGTTAATGAATTGAGCGCTTTTCTATGTTCGGGAAGATGCAAAAGTCAGGGCTCACTGAAATCATTCCTTTGATATGCACCTCAGCCATCTGGGGCCAGTATCCTGTTCTTTCCCACCCTGAGTCTCCTTAGGGTGCATCATTGGACGGTGGCTGCAGTGACTGAAGACTTGGCAGCCGGCGCCCCGTTTGTCTCCATCCTGAGTTCCCTCAGGGCTCACCGTGGGAGCGGCTGCAGTGGCTTCACGGCTGCAACATCTTTTGCGTACTGATATGGCGGGCCATATTTTTTTCATTGATGTGTAGATATCCAGTAGGAACAAGGAATCTTTGTGCTATTTTAATTAAAGAAAAGGGTTTTTTTTTTTGTTGTTCTCCCAGAGGACATGGCAACATATTTTAGCTGCTCATATTAATGGACAAAGAGAAGTCATCTAGAATATCAGAGCTGGCAATACCCTTTAAGACCACTTACACCAGTGTGTTCAAACTGTAATCATGACCCATTAGTGCTGCAGTTATGAAAGTAAGTGAGGTGAACCATCATGTTTCATAGAAAAACTAGAATACAATAGAATGGATCGGAGTACCCTGCCCATAGGAAGGGCAAGCATTGTTTCATGAAACTTTGTTTCAGTTGTGTTTGTGTAGTGTGTGCATGCTGGAGAACAATTTATGTACTTATTTTTGCTGCATGGTTTGAAAGAGTTTGAAAAAGACTGATCTGCATCAGTGAGTCTTAACTTTTAGAGGGAGTTACAAAGCCTTTTGAGAATCCTATGAAAACAACAGGCCTGCTTTTCCTGAAAATACACATGCAATCCTAGGTGCAATTTCAGGGGTAAGCCCAGAATCTGCGTAAAGAATTCCCCAAATAGGCTACATTTTTCTTTTTAGACCTGAAGTCCAGAAAGGTTATTACCCATATAGGAAAAAGGTTGGGAAAGAGACAAAGCATCTTTGCTGACCCCTACCTCAGGTGTAAGGAGAAAAGGTTTTCAACAAGTGAAATGTAGTTTTGGAGAAAATGTTACTCTTCCTATTAATGAAAGAGAGAATTAAGGCTAAAACAACTAGTGTCTAGATAATGCTTGAATATAGCAGATGTTCAATACATATCTTTTAAGTCGATATATGAACTTGTTTATTTTATTAAATTTAAATTAAAATTTCTTAAGCAAAATTTGGTAACATTAAAAAATAAAGTAAGAAATTCTCTGGCAGTCCAGTGGTTAGGACTCCGTGCTTCCACTGCAGGGGCTCTGGGTTCAATCCCTGGTCGGGAAACTAAGATCCCACAAGCAGCATGGCATGGCCAAAAAAATAAATAAATAAAAATTTAAAAGTAAGTAACATGAAGACTGGGTACCTCTTTTGCAATCTCTCACATGGGCCAATTTCTCTCTGGTACAGATACTCAAATCCATCATCTCTCGTCTGATTTTCCCAACTCTTTCCTTGACGGTACATCCAGCATCACCAGAAGATAGACCACCCTCATCTAAAATATGAAGAGAACACCAAAATGTTATATATTATTAATATTATATACATCAATAACATTTCATGCTAGTGATATCATTTACAACTATCATATCAAAAATGCATCTAGGGCGCCCTGGTGGCGCAGTGGTTGAGAATCTGCCTGCCAATGCAGGCGACACGGGTTCGAGCCCTGGTCTGGGAAGATCCCACATGCCGCGGAGCAACTAGGCCCGTGAGCCACAACTACTGAGCCTGCGTGTCTGGAGCCTGTGCCCCGCAACAAGAGAGGCCGCGACAGTGAAAGGCCCGCGCAGCGCGATGAAGAGTGGCCCCCGCTTGCCACAACTAGGGAAAGCCCTCACATAGAAATGAAGACCCAACACAGCCAAAAAATAAAATAAAATAAATAAATAAATAAATAAATAAGTCAGGAGCTCTTTAAAAAAAAAAAAAAAAATGCATCTAGAGGGAATTCCCTGGCAGTCCAGTGGTTTAGGACTCCGAGCTCTCACTGTCAAGGGCACCAGGTTCAATGCCTGGTCAGGGAACTAAGATCCCGCATGCTGCTCAGCACAGCCGGGAAAAAAGATGCATCTAGAACCAAAGCTCAGATTTTTGTGGCTTTTAATAAAACTGGCCTACATTGCTGAAAACAGTCATGACTATACAGAAGTCTGCAGCCTGAAAATTGAAAACTGTGAAGGAAGCATGGCATGTTTTGTTAGAAATAACAGACTCTGAGTTAGTCCTACCTCATAACATTTGGGGCTGACCTGATTCTCCTCTTGGCTAAGGAGAAAGCTCTATCTCCCTATATCCCACTCCACACCCATTTATGGAGGGCTGGTCTCCCTCCTGTAGCTCTTGTGTAACACCCAAAGAATTAGACTAAGATTGGCCACATCAACTTCTGTACAGATTGAAGCTGAACCTTTCCCCTTTCTCAATCACAAGAAGAGAAATGCCCATACGCTGCCATTAGTGTTTATGCTAGATCATTCCCCTGAGAATGAAAGTCAGCACGTCACCTTGGGACGTGTCACTTACTGTTAGGTTCTAGAAAATGGGAAATTAAAATCTGTTTCCCGATGAATATTTTCTTTTTTAAATGAGTACAAAAAGATGCTAATTTTTTTTGTATACAACTTCGGCACTTTGAAATGTGAAAATATAAATTTTATATTACAGAATTATTACTACAAAGTAATGTGACTAATAGTATGACAAACCTCTAGGACACTGACTTGGCCACTGTCCTTTGATACAGTCACTGTATGCAACTACCCCAAATGGCGCTGCCCACTTGCCCAAAACTGCTGCCCATACCCTTCTCAGTGGAGTTGGAGTCTCCCAGGAAAATCACAAAATTTATTTAATTTTTAAAAAATTCAATTATTCTCACTAGATTATCTGTATCATTTACCGCTCTTGGTTTCAAAAGATGTTTGGTGGTTTCTAAAAATTCAATCTGCCATAGAACGGTAGTTCCCAGAGTCTGGGGGGGGAGGGGCAAATGAGGAGTTACTGTTTAATGGGTACAGAGTTTCAGTTTTGTAAGATGAAAAACTGTTCTAGAGACAGATGGTGGTGATGGTTGCACAACAATGTGAATGTCCTCAATGCCACTGGACTGTACACTTAAACACTGTTAAAATGGTCAACTTTATACTATACCTATTTTACCACAATTTTTAAAAATAAAAAAAAATCAGTCTACCCTCAAAGGATAAAGAGTTTCCATCACTTGCTAGTCACAAGAAGGCACAGAAGATGTGAAGGAAATTCCCAAAGAAATGTTGGAATAACACTTGAATGGTGGCAGTAGGGCTGGAATTACGGGACAATACATTTCTACTGTTTAAGCCACCCAGTCTGTGGTACTTTGTCACGGCAGCCCTAGCAAATTAGTGCATTGGGCATGCCAACTTATACTGTGTGGCAGGGGCTACTTGGACTAGCACGTTGACAAGTATCTGGAGGCCAAACCTGGATTTGCAGGGAAGAGAGCCACCATCAAATGGTGAGGTCTACCGTGAGTGGGGAAGGAAGAAGAGAGAAGGGGCAACAGGCACGCGAGGTTACTACCAGCCCTGCAAGGCAATGGTATTGGCATTTATATGGCATAAAGAATTTAAAAATACGTTTTCAAAATTATTCAGTAAACAGACAGAATCAGAAAAACTGGTTTCCTAGTATCTGGGGTTTCCCAGCTGCTAAGCACCATCAGGAAATTCAGTGGCAGAGTCTGTGTTTGGAAGTCCCAAAGAAACACAACAAACACAGGGGGATCCTTCCGAAAAGGAAGACAAGATGCTCAAGAAGTGAGTCTGCTGCTGAAAGGCTTAGTAGAGTCACTCCTATTCCATTCAGATGGGACGGAAGTGGATGGAACAGACAGAGCTGCACGTACATTTCTGTGAAATCCTGCTTGTTCCCACGTGGTCACTGCTCGAAGATGCTTCACTGTCACTAAGAGCAACAGACAGAGGCTAAAACGGGCAAAAAAATGTTTGGTCAGATTTAAGATGTTAAGTCATAAACTAAAACTTTATCACAAGATGAGAATGGTATCACGTCCTATGTCATTAGATTACCACGAGCTAGGAAAAGAAAACGTTGGCAGGTAAGATGCTTGAGAGAGGAGAAAAGATTGCCCATTTCAGAAAAAAGATAAGGACAAGCTCCGGTTTTCCCCATTCATCAGTCTTTGATTTCAGTGCCAACTGTGAGCCAGGTACAGCCCTTAGCCCCTGGAGGTGGAAAGAGGCAGAGGTGTGATCCTTGCACCCGAGGAGCTCATCAGATGGAAGGTGGTACAGGTGATCGCAGACTTCATGCTTCTGTAGCCTTCAGACATGGGGCCTCTGATGTGAACATATTTGTAGCAAGAAAATAAACTGAGCCCAGAGGATCTGGGCCACCAGCTCAGATGACGACTCTCCTGAATAAACTGGTCCAAAGGTTCACAAAACAGGTGAAGGGAACCATTCATATTTTCTCTTCAGGGTAATTACTTCTCTGTTCAAGAAGGTATAGATCAGCCTGCTAAAAAAAAATGGGTGATACCAAGAGAAGACCTCTCTATGCGAGTAAAGGCGTAATGACCACAGACTACTCACTTGCACACTTCTGGTCTAAGATATTGCTCCAAATACTGGGTTTTTACTAAGTATTGCTCCAAATACTAAATGTAGTTGTAACATCACTCAAAAATTGCTGGTTTGCCACTCAGTTCAACCTAGTTGCCTGAGTCTAATAAGGAGCCCTATGCACGGCGGTTGCTCAAGGAACAGTGGTTGATCCTAAACTTCATTTGTGTCTGAGACTATTTCTTTTTATATATAAATTAGCGAGACAGATCATATTAGATTATATACCACGTAATGGTACCTTTGAAGGGACAGCCATTTTCACGAGACTTACAAACAAATGAAGTAATTAAAACTTAATGATACACCTGCCTCCCATTTTCAGCCCTTTTCACTGACCAAAATATCTATATTAATATCTTACTCAGATAAGCTCCCCAACAGGGGAAAAAAAAAAAAAAGTGAGAAACCCTGGAAGGACTCAAAGTTGAAAGAGAAGATAAGCCACTACTTCGTAGCAGAGAGGAAGAGATATCTGCCAAGGAAGGCGGGGTCCACGAAGGAAACAGAGGTAGGAGTGAGCGAGACGATGCCAGCTGCTAAGCTTTCTACCCACCGACGGCGAGGCCTGCATGCGCCCCACCTCCGCGGCGCTGGGGCTGCGGGCCATGCCTCGCGCCCTCACGCGGGCCCGGCCGCTCATGTTCCAGATGCGCCCAGAGTGACTTCAAAAGCAGCCAAGTCTTAACAAGGGTATTTTGTCACCGGTACTCAGATGACAAGGCTGCGACGGAAGCGGTGGAGGTAGTGGAGCTCCGGCTCCGGGGCTGGATTCGCAGCCGAGGCTCACGAGTGGGTGGAGCCGCGCGCACAGCCCACCGGCGTCCCGTGGTAGGGGCGGGGCGGGGCGAGCACGTGGGTGGGAGGCGGTCGGGCACTGCGCCAGACTTCTCTTTTCATCCACACCCCCTGCCATATTTGGCATTATCCAGCTTTCCAGTTTTTGCCCATCATATGTGTATATAAGGTTCCATCACACTGTTACCTTTGGTCTGTATTATCTGCTCACTTCTACTCCTGGCTTCTAGATGTCTTTGAATATGTCATGTAAATGTTGTTTCTGGGAAATATCTGACTCACCTACTGGGGGATTGGGAGAATTTATTTTTAAATGTGCATGAATGCCAAAGAAAACACAAAAGGGTAACCATCTCTTCATATATGTGATAGCTGTGGAGTTTTTGTTGTTGTTGTTGTTGGTCTGTGAATTGTCTGTTTATATCCGTTGCTCTTTTAAGTTGGATTTCTCACGTTTTTCTTGTGATTTGGAAGAATTTTTTTTCTTAACAGCAAATATCTACCCCCGATTTACCAATTATTAATTTTAACTTTGAAGTTCTTTATCTAATCAAAAGTCTTAAGGAGTCACATCTACTAATTTTTAATTTTATGGTTTATGCTTTTTGGGGTTTTCTTGAAAGAAAATTTTCCCTGCCCTAAATTTACAAGGATGTATATGACATTTTCTTTTATTAACTTTATAAGTTTACTGTTCACATTAGCTATCTTGTATCCGTCGAGTTTATTTATATTTATATACATATATAGTCATATGATATGTAGGATGTGAGGTAGGGATCTAACTTTATCTCCCTATAGTGAGCCATTTTCCCCTAATGTCATCTATTAAAATTTATGTGTTTGTGGACCCACAACCAGCAAATAACAAATTCTCATATATACCTAGATCTAATTTTGTGCTTTCTATTTCTATTCTACTTATCTATATCTGCCCTGTGCCAGTACTTTACCACTTGTAATTGCTATTTCTTTATATTACTCCTAAAATCTGGTGGGGCAAGTCTTTATTCTTTGAGTTTTTCAATTCATTTATTTTTTGCAAACTTTATTCTTCCATATAAATTTTAAAATAAGTTTGTCAAATTTCTTTAAAACTCCCATTTAATTTCTAATCGGCATTGTATGGAATATATAGTTTGGGAAGAACTGCCCCTCTTACAGTGTTATAGTTCTTCATTTATTCAAGTTTCTCTTTATATCCTTTAATAGAGTTTAATTTTTTCATAAAAGTCTTGTGTATTGTTTAATTGATGGAAATGTATAGTTTTATTAGTATTTTGAAGTATATCTTGCTTTCATTATATTTTCTAATTGGTTATTATTAATATAGATACATGATATTGATTTTTGTTAAGTTGATATTTTTTATCAAATTTGCTGAACTCCTTAGTTCATATAGCTTGTCCTTTGATTTCATTGAGTTTGCATGTAGATGATTATATCATCTACAAATAATAGTAATTTTATCTCATCCCTTCTTATTATTATTCTTGTCTTATCATGTTGGTCAAGTTTTCCTGTACAATGTTGAAAGTGACTGTGATAGCTGATATTCTTGAGTCACTTAAGTGACTCACCCAAGGTACTACAGTTTGTGTGGCAGAGCTGGGATTCCAACTTTGGTCTATCTACCTTAAAGCCCACATCATATCCCCTCATCTCTTATTCATCTCCCTCCAAAAAGGTGATCTGCCTGACTTTAGATACAGCCCGTACTATAGAAAAAAGCCCCAGTCCTAAAATGCCATGCTCTTCTTTCTATTTATTTCCCATCAGAATACTCTTTTATTCAGTTGTCTTGGGAAATCATTATCGCTGAGGGCTGGCAAGTGCAAGAGGTATGATGGCCTTGGACAGAGATGGCCAGTCTTAGACTTGGCTCAGTGAAGCCACTCTAATGAATAACACATTTCTTTGAAAACGAATGAGTCTGACAGTTCTGAATGATCAAAAACTGCATGTTAAAAAGTAGGGCAGGTGGAAAATAGAATCTGGACAAGGAATCTACTTTTGAAAATCTGTGCTTTGTTTCTGAATATAAAAATAGTCTTTACCTCACGTTTTCCAAATTGACCACCTCCTGGTAAATTTGACTTGTATTGATGTGAGAACACTAAGAGTGATGAGAAATGCTGAGAACACATGCAGGCAACTTCAAACAGTCAAATCCTTTCAATTTTCCAAATACTAACTCCTGAAACATAAATATCAATTATTTCCAATCATTACCTGCATTTTCAACTCCCTGTTATAATTACTATATGTGACATAAAAATCATTCACACTGTGCCCTCCACATATGATTTTTAAAGGCACTTATGTATTCCCTGTAATAGGGAATGTACGGCATGGTTACAAGCATACATGGGCTTTAGGGTCAGACAGATTAGAATTTACATCCCAACTCCATCGCCTACTAGCTTTCTGACTCAAGAAAATGTATTTAATTTCATTTAGCCTCAGTTTCTTCAACTGTAAAATGGGGATAAAGTTATGCCAGGATTTCTCAACCTTGGCACTATTCACATTTTGGGCCTGATAATTTGCTATTTGAGGGAGTCTGTCCTATACATTATAGGATGTTTAGCAGTAATCTTGGCCTCTACTCACTAGACACCAGTATCTCTTTTCGCTGTGAGAACCAAAAATGTCTGTATATACTGCCAAATGTCTCCTGGAGGGCAAATTGCCCCAGATTAAGAACCACTTTGATATGGCTACCTCTCAGGCTTGTTTCGAGGGTTAAATGAAATAATAATAATGACACTTAGTGTAGTGTTTGGCATGTAATAAAAATTGGATAATTAGCTATTATCAATACCAGAGGGTACATTCTTGTCTCATGGCAGAAAGAATTCAGAGATGAGACAGGGAGGTCAAGAAAGCAAAGTGAGGATTTATTTACGTGATAGTATGCTCTCAAGGGGAGAGCAGGCAGACTCAGGTAAGTAGCTGACCTGAGTTTCTTTGGCAAGCTGGTTATGTGGGGTGTAGAAAAGAAGAGGTGAAATATTCATTGGGGAGGGAAGGTTTTGGGAGTCATGTTCCCTGATTTTCATCTCAGCTCCACCTTCCTGAGACGGGGAGGGATTTTTGTCCTTATTTAGTCTTGATCGGAAGTGTCATGGTGGAGGTGCTCGATGGGTACTTCTTATCTGCAAGGCTAATTTTATTGTAATGAGAGCATAATGAGCAAAAGGTTACATTTGGAAGCCAGAGATTCCCACCTTTTCTCATCTTTCTTTGTCTGCCTCCCAGACATTTATCACCCCAAAATGTGTGGTTCCCTGTCAGTCTGGAGATTCCTGCTCTTCTTTGTCTGCCCAAGCACCCCCGTTATTTACAAGATGTGTGGGTTCCTGCCATTTGGCCCATATCCCCTTTCTTGGCTCATATCTAGCTAACTGCCTGCTTTGACATTTTTATCATAAGAATGTGTGATGGACACATTTTACAAAAATTCACTTACTACAATTTTTGCCACGTTTCGTATTTGTGTCAAATCCCTTCACGTGCACATACTGGCCATGATATTCTAGGCACAGACAACTCTTGCCTTGTGCCACCCTTCACATTCTCCTCTGCCCACCTTTTAAATCCAGCTGTTGCTGTGGTGATCATCTGCACACAGCGTAACCTCAGCTGCACCATACCTCTCTCACTTCTGTCCTGAGGCATCTCTGCTGCTGTAGGATACATGCCCAGAGGAACCCACTTAGCCATTCCGACACATGAGCAAACCTAGAAGTGTGAAGGAGTTAACATCTCATGGGGCAATGCTTAGCCAAGGTGACGTGGAACATGATGGATAAATACTCCCTCCTCCATCCATTGGGCAAACTGTTTTGTGGTGCATTCTATGGATTCACAGAGGGTCTGAGTGGGATCAAGTATCAGATGTCACAGTGGTGATCACCTCGGTAATGCATTCTTTTTTTTTTTAATTTTTTTAATTTATGGCTGTGTGGGTCTTCGTTTCTGTGCGAGGGCTTTCTCTAGTTGTGGCAAGCGGGGGTCGCTCTTCATCGCGGTGCGCGGGCCTCTCACTATCGCGGCCTCTCTTGTTGCGGAGCACAGGCTCCAGACACGCAGGCTCAGCAATTGTGGCTCACGGGCCTAGTCGCTCCACGGCATGTGGGATCGTCCCAGAGCAGGGCTCGAACCCGTGTCCCCTGCATTGGCAGGCAGATTCTCAACCACTGCGCCACCAGGGAAGCCCGGTAATGCATTCTTGAGTTGACATCATCCTTCTCTCTTTCACTCTTCCCACTCCCTCTCTACTATTTCTTGCAATCACTTCCCAAAATAAACTACCAGCATGCAAGCCCTTATCTCAGGTTCTGTTTGGAGGGAAGCTAGGCTAGCCTAGTTCAGTAAGAGAATATAGTATTCACTCACTTAAAACATATTTCATGCCCACTGTGGACCTAAGCATGGGTATTTGAATTTTATCAATGACGAAAAATAAATTAAAATATTTACCTAAACTCATCCTCCAAGTCAGCTGTAAAATCAGTTTTTCAGTTATTCAGTCCTGTGGTTATACCTTAATTTTTTTAAATGACTTTTATTAGGAAAACACTCTAAATAATGACAACTTATGAGTGCAGACATGTTCAGATCAGCTAATTTATTTGTTCAGTATCTGTGGTTCCTGCTAGTACAAAACTAATTTCCCAGGCACAGGTGTAGATGGTTGAACCTGTGAAATTAGTGCATCAGTGTGCTGTCTTCTTTGGACCTTATTTCAACAACACTTACTGGATTAATTTTGAACAGTCCCATTTTTTAACTTTTTATTTTGAAATATATCACATTTACAGAAATTTGCAAGACCAGCATAAAGAACTTTTCACCAAGGTTCACAGGTTAATATTTTGACGTATGTGCTTTATTATTTTCTCTTCATGTACACACACACACACATATATATACATGACCCATTTACAAAAATGTTGTACACATAACACCCTTTGACCCCCTAATATTTTAGTGTGCATTTGTTAAGAATAAGAATATCTTCCGAAAGATGGCAGGGTAGGAGGACGCAGAGTTTACATCTCCTCACAACTAGGGCACCTACTAGGCAGTGGTGGGGGACCTTGGACACTAAGGGGACAGGAGGGATCCCCGCACGACCAGACAGTATGTGGGGAGGAAGAAAAGTGTAGGCGGGGTGGGACCGGCACCCTTGAGGGGGGCTGGAGGAGGGCAGAGGTTCCCACGCTTGGAGGGAGTCCCACAGCGAGGGGATCAGCAGGGATGGAGAGGGACCATCAGGGGATCTGAAGGACGTGCGGCCAGCATCTCGGCCACCCACTTTGGCCCTGGCAAGCCATCTGCTGTCCTGGGCCTGAAACCCCACCCCCAGGGCCCCTTCCAGCCACACGGCTCCCAGGCCTGAACCCTGCCCCAGCCGGGGTCTCTTCCAGCCACATGGATCCCAGTGGAACTGAGTACCGCCCCTCACAAAGCCTCCATGGGCTGCAGAGTTCCCAACAACCTGCGTGCCACCCCGACAAAGCCTCTTCCAGCCAAGCGGGTTCCAGGCCTGAGCCCCACCCCAACCCCCATCAAAGCCTCTTCCAGCTGTGTGGTCCCAGGCCTGAGACCCACCTCTGCCAAAGCCTCTGAGTTCCACCCCCACCTCCAAGGCCTCCTCTGTCTGTGCTGGCCCCTGTGGGTGCACCTGTGGAAGCCTGCACCCCAGCTGGCCTACTCAGACACGTGTGCTCTGGGCCAGCTCCAGGGACAGACACTGGCAGGAGGAACACAGGCAGAGGTGGGGCTGACAGGCGGGTCCAGAGACCTACCTAGAGGTCTTGGAGGCCTACTGGGGAGGCGGGGGGAGGCTGTAGCTCACCATGGGGTCAAGCACACTGATAGAGGAGCACCAGGGAATTTTTTATTTTTTTAATTAAAAAAAATTTTTTTTCTTTTATTTTTAAATTTTATTTATTTATTTTTATTTTTAAATTTTCTTTATTTTATTTTCCTTATTTAATTTTTGGTTTTGTTGTTGTGTTTCATTTTTATCTTTATTTTTTCTAATATATTATTTATTTTTCTAATTTTATTTTATTTTATTTTTTATTCTTCATTATTGTTCTGATCTTTTCTGTTTGTTGCTTTTTTTTTTTTATTCAAACAGAAAGTCACAAAAATTATAATCATCCTCATCTGTTCACTCAGTCCCATGTAATTAATTTTGTTTTTCGTCTTGATCTTTTGTTAGCACTTTTATGAATTCATCAGTTTTCCATTAGAGTTCTGAAAATACTTATTCATTCAGTTCAGCAGTTTAGTTAGTTACCAGAAACCTGTACTTGTCAGAGTATTTTCCGTGAATTCCTTGAAGATGAAACACTTTTATAGGAACATTTTTGCAAAAGCATCAGAGTACACTCAGAACTCTCTGTAAATGACAAAAGACTTAAAAATGACCACAGTTAAAGATTTGATGAAAGTTCTTAATAATGCAATTGACAAGGAAATTTGGTTATTTCTGAGATATACATTTTAAAATAATAACTAGAATTATGACTTATAACATTATACCAGAACATATAAGGTTTTTAGAAATTTCATGTAGTGTCTGAAACATTTATGTTAACATATTTCCATACAAATAACCCAAAGAAAGTTTAGTATTAGTTGTGGTTTTTTTTTGTTTGTTTGTTTTTTTATACAGCAGGTTCTTATTAGTCATCAATTTTATACACATCAGTGTATACATGTCAATCCTAATCGCCCAATTCATGTTGCTTTTTTTTTAATTAATGGCACTATTTCTAATTTTTTATTTATTTATTTATTTATTTGGCTGCATTGGGTCTTCGTTGCTGCACGTGGGCTTTCTTTAGTTGTGTCGAGCAGGGGCTCCTCTTTGTTGTGGTGCGTGGGCTTCTCATTGCAGTGGCTTCTTGGTGCGGAGCACAGGCTCTAGGCATGCGGGCTTCAGTAGTTGTGGCACGTGGACTCAGTAGTTGTGGCTCGCGGGCTCTAGAGCACAGGCTCAGTAGTTGTGGCACATAGGCTTAGTTGCTCCGTGGCATGCGGGATCTTCCCGGACCAGGGCTTGAATCCGTGTCCCTGCATTAGCAGGCAGATTCTTAACCACTGCACCACCAGGGAAGGCCCTGTTGCTTTTTTCTTTTTTTTTTTTTTGTCTTTTTCTGCCATGCTTCATGGCTTGCAGAGTCTTGGTTCCCAGGCCAGGGGTCGAGATTGAGCACCTGTGGTGGGAGCACCAAGTCCCAAACATCTGGACCAACAGAGAACTTCAGGTCCCAGGGAATATTAATTGGGTGAAGTCTCCCGGAGGTCCTCATCTCAGCATCAAGACCCGGCTCCACCCAACTGCCTACAAACTCCAGTGCTGGACGCCTCAGACCAAACAACCAGCAAGACAGGAACACAGCCCCATCCATCAAAAAAAAAAAATGAGATGACAAAAATTATGTTACAGACAACGGAGCAAGGTAAAAACTTACAAGACCAAATAAATGAAGAGGAAATAGGCAACCTACTGGAAAAAGAATTCAGAGTAATGATAGAAAAGATGATCCAAAATTCCAGAAACAGAATTGAGGCATGGATTGAGAAAACACAAGAAATATTTAACGAGGACCTAGAAGCACTAAAGAAACAGGGATGAACAACACAATAACTACAATGAAAAATACAATAGAAGGAATCAATAGCAAATAACTGAGACAGAAGAACGAATAAATGAGCTGGAAGATAGAATGGTGGAAATAACTGCCGAGGAGCAGAATAAAGAAAAAAGAATGAAAAGAAATGAGGACAGTCTCAGAGACCTCCAAGACGACATTAAACACACCAACATTCAAATTATGGAGGTCCCCGAAGAAGAAGAGACAGAGGAAGGGTCTGAGAAAATATTTGAAGAGATTATAGTCAAAAACTTCCCTAACATGGGAAAGGAAATAGCCACCCAAATCCAGGAAGCACAGAGAGTCTGATACAGGATAAGCCCAAGGAGAAACACACCAAGACACGTACTAATCAAACTAACAAAAATTAAATTCAAAGAAAAAATATTAAAAGCAGCAAGGGAAAAGCAAAAAATAACATACAAGGGAATCCCTATAAGGTTATCAGCTGATTTTTTAGCAGAAACTCTGCAGGCCAGAAGGGAGTGGCAGGATATATTTAAAGTAATGAAAGGGAAAAACCTGCAATCAAGATTACTCAACCCAGCAAGGATCTCATTCACATTTGACAGAGAAATCAAAAGCTTTACAGACAAGCAAAAGCTAAGAGAATTCAGCACCATCAAACCAGCTTTACAACAAATGCTGAAGAAACTTCTCTAGGTGGGAAACACAAGAGAAGAAAAAGACCTACAAAAACAAACCCAAAATAATAAAGAAAATGGTAATAGAAACATACATATCAATAATTACCTTAAATGTAAATAGATTAAATGCTCCAATCAAAAGACACAGACTGGCTGAATGGATACAAAAACAAGACCCATATATATGCTGTCCACTTCAGACCTAGAGACACATACAGACTGAAAGTGAGGGGATGGAAAAAGATATTCCATGAAAATGGAAATCAAAAGAAATCTGGAGTAACAATACTCATATCAGACAAAATAGACTTTAAAATAAAGACTGTTATAAGAGACAAGGAAAGACACTACATAATGATCAAGGGATCGATACAAGAAGAAGATATAACAATTATAAATATGCACCCAACATAGGAGCACCTCAATATATAAGGCAAATGCTACCAGCCATAAAAGGGGAAATTGACAGGAACACAATAATAGTGCGGGACTTTAACACACCACTTATACCAATGGACAGATAACCCAGACAGAGAATAAATAAGGAAACACAAGCCTGAAACGACACAATAGACCACAGAGTCTTAATTGATATTTACAGGACAGTCCATCTGAAAGCAGCAGGATACACTTTGTTCTCAAGTGCATACAGAACATTCTCCAGGATAGATCACATCTTGGGTCACAAATCAAGCCTTGGTAAATTTAAGAATATTGAAATCGTGTCAAGCATCTTTTCTGACCACAACACTGTGAGATTAGAAATCAATTACAGGAAAAGAACTGTAAAAAACAAACACATTGAGGCTAAACAATATGCTAATAAATAAGCAAGAGATCACTGAGGAAATCAAAGAAGAAATTTAAAAATACATAGAAACAAATGACAATTAAAACACAATGACTGAAAACCTATGGGATGCAGCAAAAGCAGTCCTAAGAGGGAAGTTTATACCAGTTTAATTCTACCTCCAGAGACAAGAAAAATCTCAAACAGCCAAAACTTACACCTAAAGCAACTAGAGAAAGAAGAACAAAAGCCGAAGTTAGTAGAGGGAAAGAAATCATAAAAATCAGAGCAGAAATAAATGAAACACAAATGAAGAAAGCAATAGCAAAAATTAATGAAACTAAAAGCTCGTTCTTTGAGAAGATAAACAAAATTGATAAACCTTTAGCCAGACTCATCAAGAAAAAAAGGGAGAGGATTCAAATCAAAAATATTAGAAATGAAATAGAAATTACAGTGGACACCACAGAAATACAAAGGATCATAAGAGACTACTACAAGCAATTATATGCCAATAAAGTGGACAACCTGGAAGAAATGGAAAACTTCTTAGAAAGGTACAACCTTCCAAGACTGAACCAGGAAGAAATAGAAAATATAAACACACCAATCACAAGTAATGGAATTGAAACTGATTAAAAATCTTCCAACAAACAAAAGTCCAAGACCAGATGGCTTCACAGTGAATTCCGTCAAACATTTAGAGAAGAGCTGTTCTCACTGTTTACACCCATCCTTCTCAAACTCTTCCAAAAAATTAAGGAGGAAGGAACATTCCCAAGCTCATTCTATGAGGCCACCATCACCCTGATACCAAAACTAGATGAAGATAGCACACAAAAAAGAAAATTACACACCAATATCACTGAAGAACATAGACGCAAAAATCCTCAACAAAATACTAGCAAAGAGAATCCAACAGCACATTAAAAGGATCATACACCATGATCAAGTGGGATTTATCCCAGAGATGCAAGGATTCTTCAATATATGCAAATCAATCAATGTGATACACCATATTAACAAATTAAAGAATAAAAAACATACAGTCATCTCAATAGATTCAGAAAAAGCTTTTGACAAAATTCAACACCCATTTATGAAAAAAAACTCTCCAGAAAGTGGGCATAGAGGGAACTTACCTCAACATAATAAAGGCCATATACGACAAACCCACAGCAAACATCATTCTCAGTGGTGAAAAACTGAAAGCATTTCCTCTAAGATCAGGAACAAGACAAGGATGTCCACTCCCACCACTATCAGTCAACATAGTTTTGGAAGTCCTAGCCGTGGCAATGAGAGAAGAAAAAGAAATAAAAGGAATCTAAATTGGAAAAGAAAAAGTAAAACTGTCACTGTTTGCAGATGACATGATACTATACATAGAAAATCCTAAAGGTGCCACCAGAAAAGTACTAGAGCTGATTAATGAATTTGGGAAATTTGTAGGATACAAAATTAATGCACAGAAATCTCTTGCATTCCTATACACTAACAATGAAAGATCAGAAAGAGAAATTAAGGAAACAATCCCATTTACTATTGCAACAAAAAGAATAAAATACCTAGGAATAAACCTACATAAGGAGGTAAAATACCTGTACTCAGAAAACTATAAGACACTGATGAAAGACATCAAAGATGACACAAACAGATGGAGAGATATACCATGTTCTTGGATTGGAAGAATCAATATTGTGAAAATGACTGTACTACTGAAAGCAATCTACAGATTTAATGCAATCCCTATCAAATTACTGATGGCATTTTTCACAGAGCTAGCACAAAAAATTTTACTATTTGTATGGAAACACAAAAGACCCTGAATAGCCACAGCAATCTTCAGAAATAAAAACGGAGCTGGGGGAATAAGCTCCCTGACTTCAGATTATACTACAAAGCTACAGTAATCAAGACAGTATGGTACTGGCACAAAAACAGAAATATAGATCAATGGAACAGGATAGAAAGCCCAGAGATAAACCCACACATCTATGGTCACCTAATCTATGACAAAGGAGGCAAGAATATACAATGGAGAAAAGACAGTCTCTTCAATAAGTGGTGCTGGGAAAACTGGACAGCTACATGTAAAAGAATGAAATTAGAACACTCCCTAACACCATACACAGAAATAAACTCAAAATGGATTAAAGACCTAAATGTAAGACTGGATACTATAAAACTCTTAAAAGAAAACATAGGAAGGACACTCTTCGACATAAATCACAGCAAGATCTTTTCTGACCCACCTCCTAGAGTAATGAAAGTAAAAACAAAAATAAATGGGACCTAATTAAACGTAAAAGCTTTTGCACAGCAAAGAAAACCATAAACAAGATGAAAAGACCACCCTCAGAATGGGAGAAAACATTTGCAAATGAAGTAACTGACAAGGGATTAATCTCCAAAATATACAAACGGCTCATGCAGCTCAATATCAAAAAAACAAGCAACCCAATCCAAAAATGGGCAGAAGACCTAAATAGACATTTCTCCAAAGAAGATATACAGATTGCCAACAAATACATGAAAGGATGCTCAACATCACTAATCGTTAGAAAAATGCAAATCAAAACTACAATGAGGTATCAGCTCACACTGGTCAGAATGGCCATCATCAAAATATCTACAAACAATAAATGCTGGAGAGGGTGTGGAGAAAAGGGAACACTCTTGCACTGTTGGTGGGAATGTAAATTGATACAGTCACTATGGAGAATAGTATGGAGGTTCCTTAAAAATCTAAAAATAGAACTACCATATGATCCAACAATCCCACTACTGGGCACATACCCAGAGAAAACCGTAATTCAAAAAGACACATGCACCCCCAATGTTCATTGTAGCACTGTTTACATAGCAAGGACACGGAAGCAACCTAAATGTCCATCGACAGATGGATAGATAAAGAAGAGGTAGTACATATATACAATGGACTATTACTCAGACATAAAAAAGAATGAAACTGGGTCATTTGTAGAGACATGGATGGGCCTGTCATAGAGAGTGAAGTAAGTCAGAAAGAAAAAAACAAGTATCATATATTAACACATATATGTGGAATCTAGAAAAATGGTACAGATGAACCTATTTGCAGGGTAGGAATAGAGACGCAAACATAGAGAACAGACAGGTGGGGAGAGAAGGGGGAGTGGGATTAATTGGGAGATTGGAATTGACATATATACACAACCATGTGTAAAACAGGTAACTAGTGGGAACCTGCTGTATAGTACAGGGAGCTCAGCTTGGTGCTCTGTGGTGGCCTAGATGAGGGGATGGGAGGGAGATCCAAGAAGGAGGGGATATATGTATTCATATAGCTGATTCACTTCGTAATACAGAAGAAACTAGCACAACATTTTAAAGCAACCATACCCCTATTTTTTTTTTAAAAAGTAAGTGTAAAAGTAACATCAGATTTTGTAACAGTAACTTGAATGCAAGAAAACAATAGATATTGTTTTGAAAGAGAAGAACTTCATTTTTGTAGTTTCACAACCAACTAAGCTATTATTGAAATGTGAAAGAAAAATAAATTTCTTTTTGGGCAAAAAAAAAAGAAGAATATCTTCCATTTCTCATATAACCACAATCCAGTTACAAAATTTAACGTGGATAAAACACTGTTGTCTAATCTACAGTCAATAGTTACTTTTGACAACTGTCCCCAAATGTCCTTTAAAACTTTTTTTCTTGTCCAAAGTACAGTTAGGACAGGATAATACATTGCATTTTGTTGTTACGCCTCAGTCTTCTTTTATCTGTGACATGAACAGTCTCTCGCTCTCTCTTTTTCTCTCTCTCTCTCAACAAATTGTAAGAAATACGTTATTAAAATATCGAGAGAAAGAAAAATTCCCATTATCCATGTTAACTGCTTAGCCATTGTGATGGAAATCATCCCAAAACATTTTATCTACCTCCTGCTCTATAGTAAATGCTCTGAAGGTCAATTAACTCCTTCTGAAGACATGAACTTACAAGCACTAAATATTCCATGCTGCAGAGGTGTTTCTGTTTATCTGTGTGTGGTCCCATTGTGCTCCAGGAAGGATTTACGATTACTTACACATGTACAAGATAAAACAAAAGAAAAATGTTTACAGTGGAGAGCTTCTCTATTCCCTAGTTTCTCCCCTAGTTCTCTAGCTTTACACTTCTTTACCTTTACTTTTTCCTCACCCAAGCACTAATTCCATGGGAAAATCCATCCATCTCCAGCAAGAAACCTCACCCCAATGACTGCAGGCTGCCATTTTGACTTTCCTTGGTCATAAGCACCTTCACTTGGTGGGCTCCTTTTTCAGTTGAAAATATTAAAAATTATATCTTATAAGTTAGATGATATAAAGATGAATATATTAATATTATATATTAGAACATTTTCTTGGAACAAAAAAAAGTTTCCTTTTCTAATTTAAAAGAAATCAAACATTTTCATGTGACCCCCCGCCAAAGTACTGTGGGCCTTAGACACTGTGCCTACTGCATCTAATGCATGAGGCAGCCCTGCTGTCACATCCATTTGCATTTGCCAAGTTGAGTGATTTTATGTGGAGGCATACTCAGGCACTACATCAGGAGGGTTATGGATGGCCCCTGGCTCCCAGTCCCCACCGGAAGTGTGCAGAAGGTGGATGAAGGTGGATCCCAAACCCAAGATCAACAGCCAAGGGTAGACGCAGGTCTTCCAGGTCAGATTTCCTTTGCAGTAGTCCCCTCTGTGTGAGTGCAGGTATGTCTGCTTATTTTATTTAATTATGGAAACTTTTTGGTTTTGTTGAGTTTCTCTATTGATTTCCTGCTTTCAATTTCATTGATTTCTGCTCTAGTTTCTTTTCTTCTGCTTATTTTGGATATAATTTGCTATTCTTTTTCTAGTTTCCTTAGGTGGAAATTTAAATGATTGATTTTAGATCTTTCTTCTTTTCTAATATATGCATTCAATGCTATAGATTTCCCTCCAGCACTACTTTCACTGCATCCTGCAATCTTGATAAGTTGTATTTTCATTTTTATTTAGTTCAAATATTTTTTAATTTCTCTTGGGATTTATTCCTTTACCTGTGTATTATTTAGAAGTGTGTTGTCTAATCTCCATGTATTTGGAGATTTTCCACTTATCTTTCTGCTACTGACTTCTACTTTATTCCCATTGTGGTTGGAGAGCAGACATTGTATGACTTCTATTATTTTTAATTTGTTAAGGTGAGTTTCATGGCCCAGAATGTGGTCCATCTTGGTGAATGCTCCATGAGAGCTTGAGAAGAATGTGTATTTTCGTGTTATTGGATGAAGTAGTCCATAGATGTTGATTATATACAGCTGATTGATAGTGTTATTGAGTTCAACTATGTCCTTATGATTTTCAACCTGCTATCTGTCCATTTTTGAGAGATGGATGTTGAAGTCTCTAACTATGAAAGTGGATTCATTTATTTCTCCCTGCAGTTCTATCAGTTTTTACCTTATGTAATTCAATGGTCTGTTATTAGGTGCATACACATTAAGGCTTGCTGTGTCTTCTTGGAGAACTGACCCTTTTATCGTTACATAACGCCCTGCTTTATCCCTGATAACTTTCCTTGCTTTGATGTCTGCTCTGTCTCAAATTAGTATAGTTACTCTTGCTTTCTTTTAATTAATGTTAACATGGTATAACTTTCTCCACCCATTTAACTTTTAATCTATATGTGTCTTTATATTTAAAATGGGTTTCTTGTAGACAGTATATATATATATATATATATATATATATATATATATATATACAGTTGGATCTCATTTTTTGATCTTCTCTGACCATCTCTGTTTTTAGGTGATGCTTTAGACCATTGATGTTCAAAGTGATTATTAACATAATTGGATTAATATCTACCATATTCATTACTGTTTTCTTTTCATTTCACTTATTCTTTGTTCCTACTTTTGTCTTCCACTCTTTCTTTGCTTTCGTGGTTTTAATATATTTTTATTGAAATATATTTGATATGTAACATTGTGCATATTTAAGGTGTACAACATGTTAATTTGATGCATTTGTATATTGTAATATGATTGTCATTGTAATGATAATTAGCACTTCTATCACATTACACAATTATTTTTTCTTTTTAGTAGTTTGAATACTTAAGTTCTAGTCTTTTAGCAAGTTTGATGATTATAATGCAATATTATTGTCTATATTCACTATACTGTACATTATATCTCTCTGGCTATTTACTATTTGTTGTAAGTTTGTACCCTTAAACACCATCTATCTTATTCCTAAATCCCCTTACCATGATAACCACCATTTTAATCTTTGTTTTTATGGGTTTGGCCTTTTATAGATTCTATGTATGTGATGTCATACGGTACTTGTCTTTCTCTGTCTGACTTATCTTGCTTAGCATAATGTGCTCAAGGCCCATCCATATTTTTGCAAATGGCGGGATGTCCTCCTTTCTCAAGGCTGAATAATATTCCATTATATACACATCTTCTTTATCTATACATCCATTGATGGGCAATTAGGTTGTTTCCATATCTTAGCTACTGTAAATAATTTTGCAAGAAACATGGGAATGCATGTATCTCCTTGATATCCTGTTTTCATCTCCTTTGAGTATATACTCAGAAATGGGATTGCTTGATTATATGGCAGATCTATTTTTAATTTTTTGAGTAACCTCCATATTGTTTTCCATAGTGGTTGAACCAATTTACATTTCCACCAACAGTGTACAAGCATTCCCTTTTCTCCACATCTTCACCAACTCTTATCTCTTGTCTTCTTGAAGATAGCCATTCTAAGAAGTGTGAAGTGATATCTCACTGTGGTTTTGATTTGCATTTCCCTCATGATTTGTGGTGTTGAGCCTCTTTTCATGTACTCATTGGCTATTTGCATGTCTTCTTTGGAAAAATGTCTATTTAGTTCTTCTGCCCATTTTTAAATCAGATTGTTTGCTTCTTTGTTATGGAGTTGTATGGTTTCTTTATATATTTTGGATGTTAACCCCTTATCCAAATATGATTTGCAAACATCTTCTCCCATGGGTGCCTTTTCATTTTGTTAATTGTTTCTTTTGCTGTGCAGAGATCTTAAGCTTGATGTAGTCACATATGTTTTTGTACCAGTACCACACAGTTTTTATTACTATGGCTTCACACATAGTATTGTTTGAAATCAGGAAGTGTGATGCCTCTGGCTTTGTTCTTTTCCTCTGGAGTGCTCTTGCTATTTGATGTCTTTTGTGGTTCCATACAAATTTTAGGGTTGCTTTTTCTATTTCTGTGATATATTCTATTGGTATTTTGATAGGGATTGTGTTGAATCTATAGATGGCTTTGGGCAGTATAAACATTTTAACAATATTAATTCTTCTTATCTATGAACAGAGGATGTCTTTCCATTTGTGGCTTCTTCAATTTCTTTCAGCAAAGTCTTGTAGATTTTGTTGTATACATCATTCCCTTCCTTGGTTAAATTTATTCCTAAGTATTTTATTGTTTTTGATTGCAATTATAAATGGGATAATTTTATTTCTTTTTCAGATGTTTCATCATTTGTGTATGGAAATGCAACTGATTTCTGTATGTTGATTTCGTATTCTTCAACTTTACTGAAATTGTTGATTTCAGTTCCAACAGTTTTTTTGTTGTCTTTGGAATTTTCTATGTAAAAATCATATCATCTGCAAATAGTGGTAATTTTATTTCTTCTTTCCTGATTTAGCTGTATTCTATTTCTTTGTCTTACCTAATAGCTCTAGCTAGGACTTCCAGTACTATACTGAATAAGAGTGGTGAGAATGGGCATCCTTGTCTTGTTCCTGATTTTAGAGGAAAGGCTTTCAATTTTTCTTCATTGAGTGTAATGTTAGCTGTGGATTTGTCATATATGACCTTTATTATATTGAGGTATGTTCCTTCTATACCCAATCTGCTAAGGTTTTTTGTCATGAAAGGATGTTGTAAATATTTTATCAAATGTTTTTTCTGCATCTATTGAGATGCTCATGTGATTTTTATCTTTCCTTTTATTAATGTGATGTGTTACATTTATCAATTTGCATATGTTGAAGCATCCCAGGGGTAAATTCCTCTTGGTCATGGTGTATAATCCTTTTAATGTGTCTTGAATTTAGTTTGCTAATATTTTTTTTAAAAATTTTGCATTTATACTGATCAGGGATTTTGGTCTACAGATTTCTTTTCTTGTGGTTTCCTTATCTGGCTTTGGTATCAGGGTAATGCAGGCCTCATAGAATGAGTTTGGAAATGTTCCCTTCTTCTCAATTTTATAGAAGAGTTTGAGAAGGATTGGTATTAATTCTTCTTTAAATATTTGGTAGAACTTTCCAGGGAAGCCCTCTGGCCCTGGTTTTCTCTGCTGGGAGATTTTCATTATTGATTGAATCTTGTTACTAGTTATTGAATATGTTCAGATTTTCTTTTTCTTCCTGATTCAGTCTTGGTAAGTTGTGATTTCTAGAAATTTATCCATTTCTTCTAGGTTATCTAATTTGTTGACTTATAATTGTTCTTAGTAGTCTCTTATGATCCTATGTATTTCTGTAGTATCAGTTGTAATGTCTCCTGTTTCATTTCTAATTTTATTTGAGTTTTCTCTCTTTTTCTTAGTCAGTCTAGCTAAAGGTTGGTCAATTTTGTTTATCTTTTTGAAAACCTGGCTCTTACTTTTGTTGGTCCTTTCTATTGCTTTTCTGACCTTTACTTCATTTATCTTCACTCTGATCTTTATTATTTCCTTCCTTCTGCTAAATTTGAGCTTAATTTGTTCTTTTTTTTCCAGTTCCTTGAGGTGTTAAGTTAGGTTGTTTATTTGAGGTATTTCTAATGTCTTAATATATGCATTTATTGTTATTAACTTTCCTCTCAGAACTGCATTTGCTGCATCCCATAAGTTTTGCTGTGTTGTATTTCTATTTTCATTTCTTTTGAGATGATTTTTATTTCCCTTTTGATTTCTTCTTTGACCCATTGGTTATTCAAGTGTATTGTTTAGTTTCCACATATTTGTAGATTTTCCAGCCTTCCTCTTGTTGATGATGTCTGGTTTCATACCATTGTTGTCAAAAAAGATAGTTGGTATGATTTCAATCTTAAATTTGCTCAGATTTGCTTTGTGTCCTATCATATGATCTATCTTGTAGAATGTTCCATGTGCTCTTGAGAAGAATGTGTATTCAGAATACACACTGTATTATAAATAGAACAACAATATAAAGTTGTTCTCTATATATCTAAGTCCATTTGCTCCAAAGTATGTTTCAAATTCCAACATTTCCTTGTTGACTTCTGTCTGGATGATCTATCTATTGCTGACAGTGGGGTATTGAAGTGTCCTACTCTTATTGTATTGTTGTCTATTTCTCCCTTTAGATCTGTTAGTATTTGCTTAATATATTTTGGTGCTTTGATATTGGGTGCATATATAATATTTACGATTGTTATATCTTCTTGAAGTTTGACCCCTTATCATATTATAATGATCTTCTTTGTCTCTTGTTGTCATTTTAGGCTTAAAGTCTACTTTGTCTGACATAAATATGGCTACCCCTGCTTTCTTTTGGTTTCCACTTACATGGAATATCTTCCATCCCTTCACTTTGGGCCTATATGTGTTTTTAGAGCTGAAATGAGTCTCCAGTAAGCAGCATATAGTTGGGTCTTGGTTTTTTTTTGGGGGGGGGGTTGTTTTGTTTTGTTTTTAATCCATCCGGCCACTCTTTTGATTGGTGAATTCAACCCATTTACCTTTAGAGTGATTATTGATATATAAGGCCTTACTACTGCCATCTTATCATTTGCCTTCTGGTTATTTTGTATCTCTAGTGTTCCTTTCTTCCCTCTGTTTCTGTCTACCTGTGTAAATTGGTGCTTTTCTATGGTTATGTCCTCAGACTCCCCTCTTTTTATGTTTTGTGACTGTATTCTAGATTTTAGCTTTGTGGTCACCATGAGGATTACAAAAAACACCTCATAGATAAAGTAGTCCATTTTATTTTATTTTTTTTATTTATTTATTTTTAAAGCCAGAGAGAAGGGTTTACTTAAGGGGATGGTTGGATACCATCTTTCATGGGAAAAATTCTCTTCATTTACCTTGGACGTTTTCTCTTACAAATGAATCAAAATCAGGCGGTCAAAGCCTACTTAATAAAATACAAAATCCAATTCATAATAAACCTCCTATCAAACTCAGAAGATGGGAGTGATCTAGACTTGATCAAACATGTCTATGAGAAAAGTACAGGAAACACCTGCTTAATGGTCAATGTGTAAAATATCCCCTTTGAAGCCAGGAGCACGGAGGCCGCCACCCACTTACTTGCTCCTTACTTAGCGTTTTTAACGTGTCCTGCTTTCTCCTTGTTTCTATTACCCCCTCTGCCTTTTGTTTGATTCATCGAATTTTCTTGGATCCACGTGTTCCTCAATCTGTTTGGAATTATTCATTCTACTCCATCTCTTTTAGAAGTTACCAGTGGGGCCACCTGCTTACAAATGCCCAGGGTTCCTCTTCTCCCTCAGGTTGAGCATCTACAGGATTCCAGGACTAGAATTTCACTAATTTTTAGCTCCTCTGAACTCCTACATCCCCCAAATTTCGATGTCAATGCCTTCTGGAATTTTTTTTTTTTAAATTTTATTTGTTGGCTGCGTTGGGTCTTCGTTGCTGCGCACGGGCTTTCTCTAGTTGCGGGGAGCAGGGGCTACTCTTTGTTGCAGTGCGCGGGCTTCTCATTGCGGTGGCTTCTCTTGTTGCGGAGCACGGGCTCTAGGCGCGCGGGCTTCAGTAGTTGTGGCGCATGGGCTTAGTTGCTCCGCGGCATGTGGGATCTTCCCGGGCCAGGGAACGAACCCATGTCCCCTGCATTGGCAGGCGGATTCTTTTGTTTGGTTTTTTTTTTAAATTTTATTTATTTATTTGTTTATTTATGGCTGTGTTAGGTCCTCGTTTCTGTGCGAGGGCTTTCTCTAGTTGCGTCAAGTGGGGGCCACTCTTCATCGCGGTGTGTGGGCCTCTCACTATCGTGGCCTCTCCTGTTGCGGAGCACAGGCTCCAGACGCGCAGGCTCAGCAATTGTGGCTCACGGGCCTAGTCGCTCCGCGGCATGTGGGATCCTCCCAGACCAGGGCTCAAACCCGTGTCCCCTGCATTGGCAGGCAGATTCCCAACCACTGGGCCACCAGGGAAGCCCCTATAGGCAGGCGGATTCTTATCCACTATGCCACCAGGGAAGTCCCCTTCTGGAATTTCAATTCCAGATTATTCATCTTTCTTCGAGGATCATACTTATTCAGACTTAATAATACAGTTTACCCATTTCCTTGCTTTCTGGTCCGTCATGCATCCCACTTCTTCCTCTTTTCTTCCCACTTCTTTTTTTTTTTTCCCGGCTGAAAAGCATTATCTGTGCTTTCAGGGCAGGCAGCAAAACAACTCGCCTGGTGCCGGCTTTCACAGGAAGGGGCTTTGTTATCAGCCTGGGAGCTCTCGAGCTCAGAGGAAGCTCCCATCTCGGGCCGCTCTGACTAGGATTCAGGCCCCTTTCCTGTGCCTCGACGGCGCCCCGGCCCCTCCTGTCCGCGCACCACCTGGTCCAGGTTATGGAATTCGAGACTCAGGGTCGTATGCTCTCCAGGATCCGAGGGGGTCTCCTCACGGCTTTCTCGGAATCACCGATGCTTTTGAGGGAGTGTTGATGTCAGGCCAGTTCTGCTTTCCCTGTAGGTCTCACCTCACAGGCAGCCCTTGGAATTTCCTCTTTAACCAAGCCTCATCCACGTGTGTCACTCTCACACCCAGTCAGGATCCGTGTTTTTCTTCAGAGGGGAACCACTGGCCACGTTTCACAGGCTGCTGGGGGACCGCCGTCAGTATCCTGACCCTGCAGCCGCTCGCTGGGAAGCTCTGAACACAGCTTCTCCGTCTCGTGAGCATCCTGGGGCTCCCTCTGCCTAGACACCTCGTGCACTGCTCTGTCCCTTGGCACTGCCTGTCCTGTGGGAAGCAGACCTGGGCCTGCCCGGATCCTGGGGGAGCTTGCAGGCTCAGTCCGGGCAATACAGGTAGCGGGGGAGACAGTGGGGACAGGAATGGGGCTCCAGTTGGGGGAGGGTCTCTTGGAGTATTTAGTAAATGCCCAGGTCAGAAAGAGACGGGCTGGCTGTGGTGGGCATAGGGCGCTGCGACCGAATACAGGTAGGTGCCGGAGGGTGTCTGCATGACTATCAAAGCCGAGCCCGAGGGTATGAACCCAACGTAGGAACAGGCGGAAGGCTGGACCTCCCCGAGACCCCAGAACCCATAAGCATTGGGCAGCCCCTGGGGTCTCATCCCAGGTGCGTCACTGCCGGGGCCGGGGTCCTGCAGCACGTGTCCGTGTGCCGCGGCCGCCGTGGCTGCTCTGGCGAAAGGGGTCTCCCTGGCTTCTGGCTCCGCGGGCTGTTCGGGCACCTCTCCGCTGTCCAGCTCCAAATGCAGATCTGGCCCCAGCAGGCGTCCCGGCCCCTCCTGCAGTTGGGGGTCCCTGCGCCGGCCTCTTTCAGCCCTCTGGCTATCTCCCCTGCGGCGGCCTCGCCCTCTCTGTGCAAGGCGAGCCGAGTCCACGAAAGCGGGGGTCTCACATCTCATGGGGTTCACATAAGCAAAGGGTCTCGAGGGCTGGCCTGGCTGCGGGGGTCCGGCTGTCCCCCCAGGGTCTCCGCCTTCTGCACCAGGGCAGCCTGTCTCCTGGGGATGAACACCTTGATTAGTGGCCATTGAGCGAAAGCGCTTGGAGGGTCTCTGCTCCTGCATGAGGAATCTAGTCTCCCTGCCGTGACTCTGCGGCTGGCTCTGGGGGTCTGGAGACGCGGAGCGGCTTCCAGGAGACCCTTCCGGGAAGAGGGGCCTGGGCCTGAGGCGCTGGAGTCCAGGGGTGTCCGCAGTCACGACCGTCGTCCTGGTCCTGAGGGCAGCCTTCAGAAGTATCTCCCGCAGAGCAGGCCTGTCCTCTCAGGGGCTCTACAGGAAACTCGCTGCTCTTGAACCACCCAGGCCCCTCTTATAAGTCTGTCGGGATCACCCGTCGTGATTGGGTAGAAGGAGGGCGGGCCAGCCAGCTTAACCCGAGAAGAGTTGATTGGGTTCCAGTTTTCTGCTGCCCAGAGACCCTGCCTTGAAGAAACGGGTTCTAGGCGCAATGCTCCGTTGACGGGTTGATCTAATGATTACAGAAAAAGAAGTAGTCCATTTTATGCTGACAGTAACTTATCTTCATTCTCCTGTAAAATTCCACCCTTTTATTCCTCTCCCTTTACATTTTTGATGCCACAATTTACCTCTTTTTATACTGTGATTTAATTAACAAATTATGGTAACTATAGTTATTTTTAATGCTCTTCTCCTTTAACCTTTTACTATAATAAAGTGATGAAAACACCATTCTAATATAGTTACAATTTTCTAATTTTGACTTTTTATTATTCACCTTTACCAGAGTATTGTGTACTTTCCTATGTTTTTATGTCACTAATTATCATCTTTTCATTTCATCCTGAAGGACACCTTTCAGCATTTCTTGTGAGGCAGGTCTAGTGGTGGTGAGCTCCCTCAGCTTTTGTTTGTCTGGGAAAACCTTTCTTTCTTCTTCATATATGAAGGACAACTTTGCCAGATAAAGTATTCTTGGCTGGCATCTTTTCTCTTTCAACACTATGAACATGTCATTCCACTCTCTCCTGGCCTCAGGAGAGTTTCTTCTGAGAAATCCACTGATAGTCTAATAGGGGGTCCTTTGTAGGTTGCTTTCTTTTCTTCCAAGGCTGCCTTTAAGATTCATTCTTTATCATTAATTTTTGACAGTTTCATTATAACGTGTCTTGGAAAAGGTCTTTTTACATTGAGATAATAGGGTGTTCTATGAACTTCATGGACTTGTATTTCCATTTCCTTCCCCAGGTTTGGAAAATTCTCATCTCTAAATAAACTTTCTGCACCCTTCTTCCTCTCTTCTCCTTCTGGTATACTAATTATTCTTATATTTGTCTTTCCAATTAAATTTTATAACTTGTAGAGCTTCTTCACTTTTTAAAAGTCAGCCTCTTTCTTCTTCTGACTGAATTATTTCTAAATTCCTATCCTCCAAGTCACTTATTCTTTCTTCCATCTGATCTGCCCTGTTACTTATGCTCTCTAATGCATCCTTTATCTCATGCATTGAATTCTTCAGCCCCAAGATCTCTGTTTGGTTCTTTTTTATAATTTCAATCTCTTAGGTAAAGAATTCCTGTTCAATGATTTTATTCCTGAGTTCCTTGAATTGCCTGAGTTTTCTTGTAGCTGGTTGAATTTCTTCATAAATTATTAATTTATTTATAATTTATCATTTAGAAAGCAATATTCTGTGCCTTTGAATTTGGTTGCTGGAGAATTATCATTTTCTTTTTGTGAAATCATATTTCCTTTATTTTTCATAGTGTTTGATAATATGCACTTCTGCTTTCACACTTGAAGTAGCGGACTCCGTCCAGAGTTAAGTATTTATTTACTTTGGTTTTTACAGTTCAATAGGCTGACAATTAGAAACCTTTCTCTTGTATTCCAGAAGGTGGCGAAGTTGCTCAAGTTTTTGATTTCCCCTACTGGAGCTGTTTCTCAGGGCTGCAGTCAAGGGCACACACAAGGAGCTGGCAGCAGACTGGGGAGAGGTGTGGGCTTAGCATCTGGGGCTTTGGGGGTGTCCATAGCCCTCACAGGGGGATCCTTGAGTGGAGGACTCCCAGAGGTCCATAGTGGACATCCAGCTGAAGGCCCCAAGCATACAGCAGGAAATGTGTTCCTTCAATGCCCTTTGATATTCTTGTCTGCCTCCTTCCTCTTTCCTCTCTCTCCCCCAAGTCACAGAGGTCCCTCCTCAGAAATCTGGGTGCTGCTGGAGAGAAATGGGTCCCTCCAGCTGCAACCAGGGTAGCAGAGCAGTCTGTCACTCACCACTTTTGCTTTCCACCTTCTCTGTTGGAGAGGTAGCTGCTGCAACTGCTCAGTTGTCCAGTGTGTTGCAGTGTTGCCCTCAGGAAGGGGGCTGCCTTGGCCATGTCCTCCCTCTCCTCTGACTCCAAACTCATCCCTATCCCACTCTGATAGCATGCCAGTTTCTCCCATCAGGCAGGCTGGACCTCCACAAATTCTCTGTCTCCTGTGGTGTCTGCCCAGCTTTGCACTCTCCAGGCTCCCATTTTCCTAATCGTGGTAAGTGGGGTGGGGCAGGCTTACCGACTCTCTTGGATTCGCAGCCCCCTCTGAGGTCCTATCCACCCACTTTTGGATGTGCAGGTGGGTTGAGATCTCCCAGGTGTCCTGCTTTACCGTGCAGACACACTTTTGTTCAGTTATAGTTGCCCCATTAGTTGTAAATCAAAGGGGAGAGAAGAAGGGAACAACTCAGACCATCTGATGCTGATGTCACTCCCCTCCCTATGCTTTAATTGGGTTTTAACCACCAAACAGGTATCTCTGTGATCATTTGTTTTCTTATCCTTTTTACCAGAGATATTTAAAAGATAAGTATGAACTAGACAAGGTTATATCATTCGCAGTATTGGAAAATAAGTCCCAGGCACCAACTGAGATCCTAGATTGGCCTAGCCACCCTGGAAGGGGTCATAAAAACCATGACTAATTGGAACCAGCTGTTTGTCTTCCATACTCTGACCATGACAGACCCATCTTTCCTTTAGAAGCATTGATCACTGGAGAAATACTCGTTACCTTGTGGCTAGAAATGAGAATTTAAAAGAGGCACATGACAACTGTAGAGGTGGTATCCCTTCTTCCCTTGAGTTAGCTCTCCCGGGCCAGCTAAGAACAGGTACATGAGGAAAGGAGCCAAGAGTTATGACATAATCATATTCAGATCTGCCCACAAACAACAGCCCAGGGGAGTAGGCCCTGCTCACCTGAGTCACTATGCCCATATAATACAGCCATAGCATCTGGTTTTGACATGGGTTCTTCAAAGACTATTGTAATTAGTTTCCCTGGCATGGGCTCTTTTTTCCAACCATACCCTAGACTTTGTCAGGGTAGTTAGGGCTACTTTATCTGTTGCCCTTTTCCCTGGTTTCCTGGTATCTAGGGCTGCTGTATGGCAGTGGGTTCCAGAGTCAAGAAAGCACAACCCCAGTGGTGGCCCAGAGGCAGTAAGTGTCTTACTGGGCCAGTTCTGCATCATTCCAGGACTCATGCCAGAAGGATATAGAACATACTTTTTCAGCATGTCCAACATTCCTGAATTAAATCCCTTTCTAATTAAAAATAAGAAATAAAGAAATACACACACACACACACACACAAAAGATAAATCCCTTCCTAATTAAAATACGAATAGTGGTACCTTATTTTTTCAAACCCAACTCAAATGTCTCTTACTTTTTGAAAGCTTCCTGCCTCTCCAAGAAAACATTTTTCATTCTTTGACTTCTTTAGCATTTTGTACCTTTCTTTCAGCACTGACCACAATAGTTATTGGTAAGCTTGTCTTTTCAAAGTTATTATGTATATATGTATGTATTTATTTATTTATTTATTTTTGGTTGTGTTGGGTCTTCATTGCTGCGTGTGGGCTTTCTCTAGTTGAGGCGAGCAGGGGCTACTCTTGGTTGCGGTGCCCGGGCTTCTCATTGTGGTGGCTTCTCTTGTTGCGGAGCACGGGCTCTAGGCTCGCAGGCTTCAGTAGTTGTGGCACATGGACTCAGTAGTGGCTTGCAGGCTCTAGAGTGCAGGCTCAGTAGTTGTGGCGCACGGGCTTAGTTGCTGCACGGCATGTGGGATCTTCCCGGATCAGGGCTCGAACCCGTGTCCCCTGCACTGGCAGGTGGACTCAACCACTGTGCCACCAGGGAAGTCCCTCAAAGTTATTAAATCATGAGTTCCCTCAGCACAGGAACCAGCCTGGCCTCTAATCCCACCCTGAACTTAACACAATTCCTTGAACACAGTAAATGATCAATAAATATTTGTTGAAATACTTGAATTGGAGTGTGGCTTTTAAAACTTTGAAGATTTGTTACAGAAGAAAGCAGAAATATAAAATAAAGAAAACACAGTCTGCAAAAAATGGCAACAGGTGACAAAGGGCGTAACAAGAAGAAACAGAAAAACAACTTGCCCTCATGGAACACAAATAATTATCCTTCTGTTCTCAACAAAAACAACAGAGAGATATTATCAAGACTATAGGTTCTGGTTCAAAATGACCACGTAGGTGGATCCTGAGCTCACCTCCTCATATGGACACACCAAATCTACAGCTATATATGGAACAATTAACTCTGAAACAACAACCACCAAAGCCCAAACTAGCTGCTGAGTGACTTCTACGCATTGGGCAAACTAGGAAATTCCCACACTAAAGGAGTCAGGAGAGGCTGAGACACAACCTTGACGTTACCGCACCCCTGGCACGGCTACCCACAGTTGGGAGGGAACTCTCACAAACCCAAGTCTCTCCCTGAGGCGTAAAGGGTTTGAACCCCACATCTGGTACCCCAATTTTTAAGAGCTAGACCTGAAAGACAAGCCCCTAAAACAGCTAGCTTTGAATACCATGAGACCTACAAGGCAATGGTGAACTGAGAAACAGTCTACAGGACTTGCCTATGCAGATTCACCCACCCCAGGGCCCAGCACAGAGGCAGCTGACTGAAAAGTGCCCAGACTTTCTGTGAAAGACACTTATTTGCTTAACTTACACCGTTAGCCTGAGGGACAGTCATCTAATTTAACATACGTCTAGGGGCCTACTGAAACAGTCTCTAAAGACAGAGATTGGTGGGTGCCATCTTTGCGCTCTCCCTCTGCCCTGCTCCAGCTCACGGTACCGCCCAGAAAGGAGCCTGTACCCTTGTCTGTTGCCTGGGTTTCTGTGGCTGTGGCTCTTTGATGGCCTGGCTCTGGTGGCCAGTGGGGCTTCCGTTTGTGGGTCCCATGAGACTGTTACAACAGAGGGACAGTTCTTAGCCAGCTACCACGAGCAGGGCATAGCACAGACAGCTTACTGAAACACAGCCTCAGTCTTTCTGTGAAAGAGGCCTATTTGCTCATCCTGGAGCTTTGGCCTGAGGGGCAGGATTCTGGTTTGGCACACACCTGGAGGATACCGAAGGGTTCTTCAGGGACAGGCTGCTGGGTGCCATCTTTGTGCTCTCCCTCTGTCTCACTCCAGCCTGCTGGTATCTCCCAGAGAGAAGCTTGTCGCCTGGAGTCCCACTATTGTGGCTGCTGCCCAGGGGACACTTCTAGATTGCCTGGTCCTGGTGGCCAGCGGGGCTTATGCTCATGGGCCCCCTAGGACTATAATAAATGGAGACAGTTCTTAGCCAGCTACCACCCCCAGGACTCAGCAGAGAGGCAACAGACTAAGGAGCCCGCGGAAGAGCCCTGTTAGCCCATCTTCACAGCTGTGGCCTGAGGGCCAGTCTTCTAATTAAACACACATCTAAGGGCTGACTGTAATTCTATCCAGAGACCTCAGAGGGCAGGCCCGATCGTCACACTCTTCCTTTGCTGTGCTCCAGAGTGCCAGAATCTCTCAGAGGGGAGCTTGTACATGTATCTGGTGCCCAGTTTGGGTGGAGGGGTTGCTGCCCAAGGGATGCCCCTTGACTGCCTTCATCTGGTGACCAGTGGAGCTTGCGTTCATGAATTCAATGGGGGTGGTAGCAAAGAAAGAAACAGTTCCTAACTGGCCATCACCCCACGGCTCAGTACAGAAGGAGAAGACAGAAATGCCCAACTCCTGTTGCAAATAAATTCATTAAGAAGGAGCACTGTTGGGGCTTCCCTGGTGGCGCAGTGGTTGAGAGTCTGCCTGCCAATGCAGGGGACATGGGTTCGAGCCCTGGTCTGGGAGGATCCCACATGCCGCGGAGCAACTGGGCCCGTGAGCCACAATTACTGAGCCTGCGCGTCTGGAGCCTGTGCTCCACAACAACAGAGGCCGCAACAGTGAGAGGCCCGCGCACCACGATGAAGAGTGGCCCCCGCTTGCCCCAACTAGAGAAAGCCCTCGCACAGAAACGAAGACCCAACACAGCCATAAATAAATACAAATAAATAAATAAATAAATAAATAAATAAATAAATAAATAAATAAATAAATAAAAAGAAGGAGCACTGTTGGGACTTCCCTGGCGGTCAAGGCGTTAAGACTCCATGCTTCCACTGCAGGGGGCGTGGGTTCGATCCCTGGTCCGGGAACTAAGATCTCACTTGCCGCAGTGCAGCCAGAAAGTGAAAAAAAAAAAAAAAAGAAGAAGAAGAAGAAGCCCTGTTGAGGAGTAGCCAAGATGCAAGATGGTGGAGGAGGAAGACCTTGAGCTCACCTCCTCCCGCAGGCATGCCAAAATGACAACTATTTTCAGAGAAACTGTTGATGAGAAAAAACCAGAAGACCAGCCGAAAAGATCTTCTACAACTAAAAATATAAAGAAGGAACCCCAACAAGACAGGTAGGCAGGGTAGAGTCGTGATATAGTCAAGAACCATACCCACGGGTGGGTGACCCACAAATGGAAGGATAATTACAACTGCAGAGGTTCTCCCCAAGCAGCAACGGGTCCGGGCCCGACATCAGGCTCCCCAGTCTGGGGGTCCTGAACTAGGAAGAGGAGCCCCAATGATGTTTGGCTTTAAGGCCAGCAGGGCTTGTTTTAGGAGATCTGTAGGGCTGTGGGAAATAGAGAATTTACTCTTACAGAGCACACACCAAATCTCACAGCTCCTGGACCCAGTGCAGAAGCAGTAATTTGAAACGAACCTGGATCAGACCCACCTGCTGATCTTGGAAGGCCTCTCAGAGAGGCAAGAGGCAACTGGAGCTCACCCTGGGGACATAGACACTGGCAGCAGCCATTTTGGGGAGCTTGTTCTACCACGTGGACACTGGTGCTGGCAGGTGCCATTTTGGAATCCTCTCCCTAGCTCATTAGCACTGGGATCTACCCCGCAACCCTCATCAGCCTGTTGGCACCAGTACTAGGATCCCTCCAGCCAAGCAGCTAGCCAGGCAGGGACGCAGCCCCACCCATCAGCAGGCTTGCTGCCTTAAGACCCCCTGGGCCCACAGCTGCCCCAGAACCAGCCCTTTAAGACAAACTGGCTCGCTTAGTGGAACAAAAGGGACTTCAGGGTCAGGTAGAGCTGTTTCAGAGTTCATAAAGAACAATCTGAACTTAAGTTACTTAAACTTTAGAGCTTCAGTTTCCAAAATGATGGAAAATTACAATCTACCTTGTGAGGATTAGAGATAATATACACAAAACTCCAAGCAGACTATTTAACATACAATAGAAACACAAAATGTTTATCATTCACTTCAAAGCAAAAATGGCAAAAAGATTTTTAATGATTGATTGTGGCTTCCTCGTACACTGTCATGAGAACAGTATGAGTTGTTTGTGATTTGACTCAAGATCCATGGCCCAGGGTCAGTGAGAAATCTCTGTCTTGGGCTCAGTTAGAGAAGCTGAGTCACATTTAATTGTCATCTTCAAATTAAAACTCCTATTTGAAGGAGGGAATGGTAAATGGAGAGAGTAAAGTATAGTTCCATTAACTCTCCTGAATCTGTGAATCAATCACTGAATAAGTCCAAAGAATTGACAACCGTTCAGCCAAAAAAAAAAAGGTATTTTACAAAAATCTGGAACAGTGTTCACCACCCACAGGCAAAGTCAGAAGGCAACTAGCTATGGAGAGGAGATGAAAATCTTAAAAGAAATAGGAGGTTACTGCAAAAAAAAAAAAAAAAAAATCAGTGTCAAAGGACTAAAGATGAATATTTACTGATGGTTTTGTAACTGGTTCCCACTGTACTACCTGGGACATGCTTAAAGTAGTCGGAAAAATATGTGCAGAAATACTACTTTTTGGATCAACAGGGCAGCAAGTATCAAAGTGGACAGCTGACGCCAGATGCCTAATTAGCATACCTTTGCTTTTCCTTCAGAATAAATATGTTTATGGCAAATGTTCTCTACTCTTTTTGCCTGGCATTCATAAGGGAGAAGCATAAACAGCAGTTCAACTAAGTCATTACAATTACACCATTAGTTAATATTACAAAAGGCAGTTAAGTCACATTTCCGTGTTAAATGCAATTATTTTTAAAATACACCTTTATTTTATTTTTTGGCTGCGCCGTGTGGCGTATGGGATCTTAGTTCCCCAACCTGAGATCGAACCCATGCCCCCTGCAATGGAAGCGTGGAGTCTTAACCACTGGACCACCAGGGAAGTCCCTGCAATTATGTTTTATTACAAATATTACAATAAAGGATAGATCTCTCAAAAAAATCATGTAATAGGTTATTAATACCATTCTAAATAAATTAACAAAAATTTAAAAAACTGTTTTATTCCTAGTATGGTAAATACTGCTTGATAAAACCTACATAAACAAACTTATCCTTATGGTACTACCATATGATCCAGCAATCCCACTCCTGGACATATATCCAGAGAAAACCATAATTAGAAAAGGTACCTGCACCCCAACGTTCACTGCAGCACTATTTACAATAGCCAAGACATGGAAGCAACCTAAATGTCCATCAGCAGAGGAATGGATAAAAAAACAAAGATGTGGTACTGGGAATTCCCTGGCAGTCCAGTGGTTAGGGCTCTGCACTTCCACTGCAGGGGGCACGGGTCAATCCCTGGTCAGAGAACTAAATCCCACAAGTTGCACGCTGCAACAACAACAACAAAAAAGATGTGGTACATATATATACAATGAAATATTACTCAACCATAAAAAAGAATGAAATAATGCCATTAGCAGCAACATGGATGGACCTAGAGATTATCATACTGAGTGAAGTAAGTCAGAGAAAGACAAGTATCATATGATATCACTCATGTGGAATCTAATTTTTAAGAATGATACAAATGAACTTACTTACAAAACAGAAACATACTTACAGATATTGAAAACAAACTTATGGTTACCAAAGGGGAAACGTGGGTGGGGACGGCTAAATCCGGAGTTTGGGATTAACATACACACACTGCTATATGTAAGATAGATCACCAACAAGGACCTACTGTGTAGCTCAGGGAACTCTACTCAATAGTCTGTGATAACCTATATGAGAAAAGAATCTGAAGAATTAATATATGTATATGTATAACTGGATCACTTTGCTGTACACCTGAAACTAACACAACATTTTATTTTTTTTATATTTTATTTATTTTTTAAACATCTTTATTGGAGTATAATTGCTTTACAATGGTGTGTTAGTTTCTGCTTTATAACAAAGTGAATCAGTTATACATATACATATATCCCCATATCTCTTCCCTCTTGCGTCTGCTTCCCTCCCACCCTCCCTATCCCACCCCTCTAGGTGGTCACAAAGCACCGAGCTGATCTCCCTGTGCTATGCAGCTGCTGCCCACTAGCTATCTATTTTACGTTTGGTAGTGTATATATATGTCCATGCCAGTCTCTCACTTTGTCCCAGCTTACCCTTCCCCCTCCCCGTATCCTCAAGTTCATTCTCTAATAGGTCTGTAACACAACATTTTAAATCAACTATAATCCAATAAAATTTTTTTAAAAATTATCCTTAGGGTCCTCACTAATTCTAAGACTATGTACATACAATATTGAATCAAAATGTTTTGAGAATGGATGAGTCAGCTCCTGGGGCAGGACTAAGGGAGACCGTGTGACAAAGAATGCTCAAGGCAGGAGGAGAGGGGCCGGGGCAAAGCACCAGCTCCTGGGTGTGGCTCTCAGGGACTCAGGACCCGAGAGCAGTGTTTCGGATACAGAAAGCTCAGTGTTGGGGCATCCCCATCTCCCAGGAGGCTCACTTCTTCCTCTCACAATCTGTGTCAGACCCTCCTGCTAGAGTACGCGATCTTGCCCCAGTTCGCACTCCCATAGCGGGTCCGATTCCTGGGGAAGTCAATCAGGGTCACCGAGATTCTCGGTTAAGAGTCCGCACGAGCCGGGACTGATTCTTCTCAGACTCCCTGGAGCCAGATCACGGCGCCCTAACCCTTCCTCTTGCTGCTCTCGGGGACGAGGAGGGGGTGGACGGACCCTGGAGTGCGGGATCAGGAGGGAAACGGCATTTGTGGAGGAAGAGCTAAGGGACCGCCTGGCCGGAGCTGAGGACCCGGGGAAAGCCTCTTCTGTCCCGACCCTTCCGCCACCTGGACCCGGGCCCGGCCCTCCCTTGTGTCCCGCCCCCTCCTCTCGCCTACCCCTAAAGTCGCGGCCTCTCTCTGTCCCGCTGTCCCTCTCCCCTCTTCTCGACACCCCTCACCCTCTCCTCCCCTCCCGGCCGCGTAGACCTCGGCCCCGGCACCAGCGCGGGGGTGGGGAGAGGGGGGCTCTCAGCGCGTCCCCACCGCCATGCTCCCACTCT
Organism: Eschrichtius robustus; assembly: GCF_028021215.1. NCBI lineage: Eukaryota > Metazoa > Chordata > Mammalia > Artiodactyla > Eschrichtiidae > Eschrichtius > Eschrichtius robustus. The sequence goes on from NC_090834.1 coordinate 42,242,009, forward strand.
CTGCAGTGTTCCAACACTGCGTCCCAGCCGGTGGCGGGGAGCCCTGGTATTTCACCAGGAGCCCGAACACCTGCGCGGCTACTACAACCAGAGCGAAGCCTGTGAGCGACCCGTGCCTGGTTCCAGGTCATGATCCCCATTCCCACAGATGTACCGCGGTCGCCCCGAGCTTCGCCGGCGAGGCTGCGGGATCCGCCCGCCCCGCCCCTTCCACCCGGAAGGAGCCCTCGGCTTCTTTCACCCGGTTTCATTTTCAGTTTAGGCCAGCAGTCCCCAACTTTTTTGCACCAGGAACCGGTTTTGTGTAAGACAAATTTTCGGTGGGGGGGCGGGGGAGCGCGGATGGTTCCGGTGGTAATGCGAGCGATGGGGAGCAGCAGATGAAGCTTCGCTAGCCCGCTGCTCACCTCCTGCTGAGCGGCCCTGTTCCTAACAAGCCGGGGAGCGGGACCGGCCAGCGGCCCAGGGGTTGCGGACCCCTGGCTTAGGCTATAATCACTGCCCGGAGGTCCGGGCGAGGCTGGCTTTGGGGCGGGGCTAAGTGGGCAGGGCTTAACGTGAGCGGGGTTGGCCGGGGGCGGGGCCAGGGTCTCAGACACTCGAGTGGTTTGGTGGATGCGATCCGGCCCGTGTCTGCGCGCCTCCTTCGCTGGGTGCAGTGGATAGGATGCCCCTGACGGCGCCGGTTACCTCGCCCTGAACGACAGCGCGGTCTGGGCTCGCGGAGGGCAGGGCGGCTCACATCACCCGCGCGAGCGGGAGGCAGCCGCTGAGGCGGAGCGCCACAGGGACTACTTGGAGCGGGAGTGCGTGGAGTGGTACCCCAGACACTTGGAGAACCTGACAGGACGGGGACGCTGAAGCGGATCTCCCCAACCCCTCCCCTCGGGCTGGGGCTAGTTTCCCACAAGCGGGAAAAGTGGAATCGGCGTCAGAATACCGCCCCTCCTGCTGCTCTGTAGAAGGAAAAGTCCACCTAGATTTTCATCTGTACTACAGAGTGACTGGCCCAGAGGACCCGCCTTTCTTTCTTTCTTTCTTTCTTTTTTGTTTTTATTTTTAATTATCATACATTAAAATTGACTTTTTGATGTACAATTTCATAAATTTTAACACATGTATAGATTCGTGCAACCATCACCATAATTCAGTATATAAACAGAGCAGTTTAGTCACCCCCGAAACACTCTCTCAGGCTTCCCTTTTGTATTCACATCCTACCCCCACTCCAACTCCTGGCAACCACTAATCTGTTCTCCACCACTACGGTTCTCTCTTTCCGAGACTGCCACATAAACCAAATAATACAATATAATTTTTAACCTTGGTTTCCTTAAAGGACTGTTAAGGAACACAGTCTCTCGTAATGGAGGGGGAGACGATCCCTGAAACGACTGATCAGCGGTTCCCTTTGACCCCGGCAGCTGTCTTGTGCACCATGACTTTCTCTCTCAAGCCCTTGTTCTTTGCCTGAGAACATCCTTGGAGGCCTGATTCCGGTATTTCTAAGTCATTCACCCTCTACCCAGGTCAGGAACAGCAGTCTGTGTTCTCCTTCTTAGAGACTTGGAGCCTCCTACCACAGGCTCTCACCCTGATTTTAGAACCTTCCAAGGAGTAGAAGATTATCCCAGATTCCCCAGTCCAGGCTGATGTCTGGGGTTTCTGCTTCCTCCTTCTAAACCAATTGTCCTGTCCATTCTCAGGATGGCCACGAGTGCTGCTTCAGTGGCCTGTGAAGGTCGCCCAAAGTGGGAATTTTCTGAGTCTTCCTCCTCAGTATCCCCAAAGATGCATGTAGCCCACCGCCTCATCTCTGCCCATGAGGTCACCCTGAGGTGCTGGGCCCTGGGCTTCTACCCTGCAGATATCGCTCTGATCTGGCAGTGTGTCCAGATCCAGGACATGGAACTTGCGGAGACAAGGGCTTTCCAGAAGAGGGTGGCCATGGGCGTGCCTTCAGGAGAGGAGCTGAGATACATCCGCTTAGTGCAACGAGCCCATCACCCTGAGATGGTATAAGGAGGGGGCTCAGAGGTGGAGCTTCTCAGAGAAAGCAGAAGCCCTTCTGGACACCTTCAGCAAGGTCAGGGCTCAAGCCTGAGGTCTGGGCCCCTCAGCTCACCATCCCCACCGTGGGCATCTTTGCTGGCCTGGTTCTGTTCGTGGTCCCTGCTGTGGTGACTAGAACTGTGATGTAAAGGAAGAAGCAGGTCAGGTAGGGGAGGGAGGGGATCCAAGTTTTCTTATCCCATTGGAGGGTTTTAAGCCTTAGGTAGAAGTTGGCCCTGCCTCATTAATGGGAAATATCATCCACACACAGGTACTTGCCCAGTCTGGAGCTAACTGCTAACCCTTACTTTTTTGTAAAGCACTCGTGAGAATGAAAGACAACATTTTCGCCTTGATAATTCTGGTGTGCGGACCTGATTCCTGACACTCAAAGATCGGAGGGGAAGGTCCCTGCTGAGGACAGACGTCCAGGAGGGCATTTGGTCCAATTCTTCTACATCCCCTTTCTTCATGTTTCCCCATCCTGCCCTGAGTCTTCAGTCACAGTTCTAGGAACTTCTCTGGAGTCCAGGACTAGGGTGTTTGTCTAGGATCTCATGGTCCAGTCTTCTCCCTGGCCTCTCACGTGATGTTTTCTTCCCACAGCCAAAAATAGGAGGGAGCTCTGCTCAGGCTGCACCTAAGTTTGGGTGGGGATGAGGGTTGATCCCTGAGAACCTTGGGAGAGTGTAGGCAGGAGCCCATGGCCGGGACCTCACCCAGCCCATAATTTCTCCCTTAGTCACACCTCTGGGCTTTGACCACATCCTGTTTTTGTTCTACCCCAGGCAGTGAAAATGGTCAGTGCTCTGATGTGTCTTTCACGGATCCTAAAGGTGAGACCGTGGGGGCCTGGAGTGAGGGAGGGGTTGGAGCAGAGGGGACATAACAGGGTTACGGAGATTCTTTGAGTGGGACATTTTGAGGATGCGTGGACTGTTGAGAATGTCAACAGTTAGTGACTGGCCTGAACTTGTTCACGAGTCTTTCTTCTGCGGTGTGAGACAGCTGCCTCTGTGTGAGACTAGTGATGCAAACTTTGTTCACTCTCTTGCCATGTGACATCAAGGTCCCCTGACCTCTTTTTTCGCAGCTGGTATCTGAATGTGTCTGTGTTCCTATTAGCATAACGTGAGGAGGTTGGGAGACTGGCCCACCCCTGCCCACCAGGACCCCCTCTCCACATGACCTGTGTTCTCTTCCCTGATCAGCTTCCCTGTTCCATCAGAGGCAGGGCTGGGCCGTCTCCATCCCTGACTTGACCCCATGGTGTACTGAGTAATAATGTTTTACTTCCTTATGGAAAACAAAAAAACGGATATGAATTTCTTGTTTCTAATTTGTGTCCTGTGGGGTTGATGGGTTAATAAAGGAGAAGATTCCTAAACTTTGAGACAGGAAATAAATGGAAGCACTGAGAACCTTCCAGCATGCACGTGTTTGCTGTTGGGGGCAGGGGTGGGACGGGGAGGACTGAGGAGCCTGAGCGTGGATGGGGCGTGTGCCCAATCAGTGCTCAGTGCATCCTGGGCTTGGGTGTGGTCACTCCTCAGCTGGGTCATCTTCTCTGCTCCTTTGTCCTTGTCCCTTTGGCAGAGCCTTGTCCCACCAGCACCTGTGATCACAGGGACTCGGACATCACCTTGTTCCCGTCCTGTTTCTAGGACCATGGGCAGTGAGGGCTTCGTGTAGCCGGGTCAGCCTAGGTTCAGGCCTGGGTCCAGCCCCTCAGCTCCCATCTTCTGTGTGTTTATGTTTGGCCTCTGTGGTGTTTTTTTGGATTATGCCTGTTCTTTCTCGTGTTTGGAGTTCTGGTCTCATTCTCCTCGGCGTGTCCCCGCTTTCTGACAGCAGCAGGAGTCATTTTGCCTGTCATTTTCCCCGCAAGTCTCAGGGAAGCCCCTGCACACAGGATTCTCTGTGGTATTGAGATGAATTTTCAGATTCATCCAGCCCTTGCCCTTTTTCTAGGGGTGTTTCCTGGATTATTCTTCCCATACTTTACCAATATTTTTTTTAAAGAACCAGATCCTGGAATGAGCAGAGAAGAGGGATCTGGTAGTTTCTCATCTCAATTAAATTCCTGCTGGGTTTCTAGCTTCTCTGCAACCTGACCCCTGTCTCTGCCCTTAGCTCTCGTAATCTGAGTGCTGGCTCCAATGCAAACTCATGGATTTATAGAGTCTAATTCAACTCACAGTTGCTTAGAAAATGGGACCTACAAGCCTAGGCTCATCGTTTCTGAAGAGAGAAACTTAACTGTGTGCTGTAGTGTGCAGGAGGGTTGGTGTGGGAGGGGGGAGCTTGGTGGAGGGAAGGGAAGGCAGTGCTTGTGAGGAAAGTACAGGTGGCACTGATGTCAGTGTGAGAGGCTGCTGTGTTGAAGCTGTCACGCAACAGCATTTGGCCTAAGGTTCCATTAATAAAGATACTGTCTCTAGAATAGGGAGGTGCTCCACACTGATCATTCACTCAACTGATATTTGTGTGTGTCAGGTATATGACACAGTAATTCTACATCTAACCTCGGTGAACTGAAAACAAGCAAACATTGCTGGCCCCGTGGAGTATATGTTCTGTTGGTAAGAGGGAGACTGTATAGTATAAGCATAGTAAATGAGGGAAGTGTTTATGTTAGGGGCTGGTTAGAGCTTTGAGGAAAGTAATTCAGAGTATACATGTGAGGGGGAGGGCAGATGGCTATTTTATTGGTGTGGTCAATGCGGGCCTCATTGAGAAGGTGACCTTTGAGAAAAGATTTGAAGGACATGAGAATCGTCTAAGAGGATATCTTGGGGAAGTTCTTTCCAGACAAGAAAAGCCTCCAGTGCAAATGCACTAGGCAGGAGTCTGCCTGTGTGTTCAAGGAAGTGTGAGGAGGTCGGTGTGGCCAGAGCAGAGAGGAACTGACATGAGGTCTGATCATGTCAGACCTGAATAGATCATGTAAGGCCTCAAGGATACTGGAAAGATTTTGACTTTTCTCTGAGTAAGATGTGAAGTTTTAAGATAGTTTTGAACAGAAGACAGACCTGGTACGACTTCTCTTTAAAAGCATTAGTCTGGCGGCTGTGCAGAATTGACAGGTAAAGGGCGAGTGGCCAGAGGAAACTGTAGGAAACTAATGCAGTGTCTAGGCTAGAGGTGTCAGTTGCTTGTCTGGGATGTGAGCAGGGAAAATAATAGAAAGTGACTGGACGCTGGATATATTTAAAGATGGACTCTACAGCATTTCCTACTGGATTAAATCTGGGTTATGAGAAAGAAGAATCAAGGAGGACACACAAAACTTTAGACAGTGCAAGTAGAAATACAGAGGGCCTTTGGTGGAAATGGGGATGACTCCGGAAGAAGCACGTTTGAGGAGGTGACATCATAGGCATCTAATTTAGGAAAGTTGAAACTGAGATATCTATTAGAAAAAACAAGCGAGGTTAGCAGTTGGATATATGAGTCTAGAGTTTAGGCAGATATCCTGGCTGGAGAAATGGGAGGTGATGCCATATAAATGACATTTAAAGCCTTGAGAACAGATGAGGTTGCCAAGGGAGTGATGACTATAGAAGAGAAAGAAACAGACCTGAACCCTGGAACTCTTCCCCTCCACACGCCACCCCCCCCCACCTCCCAAGTGATCTGATCAGACCACACACCAAGAACAGACTACACAGTTCTGACATGGCATCTAGAGGGCATGATGACCAGGGAGTCTCAAACTTTATTGTGCACGAGAATCACCTGCACATCTCATTAAGATCTAGACAGTCTGGAGCAGAGCATGAGATTCTGAATTTATAATAAGGTTGGTGCTCATGCTGCTAGTTGTCTTTAGTAGCAAGAGAAGCAGTAGTGTCATCCAGTTGCTGGGAGCAGCAGAGAAAGCAGTCCTAGCACCAGGGTCCAGTGTTCAGCATCTCGGGAGTCAGTGGTGTGAACAGTGGCATCTGGGCTGGATTCCCGCATCAGCCTCGCACATAGGGCTTGTTAAGTGATCCTGACGCCATGCCCTACATTCTAAGCTCATGGGTCTGGGGAGAGGCCTGAGTATTTTGTAATAAACCCACAAGCAATCCAGCCAGATTGGAACCACTGAGGTCAGAGATCAGAGAGCACTCAGGGCAGGGGAGGGGTCTTAAATCTACATTTCAATGTTTTCTCCTGGGAAGGAAAAAAAGACAAGACATATGATAGGCGATACATGTTGTTTGCTCTACCAGGGCGTAGAGGCAGGTGGAAGATTTAGGACATGGTTATCAGCTCAGCATAAAGAAAATCTCTTGAGTTGCTAAGAGCTTAGATCTAAAATGTGCTCACCACAAAAAAGAAATGGTAATAATGTAACGTGATGCAGGTGTTAGCTAGTGCTATGGTGGTAATCATTTTGCAAAATATAAGTGTATCAAAGCAACAGGTTATACACCTTAAATTCACACAATGTTATATCTCAGTAAAGCTGGGGAAAAAATCTCTGAATCCTTGCTCTCTGAGACTATTCCCTACATGGATTTCTCACTTCTTGGTGTGAACAACGGATTCCAAATTGTTCTAACTGAAACATAAATGAATATATATGAATATATGTATATGAATTTGAGCCTTGTCCTTGTTTTATTTCAGGGAAAGCCATAGAACAGGCTTGAGGCTATACAGCTAAGAAGAGGATCCAAAATCCCACCCTAGGTCAGGTCCCACAAAGTCACCACTGCCCCTGCTGTTAGGCCCAGATGCCACTGTTCACACCACTGATTCCCGTGATGCGGAACGCTGGACCCTGGTGCGAGGACTGCTTTCTCTGCTGCTCCCAGCAACTGGATGACGCTACTGCCACTCATGCCGTCTGTGCCAAATGCATTCTGCACTGTCCCAATCTATCGGTCACCAAGTCCCGAGTCAGAGACTGGCATGTGGTCACCTGACCGGTAGAGCTTCATGTCCTGTCCATCTGCGAGAATGTTTGGGAAAGTGAGCTTTCCTCTCTTACGGAGGGGGGTACCTGGTAGGAGGTAGCCTGCCTCCTACCAAGACTCTTTAATTATGGAATTCTAATGTGGGAAGAGGGTACAGGTTCTGGGGGTGAGAGATGGAAAAAGAATGACAAATTTCAATTTTTGGATCAGTGGTCTGAGACTAGAACTTGATCTGGTATGCTGTAGTTACTCAGGTTTGGATGGATGAATGAGTGACTGATAAATGGCACCTTTCAACTTATTCCCTTGATGGTCTGTTACGGGGGTCCCCCTTTGGCTTCTCACAAATAAGTGGAAAGGCACTGTTGAATGATGAAATGATTACTTAAAATCTTCTCCTGCACTTTGTCTCTTGCTAGGATTAAAAAACTAAGATCTATAAGACTTCAGAAGATCTATCTATCTATCTATCTATCTATCTATCTATCTACCTACCTACCTACCTACCTATCTACTGACATTTTATATAAAATTTTCTATTTCTTTTTACATGAACATATTTCTGGGGAGAATATCTATAACATTTATCAACTTTTATGTGACCCCAGTAAAAGTATATAACACCACCCTAGTTTAGACACTATGCTGCTCAATCAATGGTCCATGAAGAGCTGACAAACAACCTTTTTAGCAGATCCAATGACATGATATAAATGCTCATCTTTTTCTTGGCAGTTATTGATCTGGGACAAATAAGGTAGAGGTTTACTTGCTTACACTCACTTTCAATTCCTGTATGTATCTTATTGTGGGCAGATAATAAACAGTTCACAAACCAGCACTGGCTCAGAGAACACAGAGAGTAGCATTGGTTTAGGTGGACTTGTATTCCAGCACCTATCCTGGTGCCAGATAAATAGCAGAAATGAAAAAAAACAAAAGTTAATGGGGTTCCATTTCCAATTACATGATAGGTTTTAAAGTTGTCTCTTCCACTAAAAGTGACTAAAAGTAATAGATAAAATATAAAAGCATCCAAAAGAATACTAAAACAATCAAGAGAATAATCATTTAGGCCAAAAATATCAATGTGGCAATAATCCAGAGAGAAAAGTTGTTTTTATCCTTAGAGCATTTTCCAAATCTGGAAAAATCTTAGCTTTGATTTTCTCAGGCTCATGAGCTGTAACAGACAGGAAAATGATGCCCAGAGCTTAATCACATGGGGAACATATGAGACACCTCTCCCTGAAAATCGGGGGATCCAAGATTCATATCCTCAGAGTAAGGGTGAAACAAAACAAAATCTGCTCTATCCTCTAATATAAGAGTATTCTTAAGGAAATTTGCCTTTGAGCCAGCAAAAAAAAAAGGAGCAAACAACTGTTTTTGAGAATTCCAACCATGAGCAAGCCCTCCTATGATTTGCAGTCTAAATTTGCTTTACTATTTTGGGCCAAATAACCTCAAACCTTGATTTTACATTATAATGGCCCTGGATTTGTGATGACCCCAAGATTGGAAGGAAGAAAAAAAAATCTCTAGAGAAATCTATATTTAACCTAAGTGTCAAAGAATTTACACAAATAATTGCACCAGGAGAAAGAGCAACTCATAGCAAGAAATGTATGGAGAACAAATGGAGAAAAAGACTATGAGAACCAGTATGATGAAATAAAATTTATAATTTAAGGCAGGACAAGAAAAAATTAAACATAAAATTCTCTCTATGTGTTTGTTTGGGCCTTCTCCCTCCCTAATATACAGTGTGTATCTGCGTTACACATTAACCAGAGCACCTCAAAGTTGGGAGTGTCTGCTCGTGGGTAAAGATCGATTTTTTTTTTCTGACGCTAGCAACGTAACTTCTTAAAAGAATAGTGTTCTTTCCCAGCTCTGTAGGGGATCATGGTGACTTGCTGTTCGCTTTGTACATGTTTACCTGAACTATGTATCCTTGGTGAACTTTATGGAAAATATCAGTATGTCATTTTGATGTATGATCCTTTGTCTCAAAAATGTATATGACTGTATCTTCGACTTCTAACAGGAAGAACAGTTCTCAGAGCTTTCTGAGAATCTGCTTCCCAGGTTATAATATTCATTTTGGCTCAAATAAAATTCCCTTTTTCTTCTTAACTTGACAGTTAATTGAATTTTCATTGATAAGCAGAAAGAATAGGTAGTAAAAAGAAGCTAATAAAAGTTCAATATTGGAATTAGGAAACATAGAACATAGCATAACCAGGATTTTATATAAATATATAAATATATTGTATAATGTAAGTATATATTATACATGATATAAGAAAAAACATCACAAAATTGAAAATGCCTGCAGGAAAAAAAATGATAAAAGCAAGAGCAACTGCTAAGAAACTAACTCAAACATATAGTGAAAAATCATTACATAAATAACTTAAAATTTATGGTAGAATATATCTACTTAATAAAAAGAATCAGTAAAAGAAAATTGGAGGAAATACATGAGAAACAGAAAACAAAAAGTGAAATGGCATCATAAATCCAACTGTATCAGTATAAACATTAAATGTAAATGCTTAAATAAGTCAATCAAAGTGCAGAAGGTTGACTGAAAACAAAACAAGATTCAACTATCCTGTCTACAGTAGACACACTTGAGATTCAATTAAAAATAAAATTAAAGGGATGGAAAAAGATACCTCAGGCAAAGGGCAACCATGAGAAAGTTGGGGTGGCCACACTAATACTGGACAAAAGAAACTTTAAAAAAATACTAGTAGAGATAAACAGAAAAATTTTATAATGATACAAGATAAAACAAATGATAATGATCAAAAAGATAAAGCAATTATAAACATATGCACCTAATAACTGAGCACCAAATATATGAAAACAAAAATGACATAAAATTTTGTTTGAAAATCAGATTCAGCTCCTAAAAAAAGAGGTATGAAAGCCACCCATACAGTCTTTTTCCTTACTATTGGGCAAGAAACTACCTAAACAATCCTTTAGAGAAGCTTAAAGATTTAGAATGGCAATATTCCATCCACCTGCACTCAAGGTAGTGCTTAGTAGAAACAAGTGGCCTTGAAGTCCAAGAGAATCAACCCCAGCTCTGCAGTGATCTTCAGCAAGTAACTCAGCCTCTCAGTTATCTATATAATGAGGATCATAAAAGTTAACCCTCAGGGAGTGTTGTGATTGTAAAATGGGATAATGCATGTGGGAAACGTATGTGGGCCAGCTTAGATGGCACACAGCAGTGTCAATAAAGCTCACCTTCTCTGTGCTCCCCTTCTCCTTAGGGCAACCCTGTGTATGAACTCTCCCTGTGAAAGGAACTTCTTTCCTACCTTATGGTGCAAAACTCTTATTTGAGCCACAGCAAAGACAAAAAATGCTGTATATCATTCTGAACAATGAGCCCTCATGTATTATAGAGAGTTACTTTATCTATTTGGTTACTTATTTATTTTCTGTTCCCTCCATATGGTTCCACCATGAGGAATTAAACTTTGTATGTTGGCTTCTTTATCCCCAGCAACTAATCAGGGCCTAGCACTTGGCAAAATATTTGTAGGATGTCTGAAGATGCTTGAAGAGTATGAGAAAAATCCCCTTAGCTTTTTCTTCTCTGGTTTATATTGTCCCATCACTTCACACTTTTCCATAAAGAACTTTTATTCCAGCTCTTTAATTGTGTTTTCCAAATGACTCAGCAATTTTGGCAATTATGAAAGCAGAATACTAACATAAGACAAAATCATTTATTCTCATGCATTATAACACACAGGAATAAACTTGAATCTTGGGTTTCCCTGGTGGCGCAGTGGTTAAGAATCTGCCTGCCAATGCAGGGGACACAGGTTCGAGCCCTGGTCCAGGAAGATTCCACATGCCGCGGAGCAACTAAACCCGTGCACCACAACTACTGAGCCTGCGCTCTAGAGCCCGTGACCCACAACTACTGAACCCGCATGCCACAACTACTGAAGCCCACACACCCAGAGCCCGTGCTCTGCAACAAGAGAAGCCACCGTGATGAGACGCCCGCACACCACAACGAAGAGTAGCCCCTGCTCGCCGCAACTGGAGAAAGCCCGCACGCAGCAACAAAGACCCAACGCAGCCAAAAATAAATAAATTAAATAAATAAATTAAGAAAACTGTAACTCAGAATTTATTGCAGACAAAGTATCTATACCCTGAAAACTCAAAGAGATACATGGCTAAGTGGAAATAAAAAGGAACTTTGTAGCCAGTCTTACTGATTTGCTTTACAGATTGAGAATTAGAGAACAAAGCTGCCTGTTCTACTATGAATTAATCACCTTAATATCACATGAATCCTTCTCAATAAATGAATAGCAGGACTTGCCTGTTTATTTGTATGGGGTGGTCTACTCGAGGTTTCCTGTGTTCTGACCCAAACAGTAGTACTGACTTAAAACCAAAGATGGTGCCACAGAGTTGGCACATTTGCCATTTTAGTCTCCTGGGTAAGAATATCTCAAACCATTTCCTTTCCAGTACTCAAGTAAATGGACAGTATTGTCAGGCCTTTAAACAACAACGAAGAAGAATGTTGTGGTAGCAAGTATGGCAACAAAAAAATAATAATTTCTTCTTATTTCTTAGGACATAAAAACCTGAGAGAATGTGGATGAGTGGTAGTTCAAGGGATAAAATTAAATAAGCAAACTCTTACCATATGATCCAGCAATCAAGCTCCATAGTATTTACCTAAAGAGTTGAAAACTTACATCCACATAAAAACCTGCACGTTTTTTGGAAGCTTTACTTCCAAATATTTTTGGAAGCTTTACTCATATTTTTGGAAGCTTTACTCATATTCATAATTGCCAAAACTTAGAACCAACGAAGATACCCTTCAGTAGGTGAATGGATAAATGAACTGTGCTACATCCAGACAGTGGAATATTATTCTGTGCTAAAAAGAAATCAAGCCATGAAAAGACATGGAGGAATCTTTTTTTTTTTTTCTTCCTGATTCAGTATTTGTAGGTTGTAGGTTTTTAGGAATTTATCCATTTTTTCCTAGGTCATCCAATTTGTTGGCATCTGTTTGTTCATAGTAGTCTCTCTTTCTTTTTATTTATAAATTTATTTATTATTTTATATTTATTTTTGGTGGTGTTGGGTCTTTGTTGCCGCGTGCGGCCTTTCTCTAGTTGTGGTGAGCGGGGATGACTTTGTTGCGGTGCACGGGCTTCTCATGGCAGTGGCTTCTCTTGTTGTGGAGCATGGGCTCTAGGCACGCAGGCTCAGTAGTCGTGGCTCACAGGCTCTAGAGCGCAGGCTCAGTAGTTGTGGCACACAGGCTTAGTTGCTCCGCGGCATGTGGGCTCTTCCTGGACCAGGGCTCGAACCCGTGTCTCCTGCATTGGCAAGTGGATTCTTAACCACTGCGCCACCAGGGAAGTCCCAACATGGAGGAATCTTAAATACATATTACTAAGTGAAAGAAGCCAATCTGAAAAGGCTACGTACTGTATGATTCCAACTACGTGACATTCTGGAAAAGGCAAAACTATAGGGACAATACAAAGATCAGAGATTGCCAGAGGTTGGAAGTGGGCGTGGAGGGGTGGGGTGGAAGGGATGACTAGGTGGATCACAGAGAATTTTTATGGCAGTGACCCTACTCTGTATGAAACTACAATGGTGGATACACATCATTATACATTTGTCCAAACCCACAAAAGGTAAACACTAAGAGTGAACCCTAATGTAAACCATGGACTCTGGGTGATTATGATGTGTCAATGTAGGTTCATCAGTTGTAACAAATGTACCACTCTGACGGAGGATACTGATAATGGGGGAGGCTATGTATGTGTGAGGGCAGGGGAAATACAGAAAATCTCTGTACCTTCCTCTGAATTTTGCCATGAACCTAAAACGGCTCTAAAATATAAAATCTATTTTAAAAAATAGACAACTTGTTTACAGAATGTACAAAGATTTAATGGACTACTACTGAGCAATAAAAAGGAAGGAACTACTGACACATGCAATAATACTGAAGAGTCTCAAATGCATTACGTTAAGGAAAAGGAGCCATATTGAAAGGCTACCTACTGCTCAGTTTTATTTATGACATTTCAGAAAAGCAAACTACAGCAATAGAAAACAGATCAGTGGTTGTCAAGAGCTGGGACCGGTAGGAGAAGCTGTGTCCAAAGAGGCATGAGGAAAATTTTGGGAAAGATGGAACTTGACCACAAGACCTGGTTTCTAGATCCTGGAGTGGCATTGGCAGGGCTGTACCACCAGAATCACTGAACTGAATTAACTGAACTAACTAAATTTCATTAGGCTTAAGGCATGCAAATGAACATGGTGAACTGAACACCTAAGACTGCTATCTGCTCTGGGAATTGTAAACGTATGCCTGTATTTCTTGTGCATTAACAAATCTGACTGACTGACTGGCTTCGGATTTCTAGTTTTCACACCACCACTCTCTGTTTCCAGATACGAAATTTATACAGATTAAGTTAGACTATGATAGCGGTAGAAGATAATGCATACCAGGTTGGAGGGGGCTCATGTTTTAGCACTGATCACCTATATGGCAGCACCATTCAGGAAATACTAGTCTCATGGCTTACACAGTATCAAGATGACCAGACAAATAGACTAGCCAAAGTTACTACATACTGTTCCAATTTGATCATGGTTCTATAGGCCCAGATTTAATCTCAAGTATAATGTCAAATAACTGAAATATAACTATAAAACTTCCTGCTCTGCATTGAGGAAAAGGAGAAGTGACAGGGATGGGGAGAAGAAGACAATATACTTTACTTAGATAATTATTGGGGATGGAGCTAGGTTTAGATGAATGAGACAAAAATGAAAAAATAATTAACTACACATGAGGGAAAACCTAAAAATTCAAAAGTACTTTTCATTTGTAATTTTGGCATAACAATGGTTTCTTCCAAATATCTTTTAAATTTAATAAGTTGGCTACAATATAGAATTCAAGTAATGTAAATGATAGCTATAAATATGCACATAACGTGGTATGAAAAGAAAAGCAACCAATTATCAGGCTGGTATTATTAAAATAGTATTGAAAGTCAATATAATAATTCTGAGTTGTGGTAACTGGAATAACTATGCTCAAATTTTTTTTTATTTTTTAATTTTTTTTTGGCTGTGTTGGGTCTTGGTTGCGGCATGCTGGATCTTTTTCGTTGTGGTGCGTGGGCTCTTTCTTGCGGTGCGTGGGCTTCTCTCTAGTTGTGGTGTGTGAGTTTTCTCCCTCTAGTTGTGGCGTGTGGGCTCCAGGGTGCATGGGCTCTGTAGTTTGCAACACACGGGCTCTCTGGTTGAGATGTGTGAGCTCAGTAGTTGCGGCGTGCAGGCTTAGCTGCCCCGTGGCATGTGGGATCTTAGTTCCCCGACCAGGGATCGAACCCGCGTCCCCTGCATTGGAAGGTGGATTCTTTACCACTGGACCACCAGGGAAGTCCCCTATTGCTTAAATTTTATTATAGCTTCTAGTTATTTCTGTTTGTCTGTAGTTTAAGTAATATAAATCTATTAATAACAGAAACATAATTCTAGAACAACGATGCCTTTGATATGAACATAATTCCAGAGTAATGACACCATAACAAGACAGGAAACAGCTCATATTTAAGAGGGGATAGATAGTTCTAGTGTTCCAGTTTTAGAGAAACCCTTATAAGGAGAAATCTACAAATCCACATTATGTCAATAACACTTAGATCAAACTGCTTTAGCTAGCTACTAAATTCCTTTGCAAAGCGCTTTTTTTTTTTAGTGTTGGAATTCTTCAGCTTCAATCCAAGAGAGCATCTCGTGAATAAACTCTTTTTTAATCCCTAAACTTCTGATTCTCTAAAAGCAAAGAACTAATCAGAAGCCCCCAGTGGGCAGCTCAGCAGCATCTTCCTAGCCCCCCATCATGCACACACCTCCCCTCCCCGTTCACTCACAGTCAAAAGGAGTTTGTCCAGGTTGGATTGCAGCATCCACCACAGACGTCAGAAACCCTCAATCACCATGAGCAGGAAGGCTGACCGCCAAAGTTATGGAACCACATTTTTAAATGCAAAATTGAGAAATAGGGATAAATATGCATACATTACAAAAATGCTGTAAACTGAGGCATCTAGGAAAATCCAGGGCCATGGCTGCAATAAGTCAAGAGCTGAAATCAATGGCCAGGGCTCCATATTGCTCTGGAGTCAGCACTATTTCTTCACATTACCAGCATTCCCTGTTGTTCCTTCACTGAGAATGCAGAGAACTAGAAAGCTAGTGACATAATGGGGAACCTGGCACCAGAGGGACCCATCGAGAAGAGCAGTTATGTTTTCTAGTCTCCTTCCCCAGCCCTACTCAGAAGATTTAGAATCTTCTCTAGCTTTTGCCTACCTTATCCACCTAGGGACTGGACCCCATTTCTGCACTCCCAGCTGTGATCCTGCTTTAAACCTCATGGACTGACCACCTGAAACAGCAAGGTTGCTGCTACCCATCTGGCCCCAAGTTATGTCCACCTGGAGACTCTTGTACTCAATCCACAAGATCACAACTGCTATTAACTTGATACTGGCCCTCACCATGAGGTCTCCAGGCTCTTGTCAATACCATGGTAAGAGCTGCTGGCAACCACCCAAAGGCGTTGCCTCTAGTGAGTCTGTTGACCTGGTCTAAGCCCTTCCCAGTTCTGGCTCCTGCTTCTTTCCAAATGTCCAGACACTGGAGTCCCAGCAAGCTTCCTGGTAAGCCAGTGCTAAATATGTGCCCCCATATTTTACAGATGAGAAAAATCCAGATTCAGAGTAGTTGAGAAGATTACCCATATAAGCAGTGGAAGATTAGCAAAACTTACGTAAATTAGGACAGAGGGGCACACATCACAGTTACTGCAAAAGTTGGACTTAATGAAAGAGTACTATAACAAAAGATTTGAAATTGAATGGACATATATTAGAATCCTGGCTCAGGTACTATCTGCAGTATTGTACATGCCTAACCTGTTTGTTTCTCAGTTTTCTTATCTCTAAAATGGGGATAATACCTGCATTAGTTATCTAATACCCCAAACAAACCCTAAAACAACAAACATTTATTACCTCATAGATCCTGTGGGTCAGGAATCTGGGCCTGCCTCACCTTGCGGCCTCTGACTCAGGGTCTCTCAGGAGGTTGCAGTTAAGATGTCAGCCAGGATTGGAGTCTCATCTGGAGGCTCACGCATCTGGGAGGCCGGACTCAGTTCCTCTTGAGCTGTTGGACTGAGGGTTTCAGTTCCTCACTGGGTTGGCCAGAGGGCCTCCCTCTGTTTCCTGCCCCAGGGTAGCTCACAGCTGGTCAGAGCAAGCAAGCTAGAAAGCAGGAAAGGGCTCCAGAATGGAAAACCAGGCTTTTTATCTCCTAACCTCTAAAGTGTCAGTCTGCCATATTTCACTTCTGCCATATTCTTCTCTTCTTTAGAAATGAGTCACTAAATCCAGACCAAACCCAAAAGGAGATAATTACACAAGGGTGTGGACACCAGGAGGAGGAGCCAGTGGGGGTCATCTTAGGGATGAATCTTAGATTCCTATCTTAGGGACTGACTACTACAATGTCTTTAATGTAAAGACTTAAAAAATCGAAAAAAATATATGTAAAGTATCCCTTGTACAGTAAGAGCTTAATAAACAACACATATTGGTGAACAACAATTTCTAGCAAAGAATCCTTGTTTAAAACCACAAATGTATACCTCCCAAAGAAGGAGGCCTTGATAAATCCTTAGATGAGACTCATTTTTATCAGAAGGTGTTTCTGTTTGATCAGTAAGATGGTTGTGCCTCATCGTATTTCAGAATAAGTTTCAGGAAGTGGAACAGGGATTTCTAAAACGTTTATCTGACATTATAAGGAGAAAATCATAGGGTCAGGGTAGGTGTGCCTAGTTGCTAGGAGAGCAAAATCCCTTTAGAGATTAGTCATTTTGAAGGTGATGCTTAATAATGACATTTATTTTTAACTGTAGTGTTAGTGAAAATAATCAGGTAGATAAATGTTGAGACTAGAGGCTGTAGCAGTTGTATTTTTCATAAAGAACATTACGAAGACTTAGTCTGTGATGAAGGAAGTTCATTCCTGACATGTGATCCTCCGACCCCTCTGAGGCTACTACTGAGAGTTTGCTTTCTGTCCCCTTAAATGCTGTGATTCTGCACATGATCTAATACGTCTTTCTGTGATGTCTTTCTTATGACAGCACTTATGTGTTAGAATTGTTTGTCAAAATGTCTGTTTCTCCCACTAGAACATACACTTTTTGACTGCAGAGTCCTTGCCTTAGTTTTATTTACATCCCCAAGTCCTAGCATAGTGCCTACAGAGAAGACAACCAAGAAATATTTGTAAAATGTTGCTGAATAGTCCATTTCCCCCTTTGCAAAATAATTCAGATTAAGATTTTAGCACTCGATCTAATAGGGCATCATTTTTTAGTATATTTAGGGAAGATTCAGTAATTTTCAGAAACATTCTTTTGACGATCTCAAAAAATCCAATTCTTTACAACTTACTTGAAATAGTTTTATAGTAGGGTTCCCCATGACACTAATAAGGTATCAAATGTTCTGAATCCTCCCCATCTTTCCCTCCGACTCTTCTTCAAAGGAGTCAATTGATTACGGCTATCTTAAAAAATAATAAATTTCTCTAAAAGTAGATATTGAGGACAGTTCAAGTATGCTGACTGGAAATTTAAAGAAAAAAAAAAAAAAAAACCCAAAACCAAAAAAAACCTGCAATGAAAGTGATTTTTCCAAGATGAAAAAGAAGCAATCAGAAGAATCTGTTGTAACCAATCACGGGACAGTTTTATATTTCTGCTGAAATGTCACTTTATTCCTTGTTAAGTTCCTGACTCCTTGTCACTTCACTCCCCATTTGCCAACAGATGCTGCATTTCAAGTTGGAACAAAGGTTTCTTTTGAGGAAAGTGGCATCGAATGGTAGATTTTACTCTCTTCTCTCATTCTCCGGGCACATGTTCCTCCTTTATCGTACTTCTTTGTCATTTCACCCTCATCTTCCCTCTCTTCTTTTTCCATCGAATCTTCTCACCTTCTCTTCAAGCACTTCTTACTCATTTACCCCAACGTCTTTCCTTTTTCCTCTTCACTCCCCACATATATTCACCACCCATTCTGCTTTATAACGCATTTTTTTTAAACTCTTTCATTATTGAGTCCTCTTTTCTTGTCACACCTGCTTCTACCCTCAGCTGGCTATCATCATTTTTCAAACTCTATACTTAAATGAGCACATCAGTGTGTATCTATTGGAGAAGGGAAAGTAGAGAAAATAGTGTTTTTCCAAGTTCGTATTTTCCCCTTTTAATAATTTGAGCATAAGCTGTTAAGAAAAAAGATGCCTCTGCCCACCATCACATTCCTAGTCTTTATTCTACCTCTTTTTTTAAAAATTTTTTTAATTTTTTGGCCGTGCCGTGCATCTTGTGAGATCTTAGTTCCCCGACCAGGGATCGAACCTGGGCTCTCAGCAGTGAGAGCGAGGAGTCCTTACCACTGGACCGCCAGGGAATTCCCATTATTCTACCTCTTTTAAAAATGGCATTATTTAATTTAGCGCACAGGAGCTAGAGACAGTACAGAGGGCATCAGAGCACTCAGTGAAGTAAACTGGAATGAGAGAAAGGAGTACACTACTTACACCCTTGGAGATGAGTCACTAGGTTAAAGTGAAGAAGCCAGGCAAGAAAGAGCAGAGGACGAGTTGCATGAGACCTTGTGTAATTCAGAAAAGGCAAAGCCATCACATTTCAGTCACCATTCTAGAACCAAAGAACTTACAGAAACCCCTTGACCAAGAAACATCCCATGTGTCATTGCTGAATACATTAGTGCCTGGGAAATATACATTATAAACAAGGAGTCATTTTCCATCTTTAATCATTCTGTCAAAACAATCTGAACATGGGTACATAAATACTTGATTTGTTATAAGAATGTGTAGCATAAGAGTCCCTGAGACATATCCAAGAATGACTTGAACTGTATTCAGTGCAATTATTCACCATACTAATTACCAAGAACTTGGCTCCCTTCCCTGATATTTAAGGCATGTTATTAAAAAAAGATATATATCATATATACACACATCTATAAAATATAATAATTACATATTATATATAACTAGATATATATTTTATTAATGCTACATCAGAGTCTCCCTCTCTGGTGCCTGGATTTTCTGCCAGTTTACTGATGCTGTGTAGTTAAGTCATTTCCAGACTGTAAGGAAGGCACTTAGGGAGGTAAATTAGTTCTTTAAGCCCTAGGGTGCCAGTTAGTAGAATGAGGGCAATGGAACTAGAAGGTCCCAAGAGAAGATGTTGTCCCACCCCTTCCTTTTGCAGTTCAAGTGACAGAGGCTCAAAGGAGTTGTGACTTGCACAAGCACGGCTGGTTCTGCCGCTATTGCTGTAACCTTAGGTAAGTCCTTAACCAGGTCCCTTCTTCTATAAAATGGACTGGTGATCATCACAGCTAACATCTTCCAGGTGCTTCCTGTGTGCCCGACATTGTCCTGAGTACTTTAAGGGTCTTTTCTAATTCTCCCAACACCTCCATAAATTATATATGGTTACCTTCAATTAGAGATGAGAATATCAATACACAGAACGCTTAAATAATTTACCCGAGATGAGACAATTAGGAAACGTTGCAAAGCTGGTCTAGTAACCCAGGAATAACTGCCTCCAAAATTCTTGACTTCCAATTCGTAAATCCCTTCTAAGAAAACCCCAGCAGGTAGGTTCTCAAATTCCTCCTATCTCTAAAAGTCTAGAGCAGAGTTAACAAACTATAGCCCACAGGCCAAATCCAGCCACCGCCTTTGTTTACAGATTGTCAGTGGCTGCTTTTGTACTACCAAAAGCAGAGGTGAGTAGTGGCCGCAGAGACTGTATGGCCAGCAAAGCCCGAAATATCTACTCTCTGGCCCTTTACAGAAAAAGTGTGCTGATCCCTGCTCTAGAGCTTTGAAAATTTGGAGCATCCTGTAACTGTATAGCACTTTACAATGTACAAAGCACCCTGGCAAACACATTTAATCTTTGTTTTGCAGGGGCATTCATGCATATAAAGGAGGACGCTAATTTAAGTAACTCGCCTAATCAGGGCCACAGGGGCAGAAAGTGGCAAAACCACATACCCAGGTTTTGACTCCAAATTGCGAGCTCTTTCCATGCAGCTACCCTGTCTCCTCTAAATTACTGCTGAGGAAGGGTTTGGAAACTGGAAAGGACCTGTGAATACTGAAAGCAAGTCAGACTGTCTTCTTGATGCAAATATTTCAGGCGTACTCGTGTAATTAAAGTCATAGAGCACTAAAAATATTAAATTAAATTTATAATACATTTGAAAGAAAAGTTTATGAAAGCCATTTTGAAATACATGTGATGCATCGCTATGTATGTTTATATTAGCGTATGTGAAATTTTAACCTACTCAATTTAGAATGACTTGAAAAATGAAATCACATAAAATGAGCAATTGCCGCATTGCTCTTGCTCTTTGATGAAATTAGCCTAAAAATATATTGTTTGTTCCTTACCCCAAATTTGCACATAAAACTGCAATTATACCTTCCTCATGCTAACTATTCAATAAATACATGGTTAGTTTTAAATAGAGTTAATACCAAGGAGAGCATTAGTAAAATAATACTTATTTAACAATATAAATTAACCAAAACAAAAACAAGTTTTTTAAAAAAAATTTCAAAGAAAGCATAGTGCTTCTTCCTAGTCTGCAAATTCAAGCTCAATCTAAATGGCAGTAATGACTCTTGAAACAGTATGGCTGAGCTTTAGGGATTCATTTGAAATACATGATATGAGGCCACTTCCTTTTTATTTTAGATATATTCTGTAACATACCCTGAGATTTAAAATGGAGATTTATAAATGGATATGGAGGCACCCTGAAATCACTGCAAGAAGGGAAATAAACCTATCTGTCACCAATTGAGTCACCACTCTGTGTTAGGCACCTTATTACTTTATTTCCTGAACAGCTCATAAGGAGCTGTGAAGTCATTTCTTGCCCCATTTTACAGTTAAGAAAGCTGAGGCTCAGGGTTATTACTAATTTGCCCAAGGTCACATGGCTGGAATTCAGAGTTAAGCCAGATTACCTTCAAACTCCAAACTATCCCCCACTGTCCCATGTAGATTCCCAATAACACCAAGACCATTGACCAATAAATCATAAATACTTATTTTAAGAATAGAATCTTTCCTTCTTTATCGGAGGTTCTCTTTTGATATTGTAATTCTGCCCATACTATAATATTTTAATGAGGAAATTTTATCCAGGGATTTCAATTTCTCCTTTTAAGAAAAAGGGAGAATTGAAGCACCTAGACTTTGGTGAGCTTTTCGAACAAATGCATAGAGATAAGAGTTACTTTATGATTCAGCTAATTGTACTAATCAAATGCAAAATTACTGTTTACAGCAGAATTCTGTATAAACCTAATTAATCTTGGACCTTACCCACAACGGTCACTGAGGGTGCTTATTATAATAAATCAAGGAGAAAAAAACCACATTATTTCAGGCTTTAAATCAACTAGCTTTCTAATAATTGATTTATGGTATTATTAAGAATGTCACTTTACTCCTAATTTATCCCTCCCCCCCAAATTAGGAGTTTGGGATTAACAGATACACAATACTGTATATAAAACAGATAAACAACAAGGGTCCACTGTATAGCACAGGGAACTATATTCAATATCTTGTAATAACCTATAATGGAAAAGAATCCGAAAAAGAATATATATTATCTATAATATATATGTTATATAGAATATATATTATATATATATACTACATATATAATATATATATTAACTGAATCACTTTGCTGTACACCTGAAACTAACACAACACTGTAAGTCAACTATATGTAAATCAAAAAAAAAAAGGGGGCTTCCCTGGTAGCACAGTGGTTAAGAATCCGCCTGCCAATTCAGGGGACACAGGCAGAGCAACTAAGCCTGTGTGTCATAACTACTGAGCCTGCACTCTAGAGCCCGCGAGCCACAACTACTGAACCTGCGTGCCACAACTACTGAAGCCCACGCGCCTAGAGCCCGTGCTCCGCAACAAGAGAAGCCACCACATTGAGAAGCCCGTGCACCTCAACAAAGAGTAGCCTGGGGCTTCCCTGGTGGCACAGTGGTTGAGAATCCGCCTGCCAATGCGGGGGACATGGGTTCGAGCCCTGGTCCGGAAAGATCCCACATGACACGGAGCAACTAAGCCCATGCACCACAGCTACTGAGCCTGTGCTCTAGAGCCCATGTGCCACAACTACTGAGCCCGTGTGCCACAACTACTGAAGCCTGGGTGCCTAAAGCCTGTGCTCCGCAATGAGAAGCCACCACAATAAGAAGCCCGCACACTATAACGGAGGCCCAACACAGCCAAAAATAAATTAATTAATTTAAAAAAAAAGAACATTACTTTAAACAAATAAGTTCAGCCAACTGATTTATCAAAGTCCACTATTTACTTTTTGACAGTGGTAGATTGTAAGAGCCTTAAAGAGAGGAACCTTGCCTTATACATTTTTGTTTTTCCCAAGCTCAGTGTTTCACGTGGCGCAGGTACATGGTGACACCTAATATGCTGCTCATTCAACAACTTTTAAAGTCAATGCATATATTTTCAAAGTTGGTCCCATAGCACAGTCTCAGGGGCAGTAGAAATGTGAGGATGTACCCACTGTACTACTGGGCAGACCAGGAGGGGAACCTGGTTGCCCCAGGGAGAAGTGCAGATTTCTGTAACAAAAGATAAAGTTTTTACTGCAGGCACTGATTTAGTTCTATTCCCTAGCAACTAAACATTTAACTTAAAACTGACAGAATCAAAAACTGCCATTAACAGACACCAGGAAACTTTTTTCCTTTTGCATGATTCCATAATACAGTGTAATCCCTTTCATTGTTCTGCAGACAGGTAATGCCAGGACCCCATGGAGGACTGACTTTCCAGTTTTAAATTTCAGCTCCAGTAAAGACACAAAATAAATAATTTTGTGGAAAGTGACACTATGGCTTCTTTCTCTTCTGTTTGTAAACACAGGCTGGTTTTCTGGGAGGAAGGGAGAGGAAGGTCGCTTCTGCTTTATTTTCACATCTGTAATTTTAATATGCTTTTTTAAAAGATCCAGGTTATAGAAAAACATAGACACAGAAAAAATCAGTTAGGAGATGATTATTCACATTATAAAGGGATTCTCCATAGGGTTCCATTAAATATTGTGCTCTTCTAAAACAGTGAATTTGATTTAAAAGCGGCTTTTCAAGAATACATTTGTGTAAAGTGAGGTACACCAAATATTCATCCTAACTCTTCTCCAAGGACAATCCAGCATCTTGTTTCCATTCATAGAGCAAGGGAACAAACAACAGCACCTGTTAAGGAAGTCAATGGATTCTTGGACCACCCTCCTCACCCTTCTTAGGAGATGACGCTTTGAGAAATCCAGGCACAAAGAGAAAGACCCACTTGTGGCCACAGTCCTTTCACTATCCCGCAACAAGACTCTATCTGAAACCAGGGGTTTGCCGCATTTGGCCCAGTCACATGAGTGCAGGAGCACTGTGTGAGATTTGGACTCAGCACAGGCCACAAATATGGCCTGTGGCAGATGAGGAAATTCAGAGCCACTGACAATTGTTTCTTGTAGGTAAGCTGTTTCTTCACCTCTGCACTGGTTACAAGGGGAGGAAGGGCCCCCATCTTCACCCCAGAGCTCAGATGCCCTTGGACAGCAGAGGAAACCCAACTGCTAGTTGTCCAAAAACCATGAGCACCCAGGACCCTTCCCTCCCAGTCTTTGTGCTGAATAATATTACTTGGTAAATCAACTTTAGTCTATGCGAATAGATTAAAAACGGGTGTTTGGAAAATACAGTCCCGTGATTCGGCAGTTAAGGAGATGCACAGCGGAGGATCCGGAGGATCCAAAAGCCGACGACTTGGCCTCCCTGGTTACAGCCAGGGGAAGGTGGCTTCACCGCTGAAACCAGCCAGCCAAGTTAGGGACGCTCTTGGGCTGGTCCCCAGCCATCCGCACAGCCTGGCAGGTCCGGCACCAAGGCTCATCCCAGAAGGAGGTGACGTGCACGCAATAGCTCCGACGCCAGCTAAAGTATCCGCGGTAGGCAGCTGGGTTTCGATCGAGAAATTGCAGGTGGGCCGCCAGGGAGGAGGCATCAGGGAAGTCGTCCACGTGGATGAAGGCACGGCGGGGCACGAAGCGCTCGTAATTGGCACGGTCTGGGCCCAGCACCACCGGCACCGCCCCAGCCAGGAAGGCGTTGCGCCACAGCTTCTCCGTGATATAATCCAGGTGCTGCGAGTTCTCGAAGGCCAGGTAGAACTTGTAGCGGGCCACCGTGTGCAGGAGCCCGACGTCAGGCAGCGGCTGCCCGGGCCCGCCCTTGCCGAAGAGGTCCACGGTCACGTACTGGCTCAGCTGGCGGTAGTAGCGGACCCGCGCCTGGCGCTCGTCCCAGTTGCTCACCACCCAGGCCACCAGCCCTTGTTTCCGGGCCAGTGGCGGGACCAGACCCGCCGGCTGCTCGCTGGGATGGGTCCTAGGGTAGAGGTAGCCGTAAGGCACGAAGATGTCCGAGTCGGCCCGGTAGGAGAGCGTCCAGTTGAAGAGGTTGCGTGCCAGGCTCTGCAGCCCCGGGGAGTGGGTGGGTGACTCGAAGTTCATCCACACCCAGCGCTGGCCCGGGGGCCTGGGGCCCGAGGCAGCCAGGGCTAAGGCCTCCGCAGCTTCCTCCTCGTCGTCGTCGATCAGCACCTGCTGCTCCTCCGCCGGGCGCACGTGGACGCCCCAGGGCGGGGGCCAGTCCGGGGGTCCCTTCACCAAGTCTCGGTGGTGGAAAAGCACCGCCTGGGCCTCCCCGTAGGCCGCGCGATCAGTGAGCAGGAGGCAGCCGCTGATGTTGAAGCGCAGCCGGCAATCAGGGGGCGGCCTTTTGGCTCTGTGCCGGCCCCCGAAGGGCTCCCACCACAGCAGCACGCTCACCCGCCGCGGCGGGACGGAGGAGGCCCAGGGCAGCGGCGGCAGCTGCTTCCAGCAAACATAGACGACCACGGCGCTGCACACCAGGCTGGCGGCCATCAGCGCCAACTGGGCCTCGGACAGCCTCAGGCCTCCACGCCGAGTGCGCCGCCGGCCCCACCGCGCGCCCATGGCGAGCGCCGGCAGAGCCGCCGCCGCCCGCCGCGCGGCCGCAAGCCCGGAGCGGCGGCGCTCGCTCTCATGCTGCCACTGAGGGTTCAGCCTTCGTTGCTGCTCGCCGCCCGACCTGGAGCGGGAAAGGGCGGTCCCAGGATCTAAAGGCCCGCAGGTCTTGCTCTCTTCCCCACCACTCGCCGCCGGGCGAGAGTCCAGGGCGAGGGAAGCGTACCCGGCGGCCCAGCCCAGCGCAGCCCCGTCCCTCCCCTCCACCGCGCGCCCGACCAGACCAGCCCGGCCAAGCCCCGGGCGCCTCCTGATGCACCTCCGCCCACTCCCCGGCCCCTCCAGCGTTCCCGGACTCCCCGGCAGCGCCCCGCCCGCGACTCCGGATGCCGTTGCCGTGATCCCGGACCTCTCCGCGCACCCCACGCCTTGGCCTGGCGCTGGCGCTCTCGCCTGCCGGGGATTCCTTCCCAGCTGCGCCCGAGTCCTCAATCGCGGCCGCCCAGATTCTTGCCTTCCAGAGTGAGGGCCCGGTTCATCCCTGGGCGCCGGCAGCTGGCGCGAGACCCTCCAGAAGCCCCGGCGGCGCGAGCGCAGGCAGGCGCGGGAGGAAGGCGGCCCAGGGGTACCGAGCCTCCGGGCGGGATCGAAGATCCTCTTCCTTCCTCTCGCCCCATCAATGGCCAGCGACGCCTGCCGGAGGGAGGGAGCCCGCGAGGCCGCGGAAACGTGCTGACAGAGGCTCAGCCTACGCGGAGCGGACCTTAACCTCGTGACCTGCCGCCGACGCAGGCAGGTAGCGCAGTCAGCTCCCGAGGCGCGGCCCACAGAGGTGGTGCATTTTGTGAAACCAAGTTTTCAAGGAAACCCTACTGTCAGAACATTCGCTTTGCCTACAGCCCCAGCAGAGGAAACAGAAGAATCGAAAGTTTTCTGAGCAGTGAAAACACGTTCTTTTTCTTCGCTCCCCCACTGAATGAACGCTTCTGCCTGCTGGCTCATAGCTTTCTTTGTACCAGAGCTATGAACTTCCTGCCTATTCAGTGAGATGAATGAATGAACAACACCATTAATTTTACTAAGCACTTAAGAAGCAGCTTAATATCTGGGCTCATGAAGATCCAGCAAAACACTGTGGACTATAAAACGATGACTAAGATAAATATTATAGCATCCAAGTTTAGGGTATAAAGGGTATCACAGTGGCCTCTTCAGGTTTATCAATGAAGCAACTGAGGCATCTACTTCTACCGTGACTTAAGGAGTTTTTTTTCCCGATGGCTTGAATTTGAATTTCTGGATTTTGGCCTTCATTTATGTAATTAAACTTTTATTCAGCAAAGTTCTAAATAGGGCATGGGTGGGCTGTTGACCTAAGGAGAGGAGGCAGTTTGAGAGAATTTTTAGATCACAGCGGTGCATTGGTGGTGCCCCAGCCCAGTGCCATGTAAGTTACAAGATATTAGGGAAGAAGTAGACTTGCTGGGAATGGGGCCAACCTGTCAGGTATTTTTGATGTTATGCCATTTGGATTTATTATGAAGAACTTTTTCATTGAAAACCAAGTACAGATTGTAAAAGCTTCTATAAAAATGGTTTCATTTAGGTAGTTTCAAGTGGCATTACCTGCCCGCCCACAGTGACAATTTGGGAGCTGAATGGACAACGTTAGGTGCTCTGGCTGTACCCATCAGCCTAGTGATACTTTCTCTTACACACCAAAAGCTTTTATAATAATGTTTTTATAGAATCATTTTTCAAGCTAGTTAAACAAATTGTCTTTGAAATTAGAAATTTCAGTGATTCTCCACTCTGTTATTTTTAATTAGAAAGAAAAGGCTATAAATGCATGAATAACTTTTTTCAACCAAAGGAAGGAAAGGACATATTGGCTTTTCTTTTTATGCAATTCAAAAACCTATACGTTTATGCCCATTCCTCCCCCACTTCAGTTAAATAAGACATCATAGATAGAGCCTAACATTGTGTTTGGCATTTGGTAAATGTTAGCCTGCTTGCCTGTATCCTCCCTCCACTCCCAATTTTCCCTTAGATCCTTCAGATATTCCAATTAAAGCAACTTTTTACTGGCAGAATGGCTCAGATCTCATGAATATCAATTTCCATTGTGTCCACTTATCTTGGTAGGGTGCAGGACCACAAACTGTCCCTACTTCAGTCATATCTTGGTGTATGCGAGGGGATACCAAGCAGAAGTTTGTGGCTGGATCAGTGAAAAAGTCATGACTTACCTACAAACTATATGCATTTATTCACCGGGCAGTGGTTTGTTCTTACTTAAAAGGAATGGAGGGGAGGAGGCAAGAGGAGGAAAGGCTTTAAGGGAAAGTAATAAAGCCAGGTGTTCTCATTTATTCATTTAGCCAACTGGGAAACTGGGATGAAAAACACTATTTCTACCTTTCAGAATCTATGAGAAGTGCAGACAATGGAGAAGAAGGGATCTTGGAATGTTTTGAGAAGGTGGTTCCTGGAATAATTAGGAATGATTAAAATAGGGGCGGAAGAGGGCTGAGACACTAGTCTAAACAGAATAAGCAGCATATGCAAAGGCCAGGCAGTGAGAACCAGGATAGTAGGTTAGGAATTACAAGAGTTTAGTTTGGCTAAGGAGATGGGGTTTTATCCTGAAGCCTGTGGAGAGTCCTTGAAAAGCTGTAACAAAGCAAGGGAGCAATATAATGAGATTAGTATTCTTTTTTAAATTTATTTATTTTATTTATTTTAGTTTTGGCTGCGTTGGGTCTTTGTTGCTGTGCGCGGGCTTTCTCTAGTTGTGGTGAGCAGGGGCTACCCTTCATTGCGGTGCGCGGGTTTCTCATTGCAGTGGCTTCTCTTGTTGCGGAGCACGGGCTCTAGTTGCACAGGCTTCAGTAGTTGTGGCTCGCAGCTTCTAGAGCACAGGCTCAGTCACTGTGGCACACGAGCTTAATTGCTCCGCGGCATGTGGGATCTTCCCGGCCCAGGGCTCGAACCTGTGTCCCCTGCATTGGCAGGCGGATTCTTAACCACTGTGTCACCAGGGAAGCCCCGAGATTAGTATTTTTAAAAACTCATTTGTGGGAGGAGGTGAGTATACAGAAGAGGACGTGAGATGGGCTTCTGGTGTGGTGGCCATGTTTATTGATGTGGGCACTGGTTAATGGGTGTGCTTGGTTGAGGAAATTCATCAAGCTGTATGCTTACATATGTAATTTTATGTATGTATATAATATGTCAGTAAAATGTTGCTAAGAAACAAATCATTCTGTCATCACTAAAGAATGAGTTGGATATTAGGGACCAGGATAAGAGTAGAAGTATCTAGTCCAGTTAGAAAGCTCTTGCTATAATTCAGATGTGAAACAAAAAAGGCTGAACTAAGACAGTAGCTGTGAGAATGAGATTAAATTAAAATTAAAGGAGAATAGATTCAGAGGTACTTAGGAAGCCAGTCTCTTTCTCCAGGAAGCCTTCCTGGACACCCATACGCACACATCCAGGGTAGGTTACATGCCCCTCCTGTGTGTGCCCATATACACATCTTTCAGAATATCATTGGGCAGCAATCACGGCTGTTTCAGTCAAACTCCATCTCTTGCACAGAACCAGGCATCTAGTAGTATTCATCATCTCAATGAATACTTGAATGAATGAATGAATGCTCTTAATGTATTATTGAAATGATCTGTTGGTATCACTGTTCCCCATCTAGAAAGTGGGCCAGTATCAGGAGAAGCTGGCTATGTGAATGGCTTGCTGTGACCTTAAGAAGCTCCTTAAGCTTTCCGTGTAAAATGCTACACATGTATTAATCAGGACCCTGGGGACAAGCTTCGGAAACTCCATCAAATTAGGCTGCGTCTCATCGGCCCAACCTGGGCAGGGCGCTCATTCTCGAAGCGATCACTGTGGTCAGGGGATGTGGACCCTCTTCTGGATCTAGGGGGTAGAATCAGTCCCATATAAACCTTGTGGACTAATAGTGGGGTGAAGGTAGTTGCCCAAAAGAAAAAGTGAAGTGCTGTTCCCTGAAGAAGAGGGAAGGGATGATGGGCAGAGGCCAAAACAATGTGTCTACCAGCCTTGTGCAAGGAATAATTATTATTCTAAATGAATTCTAAATCAATTTAGAACGTTAAACATTCTATGATTCTTTTTAATTTGGTCATAATAAACAAATGTTTCTTTCGTGTATTTAAAGGCCTCCCAGTTTCCACAAAATATTACACAGGAAGAAATGGATTTCAGTCGCAAGCATGATGACAAGGTCAGGTATCAAGAAGGGCTTTTGGCCCCTGAATTTGCTAAAGGTGTGTAGAGGGGAGCTCCAAAATTCAAGGCTCATTTTTTTTTTCTTTTTTTTATTTCTTTTTTAAAAATATGGAACACTTCACGAATTTGCATGTCGTCCTTGTGCAGGGGCCATGCTAATCTTCTCTGTATCGTTCCAGTTTTCGTCTATGTGCTGCCAGAGTGAGCACTCAAGGCTCATTTAATCAAGACAGATGAGGGCTCCACGCACAGTGGGGCCAAGAATGGCCTATTCAGTTCCAAAATTTAATATAGGACAGGATTCTCTGGGGGCAAGAACCAGGCCAACTTGTGGTTCCTAAAAATCTAACTTGTGCTTTGTTCTTCCCCAGGGAAAGAATTCATTTTAAGTCTCTCCTACTGCTCCTCACCAGAGACAGTTGCTGTTTTCCAGGGATGCCTCAGAACATGTTCCGACTGCCTTGAGTCTGCCCACCAGCACCTAGCTCGGTCAGCTGCAGGTGCATGAGAACCAGGCTGCCCTCAAATGGGTGGCTATTTTTGGTTGAGACTTCTGTGACTGAACATTGACCTGCCAAGTATACTTCAAATTTTTTTCTTGAAGAGATAAAAGGGGAAAGTTCCTCCCAGTGTTACGTACTTACCAGGAAATGGGGAGCAGCCAGTGAGCAGGTTCAACTGGAAAAGCTAACCCGTATGCAAAAAAAGGTGGAGATTATTTCTTTTGTCAGATACAAGTTTTTAACTGTGTATAATTGGGCAGATGATTATGGAATAACTGTTAGTTAAAAAGTGTTAGGACTTGTGTAAATTCCACAACAATCCACAAGTTATTGTTCATTGCCCTATTAATTCCTTGATAGAAAAAAGAAAACTAACACCAACTTTTAAGGTCATTTCTTTTTATCTAAGTGCAAAAATTTACTGCCCCTAAAAGATACTGTTATGAATAGTCAATATGAGAATTTATTACATTTATTTTAGGGTTTTACTCTTATGCACTCAAGTTCTTCCTGTATTCTTACTTGACTGAACAGGTAGTGCAAGAATTTTGGATGTTCAGAAAAAGGTACATTGTGAAATTCTGGTTAAAGTCAGAAATATTTGCACCATATTTAAAATATTTATAGGGCTTACTTCTGCATTCTTCTTGTTAAACTACTCTTTCCTAAAAGAGAGTTTATTTGCAGTCACATGTAGAAGTTATGGAATACAAGACACACAAAAGGAAATTATTTTGACATTGCAATAAGCATGTTAATATCACACAGTGCAATGCCTGGCACATACGAGGTGTTTAATAAATGTTTGTTAAATAAATGAATAGATGAGTGAATCAATGAACGCCACTGTTAATTTTACTTTTCATGAGGCACTTATGAAACAGTTCACTTTCTTCATTCACGGAGAGTATGCAAAAGACTTTGGACTAAAAAGTAATGACTAAGATAAATAATATAGCACAAGTGTAGGGTGAAAATGGTAAGTATCATACTGGCCTCCCCAAATCCTCTTCAGGTTCACCAGCATTATCTCTGTACCTCACCTGAAGTCTACTTGGGTCCTCAGTCAAATGAGTTAGCTCAAATTCCATACAGTCTCAGGAACTCAAACACATCTGATCTGGATTTACTATGGTACTGGCTCCACATCAGAACTTATGTGTGGCCTTACTCAAGGCAATCGGACCCTAACTCAAGACAAGACCCTAACTCAGGCAGGCAGCCCAAATCTGTACAATTGGAGGAAGGGATTGTGACTCCCCTCCCCTCCCCCTGCCCTGACCCCACTTCTCACACAGACCCAGGGCACACCTCACTAAAGAAAATGGAGAGAAGATGCATTTTCCATAGAAGTCAGGGAATTCTGTCTTGACCAGCAAATTACCTCCAAGCAGCCACTGAGAGCACAAAAGTGGTCAGACCAGGTTCCATCACACTTGTTCCTGTGATTCTTCTAAAAGGGCTCTGAGGCACTTGAAATATTAAGAAATACTTGTTGGATTAAAGTCAACAAAATTAGTGACATACAAATGATTTTGGAAGAGTGTGAGAATGGAAGGGTAAATGCATGTTGCTTATGCATGGCAAGGAAAAACCATTCTTGAATAAGTGGGACAGCCACTTTTTATAGTTCCACGACCAGCATACCGTGGCCCAATAAACCACAGCCCAGAAATCTTGCAAGATTCACCAGGGTGAAATCACAATAAAAGTGCTGGTTATGTTATTTTCAACCACTCCAAAAAGAACCTTTTGTCTGTATTTACCCTTAGCAATGTTTAAGCCAATTCAGCAAGTATTTGATCTTGGGAGAAAGAGAAAGACAGGTGAATAAACACTGCCCCAACTGTCTGACGGCACTGCAGGAACTACTTCTGTCCTGGAAGCACCACTGGACTTCTGCAAAAAAAGGGAACTTCTTTGAGTGAGCTCACTGCTCAAAGACTTAATTTCCAGGATCATCCAAGACAGCAGGGGAGTAACAGCCCCTCTTGAAGTCAGAGAAGAGAAATTAGATGTGAATAAAAGCCGTAGATGCTGCCTGACCACCATTCACACATTCTCACTGTTCGTCACTGAAAATCTGCTGTGCCTCTTTCATTCCCTTGAAACTCTCAAGGGCCCATTTCCCTGTCCACAGTTTGAGAAAGAACTTTGGGGATTGTTGTTAGAAGATTTTGATATGATGACCCCAGGATTGGCTGTGTTCCTTTAAAAGATAAAATACTGCAGTTTTTCTTTATTTTGATATATTATGACGACTCCTTTGTCATTATCAGCTTGCAGAGCTATTTCTCAAGTGTTTTCCAAGCAATACAGGACTGAGAATTGTTCTATATTGATATTTGGAGGGCTACATTAGGGTCAGACCTTGTTTGGGCTTAAAAACTTGCAAAGGCTGTAACTTCATGCAGTAACACTTATTGGATGTCAATTATGTGCCAGACACATGAGGTATATCTGAACAAACAGACAAAAATTTCTGCCCTTGTGGGACATGCTAGCTATCACACTCAACCCACCCATGTAAATTATAGCTTTAGAGAAATTCCGGATCTGAAGAATCCAAAGGTAAACTTCAGAAGCTATGATGTGTCAGGCCTTTAGTAACCCTGCCTATTTGCTTCTTGAGGCAACATTTCCTTGATTGCCTTGTCACTTTGTCATTTGTCACTTCTGAACTGATCAAGTGTCATTATCAGAGTGGAAAGTTCTTTCAGACTCCTATCTTTGCAACTTTCTCATATCCGTTTATAAATAGTTAAGCAAGGTTTGTTCATATTATCAAAGACGTTTTTCAAGTTAAAGGGAAGCAATGTTTTTTGAGGGGTGGGGTGTACACCTGGGTCTCTCCACCCAAAAGTTTCCACTCTATCCCCTTTAGTTATAGAGACCTGGAATTATGAACCGGAAGGAAGCTATTTAGCCCACACACATGCTCCAAGCAGGTATTATAATTAAGCCAGATAAAACTAAAAGCAGTTGTACTACTAAGGATCCTTTTCGTTGCCATTACACTGACTTACTAGAGACAGCTTTATGATGACTGTTTCTTTTTTTTTGGCCACACGGTGCGGCGTGCGGGATCTTAGTTCCCTGACCAGGGATCAAACCCGTGCCCCCTGCAGTGGAAGTGCAGAGTCTTAACCACTGGACTGCCAGGGAAGTCCCAGCTTTAGACCAAAAAAAAAAAAAGGGCAGGGTGGGGGACAAAATTTACTGTCATGTAAGAAGTGTGTCTCATAGAGACCCACCTTTTTTTTTTTTAATAGTTGAAGAGTTTTATTAAAAATAGTAAGAAAAAAAAAGCTAATGTAATTAAGTTAAAGAGTCATTAGGCAGAAATTTCCTTAAATGATGAGAGACTTAACCCTTCCGTGAGTCCAAAGGCCCCTCCACTGAGGGACAGTCTCCAGTGATGCCCTGCATGTTCACTGGTTCCCAGGCTCTCATCTGACAAACTCACTGGTAGCTAAGGCTTTGGTGTCCTGCACCCAAGGCTAGTCTGTGACAGAGAGCTCCCTTGAACAAAATTTACTATCTTGTGAGAAGGGGTTCTTACAAAGCCCAAGAGGAGGACTACAGGACAGAGAATGCTGTCAGAATGCTACATCTCCTTCCTTCCCTCCACCCCGCCATCCCCATCAGCTTTCTGTGTTTCTCCAGTTCACTGGGCAGAATATAGTTCTCCCTAGCTACATAGTTCCCCAACAGCAGAGTGTGACAAGCAGATTTTGAATCTCCGTTTTAAGTCTTTGGCAGCAAAAATCTGACTGGACTTCCTTGGGCCTGGTGTCCCTCTAGTGAAATTAGCTATGGTCTGGCACTGGGTCCAGAGCAGTGGTGGTCAGTAGGTGGGTTTGGGCAGGGAGTGAGGGTACTAGTTCTCAGAGAAATGAACACCTTTGTGAGCTGAACAGTTCTGGAGAGGTGTCTGCCTCTTGTGTTTGTTCTGATTTTGAACAGATGACCAAGGAAGGAACTTTCTCAGTCTTTCTATTATTTCCATAAACAAATGCTTCCTTATGTCTAAAATAAATACCTGCAAACAACTTATTATGAAAAACTATAAACACATACAAAAGTAGAAAGAAAAAGGTGATGAACCCCCAGTTCCCTTCATCAAGATTCAGCGATTATTAAGATTGCTCCCATATGCTCCACCTAACCATTTTTCTTTTATTTCTATGTTTTCAATTAAATCCCATATATCATCTTTCATTCCTTCATGATGACGTATGTCACCTACAAAGTCTACTTACCAAAAGAGCTGAACCTGAATCCAATCAAGCCACAGGTAACTTCACACCAGGTGGCACTTGGTGTCCAATTGTTGCACTTGTGTGATGTTAAGATTAATCACAGGTTCTTGTGGTGCCTAGCCTTCTCTCCCAATGAGGAATCTCCCATCAACATTTGTCTAGGGCTTCCGTGGTGGTGCAGTGGTTAAGAATCTGCCTGCCAATGCAGGGGACACGGGTTCGAGCCCTGGTCCAGGAAGATCTCACATGCTGCGGAGCAACAAAGCCCATGCGCCACAACTACTGAGCCTGCACTCTAGAGCCTGCGAGCCACCGCAATGAGAAGCCCGCATGCCGCAGCTACAGAAAAGCCCGCGCGCAGCAACAAAGACCCAGCACAGCCAAAAATAAAAACAAATAAATTTAAAAAAACAAAAAACCACATTCATCCAATGGTTTCACCCATTGATGAGCAGAGTCAGTTAATGCTTTGGGGATTATAAAATGGTAGTTTCACTAATCTATCATTCTTTCCACATTTATTAACTGAAATTCTGTAAAGAGGACTTCCCTTAATCTACTAGGGCTATTTGGTACCTAAATTACCAAATTGTTCAGAAAAGGTAAGATAATAGATAATTCTTTCTTTTCAGTCGCTGCCTTTGTAAGTAAGAATTAATGCCTTTGCAATTTCGATTAGTGTTTAGTGAAGCTGGGTTTTGTTTTTGTTGTTGCTGTTTGCCTTATTCTCTCTCATTTAAAAAATACACTTATGAACTCATGGCTTTTTATATATTCAGTGAGTGCCAAATTTTTTATGCTAAAATTTCCCCACCTTTGGCCAGAGGATTACTTCACGGTGGCTCCTAAGTCCTTTGGATATGACCTATTAATTTTGGAAACTTCCCTGTTTTCTGTACAAGATGCTCCAAATTCATCCTGGAGATTTCCTGCCTCAGATCTGGAATCAGACATTCCTCCAAGGAGCCATGGCTTCTTTTTTAATCTAAGTGTTCTTAAAAATCAACTTTATTGAGGTACTAGGGGTTAGGATTTCCATATAAGAATTTTGGGGAGACATAATTCAACCTATATTCAACACGGGGAATTTTTTAAAATGTTATGAACAATATGAATTGTTTAACTTACCAGGTTTTCCTTTCAATATTGGCTACCAGAATCAAACTTGATAAACTTTAAATTAGAATTTAAATGAAAGAATATAGTGAAGTAAAGATCAGGATCAGGGGAAAAAGATATAACTTAATGATCCAGGCACACTTACAATAGAAGGACCAAAAATCTCATTGTTAATCTGAAGCTGTAAATCTTTTTTGAAACTCCCCAGAGTATAAAGAAATAAAGAGTTGATAGGGAAGGAAGAAAGTAAGGCAGACAGGCAGTCAGAAAGAAAAGAACGAAGGAAGGAAGGAAAGATGAGAAGGAAGAGAGGAAAATGAGAGGGAGTAAGAGAGGGGTGGAGAAGAAAGAGAGAAACAGAGACAGAGACAGAGACAGAGAGAGAGATTAGGAGCTAATCCAAATCTACATTGTCGGGACACAACTAAATCTTAGGCCCAATGACGCTGCACCCTACCGCCATGTCCCTGGATAATTAGTTTGGGTATATTTTTCTTTTTCATTTTCTCTTTACATATTGTAATATTATTTCTTAGGAAATAGGTAATACTATTAAATAAGAATATAGAGAGCCTAATTAGGGTTTCAATACAATCCCAGCTGCAGGGGAAATCCTAATCTCTTTGCTTTTTAGCATTCTGAGAAGCAGTCCTTTCTTTCCCAAGATAATTTTCCTATGTTCTGTTTTGTTTTGTTTTGTTTTGAAGATATACATAAAGAACACAAAACTTAAGTGCACAGCTCAATGTTTTTTACATGCAGCACACACATACTCTTACTTGTGTAACAACTACCCAGATAAAGACATAAAACACAACAGGATCCCTCATGCTTGTTTCTAGTCAATAGTTCCCAAAGGAAACCACTATTTTTCATAGTTAAATTTATCATTTTTATTGTTTCTGACTTTCATATCATACTTAGAAAATCATACTTCTCCATCCCAATATTTTCTTTAAAATCTGCCCATATTGTCTTCTGTTACTTTTTATTGTTTTATTTTATTTATTTTTAAATTGAAGTATAGTTGATTTACAATGTTTCAGTTGTACAGCAAAGTGATTCAGTTATATAGATATGTGTATATATATATATTAATATATATTTATATATATATACATTTATGTATTCTTTTTCAGGTTCTTCAGAAGCTACTATTTTGACTTCTGTCTCTCTAGGTTAGTTTTACCTGTTTTTCAAAATCTATACATGGATTCCTCCAGTATGTTCTCTTTGTGTCTGGCTTCTTTTTGTCATCATAATGACTGTGAGAGTCATTGGTCTCATATGCTTTATTCTTTTTTGTTTTCTTGTATCTTTCCACTGTATAAATATATTACAAGTTATCTAGTTTCCTGTTGATAGACATTTGGGTTGTTTCCATTTTTAGGCTATTTTGAATAAAGCCATCATAAACATTTTTTTACTGTCCTTTTAGGTGGCATCATCTATTGTACAGGCACCATAAAAAAATATGGGTTTATATTTAAGAGATATCATTACCATTTACCATCAAAAGGGCATCTAAAAAGTAAGAAAACAAGACTAAAAGTAACTGAGACATGGCAAGAAATAAAATATATAAAATTACCTTGGTGCGGTCAGGGAAAATTATTTCATAGCATTTATTGTGTTTGTCTCATATACACAGCACATATTTACTATATAAAAATTTTTTTTAATATAGAAAATATAAAGAAGAAGATGAAGAAAATATTGCTCCTCCCCCAACTCCATCACCAGATAGCCACTGTTTGTATTTGGGTATTTAACGAATATACAGTATAATATAGTTTATATATATATAGTTTATATATTGTGATACTATTTGTAGTCATCTTTCCTTCTTTAACATCAGCTTTGTCCCATGTCTTTAAATGCACTTTGAAAACATGACTTTAATAGTTTTATCATATGACCAAGAAAAAGGATCTGTAGCTACTGATGGTACAGGTGCTGGATGGACCACACCAGGTACAGGGAAAACCATGAGTCAAAAGCCCTGTCTATGCACACAGTTTTAATCAGCATTTAGTCCCCTACTTACTTAAAAATTTTTTTTTTAATTTTACCGTAGTAAGAATACTTTACATGAGAACTATCCTTTGAACAGATTTTTAAGTGTACAATACAGTCTTGTTATCTAGAGGCACAGTGATGTATAGCAGATCTCTAGAACTTATTCACCTTCTACAATTGAAATTTTATAGCCGTTGATTAGCAAACCCCCCATTCTCTCTCACCCTGGCCCCTGGCAGCCACCATTCTATTCTTTGCTTCTGTGAGTTTGACTAGTTTAGATTCCTCGTGTAAGTAGAATCATGCAGTATTTATTCTTCTGTGACTGGCTGATTTCACTTAGCATAAAGTCCTCCAGGTCCATCCCTGTTAATTTCCAATCTCCTGTAGTGTGTGTGTGTGTGTGTGTGTGCACGCACGTGCGCGTGTGTGTGTTGTGTAGGCAGGAGTGTGACTCTGGCTGAAACATTCTGGGAACTAAGGGGATTTGGGCTCTTGAAATGGACAATGTTGACTCCCAACTTGATCACCCTATTTCATCCAAACACCTTCTAGTTTATTCCATCTAGAGTGTAAACATGCAGATTTCTATCAGGATTAGGGAGTCATCTCGGCTATGAGGAAAATATAAAGCATTTCCTGTTTGTTGTATCAGTGGGAGGAGGTAGAAATATTTCTTAAAATGCCAAGTTTAGAAAAATCAGATGCAACATGAAGGTAAGTAAATTGTGGTACTGTCATATCAGGACATACTATATAGACTGTAAAATCATGATTTAGACAAACATATATGATATAGGAAAATGGTCATAATGTCTGACTAAGTGAAAAAATGCAGGCTATAAAATAGGTGTAATGTGATAGTATTTTTATTTAAAAAAAATCCTCATTGTATGATTTCTATCTCTATAAATATTTTGGTTGTAAACAAAGGATATCTTAATAAGATAAACCAGAGGATACATTTCTTTAAAAGTAAGACTAAAACATTGTCTTTTCAAAAAAATTTTGTCCCATTGAAAGTGGGGGTCTGGCTGCTCGCAGATCTAAAGCCAGTAAAGAGGCAAATGGGTGGAAAGGAAAGTTTGCTGTATTTCGGAGGCCAGCAGCCTGGGGGGAAGGGCGGACTCCTGTCCAAAGGCCAACTCCCCCCCACAGACAATCAGTTTCACAGTGTAAATATTTTTAAGTAGGGAAGAGACATACCCAGTCAACAAATCTTTGTTGAGCTGACTTGATTTATTTCATTAATCTGAGAAATAAACTTGAGAACCATGAACTGGAGAAAGTTGTAAGATGAGCTTAAGTGAAGAAGGAGAATGAAACGTGTATAACCAGAATACTAGGAAAAAGAACTTTTTAAGTGGGTGAGGGGGTGTAAGTAAATCACAGCAGTTATGTATAAAATGAAAAATCTGAAAAATCCAAAGGTCCAAAACATAGAGTAATAAATGCAAAAAAAAAATAGTACAAACATATAAAGATTTTTAATATAATTATTCATTTATATTTTAATGAGTGGAAAATTATATGTTGTGCTATATATACCATACAATGTGATTTCAAATATTTCCTATGCATGTAAAGTAAAACATGCATAGGAAAAAAGAATAAAAATATATCAGTATGTTATCAGTGGCTTTTTCTGGGAATTGAATTACAGATGGGTTTTTTTCCTTTATTTTTTTAAATTTTCTACACAGTACATATGTTACTTTTGACAACTGGGGGGAAAGGAAGTTAGGGTTTTTTTCTCCTTTTTAACTAACCTCTTTTTAGCCCAGCAGTATTACAGTATTTGTAAAATGCCCCCCTCCCTTTAAAATCTCTTCATAAATTTCCTGGCTCCTTACTATTTAGTGACAAATTCTAGAGAAAGGATGAGCTCTACCAAGGCTAGCATTAAAATGGTTGTCTCTGAGTCAGAGACTTTTCATCTCTGCCATTCACTTACTAACCTTTACCTATACCTGTAATTTTTTCTTAATGGATGACCATAATTATATTACAGTGAAAGGTTAACATTTATAATGTTTTCCTTGAAGTAGACTCAATAAACATGCCTTTGTTTTATCATATTTGACATACTTAATAAAATAAGCTGAAATAGAAGCCCAGTGTATCCCATCTGTGATAACTAAAAATAAATATATTTTCCTCCATTGTTTTCAGGTGCTTAGCAAAACTTTACCAATCGTCTTTCATTGCTTTGGATTAATTTATAGATAGGAACTAATATCAATAATAGGAATTACAGGCTAGTATACATTTTTTTAAACACATCTAAACCGTGAAACAAGCCTGGGTTTCTTCCGTTTGTTCAGACATCAGGAGAAAGAGGTTTCTTCTCAATGGAAAAATTGTTCATCTTATCCTAGAGTAAAGCAATAAGTGAACAAATAAGTACGTTTTTACTTTGGGGAAATGCTCTTTAATTCCAACCCCGTTTTAATCTAAAATTGATCTAATTTTCTTAACAGTGCTTCATTTGGTGGAGCAGAATGTAAAAGCCATACCCATGTGATTCAAGTAACTGGAGAAACCTCGGTCTTCTAGACCCTCATTACTCAGAGTATAGTGTCTGAACATCAGCACCACCAGGGAGCTGGTTAGAAATGCAAAATCTCATCCCACCCCAGATCGACGGTATCAGAAACTGCTTTTTGATAAGATACCTATGTGATTTGTAGGCACATTGAAGCCTGAGAAGTGCTGGGCTGGACAACTTTAATATTATTATTTTATTGTTGTTGTTACATGCCACAGAAGAAGAAGAAAACGATCAAGGTAATTGACTCAGTCTTGTTAGTATAATGAAAGCAGGAGATGCTTCATAGTTTCTAACCAAAAACTCTTTTAGAATTTAGAACTACAATTAGATGATCATGATTCTAAATTTAAATTTTAAATGACGTGTATTAAATGTTGGAGGAGTTACAACTACAGTGATCGTGTTGTTCATGAGAAAAAGGAAAAGAAGCACAAGTGAATAGGAAAAAGATGGCAGTGAGGATTGCCCAGATTATCTACCTAAAGTACACTTTATAGGAGAGGTTTCTGGAAATATTGTGTTCCAAGGAAAACCTCTCTTTGAAAGCATCAGTGTGTATATAAGATATGCACAACTTTTCATGACGCACACACGGAAGTCAATGGGTTCCCTTGCTTTTCCTTCTATGGTTTACATTGTTTAATTTAGCACTTCAAAGAGGGAAAACCATATACTTTGGTGGAGGGGGAGACGTGTGGGGTAGCAGCAAGAAGGTTCCGAACATACAGGAGGCATTCAACACGTATGTATTTCCTGTTTCATCATTCGCGCGGTCATTCTTGTGACTGATAGCGATTGAGCACCTACCGTGCCAGGTACCGTGCTAAGTGCCAGAC
This sequence comes from Eschrichtius robustus, assembly GCF_028021215.1. NCBI lineage: Eukaryota > Metazoa > Chordata > Mammalia > Artiodactyla > Eschrichtiidae > Eschrichtius > Eschrichtius robustus. Next base: position 42,282,835 of record NC_090834.1, read on the forward strand.
AAACAGTGGTGAGTGAGAGAGACATGGGTCCCGCCTTCACTGGGTTTCTGACAGTGTTTGAATTAATACTGACCAATTTTTGAGAGTTATCTGTGGGTTTTGTTCATCTGTGATATTTCTGTCTTGCATCTAACTTTTCTAATTGATAATGAGAAATATCTAATTCTCAGTTATCAGCTAATTCTTATGGATTCATCAGTTGTGATTTGTATAGCAGTTAGTAGCAGTTTATATGGCAAAATGCAGCTGGTAACTTACAGAGATGAAGCTAAAACATACAACAATGTCAGTTACATACTATAACATGACCACTGTAAGGGCTTGACGTAGGCTGGAGATAAAGGGCTGGGGGCCGCTAGGAAGGTAGTGTGGATGAGTATCAATGAGCAGGAGCTGTGAATAAGTTTCTCCTAAACCGTATGGGTAAAAGTAATGTAATTATGGTCAAAATCAAACATGTATTTTTTATTATACGCCCCCAATTGATAAATCGGGTAATCTGTTGCACTTCTATGTCTTCAAATGAAGGTAATTTGTTCTTCAAACCAGTCTTATAATATGGCATTTAGAAAATCATCTTTAAAATAAATTGCTTTGTGAGTTTTCTTGGAATGATGGATTTGCCCACTAGAGTTGGGACCTGACAAATTGGGTGGAAAGCTGAAATAAATAGCCCCCACTGGGCAAGTGTCCCAGACTTGGGTGCAACAACCATTACTTCAGGTCACTCACATCTCTGTGGATTTTGCATGTAGTTGACTCCCAGGTTCCTAACCCTGCATTCCCATGGCCCTGGCATTTGTACCTCTTTAACCACTACTATTCCACCCTTGTTTTCTGATGAGTGAATTCTCTGCCATGATGGCCCAAAGCTTGAAGCATAGTCTTGGAGTCAGATGGAAACAGGTTTGTAGTTCTGGCCTCACTACCCCTTAGACATAGTACCTTGGGTAATGTAATGTCTCCAAGCCTCAGTTTTCTCACGTGAAAAATGAAGATTGAAACCTTCATCTCATGTGACCCTGTGGATTACATAACTATAAAAGACTGCCACGCCTGGCACATGATAAATGGTGGCTACTACTACTTTATTATTATTAAACCCAGGTCTCTATTACTGGTTCCTTTTTGCTACATGAATCCCCTTAAGTAACAAGTTTGTTTATTTTTTCACCTTGTGTTTCAGTCTTTAGTGGCTGTATTTTCCTCCTATTGAATCCATATTCTGGAGGCTTCCTCCCTGGGGACGCCCCTCCTTTGTGGCACTTGGGCTGAGCCCTCACCCCATTCCAGATTCACCAGACAGCCCAGTTCCTGTGCATCGTTGGCTCACAGAGTTGGTGGTGCCTCGTGACTTCTACTCACTAGCTGAGTGACTTGGGTAAATTATTCAAACCTTTCTGTGCCTCAGTTTCCTCATCTGTGAAATGAACTGTACTTGTTTCATGTGATTGTTGTAAAGATTTAATAGATAATTATATATGAAGAATCTAGAATATGAAGTGCTATATAGCATTTGCCAGTATGACTCATATCTTGGTTAAGAGGACCCAAGCTTGGCACTTACACACTTCTTTCCTCTCAGCCCAGGGTTCCCTCCCAATTGTAGAGCTGTTTTCACGACTTATAGACCCAATTGTATGTCCGTACACTATCTGGACACTGCTTGTGCTTCCATGTCAGAACCCCTGCCTTCTCCACATCCTGCCACAAATATCGCTGGCAGACCCTGGCTGGGGCAGTGAGGAATGAGTAACAGTTCTTTCCCCAAACATAATGTCTGTGAGGAAGAGTCTACTGGGGCCAGCCTGGTGGCCTCCTACCTAAAATAGGGTAAAACTAATGGAACCTAGCAAAGCAGTTGCCTTATTCTTCCTGAATTCCCTCTTCTCCCTTTCCTCATTTCCACTAGTAAACGCAGATCTTCTGTCTAGAAGAAAGGACAGTGCAAGATTCCTCCCCACTGAGCCTGTGTGCTGGAAGGTCTTCCGTGGATAAAAAGGAAAGGAAGGAGTCAGGAGTATAACTCAAGAGTGTGAACTTCTATTGTATCCGTGGGGTAAATTGGTTACTTAAACTATTACTATTTAAGTTCCACAATAAGGTAATGTAGCTAAACTACAAGTAACCTGAGAGAAGCAAGTCAAAAGAAGATTGGATTTTGACTGGGAGCTGTAAATAAAGCATACACCACTGGTTTATAAACAGCTCAGTATCTTCCATACTTGGGGTGGAAGTCAAGGGTATCCAGGTCTTACTTTGTAGCCCTCCGTGCCTCGAATAGTACTTGGCTTGTGGCAGTAAACTGTTTCTGCTCGGCAGTCCTGGCTTCAAGCTTCCCACAGGGAGATTCCTTTTAATGCTCCAAATCCCTTCCAGGGCCACTGTCAATATTTTCAAAAGCAAGATAATGATTATTAGCTTCTTCTCTTTTCAGCACAAAATGTTCGTAAAGTATTTACTTGGTGATTATTTTCTTTAGCCATTTGGGTGGAGGTTTATTTGGTCTGATTGATCAAACCACCCAAGGTCTTTAGCCTTTGTTTAATCTGTAATTCTAGTTCATTCATTGAATTATTCCCTATGCAATTAAACCTCTACAGTGTTATGAATTTAACCTGCCCCTAAAGAAATAGATGAAAAGTCAATTAAGAAATACAAATAGCAAGACACAGAGAAATCAGGAATAAATAATCATTAATATATGGGCTTCATCAGGCAATCTTATCTGATTCTGCTTTAACTCCTAGAAGCACAAGTATTTCCAAAGATAACATAACCCAAAATTACCAAAGTAATTCATCCAATAGATCCAACAATCTTCTAAACTAGTTGTTGTTTAATCTCCCCCTTGAAAGAAACAGTAAACTCACTGGAAAACATCATAACAAAATATTTGTAATGTGATGTCTATGCACTGTGCAAGGCAAATTATAGTCCTAAATCCTGATACCACCAATAAGTATTGGTTTAGTAATGATTTGCACTGGGCTTTTCTCCATATCCTAAAATCACATGTTTAGATTCTGGGAATCAGTTAACAAGCATTTAGTGAGAATCTACTGTGTAGAAAACTGTGACCCAAGTCAAACAAAGAAGTGAATTCAGGTAAATGCCGTAAGCTGTTTTTCCCATTTCTGAAGCTGCAAATGTCAATGCCCAGTATTCTCCACAGATCCAAGGCTGCCCACTGGCATACCCACTGACATGATCTCTCCCTAAAGGAGTCTGTACCATGCAATGAGTAGGGGCACAGCCTTTGAGTTCAGAGGAGATCTGGGTTTCAATCTCTGCTCTACCACCTACCAATTCTATGACTTCGGGCAAGTTATTTAATCTACGATGTCTCAGTTCCTTCATGGGGATGACAATAATATCTACCTTGAAGGATTATTATAGTATTTGGATGAAATGGACATAAGTGCTTTGTACTCAATAAATAGTAGCTTTTTTTTTTTTTTTTTTTTTTTTACAGGGACAATGATTTTCCCGTACAAGCATGGACTCAGATTCTATTTCCAGAGGCACAGTCACTGAGCTGACCCACCAGGCTGAATGTCAGTCCTTTCCCCTCCTTCCCGGCTCCTGAATGGAGTGGCTGGAGCTATCTGTCAAGATTCGTTTCCTCCCTCTTCTTCAAAGACCTTCAAGGAAGACTCCACAATCTCCTTCTGCCAAGACCTTACAAAGTTCAAGCTGCTCCTTATACCTAACCCAAATCTTCCCTTACTCATCAAGCCAGTTTCCTTTCCTGCCCCGTCTAGAGATAGAAAAGGGTAACAAACTCTCAGACGTAGGAGTCCACAAACATTTATTCAATAACCCCCGTGACACCCTGTGAGAAACCAAGAAAATAGATTTAGATTTGTTCCACATTGTGGGAAGGTCTGGTAAACGGAAAACGGTTAAAAATCCAGAGGTAGAACTCTGTAGAAAACCCACATCAAATTAGATAGAAGAATTGTACTAGTCTAATAGGTGGCTCTTTCAGATGCAATCACATTTATGGCTTAATAGAGAACATATCTGAAATGTAAATGCATATGCCTAGAAATGCATGGAAAAAAAACCCTCAAAGCAAAATGTTGTTATACATAAGTGTTTACTGTACTTGGGGATAGAGGGTGCTGGGAAAAATAGCATGACTTTGATTTGATAGGATATTTGCATGAAGACATTACGGAAAGTGATATATTCAACTGGAGGAAAAGAGGACCAAAAAGAAGTGTGAATATCCTTTGAAGCAGCGGCTTCTTTAAAGGGAAATTCAACTCTCTCTGCTCTGGGCAAATGTTTTCCAGGAGGAGGAAGGAAGACAAAGGGGGGTTGTGCAGAACAATGGGGCCAGAGAGACCTCAATGTTGGCAGCTTAACCTGAAAAGGAAAAGGGCAGAAGGCATAAGAGAGACGCTAAGAGAAAGGAATCAAATCCTTTCTTGAAGTTCGGAATCTTAGAGATTCTTCTTCTCTCTCCTCTTCTCATGCCCCCAAACCTCTTCTACTCAAAAACCTTTTTAGGTGTGTTTTTATCCTGAATTTTAAAGTTACAAAACCAAGTCTTTACGCTGAAAATTTTAGCGTAAAATTTTAGATCCCAATGGGATCTGACCTGGTCTATCAGAAGGTCGCCCTTTAAAAATATTTTTGTTTCCCCAGCTGTCTCAGGACTGTGAATAAGGAACCCTGGAGCTTTAAAAGCCAGTTGAGAAACATATTGTCTATTCTTCCTTTGTGTAAACATGTTCAGAGGAAGAAAATTTTAAGTAATTTAAATTTATATTTGGTGACTTCTAAGCTCCGTAATTATTATTATTTTTTTTTTGTAATTATCTTGACATGCCTTTGGTGTCTAGTAAGTTCCTTGTATATTATAGGTACAAAAACATTTTTGTTGAATGAATTAATGAATAGCAAAAATATCCACACTTGCTGGGTAATATTTCACATTTCTTAAATTTGTACTAAACATAATAAACAAACCAGACTCAACATTAAGTTTGCATGCAGTCAGGCACATATAGACACAAATGAATGCATCTGATAGTACACTCTTGAAATTCATTGGGAAAGGAAATGTATAAGAGAACACTAGTGAGCTTCATTAATCAAATTTTTCATGACTACTATAAACTCTGCAGGTTTTAGCCAGAAAAATACAAAAGCCCTTGCAATTTGAAAACATTAAAGTAGTACATTAATGTATTTCCACATGGTCCTCTATAGAAAATTTTCAAAATGTAGAAATAGCTTTAAAATAAATGGCAAAATGAATGCAATAGTCCCATAATGCATGTCTCATAAACCTACCTCTTCTTTTTTAAAAAGTTGTAAGGAGGGGGAAATCTTCAGGGAACCACTAAGAATATATGAATTGTGATGTTAGCTAAATTCTTACTTATCCAGAAGTTTCCATAGGTTGCCCAAATTCCATTTACACCTGACAGCAGATCTGATCAGAAAATTGCATTTCTTCTTTTCATCATTTCAGGATGATGAGACCCTGTAGATCCAGGTCCCTGTGCTTGGGGCAGGAATGGGTAAAGCCTCTGAAACCTCTTCTACCTCAAGTTTGTACTTAAACCTGGAGAAGATCGTGACAACTTTGTTGTTACTGAAGAGAATACTATTTGCTACCAGTACAGTTTCAAATCTTTTTTCCTCTAAGAAAACATAATCTTATATTTTAAAGTATATCCCAGTGGCTAAGAGCAAAGACATCAGCTTCTGATGAGCCTACGTTCAAGTATCAGTTATTCCACTGTGTGACAACAGGCAAGTCATTGTACCTCCCCCAGGCCTCAGCTTCCAGAGCTGCAAAATGGGAATAATAATGATAGGGACAAAAAAAAAAATAATAATGATAGGGACAGAGTACAGGGACAAAGTAGGTGATTAAATAGTTAATTCCACTAAGGGATCATAAGTAAAGAAAAAAGTATGGGAGACCCCTATAAGTTAATGATCACTCAAGAAAGCAGGCTTGCTTAACAACAAAACCATGCACCAGAAGCATGAGACATGTCCCAAAACAATAAAACAATGGTGGAATGAGACCCACATCCTGTCCAGTGAGGCCAGTAAGTTAATGATTCCTAGGACATGCTTCTCTGCGCACACTAAAAACAAAAATACAAGGAAAAGGTGACATTAAACTGAAACCTGAGATGATTTACCATATTTTAGTATATGTAACCGCCTTTTTGCTTATTTCCATTGCTCCGTGATAGTCCCAGTTTGACCATGTAGGGACAAGAATACTCCTGCCCAATGTGGAGGAGAAACTGATGATGGAAGCTTGATGTCTACCCTCCCCACTTTTCCTTTGATTATAAAACTGCAGCCCACTAAGTTCTTGGCGTGCCACCCTCTTGCCCACCCACTTGTAAATCTCACAAGTGTCCTATACTAACAAACTCTTTCCTTACCTGTCACTCTGTCTCTCACTGAATTCTTTCTGCACGGAGACAGAAGCTCTACCAAGCTCTACGCTCTACTAAGTCCCAAAACGCATTCTGCAGTTTCAATAAGAGCATAGGGTTGTTGCAAAGATTAAGAGAGGTAATTTGTAAAAACTTTCATGTCCAGGAGACACACTGTGAATGATGGCCAATATAATAAATAAATAAATAAAATTATGAATGATTACCACCATCATCATCATCATCATCATTAGAGAGACTCCCTTCACCCACCTACCCCTCCCCTTCTCACTGAACCCATATAGCTCTACATCAGGAACCTAGAAGGACTCAAAAACCCAGAGAAGGGAAGGCTTAGAGGCCTGGCAGTCCATTTTTCTTGTTGTCACTGATGCCATTCCCCAGACCCAAGTATGGGGTGCACAGTAATAATCACCTGGGACATGTTGGCCATTGCAAGGTCTTCACAGCTCTTATTAAGTGTTGTCATACACGACCACAAGAACAGGTGGGATAGCTCAATCACCTGAGGGTCCCTCACTGAACGGCTTTTTCCTGAGTCCCTTCTTGCTACCCAAATAACAATATTCTAAAATAAATGTAATGTTCACTCTGTTAAACATCCTTAAAACCTAACTTCTGGATCTTTTGACCTTTGGTTGATTTTGTGCAACCCAAAGAGAAGAAACTTTTGACCTTTTACCAATTTCATTCAACCAAAGGAGAAGAAAAAAGGACAGAAATAACTTAAGTCCACTGCTTTGGGGAACTTCCATTATTGTCATCATAGCTCAATCGGAAGTAAAACATGCTATCTTTTAAGTTGCTTAACTTCAGAACAAATGTCCCTCAATAGATGGTACGATTGAAACCAGGAGATTGAATTTGACCTTCAAGATCACTGCATTTGACCTTCAAGAAAAAGGTCATTTGCAATCTGGAAAAGAACAATTCCCCTGCACTCATGGAAGCAAAAGCCCCTTTGGGATGGATGAAGGAGCAAACGATAAGTAAAGAAGTGAAGACAATGAATGGGTCAAGCATACTTACTCCTAACATCTGGGAATAGCTACTATATAAGTCATATAAGCCCCTCAGAGTTTTATGCAGAATTATGGGTGTATGTGACAAGGTGTGTTTTCCAGCAAGAGAAGCCATAGCTTTCTTCTGATATTTAAAAGAGTGTGTCACTGAAAACCTCCTTCTAGAAGGTCCAGTGGCTGACCCGAGCTGTCAGCCCTCTGTGCTAGGCTGGAAGAGTGTGGCATTCTCCCTGGGTGCTAGTTTCCTATTCTGGCCAAGGACGTGGGGCTCCCAGCCATTAAAAAAAAGAAGAAGAAAAGGAAAAGAAAAAATATAGTAGGTTTTTGTTTTTCATCAATAGAGCCCTTTAAGACTTAACCTTGCAGAATCAATCCTCAGCTTTAAAAGATTTTTCTAAGCTAAACTAGCACCTCCGTGCGACCTCTGGTGGATGTTATTAAAAATGCAGCCCCCCCATGCAGCCCAAGCATTTTCCATTTTATATGAAGAATATTTGAAAACACTGCCTAGAAAAATGACTTTTTATAAACCGAATAATTTTTCCTAATCATTTAGACTGTCTCATAATCAAATGTAGCCATTAAGAATAATACAACATTCAACTAGTGTATAAATCAGCTTTTATGTAATCACTGAAAACAATGAAGGTGACCGAAAATATAATAGTATGGACTTAACTATTTTTTTTAATCACCAGGGAAGTAGTATATGTAGATTGGGGTTCAGAGAAGTAATTTAGTAGGTCATTTTGCATCCATCCATAGAGTTCAAACTCTAAGACTTTAAACTTTCCTTCAAGACACTATATGAACAAAATGAGCCGTTTTGTTGATCTCTCTTTCCGTAAGAATGGGTGACACAAGAAGCCTTAAAAGGTGTTTCTATGCTGGTTTTAAAACATAAAGTGGGAAAACAGTTTAAAAAAAAGAAATAGAAAAGACTTATTATAAAGCTATAGTAACAAAGACAATGTGGCACTGGTATTGAGATCAATAAATAGATCAAGAGGACCAAATAAAGAGTGAAGAAATACGAAAAAAAAAAAAAAAGGGAAAATACACCATGGAGTCTGAAAAGATGTACCTCTGGGCCTGCAGCATCTTCTCTTAGGAATCCTTAGGGAATGTGGGTCCCACCAGACTGTTCAACAATCCTCCTCAGAAAATGTCAACTTCTCTGAGTATAGGAGTCATGCCTTACAGCTCTTTTATATCTTCAAGCAACTGCTGGTACCCAAGAGGGTTGCAATAAAAACCTGATGGTTTGAAAAGCATGAAATATGCACCTAGCAATCACTGAGAAGGAACTATGAAAATGAGGGGATCCAGCAGTTTCAAAATAACATCTATGAGGGATTCTTGAGAGCATATCTTTTTTCAAATGAAGCATCAGTGCAAGCTCTCAATGCCCAGGCCATGTAACTCATATACCATGTGTATGTGGGATAAAATCCTTGGCTGCTTTGACCGATTTAAATGACTTAGATTCTTCTGGGTCAGTGACTTGCAAAGTGGGGTCCCTGGACCAGTATCATCAACGTCACCGGAAACCTGGTAGAAATGCAAATTCTTGGACCCCACCCCAGACCTTTTTTTTTTTTCTTTTTTAAAATTTATTTATTTATTTATTTATTTTTGGCTGCATTCGGTCTTTGCTGCTGTGCACAGACTTTTCTCTAGTTGCAGCGAGTGGGGGCTACTGTTCATTGTGGTGCGCAGACTTCTCATTGTGGAGACTTCTCATTGCGGTGACTTCTCTTGTTAAGAAGCACGAGCTCTAGGTGCACGGGCTTCAGTAGTTGTGGCACGAGGGCTCAGTAGTTGTGGCTCATGGGCTCTAGAGCTCAGGCTCAGTAGTTGTGGCGCACGGGCTTAGCTGCTCCGCGGCATGTGGGATCTTCCCAGACCAGAGCTCGAACCCATGTCCTCTGCATTGGCAGGCGGATTCTTTTTTTTTTTTTTTTTAATTACACTATACTAGGTGTGCTTTATTTACTTATTTATGGCTGTGTTGGATCTTCGTTTCTGTGTGAGGGCTCTCTCTAGTTGTGGCAAGCGGGGGCCACTCTTCATCACGGTGCGTGGGCCTCTGCAGGCGGATTCTTAACCACTGTGCCACCAGGAAAGTCCCACCAAACACGTTCTGAGCCAGTTACTCAGAAGTAACTGATGGATGAGGCCCAGTTATTTGCTTTTAACAGGTAATTCCCAGGTAATTCTGATGCAGTCTAAACTTTGAGAACCACTGTTATTGGTCATACTTATATTGATAAAGATAGAATATGTTATTGTGCTTTTCAGGCACTTGGAAAAAAATTCTACTTATCATTAAATAGAAATAACTCCACCAAAAATGTGGGACAGCAATGTAGATTCTGATACCTAGCTCATTTTTTTTTTCTAAATACAACAGTTTATTTGGAATAGGCAAAATAATTATAAAATTAGCCAAGAATTTCCCAGGGACCCATTTTTCTTTTAATAGTCATGGTTTTGCAATAAATAAAATAATCGCTCTGCCATCAGACAGACAATTTTATATCCATTTTGCAAATATACCTCATTTGTTACTGAGATTACCTGCAGGTGGATGTTTAATGTGGCATTCATCTCTCTTAATATAAAGTTCTTCTTCCAGTACTTCCTTAATTCTCTTATGTGGCTCACAATATAAAAATTTCTTCCCTAAAAAGACATTAACAAAACTGGTTACTTATCATAAATCCTGCCCAACCTTCTAGCCACTACTTACATGAATAACTACTTTTTAAAGAGACAAATCCTTCCATACAAATAGCAGACGATTCACCCTGCAGACTCTATTTTGGAAAGATCTCTTCCATTGTAACTTTTAGTTTTGGGGGGAACTTTACATTTGGGGGTTAAGTTTCAGATACCTCTTTTAGGTGTTATGAAGTAATATATGAAGTTTTCTTCATTAGCTTGAAGAAAACTTTCATTTATTCAACAAATTCTTATTAAAGACATACTCTGTGCCAGTCATTTGGGGCAGAGCACACAGCAATGAATAAGAAAGATGTATGCTTGGAGCCTACAATCCAGATACATAATACAGAAGAGTCTAGCAGTATTTCATCATCTTTTTTAAAAAATAAATTTATTATTTATTTATTTATATTGAGTCTTCGTTGCTGTGCACAGGCTTCTCATTGCGGTGGCTTCTCTTGTTACAGAGCACAGGCTCTAGGCGCGCTGGCTTCAGTAGTTGTGGCACACGGGCTTAGTTGTTCCATGGCATGTGAGATCTTCCCGGACCAAGGATCAAACCCGTGTCCCCTGCATTGGCAGGCAGACTCTCAACCACTGCACCACCAGGGAAGTCCCTCATCATCTTTTAAAGAATAAACCTGAATTGTAGTAGTGAGCCACTAATGGACATAGGACTTTTTCCTGTCCTCTAAACCTGCCCCCACAAGAAAACACTGCTATGGTTGAGGATGGATTATTTGTTCTAAGTACTTTAGCTACATTTCTTCTGCTCACCCCAGGGAGGGCTGCGTCATTTGAGCCCTTCCATCTCTCTAATCTCTCCTGTCAGCTTCTCTCTCTTGCTATCTGAGCTCCGGCCACATGGCCCTTCTGTCCATCCCCACATGGAAGCCTTTGAACATTCTATTTTCTCTGCCTGAACTGCCTTTCTCCTAATTTTTTTTTCCCCTGGGTAACGTCTACCTGAATTTCAGGTCTATGCTGAAATGTCAGTTCTTTAAGGAAACTTTCCTTGGCTCCACAATCTTGAAATGCCCCTGGTTACTTTTTCTCATAGTACTCTCCTCTTTTCTTTCATTTGATTTATTGCAATGTGTGTGCAGCCTCATTTACTGTATATACAATTATTTGTGTAACTATTAGTTTACCATATGTCTCCCTTACCAGGCCATAAATACCATAAGAGCAGGGATGTTGTCTGTTCAGTTCATTAGAGTCCTAGAACAGAGTTTGACATAATAATATATGCTCAACAAATGTGTGTTCAAGTGGAACTAAGCATTGTTCAATTAGTGAAAGATTCTTCTATATGCATGTCTGCGCACGCAGACTTGTGAACATCAGGGAACCAGTAGCTCTAGTCTTAGTGCCCAAAAGCTCAATCCAAGGAGCCATGGAAAACCTAACTAACCAACACAAAGCTATGGCAGGTGTCATCTTTTCCTGACTAACCGATAGGGAAGACAAGTAAATAAATTTGACTTGTGTGCAGACTGACCCTAATGGGGCAAAAGACCTGCTGCATATGGCTGTGGGTCTGGTTCATTCCTGGTCACAAGACCCAAACACACCCTCAGACATGAACAAGGCAGAGTTAGATACTTTCTGAATCTTGTTTCCCCCAAATTAGGAGTCATATGAATGAGAGATGAATGAAGGTCAGAATTACTCTAGCTTAACTTTGGTTTAAACTTTTTTGGTTAAATCATGATCTTCAGGCAGAAAAAGAATGTAAGAAATGTGGCCAAGAAAGAAGAAAAGCCTGTAATAGTTCAGAAGAGAGGAAGAAATCACTTGCTCTAAGTTCAAGTCTCTTGACAAATTTCAGCCCTTCTGTTATGAGAATTTACAGAGGAAATCACCAAAGGTTTTGAGGAACTAAGAAAAATGAGATAGTAGTAAAGAGCTAGTATAGACAAATATTCCCAGCTCCTAGAAAGACAGAAAGAAAGAAAGAAAGAAAGAAAGAAAGAAAGAAAGAAAGAAAGAAAGAAAGAAAGAAAGAAAGCAAACAAGCTGGCTAATAACAATTGCTACAATTTATTGAATGCTACCGTGCCCTAGGCATCTTACATATATTATCTCTCTTCCTGACAACCTATGGGCAGGTATAATTATTCCTATTTTATAGACAAAAAAGTAACTTCCAGAAGTCATAAAAATTAAAAGTCATGCCTACCTAACTCTCTCAAATCAAGTTACTAAACTAGATAGACTAGGGAGATGCTGTAGCCACAGTGTAGTATGTGCATTTCAGCAAGGCATTTGATAAAGTGCATTTCTCTTTGGCAGAGAGCACCCACGCCAAAGATGCTGATTGACAGATCAGGGGCTTCTAGAGACTCTACTTGGAACTGTTGGGGTCACCATTTAATTTGTTAATTTGAATATAGGAACTTTCAGCAAACTCACCAAATGTGAGAATGGCACAAACCTGGTGAACGGTTTATGTGCTGAATGGCAAACTCAGGACTCAAAGGGCCTTTTACACCTAGAATGAAGTGCTAAAATTCATAGGACGGTATGGTTGGGGATACATATAACGACCTGTATTTAGGACCAAACAAAGGAATTGCATAAGCATAGGACAGAAAAGGCCTGGGTCAAATGTTTTCAATTGGACAGGGGGGGAAAGAGAAACTAAGGATGTCATAGACTGCGTTTGTTATGTGTGTTAATAATATAATGTGTCTGTCAAAACAGCTCATGTAATTTTAGATCCACTTAATAGAAGTATAATTTTCAGAGCAAGGGAGGTTATAGCCCCACCACACTACACTAACCTGATTGTACTGGATTCAGTGATTTAATAAAATGGAGAATACTGGGATAGTTCAGCCAGCGTGGTGAAAGCACTACAAATTATTTTAAAGGTAACACTGAAAAAAGAAAAAAAGAAAGGTAACACTGAGTCTATGAAAGATTTGGTGGGTGCTCAAATAGCCACCACTATATAATTCAAAAATGTTTCAGTGGGAAAGCACCACATTTTATCTGTGTATATTTGGGAGCAGATGTGTGATTAGGGAGTAGAAGCTGTACAGAGACTGGGGACCTTTCCAAAAAATAGAGATTGAAGACCTTTCAAAAAAAAAAAATTGAAAAATGAATGGGTACTTTGTGCAGGTGTAAATATTCTGTCTCTACTTCAGCTGAGGCCAGGAGCTCAGGAAGGCTGAGGCAGGAACTCTTCATATGCCCCCCACCCCGACTTTGTGAGCTCCTGAAAGTCTGGACACCTGCCTTAATCCATTACTCATTTCTCAGCAACCAGCCCAATGCCTGACATGCAGAAAGGACTCAATAGTTGTCAAATTGATGAGTGAATGGTTAATTCCACCTTTTACTCCTACAGTTACGGGGAATACAAAACCTTTAAATTATAGCATCTTTAACAGGAAAATTCCCAGATAGATAGAATTTTAAGTCGGAGTAAGGAATTACTTAAGTGTACTGAATACTTATATATACTGAATTTAGTTGCTCTAAATAAGGTCTCTGCATGCTGTTGACAGTAACAGGAATGAGGTATCATAATCAGGCACATTGTGGCTGATGCTAAGGGAAGAGGTCCTTTCACCAGGCAGCAGCAGTTCTGTGGCTCCTCGGGGGGTCTCCGTCTCCCAAGAGGAGGGTGCGTGGTCCCTCGAGGAGCGGAAGCTGAGCCGCTTCAGCCCAACCCTGGCTCCTCTGTTGTCCTGGTGCAGAGGGAGCCACGCTGCTCTAGAGAGGCAATCAGGGAGGCGCTGCAAAAGGGCTGGGAAGGCTTGCCTTCCTCTTTGGCCTATTATTTTCATCTTCATCATTCCTTACCACCTACTGAAGACCTGTGGGGCACAAAGGGCTGTGAAATATCTGTAAATTTATGGAACAGTATGGAAGAGCACTTCGACCTAGCGCGGACTCAACCATGTTGGCTGTGACTGTGAACCAGAACTACTTTTAGTTATTTGAATGTTGTTTGTGTGTTCGGCAGGGCAGGGAGGAAACAACAGCAGTGTGTTAAAATGTGGCCCATGATTGTGAGATTCTAAAAGGATCAGGTAATCATAATTTATGAACTGATAATCCAAGAGATGGGGGTTTAAGTGTTTGAAGGATTTCTCCAGCACTGAATGATGGTAGGCAAGTCACTTCCTTTCCTCTAGTGTAGACCTCAGTTTCCTGGCCTGTAAAATGAAGGAATTGACAAAAATGATCTGCATATTTCCATGTGTGTATATCATGTATGTATTTAAAAAATAAATTTCATAGTTTTATGTGTAAAATTTAAATTTATATATTACATTTTACACATTTTTATAATTTAAACATATTTTTAAATATATTTAAAACTTATATATTTTACACATTTTTATAATTAAGATATATTTTATAATTTAATATTTTTAATATCATATGTATGTATATATACACACACAATTTTTTTCAATACCTTCCAGGCCAATGCCACTACCAATTAAGTTGGAGGCTACCTGGACTCAGGTAGCCTTTTATGAAGGAGGGCTTGGGGAAATGGACCAGATGCCTTCGGCCACAAAACCATCACCCCTGCCTTTGCCAAAACAGCAGCTTCGCCCCCTCCCTACAAAACCTTTGCGGCAATAAAGACACAGACCTACTAGAGAATGGACTTGAGGATATGGGGAGGGGGTGGGGTGAGATGTGACAGGGCGAGAGAGTGTCATGGACATATATACACTACCAAATGTAAAAAAGATAGCTAGTAGGAAGCAGCCGCATAGCACAGGGAGATCACCTCGGTGCTTTGTGACCACCTAGAGGGGTGGGATGGGGAGGGTGGGAGGGAGGGAGATGCAAGAGGGAAGAGATATGGGAACATATTGTATATGTATAACTGATTCACTTTGTTATAAAGCAGAAGCTAACACACCATTGTAAGGCAATTATACTTCAATAAAGATGTTTAAAAAAAAAAAAAACCTTTGCGGCTTCAGCTAGTCTTACTCCGGTTTCCCCCAGTTCATCTTTCACCGCTTCTCCTCGCCCACGTCCCCCCGCGGGGTCCGAGGCTGAAAGGGAACTCACATTGCTTCCGGGACTCTTGGGGGCCGCGGCCTCCGGTCTCCCCGCGCGCCCCGCACCCCAGGCCTGCGGGCGGCCGAGACTGCTCGCCGTCGCGGCCCGCCTCGGGCATCGCCACCGCGGTCATCGCCTCCTCCCCCGTCATGCCGCGGGGGTCTTCTTCGCGGCGCGCGGCCGGCTGGCCTTCTCTGCTCCGCCGCAAGCTGCTGGGGAACGCGAGGCGTCTCCGGTTGCCATGGTGACTGTGGATCCTCCCCCCGCCCCAGCCGCTCCCAGCGGGAGCCTGCAGGTGTCCCGCGCGCCCAGGAAGGCGCTGGAGTTGGGGAGCTGCAATTACTTACCGACCAAAGCAAAGGACTTTCTTTCCATTAATCTCTCGTTTGTTTGTGACACCAGTTTGGCGAGAGAGGGTTCACTATTCCCTGGTAGGGAAACTGAGGTTCAGAAAAGCTAAGGATATTGTCTGAGGTTACACAACTAGAAGTGGCACAGCCGGAATCCGAATTCAGAAAAGTTTGGCCCCAAAGGCTAAAGAATAAATCACCACCTGGAACAAGTAGGGGCGGGAGGAGGGACTGGGAAGTGAGTTCAAGGAAAGGTCTCTGGTTTCACGCAGTGCTTTGCTTGTCGTGTCCCGCTCCCTGCGACACACACATGATCAAATAAATCAATGTTGAGGATTCCCAACTTTTGGATTCTAAGTTGTTGTTGTTGTTATTATTAATAAACAACTCTTGTAGTGTCCAAGCACTTTTGTATTCACAATCTATTTGAATCCATATAAAAACTAAATTTTACAGATGAAGAAATCAAACTCAGAAAAGTTTAATTTGAATAGCAAATGGGAAAATCTAGAGTTTTATTTGGAGCAAGAAGTTGCTTTTGTTTTGTTTTTGCAGTCATTTAAAAATATGTTGTGGTGTTAATTTTATGAAAGCTAAACGTGCAGAATTAAATGGTTCTACAAGGTTTGTAGCCAAATACAGGGGACCCCATCTGCCTCCATTTTACCTCCATTTTACTCCACTTTTCACCTCTTCTGGCTGATAAATTAGCGTTTACAACCATATAACCAACTGCTTATTTTGCTGCTTTTTAGATTTTTTAGTTTCAGGTATCGTGTCTTGATTTCCTGCTATGGGAGAGTGAAGATTTAGCTCTCTTCCATGCTTCCCACCTCACATGTACTTAACTGCACCTTCAAACTCCCAATGTAGATAAATTGAAATTTTGCCTAGAGGGTTTTCATTTACTATGGCTATGTAAACTCTAGTCGCAGCTGAGTTTATCCACTGCACAATATCTTAGGGTCACTTTTTCTTTCTGTACAACATTTTAATTACCTGGAGTTGATAGTTGCCTTGCTCTTTTTTTTGTTGTTTTTTTTTGCTTCTTTTTCCTTTTTTTATTGACGTATAGTTAATTTACAATGTTGTGATAGTTTCAGGTGCACAGCAAGGTGATTCGGTTATATATATATATTCTTTTTCAGATTCTTTTCCATTATAGATAATTGCAAGATACTGAGTATAGTTCCCTATGCTACACAGTAGGTCCTTGTTGTTTATCTGTTTTACATATAGTGGTGTGTATCTGTTAATCCCAAACTCCTAATTTATCTCCCCCCCATCCCCTTTGGTAATCAAAAGTTTGTTTGTTTGTTTTCTGTGAGTCTGTTTCTGTTTTGTGAATAAGTTCATTTGTGTCCTTCTTTTAGATTCCACATACAAGTGATATCATATGGTATTTGTCTTTCTCTTTCTGACTTCACTTAATATGAGACTCTCTAGGTGCCTTGCTCTTTAATTTGCTTGATTTTTTTTTTTTAATTTATATTTGGCAAGTCTAAGGCCACTCAACATTTTTCTTTTTTTTTAAATATATATATATATTCTTAATTTATTTATTTATTTTTGGCTGTGTTGGGTCTTCGTTTGTGTGCGAGGGCTTTCTCTAGTTGTGGCAAGCGGGGGCCACTCTTCATCGCGGTGTGCGGGCCTCTCACTATCGTGGCCTCTCTTGTTGCGGAGCACAGGCTCCAGACGCGCAGGCTCAGTGGTTGTGGCTCACGGGCCTAGTTGCTCCGCGGCATGTGGGATCTTCCCAGACCAGGGCTCGAACCCGTGTCCCCTGCATTAGCAGGCAGATTCTCAACCACTGCACCACCAGGGAAACCCCAATTTGCTTGATTTTTAATGTCCTTATCACTAATTAATTCCTAAACTCTCCTTGTGTAAATCTCTTAATATGTTCAAACACATGAGGAATTCTATCAATTTCATCCTTTTGAAAAAGTCCCTTCCAGAGAGACCTCTGATCTGCCCCAGTCTGCACTGGTCGCTCTCCAGACCTGTGGTTGCACAGCTGTTGTATAAGGATCTCCCTTCACCATCTCTTGCCTTGAATCCCTGATTTGTAGAGTCCATATTCTTCTCTTTCTTGGTTTCCTTACTTATTTGGTGGAGCGTATCTCCAGGAGCTTTTTCAGAAATTGTGTATGGGAGATAAAATGTCCAAGTTTTTACAGGTTTAAAAGTATCTTTATTTTATTCTCTACTAAAGTGAGGGTCTAGCTGGATAAAGAACTCTAATTTGGATACAATTTTTCTTCAGAATTTTAAAGTCATTGCACCATTGTCTTTTGGCATCTACTGCTGCCACAGATAATTCTACTGCCATTCTATTCCTGACCTCTTGGATAGGACCTGTTCTTTCTTTCTAGAAACATGGAGGATCTTCTCTTTGTCTTCATTGTTCTGAAATTTCATGGTGATACCCCTTGATGTGGGTAAATTTTCAACCATTTTGCTGGGCACTCAGCAGATCATTTCAATCTAGAAACTCATGTCCTTCATTTTAGAGACTTTTTCTTAAATTGTTTTATTGTAATGTCTATTTTTTCTCTGTTCCCTCTGGAACTCCTGTCATTTATATATTAGATCTCCTGATTTGTCCTCCAATTTTCTGACTTTTTTTCTATTTTATATCTCTGTATTTTTGCACTATTTTCTGGAGATTTCCTCAACAGTACTTTCAATGCATTTTATTTTTCACTTCTGCCATCAAGTTTCTAATTTCTCAGAACTCTCTTTTTTGTATAACACTCTGGCCTTATACCATGGATGCAATGTCTTATCTGTCTAAGGATATTAATGATACACTCATTTCCAATGTTACTTTCTTCTTGTATAATTGTTGCTTCCCCCAAGTTACCTGTTCTAGTTTGTTTTGTTCTCTTAGTAGCTTTCCTCTACCTTCAGGTGATCTTTGACTGTCTTGCCCTATCTAGTAGTGGACATATGATTCTGTGCATACAGGTGGGCTTATCAACTGGGGGTTTCACTGACGGGTGATCTGTCTTGGCTGTTCAGTTGCGGAAGCCCTCATGTTGGTATTTTAAGGTCTTATCTCATGAACTGCTCTGATTCTCCATGGAGTGACTCCTCCGGTCTCCCTGCTGGAGGGAATCAGTCTGGTACCAGCACCCTGGGAAGTGAGGGGGAGAAGAGAACTGAAGGCTTAATATGTAGAATGTAAGTATTCATGAAATTCCCGTTTCAGTATGGTGGTCCTGCCTTCAACTGTGCTTTGTACCTTCCATCCAGAGAGCCTGTTTGACTTCCTTCAGTGAATTACCTCCAATCTTTTGCTGGAGTGGATGGTGGGGGGGGGGGGGTCAACCATCTAGCTGCTAGGTATGGGGGATCTGGAGGTCTAACTGCTTTATTTTTATTGTGATAAAATGTACATAACATAAAATTTACTCTTTTAACCATTTTTAAGTATACAATTCAGTGGCATTAAGTACATTCATAGTGTTGTACAGCCATCACCACTATCCATTTCCAGAATTTTTTCATTATCCCAAACAGAAATTGTACCCATTAAACAATAATTCTCAATTTCCCCCTCTCCCTGCCCTCTGGTAACCTCTGTTCTATCTTCTGTCTCTGTGAATTTGACTACTTTAGGTACTTCATATAAGTGGAAACATACAAACTTTTCCTTTTGTGTCTGGGTTATTTCATTTAGCATAATGTTTTTAAAGTTCATCCATGTTGTAGCATGAATCAGAATTGCATTCCTTTTTTAAGATTGAATAATATTCCATTGTATGTACATACAACATTGTGTATATCTGTGCATCTGTTGATGGACATTTGGGTTGTTCCCACCTTTAGGCAGTTGCAAGTAATGCTGCAATGAACACTGGTGTACAAGTATCAGTTTTGAGTTCCTGCTTTCAGTTCTTTTGAGTATATACCTAGAAATGGAATTACTGGAGATCATATGGTAGTTCTGTGTTTAATTTTGTGAGGAACCATTAAACTTTTTCAAGTGCCTGCACCACTTTACATTGCCACCAGCAATGCACAAAGGTTCCAATTTCCCTATATCCTTGCCAACTCTTGTTACTTTCCTTTTAAAAAATATAACAGCTAGCTATCCTAATGAATGTGAAGTGGTATCTCTTTGTGATTTTGCTTTGCGTTTTCCTAATGACTAGTGATTTGAGTATCTTTTCATGTGTTTATGGGCTGTTTGTATATCTTCTTTGGAGAAATGTCTATTCAAGTATTTTATCCTTTTTTGAATTGGGTTTTTTGTTGTTGAGTTTTAAGAGTTCTTTGTATATTCTGGATATTAATCCCTTATCAGATATATGGTTTATAAATATTTTCTCCCATTTAATGAGTTGCCTTTCACTTTGTTGATAGTGTCCTTTGATTTTAAAAAAGTTTTAATTTTGATGTAGTCCCATTTATCTATATTTTTCATTTAATGTGGTGTTTTTGGTGACATATCCAAGAAATCATTGCCAAATCTAATATCATGGATATTTTTTCCATATGTTTTCTTCTAAAAGTTTTATAGTTTTAGCTCTTACATTTAAGTATTTGATCATTTTAATTTTTGTATTAACATTATAGTGTGATGTAGGAGTCCAGCTTCATTCTTTTGCACATGGATACCCAGTTTTCCCAGAACCATTTATTGAAAAATGCTATTTTTTCCTCCATTGAATTGTCTTGACACTATTGTCAAAAGTATTCAGTGCTTCATAAATGTGAGGGTTTATTTCTGGATTCAAAATTCTGTTCCATTGATATATATGTTTATCCTTATGTCAGTACAACAAGCTTTCTAGTAAGTTTTGAAATAAAAAAGTGTGAGTTCTCCAACTTTGTTTTTTTTTTCGAGATTGTTTGGCGCTTCTGGGTTCTTTGCATTTCCATATGAATTTTAGGATCAGCTTGTAAATTTTTGTGAAGAAGTTAGCTGGAATTTTGATAGAATTGCATTGAATCTATAGATCAATGTGGAGGGTAGTGCCATCTTAACAATACTAAGTGTTTTGATCCATGAAAATGGGATGTCGTTCTGTTTATTTTGTGCTTCTTTAGTTTCTTTCAACAATCTTTTATAGTTCGCAGAGCAAAATTTTGTACTTCTTTTGTTTATTCCAAAGTATGTTTTTTCTTTTCAATGCTATTATAAATGAAATTGTTTTCTTAATTTAATTTTCAGTTTGCTCATTGATACTATATAAAAATACAGTTGATTTTTGTATATTGATCTTGTATCCTGGAGCATTGATGAACTCATTTATTAGTTCTAATAGTTTTTTCCCAGTGGATTCCTTATGATTTCTCATATACAAGATCATATCACCTGCATATAGAGATACTTTTAGTTCTTTTCCAATCTGGATGTCTTTTCTTTTCTTTTCTTGCCTACTTGCCCTGAATAGAATCTGCAGTAAACTGTTTAATAGAAGTGGTGAGAGCAGACATCCTTGTCTGGAGGGTTGTGCTGCAAAGGTTCTGCGCTATCTTGATTTGGAATTGAATTGTCAAGGTGAATCCTGCAGCTAACCTGTTTATAATCTGAGTTTAATCTTTCTGAAAAGAAAACCAGAGACCTAAAAATACCTGTCTTGTAAATTCCAGATTTTTGTAATTGCATTTTTTCCCCCCAAATGAAAGACTGGTCACCTACCTACAGTGAAACTATATGGAGGAAACAAACTAGCGTTTGTTAAGTTTTGCTATAGGTTAAGTGCTTCACATTGTTTAGTTCATTTCATTCTCATGTCAAAAATGTGAGGTAGGTCTTATTATTCCCATTTTACAAATGAGGGATTTAAGGCTCAGAGAGCTCCAAAAGCTGATAAATGGCAGAGCTTAGATTTAAATCAAAGTCTCCTGATACCCAGACCTCTGCTTTTCCCATTTATCTGCACTTCTTGAGTTCTTTTGCAATTGCCAGATGCTGTCATATTCAGACTAAGACAGACACATATAGACAGAGATAGGACTGAAGGTTTTCCTTAATATATTTTGCAGTGATAAAAATAAACAGCAATTATTTTAAATTCATAAGTAGTTATAATGGAATAGATACCTAGGCAAACAGATTTCTGAAATAAATGTTTAAAGTTCCGTGTTGAAAATCAAGATGACCTGGTAGAAAGCTGAGATTGTGAGTTCCAGGACAGCTGAGACCATGTTTTATACACTCTGTGTCTCCAGCAATTAGCACTGAGCCTAGTCCACAGTGGCGAGGAAGGCACTCAGTGTTTGCTTAATGAATAAATAAGTGTCTCCTCTATCCACATCAATATTTGGAAAAGAAGAGACCATCTACTTAAGTTAAATGGTCCTCCTTCACCCACTGAACAGACTGTTGTCTTCAACATTACGGCCATAGACTGAATGTGTGTCTCCCTCCAAAGCTCATGCTTAAGTGATGGTATTTGGAAGTGGAGCTCTTGGGAGGTGATTAGGTCATGAGAGTAGAGCCCTCATGAAAGGGATTAGTGTCTCTAGAAAGAGACCACAGAGAGCTTGCTTGCCACTTCTGCCATGTGGGTATACAGCAAAAACACAGCCATCTATGAACCAGGAAGTTGGTTCTCACCAGACACTGACTCTGCTGGCCCCTGGATCTTTGACTTCCTGGCCTCCAGAACACTGAGAAATAAATGCTTGTTTCTAAGCCACTATGATATTTTGTTATATCACCCTGAAAGGACCATGAAAATACTAAATAATATTAACAGCGGTTAGGCAAGAGAGCCAAGCCAAACAGTTTATCCATATCTGGAGAAGGTGGATTTTGGTCATCTTGCTTCGTCAGAACCTCCATTTCCTGTTTGTATTATAAAATGACTCAGTGCCTTGGTGATCTATAAACAGCTAGTGAAAATGAAATACTCCTGTGAGTTTTTTAAAAAGGTATATTTACGAAAGCTACAGTGGTTTCCAAACTTCAACTGAATTTAATACTCTTTGCTTTGAAAAAGAATTTCATTTTTTCTCTTGTAAGATAGTTTTTCTGTATAAAATTTTAAATACACAAAAATAAAACAAAATAATTTTACTTACCTATCATGCAAAGGCAATTAGTGAGCTTTTTCTCAGGCTTTTATTATCCTTTGCGTATGTTCACACACTGTGATCATACCATGCATAAGTTTTTTTTTTTAATTTATTTATTTTATTATTATTTATTTTTATTTTTGGCTCTGTTGAGTCTTCGTTTTTGTGCGAGGGCTTTCTCTAGTTGTGGCAAGCAGGGTCCACTCTTCATCGCAGTGCGCGGGCCTCTCACTATCGCGGCCTCTCTTGTTGCGGAGCACAGGCTCCAGACGCGCAGGCTCAGTAGCTGTGGCTCACGGGCCTAGTTGCTCCGCGGCATGTGGGATCTTCCCAGACCAGGGCTCGAACCCGTGTCCCCTGCACTAGCAGGCAGACTCCCAACCACGGCGCCACCAGGGAAGCCCTATGCATAAGTTTTTAATTTTACTTTTCTAATTATTCTTTCTATTATAAACGTATTAATTGAACTTCATTTTCTTTTTTTTCCTGGAAAGTAAAAAAAAAACTTTCATAATACAAAGGCAATATATGTTTGTTTTAGTTAAATAAAACAATACAGATGAAAGATACACAGATTATTCAAAATGCAAAAAATTTAAAATGTGGAAGTTTAAAACAGAATGTTCTGCTTTCTCCCATTGACAGTCAAATACATTTTAAAAGGGAACACGCAATCAGCAAGAAACAAAAGGCCAGGGAAGCTCCTTTTGATGCCCTGTCTAAATATATAACATTCACTCATGTCTGCGTGTCTGCCACCTGAATAAACTCCTTTTGGGGCCCAGAGTTGAGCTGAATTAAAGTAGGTAGGGGAGGCTTAGGAGTTGCTTATAGAACCAGTCTCCAAGCTTCACTAGAGCATCACTGGAAATTTGCTGGTATTTAGAAAATGTGTTTATTGCATCTCCTCTTAGGGATAGCGGGGTCTGTAATTGGAAAACAAGACTCTCATTAGTCACTTGGGGAATGGTAGTCCAATGATCACTATCCTCCTAAGAAGAGCAGTTGGGTAACTTAGGGCTTTGGATTTGTTCCCTGGTGTGTGCAGCTTTGGGGTGAGAGCTGGATTTCTGAGCCTCACTGTCAGAGATCCTACTTCTCTGCTGTGTCTCAGAGTACCAGTCACTATAATAAATGATTAGGAAAAGAATGTTGATCTAAAGAGGCATCAAATTTTTACGTGTCCAAGGTATCCACATCTCAGTGGGTCTCAGTTATATCACCTTTCTGAGATCTTGGCTAAGATAAAGGGATGGGTACCACGTGGTTCCACCAACTCCAGGCCAAGTATGAAGAGCAGCTTCTCTCTTTCCTGGGAAATGGGTCAGTCATGTTATCATTTGCCATTGCGATATTGGACATTTGTTTATAAATGAGCTATATAGGTTGGCTCTGATGAACTTAGAAGAGCTATATATATTTTATATCTATATCATCTATTAAATATTGATTTAGTACTGTTTATGTGCTATGTATTTTTCTAAGCTCTTTGTATCCTGAATTTCATCACATCTAAGATGCCACTGATTATAAGCGGCACCATTATTTTTCATACCACTGAGGCAACTAAACTATGCTATGCTATTGACTGTAAATTGCACCTCAATTTCAGACATGTTAAAATGTGAAAAATGCATGTCTCAGAATCAATGAAACATGGTATATTAATGCATGTTGTCATAATTAAAACAACTCTAGGAGGTAGGTTCTATCCTTATCCTCATTTTGTAGATGAGAAAACTGAGGCATAGGGAGGGTCCACAATGTGCCCAGGATCACACTGCATTTGCACCCAGACAGTCGAACTCCAGGGCCCAGCTCATAACCACTACACTCTTCTCCCTGCAGATAAGGAAAGCCGAAAAAAAAAAGTTTCAGAAAAGTTATTTTAAATGTTTCTCTGCATGAGGAGACTCAAAGTTATTCCTGTCTGGAGTTGTCCCCTAACATCTGGACCAATATCCCAAAGCTGAGCAATCCGGAAGTGCTCAGGAGTTCTATGGACCATATGTCTGTTTTAGTGCAAGCCAATGGGGTGAGAGGGCGCCTGTGGACACATGGCTCCTTCTATGAGGACTGCGGTTGTCTAGCGTTACTTCTAGACACCATCCAGGGTGTAGCTTTGCTAGAAAGAAGACAGTTCTGTCCACAGTCTCAGGAGAGCATGACTCAGCCTCCTGTGGGCTTGGGTGTCAACCACCACTTTGGACTCTGAGGCCTTCTGCTTCTCACTTGAGGGTTGAGCCTGGTATGCTTTCCTAGGTTTAGTCATGATTAGGAAAATAAATCAGACATCCTCACCCAAATAGGAGCTACTCCTCAGCCTCCTTGCCTCTCCTCATAATCCAAATGGGGTTAATTTCCTCCTTACCTGTCAATTTCATACAAGTGTCTGACAATCAACAGAGAGGAGTGACAAAGAAGTAGCTTCAGGGACCTAGAAATTTAATCATTATTCCAGTATACAAGCCACAGTTTCACCATATCTCATGATAAGTATGATTTTACACCATTGCTACTATCTTTCCAGAGCTACTTCTCCCCAGATTAGCTTCAGCGACCCTTCTCTGCCCTCATAGCACATAGCTCTCTTAAAGAGCACTTCTCACACTGTATCGGAACTCCTTGTCTGTCTGTCTGTTTGTCTTCCCTACCTACTTCAAGTTCTGTGGTACAAAGTTCTGTATCTGTCTTGCCCTGGGCTAGAGGAGACACAGCATGAAGTCTACGTTACAGAACTCACTCGTGGCGTGAAAGTTCCCCAGCGTTGCCCTTCCCTGTCTAAGGCAGAGCATCAGTTGACTTCTGCTTTCTTTTCTGGTTACCCATGGAGCCCTGCGAGGTGCTGGCATGAGAGAGGGACCAAGTCTAACCTCGTTCCTCCCTGAACACTCGGCATCTAGCCAGTGCTCATGGTAGATGTTTTTAAAACATTTTGAAAATGAATGAATGAACTAGAGCCATGAGACTCCAAATGAAATTTCATGGAAGGGTATTTTTCCCTTTCTTTTATTCATGTACTTACTCACTGTATTGAATACTTACTGTATAGCAGGCATGATGTTTATGTCTGAGAGGGAAGGTAGCAGTTAGATACAGGGGAAATACTGGGATTAATAGGCACAGTCAGGGAATTCCCTGGTGGTCCAGTGATTAGGACTCCATGCTTCCACTGTAGGGGGACTGGGTTCGATCCCTGGTCAGGGAACTAAGATGCCACAAGCTGCAAAAACAAAAGGCACAATCAGAAAGGGCCCTTAACATCACGTAAGGCAGGAGGAGGGCAAGGGGTGAGTGAGGACATGCTCGTTAGGAAGATGGATGACTTGAGGAACTAATGTTTAGCTGGATTGTGTTTAAGAAAAAAAAAAAAGCTAAATGAAAGAGATGAAGGGATGGGATTACAAGGTGAGAATTCCAGGCCAAGGGAAGTATTTTATGATGCAAAGTCTCAGGGACAAGAGAGAGCACTGTCTGTGGTAGAAACTGCAAGAAGTTGAATAGCACTGCTCAGAGCATAGACGGCCAGGTGGCACAAGCCCAGGTGAGGCCCAAGAGGGAGGGATCAGATCTCAGTGGTTTTGGGGGTCAGGTAGGGAGCAGGGTTTCATCCTAAGGCAAATGGGGAGCGATTGATGGGCTGTAAGAGTAGGATGATGTCATTAGATTTATGTTAGGAAGTCACTCCAGCTGCAGAATGGATTGGCAGGGATGAAGGGATGAAAAACTGGGTATGAGAGATGAGGTGGTGAGAACTGCAGGGCTGGAGAAGGGTCGATTTTGACTCATGTCTTCAAACAGCTTGGAACAGAATCAACCAAACCACTGAAATCCAAGTAGAGTGTCATTTTATTCCACATCAGCCATTATTCTTCCCCTTCAGGTCTTTGCTGACAGCTATCGACAGATGTTGGATTGGCATGGGTGTGAGTGCAGAGGCCTAAGAGGATCTGGTTTGAAACCTCGTCCCCAGGAGAAGAGCATCAGTGGCAAAGAAAAGGGACCAGAGGTGATCAAATGGAGACAGTGAATGATCGCTCATAAAGATGCTGTGAAAGACAGGCTTCCCCTAGAATGAGCTGTCAGCAAAAACTTTAATTAGATCAAGGTACTCCCATGAGATACTGTGTTCTAGAATCTTGGGGTGAGGACGTTTGTAATTTGCAAAAGTAAACTCAATATCATCATATAACTTATCTTTGGAAAGCAGGCAAACAAAAAGAAGCTCTCTTGTTTGTACTATAGACTAAAAGGAACTAAAGTAGACAAAATCGCCCTGGCTGTGGGATGTGCAAATGTTCTGTGTTATGTGCGTGTTGGTCACTGACAGCGGTCCGGGGAAAAACTAGAATTTGCCGAAGGGGGTGGGGGAGTAGTGGCAGAGATAGTTATGCTTATCAAAGGGGGGTGCAGGGATCAAGAAAGTTTGAAAAACAGTGAATTAAAATCATATAAATGCTTTAGTCATAAAAACTGAGAATTTAATTTTATATTCTGCATATTCTCAAACACAACATAATTATCAAATTTGACATCTATTACTCCAGACTCTGTGGTGGCCAATGGGACCCAGAGACTAAGAAGGGACCACCCTGTTCCATGAAGTACACGATCTAGTAGAGAAGACAGACAGAGGAATGATTAATACCCTTACATGACAAGCAGCATAATAGAGCATGTATAAAGAACATGAGAAAGAGAGGGATTGATTTCTAGTTGTTTAATTGTGTTTAGAGTTGACAACATGAATCGACATTGGGGAACATGTATAATCCTAGATAGTAAGATAAATATTAAAAAATCCCATGAAAACCATAATCCTCACAGCCTCCCATGGAGGACATGGCAGAGGTGTACAAGGGTAAGGATGACCTGGCTGAGGGACAAGTACCTCGTGACCAGGGTCATCAACTCCAGATCAAAGGGGACTCCAAGTCTAGTTGTTACTGTGACATCACACTGTATGTGTCTTTTTTTTTTTTTTTAATTAACAAATAAATTTAGGTTTCATTTCAGGGCCCAAACATAGTCAACCTTTTCAGGTATTGAAGCCTCCAAGGAATTGGTTCTTAAGCTCTAAAATGTGCTCTTCTGACAATTTCTCTCCTATTATATAGGCTCACCTCATGGATTTGCTGTGACTTAGAGGAAAGGCCAGGCTTAGGAAGCAGACGGGCCTGGCTCAAATCTGACTCAGGACTCACTGATTATGCCATCTTGGACAAGCATCTAACGCTCTGGTCCAGTTCCCCACGTGGCACACTGAGGAAATAAGATTAAATAAGAAGATGTGAGTGAAGGCACCCTAGTAGGCACTCTGCTTCTGTCTCTACCACCACCCCAGTCCAAGCTACCATCACTCATCTGGATCTTTATAAATGTTTTCCTTCATTCATTCTGGGCCACTCCAGTCTGCCCATTTCTGCCCAGAAAGCAAGTGTGATTGTGTCTCTGCCATTGAAAGATCAAAAGCCTCAACATGATTTATAGAATATTTCTTTCCTAACTGCAGGACATGAGCCATTAGTGGGTCATAGAAACAACTTTGTGGGTTACCAGCAGCATATTTTTTAAAAGGGAACAAAATAGAACACAACAGAAATACTAGATTGCAATGTCAATTTTAAGCATAAGGATTATTACATGAAGCTTGCTTTCTCAATATGTGTCTGGTTTTAGTATTTTCTGAGAGATGAAATAAGTGCACCTGTGAAACAAAAAGAGGACAATGGTGGGGGACAGGGAAGGAAGCTATGTACACTTGAAAAAGCTAAGGGGACAGAAATGAGCTGTTAAAAATTATAAGTTTGATAGGAGAAATGAAAAAGACAATAGAAGTAGGTTTACAAGATAAAGATGAGAAAAAATTTCAGAAGGTAAAGCATAGTCATAAAGGGATAGAAAATTGGAAGAAGAAAAGACACAAAAATTGGAGGTACAGCCCATGAGGTCTGATATCCAAATACAGGAGTTAATGTACAGAGGGAGAAACTAGAGGAAGTTGTCAAAGAAGTAACTAAGAAGCTTTCATAAAACTAAAGAACCAGAATTTTGAGACGGAAAACATTTAAGAGCACTGGGACAAAGAAAAGCTCCTCTAAACTAACAGAGAGGAACACAGCACACTAGGCCTAGGAATCATACTTACATCTCCCTTATTCCTCGTACCACACTCACAAAACAATAAAACAAGTTAATAAAACAAACCCCAAACCCCAGTTAGAATTAAAGGTATAATTAAAATCAAAATTAAAAGTACAATTAACATATAAAAAGGAAAAACCCCATAAGAGAATATTTATCTGTCTCTGGATGGGCAAATAACTTTCTAACTTTCTAAACATAAAGGCCTTGAAAGGCATTACAAAGGAAAAGGCCGACTCAACATTTTAATATATTAAACTGGAATATATGTGAAAACCATTTAAAATTAAAATTAAATATAAATTAAAGAAATGGCAAACTGGGAAAAATCTATGAACAGATTAAACAAAGGGTTTAATATGGAAAATATTCAAATGACAAGTAAAATGTTCATATACTGTGTAAAATATGCAGAATAGTCACATAATATATAAAATGCTCATGTAAGTAGATGAGAAAAAACACTAGAACCATATTGGAGAAAAATGAGCAAAGGATATGAAGCAATACAAATGGCTAGCATTCACTGAAGAAAAAAAAGTCAATCTTAGTTGTAATCTAAGAAGTATAAATTAAAACTTGAGCTACACTTTTTCACCAAAATTTTTCACAATAATTTTCTTACCAAATTATTAGAGATTTCTTTTCATTGTAAAGTCAATGGTGAGGATGTAAAGTGATACGTTTCTGGAAAGTTTTGGCAATACATGTTAAGGATTTTAAATGTTTAACTCTTGCAATGCAGTAATTCCATTTCTAGTTATCTAATCCAAGGAATTTCATTATTTCACTAATATTTTACCAAATATACTGATCTAGGTACTGAAATATAGGATATTTATAAGGGATTAGTAATACTTGTGGAAAAGTAAAAAACAAAATAACTGTCCAATAATAGGGGGAAAGTTGAGTCACATATCTCCATCCAATAGAATTTATTTAGCCATCAAATATGATGGTTATAATTATTTTCAATAAATGGTAGGTAGACTTTCTAATGTGAGAAGAAATTTATTAAACACAGCATTTAGATATTGGCTGTCAGCGGAAACAATGGCTAACGTCGGAGGCATTCTGTCAACAATCCTCATTTGAAAGAATAGCTTTGAAATATGCACGGAACATGAAATACAAGAAGGCTTTCCTGCTGTCCTGAAATTGTTGAGCAATCTGTACAATAAGCAATCTGGACAATGGCCACAGTGAGAGGACTTATTAAACTTACTTCACTTCTTACCTTCCCCAGTTTAAAACACACTCACACACACACACACACACACACACACACACACACACACCCGGAAAGCTTAGTGGAATTATTTTTGAAAGACTCCTAATATCCAGAAATCCATCAAGTCTAATCATTCTGATAAAAATTCTTTTCTTCAATTGTCAGAATTGTCAAGTTTCCTTAGAGGAAGAATTTCTGTGTTACTGGGGATACCAAGAATAAGGGTAAAATGGAAGAGTAACTGAAATGTAAGGGTACTTATCCTCAACTAGTACCTGTGGCTCCAATTGAAAGAAACATGGAGGCGGTTTCACAGTAAAAGCAACCATCTGAGACCCGTAGAGAAGACATTTGTCTGGAGCACTGAAGGATCACTGTAATTGTACCCAGCAAATTCTGAGAAGTTTTGATTTGAGCACAGAGTTACACTTACAGAATCAGAGTGTTTCCTTTGGATGCTCAATATCTGAAGATTAATGCGTATCTAGATTATTTATTTTATATAGGTGGTAGCCCGGCCGCATACCTCCTAGGATCCTTAGAAATGTAAAAAGGAAATAATTTAGTTTATAAAACAAATACAGAGGACTTCCCTGGCAGTCCAGTGGTTGGGACTCTGTGCTTCCACTGCAGGGGGACGGGTTTGATCCCTGGTCAGGGAACGAAGATCCCACATGCCACGTGGCAAAGCCAACAAAAAGAAAAACAAAAGCAAATACTCAACTCAAGGCTTGTTTTAGTTGTCTATTAAGAATTCAATAAGAAATGAGGGCCTGTGTGATATTCATAATCAGCATTTTAGGGTTTATTAGGGGAAAGACCCTTAGCATGGTATTTAAATTTTTGACATTAATTTTCCTTGTAAATTGTTTCACTCTTCTCTTTTCAATTCTCTAGAGGAACTTTCCATATAGAATGAAAAATTTGATTATATATTTATATAGTTTTAAATAAAATCATTATAGAAGAATTTTTAAGATTAAAAATTACAGTGAGATGGGGAGATTATCACATGATACAGGTGACGGGTGCTTGAAGATCCTCAGGGTCTAGCTTGAGTGGTGACAGCTATAAGGAGGAGAGGTAGGCAAGCTGGATCCTTGGGTCCTTATAGAAGGAAGGAGAGCACAGGAAGCCTCCCTGGGGTATACAGGTGTCCCTGGGGCCTCACAGTAGACTGTCGTGGGATCCCCTGACATCACCGACTATATGTCTAGGGAGAGGGAGATGTAATAGCCAACGGTAACTAGGATACTGTATTCCCATCCTTAGAAAAAAAGATTTCTAAAGGACGAAGTTAATTTCAGGAGAGAGATGATCAATTTGTACTAAACAAGTTGATTTTCAGGGGCTCAGTGGCCAGTCAAGAAGGAAAAGCAAATCAGAAGTGGAGGAGAAAGTCAGTGCTATTAGAGAAAGCTATGGCAATAAATAATATCTTTAAAGAGAGAGAGTGTGATACTAAAGAAATCCATGAACAGAAAAAGGAAATTGAAAGGGAGAAATAAAAAGAGTTAAAAGAGAGATGAGAATTGAGCTTTGAAATAAGACTGCATTTGTATAGTGGAAAAAGAAGTGGAAACAAGGAGAAAGAAAAGAACCGGAGAAGACTATCAGTACCCTAGAGGTCAGAGACATTTGAGGAGGAAGGAGGTGTTCCATCAATCAATGATGTAGAGAGAGAAAGTGTAACCCATGGAGGCGCACTTGGGAGACAATGTGATGATTGACAGAGATCAATTTCAGTGGAGAAGTGGGGTCAGAATCAGAAGACGAGAGAGATGAGGAAATGTTTTTGTAAAGGTAGATTATTTTTGCTTATGTTTTGACATGTTCGGTATTGAAAGGAAGGTAAGAGAAAGGATGTAGCTTAAATCAGGAAACAGACTGATGACTGATGATTTAAGTCTTTACAGAGGTGATAGTGATCATTTAATTAACCGTAGTTTTGGAATGCATGGGAGGTGTCAATTTAAGGAGTTTAAATGGCAAGATTAGCTCTGGAGAGGGGGAGTACCTTCTCTTCCCCTGAGATAGGAGAGTAGGGAGAAAGATGGGGTGTAACCAAGAGGAGAGAGACTGCAGTGTGCGCCAAATGATTTTAGTTACTTAATTTTTAATAAAAATTTTTGGAGTGTGCACCATATAGAGTACCAAGATCCCTTGGAAAATTTGATGACGAACAAGACCTAGACAATGCTCTCAAAGCAGTTTTATATGGAAGATAAGACAAGCACAAAAATAACTCTAGAGATTGAGAACACAAGCTATGAAGTTAAATATAAATTTTTCTACACCTCAGTTTCTTCCTCCATAAAATGGGAATAATGATAGTACCAGCTATGTTTCAAGCATCCCATTCTCTTTCTAGCTTACATTTCCTAGGGTTCTAATACAAGTATTTCACCTAATGGAGACATTCAGCCCATGAATCAAGCACTGTTTCATTCTCCATCATTGCCGTCATGTTCTCATTTCCTTTTTTACCTAGGATAAATTTACTGGTCCATCATTTTAATCACTTTCTTATCCCTCCAACCAATCCATCAAGACACTTGTTCCTCTCTCCTTGAGATACACATGGCTGGAAAACCCGAACCCTGATGAAACCTTACTATTTGCTTTCTTCCCATCTTTTGGGTCCCCTTGTCGATGGAGGAAAATTCCACAGAGTCATACAATATGAGTTCAGGAAACACATCAAGACCAAGGCACACATCGGGTCTGCATTTCTTCAGCGTCTACATGGAGAGGTATCCCATGTTGAGGAGGGTTTTGTTCTAGTGGAGGTCCCTTCCCCATTGCTCTTCCTTCATATAGGGCTTTGATGACAGCAACCTTATTAGGAAAGGGAGCTTCAGAGAGCTTGGGGAATTAAGCGGCCTAGATATCATGCCAGCCGTTTACAGGAGCTGTCCGGGAAAGCCAGCAGCCCTGTACGTTAGGAGGCACCTGGGGACCTTGGGCCCTTTTGGATGCTATAGTCCTCCAGTCATGGAAGGAGTCTAGGCTAGCCTATTGTTCAGGCATCTTAGGATGAACATCTAGGATCATTTTTGAACAATGCTTCTCCTTCATAACAATCTATCCCCAAGACTCTTGAGTGCTCATCAGGTGTTTCTGGAATAGGAAGAGAGAGATTATTTGACTTCCACCCAATCTTTAGAGGCTAAGTTAACTGCATTTGTCACACTCCCTCAAGGATGAGCTAGATTGTCAACCACTTCCCCTCCCCACCATTTATTACCAAGAAATTCTATAGAGACCTCGAGATTGTTTCTTTGATCTTTTGACCTTGAAGTTGGAAAAGGAGAAGAGTGTATTGATCCTCCATTACCTACCTTCTGCACATTCCATGGTGCGTGAGGCTCCAGGGCAGAGGTACAAAGAGCTACTACCGCTCACTCAAAGGGCCCCTGCCATCAGTATTCGAGTCTGCAGCAAACATTCCTTTGATGCACTCTTACAAAAGCTACCAGCAGGGGTCACAGAGAGCAAGCCCTTCCTTGGCTATTTTTTTGTCCCTGATCCCAGATCCAAAGGAGAAATGTTTTATGTTGAAGCCAAATTGTGCTGACCTCTTTGGGGAGAGGGGTGGTAGAGGATTGGGCCCCAGCCCCAGCTTCCTCTTGTCTTGAATGGAACCCAGATAAGATATAGGGACCTCGGGCACCTCTTGCAGACCATAGGAGATGTGGGGAGTTTCTATTACTTGGAACAATGGCAGGCAAGCTGATCTTTCGTAGTCTTATTGGGGAGACTACAGGGTGAGGAAGATGAAATGCCTTTGTTCTCTAAAGGCATTTGATCTCTTCCTCACCGATTTCTGTAGCATGGTTTTCTTCTCCTCTCCCTGGTTCTTGTGCTGACCCAATACTATGGTGTTTAATGCCCTGACAACTGTGCTAGCTCCTCCCATTCTGGCAGCTTTCCCAGGGAAATCCCTCTGTAACTAAAAGGACCCTGAAATTTGTATAACCTTTAGATCCCATATATTTTCTTGTAAGAAATCTTAAAGGAAAAATTTCAGGTAAAATACCTGTGTTTTGTGGGCTGATAACTTTAAAAAGGAGGCCTTTTAGTAGACAGTTGGAGGAGCCAGTTGGATTCCATTGTGATGCAATCAGGAATGTTGGAGTTACCATGGCACTGATGTGAGTATATCTGGAAGAGATACATGGGTACTGACCATCAGTTCAAGTTTCATTTGGAAATGTTTTGTTGACAGAGTACCTGTTTTCCTGGAAGGAAAATCGTCTCTACTTTTATCCAAAGCAAGACAATCAGAGAAGACTTCCCTGAAAAGGTGATGTTTGGGCTGAGGCTTGAGAGTTGCCTGGGTGCAAAGACCATCAGACAAGAGTATACTGGCCTTTTTTGAGACACAGCCAGGAATGTGTTTGGAATGAGAGAGCAAGGAGCAGGGTAGAAAGGGGTGAGGTCAAGAGGTGATGGTGGGCCAGATCACTTAGGGACTTTTCAGACATTCGGAGGATTCTAAGTGGGGTGGAATAGGTGTGCCTGAAGTTTGAGGACAGGGGAAGGTGAAAGAGAATATTTGAACGGTGGAAATTAGGGGAGCTTAAAGGATTAGGAAACAGTATTAAGGGAGCACTTGAAATTGGGTTAATGAGATAGTTTGCTTTGGTTATTTTTTTGTTTTCTTATTTGTACACATATATTTTCTGTCCTAAATCATAACTATTACATAGGCTCTATACAGTTCAAGTTGAACGTGGAGTGTACATGGTGAGATTAATTTTTCACATTGTTTTCAATATGTTTTTTTCTTTTCACACACACACACTGTATTTTATTTTTATAAGGGATAAATAAACTGACACCAAGCATTGTAAATGGATGACCACAACAAAAGCAACAATGATTGCAATTACCCAACATGAAACTCACTCATACTATGTCATAATATTGACATTCAGTCCAGTAATCCTCCACTGTAACAGCTCCTTTACTTTGCAGTGGAAATTGATTTGTATATTTTTTGCCTCTGAGTCCTTGTGGGATTTCTCTTTTTTTTATTCAAACAGAAAGTCACAAAAATTAAATCATCCTCATAAGTTGGCTCAGTCCCACCTAATTAATTTTTTCTTCATCTTGATCTTTTGTCAGCACTTTTATGAATTCATCAGTTTTCCATTAGTGTTCTGAACATGCTTATTCATTCAGTTCAGCAGTATAGTCAGTTACCAGAAACCTGTGCTTGTAAGAGTCTTTTCCATGAATTCCTTGAAGATGAGACCCTTTTATAGGAACATTTTTGCGAAAGCATCAGAGAACACCCAGAACTGTCTGTAAATGACAAAAGACTTGAAAATGACCACGGTTAAAGATTGGATGAAAGTTCATAATAATGCAATTGACAAGGAAATTTTTTTATTTCTGAGATATACATTGTAAAGTAATAACTAGAATTATGACTTATAACATTAGACCAGAAGATGTAAGATTTCTGGAAATTTCATGTAATGTCTGAAACCTTTATATTAACATATTTCCATACAAATAACCCAAAGAAAGTTTAGTATTAGTTGTTTTTTGTTTGTTTGTTTGTTTTTTTATCCTGCAAGTTCTTATTAGTCATCAATTTTATACACATCAGTGCATACATGTCAATCCCAATCGCCCAATTCAGCACACCACCACCCACACCCCACCACAGTTTTCCCCCCTTGGTGTCCATACGTTTGTTCTCTACATCTGTGTCTCAACTTCTGCCCCGCAAACCGGTTCATCTGTACCATTTTTCTAGGTTCCACATACATGCGTTAATATACGATATTTGTTTTTCTCTTTCTGACTTACTTCACTCTGTATGACAGTCTCTAGATCCATCCACGTCTCAACAAATGACTCAATTTCATTCCTGTTTATGGCTGAGTAATATTCCATTGTATATATGTACCACCACTTCTTTATCCATTCATCTGTCGATGGCCATTTAGATTGCTTCCGTGACCTGGTATTGTAAATAGTGCTGCAATGAACATTGGGGTGCATGTGCCTTTTTGAATTATGGTTTACTCTGGGTATATGTCCTGTAGTGGGATTGCTGGATCATATGGTAATTCTATTTTTAGTTTTTTAAGGAATCTCCATACTGTTCTCCACAGTGGCTGTATCTATTTACATTCCCACCAACAGTGCAAGAGGGTTCCCTTTTCTCCACACCCTCTCCAGCATTTGTTGTTTGTAGATGTTCTCATGATGCCCATTCTAACTGGTGTGAGGTGATACCTCATTGCAGTTTTGATTTGCATTTCTCTAATAATTAGTGATGTTGAGCAGATTTCCATGTTGATGCGTCTCTTTTTCCTAACTTTAATGAGAATGTTGCTTTTGTTTCACTGTTAAGAATGATCCTTGCTAGTTTGTACCTTGAAATTCTTTATCTTACCAAACAAGTTTCTCTTGATGCTTTGCAAGTAAGAATTGTAAAATCATGAATGGAGTTTGCATTTCATCAAATGCTTTTTTGGTACCTATAAGATGATGATATTTTTCATTTACTTTGCTAGTATTCTGAATTATATCCTTAAATTTTCCAATGTTGAATCATCCTTGCATTCTATTTGGTCATGATGTATTATTCTTTTATTGTATTGCTGTATTTCGTTGGATAACATTCCATTTTATGCTTTCATCTATGCTTATAAACAAAGATGGCCTGTAGCTTTATTTTTTATTGTCCTTTTTTCATTTTGCTATCAGAGATCAGAATAGTCTCATCTGAGTAGCTTTCCAACTTTTTCTATACTCTGAAACAATTTGCACAATAAGAGTTAACTGTTTCTTGAAACTTTTCTACATTCACATATAAAGTGATGTGTCTCCTGGACTTTCAGGGGTCATACTTTGAACCCACCTTCTTATACTGGGGTATTATTCAAGCTTTCTGGTGTTTCTGGGATCCATTTTGGATATGTTTCCTCTCCAGAAAATTATTCTTTTCTCTTATCTTTTGAAAATTTTGCTGTCAAGTTTCTCCTAAGATTCTCTTTTGAGATTTTAAAAATTCTTTTGTGCACTATTTCATTCCTAGTGGTTTATTTTCCCCTTCTTTCTTATGCTCAGTTATTCCCATGGTGTGTTGCTATCATTAATTTCTTCCAAGAATATTTTTGGTCATCAGTGTTCTGTC
The DNA here is from genome assembly GCF_028021215.1 of Eschrichtius robustus. Classification (NCBI taxonomy): domain Eukaryota; kingdom Metazoa; phylum Chordata; class Mammalia; order Artiodactyla; family Eschrichtiidae; genus Eschrichtius; species Eschrichtius robustus. Next base: position 42,319,989 of record NC_090834.1, read on the forward strand.
TTGTATGTGCTTTCTTTCATTATTTTTGTCTTTATTCTTTGTTATTTTTTTACTCTTACCCCTTCTTTCTCTTCTTCTATTTTGTAGCTTTTTCAATTGAATGTTTAGTTGATATATTTTTAATCACTCTTCCTTTTCCTTTTGGTACAATGAAAGATATGTCTCCTTTAATGCTTTTCACCCTAAACTATATTTTTAAATTTATCTAAATAATTTAAATACATTTAAACAAATTTATTTCACAGAAATTTGTGAAAATCATCATAACTTGATGAATTATGTCAATGAGCCATTCTGATGGGTGTGTAACCAGCACCTGGGTTCAGAATAGACTATTCACATTATTCTAGACACCTCCTCACACCCCCACTCACAAGCTCTCTCTTTCACAAAGGTAACCACTACTCTGATTTCTAACATAGATTACGTTGCCTCCTTTTTATCTTTATATAAATGGAAGCAGAGAATAGGTATTCTTTTGAGTCTGGATAATTTTGCTCAATATTATGTTTATAGAATTATTCTTATATTTTCATGTAGTTCTTGTTTATCTCATTGCTGTATTGTATTCCATTGTATGAATATACTACAATGTACTTATCCTTTCTAATGTTGACTGGCATTTGAGTTGTTTCCAGTGTTTGGCTACTGAAATCATGTTGTTCTGAACATTCTTGGACTTGACTTTCATTGCACAGACATACACATATCCTAGGCATGAACCATAGCACATGGGTAAGTTCAATTTTAGTGCATACTGTCTAAATAGTTTTTCAAAGTGAATGTAACAATTTCCATTCTCCTTACTAGAGTACAAGAATTTCCATTGTTCACAACAACACCATTTCTTGTATTGTCAATCTTATGAAATTTTACCCTTTATTTGAATATGCAATTATAGTCCATGGTGGTGTTTTCTTTGTAGTTCCCTAGTAAATATTTCCAAACATTAGTTTTCAACCTTTCTCTATTCTTTTTTTTTTAGGTTTTGTGTTCAATACTGCCCTGAAGACACTGCATTTGGGATACCAACCCAGGGCTGGGTGATTCACTAGATCTCAAGAGGACAGAGCCAAGTGTCAACCAAGGACATCACAGACTTGCAGGCTCAGCCGGCACCAGTCCTGAGCAAGGCTTCTGCCCAGCGTGGAGTCCCCTGGAGAATCAGCAAGCCTACGAAATATTATCAACTCATTGCATTAAAGTCTACTGCGGGTTCCTGCTGATATAGTCCAACCCATTTTTGAAAAAGTAGTGTTTTCCAGCATCCTCCCCTATCCAGAACATAAATCAAAACTTGGGAGCTTCCTGCTTATTAATGAAAGCTATGAAGTCTAAGTCCAACTGGGCCCAGAACCCAAGTTGTAGAATAATGGTATTTCATCCAACCAAAGAAGAGTTTAATGATTTCGATAAATACGTTGCTTATATGGAATCCCAAGGTGCACACCGAGCAGGCGTGGCGAAGATCATTCCACCCAAGGACTGGAAAGCCAGACAGACCTATGATGATATCAATGACATCTTAATAGCCGCTCCCCTCCAGCAGGTGACTTCTGGGCAGGCAGGTGTGTTTACTCAATACCACAAAAAGAAGAAAGCCATGACCGTGGGTGAGTACCACCACTTAGCAAAGAGTGAAAAATACCGGACTCCAGCACACTTTGATTTTAAGGACCTGGAGCGAAAATATTGGAAAACACGCCTCTATGATTCACCAGTATATGGTGCGGACGTCAGTGGCTCCTTATTCGATCAAAACACGGAGCAGTGGAACCTTGGACACCTGGGAACCATTCAGGACCTGCTGGAGCAGGAGTGCGGAGTGGTCATCGAAGGCGTCAACACCCCCTACCTGTACTTCGGCATGTGGAAGACCGCCTTCGCCTGGCACACGGAGGACATGGACCTTTACAGCATCAACTACCTGCACTTCGGGGAGCCCAAGACGTGGTACGCGGTGCCCCCGGAGCACGGCCGGCGCCTGGAACGCCTGGCCAGGGAGCTTTTCCCGGGCAGCGCGCGGGGCTGTGAGGCCTTCCTGCGGCACAAGGTGGCTCTCATCTCGCCCACGGTCCTCAAGGACAACGGCATCCCCTTCGATCGGGTCACTCAGGAGGCTGGAGAGTTCATCGTGACCTTTCCCTATGGCTACCACTCTGGCTTCAACCATGGCTTCAACTGCGCGGAAGCCATCAATTTCGCCTCCCCGCGCTGGATCGATTATGGCAAAGTGGCCTCGCAGTGCAGCTGCGGGGAGGCCCGGGTCGCCTTCTCCATGGACGCCTTCGTGCGCATCCTGCAACCGGAGCGCTACGAGCTGTGGAAACGCGGGCAGGACCGGACCGTGGTGGACCACACGCAGCCCACGGCGCCGGACAGCCACGTCTTGAACGCCTGGAGGGAGGTCCGCGCGTCCCGGGGAGCAGCTCTCGCCACGAGGCACCCCTTGCACCGGCGCGCTCTGCGCCCCCGTGTGCCTGTAGCCGCGGGAGGTGGGACCCGCCACCGAGTCCCTGTGCGTGCTGTGTCCCGCCGCCCCTCGCCGGCCCGGGGTTCTTGCTCTGCCGCCCAGTTCAGGGATGCGGCCACCAGCACCTCCGGGGAGCCCGGCCCGACCCAGCCGCCGACCCCAGGTCCATCCGCCCCGGATCGCCACCCAGCTGGAAGATGTGGCCCTCGTCGTCGTCCTTGGGAAGAGGGCACTCAGGAGCCAGCTGCTCCCCCCAGGGCTAAGAGGAGGCTTTCGTTAGACACAGATCAGGACCCAGAGGCTCAGCCCCTGCCTGTGGATGCACCCTCGCCGGACAGCGCCGCCCCGCTCAGCCCTGGGCTCCAGCATCCCGCCACGGCTTCTGGCTGTGGTTGTGGCCCCGTCCCCTAAGCCCAGGGGATGCCTTTCTACCCCACTGCTCTTGCGTGGGGATCCTTTGAGACTGGTCATATTTACATTTCAGAGCTTTGGGTATTTGCAGGTCACTAGTCTTGCATGAGAGTGCCTCCTGTGCTGACGCTGGACATGCTGGTTTCCTGGTGTTTACCAAATTCTCCAAAGTTTGTTCTTCCTTCCAGACCCTGGAATCCTTGGACACTGCTAACTCCTGTGTCACAAACTGAGGTTTCATGCACTGGACACTCTAGTGTCTCTGGGAACTAGGTCCTGCTGAGGTCGCCAGAGCCCAATCTACCTCACACTCCCATCCTGTGGGCCAGCTCTGGATGCTGCTGAACTTCTAAAGAACCCTGGGCTTTGATTACCCTCCAGTCTCTCTCCTTTTCCTCTTCCCCCTTCCCTTCCCGCTTTTCTTGCCAAACTAGGCCCTTTTGACTAATTAGGTCAGTAGAGACTCAGATAATAACTGATAAACTTTCTGAGTCTTTGATGTACTGATAATGTGTACTCTGCCAGTATGGTAAGTAGAATGTTAAAATTTGACTTTTAAATATATTAAAGATAACCAGAATGTTAAAATCTGACTTTATTTTTTGTGTTGTTCAGTCAGTCAACTGAGAGGTGGTCGTTTATTCTGCACTTTTCTTAATAATTATATCAAAACATTTCAAGCAAAACTTATTTTTATGAGCTGGTTGCCTTGTGTGATGTTGGTGAGTGAGTTTGGGGTTGATTGTTGGATTCCAGCTGGCTGGCTGGGTTGGGGGATTTGGTTTGCAGCCCGATCTGAAGGATGACTTGGTGGGAATCACCTAGCACTTGGCTGATCCAAGTTGCTAGGAGGGATGAGCAAACATAGGACAAAAAGTGCCAGCATGTGAAAATCTTCTCTCCAAGTCTCCACTGCCTTCTCAATGCTGTATGTATATTTCACATCGTTAAGTCATTGACACATCCCAATAAACCAATCCACAAATAAAGGAACAAGACAATTTCAAGTGGGCATATGTTCTGTGAAGAGATTAAAGGGGACGGGATGCTAGTGCAGAATGGGCAGTGTGGTTCCCGTGGGCAGGGAATACTTCATAGAGCAGGAGACCTTTCTGAGTCCCAAGTGACAAGAAGGAAGGTCCAGAGCTGATTTCCACTTGGATGAAACAACAAGTGTATCAGCCCTAACATAGAGCTTGGTGTTATTGTGTGGATAGAGAGGAAGCTGATTTGTGTCTGGGGCACTGAGAAGGGAGAGGCAGGGTCCAGGGTATGTAGAACCTTGTAGCTCATGTGAAATATTTGAGATTTTTTCAACTTGAAATGAGAAGGCATTGGAAGTTTAAAATAGCACTTGACATGATATAATTTGCATAGTTAACTAATCACCTTAATTGTTCTGTGGACCCCTTGGGGGCAGGAGAAGTAGTTAGAACATCTAAGTAATACAGGTGAGAATTGATGGTTACTGACATAGGCCATAGTGTTGAAAATGCACAGAAGTGGCCAAACTCAGAATAAATTTTGGAAATTGAACATGATAGTTTGGATGCAGAAGGAAACACTTCAGAGAATCAAACCACATCTCTCTTCCCTCCAGCTCTCCCCTACAGAATTTCAGTAAGAATCTGGAATTTGAAGCACCATGTCAGACTACAGGCAGGACTAATGAAAAAGTAAGGCTTCTTTGAAGTTCTTTTTGAGGAGTAGCAAAAGCCCACATCTCATCCCTATCACCATGCAGCTAGGCAACTGTGTGGTAGTATATTCTGTGGAAAACTGAAGCTGAGAGACTGAACTCAGGATCCTCAGTGGAGGATGGCAGTGAGATGCTTGGCTGGAAAGATGATTAAGCCCTGTATTGAGACGGTGGAACCACATGATGGAAGCAGACTGGAATTACTGGGAAGGCAGCAGCCCTGGAGAGCAACTGGACCATAGTAGATCTCATATGAGCAAGGAGTAACTTTCATGTGATAAGGAACTGAGATCTTGAGGGCTTTTGGTCCTTTCATTTAGGTCAGTTGTGGATATGGCAGTGCAGAGAAATAAGGGAACTCTGAAAAGTCTCTATGAAGACAGTATTCTGGCTCATATTGCTATTTTAAATTTTAGAAACTGAAATTTTCCTTGTTATATTTCAGGGATATCACAATCTCTTCCCGGCAGATACACGCTCCAAATAACCTAGGATAACCAAATTGTGGGTTTTGAAGGCCAAGAAACAAAAATAAACTTCAGAAAATATTTCTTCCACTGTACTCCTTATGTATTCCCCCACTTTTATACTTGAAACAAAATCTCCTTTGCCCAACAAAGAGTAGCAATGTTAAAAATACAGTTTAGTTTTACCAGTATACTGGTTCCTAAATTAGTCTTCTTGACCTAAGTAGGCATTTCTCAAAAGAAGATATACAAATGGCCAACAGGCCCATGAAAAGATGCTCAACATCGCTAATTATTAGAGAAATGCAAATCAAAACCACAGAGGGGTATCACCTCACACCTGTCAGAATGGTCATCGTCAAAAAGTCTACAAATAATAAATGCTGGAGAAGGTGTGGATGAAAGGGAACCCTCTTACACTTTCGGTGGGAATGCAAATTGGTTCAGCCACTATGGAAAACTGTATGGAGGTTGCTTAAAAAAACTAAAAATAGGGCTACCATATGATCCAACAGTCCCATTCCTAGGCATATATCCGGAAAAGACGAAAAGTCTAATTCGAAAAGATACATGCACCGCAGTGTTCATAGCAGCCCTATTTACAATAACCAAGACATGGAAACACACCAAGTACCCATCAACAGATGATTGGTTTAAGAAGAAGAGGTATATACATACCGTGGACTATTACTCAGCCACAAAAAGATGAAATATTGCCACTTGCAGCAGCATAGATGGACCTAGAGAATATCATACTAAGTGAAGTAAGCAAGACAGAAAAAGACAAATATATCACTTATATGTGTTATCTAAAAAACAATACAAGTGAATCTATATACAAAACAGAAACAGAGTCACAGACATAGAAAACAAACTTGTGGTTAGCTAAGGGGAAAGGGAGCAGGGGAGGGATAAATTAGGGGTATGGGATTAACAGATACACACGACTGTACAGAAAACAGATAAGCAACAAGGATTTGCACAAAAAATCAAAACAAACAAAAACAAAACCAAAAAAACCCAAGGATTTGCTATATAGCACAGGGAACTGTATTCAATATCTTGTAATAATCTATTATGAAAAATAATCTGAAAAAATATGTATATAACAATCATTTTTCTGTATACCTGCGACTAACACAATATTGCAAATCAACTATACTTCCATTAAAAAAAAATTAGTCTTCTTGAAAGGATCAGGAGCTGGGGGTGGTAATGAAGGGGGTTCATCAAGCAATTGTATTGAAAATTCTATTTTATTTCAAGTCAACCGGCACACTCAATTTGGATACTCAAAATCTGGACCACTCTTCTCAGGAAAACATGCCCAGATCCAGCTGTTCTTCCATGTTCAGTAAGTTGTTGCTATACTTAATCTTGGAAAAGCAAGGGACATTGACAATGACAATTAAATAAAGGCAAGGATAGAGCCACCTTCGTTCTTACTGCCACGATCTCTCCTAGGCCTCTCTCCACTTCTGAGAAATAACAATCACAAGTCCAGTGTATATTCATCAAGTTTGTAGACCAAAGGCTACGAAATCGAAAGTAGTATGTCGTGTGGTTTTAACAACATACCCCCACCATCACCTTTTAAAAAAGTCAATATTACAGTTACAAGATCTAAAGACTTTCCTATCTATAGTCCCTGGTTAGTTCAACAAAGTCCACTAGATCTGTGTAATTTATTTTATTTTATTCGTTCTGCTGCTGATGGACAATAGGGTTATTTGCAAATCTTTGTTATTTCGAACTATGCTTTACAGAGCAGCTTTGTATATAGGATTCCTGGGTTGTATTTATGTTCACTTTTAACTTTTTAGGAAAAGTCAGCTTGCCCTCCAATTTCCACCTCTATTGCCAGTGTGGGAGAGTTTTGGTTTCTCCTTATCTTGACCCACTTTTTTATATTGTCAGACCTAATCAAAATGGGCAGAGAATAGCTTCTCTGATTGCTAGTGATCCTGCACATCTTCTTGTATTTATTGGCCATTTGGATTTCCTCTTTTCTGAATTACCTACTCTAAAGCTCTGCCTACTTTTTTTGGTTTGACTATTTTTTGTTGTTGTTATGTAGAAGTTATATGATATTCAGGATACTAATTCATTGTCTATTTCACGTATGATGACAAACTTCTCCTGGACTGTGAGTTCTTTTAATTTTTCACGTCATAGTATTAGTCAGGGTTCTTCAGAGTAATAGAACCGATAGGAGATATATGTATAGCGCTTATTAGAGGAACTCATTCATTTGGTTATGGAGGCTGAGGAATCCCACGATCTGTCAGGTGGGCCGTCTGCAAGATGGAGAACAGGGAATATGGTTGGGTCTGGGTTCAAAAGCCTGGGAACCAGGAGTGCCCATGTCAGATGTCCCAAAGCAAGAGAAGACGGATGCGTCTGCTCAAGCAGAGAGAGTAAATTCACCCCTACTCTGCTCTTTTGTTGAATTTGGGCTCTCAGTGGTTTGGGGGATCCCACCTGCAGGGGTGAAGGCGCTCTTTACTCAGTCTACTGATGCAAGTGCTAATCTCTTCCCGGAAGAGCCATGCAGAACACACAGAAGTGATGCTTTACCAGCTATCTGGGCATCTCTTAGCCCAGTCTACATGTGACATTAACCATCACAGTCATTAGTTTGGAATCATTTAAATATATCAGACGTTCCCATCATGGTGCTTTTGGTTCTTTAAGCCATTGTTCCACCCTGAGTTCATAAAGACCTTCTTCAATATTTTCTCTTAAAATTCTGTGTTTTATCCATCTGTAATGCACCTCAAATTTATTTATGTAAGTGGTATGAGGTCAAGCTCCAATCCCACCCCCCCCCAAAATAGTGCCAATGCCACTACCACATATTGAATAGCCCATCCTTCCCCATTGGTTTGGTACGCTACCTCCATCATAGGCAGACTCCCACATATCCATGTGTCTGTGTCTGGCCTCTCTATTCTGTACATAGATATATTTGTCCATTGAAGCTCAAATATCACAGTTTGGTAGAGGAGAAGTCACCCCTCTTTGTTCTTCTTTTAAGGAATCATCTTGGAGCTTCTTGCTTGAATACTTCCCTACTTACAAGATCTGTCACCCTGACCAAGTTTCTTAGTATCTCCTTGATGCGGTTTCCTCATATGAGAAATAGGGTTCATAGGATTTCCCTTATACGGTCATTATGAAGATAAGGCGTAAATAAATTATTCTATGCAGAGTGCATTGAACAGTGTCTGGCATTAGATAGTCACCATATATTAGCTATTTTTAATAATATTTGTTCTGTTAGACGTACAGAGAAACTTCTGTGGATCAAAAACAATGAAAAAGAGAGGGAAAAGACAAATCAAAGAGTGAGAACAGATATCGTGTTACTCATACCCAGTAAAGAACTAATAAGCAGAACATATAACTACTACCAAGACAGACAACCCAGCAGAAAAATGGACAAAATACTTGATGAGGCACTTCCTGAAGGAGCACCTCCAATCAGCCAATAATCATCAGAAAAATGGGTTCACCCCTATTAGGAACCAAGTAAATGCAAATCATTATGAGGTACCCCTATGCCCTCACCTGATCGGCTAAAACTAAAAAGGCAGAAAATCACCAAAGATTTGCAAAAGTGAAGGGCGATGAGCACCCTTGCATGCAGCTAGTGCGTAAACTGGTAAAATGTGTTGAAAACATTTGGCAAGTTGCAGTTTACATATTCTATGGCCAGTATACACGTCAGAGAATTTTCAGAGCAACGCTGTTTGTAAGAGGCCAAAAGTGGAAACAACCCAAAGCCCCATCAACAGTAGAAAGTTTATGTGGTTGAATACTTTACAGCCCTGAAACAGAAAAGTCCAGCTGCATGCAACGGCGTAAATGATGAAAAAATACACCAAAAATACACTAAAGTACATAAATACATTTGTGGTTCTTCAAGGTTATATAAAGTTTTCAAGAATGGACAGAGTTTTAATTTTATAATGTTTACCAAAATTACTACGTGAATAGTTAGGATAAGGTCAGTGTAGGAGGCAGAAGGGGCTGTAATCTGGGAAAAAGAGCACAAGTCAGGCAGCCAGTTGCCTGGCAATGTTGCATTTCTTGACCTGGGTAGTGGCTCCACTTCTGTTCACTCTATACTTATTTGTTGAAGTGTACATATATGCTTTACAGATTTCTGTGAACACTATATTTCATAATTGAAAATATTTTTAAAAGTGCTCTAAAAAATTGTCACATAGTGGTTCATAAAATCATTTGGTTTGTAGTGTGTTGTATTGTAGACTGTTTCCAAAATTCAGATTATGTTTCTAATTTTTTTCATTCTAATATTGTTTATTGATGCCTTCTCCTGTTTATTTATTATTTACAATATTATATTTAGTAATACGTAAGTTTTTGGACAGTTTTAGACTTACAAAACATTGAGCACGTGGATCAGGGAGTATTGACCCGACCCCACTCACATGTCCCCCTATTAGTAACTTCTTAATTCCCATGGTATATTGATTACAATTAGTGAACCAATGTCAATATGTTATTGTCTACTAAAGGCTATCATTTGTTCAGATTTCCTTACCTTTTACCCAACGTCCTTTTTCTGTTCAAAGATCTCATCTAAAATATCAAATTACATTTAGTTTTCATGTCTCCTTAGGTTTCTCTTGGCTGTAACAGAGTCTCAGACTTTCCTTGTTTTTGACCGAAAGTTTGTATAGGAACCTGACAGTTTGGGGGAATACTGGTCAGGTATATTGCAGGATGCCCCTCTAGTGGAATTTGATGCTTTTCTTATGATTATCTTGGGTTTCTGTATTTTTTTGGAGGAAGATTACGGAGGGAATTTTATCACATTTCAATCACATCATATCAAGGGCCTATACTATCAAAGTAATTTATGACTTTTTTTTTTTTTTGGCCACGTCTCGCAGTTTGTGGGATCTTAATTCCCTGGCCAGGGATCGAACCTGGGCCCTAGGCAGTGAAAGCACGGAGTCCTAACCACTGGACTGCTGGGGAATTCCCAGTTTATGACTCTTGATGTTGACCTGGTTAAAATGGTGTTTGGCAGAGTCCTCCTCTATAAAATCACTGCCCCTCCCCGACTCCCATCCCCACTTGCCACTCTGCACCTGCTTCTCACACTCAGGGAGCACTCCCTTTAGCAGGGAGGACTAGATAATTTATTAACCAGTTGTTTCTTTATTTTATTTTTTTCATAACAGACTTCTCTTTTATTAATCTTTTATATTTTTGTATGTGGTTGTTTCCCCTTTTGTTTTTTGAATTGTTCTATCATTTTTATCTTTTTCTTCTTTCAAATAATTCTGAGGTATTTTGGTTTAGTTTTTACTAACTACTTGCATACAACATAAAAATCAATAGATTTTTAGCTATTATACGGATATTGTTGTAGATGTTATATGGACATTCATTTTTAAATGAATATGGTTGTGTTCAGTTTTTTGATTATTGACTTTCAATTTTATTTCATGATTGAAATAAAAGATTGATCAAGATGGTACTCAATATGTTGATTCTATGGAATTTTTATTGAGATTTATTATGTGGTCTTACAGTGGTAAATGTTTGTAAATGATTATATGTGTTGAAAAACGTTTTGCTATGTGGTTGCTGCAGGTAATATAATCAAAGTTGTTAAATTTTTGTTTAAACTTTTATAACATTAAATTTTCTTCTGTCCTCATCTATCAGTTTCTGAGAGAACGGTGTTTGAAAAAAAAAAATCTCCCACCATGATTGCAAATATGTCACTTTTACTAATAATTCTCAGTCTTTGTGTTCTATGTCTCAGTGCTGTGTGTCTAGGTGCATAAAGTGCATCACTGTAATCTTTCCCATGAGTTTTTCTTTTTGATAACTATAAGCTATTCTTCTTTTACCTTATAAATACATTCGATATTAATTGCTGCTAGACCAGGTTTCTTTTGTTTAATATTTGCTTGGTTTGACTTTCCCACTCCTTTTATTTTCAACCTCTTAGCTCGCTGTAAGATTGGTTTAAAAAATCAAAAGGGCGCAGACAAAGTGGGCTGACCAAGCAGTGCAATTACCGATGATTGGTGCCGATCAAATTATACCTTTGCCCAGGTAGAAAGCCAGAGCCATCAGGACATGGGTCTGCATTTGGAGGCCAGCTGCCCAGAGAACACTGTCTCTCTCTCTGGGTCCTTGAATATCTCCAACTGGAATCAAGATTTTGTTGGTAGAAGGTAGGTCACTTTATTTCTGTAATTTGTGCTTATGAGCAAAAGACTTCTTTTTCTACCAGAAGTTTTAAAAAATGACACTATTTATGCATATAGAGAGAGAGAGAGAGCGAGAGAGAGGGAACTATACATTGGGATATCCTTTCCTTGAGTCTTTATTTTTAAACTTTTTTCCAACTTGTGAAGTTAATTTTTTTCTTAATATTTTCTTGGTAAAAATCACAAAGATTTTCAGGAAAAAGCACCTCATTGAGTGAACTGAGATCTAATGGGAATGAGAGGGTTTCTAGAACTGGGTAAGGAGTGTGTCAATTGGAAGGGAGTTGAAAATTATGTGGGATCAAATTAGAGATTTTGATTGGATATGAGGGTATTAGAATTGGGGTGGTACTGATTGAATTGAAATTGCTGTGGGACATATATAGCCAGACTTTGAGCACAGCCTGTTTCATTCAGAGGCTGAATCCTTCAAGGAAACCATTTTCTGGGTCCTAGTGTATCATCATTTGGAATTAAGGTGTTAGACTAGCAGAAGGCAAGCACTTTTTAGGCCTTTTTTTTTTTTTTTTCCTTTAAAGCATAAAGATGAAAAGGATGACATTTTATATCAGAGAGCAACTTTTTTCCCCTGGTAAAATTCTCACTTATTTGTGCATTTAAAGTACAAGCATTGCATGCATATCATTTTTAGATTTCTTCATTGGGGCCATGTATTTCTGTTATTAAAGGAATTAAAACCTTTTTACTGTTTTTTTTTTGAAGATATATTCTCTTTATTATAGTAACTCATCACTATCATATGTGCCTTCTGGGTCACTTTGTTAGTTCATGTTACATTTTTCCACATGTAAATTATTTTTATCATTTTAGATGATGGAGAAGAAAATACGCAGATGTGTATCCATTCAGAAAAATAATTCATAATGCACAGATTATAAGAGCAGACAGAATTGAAATTAAAATTCTTTATAGAATACAGATACAGATTTTCTTTTTTTATTGGAGTATAATTGCTTTAGAATGGTGTGTTCGTTTCTGCTCTATCACAAAGTGAATCAGCTATACATATACATACATCCCCATATCCCTTCCCTCTTGCGTCTCCCTCCCACCCTCCCTATCCCACCCTCCTAGGTGGTCACAAAGCACCGAGCTGATCTCCCTGTGCTATGCGGCTGCTGCCCACTAGCTATCTATTTTACATTTGGTAACGTATATATGTCCATGCCACTCTCTCACTTTGTCCCAGCTTACCCTTCCCCCTCCCCATATCCTCAAGTCCATTCTCTAGTAGGTCTGCATCTTTATTCCCATCTTGCCCCTAGGTTCTTCATGACCATTTTTCTTTTTTTTTTAGATTCCATATATATGTGTTAGCATACGGTATTTGTTTTTCTCTTTCTGACTTACTTCACTCTGTATGACAGTCTCTAGGTCCATCCACCTCACTACAAATAACTCAATTTCATTCCTTTTTATGGCTGAGTAATATTCCATTGTATATATGTGCCACATCTTCTTTATCCATTCATCTGTTGATGGACACTTTGGTTGCTTCCATGTCCTGTGTATTGTAAATAAAGCTGCAATGAACATTTTGGTACATGACTCGTTTTGAATTATGGTTTTCTCAGGGTATATGCCCAGTAGTGGGATTGCTGGGTCGTATGGTAGTTCTATTTTTAGTTTTTTAAGGAACGTCCATACTGTTCTCCATAATGGCTGTATCAATTTACAGTCCCACCAACAGTGCAAGAGGGTTCCCTTTTCTCCACACCCTCTCCAGCATTTATTGCTTGTAGATTTTTTGATGATGGCCATTCTGACCGGTGTGAGATGATATCTCATTGTAGTTTTGATTTACATTTCTCTAATGATTAACGATGTTGAGCATTCTTCATGTGTCTGTTGGCAATCTGTATATCTTCTTTGGAGAAATGTCTATTTAGGTCTTCTGCCCATTTTTGGATTGGGTTGTTTGTTTTTTTAATGTTGAGCTGCATGAGCTGCTTGTAAATTTTGGAGATTAATCCTTTGTCAGTTGCCTCATTTGCAAATATTTTCTCGCATTCTGAGTGAACCCTATATTTCTAATAATTTGTCTATCAATGCAAATTAATGATTAGATTTTAATTAGAATGTTTCAAGTATTTACACATTAAGTATAATGCTTGTTAAGGATGTGTACATTTGTGTTTTGTACTTTTTTCCTGCTTTTGTTTACATAGCCACACTTTCTAGAATGGTAGATTTTTATCTGTGTTCCCTTATTTTATTATAACGTGATTTGCTTGTCCTTTTCTCTCTTTTCTCTTATGTTTTTACACTTTTAGTGGTCTACAAATTGCATTTTGGTTTCAGTCATCATTTCTATTGGGTGTTATGTTTTCTTTTGTAATTGTTTCAGCTTATATCATTGTTTGCCTTTCCCTAATTTATCTTTTGGGTTAAGCCATCCAATTTCTTGAGTTGAGTGCTTAACTCCTTTATTTTCAAGCTTGCTTAATGTCCTTACACTTCAGTTAGATAGTCCTCTTTTTCTGTCTTATGATTTGCCCTAATTTTTTATTTCTAAATTTCAGCTTTATTGCTGTATAATTGACTTAGAAAATTGTAAAATATTCAGTGAACTTTGTACTGATTTGATATACATTTTTAAAGGATTCCCCCCATCGAGTTAATTAAAACAGTTACTTCATATATTTACTTTTTTTGGTAAGAACATTTAAATCCTACCCTTCTAGAAAATTTCAACTATATATCACAGTGTTATCAACTATAATCACCATGGTTAACATTAGCTCCTGAGACATTCTTCACTGTGTACCCTTTTACCCTCCCTTTCCTGCCCTCCCCCGCAACCACTTTTCTACTCTGGTTCTGTAAGTTTTACTTTTTTTTTTTTTTTTGATTCCACATATAAGTGATGCCATGCCATATTTGTCTTTCTCTGTCTTATTTCACTGGGCATAATACCCTCCAAGACCATCCATGTTGTTGCAAAGGACAAAATTTCATTCTTTTTATGGCTGAGTATTATTCCATTGTATATATGTACCACATCTTCTGTAACCATTCAACCATCGCTGGACATGTTCGTTGTTTCCATATATTATCCATTGTGAATAATACCTCAGAGAATGAGGGAGGGCAGATATCTCCTTGATATTCTGTTTTTATTTCCTTTGGATATATACCCAGAAGTGAGACTGCAGCATCATATGTTGCTTATATTTAAAATTTTTGAGGAACTGCCATACTGTTTTCCATAGTATGCACAATAGCTGCACCAGTTTACATGTCTACCAAAAGAGTGTACTTTTTGCCCTTAAATTCAAACTTTGAAATTTTAAGACTGCTATACAATTTTCTTTAACTTGATGTTAAATCAGTTTGTTTTGTTATCCCCTTATTTTCGATATTTTGTACTTTCTGTAGGTTTGGCTTGGAAACTTCCATGAAGAGACTTTCGGCTACAGTGAGGTGAGAAGCCACCCATGCAGTCAAGCCTGGGAATCTGGAGAGGCCTCAGGCACTTATATCCCTAACAGAGGAAACTCACAGAGCTGCAGGCTGAGGCAGGACTTGGCTCAGAGAGCCCTCTCCTCTGGGAAATAGTCTATTTTCCTTGGCTCCAAAATGCTGACAAGAGCGGAGTCCTTCTGGTGGATTGACAAGCCTGGAGAAGATACCACCTCGTTTGTTTAAAAGTTCAAGTCTGAGTTCCTGCCTCTCAGATATATCTAAACTTCTTTAAAAATAAAGAAAGTATAGGGAAGAGGTACTCCCCAGCATTCTCAGGTATCCAAAGCATACCTAAGAAACTGGGACTCCCTTGCTTATTCGATTGCCGCCATGCAGTCTAAGCACTTTGGTAGCCAGAACCCAAGTTGGAAGATTATGATCTTCCACCCAACCATGGAAGAATTTGAAGATTTCAACAAATATATTGTTTACATGGAGTCGCAAGGTGCACACCGAGCTGGCCTAGCCAAGGTAATTCCACCGAAAGGATGGAAAGCCAGACAGACGTACGATGATATCGATGACATCTTAATATCCACTACCTTCCAGCAAGTGACCACTGGAAAGGCAGGTGTGTTTACTCAACACCACAAAAAGAAGAAAGCCATGACCGTGAGCGAGTATCGCCGCTTAACAAACAGTGAGAAACACCAGATTCCACTCTACTCTGATTTTCAGGATCTGGAGCGAAAATATCGGAAAACACGCCTCTATGATTCACCAGTATATGGTGCGGACGTCAGTGGCTCCTTATTCGATCAAAACACGGAGCAGTGGAACCTTGGACACCTGGGAACCATTCAGGACCTGCTGGAGCAGGAGTGCGGAGTGGTCATCGAAGGCGTCAACACCCCCTACCTGTACTTCGCATGTGGAAGACCACCTTCGCCTGGCACACGGAGGACGTGGACCTTTACAGCATCAACTACCTGCACGTCGGGGAGCCCAAGACTTGGTACGCGGTGCCCCCGGAGCACGGCCGACGCCTGGAACGCCTGGCCAGGGAGCTTTTCCCGGGCAGCGCACGGGGCTGTGGGGCCTTCCTGCGGCACAAGGTGGCTCTCATCTCGCCCACGGTCCTCAAGGACAACGGCATCCCCTTCGGTCGGGTCACTCAGGAGGCTGGAGAGTTCATCGTGACGTTTCCCTATGGCTACCACTCTGGCTTCAACTGCGCGGAAGCCATCAATTTCGCCTCCCCGCGCTAGATCGATTATGGCAAAGTGGCCTGGGAATAGGGCTCTGCATGACCTTTGGAAAAATCTGGGTCAGAATAAGGGAGATTTCAGGTGAGCACCCTTAGGAGATTAAAAATCGGTGGCTGGGTGGGGACTCTAAAGGGGACCTATAATTACCAGCTGGGAAGGGAGTTGGGGTTTAGAACAGTAGCAATAAGACCAGAGATTTGTGAGGTACTGAAGCTGTGTGTGTGTGTGTGTTTGTGTGTGTGTGTCTGTGTGTGTGTGTGTGTTGCCTTCTGTTTTCCTGAAGCAATATGGAATGAAGACTTTGTTTTCTTGGAGCAGCAAGGAAGTAGGGAGGTGGGGAGACTTTATCTTCCTTTCCAGCCAGGCTTGGAGATGCAAGAATAAGATGAACGTGGCCATGAAGAGGTGAGGAAGATGGGCCGTGTCTCTGGGATGCACTGCAGAGAAGAAAGGAGACTTGGGGAGGTCTGCATTGTCACCAGACTGTGAGGCCACCTTCCCTGGCCCCTCTCCAGAGCTGCAGAAGCTTTCCTTCCTCATCATGGCAGAGAGGGTGACTCCCAGGAGAACCTGACTCTGTCCACTATGAAATTTTGTCCTTGGTATGGGAAATTCCAGAAAGGCTATTACTCTGGATAGTAATAATGATTCTCTATTCAGTACTCCTTCCCTATCGCCTCCCCTGCAGCCTCTTCTTTTTCTTTTAATGGTGAAGTAAATAAATGTGATGCTGTTGATGTGGTTTTGTGTTTTCCCTCCATCCACAAACTCAGTCCATCCATGGACCCACTCTGTATGCATATGTGCAAAGTTGAATCTGAAGCGTGATGTCTTTCATAAAGCAAACTTTTCTGCAGTCACTGCTTTGACCTTTCCAGCAGTTACTTAGAGGGGACAACTGGACTTCGAGTCAGCAGAAATGGCATTCACACCTGCGCTTTGCTACTTTCTAGTCGTGGGACCTTCAGCAAAAAAATGATTGATTTTCTCTGAGCCAGAATTACAGTGCGAGAGTTTTGTGAAGATACTGGGGATGTAAATGTGACAGGCATGTAGGAGGTGCTCAGTTAATTTGATGTGCATTCATACACTCTGCTGCCTCTAGGGCCAGCCCAAGGCCAAGGACATCCGCTCATATTCCTTCTCTGATGCTCAGTTCTACTGTTGTTTTCCTCACCGCCCCCCCAGGCTTACATGTTACTTTTATTTTACTTAATAGACTTTATTTTTTCAGAGTAGTTCACAACAAAATTAAGTGGAAAATTCAGAGGATTCCCACATACTCCTTCCCAGGCTCCTCCACCAGCATCCACAGCAGAAAGGAACATTTGTTACAATCGATGAACCTGCACTGACACCTCATTATCACCCAGAGTCCGTAGTTGAAGTTATGGTTCACTCTTGGTGTTGTACAGTCTATGGATTTGACCAATGTATAATGACGTGTATCTACACTTATAATACCATACAGAATAGTTTCATTGCCTAAAAATCCTCTGTGCTCTGCCTATTCATCTCCCCCCTCCCCTCCCCCCACAACCCCTGATCATTTTACTGCTTCCATAGTTTTGTTTTACCAAATGACTTCTTTCACGTAATAATATGCCTTTAAGTTTCCTCCAAGTTTAGTGGTTTTATAGCTCATTTCCTTCTGTTGCTGAATAATATTCCATTGTATGGTGTACCACCCTTTATTTATCCACTCACCTGCTGAAGGACATCTTGGATGCTTCCAAGTTTTTCTGCAATTATGAATAAAACTACTATAAACATTTGTGTGCAGGTTTTGGTGTGGATGTAAGTTTTCAGCTCATCTGAGTAAATACCAAAGAGTGCAATTGCTGGATTGTATGGTGAGACTATATTTAGTTTTGTAAGAAACTGCCAATTATTCTTACTGGTAGAAAACTTATCTTTTTTTTTTTTTTTTTTTTTTTTGCTCCTGATCTACCTCATGTTTGCACAAAAGGTCACACATACCCATTTGCAAATTCCACTCCTTGGGGTATTTCTCCTTGTTACACTGTTACAAAGGCAAGGTAAAGATTTCACAATCAGTCAAGAGCCAGAGGACCCAGCCTATTCAGACTCCTGCACCAACTTGTTTAGTAGTCTTTCAACAAATCAGGTTTCGATGGCTCTCCACTTGCCAGTTTAGGCAAAATGAGCTCTTAGCCACATTGCACCTCTGTTAGGGTTTGCACATAATAAGTTCAGATCCGGGCAAACATAATTTGTGCTAACTAAATATTACCTATTATCACTATTACTTAGGACACAAAGTTGTAAGATGAACGTTAGAACCTGTATTTAAACGTAACTTGTAGAGGTTGGAGTTCGGGTCTTGGGACTCCTCTAAGATTTATAAAAGCGTCAGTTACGGATTTGTCTGACTACCTGGCCACAATGAATTATTCATAGAGATTAACCATTACACCAGTTCAGTTTCCGTGTGAGTAAGGATTCCTTTCCAGATATTTAGAAATAACTTCACCATGATATTTATGTCGTTAGATGGTGACCATATATGGGTTTGGTTTTTTTTTTTTTGTTTTTTTTAAATACATTTATTTATTACTTTATTTTTGGCTGCATTGGGTCTTCGTTGCTGCACGTGGGCTTTCTCTAGTTGTGGCGATCGGGGGGCTACTCTTCATTGTGGTGCGCGGGCCTCTCATTGCAGTGGCTTCTCTTGTTGCAGAGCATGGGCTCTAGGCGTGCAGGCTTCAGTAGTTGCAGCATGCAGGCTCACTAGCTGTGGCTCGTGGGCTGTAGAGCGCAGGCTCAGTAGCCGTGGCGCATGGGCTCAGTTGCTCCACGGCAGTGAGATCTTCCCGGACCAGGGCCCGAACCCGTGTCCCCTACATTGGCAGGCAGACTCTCAACTACTGCGCCACCAGGGAAGCCCCATATATAGGTTTTGAAGTTGCTTTTTCCCCCAATGTTTGTGTTACCTTTCATCACTTTAAATAGGAAACCACAAACAGATGCTAGGAATTGGCTACCGAGATAAGTGGAATAGACGCTGATCTGAGTTGAACAGATCCTGGTGAGGAACAGCCCTTGCCCATCCCGCTCTGCTCACCAGCCTCTCAAACTGAAATGCCTCACAAGCTCCTTGTCATTGACCTGCAGTGATTACAGGGTAATAATGAGACCCTTCTCACGGTTCCTCAGCAAGTGGTGGGTGTTAGGGGGATAAGCAATTTCAGGGAGGACAGAGGAAGGGCACAACTGAGCCCTGTTGGACATGGGTAACATGTTGGAGGTGCCACTCTATGAAAATGCAACATTTGTGTGGCCGGGTTTCTGGATTTTTCTAGGATCCTGGCATCCAGTATCCTCGTGCCCTAAATGTTCAGGCCCCTCTACCTAACACAGAGCTACGTCCAGGCCTGTAGACCTCAGAGAGCATCTTTTCTTTGTCCCATCTCTCAGAGAGCCTCTTCTCAAAAGATTCACATGGTGCCTATATATTTCAGGGCCCGTTCACTCACCACTCACTTATTCATTCATTCGTTTATTCAGCACATGTTTACTAAGTACTTACCATGTACCAGGCACTGTTTGCGGAATTGGGGCACAACAGTGAAAAAGGCAAAGTTTCAGTTCTCCTGGATCTTATATTCCCATTATAAAGAGACACATAACAAGTCAAGCAGTCATAAGGGCTAGGAGAAAAAATAAAGCAGAGTAAGGGGTTAGAGAGTGACAGGACTGCTATGTCAGAGAGGGTGGCCTCTTGGGAGTGTGGTCTTCGAGTGTGCCCTGTGGACAAGGGAGTGAGAGCATCATTCTAGGCAGAGGGACAACACATGCAAATACCTGCGGTGGGGGCAGCCTTAAGGTGCTCACAGATTAGCAACGTGGCTGGAGAGCAGGACAGAGGCGGCGGGAGCTGAGGCGGGGGGAAGGCACAATATGTCATAACTCAGTTAATGCAAACTCCTCCCACTGAGTGATCGGGGCCATTGGTGTTTTAGGTGAGCTGGGGATGGAGGAATTTGGGGGCCACAGAGTCTTTGAAAGCACTGATAATTCACAGCCATCCCTGGAAATGGCTCTATCTTTCCTCCCAAAGGCAAATCCTGAGAGCAGAAGGTCTGTAGGTTCTGGTTTCCTGCTGTATCAGCTGACATGTCACGTTTCTGACTCGTATTGAATTAGGTGGGACTTTAACAGACCCAGCAGATCACTGGCATTCACTAAGTTGACAACAGCCATCCCAGCTACTTATGAGCAACTCCAAATCAATGCAGTCAATATTTTGGAATTGTGCTGAGGCCCATATGCAAATAATGTGGAGAGCAGTGAAGGAAGCTCCTCAGGAGACTTCAGGAGAAATTCTCTGGAAAAACAGCTGCCAGGTGAGAGATCAGGTGTCAGAGTTGAACGGGCTATAGATTTAGAATTTGAGGCTATGCACGGGAAATCCTGGATTCAGATAAGGATAATTTTTAGGAAAGAGCTAGGATTAAGAATTTGCAAAGAAAGAGCTCAGGATCCATTCCCTGGGAATGTCAAGCGTCTATTGCATAAGTTTCTTTTTCCTGAGAAACTCCTTAGTAACCAGGTGACCTAACCTCACCTCTCTTGTGGTATATCACCTTGACTGTACTTACACACGACCATCTAGGACCCTGAGAACTTTATTAACCTATAGTTTAGCTCATGGATTGAACCAGATTAATACAGTTGATAATTATCTTTCTTGGCTTTCTCTGTTTAGTGAGGACTCAATGAAAATTGTCGACTAAGTGAATGACTTGAAACCACCAATAGAAATGAAACAAGAGCTAGCATCATAAGAAACACCTAAAATAAATAAATATTTCCTATTATAGCATAATTGCTTCCATGTTAAATGTCTTTTAAAATAAGATATCCAGTTCTAAGGTGGGGGTTGAAATAACTTACAGAGCCAGAGAATAAACTCTGTTTCTCTTATTCCAGTATGAGACCTTCATTCATTGACGCAACAAATATTGTTAAGCCCCATCACCGTGCCAGGCTAGTACTACATGCTAAGGGAACATAATATGAAGTTTATGATCTGCTTGGAGACAGACAGGCAATTAGGCAGTTTCACCACGCCACAGCTTCTTCCCAGCTACCATAACCATAGCCAGGCTCTCCCCCAAACTGCTGGTTTTAGAGCCTCTGAAGAAAGGTATCCTTTACTGGGAACAGTCAGACTCAAGTTCAGGGCCAAAGCCTCTTGGGGCTCTCAGAGCTGTTTCAGTCTGTTCTCGGGCTCATGGCAGCTCTCTTGTTCACTTTTCTCAATCTTACCTGACCAATGGGCACAGGTCACCTTTTTGGGAGAATGATGGCTGCTCCAGGCATTCCTTTCTTACCAGGGCTGCAGGGGGATGGGACTGGCTTTGAATGCCCCCACTGGCTGCTTCACTCTAGGAGTGAGTGTGGCTTATTGTCAAATCCCCCCCTTCGTCCGCCCATGACATTGACATTCCTTGGCTCCTTTAGGGAGCCGGGGCATTTCAATTCCATTTCCTGTGTTCCATTCCATTTTCCCACTATCTGCCCCCTTGCTATGGACCGAATGTGTCCTCCTAAAATTCATATGTTGACACCTTAATCTCCGATTAGGGATTTGCAGGTGGGGCCATTGGGAAGTCTTTAGATCATGAGGGTGGAGCCCTCATGAATGAGATTAATGCCCTTCTGAAAAGAGAGATGATTATTCCCTTCACCGTGTGAGGATGCAGCAAGAAGGTGGCTGTCTGTAAAGCAGGAAGAGAACCCTCACCAAGAAGCTGACCATGCTGGCACCCTAGGCTTGGACTTCCTGCCTCCAGAACTGTGAAAAAACATGTTGTTCAATCCCTCCAGTTTATGGTATCTTGTGATAGCAGCCCAAATGGATAAAGACACCCCCGTAACTGCTTGTCTACAGTTCACACTGGCTACTCTAGGAGAAAGGTAAAAACAAGTAGGCTAGAGGCAGGAAACGTGGTTACCATATTATGAGTGTCTACAATGTGCCAAGAACCGTGACTCCCAATTTGTATACATCGTTCCCTTTTCTTTCCAAGAGCTCAGTCTGTAGAGTCGGGCAGATGGAGATTGGAAGCCCAGCTCTGCCTTTTGCTAGGGCGACGGGCAAGTGACTCGGCACTCCTAGGCCCCTGCTCCTGGGAGAGCCAGCGGGGCCCAGCACACACCCTGTGTCCAAACACCAGGGCTGCGCTCATAAAACCGTGTGACCTCGGCGGGCTGCTTCTGGACATCATAATAACAGTACTCACAGCAATGGGATGGTTGTGAAGCTCAACTGACGTAATATAAGTAAGAGACTTAGAGTAGTAACCAGCTTGAGGTAAAAGCAAGCTATTATTTCACATCTAGTTGAAGATTTTTTTTAAAAAGTGTGATTTCAGCACAGTGTTCGACGAGAAGCACACAACAAAGTCTAGCTATTATTGAAGTTATTATTATTACTTATTTTATATTACTTTAATAATATTATTCATTACTACTATCACATTCAAACTTAGAGGTGACAGACTTGGGGTTGTCCCTGCTAAAGTAGTTGAAAGGAGAATGACAAAGGAAAAAGCTATAGCTTCTTCTTCTTCTTTGTTTTTAACTTTTTATTTTATATTGGAGTATAAGTGATTAACAATGTTGTGTTAGTTTCAGGTGCACAGCAAAGTGATTCAGTTATACATATACCTGTATCTATTCTTTTTCAAATTCTTTTCCCATTTAGGTTGTTAGGTAATATTGAGCAGAGTTCCCTGTGCTATGCAGTAGGTCCTTGTTGGTTATCCATTTTAAACATAGCAGTGTGTACATGTTAATCCCAAACTCCCTAACTATCCCTTCCCACCTTCCCCCCGGTAACTGTAACTTTGTTCTCTAAGTCTGTGTGTCTGTTTCTGTTTTGTAAATATGTTCATATGTAACATTTTTTTTTAGATTCCACATATAAGCAATATCACACAATACTTGTCTTTGTCTGACTTACTTCCCTCAGTATGACAATCTCTAGGTCCATCCATGTTGCTGCAAATGGCATTATTTCATTCTTTTTAATGGCCGAGTAATATTCCATTGTATATATGTACCACATCTTCTTTAGCAATTCCCCTGTCGATGGACATTTAGGTTGCTTCCATGTCTTGGCTATTGTAAACTGTGTTGCAATGAACATTGGGGTGCATGTATCCTTTCAGACCATGTTTTTCTCCGGATATATGCCCAGTACTGTGATTGTGGGATCATAAGGTAGCTCTATTTTTAGTTTTTTAAGGAACCTCCATACTGTTCTCCACAGTGGCTATACCAATTTACTTTCCCACCAACAGTGTAAGAGAATTCCCTTTTCTCCACACCCTCTCCAGCATTTGTTAATTGTGGATTTTTTGATGATAGCCTTTCTGACTGGTGTGATGTCATATCTCACTGCAGTTTTGATTTGCATTTCTCTAATAATTAGCGATGTTGAACATCTTTTCCTGTGCCTCTTGGAAAAGGCTATAGCTTCTTATCACTCAAAGAGTGGCCAGGATCCACAGCTCAGACATCGCCTTTCACTTTCGTGAAGTTCAGGAGCTCAGACTTCGGCCCCAGACCTACGACTCAGAATCTGCATTTTCGACTAGATCCCAGGTGAGTCAGGGGCATGTTCAAGGTGGAGAGGCACCGCTGCAGTGCGCTGGTCCTCAACCCACAGGAATCACATTTGAAACACACTGATGTGTAGACCCTGCCCCCATCCCCTCACCACCCCAAAATTTCGGCTGCATTGGCTGCAGTAAAAATGTTACAACTGCTGTGCAGTCATGGTTGACACCCACCCATCTATCTTTTGGTCCATGGGGAGTTAGGCTGCAGGGGTGGATGGGAGTTTAGTTTCTTCAGCAAGTGCCAGTGAGAGGGTTTGTTTTTTTTTCTCGTCAGGCCCAGTGGAAGGATGGAGGGACACGGAGAGAACACATTCTTCTCTCCCACCCCCGCCATTCCCCGTCTTCATTCCAACTAAGGACACGTGAGAAGGCTCCGTGCAGGCTTCTTGGCCAATGTTTGTTTCTCTGGTTGCGGGTCACAGTGTCCAGGCTGGGCTGGCTGGCAGTCTGTCTGTCAGGCCTGTGTACCTGGGGCTTGGCTTTTGGGCGGTGGGAGTTTGTATTTCCTTGAAATGGGGTTCATCTCCTTCCTTCATCCACTCCTGCCCACTGCTCACAGCACCCAGAGCCTGCTGGCCTTTCCTGTGAGACCCTTGACCCCTGGTAGAAAATTCCCTTTCCCACCCGGCTCAGGCTGGTTATCTAAGTGACTGTTGCTGTGAGGAGGACGGCTCATGCCCCATCGTAAGGCCAAGGACTCTCCTGGGGGACAGTGTACTATTGTTTTGTGGGAATGAGGGTCATGGGGTTGTCATTTTCTGAATTTTCCAGAGAAGCTAACAACTTGGGGTTTTATGGGGAAAAAAAATGTAAATGTTGACAGCTAGTTAACAAAAAACTTCCAAGTTCTGATAGGCAAATAAAACATTTCCACAGCTCAGACTTGCCCCCTGTTCTAAACAGCCCATTGGGATTGCAGAGATTCCACAAGCCATGGAGGCTAATCCAAATGATCTCGCTGGATCTTTGGAGCTGCTAGAAAAGGGGAGACACCCGGCGTCCCCTAAGCCACGTGGCCAAGGGTTTTTAATCCAATGACTTGTTAGTTTGGTAGTCCCTCTGCTGAAGGCACACCTTCCATAGGCCTAAGCATGGCTGTTTCTGACACTCGCCATCTAAGACCTCTGTATGTCCTCCTAGGGGGACAGGGGACCTCTTGGCCTGACCTGGGGCCAGATATAGTAGGAGTTGTGCAGGGCAGTCGTATTTCCCTAGGACAGCAGAACGGAAGGAAAGAAAGGACAGTTTACACTCTCCAATCTTCTCCCTCCCCTCTTTTGTGCCCTCCCTGAATGACAGACAGCCCCAGCGTTAGACACAGCCCCCTTGTTTAATGGTGCCACGTCTCTGCTAGTGACCGAATGTTTCTCCCTCATTATTTTCTTTATACAAGATGACGTGACTTGTGTCTGTTGCTAATATTAGATCTGTAACAGATGCCCTCATTGTTGGGCCCTGGGTCCATGTGGAGCAGATTAATAAAGCAAAGACAAAGGCCTCAAATACTCAGTGACTTGAAGCGCAGAATTTGCTGCAAGGGACAGGGGCCTTACACTGTGTTAGGTAAGGTGAGGGGACAGGCCTGTGAGAGACCAGGAATTGAGACCACAGTCTAAATGCCATTGGAATTGTAGGCAGAGCTCTTGGGGTAAACGGGCAGGGAGCATAAAGCATCAAGAAGAGGCATCTTCATGTGGAGACAAACAGTAATGTGGTTAAAATGACAGGTCATCTAGTCACCACTGGTGGACAAAATTAGGAGACAGGGGAACCAGGTAGCAAGTCTAGGGAGACAGTAGATAGTTCAGTGAACATGGCCAATGTCGTGGTTCTTTTTACTCCTTTCCATTTTTCTCAATAAAGCCTTTTAAGACAGATCAGAGGAGGGTGGTCACCTACCATGTACCTCCTGGGTCTTAGCATGGACCACTGGGACTTTCTTTGCCCCTCCCTCATCTTCTTATTGCACGATAATTTGTGTTTGTGTTTTATCTTTAATTTATTTTATTGAAGTATGTTGACTTATCAATACAATGTTGTGTTAATTTCTGCTGTACAGAAAGGTGATTCAGTTATATATATATACATATATATATATATATATATATACCTTCTTTTTCATATTCTTTTCCATTATGGTTTATCACAGGATATTGAATATAGATCCCTGTGCTATACAGTAGAACCTTGTTGTTGATCCATTCTATACATAATAGTTAGCATCTGCTAATCCCAAACTCCCAATCCACACCCTGTGTTGTGTTTTTCAATATCTGCTGAACATGTTTTTTTTTTTTTTCGATATTTTTATTTCGTTGCCTGAACCTTGACGAAGTTACTGCTGCACAGCGAGGTGGAGATCGCGTCTGACTGTCTCACCTGCTACATGGACCCACACACAGCAGGCTTTGTCCTAATGAGCACTTTCTGCCCACAGTGATCCCAGCGCTAGTGCCTCGGAAGGCTACCTGAGACTTGGTCAAGGCCAGTGGATCAAGGGTTTTTTTGGTCTCTGGAGGGTTGTGTTGCAAAGGTTCTGTGCTATCTTGATTTGGAACTGAACTGTCAAGGTGAATCCTGCAGCTAACCTATTTATAATCTGAGTTTAATCTTTCTGAAAAGAGAACCAGAGCCCTAAAAATACCTGTCTTGTAAATTCCAGATTTTTGTAATTGCATTTTTTTCCCCCAAATGAAAGACTGGCCACCTACCTACAGTGGAACTATATGGAGGAAACAAACTAGCGTTTGTTCAGTTTTGCTATAGGTTAAGTGCTTCACATTGTTTAGTTCATTTCATTCTCATGTCAAAAATGTGAGGTAGGTCTCATTATTCCCATTTTACAAATGAGGGATTTAAGGCTCAGAGAGCTCCAAAAGCTGATAAATGGCAGAGCTTAGATTTAAATCAAAGTCTCCTGATACCCAGACCTCTGCTTTTTCCATTTATCTGCACTTCTGGAGTTCTTTTGCAATTGCCAGATGCTGTCATATTCAGACTAAGACAGACACATATAGACAGAGATAGGACTGAGTGTTTTCCTTAATATATTTTGCAGTGATAAAAATAAACAGCAATTATTTTAAATTCATAAGTGGTTATAATGGAATAGATACTTAGGCAAATAGACTTCTGAAATAAATGTTTAAAGTTCCGTGTTGAAAATCAAGATGACCTGGTAAAAAGCTGAGATTGTGAGTTCCAGGACAGCTGAGACCATGTTTTATACACTCTGTGTCTCCAGCAATTAGCACTGAGCCTAGCCCACAGTGGCGAGGAAGGCACTCAGTGTTTGCTGAATGAATAAATAAGTGTCTCCTCTATCCACATCAATATTTGGAAAAGAAGAGACCATCTACTTAAGTTAGATGGTCCTCCTTCACCCACTGAACAGACTGTTGTCTTCAACATTACTGCCATAGACTGAATGTTTGTCTCCCTCCAAAGTTCATGCGCTGAAACTTAACTGATGGTATTTGGAAGTGGAGCTTTTGGGAGGTGATTAGGTCATGACAGTAGAGCCCTCATGAAAGGGATGAGTGCCTCTAGAAAGAAACCAGAGAGAGCTTGCTTGCCCCTTCTGCCATGTGGGTATACAGCAAAAAGACGGCCATCTATGAACCAGGAAGTTGGTTCTCACCAGACACTGACTCTGCTGGCCCCTGGATCTTTGACTTCCTGGCCTCCAGAACAGTGAGAAATAAATGCTTGTTTCTAAGCCACTATGATATTTTGTTATATCATCCTGAAAGGACTATGAAAATACTGAATAATATTAACAGGAGTTAGGCAAGAGAGCCAAGCCAAGCAGTTTATCCATATCTGGAGAAAGTGGATTTTGGTCACCTTGCTTCATCAGAACCTCCATTTCCTGTTTGTATTATAAAATGACTCAGTGCCTTGGTGATCTATGAACAGCTAGTGAAAATGAAATACTCCTGTGAGTTTTTTTAAAATGTAAATTTACGAAAACTACACTGGTTTCCAAACTTCAACTGAATTTAATACTATTTGCTTTGAAAAGGGATTTCATTTTTTCTCTTGTCAGATAGTTTTTCTGTATAAAATTTTAAATACAGAAAAATAAAACAAAATAGTTCTACTTACCTATCATGCAAAGGCAATTATTTCGCTTTTCTCAGTCTTTTATTATCCTTTGCGTATGTCCACACACTGTGATCATACCATGCATAAGTTTTTTATTCTACTTTTCTAATTATTCTTTCTATTATAAACATATTGATAGAACTTCATTTTCCTTTTTTCCAGCAAAGTAAAATAAACTTTCATAATACAAAGGCAATATATGTTTTTTTCCAGTTAAATAAAACAATACAGATGAAAGATACACAGATTATTCAAAGTGAAGAAAATTTAAAATGTGGAAGTTTAAACAGAATGTTCTGCTTTCTCCCATAGACAGTCGAATACATTTTAAAAGGGAACACGCAATCAGCAAGAAACAAAAGGCCACGGAAGCTCCTTTTGATCCCCTGTCTAAATATGTAACATTCACTCATGTCTGCGTGTCCGCCATCTGAATAAACTCCCTTTGGGGCCCAGAGTTGAGCTGAATTAAAGTTGGTAGGGGAGGCTTAGGAGTTGCTTATAGAAGCAATCTCCA
The DNA here is from genome assembly GCF_028021215.1 of Eschrichtius robustus. Classification (NCBI taxonomy): domain Eukaryota; kingdom Metazoa; phylum Chordata; class Mammalia; order Artiodactyla; family Eschrichtiidae; genus Eschrichtius; species Eschrichtius robustus. The sequence continues at coordinate 42,348,269 of NC_090834.1, forward strand.
AGGTTCACTAGAGCATCACTGGAAATTTGCGGTATTTTAAAAATGTGTTTATTGCATCTTCTCTTAGGGATAGCGGGGTCTGTAATTGGAAAACAAGACTCTCATTAGTCCCTTGGGGAATGGTAGTCCAATGATCACTATCCTCCTAAGAAGAGCGGTTGGGTAACTTAGGGCTTTGGATTTGTTCCCTGGTGTATGCAGGTTTGGGGTGAGAGCTGGATTTCTGAGCCTCTCTGTCAGAGATCCTACTTCTCTGCTGGGTCTCAGAGTACCAGTCGCTCTAATAAATGATTAGGAAAAGAATGTTGATATAAAGAGGCATCAAATTTTTACCTGTCCAAGGTATCCACATCTCAGTGGGTCTCAGTTATATCACCTTTCTGAGATCTTGGCTAAGATAAAGGGATGGGTACCAGATGCTTCCACCAACTCCAGGCCAAGTATGAAGAGCAGTTTCTCTCTTTCCTGGGAAATGGGTCAGTCATGTTATCATTTGCCATTGCTATCTTGGACATTTGCTTAAAAATGAGCTATATAGTTTGGCTCTGATGAACTTAGCAGAGCTATATATATTTTATATCTATATCATCTATTAAATATTCATTTAGTACTGTTTATGTGCTATGTATTATTCTAAGCTCTTTGTATCCTGAATATCGTCACATCTAAGATGCCACTGATTATAAGCGGCACCATTATTTTTCATACCACTGAGGCAAATAAACTATGCTATGCTATTGACTGTAAATTGCACCTCAATTTCAGACATGTTAAAATGTGAAAAATGCATGTCTCAGAATCAATGAAACATGGTATATTAATGCATGTTGTCATAATTAAAACAACTCTAGGAGGTAGGTTCTATCCTTATCCTCATTTTGTAGATGAGAAAACTGAGGCATAGAGAGGTTCCACAGTGTGCCCAGGATCACACTGCATTTGCACCCAGACAGTCGAACTCCAGGGCCCAGCTAATAACCACTACACTCTTCTCCCTGCAGATAAGGAAAGCTGAAAAAATAAGGTTTCGAAAAGTTATTTTAAATACTTCTCTGCATGAGGAGAGTCAAAGTTATTCCTGTCTGCAGTTGTCCCCTAACATCTGGACCAATATCCCAAAGCTGAGCAATCCGGAAGTGCTCAGGAGTTCTATGGAGCATATGTCTGTTTTAGTGCAAGCCAATGGGGTGAGAGGGCGCCTGTGGACACATGGCTTCTTCTATGAGGACTGCGGTTGTCTACCGTTACTTCTAGACACCATCCAGGGTGTAGCTTTGCTAGAAAGAAGACAGTTCTGTCCACAGTTTCAGGACCGCGTGATTCAGCCTCCTGTTGTCTTGGGTGTCAACCACCACTTTGGACTCTGAGGCCTTCTGCTTCTCACTTGAGGGTTGAGCCTGGTATGCTTTCTTAGGTTTAGTCATGATTAGGAAAATAAATCAGGCATCCTCACCCAAATAGGAGCTACTCCTCAGCCTCCTTGCCTCTCCTCATAATCCAAATGGGGTTAATTTCCTCCTTACCTGTCAATTTCATACAAGTGTTTGACAATTAACAGAGAAGAATGACAAAGAAATAGCTTCAGGGACCTAGAAATTTTATCATTATTCTAGTTTACAAGCCACAGTTTCAACGTATCTCATGATTAAGTATGATTTTAACCCATTGCTACTATCTTTCCAGAGCTACTTCTCCCCAGATTAGCTTCAGCGACCCTTCTCTGCCCTCATAGCACATAGCTCTCTTAAAGAGCACTTCTCACACTGTATCGGAACTCCTTGTCTGTCTGTCTGTCTGTCTTCCCTACCTACTTCAAGTTCTGTGGTACAAAGTTCTGTATCTGTCTTGCCCTGGGCTAGAGGTGACACAGCATGAAGTCTACGTTACAGAACTCACTCGTGGCATGAAAGTTCCCCAGCGTTGCCCTTCCCTGTCTAAGGCAGAGCATCAGTTGACTTCTGCTTTCTTTTCTGGTTACCCATGGAGCCCTGCGAGGTGCTGGCATGAGAGAGGGACCAAGTCTAACCTCGTTCCTCCCTGAACACTCGGCATCTAGCCAGTGCTCATGGTAGATGTTTTAAAAACATTTTGAAAATGAATGAATGAACTAGAGCCATGAGACTCCAAATGAAATTTCATGGAAGGGTTTTTTTCCCTTTCTTTTATTCATTTATTTACTCACTGTATTGAATACCTACTGTATAGCAGGCACTATGTTTATGTCTGAGGGGGAAGGTACCAATTAGATACAGGGGAAATACTGGGATTAATAGACACAATCAGGGAATTCCCTGGTGGTCCAGTGATTAGGACTCCGTGCTTCCACTGTAGGGGGACTGGGTTCGATCCCTGGTCAGGGAACTAAGATCCCACAAGCTGCAAAAAAAAAAGGGCACAATCAGAAAGGGCCCTTAACATCACGTAAGGCAGGAGGAGGGCAAGGGGTGACTGAGGACATGCTTGTTAAGGGGATGGATAACTTGAGGAACTAATGTTTAACTGGATTGTGTTTAAAAAAAATAAAGGTAAATGAAAAAGATGAAGGGATGGGATTACAAGGTGAGAATTCCAGGCCAAGGGAAGTATTTTATGATGCAAAGTCTCAGGGACAAGAGAGAGCACTGTCTGTGGTAGAAACTGCAAGAAGTTGAATAGTACTGCTCAGAGCATGGACGGCCAGGTGGCACAGGCCAGAGGTGAGGCCCAAGAGGGAGGGATCAGATCTCAGTGGTTTTGGGGGTCGGGTAGGGAGCAGGGTTTCATCCTAAGGCAAATGGAGAGCGATTGACGGGCTGTAAGACTAGGATGATGTCATCAGATTTATTTTAGGAAGTTACTGCAGCTGCAGAATGGATTGGCGGGGATGAAGGGATGAAAAACTGGGTATGAGAGATGAGGTGGTGAGGGCTGCAGGGCTGGAGAAGGGTCTAGTTTGACTCCTGTCTTCAAACAGCTTGGAACAGAATCAACCAAACCACTGAAATCCAAGTAGAATGTCATTTTATTCCACATCAGCCATTATTCTTCCCCTTCAGGTCTTTGCTGACAGCTATCGACAGATGTTGGATTGGCATGGGTGTGAGTACAGAGGCCTAAGAGGATCTGATTTGAAATCTCGTCCCCAGGAGAAGAGAGTCAGTGGCAAAGAAAAGGGACCAGAGGTGATCAAACGGAGACAGTGAATGATCGCTCATAAAGATGCTGTGAAAGACAGGCTTCCCCTGGAATGAGCTGTCAGTAAAAACTTGAATTAGATCAAGGTACTCCCATGACGTACTGTGTTCTAGAATATTGGGGTGAGGACCTTTGTAATTTGCAAAAGCAAACTCAGTATCATCATATAACTTATCTTTGGAAAGCAGGGAAACAAAAAGAAACTCTCTTCTTTATACTATAAACTAAAAGGAACTAAAGTAGACAAAATCGCCCTGGCTGTGGGATGTGCAAATGTTCTGTCTTATGTGCATGTTGGTCACTGACAAGGGTCTGGGGAAAAACTCGAATTTGCTGAAGGCGGTGGGGGAGTAGTGGCAGAGATAGTTATGCTTATCAAAGGGGGGGCAGGGATCAAGAAAGTTTGAAAAACAGTGAATAAAAATCATATAAATGCTTTAGTCATAAAAACTGAAAATTTATTTTTATATTCTGCATTTTTTCAAACACAACAGAATCCTCAAATTTGACATCTATTACTCCAGATGCTGTGGTAGCCAATGGGACCCAGAGACTAAGAAGGGACCACCCTGTTTCCTGAAGTACAAGATCTAGTAGAGAAGACAGACAGAGGAATGATTAATACCCTTACATGACAAGCAGCATAATAGAGCATGTATAAAGAACATGAGAAAGATAGGGATTGATTTCTAGTTGTTTAATTGTGTTTAGAGTTGACAACATGAATCGACATTGGGGAACATGTATAATCCTAGATAGTAAGATAAATATTAAAAAATCCCATGAAAACCATAATCCTCACAGCCTCCCATGGAGGACATGGCAGAGGTGTACAAGGGTAAGGATGACCTGCCTGAGGGACAAGTACCACATGACCAGTGTCATCAACTCCAGATCAAAGGGGACTCCAAGTCTAGTTGTTACTGTGACATCACACTGTATGTGTCTTGTTTTTTTTTTTTTAATTAAGAAATAAATTTAGGTTTCATTTCAGGGGCCAAACATATTCAGACTTTTCAGGTATTGAAGCCTCCAAGGAATTGGTTCTTAAGCTCCAAAATGTGCTCTTCTGACAATTTCTCTCCTATTTTATAGGCTCACCTCATGGATTTGCTGTGACTTAGAGGAAAGGCCAGGCTTAGGAAGCAGATGGGCCTGGCTCAAATCTGGCTCAGGACTCACTGATTATGCCATCTTGGACAAGCATCTGAATGCTCTGGTCCAGTTCCCCACGTGGCACACTGAGGAAATAAGATTAAATAAGAAGATGTGAGTGAAGGCACCCTAGTAGGCACTCTGCTTCTGGCTCAACCACCACCCCACTCCAAGCTACCATCTCTCATCTGGATCTTATACATGTTTTTCTTCATTCATTCTCGGCCACTCCAGTCTGCCCATTTCTGCCCAGAAAGCAAATGTGATTGTGTCTCCACCATTGAAAGATCAAAAGCCTCAACATGATTTATAGAATATATCTTTCCAAACTGCAGGACATGAGCGATTCGTGGATCATAGAAACAACTTTATGGGTTACCAGCAGCGTATTTTTTAAAGGGGAACAAAATAGAACACAACAGAAATACTAGATTGCAATGGCAATTTTAAGCATAAGGATTATTACATGAAGCTTGCTTTCTCAATATGGGTCCAGGTTTTAGTATTTTCTGAGAGATGAAAGAAGTGCACCTGTGAAACAAAAATAAGACAATGGTGGGGGGCAGGGAAGGAAGCTATATACACTTGAAAAAGCTAAGGGGACAGAAATGAGCTGTTAAAAATTAGAAGTTTGATAGGAGAAATGAAAAAGACAATAGAAGCAGGTTTACAAGATAAAGATGAGAAAAAATTTCAGAAGGTAAAGCACAGTCATAAAGGGATATAAAATTGGAAGAAGAAAAGACACAAAAATTGGAGGTCCGGTCCATGAGGTCTGATATCCAAATACAGGAGTTAATGTAGAGAGGGAAAAACTAGAGGAAGCTGTCAAAGAAGTAACTAAAAAGCTTTCATAAAACTAAAGAACCAGCATTTTGAGACGGAAAAAATTTAAGAGCACTGGGACAAAGAAAAGCTCCTATAAACTATTAGAGAGGAACACAGCACACTAGGACTAGGAATCATATTTACATCTCCCTTATTCCTTGTACCATACTCACAAAACAATAAAAAAAGTTAATAAAACAAACCCAAAACCCCAGTTAGAATTAAAGGTATAATTAAAATCAAAATTAAAAGTACAATTAACCTATAAAAAGGAAAATCCCCATAAGTTAATATTTATCTGTCTCTGGATGGGCAAATAACTTTCTCACTTTCTAAACATAAAGGCCATGAAAGGTATTACAAAGGAAAAGACCGACTCAACATTTTAATATATTAAACGGATATTTATACGAAAAATATTTAAAATTAAAATTAAATATAAATTAAAGAAATGGCAAACTGGGAAAAATCTATGAACAGATTAAACACAGGGTTTAATATGGAAAATATTCACATGAGCAAGTAAAATGTTCATATACTGTGTAAAATATGCAGAATACTCACATAATACATAAAATGTTCATGTAAGTAGATGAGAAAAAACACTAGAACCATATTAGAGAAAAATGGGCAAAGGATATGAAGCAATACAAATGGCTAGTATTCATTGAAGAAAAACAAGTCAATCTTAGTTGTAATCTAAGAAGTATAAATTAAAACTTGAGCTACACTTTTTCACCAAAATTTTTCACAATAATTTTCTTACCAAATTATTAAAGATATTTTTTCAGAGTAACGTTAATGGTGAGGATGAAAAGTGATATGTTTCTGGAAAGTTTTGGCAATACATGTTAAGGATTTTAAATGTTTAAATCTTGCAATGCAGTAATTCCATTTCTAGTTATCTAATCCAAGGAATTTCATTATTTAACTAATATTTTACCAAATATACTGATCTAGGCACTGAAATATAGGATATTTATAAGGGATTATTAATACTTGTGGAAAAGTAAAAAACAAAATAACTGTCCAATAATAGGGGGAAAGTTGAGTCACGTATCTCCATCCAATAGAATTTATTTAGTCATCAAATATGATGTTTATAATTATTTTAAATAAACGGTAAGTAGACTTTCTAACGTGAGAAGAAATTTATTAAACACAGCATTTAGATATTGGCTGTCAGCAGAAACAATGGCTAACGTCGGAGGCATTCTGTCAACAATCCTCATTTGAAAGAATAGCTTTGAAATATGCACGGACCATGAAAGACAAGAAGGCTTTCCTGCTGTCCTGAAATTGCTGAGCAATCTGTACAATAAGCAATCGGGACAATGGCCACAGTGAGAGGACTTATTAAACTTACTTCACTTCTTACCTTCCCCAGTTTAAAACACAGACACACACACACACATACACACATACACCAGGAAAGCTTAGAGGAATTATTTTTGAAAGACTCCTAATTTCCAGAAATCCATCAAGTCTAATCATTCTGATAAAAATACTTTTCTTCAATTGTCAGAATTGTCAAGTTTCCTTAGAGGAAGAATTTCTGTGTTACTGGGGATACCAAGAATAAGGGTAAAATGGAAGAGTAACTGAAATGTAAGGGTACTTATTCTCAACTAGTACCTGTGGCTCCAATTGAAAGGAACATGTAGGCAGTTTCACAGTAAAAGCAACCATCTGAGACCCATAGAGAAGACATTTCCCTGGAGCACTGAAGGATCACCGTAATTGTACCCGGCAAATTCTGAGTTTTCATTTGAGCACAGAGTTACACTTACAGAATCAGAGTGTTTCCTTTGGATGCTCAATATCTGAAGATTAATGTGTATCTAGATTATTTATTTTATATAGATGGTAGTCCGGCCGCATACCTCCTAGGATCCTTAGAAATGTAAAAAGGAAATAATTTAGTTTATAAAACAAATATAGGGGACTTCCCTGGCAGTCCAGTGGTTAGGACTCTGTGCTTCCACTGCAGGGGGACTGGTTTGATCCCTACTCAGGGAACGAAGATCCCACATGCCACGTGGCAAAGCCAACAAAAACAAAAACAAAAACAAATACTCAACTCAAGGCTTGTTTTGGTTGTTTATTAAGAATTCAATAAGAAATGAGGGCCTGTGTGATATTCATAATCAGCATTTTAGGGTTTATTAGGGGAAAGACCCTTAGCATGGTATTTAAATTTTTGACATTAATTTTCCTTGTAAATTGTTTCACTCTTCTCTTTTCATTTCTCTAGAGGAAGTTTTCATATAGAATGAAAATTTTGATTATATATTTATATAGATTTAAATAAAATCATTGTAGAAGAATTATTAAGATTAAAAATTACAGTGAGATGGGGAGATTATCACATGATACAGGTGACATGTACTTGTAGATCCTCAGGGTCTAGCTTGAGTGGTGATAGCTATAAGGAGGAGAGGAAGGCAAGCTGGATCCTTGGGTCCTTATAGAAGGAAGGAGAGCACAGGAAGCCTCCCTGGGGTATACAGGTGTCCCTGGGGCCTCACAGTAGACTGTCGTGGGATCCCCTGACATCACCGACTATAGGTCTAGGGAGAGGGAGATGTAATAGCCAACGGTAACTAGGATACTGTATTCCCATCCTTAGAAAAAATGATTTCTAAAGGAGGAAGTTAATTCAGGAGAGAGATGATCAATTTGTACTAAACAAGTTGGTTTTCAGGGGCTCAGTGGCCAGTCAAGAAGGAAAAGCAAATCAGAAGTGCAGGAGAAAGTCAGTGCTATTAGAGAAAGCTATGGCAATAAATAATATCTTTAAAGAGAGAGAGTGTGATACTAAAGAAAGCCATGAACAGAAAAAGGAGATTGAAAGGGAGAAATAAAAAGAGTTAAAAGAGAGATGAGAATTGAGCTTTGAAATAAGACGGCATTTGTATAGTGGAAAAAGAAGTGGAACCAAGGAGAAAGAAAAGAACCGGAGAAGACTATCAGTACCCTAGAGGTCAGACACATTTTAGGAAGAAGGAGGTGTTCCATCAATCAATGATGTAGAGAGAGAAAGTGTAACCCATGGAGGCGCACTTGGGAGACAGTGTGATGATTGACAGAGATCAATTTCAGTGGAGAAGTGGGGTCAGAATCAGAAGACGAGAGAGATGAGGAAATGTTTTGTAAAGGTAGATAATTTTTGTTTATGTTTTGACATGTTCGGTATTGAAAGGAAGGTAAGAGAAAGAATGTAGCTTAAATCAGGAAACAGACTGATGACTGATGATTTAAGTCTTTACAGAGGTGATAGTGATCATTTAATTGACCATAGTTTTGGAATGCATGGGAGGTGTCAATTTAAGGAGTTGAAATGACAAGATTAGCTCTGGAGAGGGGGAGTATCTGCTCTTCCCCTAAGATAGGAGAGTAGGTAGTAAGATGTGGTGTAACCAAGAGGAGAGAGACTGCAGTGTGCGCAAAATGATTTTAGTTACTTATTTTTTTAATAAAAATGTTTGGAGTGTGCACCATATAGAGTACCAAGATCCCTTGGAAAATTTGATGACGAACAAGACCTACACAAGGCTCTCAAAGTAGTTTTATATGGAAGATAAGACAAGCACAAAAATAACTCTAGAGATTGAGAACACAAGCTATGAAGTTAAATATAAATTTTTCTACACCTCAGTTTCTTCCTCCATAAAATGGGAATACTGAGAGTACCAGCTATGTTTCAAGCATCCCATTCTCTTGCTAGCTTACATTTCCTAGGGTTCTAATAAAAGTATTTCACCTAATGGAGACATTTAGCCCATGAATCGAGCACTGTTTCACTCTCCGTCATTGCCCTCATGTTCTCATTTCCTTTTTTACCCAGGATAAATTTACTGGTCCATCATTTTAATCACTTTCTTATCCCTCCATCCAATCCATCAAGACACTTGTTCCTCTCTCCTTGAGATACACATGGCTGGAAAACCCGAACCCTGATGAAACCTTACTATTTGCTTTCTTCCCATCTTTTGGGTCCCCTTGTCGATGGAGGAAAATTCCACAGAGTCATACAATATGAGTTCAGGAAACACATCAAGACCAAGGCACACATCGGGTCTGCATTTCTTCAGCGTCTACATGGAGAGGTATCCCATGTTGAGGAGGGTTTTGTTCTAGTGGAGGTCCCTTCCCCATTGCTCTTCCTTCATATAGCGCTTTGAAGTCAGCAACCTTATTAGGAAAGGGAGCTTCGGACTGCTTGGGGAATTAAGCGGCCTAGATATCATGCCAGCCATTTACAGGAGCTGTCCGGGAAAGCCAGTAGCCCTGTACAGTTAGGAGGCACCTGGGGACCTTGGGCCCTTTTGGATGCTATAGCCCTCCAGTCACGGAAGGAGTCTAGGCTAGCCTATTGTTCAGGCATCTTAGGATGAACATCTAGGGTCATTTCTGAACAATGCTTCTCCTTCATAACAATCTATCCCCAAGACCCTTGAGTGCTCATCAGGTGTTTCTGGAATAGGAAGAGAGAGATTATTTGACTTCCGCCCAATCTTTAGAGGCTAAGTTAACTGCATTTGTCGCACTCCCTCAAGGATGAGCTAGATTGTCAACCACTTCCCCTCCCCACCATTTATTACCAACAAATTCTATAGAGACCTCGAGATTGTTTCTTTGATCCTTTGACATTAAAGTTGGAAAAGGAGAAGAGTGTATTGATCCTCTCTTACCTACCTTCTGCACATTCCATGGTGCATGAGGCTCCAGGGCAGAGGTACAGAGAGCTACTACCGCTCACTCAAAGGGCCCCTGCCATCAGTATTCGAGTCTGCAGCAAACATTCCTTTGATGCACTCTTACAAAAGCTACCAGCAGGGGTCACAGAGAGCAAGCCCTTCCTTGGCTATTTTTTTGTCCCTGATCCCAGATCCAAAGGAGAAATGTTTTATGTTGAAGCCAAATTGTGCTGACCTCTTTGGGGAGAGGGGTGGTAGAGGATTGGGCCCCAGCCCCAGCTTCCTCTTGTCTTGAATGGAACCTAGATAAGATATAGGGACCTCGGGCACCTCTTGCAGACCATAGGAGATGTGGGGAGTTTCTATTACTTGGAACAATGGCAGGCAAGCTGATCTTTCGAAGTCTTATTGGGGAGACTACAGGGTGAGGAAGATGAAATGCCTTTGTTCTCTAAAGGCATTTGAGCGCTTCCTCACCGATTTCTGTAGCATGGTTTTCTTCTCCTCTCCCTGGTTCTTGTGCTGACCCAATACTAGTGGTGTTTAATGCCCTGACAACTGTGCTAGCTCCTCCCATTCTGGCAGCTTTCCCAGGGAAATCCCTCTGTAACTAAAAGGACCCTGAAATTTGTATAACCTTTAGATCCCATATATTTTCTTGTAAGAAATCTTAAAGGAAAAATTTCAGGCAAAATACCTGTGTTTTGTGGGCTGATAACTTTAAAAAGGAGGCCTTTTAGTAGACAGTTGGAGGAGCCAGTTGGATTCCATTGTGATGCAATCAGGAATGTTGGAGTTACCATGGCACTGATGTGAGTATATCTGGAAGAGATACATGGGTACTGACCATCAGTTCAAGTTTCATTTGGAAATGTTTTGTTGACAGAGTACCTGTTTTCCTGGAAGGAAAATCGTCTCTACTTTTATCCAAAGCAAGACAATCAGAGAAGACTTCCCTGAAAAGGTGATGTTTGGGCTGAGGCTTGAGAGTTGCCTGGGTGCAAAGACCATCAGACAAGAGTATACTGGCCTTTTTTGAGACACAGCCAGGAATGTGTTCGGAATGAGAGAGCAAGGAGCAGGGTAGAAAGGGGTGAGGTCAAGAGGTGATGGTGGGCCAGATCACTTAGGGACTTTTCAGACATTCGGAGGATTCTAAGTGGGGTGGAATAGGTGTGCCTGAAGTTTGAGGGCAGGGGAAAGTGAAAGAGAATATTTGAACGGTGGAAATTAGGGGAGCTTAAGAGGATTAGAAACAGTATTAAGGGAGCACTTGAAATTAGGTTAATGAGATAGTTTGCTTTGGTTATTTTTTTGTTTTCTTATTTGTACACATATATTTTCTGTCCTAAATCATAACTATTACATAGGCTCTTTACAGTTCAAGTTGAACGTGGAGTGTACATGGTGAGATTAATTTTTCACATTGTTTTCAATATGTTTTTTTCTTTTCACACACACACACTGTATTTTATTTTTATAAGGGATAAATAAACTGACACCAAGCATTGTAAATGGATGACCACAACAAAAGCAACAATGATTGCAATTACCCAACACGAAACTCACTCATACTATGTCATAATATTGACATTCAGTCCAGTAATCCTCCACTGTAACAGCTCCTTTACTTTGCAGTGGAAATTGATTTGTATATTTTTTGCCTCTGAGTCCTTGTGGGATTTCTCTTTTTTTTATTCAAACAGAAAGTCACAAAAATTAAATCATCCTCATAAGTTGGCTCAGTCCCACCTAATTAATTTTTTCTTCATCTTGATCTTTTGTCAGCACTTTTATGAATTCATCAGTTTTCCATTAGTGTTCTGAACATGCTTATTCATTCAGTTCAGCAGTATAGTCAGTTACCAGAAACCTGTACTTGTAAGAGTCTTTTCCATGAATTCCTTGAAGATGAGACCCTTTTATAGGAACATTTTTGCAAAAGCATCAGAGAACACCCAGAACTGTCTGTAAATGACAAAAGACTTGAAAATGACCACGGTTAAAGATTGGATGAAAGTTCATAATAATGCAATTGACAAGGAAACATTTTTATTTCTGAGATATACATTTTAAAGTAATAACTAGAATTATGACTTATAACATTAGACCAGAAGATGTAAGATTTCTGGAAATTTCATGTAATGTCTGAAACATTTATATTAACATATTTCCATACAAATAACCCAAAGAAAGTTTAGTATTAGTTGTTTTTTGTTTGTTTGTTTGTTTTTTTATCCTGCAAGTTCTTATTAGTCATCAATTTTATACACATCAGTGCATACATGTCAATCCCAATCGCCCAATTCAGCACACCACCACCCACACCCCACCACAGTTTTCCCCCCTTGGTGTCCATACGTTTGTTCTCTACATCTGTGTCTCAACTTCTGCCCCGCAAACCGGTTCATCTGTACCATTTTTCTAGGTTCCACATACATGCGTTAATATACGATATTTGTTTTTCTCTTTCTGACTTACTTCACTCTGTATGACAGTCTCTAGATCCATCCACGTCTCAACAAATGACTCAATTTCATTCCTGTTTATGGCTGAGTAATATTCCATTGTATATATGTACCACCACTTCTTTATCCATTCATCTGTCGATGGCCATTTAGATTGCTTCCGTGACCTGGTATTGTAAATAGTGCTGCAATGAACATTGGGGTGCATGTGCCTTTTTGAATTATGGTTTACTCTGGGTATATGTCCTGTAGTGGGATTGCTGGATCATATGGTAATTCTATTTTTAGTTTTTTAAGGAATCTCCATACTGTTCTCCACAGTGGCTGTATCTATTTACATTCCCACCAACAGTGCAAGAGGGTTCCCTTTTCTCCACACCCTCTCCAGCATTTGTTGTTTGTAGATGTTCTCATGATGCCCATTCTAACTGGTGTGAGGTGATACCTCATTGCAGTTTTGATTTGCATTTCTCTAATAATTAGTGATGTTGAGCAGATTTCCATGTTGATGCGTCTCTTTTTCCTAACTTTAATGAGAATGTTGCTTTTGTTTCACTGTTAAGAATGATCCTTGCTAGTTTGTACCTTGAAATTCTTTATCTTACCAAACAAGTTTCTCTTGATGCTTTGCAAGTAAGAATTGTAAAATCATGAATGGAGTTTGCATTTCATCAAATGCTTTTTTGGTACCTATAAGATGATGATATTTTTCATTTACTTTGCTAGTATTCTGAATTATATCCTTAAATTTTCCAATGTTGAATCATCCTTGCATTCTATTTGGTCATGATGTATTATTCTTTTATTGTATTGCTGTATTTCGTTGGATAACATTCCATTTTATGCTTTCATCTATGCTTATAAACAAAGATGGCCTGTAGCTTTATTTTTTATTGTCCTTTTTTCATTTTGCTATCAGAGATCAGAATAGTCTCATCTGAGTAGCTTTCCAACTTTTTCTATACTCTGAAACAATTTGCACAATAAGAGTTAACTGTTTCTTGAAACTTTTCTACATTCACATATAAAGTGATGTGTCTCCTGGACTTTCAGGGGTCATACTTTGAACCCACCTTCTTATACTGGGGTATTATTCAAGCTTTCTGGTGTTTCTGGGATCCATTTTGGATATGTTTCCTCTCCAGAAAATTATTCTTTTCTCTTATCTTTTGAAAATTTTGCTGTCAAGTTTCTCCTAAGATTCTCTTTTGAGATTTTAAAAATTCTTTTGTGCACTATTTCATTCCTAGTGGTTTATTTTCCCCTTCTTTCTTATGCTCAGTTATTCCCATGGTGTGTTGCTATCATTAATTTCTTCCAAGAATATTTTTGGTCATCAGTGTTCTGTCTTGTATGTGCTTTCTTTCATTATTTTTGTCTTTATTCTTTGTTATTTTTTTACTCTTACCCCTTCTTTCTCTTCTTCTATTTTGTAGCTTTTTCAATTGAATGTTTAGTTGATATATTTTTAATCACTCTTCCTTTTCCTTTTGGTACAATGAAAGATATGTCTCCTTTAATGCTTTTCACCCTAAACTATATTTTTAAATTTATCTAAATAATTTAAATACATTTAAACAAATTTATTTCACAGAAATTTGTGAAAATCATCATAACTTGATGAATTATGTCAATGAGCCATTCTGATGGGTGTGTAACCAGCACCTGGGTTCAGAATAGACTATTCACATTATTCTAGACACCTCCTCACACCCCCACTCACAAGCTCTCTCTTTCACAAAGGTAACCACTACTCTGATTTCTAACATAGATTACGTTGCCTCCTTTTTATCTTTATATAAATGGAAGCAGAGAATAGGTATTCTTTTGAGTCTGGATAATTTTGCTCAATATTATGTTTATAGAATTATTCTTATATTTTCATGTAGTTCTTGTTTATCTCATTGCTGTATTGTATTCCATTGTATGAATATACTACAATGTACTTATCCTTTCTAATGTTGACTGGCATTTGAGTTGTTTCCAGTGTTTGGCTACTGAAATCATGTTGTTCTGAACATTCTTGGACTTGACTTTCATTGCACAGACATACACATATCCTAGGCATGAATCATAGCACATGGGTAAGTTCAATTTTAGTGCATACTGTCTAAATAGTTTTTCAAAGTGAATGTAACAATTTCCATTCTCCTTACTAGAGTACAAGAATTTCCATTGTTCACAACAACACCATTTCTTGTATTGTCAATCTTATGAAATTTTACCCTTTATTTGAATATGCAATTATAGTCCATGGTGGTGTTTTCTTTGTAGTTCCCTAGTAAATATTTCCAAACATTAGTTTTCAACCTTTCTCTATTCTTTTTTTTTTAGGTTTTGTGTTCAATACTGCCCTGAAGACACTGCATTTGGGATACCAACCCAGGGCTGGGTGATTCACTAGATCTCAAGAGGACAGAGCCAAGTGTCAACCAAGGACATCACAGACTTGCAGGCTCAGCCGGCACCAGTCCTGAGCAAGGCTTCTGCCCAGCGTGGAGTCCCCTGGAGAATCAGCAAGCCTACGAAATATTATCAACTCATTGCATTAAAGTCTACTGCGGGTTCCTGCTGATATAGTCCAACCCATTTTTGAAAAAGTAGTGTTTTCCAGCATCCTCCCCTATCCAGAACATAAATCAAAACTTGGGAGCTTCCTGCTTATTAATGAAAGCTATGAAGTCTAAGTCCAACTGGGCCCAGAACCCAAGTTGTAGAATAATGGTATTTCATCCAACCAAAGAAGAGTTTAATGATTTCGATAAATACGTTGCTTATATGGAATCCCAAGGTGCACACCGAGCAGGCGTGGCGAAGATCATTCCACCCAAGGACTGGAAAGCCAGACAGACCTATGATGATATCAATGACATCTTAATAGCCGCTCCCCTCCAGCAGGTGACTTCTGGGCAGGCAGGTGTGTTTACTCAATACCACAAAAAGAAGAAAGCCATGACCGTGGGTGAGTACCACCACTTAGCAAAGAGTGAAAAATACCGGACTCCAGCACACTTTGATTTTAAGGACCTGGAGCGAAAATATTGGAAAACACGCCTCTATGATTCACCAGTATATGGTGCGGACGTCAGTGGCTCCTTATTCGATCAAAACACGGAGCAGTGGAACCTTGGACACCTGGGAACCATTCAGGACCTGCTGGAGCAGGAGTGCGGAGTGGTCATCGAAGGCGTCAACACCCCCTACCTGTACTTCGGCATGTGGAAGACCGCCTTCGCCTGGCACACGGAGGACATGGACCTTTACAGCATCAACTACCTGCACTTCGGGGAGCCCAAGACGTGGTACGCGGTGCCCCCGGAGCACGGCCGGCGCCTGGAACGCCTGGCCAGGGAGCTGTTCCCGGGCAGCGCGCAGGGCTGTGAGGCCTTCCTGCGGCACAAGGTGGCTCTCATCTCGCCCACGGTCCTCAAGGACAACGGCATCCCCTTCGATCGGGTCACTCAGGAGGCTGGAGAGTTCATCGTGACCTTTCCCTATGGCTACCACTCTGGCTTCAACCATGGCTTCAACTGCGCGGAAGCCATCAATTTCGCCTCCCCGCGCTGGATCGATTATGGCAAAGTGGCCTCGCAGTGCAGCTGCGGGGAGGCCCGGGTCGCCTTCTCCATGGACGCCTTCGTGCGCATCCTGCAACCGGAGCGCTACGAGCTGTGGAAACGCGGGCAGGACCGGACCGTGGTGGACCACACGCAGCCCACGGCGCCGGACAGCCACGTCTTGAACGCCTGGAGGGAGGTCCGCGCGTCCCGGGGAGCAGCTCTCGCCACGAGGCACCCCTTGCACCGGCGCGCTCTGCGCCCCCGTGTGCCTGTAGCCGCGGGAGGTGGGACCCGCCACCGAGTCCCTGTGCGTGCTGTGTCCCGCCGCCCCTCGCCGGCCCGGGGTTCTTGCTCTGCCGCCCAGTTCAGGGATGCGGCCACCAGCACCTCCGGGGAGCCCGGCCCGACCCAGCCGCCGACCCCAGGTCCATCCGCCCCGGATCGCCACCCAGCTGGAAGATGTGGCCCTCGTCGTCGTCCTTGGGAAGAGGGCACTCAGGAGCCAGCTGCTCCCCCCAGGGCTAAGAGGAGGCTTTCGTTAGACACAGATCAGGACCCAGAGGCTCAGCCCCTGCCTGTGGATGCACCCTCGCCGGACAGCGCCGCCCCGCTCAGCCCTGGGCTCCAGCATCCCGCCACGGCTTCTGGCTGTGGTTGTGGCCCCGTCCCCTAAGCCCAGGGGATGCCTTTCTACCCCACTGCTCTTGCGTGGGGATCCTTTGAGACTGGTCATATTTACATTTCAGAGCTTTGGGTATTTGCAGGTCACTAGTCTTGCATGAGAGTGCCTCCTGTGCTGACGCTGGACATGCTGGTTTCCTGGTGTTTACCAAATTCTCCAAAGTTTGTTCTTCCTTCCAGACCCTGGAATCCTTGGACACTGCTAACTCCTGTGTCACAAACTGAGGTTTCATGCACTGGACACTCTAGTGTCTCTGGGAACTAGGTCCTGCTGAGGTCGCCAGAGCCCAATCTACCTCACACTCCCATCCTGTGGGCCAGCTCTGGATGCTGCTGAACTTCTAAAGAACCCTGGGCTTTGATTACCCTCCAGTCTCTCTCCTTTTCCTCTTCCCCCTTCCCTTCCCGCTTTTCTTGCCAAACTAGGCCCTTTTGACTAATTAGGTCAGTAGAGACTCAGATAATAACTGATAAACTTTCTGAGTCTTTGATGTACTGATAATGTGTACTCTGCCAGTATGGTAAGTAGAATGTTAAAATTTGACTTTTAAATATATTAAAGATAACCAGAATGTTAAAATCTGACTTTATTTTTTGTGTTGTTCAGTCAGTCAACTGAGAGGTGGTCGTTTATTCTGCACTTTTCTTAATAATTATATCAAAACATTTCAAGCAAAACTTATTTTTATGAGCTGGTTGCCTTGTGTGATGTTGGTGAGTGAGTTTGGGGTTGATTGTTGGATTCCAGCTGGCTGGCTGGGTTGGGGGATTTGGTTTGCAGCCCGATCTGAAGGATGACTTGGTGGGAATCACCTAGCACTTGGCTGATCCAAGTTGCTAGGAGGGATGAGCAAACATAGGACAAAAAGTGCCAGCATGTGAAAATCTTCTCTCCAAGTCTCCACTGCCTTCTCAATGCTGTATGTATATTTCACATCGTTAAGTCATTGACACATCCCAATAAACCAATCCACAAATAAAGGAACAAGACAATTTCAAGTGGGCATATGTTCTGTGAAGAGATTAAAGGGGACGGGATGCTAGTGCAGAATGGGCAGTGTGGTTCCCGTGGGCAGGGAATACTTCATAGAGCAGGAGACCTTTCTGAGTCCCAAGTGACAAGAAGGAAGGTCCAGAGCTGATTTCCACTTGGATGAAACAACAAGTGTATCAGCCCTAACATAGAGCTTGGTGTTATTGTGTGGATAGAGAGGAAGCTGATTTGTGTCTGGGGCACTGAGAAGGGAGAGGCAGGGTCCAGGGTATGTAGAACCTTGTAGCTCATGTGAAATATTTGAGATTTTTTCAACTTGAAATGAGAAGGCATTGGAAGTTTAAAATAGCACTTGACATGATATAATTTGCATAGTTAACTAATCACCTTAATTGTTCTGTGGACCCCTTGGGGGCAGGAGAAGTAGTTAGAACATCTAAGTAATACAGGTGAGAATTGATGGTTACTGACATAGGCCATAGTGTTGAAAATGCACAGAAGTGGCCAAACTCAGAATAAATTTTGGAAATTGAACATGATAGTTTGGATGCAGAAGGAAACACTTCAGAGAATCAAACCACATCTCTCTTCCCTCCAGCTCTCCCCTACAGAATTTCAGTAAGAATCTGGAATTTGAAGCACCATGTCAGACTACAGGCAGGACTAATGAAAAAGTAAGGCTTCTTTGAAGTTCTTTTTGAGGAGTAGCAAAAGCCCACATCTCATCCCTATCACCATGCAGCTAGGCAACTGTGTGGTAGTATATTCTGTGGAAAACTGAAGCTGAGAGACTGAACTCAGGATCCTCAGTGGAGGATGGCAGTGAGATGCTTGGCTGGAAAGATGATTAAGCCCTGTATTGAGACGGTGGAACCACATGATGGAAGCAGACTGGAATTACTGGGAAGGCAGCAGCCCTGGAGAGCAACTGGACCATAGTAGATCTCATATGAGCAAGGAGTAACTTTCATGTGATAAGGAACTGAGATCTTGAGGGCTTTTGGTCCTTTCATTTAGGTCAGTTGTGGATATGGCAGTGCAGAGAAATAAGGGAACTCTGAAAAGTCTCTATGAAGACAGTATTCTGGCTCATATTGCTATTTTAAATTTTAGAAACTGAAATTTTCCTTGTTATATTTCAGGGATATCACAATCTCTTCCCGGCAGATACACGCTCCAAATAACCTAGGATAACCAAATTGTGGGTTTTGAAGGCCAAGAAACAAAAATAAACTTCAGAAAATATTTCTTCCACTGTACTCCTTATGTATTCCCCCACTTTTATACTTGAAACAAAATCTCCTTTGCCCAACAAAGAGTAGCAATGTTAAAAATACAGTTTAGTTTTACCAGTATACTGGTTCCTAAATTAGTCTTCTTGACCTAAGTAGGCATTTCTCAAAAGAAGATATACAAATGGCCAACAGGCCCATGAAAAGATGCTCAACATCGCTAATTATTAGAGAAATGCAAATCAAAACCACAGAGGGGTATCACCTCACACCTGTCAGAATGGTCATCGTCAAAAAGTCTACAAATAATAAATGCTGGAGAAGGTGTGGATGAAAGGGAACCCTCTTACACTTTCGGTGGGAATGCAAATTGGTTCAGCCACTATGGAAAACTGTATGGAGGTTGCTTAAAAAAACTAAAAATAGGGCTACCATATGATCCAACAGTCCCATTCCTAGGCATATATCCGGAAAAGACGAAAAGTCTAATTCGAAAAGATACATGCACCGCAGTGTTCATAGCAGCCCTATTTACAATAACCAAGACATGGAAACACACCAAGTACCCATCAACAGATGATTGGTTTAAGAAGAAGAGGTATATACATACCGTGGACTATTACTCAGCCACAAAAAGATGAAATATTGCCACTTGCAGCAGCATAGATGGACCTAGAGAATATCATACTAAGTGAAGTAAGCAAGACAGAAAAAGACAAATATATCACTTATATGTGTTATCTAAAAAACAATACAAGTGAATCTATATACAAAACAGAAACAGAGTCACAGACATAGAAAACAAACTTGTGGTTAGCTAAGGGGAAAGGGAGCAGGGGAGGGATAAATTAGGGGTATGGGATTAACAGATACACACGACTGTACAGAAAACAGATAAGCAACAAGGATTTGCACAAAAAATCAAAACAAACAAAAACAAAACCAAAAAAACCCAAGGATTTGCTATATAGCACAGGGAACTGTATTCAATATCTTGTAATAATCTATTATGAAAAATAATCTGAAAAAATATGTATATAACAATCATTTTTCTGTATACCTGCGACTAACACAATATTGCAAATCAACTATACTTCCATTAAAAAAAAATTAGTCTTCTTGAAAGGATCAGGAGCTGGGGGTGGTAATGAAGGGGGTTCATCAAGCAATTGTATTGAAAATTCTATTTTATTTCAAGTCAACCGGCACACTCAATTTGGATACTCAAAATCTGGACCACTCTTCTCAGGAAAACATGCCCAGATCCAGCTGTTCTTCCATGTTCAGTAAGTTGTTGCTATACTTAATCTTGGAAAAGCAAGGGACATTGACAATGACAATTAAATAAAGGCAAGGATAGAGCCACCTTCGTTCTTACTGCCACGATCTCTCCTAGGCCTCTCTCCACTTCTGAGAAATAACAATCACAAGTCCAGTGTATATTCATCAAGTTTGTAGACCAAAGGCTACGAAATCGAAAGTAGTATGTCGTGTGGTTTTAACAACATACCCCCACCATCACCTTTTAAAAAAGTCAATATTACAGTTACAAGATCTAAAGACTTTCCTATCTATAGTCCCTGGTTAGTTCAACAAAGTCCACTAGATCTGTGTAATTTATTTTATTTTATTCGTTCTGCTGCTGATGGACAATAGGGTTATTTGCAAATCTTTGTTATTTCGAACTATGCTTTACAGAGCAGCTTTGTATATAGGATTCCTGGGTTGTATTTATGTTCACTTTTAACTTTTTAGGAAAAGTCAGCTTGCCCTCCAATTTCCACCTCTATTGCCAGTGTGGGAGAGTTTTGGTTTCTCCTTATCTTGACCCACTTTTTTATATTGTCAGACCTAATCAAAATGGGCAGAGAATAGCTTCTCTGATTGCTAGTGATCCTGCACATCTTCTTGTATTTATTGGCCATTTGGATTTCCTCTTTTCTGAATTACCTACTCTAAAGCTCTGCCTACTTTTTTTGGTTTGACTATTTTTTGTTGTTGTTATGTAGAAGTTATATGATATTCAGGATACTAATTCATTGTCTATTTCACGTATGATGACAAACTTCTCCTGGACTGTGAGTTCTTTTAATTTTTCACGTCATAGTATTAGTCAGGGTTCTTCAGAGTAATAGAACCGATAGGAGATATATGTATAGCGCTTATTAGAGGAACTCATTCATTTGGTTATGGAGGCTGAGGAATCCCACGATCTGTCAGGTGGGCCGTCTGCAAGATGGAGAACAGGGAATATGGTTGGGTCTGGGTTCAAAAGCCTGGGAACCAGGAGTGCCCATGTCAGATGTCCCAAAGCAAGAGAAGACGGATGCGTCTGCTCAAGCAGAGAGAGTAAATTCACCCCTACTCTGCTCTTTTGTTGAATTTGGGCTCTCAGTGGTTTGGGGGATCCCACCTGCAGGGGTGAAGGCGCTCTTTACTCAGTCTACTGATGCAAGTGCTAATCTCTTCCCGGAAGAGCCATGCAGAACACACAGAAGTGATGCTTTACCAGCTATCTGGGCATCTCTTAGCCCAGTCTACATGTGACATTAACCATCACAGTCATTAGTTTGGAATCATTTAAATATATCAGACGTTCCCATCATGGTGCTTTTGGTTCTTTAAGCCATTGTTCCACCCTGAGTTCATAAAGACCTTCTTCAATATTTTCTCTTAAAATTCTGTGTTTTATCCATCTGTAATGCACCTCAAATTTATTTATGTAAGTGGTATGAGGTCAAGCTCCAATCCCACCCCCCCCCAAAATAGTGCCAATGCCACTACCACATATTGAATAGCCCATCCTTCCCCATTGGTTTGGTACGCTACCTCCATCATAGGCAGACTCCCACATATCCATGTGTCTGTGTCTGGCCTCTCTATTCTGTACATAGATATATTTGTCCATTGAAGCTCAAATATCACAGTTTGGTAGAGGAGAAGTCACCCCTCTTTGTTCTTCTTTTAAGGAATCATCTTGGAGCTTCTTGCTTGAATACTTCCCTACTTACAAGATCTGTCACCCTGACCAAGTTTCTTAGTATCTCCTTGATGCGGTTTCCTCATATGAGAAATAGGGTTCATAGGATTTCCCTTATACGGTCATTATGAAGATAAGGCGTAAATAAATTATTCTATGCAGAGTGCATTGAACAGTGTCTGGCATTAGATAGTCACCATATATTAGCTATTTTTAATAATATTTGTTCTGTTAGACGTACAGAGAAACTTCTGTGGATCAAAAACAATGAAAAAGAGAGGGAAAAGACAAATCAAAGAGTGAGAACAGATATCGTGTTACTCATACCCAGTAAAGAACTAATAAGCAGAACATATAACTACTACCAAGACAGACAACCCAGCAGAAAAATGGACAAAATACTTGATGAGGCACTTCCTGAAGGAGCACCTCCAATCAGCCAATAATCATCAGAAAAATGGGTTCACCCCTATTAGGAACCAAGTAAATGCAAATCATTATGAGGTACCCCTATGCCCTCACCTGATCGGCTAAAACTAAAAAGGCAGAAAATCACCAAAGATTTGCAAAAGTGAAGGGCGATGAGCACCCTTGCATGCAGCTAGTGCGTAAACTGGTAAAATGTGTTGAAAACATTTGGCAAGTTGCAGTTTACATATTCTATGGCCAGTATACACGTCAGAGAATTTTCAGAGCAACGCTGTTTGTAAGAGGCCAAAAGTGGAAACAACCCAAAGCCCCATCAACAGTAGAAAGTTTATGTGGTTGAATACTTTACAGCCCTGAAACAGAAAAGTCCAGCTGCATGCAACGGCGTAAATGATGAAAAAATACACCAAAAATACACTAAAGTACATAAATACATTTGTGGTTCTTCAAGGTTATATAAAGTTTTCAAGAATGGACAGAGTTTTAATTTTATAATGTTTACCAAAATTACTACGTGAATAGTTAGGATAAGGTCAGTGTAGGAGGCAGAAGGGGCTGTAATCTGGGAAAAAGAGCACAAGTCAGGCAGCCAGTTGCCTGGCAATGTTGCATTTCTTGACCTGGGTAGTGGCTCCACTTCTGTTCACTCTATACTTATTTGTTGAAGTGTACATATATGCTTTACAGATTTCTGTGAACACTATATTTCATAATTGAAAATATTTTTAAAAGTGCTCTAAAAAATTGTCACATAGTGGTTCATAAAATCATTTGGTTTGTAGTGTGTTGTATTGTAGACTGTTTCCAAAATTCAGATTATGTTTCTAATTTTTTTCATTCTAATATTGTTTATTGATGCCTTCTCCTGTTTATTTATTATTTACAATATTATATTTAGTAATACGTAAGTTTTTGGACAGTTTTAGACTTACAAAACATTGAGCACGTGGATCAGGGAGTATTGACCCGACCCCACTCACATGTCCCCCTATTAGTAACTTCTTAATTCCCATGGTATATTGATTACAATTAGTGAACCAATGTCAATATGTTATTGTCTACTAAAGGCTATCATTTGTTCAGATTTCCTTACCTTTTACCCAACGTCCTTTTTCTGTTCAAAGATCTCATCTAAAATATCAAATTACATTTAGTTTTCATGTCTCCTTAGGTTTCTCTTGGCTGTAACAGAGTCTCAGACTTTCCTTGTTTTTGACCGAAAGTTTGTATAGGAACCTGACAGTTTGGGGGAATACTGGTCAGGTATATTGCAGGATGCCCCTCTAGTGGAATTTGATGCTTTTCTTATGATTATCTTGGGTTTCTGTATTTTTTTGGAGGAAGATTACGGAGGGAATTTTATCACATTTCAATCACATCATATCAAGGGCCTATACTATCAAAGTAATTTATGACTTTTTTTTTTTTTTGGCCACGTCTCGCAGTTTGTGGGATCTTAATTCCCTGGCCAGGGATCGAACCTGGGCCCTAGGCAGTGAAAGCACGGAGTCCTAACCACTGGACTGCTGGGGAATTCCCAGTTTATGACTCTTGATGTTGACCTGGTTAAAATGGTGTTTGGCAGAGTCCTCCTCTATAAAATCACTGCCCCTCCCCGACTCCCATCCCCACTTGCCACTCTGCACCTGCTTCTCACACTCAGGGAGCACTCCCTTTAGCAGGGAGGACTAGATAATTTATTAACCAGTTGTTTCTTTATTTTATTTTTTTCATAACAGACTTCTCTTTTATTAATCTTTTATATTTTTGTATGTGGTTGTTTCCCCTTTTGTTTTTTGAATTGTTCTATCATTTTTATCTTTTTCTTCTTTCAAATAATTCTGAGGTATTTTGGTTTAGTTTTTACTAACTACTTGCATACAACATAAAAATCAATAGATTTTTAGCTATTATACGGATATTGTTGTAGATGTTATATGGACATTCATTTTTAAATGAATATGGTTGTGTTCAGTTTTTTGATTATTGACTTTCAATTTTATTTCATGATTGAAATAAAAGATTGATCAAGATGGTACTCAATATGTTGATTCTATGGAATTTTTATTGAGATTTATTATGTGGTCTTACAGTGGTAAATGTTTGTAAATGATTATATGTGTTGAAAAACGTTTTGCTATGTGGTTGCTGCAGGTAATATAATCAAAGTTGTTAAATTTTTGTTTAAACTTTTATAACATTAAATTTTCTTCTGTCCTCATCTATCAGTTTCTGAGAGAACGGTGTTTGAAAAAAAAAAATCTCCCACCATGATTGCAAATATGTCACTTTTACTAATAATTCTCAGTCTTTGTGTTCTATGTCTCAGTGCTGTGTGTCTAGGTGCATAAAGTGCATCACTGTAATCTTTCCCATGAGTTTTTCTTTTTGATAACTATAAGCTATTCTTCTTTTACCTTATAAATACATTCGATATTAATTGCTGCTAGACCAGGTTTCTTTTGTTTAATATTTGCTTGGTTTGACTTTCCCACTCCTTTTATTTTCAACCTCTTAGCTCGCTGTAAGATTGGTTTAAAAAATCAAAAGGGCGCAGACAAAGTGGGCTGACCAAGCAGTGCAATTACCGATGATTGGTGCCGATCAAATTATACCTTTGCCCAGGTAGAAAGCCAGAGCCATCAGGACATGGGTCTGCATTTGGAGGCCAGCTGCCCAGAGAACACTGTCTCTCTCTCTGGGTCCTTGAATATCTCCAACTGGAATCAAGATTTTGTTGGTAGAAGGTAGGTCACTTTATTTCTGTAATTTGTGCTTATGAGCAAAAGACTTCTTTTTCTACCAGAAGTTTTAAAAAATGACACTATTTATGCATATAGAGAGAGAGAGAGAGCGAGAGAGAGGGAACTATACATTGGGATATCCTTTCCTTGAGTCTTTATTTTTAAACTTTTTTCCAACTTGTGAAGTTAATTTTTTTCTTAATATTTTCTTGGTAAAAATCACAAAGATTTTCAGGAAAAAGCACCTCATTGAGTGAACTGAGATCTAATGGGAATGAGAGGGTTTCTAGAACTGGGTAAGGAGTGTGTCAATTGGAAGGGAGTTGAAAATTATGTGGGATCAAATTAGAGATTTTGATTGGATATGAGGGTATTAGAATTGGGGTGGTACTGATTGAATTGAAATTGCTGTGGGACATATATAGCCAGACTTTGAGCACAGCCTGTTTCATTCAGAGGCTGAATCCTTCAAGGAAACCATTTTCTGGGTCCTAGTGTATCATCATTTGGAATTAAGGTGTTAGACTAGCAGAAGGCAAGCACTTTTTAGGCCTTTTTTTTTTTTTTTTCCTTTAAAGCATAAAGATGAAAAGGATGACATTTTATATCAGAGAGCAACTTTTTTCCCCTGGTAAAATTCTCACTTATTTGTGCATTTAAAGTACAAGCATTGCATGCATATCATTTTTAGATTTCTTCATTGGGGCCATGTATTTCTGTTATTAAAGGAATTAAAACCTTTTTACTGTTTTTTTTTTGAAGATATATTCTCTTTATTATAGTAACTCATCACTATCATATGTGCCTTCTGGGTCACTTTGTTAGTTCATGTTACATTTTTCCACATGTAAATTATTTTTATCATTTTAGATGATGGAGAAGAAAATACGCAGATGTGTATCCATTCAGAAAAATAATTCATAATGCACAGATTATAAGAGCAGACAGAATTGAAATTAAAATTCTTTATAGAATACAGATACAGATTTTCTTTTTTTATTGGAGTATAATTGCTTTAGAATGGTGTGTTCGTTTCTGCTCTATCACAAAGTGAATCAGCTATACATATACATACATCCCCATATCCCTTCCCTCTTGCGTCTCCCTCCCACCCTCCCTATCCCACCCTCCTAGGTGGTCACAAAGCACCGAGCTGATCTCCCTGTGCTATGCGGCTGCTGCCCACTAGCTATCTATTTTACATTTGGTAACGTATATATGTCCATGCCACTCTCTCACTTTGTCCCAGCTTACCCTTCCCCCTCCCCATATCCTCAAGTCCATTCTCTAGTAGGTCTGCATCTTTATTCCCATCTTGCCCCTAGGTTCTTCATGACCATTTTTCTTTTTTTTTTAGATTCCATATATATGTGTTAGCATACGGTATTTGTTTTTCTCTTTCTGACTTACTTCACTCTGTATGACAGTCTCTAGGTCCATCCACCTCACTACAAATAACTCAATTTCATTCCTTTTTATGGCTGAGTAATATTCCATTGTATATATGTGCCACATCTTCTTTATCCATTCATCTGTTGATGGACACTTTGGTTGCTTCCATGTCCTGTGTATTGTAAATAAAGCTGCAATGAACATTTTGGTACATGACTCGTTTTGAATTATGGTTTTCTCAGGGTATATGCCCAGTAGTGGGATTGCTGGGTCGTATGGTAGTTCTATTTTTAGTTTTTTAAGGAACGTCCATACTGTTCTCCATAATGGCTGTATCAATTTACAGTCCCACCAACAGTGCAAGAGGGTTCCCTTTTCTCCACACCCTCTCCAGCATTTATTGCTTGTAGATTTTTTGATGATGGCCATTCTGACCGGTGTGAGATGATATCTCATTGTAGTTTTGATTTACATTTCTCTAATGATTAACGATGTTGAGCATTCTTCATGTGTCTGTTGGCAATCTGTATATCTTCTTTGGAGAAATGTCTATTTAGGTCTTCTGCCCATTTTTGGATTGGGTTGTTTGTTTTTTTAATGTTGAGCTGCATGAGCTGCTTGTAAATTTTGGAGATTAATCCTTTGTCAGTTGCCTCATTTGCAAATATTTTCTCGCATTCTGAGTGAACCCTATATTTCTAATAATTTGTCTATCAATGCAAATTAATGATTAGATTTTAATTAGAATGTTTCAAGTATTTACACATTAAGTATAATGCTTGTTAAGGATGTGTACATTTGTGTTTTGTACTTTTTTCCTGCTTTTGTTTACATAGCCACACTTTCTAGAATGGTAGATTTTTATCTGTGTTCCCTTATTTTATTATAACGTGATTTGCTTGTCCTTTTCTCTCTTTTCTCTTATGTTTTTACACTTTTAGTGGTCTACAAATTGCATTTTGGTTTCAGTCATCATTTCTATTGGGTGTTATGTTTTCTTTTGTAATTGTTTCAGCTTATATCATTGTTTGCCTTTCCCTAATTTATCTTTTGGGTTAAGCCATCCAATTTCTTGAGTTGAGTGCTTAACTCCTTTATTTTCAAGCTTGCTTAATGTCCTTACACTTCAGTTAGATAGTCCTCTTTTTCTGTCTTATGATTTGCCCTAATTTTTTATTTCTAAATTTCAGCTTTATTGCTGTATAATTGACTTAGAAAATTGTAAAATATTCAGTGAACTTTGTACTGATTTGATATACATTTTTAAAGGATTCCCCCCATCGAGTTAATTAAAACAGTTACTTCATATATTTACTTTTTTTGGTAAGAACATTTAAATCCTACCCTTCTAGAAAATTTCAACTATATATCACAGTGTTATCAACTATAATCACCATGGTTAACATTAGCTCCTGAGACATTCTTCACTGTGTACCCTTTTACCCTCCCTTTCCTGCCCTCCCCCGCAACCACTTTTCTACTCTGGTTCTGTAAGTTTTACTTTTTTTTTTTTTTTTGATTCCACATATAAGTGATGCCATGCCATATTTGTCTTTCTCTGTCTTATTTCACTGGGCATAATACCCTCCAAGACCATCCATGTTGTTGCAAAGGACAAAATTTCATTCTTTTTATGGCTGAGTATTATTCCATTGTATATATGTACCACATCTTCTGTAACCATTCAACCATCGCTGGACATGTTCGTTGTTTCCATATATTATCCATTGTGAATAATACCTCAGAGAATGAGGGAGGGCAGATATCTCCTTGATATTCTGTTTTTATTTCCTTTGGATATATACCCAGAAGTGAGACTGCAGCATCATATGTTGCTTATATTTAAAATTTTTGAGGAACTGCCATACTGTTTTCCATAGTATGCACAATAGCTGCACCAGTTTACATGTCTACCAAAAGAGTGTACTTTTTGCCCTTAAATTCAAACTTTGAAATTTTAAGACTGCTATACAATTTTCTTTAACTTGATGTTAAATCAGTTTGTTTTGTTATCCCCTTATTTTCGATATTTTGTACTTTCTGTAGGTTTGGCTTGGAAACTTCCATGAAGAGACTTTCGGCTACAGTGAGGTGAGAAGCCACCCATGCAGTCAAGCCTGGGAATCTGGAGAGGCCTCAGGCACTTATATCCCTAACAGAGGAAACTCACAGAGCTGCAGGCTGAGGCAGGACTTGGCTCAGAGAGCCCTCTCCTCTGGGAAATAGTCTATTTTCCTTGGCTCCAAAATGCTGACAAGAGCGGAGTCCTTCTGGTGGATTGACAAGCCTGGAGAAGATACCACCTCGTTTGTTTAAAAGTTCAAGTCTGAGTTCCTGCCTCTCAGATATATCTAAACTTCTTTAAAAATAAAGAAAGTATAGGGAAGAGGTACTCCCCAGCATTCTCAGGTATCCAAAGCATACCTAAGAAACTGGGACTCCCTTGCTTATTCGATTGCCGCCATGCAGTCTAAGCACTTTGGTAGCCAGAACCCAAGTTGGAAGATTATGATCTTCCACCCAACCATGGAAGAATTTGAAGATTTCAACAAATATATTGTTTACATGGAGTCGCAAGGTGCACACCGAGCTGGCCTAGCCAAGGTAATTCCACCGAAAGGATGGAAAGCCAGACAGACGTACGATGATATCGATGACATCTTAATATCCACTACCTTCCAGCAAGTGACCACTGGAAAGGCAGGTGTGTTTACTCAACACCACAAAAAGAAGAAAGCCATGACCGTGAGCGAGTATCGCCGCTTAACAAACAGTGAGAAACACCAGATTCCACTCTACTCTGATTTTCAGGATCTGGAGCGAAAATATCGGAAAACACGCCTCTATGATTCACCAGTATATGGTGCGGACGTCAGTGGCTCCTTATTCGATCAAAACACGGAGCAGTGGAACCTTGGACACCTGGGAACCATTCAGGACCTGCTGGAGCAGGAGTGCGGAGTGGTCATCGAAGGCGTCAACACCCCCTACCTGTACTTCGCATGTGGAAGACCACCTTCGCCTGGCACACGGAGGACGTGGACCTTTACAGCATCAACTACCTGCACGTCGGGGAGCCCAAGACTTGGTACGCGGTGCCCCCGGAGCACGGCCGACGCCTGGAACGCCTGGCCAGGGAGCTTTTCCCGGGCAGCGCACGGGGCTGTGGGGCCTTCCTGCGGCACAAGGTGGCTCTCATCTCGCCCACGGTCCTCAAGGACAACGGCATCCCCTTCGGTCGGGTCACTCAGGAGGCTGGAGAGTTCATCGTGACGTTTCCCTATGGCTACCACTCTGGCTTCAACTGCGCGGAAGCCATCAATTTCGCCTCCCCGCGCTAGATCGATTATGGCAAAGTGGCCTGGGAATAGGGCTCTGCATGACCTTTGGAAAAATCTGGGTCAGAATAAGGGAGATTTCAGGTGAGCACCCTTAGGAGATTAAAAATCGGTGGCTGGGTGGGGACTCTAAAGGGGACCTATAATTACCAGCTGGGAAGGGAGTTGGGGTTTAGAACAGTAGCAATAAGACCAGAGATTTGTGAGGTACTGAAGCTGTGTGTGTGTGTGTGTTTGTGTGTGTGTGTCTGTGTGTGTGTGTGTGTTGCCTTCTGTTTTCCTGAAGCAATATGGAATGAAGACTTTGTTTTCTTGGAGCAGCAAGGAAGTAGGGAGGTGGGGAGACTTTATCTTCCTTTCCAGCCAGGCTTGGAGATGCAAGAATAAGATGAACGTGGCCATGAAGAGGTGAGGAAGATGGGCCGTGTCTCTGGGATGCACTGCAGAGAAGAAAGGAGACTTGGGGAGGTCTGCATTGTCACCAGACTGTGAGGCCACCTTCCCTGGCCCCTCTCCAGAGCTGCAGAAGCTTTCCTTCCTCATCATGGCAGAGAGGGTGACTCCCAGGAGAACCTGACTCTGTCCACTATGAAATTTTGTCCTTGGTATGGGAAATTCCAGAAAGGCTATTACTCTGGATAGTAATAATGATTCTCTATTCAGTACTCCTTCCCTATCGCCTCCCCTGCAGCCTCTTCTTTTT
This sequence comes from Eschrichtius robustus, assembly GCF_028021215.1. Taxonomy (NCBI): domain Eukaryota; kingdom Metazoa; phylum Chordata; class Mammalia; order Artiodactyla; family Eschrichtiidae; genus Eschrichtius; species Eschrichtius robustus. The sequence continues at coordinate 42,378,647 of NC_090834.1, forward strand.
CTTTTAATGGTGAAGTAAATAAATGTGATGCTGTTGATGTGGTTTTGTGTTTTCCCTCCATCCACAAACTCAGTCCATCCATGGACCCACTCTGTATGCATATGTGCAAAGTTGAATCTGAAGCGTGATGTCTTTCATAAAGCAAACTTTTCTGCAGTCACTGCTTTGACCTTTCCAGCAGTTACTTAGAGGGGACAACTGGACTTCGAGTCAGCAGAAATGGCATTCACACCTGCGCTTTGCTACTTTCTAGTCGTGGGACCTTCAGCAAAAAAATGATTGATTTTCTCTGAGCCAGAATTACAGTGCGAGAGTTTTGTGAAGATACTGGGGATGTAAATGTGACAGGCATGTAGGAGGTGCTCAGTTAATTTGATGTGCATTCATACACTCTGCTGCCTCTAGGGCCAGCCCAAGGCCAAGGACATCCGCTCATATTCCTTCTCTGATGCTCAGTTCTACTGTTGTTTTCCTCACCGCCCCCCCAGGCTTACATGTTACTTTTATTTTACTTAATAGACTTTATTTTTTCAGAGTAGTTCACAACAAAATTAAGTGGAAAATTCAGAGGATTCCCACATACTCCTTCCCAGGCTCCTCCACCAGCATCCACAGCAGAAAGGAACATTTGTTACAATCGATGAACCTGCACTGACACCTCATTATCACCCAGAGTCCGTAGTTGAAGTTATGGTTCACTCTTGGTGTTGTACAGTCTATGGATTTGACCAATGTATAATGACGTGTATCTACACTTATAATACCATACAGAATAGTTTCATTGCCTAAAAATCCTCTGTGCTCTGCCTATTCATCTCCCCCCTCCCCTCCCCCCACAACCCCTGATCATTTTACTGCTTCCATAGTTTTGTTTTACCAAATGACTTCTTTCACGTAATAATATGCCTTTAAGTTTCCTCCAAGTTTAGTGGTTTTATAGCTCATTTCCTTCTGTTGCTGAATAATATTCCATTGTATGGTGTACCACCCTTTATTTATCCACTCACCTGCTGAAGGACATCTTGGATGCTTCCAAGTTTTTCTGCAATTATGAATAAAACTACTATAAACATTTGTGTGCAGGTTTTGGTGTGGATGTAAGTTTTCAGCTCATCTGAGTAAATACCAAAGAGTGCAATTGCTGGATTGTATGGTGAGACTATATTTAGTTTTGTAAGAAACTGCCAATTATTCTTACTGGTAGAAAACTTATCTTTTTTTTTTTTTTTTTTTTTTTTGCTCCTGATCTACCTCATGTTTGCACAAAAGGTCACACATACCCATTTGCAAATTCCACTCCTTGGGGTATTTCTCCTTGTTACACTGTTACAAAGGCAAGGTAAAGATTTCACAATCAGTCAAGAGCCAGAGGACCCAGCCTATTCAGACTCCTGCACCAACTTGTTTAGTAGTCTTTCAACAAATCAGGTTTCGATGGCTCTCCACTTGCCAGTTTAGGCAAAATGAGCTCTTAGCCACATTGCACCTCTGTTAGGGTTTGCACATAATAAGTTCAGATCCGGGCAAACATAATTTGTGCTAACTAAATATTACCTATTATCACTATTACTTAGGACACAAAGTTGTAAGATGAACGTTAGAACCTGTATTTAAACGTAACTTGTAGAGGTTGGAGTTCGGGTCTTGGGACTCCTCTAAGATTTATAAAAGCGTCAGTTACGGATTTGTCTGACTACCTGGCCACAATGAATTATTCATAGAGATTAACCATTACACCAGTTCAGTTTCCGTGTGAGTAAGGATTCCTTTCCAGATATTTAGAAATAACTTCACCATGATATTTATGTCGTTAGATGGTGACCATATATGGGTTTGGTTTTTTTTTTTTTGTTTTTTTTAAATACATTTATTTATTACTTTATTTTTGGCTGCATTGGGTCTTCGTTGCTGCACGTGGGCTTTCTCTAGTTGTGGCGATCGGGGGGCTACTCTTCATTGTGGTGCGCGGGCCTCTCATTGCAGTGGCTTCTCTTGTTGCAGAGCATGGGCTCTAGGCGTGCAGGCTTCAGTAGTTGCAGCATGCAGGCTCACTAGCTGTGGCTCGTGGGCTGTAGAGCGCAGGCTCAGTAGCCGTGGCGCATGGGCTCAGTTGCTCCACGGCAGTGAGATCTTCCCGGACCAGGGCCCGAACCCGTGTCCCCTACATTGGCAGGCAGACTCTCAACTACTGCGCCACCAGGGAAGCCCCATATATAGGTTTTGAAGTTGCTTTTTCCCCCAATGTTTGTGTTACCTTTCATCACTTTAAATAGGAAACCACAAACAGATGCTAGGAATTGGCTACCGAGATAAGTGGAATAGACGCTGATCTGAGTTGAACAGATCCTGGTGAGGAACAGCCCTTGCCCATCCCGCTCTGCTCACCAGCCTCTCAAACTGAAATGCCTCACAAGCTCCTTGTCATTGACCTGCAGTGATTACAGGGTAATAATGAGACCCTTCTCACGGTTCCTCAGCAAGTGGTGGGTGTTAGGGGGATAAGCAATTTCAGGGAGGACAGAGGAAGGGCACAACTGAGCCCTGTTGGACATGGGTAACATGTTGGAGGTGCCACTCTATGAAAATGCAACATTTGTGTGGCCGGGTTTCTGGATTTTTCTAGGATCCTGGCATCCAGTATCCTCGTGCCCTAAATGTTCAGGCCCCTCTACCTAACACAGAGCTACGTCCAGGCCTGTAGACCTCAGAGAGCATCTTTTCTTTGTCCCATCTCTCAGAGAGCCTCTTCTCAAAAGATTCACATGGTGCCTATATATTTCAGGGCCCGTTCACTCACCACTCACTTATTCATTCATTCGTTTATTCAGCACATGTTTACTAAGTACTTACCATGTACCAGGCACTGTTTGCGGAATTGGGGCACAACAGTGAAAAAGGCAAAGTTTCAGTTCTCCTGGATCTTATATTCCCATTATAAAGAGACACATAACAAGTCAAGCAGTCATAAGGGCTAGGAGAAAAAATAAAGCAGAGTAAGGGGTTAGAGAGTGACAGGACTGCTATGTCAGAGAGGGTGGCCTCTTGGGAGTGTGGTCTTCGAGTGTGCCCTGTGGACAAGGGAGTGAGAGCATCATTCTAGGCAGAGGGACAACACATGCAAATACCTGCGGTGGGGGCAGCCTTAAGGTGCTCACAGATTAGCAACGTGGCTGGAGAGCAGGACAGAGGCGGCGGGAGCTGAGGCGGGGGGAAGGCACAATATGTCATAACTCAGTTAATGCAAACTCCTCCCACTGAGTGATCGGGGCCATTGGTGTTTTAGGTGAGCTGGGGATGGAGGAATTTGGGGGCCACAGAGTCTTTGAAAGCACTGATAATTCACAGCCATCCCTGGAAATGGCTCTATCTTTCCTCCCAAAGGCAAATCCTGAGAGCAGAAGGTCTGTAGGTTCTGGTTTCCTGCTGTATCAGCTGACATGTCACGTTTCTGACTCGTATTGAATTAGGTGGGACTTTAACAGACCCAGCAGATCACTGGCATTCACTAAGTTGACAACAGCCATCCCAGCTACTTATGAGCAACTCCAAATCAATGCAGTCAATATTTTGGAATTGTGCTGAGGCCCATATGCAAATAATGTGGAGAGCAGTGAAGGAAGCTCCTCAGGAGACTTCAGGAGAAATTCTCTGGAAAAACAGCTGCCAGGTGAGAGATCAGGTGTCAGAGTTGAACGGGCTATAGATTTAGAATTTGAGGCTATGCACGGGAAATCCTGGATTCAGATAAGGATAATTTTTAGGAAAGAGCTAGGATTAAGAATTTGCAAAGAAAGAGCTCAGGATCCATTCCCTGGGAATGTCAAGCGTCTATTGCATAAGTTTCTTTTTCCTGAGAAACTCCTTAGTAACCAGGTGACCTAACCTCACCTCTCTTGTGGTATATCACCTTGACTGTACTTACACACGACCATCTAGGACCCTGAGAACTTTATTAACCTATAGTTTAGCTCATGGATTGAACCAGATTAATACAGTTGATAATTATCTTTCTTGGCTTTCTCTGTTTAGTGAGGACTCAATGAAAATTGTCGACTAAGTGAATGACTTGAAACCACCAATAGAAATGAAACAAGAGCTAGCATCATAAGAAACACCTAAAATAAATAAATATTTCCTATTATAGCATAATTGCTTCCATGTTAAATGTCTTTTAAAATAAGATATCCAGTTCTAAGGTGGGGGTTGAAATAACTTACAGAGCCAGAGAATAAACTCTGTTTCTCTTATTCCAGTATGAGACCTTCATTCATTGACGCAACAAATATTGTTAAGCCCCATCACCGTGCCAGGCTAGTACTACATGCTAAGGGAACATAATATGAAGTTTATGATCTGCTTGGAGACAGACAGGCAATTAGGCAGTTTCACCACGCCACAGCTTCTTCCCAGCTACCATAACCATAGCCAGGCTCTCCCCCAAACTGCTGGTTTTAGAGCCTCTGAAGAAAGGTATCCTTTACTGGGAACAGTCAGACTCAAGTTCAGGGCCAAAGCCTCTTGGGGCTCTCAGAGCTGTTTCAGTCTGTTCTCGGGCTCATGGCAGCTCTCTTGTTCACTTTTCTCAATCTTACCTGACCAATGGGCACAGGTCACCTTTTTGGGAGAATGATGGCTGCTCCAGGCATTCCTTTCTTACCAGGGCTGCAGGGGGATGGGACTGGCTTTGAATGCCCCCACTGGCTGCTTCACTCTAGGAGTGAGTGTGGCTTATTGTCAAATCCCCCCCTTCGTCCGCCCATGACATTGACATTCCTTGGCTCCTTTAGGGAGCCGGGGCATTTCAATTCCATTTCCTGTGTTCCATTCCATTTTCCCACTATCTGCCCCCTTGCTATGGACCGAATGTGTCCTCCTAAAATTCATATGTTGACACCTTAATCTCCGATTAGGGATTTGCAGGTGGGGCCATTGGGAAGTCTTTAGATCATGAGGGTGGAGCCCTCATGAATGAGATTAATGCCCTTCTGAAAAGAGAGATGATTATTCCCTTCACCGTGTGAGGATGCAGCAAGAAGGTGGCTGTCTGTAAAGCAGGAAGAGAACCCTCACCAAGAAGCTGACCATGCTGGCACCCTAGGCTTGGACTTCCTGCCTCCAGAACTGTGAAAAAACATGTTGTTCAATCCCTCCAGTTTATGGTATCTTGTGATAGCAGCCCAAATGGATAAAGACACCCCCGTAACTGCTTGTCTACAGTTCACACTGGCTACTCTAGGAGAAAGGTAAAAACAAGTAGGCTAGAGGCAGGAAACGTGGTTACCATATTATGAGTGTCTACAATGTGCCAAGAACCGTGACTCCCAATTTGTATACATCGTTCCCTTTTCTTTCCAAGAGCTCAGTCTGTAGAGTCGGGCAGATGGAGATTGGAAGCCCAGCTCTGCCTTTTGCTAGGGCGACGGGCAAGTGACTCGGCACTCCTAGGCCCCTGCTCCTGGGAGAGCCAGCGGGGCCCAGCACACACCCTGTGTCCAAACACCAGGGCTGCGCTCATAAAACCGTGTGACCTCGGCGGGCTGCTTCTGGACATCATAATAACAGTACTCACAGCAATGGGATGGTTGTGAAGCTCAACTGACGTAATATAAGTAAGAGACTTAGAGTAGTAACCAGCTTGAGGTAAAAGCAAGCTATTATTTCACATCTAGTTGAAGATTTTTTTTAAAAAGTGTGATTTCAGCACAGTGTTCGACGAGAAGCACACAACAAAGTCTAGCTATTATTGAAGTTATTATTATTACTTATTTTATATTACTTTAATAATATTATTCATTACTACTATCACATTCAAACTTAGAGGTGACAGACTTGGGGTTGTCCCTGCTAAAGTAGTTGAAAGGAGAATGACAAAGGAAAAAGCTATAGCTTCTTCTTCTTCTTTGTTTTTAACTTTTTATTTTATATTGGAGTATAAGTGATTAACAATGTTGTGTTAGTTTCAGGTGCACAGCAAAGTGATTCAGTTATACATATACCTGTATCTATTCTTTTTCAAATTCTTTTCCCATTTAGGTTGTTAGGTAATATTGAGCAGAGTTCCCTGTGCTATGCAGTAGGTCCTTGTTGGTTATCCATTTTAAACATAGCAGTGTGTACATGTTAATCCCAAACTCCCTAACTATCCCTTCCCACCTTCCCCCCGGTAACTGTAACTTTGTTCTCTAAGTCTGTGTGTCTGTTTCTGTTTTGTAAATATGTTCATATGTAACATTTTTTTTTAGATTCCACATATAAGCAATATCACACAATACTTGTCTTTGTCTGACTTACTTCCCTCAGTATGACAATCTCTAGGTCCATCCATGTTGCTGCAAATGGCATTATTTCATTCTTTTTAATGGCCGAGTAATATTCCATTGTATATATGTACCACATCTTCTTTAGCAATTCCCCTGTCGATGGACATTTAGGTTGCTTCCATGTCTTGGCTATTGTAAACTGTGTTGCAATGAACATTGGGGTGCATGTATCCTTTCAGACCATGTTTTTCTCCGGATATATGCCCAGTACTGTGATTGTGGGATCATAAGGTAGCTCTATTTTTAGTTTTTTAAGGAACCTCCATACTGTTCTCCACAGTGGCTATACCAATTTACTTTCCCACCAACAGTGTAAGAGAATTCCCTTTTCTCCACACCCTCTCCAGCATTTGTTAATTGTGGATTTTTTGATGATAGCCTTTCTGACTGGTGTGATGTCATATCTCACTGCAGTTTTGATTTGCATTTCTCTAATAATTAGCGATGTTGAACATCTTTTCCTGTGCCTCTTGGAAAAGGCTATAGCTTCTTATCACTCAAAGAGTGGCCAGGATCCACAGCTCAGACATCGCCTTTCACTTTCGTGAAGTTCAGGAGCTCAGACTTCGGCCCCAGACCTACGACTCAGAATCTGCATTTTCGACTAGATCCCAGGTGAGTCAGGGGCATGTTCAAGGTGGAGAGGCACCGCTGCAGTGCGCTGGTCCTCAACCCACAGGAATCACATTTGAAACACACTGATGTGTAGACCCTGCCCCCATCCCCTCACCACCCCAAAATTTCGGCTGCATTGGCTGCAGTAAAAATGTTACAACTGCTGTGCAGTCATGGTTGACACCCACCCATCTATCTTTTGGTCCATGGGGAGTTAGGCTGCAGGGGTGGATGGGAGTTTAGTTTCTTCAGCAAGTGCCAGTGAGAGGGTTTGTTTTTTTTTCTCGTCAGGCCCAGTGGAAGGATGGAGGGACACGGAGAGAACACATTCTTCTCTCCCACCCCCGCCATTCCCCGTCTTCATTCCAACTAAGGACACGTGAGAAGGCTCCGTGCAGGCTTCTTGGCCAATGTTTGTTTCTCTGGTTGCGGGTCACAGTGTCCAGGCTGGGCTGGCTGGCAGTCTGTCTGTCAGGCCTGTGTACCTGGGGCTTGGCTTTTGGGCGGTGGGAGTTTGTATTTCCTTGAAATGGGGTTCATCTCCTTCCTTCATCCACTCCTGCCCACTGCTCACAGCACCCAGAGCCTGCTGGCCTTTCCTGTGAGACCCTTGACCCCTGGTAGAAAATTCCCTTTCCCACCCGGCTCAGGCTGGTTATCTAAGTGACTGTTGCTGTGAGGAGGACGGCTCATGCCCCATCGTAAGGCCAAGGACTCTCCTGGGGGACAGTGTACTATTGTTTTGTGGGAATGAGGGTCATGGGGTTGTCATTTTCTGAATTTTCCAGAGAAGCTAACAACTTGGGGTTTTATGGGGAAAAAAAATGTAAATGTTGACAGCTAGTTAACAAAAAACTTCCAAGTTCTGATAGGCAAATAAAACATTTCCACAGCTCAGACTTGCCCCCTGTTCTAAACAGCCCATTGGGATTGCAGAGATTCCACAAGCCATGGAGGCTAATCCAAATGATCTCGCTGGATCTTTGGAGCTGCTAGAAAAGGGGAGACACCCGGCGTCCCCTAAGCCACGTGGCCAAGGGTTTTTAATCCAATGACTTGTTAGTTTGGTAGTCCCTCTGCTGAAGGCACACCTTCCATAGGCCTAAGCATGGCTGTTTCTGACACTCGCCATCTAAGACCTCTGTATGTCCTCCTAGGGGGACAGGGGACCTCTTGGCCTGACCTGGGGCCAGATATAGTAGGAGTTGTGCAGGGCAGTCGTATTTCCCTAGGACAGCAGAACGGAAGGAAAGAAAGGACAGTTTACACTCTCCAATCTTCTCCCTCCCCTCTTTTGTGCCCTCCCTGAATGACAGACAGCCCCAGCGTTAGACACAGCCCCCTTGTTTAATGGTGCCACGTCTCTGCTAGTGACCGAATGTTTCTCCCTCATTATTTTCTTTATACAAGATGACGTGACTTGTGTCTGTTGCTAATATTAGATCTGTAACAGATGCCCTCATTGTTGGGCCCTGGGTCCATGTGGAGCAGATTAATAAAGCAAAGACAAAGGCCTCAAATACTCAGTGACTTGAAGCGCAGAATTTGCTGCAAGGGACAGGGGCCTTACACTGTGTTAGGTAAGGTGAGGGGACAGGCCTGTGAGAGACCAGGAATTGAGACCACAGTCTAAATGCCATTGGAATTGTAGGCAGAGCTCTTGGGGTAAACGGGCAGGGAGCATAAAGCATCAAGAAGAGGCATCTTCATGTGGAGACAAACAGTAATGTGGTTAAAATGACAGGTCATCTAGTCACCACTGGTGGACAAAATTAGGAGACAGGGGAACCAGGTAGCAAGTCTAGGGAGACAGTAGATAGTTCAGTGAACATGGCCAATGTCGTGGTTCTTTTTACTCCTTTCCATTTTTCTCAATAAAGCCTTTTAAGACAGATCAGAGGAGGGTGGTCACCTACCATGTACCTCCTGGGTCTTAGCATGGACCACTGGGACTTTCTTTGCCCCTCCCTCATCTTCTTATTGCACGATAATTTGTGTTTGTGTTTTATCTTTAATTTATTTTATTGAAGTATGTTGACTTATCAATACAATGTTGTGTTAATTTCTGCTGTACAGAAAGGTGATTCAGTTATATATATATACATATATATATATATATATATATACCTTCTTTTTCATATTCTTTTCCATTATGGTTTATCACAGGATATTGAATATAGATCCCTGTGCTATACAGTAGAACCTTGTTGTTGATCCATTCTATACATAATAGTTAGCATCTGCTAATCCCAAACTCCCAATCCACACCCTGTGTTGTGTTTTTCAATATCTGCTGAACATGTTTTTTTTTTTTTTCGATATTTTTATTTCGTTGCCTGAACCTTGACGAAGTTACTGCTGCACAGCGAGGTGGAGATCGCGTCTGACTGTCTCACCTGCTACATGGACCCACACACAGCAGGCTTTGTCCTAATGAGCACTTTCTGCCCACAGTGATCCCAGCGCTAGTGCCTCGGAAGGCTACCTGAGACTTGGTCAAGGCCAGTGGATCAAGGGTTTTTTTGGTCTCTGGAGGGTTGTGTTGCAAAGGTTCTGTGCTATCTTGATTTGGAACTGAACTGTCAAGGTGAATCCTGCAGCTAACCTATTTATAATCTGAGTTTAATCTTTCTGAAAAGAGAACCAGAGCCCTAAAAATACCTGTCTTGTAAATTCCAGATTTTTGTAATTGCATTTTTTTCCCCCAAATGAAAGACTGGCCACCTACCTACAGTGGAACTATATGGAGGAAACAAACTAGCGTTTGTTCAGTTTTGCTATAGGTTAAGTGCTTCACATTGTTTAGTTCATTTCATTCTCATGTCAAAAATGTGAGGTAGGTCTCATTATTCCCATTTTACAAATGAGGGATTTAAGGCTCAGAGAGCTCCAAAAGCTGATAAATGGCAGAGCTTAGATTTAAATCAAAGTCTCCTGATACCCAGACCTCTGCTTTTTCCATTTATCTGCACTTCTGGAGTTCTTTTGCAATTGCCAGATGCTGTCATATTCAGACTAAGACAGACACATATAGACAGAGATAGGACTGAGTGTTTTCCTTAATATATTTTGCAGTGATAAAAATAAACAGCAATTATTTTAAATTCATAAGTGGTTATAATGGAATAGATACTTAGGCAAATAGACTTCTGAAATAAATGTTTAAAGTTCCGTGTTGAAAATCAAGATGACCTGGTAAAAAGCTGAGATTGTGAGTTCCAGGACAGCTGAGACCATGTTTTATACACTCTGTGTCTCCAGCAATTAGCACTGAGCCTAGCCCACAGTGGCGAGGAAGGCACTCAGTGTTTGCTGAATGAATAAATAAGTGTCTCCTCTATCCACATCAATATTTGGAAAAGAAGAGACCATCTACTTAAGTTAGATGGTCCTCCTTCACCCACTGAACAGACTGTTGTCTTCAACATTACTGCCATAGACTGAATGTTTGTCTCCCTCCAAAGTTCATGCGCTGAAACTTAACTGATGGTATTTGGAAGTGGAGCTTTTGGGAGGTGATTAGGTCATGACAGTAGAGCCCTCATGAAAGGGATGAGTGCCTCTAGAAAGAAACCAGAGAGAGCTTGCTTGCCCCTTCTGCCATGTGGGTATACAGCAAAAAGACGGCCATCTATGAACCAGGAAGTTGGTTCTCACCAGACACTGACTCTGCTGGCCCCTGGATCTTTGACTTCCTGGCCTCCAGAACAGTGAGAAATAAATGCTTGTTTCTAAGCCACTATGATATTTTGTTATATCATCCTGAAAGGACTATGAAAATACTGAATAATATTAACAGGAGTTAGGCAAGAGAGCCAAGCCAAGCAGTTTATCCATATCTGGAGAAAGTGGATTTTGGTCACCTTGCTTCATCAGAACCTCCATTTCCTGTTTGTATTATAAAATGACTCAGTGCCTTGGTGATCTATGAACAGCTAGTGAAAATGAAATACTCCTGTGAGTTTTTTTAAAATGTAAATTTACGAAAACTACACTGGTTTCCAAACTTCAACTGAATTTAATACTATTTGCTTTGAAAAGGGATTTCATTTTTTCTCTTGTCAGATAGTTTTTCTGTATAAAATTTTAAATACAGAAAAATAAAACAAAATAGTTCTACTTACCTATCATGCAAAGGCAATTATTTCGCTTTTCTCAGTCTTTTATTATCCTTTGCGTATGTCCACACACTGTGATCATACCATGCATAAGTTTTTTATTCTACTTTTCTAATTATTCTTTCTATTATAAACATATTGATAGAACTTCATTTTCCTTTTTTCCAGCAAAGTAAAATAAACTTTCATAATACAAAGGCAATATATGTTTTTTTCCAGTTAAATAAAACAATACAGATGAAAGATACACAGATTATTCAAAGTGAAGAAAATTTAAAATGTGGAAGTTTAAACAGAATGTTCTGCTTTCTCCCATAGACAGTCGAATACATTTTAAAAGGGAACACGCAATCAGCAAGAAACAAAAGGCCACGGAAGCTCCTTTTGATCCCCTGTCTAAATATGTAACATTCACTCATGTCTGCGTGTCCGCCATCTGAATAAACTCCCTTTGGGGCCCAGAGTTGAGCTGAATTAAAGTTGGTAGGGGAGGCTTAGGAGTTGCTTATAGAAGCAATCTCCAAGGTTCACTAGAGCATCACTGGAAATTTGCGGTATTTTAAAAATGTGTTTATTGCATCTTCTCTTAGGGATAGCGGGGTCTGTAATTGGAAAACAAGACTCTCATTAGTCCCTTGGGGAATGGTAGTCCAATGATCACTATCCTCCTAAGAAGAGCGGTTGGGTAACTTAGGGCTTTGGATTTGTTCCCTGGTGTATGCAGGTTTGGGGTGAGAGCTGGATTTCTGAGCCTCTCTGTCAGAGATCCTACTTCTCTGCTGGGTCTCAGAGTACCAGTCGCTCTAATAAATGATTAGGAAAAGAATGTTGATATAAAGAGGCATCAAATTTTTACCTGTCCAAGGTATCCACATCTCAGTGGGTCTCAGTTATATCACCTTTCTGAGATCTTGGCTAAGATAAAGGGATGGGTACCAGATGCTTCCACCAACTCCAGGCCAAGTATGAAGAGCAGTTTCTCTCTTTCCTGGGAAATGGGTCAGTCATGTTATCATTTGCCATTGCTATCTTGGACATTTGCTTAAAAATGAGCTATATAGTTTGGCTCTGATGAACTTAGCAGAGCTATATATATTTTATATCTATATCATCTATTAAATATTCATTTAGTACTGTTTATGTGCTATGTATTATTCTAAGCTCTTTGTATCCTGAATATCGTCACATCTAAGATGCCACTGATTATAAGCGGCACCATTATTTTTCATACCACTGAGGCAAATAAACTATGCTATGCTATTGACTGTAAATTGCACCTCAATTTCAGACATGTTAAAATGTGAAAAATGCATGTCTCAGAATCAATGAAACATGGTATATTAATGCATGTTGTCATAATTAAAACAACTCTAGGAGGTAGGTTCTATCCTTATCCTCATTTTGTAGATGAGAAAACTGAGGCATAGAGAGGTTCCACAGTGTGCCCAGGATCACACTGCATTTGCACCCAGACAGTCGAACTCCAGGGCCCAGCTAATAACCACTACACTCTTCTCCCTGCAGATAAGGAAAGCTGAAAAAATAAGGTTTCGAAAAGTTATTTTAAATACTTCTCTGCATGAGGAGAGTCAAAGTTATTCCTGTCTGCAGTTGTCCCCTAACATCTGGACCAATATCCCAAAGCTGAGCAATCCGGAAGTGCTCAGGAGTTCTATGGAGCATATGTCTGTTTTAGTGCAAGCCAATGGGGTGAGAGGGCGCCTGTGGACACATGGCTTCTTCTATGAGGACTGCGGTTGTCTACCGTTACTTCTAGACACCATCCAGGGTGTAGCTTTGCTAGAAAGAAGACAGTTCTGTCCACAGTTTCAGGACCGCGTGATTCAGCCTCCTGTTGTCTTGGGTGTCAACCACCACTTTGGACTCTGAGGCCTTCTGCTTCTCACTTGAGGGTTGAGCCTGGTATGCTTTCTTAGGTTTAGTCATGATTAGGAAAATAAATCAGGCATCCTCACCCAAATAGGAGCTACTCCTCAGCCTCCTTGCCTCTCCTCATAATCCAAATGGGGTTAATTTCCTCCTTACCTGTCAATTTCATACAAGTGTTTGACAATTAACAGAGAAGAATGACAAAGAAATAGCTTCAGGGACCTAGAAATTTTATCATTATTCTAGTTTACAAGCCACAGTTTCAACGTATCTCATGATTAAGTATGATTTTAACCCATTGCTACTATCTTTCCAGAGCTACTTCTCCCCAGATTAGCTTCAGCGACCCTTCTCTGCCCTCATAGCACATAGCTCTCTTAAAGAGCACTTCTCACACTGTATCGGAACTCCTTGTCTGTCTGTCTGTCTGTCTTCCCTACCTACTTCAAGTTCTGTGGTACAAAGTTCTGTATCTGTCTTGCCCTGGGCTAGAGGTGACACAGCATGAAGTCTACGTTACAGAACTCACTCGTGGCATGAAAGTTCCCCAGCGTTGCCCTTCCCTGTCTAAGGCAGAGCATCAGTTGACTTCTGCTTTCTTTTCTGGTTACCCATGGAGCCCTGCGAGGTGCTGGCATGAGAGAGGGACCAAGTCTAACCTCGTTCCTCCCTGAACACTCGGCATCTAGCCAGTGCTCATGGTAGATGTTTTAAAAACATTTTGAAAATGAATGAATGAACTAGAGCCATGAGACTCCAAATGAAATTTCATGGAAGGGTTTTTTTCCCTTTCTTTTATTCATTTATTTACTCACTGTATTGAATACCTACTGTATAGCAGGCACTATGTTTATGTCTGAGGGGGAAGGTACCAATTAGATACAGGGGAAATACTGGGATTAATAGACACAATCAGGGAATTCCCTGGTGGTCCAGTGATTAGGACTCCGTGCTTCCACTGTAGGGGGACTGGGTTCGATCCCTGGTCAGGGAACTAAGATCCCACAAGCTGCAAAAAAAAAAGGGCACAATCAGAAAGGGCCCTTAACATCACGTAAGGCAGGAGGAGGGCAAGGGGTGACTGAGGACATGCTTGTTAAGGGGATGGATAACTTGAGGAACTAATGTTTAACTGGATTGTGTTTAAAAAAAATAAAGGTAAATGAAAAAGATGAAGGGATGGGATTACAAGGTGAGAATTCCAGGCCAAGGGAAGTATTTTATGATGCAAAGTCTCAGGGACAAGAGAGAGCACTGTCTGTGGTAGAAACTGCAAGAAGTTGAATAGTACTGCTCAGAGCATGGACGGCCAGGTGGCACAGGCCAGAGGTGAGGCCCAAGAGGGAGGGATCAGATCTCAGTGGTTTTGGGGGTCGGGTAGGGAGCAGGGTTTCATCCTAAGGCAAATGGAGAGCGATTGACGGGCTGTAAGACTAGGATGATGTCATCAGATTTATTTTAGGAAGTTACTGCAGCTGCAGAATGGATTGGCGGGGATGAAGGGATGAAAAACTGGGTATGAGAGATGAGGTGGTGAGGGCTGCAGGGCTGGAGAAGGGTCTAGTTTGACTCCTGTCTTCAAACAGCTTGGAACAGAATCAACCAAACCACTGAAATCCAAGTAGAATGTCATTTTATTCCACATCAGCCATTATTCTTCCCCTTCAGGTCTTTGCTGACAGCTATCGACAGATGTTGGATTGGCATGGGTGTGAGTACAGAGGCCTAAGAGGATCTGATTTGAAATCTCGTCCCCAGGAGAAGAGAGTCAGTGGCAAAGAAAAGGGACCAGAGGTGATCAAACGGAGACAGTGAATGATCGCTCATAAAGATGCTGTGAAAGACAGGCTTCCCCTGGAATGAGCTGTCAGTAAAAACTTGAATTAGATCAAGGTACTCCCATGACGTACTGTGTTCTAGAATATTGGGGTGAGGACCTTTGTAATTTGCAAAAGCAAACTCAGTATCATCATATAACTTATCTTTGGAAAGCAGGGAAACAAAAAGAAACTCTCTTCTTTATACTATAAACTAAAAGGAACTAAAGTAGACAAAATCGCCCTGGCTGTGGGATGTGCAAATGTTCTGTCTTATGTGCATGTTGGTCACTGACAAGGGTCTGGGGAAAAACTCGAATTTGCTGAAGGCGGTGGGGGAGTAGTGGCAGAGATAGTTATGCTTATCAAAGGGGGGGCAGGGATCAAGAAAGTTTGAAAAACAGTGAATAAAAATCATATAAATGCTTTAGTCATAAAAACTGAAAATTTATTTTTATATTCTGCATTTTTTCAAACACAACAGAATCCTCAAATTTGACATCTATTACTCCAGATGCTGTGGTAGCCAATGGGACCCAGAGACTAAGAAGGGACCACCCTGTTTCCTGAAGTACAAGATCTAGTAGAGAAGACAGACAGAGGAATGATTAATACCCTTACATGACAAGCAGCATAATAGAGCATGTATAAAGAACATGAGAAAGATAGGGATTGATTTCTAGTTGTTTAATTGTGTTTAGAGTTGACAACATGAATCGACATTGGGGAACATGTATAATCCTAGATAGTAAGATAAATATTAAAAAATCCCATGAAAACCATAATCCTCACAGCCTCCCATGGAGGACATGGCAGAGGTGTACAAGGGTAAGGATGACCTGCCTGAGGGACAAGTACCACATGACCAGTGTCATCAACTCCAGATCAAAGGGGACTCCAAGTCTAGTTGTTACTGTGACATCACACTGTATGTGTCTTGTTTTTTTTTTTTTAATTAAGAAATAAATTTAGGTTTCATTTCAGGGGCCAAACATATTCAGACTTTTCAGGTATTGAAGCCTCCAAGGAATTGGTTCTTAAGCTCCAAAATGTGCTCTTCTGACAATTTCTCTCCTATTTTATAGGCTCACCTCATGGATTTGCTGTGACTTAGAGGAAAGGCCAGGCTTAGGAAGCAGATGGGCCTGGCTCAAATCTGGCTCAGGACTCACTGATTATGCCATCTTGGACAAGCATCTGAATGCTCTGGTCCAGTTCCCCACGTGGCACACTGAGGAAATAAGATTAAATAAGAAGATGTGAGTGAAGGCACCCTAGTAGGCACTCTGCTTCTGGCTCAACCACCACCCCACTCCAAGCTACCATCTCTCATCTGGATCTTATACATGTTTTTCTTCATTCATTCTCGGCCACTCCAGTCTGCCCATTTCTGCCCAGAAAGCAAATGTGATTGTGTCTCCACCATTGAAAGATCAAAAGCCTCAACATGATTTATAGAATATATCTTTCCAAACTGCAGGACATGAGCGATTCGTGGATCATAGAAACAACTTTATGGGTTACCAGCAGCGTATTTTTTAAAGGGGAACAAAATAGAACACAACAGAAATACTAGATTGCAATGGCAATTTTAAGCATAAGGATTATTACATGAAGCTTGCTTTCTCAATATGGGTCCAGGTTTTAGTATTTTCTGAGAGATGAAAGAAGTGCACCTGTGAAACAAAAATAAGACAATGGTGGGGGGCAGGGAAGGAAGCTATATACACTTGAAAAAGCTAAGGGGACAGAAATGAGCTGTTAAAAATTAGAAGTTTGATAGGAGAAATGAAAAAGACAATAGAAGCAGGTTTACAAGATAAAGATGAGAAAAAATTTCAGAAGGTAAAGCACAGTCATAAAGGGATATAAAATTGGAAGAAGAAAAGACACAAAAATTGGAGGTCCGGTCCATGAGGTCTGATATCCAAATACAGGAGTTAATGTAGAGAGGGAAAAACTAGAGGAAGCTGTCAAAGAAGTAACTAAAAAGCTTTCATAAAACTAAAGAACCAGCATTTTGAGACGGAAAAAATTTAAGAGCACTGGGACAAAGAAAAGCTCCTATAAACTATTAGAGAGGAACACAGCACACTAGGACTAGGAATCATATTTACATCTCCCTTATTCCTTGTACCATACTCACAAAACAATAAAAAAAGTTAATAAAACAAACCCAAAACCCCAGTTAGAATTAAAGGTATAATTAAAATCAAAATTAAAAGTACAATTAACCTATAAAAAGGAAAATCCCCATAAGTTAATATTTATCTGTCTCTGGATGGGCAAATAACTTTCTCACTTTCTAAACATAAAGGCCATGAAAGGTATTACAAAGGAAAAGACCGACTCAACATTTTAATATATTAAACGGATATTTATACGAAAAATATTTAAAATTAAAATTAAATATAAATTAAAGAAATGGCAAACTGGGAAAAATCTATGAACAGATTAAACACAGGGTTTAATATGGAAAATATTCACATGAGCAAGTAAAATGTTCATATACTGTGTAAAATATGCAGAATACTCACATAATACATAAAATGTTCATGTAAGTAGATGAGAAAAAACACTAGAACCATATTAGAGAAAAATGGGCAAAGGATATGAAGCAATACAAATGGCTAGTATTCATTGAAGAAAAACAAGTCAATCTTAGTTGTAATCTAAGAAGTATAAATTAAAACTTGAGCTACACTTTTTCACCAAAATTTTTCACAATAATTTTCTTACCAAATTATTAAAGATATTTTTTCAGAGTAACGTTAATGGTGAGGATGAAAAGTGATATGTTTCTGGAAAGTTTTGGCAATACATGTTAAGGATTTTAAATGTTTAAATCTTGCAATGCAGTAATTCCATTTCTAGTTATCTAATCCAAGGAATTTCATTATTTAACTAATATTTTACCAAATATACTGATCTAGGCACTGAAATATAGGATATTTATAAGGGATTATTAATACTTGTGGAAAAGTAAAAAACAAAATAACTGTCCAATAATAGGGGGAAAGTTGAGTCACGTATCTCCATCCAATAGAATTTATTTAGTCATCAAATATGATGTTTATAATTATTTTAAATAAACGGTAAGTAGACTTTCTAACGTGAGAAGAAATTTATTAAACACAGCATTTAGATATTGGCTGTCAGCAGAAACAATGGCTAACGTCGGAGGCATTCTGTCAACAATCCTCATTTGAAAGAATAGCTTTGAAATATGCACGGACCATGAAAGACAAGAAGGCTTTCCTGCTGTCCTGAAATTGCTGAGCAATCTGTACAATAAGCAATCGGGACAATGGCCACAGTGAGAGGACTTATTAAACTTACTTCACTTCTTACCTTCCCCAGTTTAAAACACAGACACACACACACACATACACACATACACCAGGAAAGCTTAGAGGAATTATTTTTGAAAGACTCCTAATTTCCAGAAATCCATCAAGTCTAATCATTCTGATAAAAATACTTTTCTTCAATTGTCAGAATTGTCAAGTTTCCTTAGAGGAAGAATTTCTGTGTTACTGGGGATACCAAGAATAAGGGTAAAATGGAAGAGTAACTGAAATGTAAGGGTACTTATTCTCAACTAGTACCTGTGGCTCCAATTGAAAGGAACATGTAGGCAGTTTCACAGTAAAAGCAACCATCTGAGACCCATAGAGAAGACATTTCCCTGGAGCACTGAAGGATCACCGTAATTGTACCCGGCAAATTCTGAGTTTTCATTTGAGCACAGAGTTACACTTACAGAATCAGAGTGTTTCCTTTGGATGCTCAATATCTGAAGATTAATGTGTATCTAGATTATTTATTTTATATAGATGGTAGTCCGGCCGCATACCTCCTAGGATCCTTAGAAATGTAAAAAGGAAATAATTTAGTTTATAAAACAAATATAGGGGACTTCCCTGGCAGTCCAGTGGTTAGGACTCTGTGCTTCCACTGCAGGGGGACTGGTTTGATCCCTACTCAGGGAACGAAGATCCCACATGCCACGTGGCAAAGCCAACAAAAACAAAAACAAAAACAAATACTCAACTCAAGGCTTGTTTTGGTTGTTTATTAAGAATTCAATAAGAAATGAGGGCCTGTGTGATATTCATAATCAGCATTTTAGGGTTTATTAGGGGAAAGACCCTTAGCATGGTATTTAAATTTTTGACATTAATTTTCCTTGTAAATTGTTTCACTCTTCTCTTTTCATTTCTCTAGAGGAAGTTTTCATATAGAATGAAAATTTTGATTATATATTTATATAGATTTAAATAAAATCATTGTAGAAGAATTATTAAGATTAAAAATTACAGTGAGATGGGGAGATTATCACATGATACAGGTGACATGTACTTGTAGATCCTCAGGGTCTAGCTTGAGTGGTGATAGCTATAAGGAGGAGAGGAAGGCAAGCTGGATCCTTGGGTCCTTATAGAAGGAAGGAGAGCACAGGAAGCCTCCCTGGGGTATACAGGTGTCCCTGGGGCCTCACAGTAGACTGTCGTGGGATCCCCTGACATCACCGACTATAGGTCTAGGGAGAGGGAGATGTAATAGCCAACGGTAACTAGGATACTGTATTCCCATCCTTAGAAAAAATGATTTCTAAAGGAGGAAGTTAATTCAGGAGAGAGATGATCAATTTGTACTAAACAAGTTGGTTTTCAGGGGCTCAGTGGCCAGTCAAGAAGGAAAAGCAAATCAGAAGTGCAGGAGAAAGTCAGTGCTATTAGAGAAAGCTATGGCAATAAATAATATCTTTAAAGAGAGAGAGTGTGATACTAAAGAAAGCCATGAACAGAAAAAGGAGATTGAAAGGGAGAAATAAAAAGAGTTAAAAGAGAGATGAGAATTGAGCTTTGAAATAAGACGGCATTTGTATAGTGGAAAAAGAAGTGGAACCAAGGAGAAAGAAAAGAACCGGAGAAGACTATCAGTACCCTAGAGGTCAGACACATTTTAGGAAGAAGGAGGTGTTCCATCAATCAATGATGTAGAGAGAGAAAGTGTAACCCATGGAGGCGCACTTGGGAGACAGTGTGATGATTGACAGAGATCAATTTCAGTGGAGAAGTGGGGTCAGAATCAGAAGACGAGAGAGATGAGGAAATGTTTTGTAAAGGTAGATAATTTTTGTTTATGTTTTGACATGTTCGGTATTGAAAGGAAGGTAAGAGAAAGAATGTAGCTTAAATCAGGAAACAGACTGATGACTGATGATTTAAGTCTTTACAGAGGTGATAGTGATCATTTAATTGACCATAGTTTTGGAATGCATGGGAGGTGTCAATTTAAGGAGTTGAAATGACAAGATTAGCTCTGGAGAGGGGGAGTATCTGCTCTTCCCCTAAGATAGGAGAGTAGGTAGTAAGATGTGGTGTAACCAAGAGGAGAGAGACTGCAGTGTGCGCAAAATGATTTTAGTTACTTATTTTTTTAATAAAAATGTTTGGAGTGTGCACCATATAGAGTACCAAGATCCCTTGGAAAATTTGATGACGAACAAGACCTACACAAGGCTCTCAAAGTAGTTTTATATGGAAGATAAGACAAGCACAAAAATAACTCTAGAGATTGAGAACACAAGCTATGAAGTTAAATATAAATTTTTCTACACCTCAGTTTCTTCCTCCATAAAATGGGAATACTGAGAGTACCAGCTATGTTTCAAGCATCCCATTCTCTTGCTAGCTTACATTTCCTAGGGTTCTAATAAAAGTATTTCACCTAATGGAGACATTTAGCCCATGAATCGAGCACTGTTTCACTCTCCGTCATTGCCCTCATGTTCTCATTTCCTTTTTTACCCAGGATAAATTTACTGGTCCATCATTTTAATCACTTTCTTATCCCTCCATCCAATCCATCAAGACACTTGTTCCTCTCTCCTTGAGATACACATGGCTGGAAAACCCGAACCCTGATGAAACCTTACTATTTGCTTTCTTCCCATCTTTTGGGTCCCCTTGTCGATGGAGGAAAATTCCACAGAGTCATACAATATGAGTTCAGGAAACACATCAAGACCAAGGCACACATCGGGTCTGCATTTCTTCAGCGTCTACATGGAGAGGTATCCCATGTTGAGGAGGGTTTTGTTCTAGTGGAGGTCCCTTCCCCATTGCTCTTCCTTCATATAGCGCTTTGAAGTCAGCAACCTTATTAGGAAAGGGAGCTTCGGACTGCTTGGGGAATTAAGCGGCCTAGATATCATGCCAGCCATTTACAGGAGCTGTCCGGGAAAGCCAGTAGCCCTGTACAGTTAGGAGGCACCTGGGGACCTTGGGCCCTTTTGGATGCTATAGCCCTCCAGTCACGGAAGGAGTCTAGGCTAGCCTATTGTTCAGGCATCTTAGGATGAACATCTAGGGTCATTTCTGAACAATGCTTCTCCTTCATAACAATCTATCCCCAAGACCCTTGAGTGCTCATCAGGTGTTTCTGGAATAGGAAGAGAGAGATTATTTGACTTCCGCCCAATCTTTAGAGGCTAAGTTAACTGCATTTGTCGCACTCCCTCAAGGATGAGCTAGATTGTCAACCACTTCCCCTCCCCACCATTTATTACCAACAAATTCTATAGAGACCTCGAGATTGTTTCTTTGATCCTTTGACATTAAAGTTGGAAAAGGAGAAGAGTGTATTGATCCTCTCTTACCTACCTTCTGCACATTCCATGGTGCATGAGGCTCCAGGGCAGAGGTACAGAGAGCTACTACCGCTCACTCAAAGGGCCCCTGCCATCAGTATTCGAGTCTGCAGCAAACATTCCTTTGATGCACTCTTACAAAAGCTACCAGCAGGGGTCACAGAGAGCAAGCCCTTCCTTGGCTATTTTTTTGTCCCTGATCCCAGATCCAAAGGAGAAATGTTTTATGTTGAAGCCAAATTGTGCTGACCTCTTTGGGGAGAGGGGTGGTAGAGGATTGGGCCCCAGCCCCAGCTTCCTCTTGTCTTGAATGGAACCTAGATAAGATATAGGGACCTCGGGCACCTCTTGCAGACCATAGGAGATGTGGGGAGTTTCTATTACTTGGAACAATGGCAGGCAAGCTGATCTTTCGAAGTCTTATTGGGGAGACTACAGGGTGAGGAAGATGAAATGCCTTTGTTCTCTAAAGGCATTTGAGCGCTTCCTCACCGATTTCTGTAGCATGGTTTTCTTCTCCTCTCCCTGGTTCTTGTGCTGACCCAATACTAGTGGTGTTTAATGCCCTGACAACTGTGCTAGCTCCTCCCATTCTGGCAGCTTTCCCAGGGAAATCCCTCTGTAACTAAAAGGACCCTGAAATTTGTATAACCTTTAGATCCCATATATTTTCTTGTAAGAAATCTTAAAGGAAAAATTTCAGGCAAAATACCTGTGTTTTGTGGGCTGATAACTTTAAAAAGGAGGCCTTTTAGTAGACAGTTGGAGGAGCCAGTTGGATTCCATTGTGATGCAATCAGGAATGTTGGAGTTACCATGGCACTGATGTGAGTATATCTGGAAGAGATACATGGGTACTGACCATCAGTTCAAGTTTCATTTGGAAATGTTTTGTTGACAGAGTACCTGTTTTCCTGGAAGGAAAATCGTCTCTACTTTTATCCAAAGCAAGACAATCAGAGAAGACTTCCCTGAAAAGGTGATGTTTGGGCTGAGGCTTGAGAGTTGCCTGGGTGCAAAGACCATCAGACAAGAGTATACTGGCCTTTTTTGAGACACAGCCAGGAATGTGTTCGGAATGAGAGAGCAAGGAGCAGGGTAGAAAGGGGTGAGGTCAAGAGGTGATGGTGGGCCAGATCACTTAGGGACTTTTCAGACATTCGGAGGATTCTAAGTGGGGTGGAATAGGTGTGCCTGAAGTTTGAGGGCAGGGGAAAGTGAAAGAGAATATTTGAACGGTGGAAATTAGGGGAGCTTAAGAGGATTAGAAACAGTATTAAGGGAGCACTTGAAATTAGGTTAATGAGATAGTTTGCTTTGGTTATTTTTTTGTTTTCTTATTTGTACACATATATTTTCTGTCCTAAATCATAACTATTACATAGGCTCTTTACAGTTCAAGTTGAACGTGGAGTGTACATGGTGAGATTAATTTTTCACATTGTTTTCAATATGTTTTTTTCTTTTCACACACACACACTGTATTTTATTTTTATAAGGGATAAATAAACTGACACCAAGCATTGTAAATGGATGACCACAACAAAAGCAACAATGATTGCAATTACCCAACACGAAACTCACTCATACTATGTCATAATATTGACATTCAGTCCAGTAATCCTCCACTGTAACAGCTCCTTTACTTTGCAGTGGAAATTGATTTGTATATTTTTTGCCTCTGAGTCCTTGTGGGATTTCTCTTTTTTTTATTCAAACAGAAAGTCACAAAAATTAAATCATCCTCATAAGTTGGCTCAGTCCCACCTAATTAATTTTTTCTTCATCTTGATCTTTTGTCAGCACTTTTATGAATTCATCAGTTTTCCATTAGTGTTCTGAACATGCTTATTCATTCAGTTCAGCAGTATAGTCAGTTACCAGAAACCTGTACTTGTAAGAGTCTTTTCCATGAATTCCTTGAAGATGAGACCCTTTTATAGGAACATTTTTGCAAAAGCATCAGAGAACACCCAGAACTGTCTGTAAATGACAAAAGACTTGAAAATGACCACGGTTAAAGATTGGATGAAAGTTCATAATAATGCAATTGACAAGGAAACATTTTTATTTCTGAGATATACATTTTAAAGTAATAACTAGAATTATGACTTATAACATTAGACCAGAAGATGTAAGATTTCTGGAAATTTCATGTAATGTCTGAAACATTTATATTAACATATTTCCATACAAATAACCCAAAGAAAGTTTAGTATTAGTTGTTTTTTGTTTGTTTGTTTGTTTTTTTATCCTGCAAGTTCTTATTAGTCATCAATTTTATACACATCAGTGCATACATGTCAATCCCAATCGCCCAATTCAGCACACCACCACCCACACCCCACCACAGTTTTCCCCCCTTGGTGTCCATACGTTTGTTCTCTACATCTGTGTCTCAACTTCTGCCCCGCAAACCGGTTCATCTGTACCATTTTTCTAGGTTCCACATACATGCGTTAATATACGATATTTGTTTTTCTCTTTCTGACTTACTTCACTCTGTATGACAGTCTCTAGATCCATCCACGTCTCAACAAATGACTCAATTTCATTCCTGTTTATGGCTGAGTAATATTCCATTGTATATATGTACCACCACTTCTTTATCCATTCATCTGTCGATGGCCATTTAGATTGCTTCCGTGACCTGGTATTGTAAATAGTGCTGCAATGAACATTGGGGTGCATGTGCCTTTTTGAATTATGGTTTACTCTGGGTATATGTCCTGTAGTGGGATTGCTGGATCATATGGTAATTCTATTTTTAGTTTTTTAAGGAATCTCCATACTGTTCTCCACAGTGGCTGTATCTATTTACATTCCCACCAACAGTGCAAGAGGGTTCCCTTTTCTCCACACCCTCTCCAGCATTTGTTGTTTGTAGATGTTCTCATGATGCCCATTCTAACTGGTGTGAGGTGATACCTCATTGCAGTTTTGATTTGCATTTCTCTAATAATTAGTGATGTTGAGCAGATTTCCATGTTGATGCGTCTCTTTTTCCTAACTTTAATGAGAATGTTGCTTTTGTTTCACTGTTAAGAATGATCCTTGCTAGTTTGTACCTTGAAATTCTTTATCTTACCAAACAAGTTTCTCTTGATGCTTTGCAAGTAAGAATTGTAAAATCATGAATGGAGTTTGCATTTCATCAAATGCTTTTTTGGTACCTATAAGATGATGATATTTTTCATTTACTTTGCTAGTATTCTGAATTATATCCTTAAATTTTCCAATGTTGAATCATCCTTGCATTCTATTTGGTCATGATGTATTATTCTTTTATTGTATTGCTGTATTTCGTTGGATAACATTCCATTTTATGCTTTCATCTATGCTTATAAACAAAGATGGCCTGTAGCTTTATTTTTTATTGTCCTTTTTTCATTTTGCTATCAGAGATCAGAATAGTCTCATCTGAGTAGCTTTCCAACTTTTTCTATACTCTGAAACAATTTGCACAATAAGAGTTAACTGTTTCTTGAAACTTTTCTACATTCACATATAAAGTGATGTGTCTCCTGGACTTTCAGGGGTCATACTTTGAACCCACCTTCTTATACTGGGGTATTATTCAAGCTTTCTGGTGTTTCTGGGATCCATTTTGGATATGTTTCCTCTCCAGAAAATTATTCTTTTCTCTTATCTTTTGAAAATTTTGCTGTCAAGTTTCTCCTAAGATTCTCTTTTGAGATTTTAAAAATTCTTTTGTGCACTATTTCATTCCTAGTGGTTTATTTTCCCCTTCTTTCTTATGCTCAGTTATTCCCATGGTGTGTTGCTATCATTAATTTCTTCCAAGAATATTTTTGGTCATCAGTGTTCTGTCTTGTATGTGCTTTCTTTCATTATTTTTGTCTTTATTCTTTGTTATTTTTTTACTCTTACCCCTTCTTTCTCTTCTTCTATTTTGTAGCTTTTTCAATTGAATGTTTAGTTGATATATTTTTAATCACTCTTCCTTTTCCTTTTGGTACAATGAAAGATATGTCTCCTTTAATGCTTTTCACCCTAAACTATATTTTTAAATTTATCTAAATAATTTAAATACATTTAAACAAATTTATTTCACAGAAATTTGTGAAAATCATCATAACTTGATGAATTATGTCAATGAGCCATTCTGATGGGTGTGTAACCAGCACCTGGGTTCAGAATAGACTATTCACATTATTCTAGACACCTCCTCACACCCCCACTCACAAGCTCTCTCTTTCACAAAGGTAACCACTACTCTGATTTCTAACATAGATTACGTTGCCTCCTTTTTATCTTTATATAAATGGAAGCAGAGAATAGGTATTCTTTTGAGTCTGGATAATTTTGCTCAATATTATGTTTATAGAATTATTCTTATATTTTCATGTAGTTCTTGTTTATCTCATTGCTGTATTGTATTCCATTGTATGAATATACTACAATGTACTTATCCTTTCTAATGTTGACTGGCATTTGAGTTGTTTCCAGTGTTTGGCTACTGAAATCATGTTGTTCTGAACATTCTTGGACTTGACTTTCATTGCACAGACATACACATATCCTAGGCATGAATCATAGCACATGGGTAAGTTCAATTTTAGTGCATACTGTCTAAATAGTTTTTCAAAGTGAATGTAACAATTTCCATTCTCCTTACTAGAGTACAAGAATTTCCATTGTTCACAACAACACCATTTCTTGTATTGTCAATCTTATGAAATTTTACCCTTTATTTGAATATGCAATTATAGTCCATGGTGGTGTTTTCTTTGTAGTTCCCTAGTAAATATTTCCAAACATTAGTTTTCAACCTTTCTCTATTCTTTTTTTTTTAGGTTTTGTGTTCAATACTGCCCTGAAGACACTGCATTTGGGATACCAACCCAGGGCTGGGTGATTCACTAGATCTCAAGAGGACAGAGCCAAGTGTCAACCAAGGACATCACAGACTTGCAGGCTCAGCCGGCACCAGTCCTGAGCAAGGCTTCTGCCCAGCGTGGAGTCCCCTGGAGAATCAGCAAGCCTACGAAATATTATCAACTCATTGCATTAAAGTCTACTGCGGGTTCCTGCTGATATAGTCCAACCCATTTTTGAAAAAGTAGTGTTTTCCAGCATCCTCCCCTATCCAGAACATAAATCAAAACTTGGGAGCTTCCTGCTTATTAATGAAAGCTATGAAGTCTAAGTCCAACTGGGCCCAGAACCCAAGTTGTAGAATAATGGTATTTCATCCAACCAAAGAAGAGTTTAATGATTTCGATAAATACGTTGCTTATATGGAATCCCAAGGTGCACACCGAGCAGGCGTGGCGAAGATCATTCCACCCAAGGACTGGAAAGCCAGACAGACCTATGATGATATCAATGACATCTTAATAGCCGCTCCCCTCCAGCAGGTGACTTCTGGGCAGGCAGGTGTGTTTACTCAATACCACAAAAAGAAGAAAGCCATGACCGTGGGTGAGTACCACCACTTAGCAAAGAGTGAAAAATACCGGACTCCAGCACACTTTGATTTTAAGGACCTGGAGCGAAAATATTGGAAAACACGCCTCTATGATTCACCAGTATATGGTGCGGACGTCAGTGGCTCCTTATTCGATCAAAACACGGAGCAGTGGAACCTTGGACACCTGGGAACCATTCAGGACCTGCTGGAGCAGGAGTGCGGAGTGGTCATCGAAGGCGTCAACACCCCCTACCTGTACTTCGGCATGTGGAAGACCGCCTTCGCCTGGCACACGGAGGACATGGACCTTTACAGCATCAACTACCTGCACTTCGGGGAGCCCAAGACGTGGTACGCGGTGCCCCCGGAGCACGGCCGGCGCCTGGAACGCCTGGCCAGGGAGCTGTTCCCGGGCAGCGCGCAGGGCTGTGAGGCCTTCCTGCGGCACAAGGTGGCTCTCATCTCGCCCACGGTCCTCAAGGACAACGGCATCCCCTTCGATCGGGTCACTCAGGAGGCTGGAGAGTTCATCGTGACCTTTCCCTATGGCTACCACTCTGGCTTCAACCATGGCTTCAACTGCGCGGAAGCCATCAATTTCGCCTCCCCGCGCTGGATCGATTATGGCAAAGTGGCCTCGCAGTGCAGCTGCGGGGAGGCCCGGGTCGCCTTCTCCATGGACGCCTTCGTGCGCATCCTGCAACCGGAGCGCTACGAGCTGTGGAAACGCGGGCAGGACCGGACCGTGGTGGACCACACGCAGCCCACGGCGCCGGACAGCCACGTCTTGAACGCCTGGAGGGAGGTCCGCGCGTCCCGGGGAGCAGCTCTCGCCACGAGGCACCCCTTGCACCGGCGCGCTCTGCGCCCCCGTGTGCCTGTAGCCGCGGGAGGTGGGACCCGCCACCGAGTCCCTGTGCGTGCTGTGTCCCGCCGCCCCTCGCCGGCCCGGGGTTCTTGCTCTGCCGCCCAGTTCAGGGATGCGGCCACCAGCACCTCCGGGGAGCCCGGCCCGACCCAGCCGCCGACCCCAGGTCCATCCGCCCCGGATCGCCACCCAGCTGGAAGATGTGGCCCTCGTCGTCGTCCTTGGGAAGAGGGCACTCAGGAGCCAGCTGCTCCCCCCAGGGCTAAGAGGAGGCTTTCGTTAGACACAGATCAGGACCCAGAGGCTCAGCCCCTGCCTGTGGATGCACCCTCGCCGGACAGCGCCGCCCCGCTCAGCCCTGGGCTCCAGCATCCCGCCACGGCTTCTGGCTGTGGTTGTGGCCCCGTCCCCTAAGCCCAGGGGATGCCTTTCTACCCCACTGCTCTTGCGTGGGGATCCTTTGAGACTGGTCATATTTACATTTCAGAGCTTTGGGTATTTGCAGGTCACTAGTCTTGCATGAGAGTGCCTCCTGTGCTGACGCTGGACATGCTGGTTTCCTGGTGTTTACCAAATTCTCCAAAGTTTGTTCTTCCTTCCAGACCCTGGAATCCTTGGACACTGCTAACTCCTGTGTCACAAACTGAGGTTTCATGCACTGGACACTCTAGTGTCTCTGGGAACTAGGTCCTGCTGAGGTCGCCAGAGCCCAATCTACCTCACACTCCCATCCTGTGGGCCAGCTCTGGATGCTGCTGAACTTCTAAAGAACCCTGGGCTTTGATTACCCTCCAGTCTCTCTCCTTTTCCTCTTCCCCCTTCCCTTCCCGCTTTTCTTGCCAAACTAGGCCCTTTTGACTAATTAGGTCAGTAGAGACTCAGATAATAACTGATAAACTTTCTGAGTCTTTGATGTACTGATAATGTGTACTCTGCCAGTATGGTAAGTAGAATGTTAAAATTTGACTTTTAAATATATTAAAGATAACCAGAATGTTAAAATCTGACTTTATTTTTTGTGTTGTTCAGTCAGTCAACTGAGAGGTGGTCGTTTATTCTGCACTTTTCTTAATAATTATATCAAAACATTTCAAGCAAAACTTATTTTTATGAGCTGGTTGCCTTGTGTGATGTTGGTGAGTGAGTTTGGGGTTGATTGTTGGATTCCAGCTGGCTGGCTGGGTTGGGGGATTTGGTTTGCAGCCCGATCTGAAGGATGACTTGGTGGGAATCACCTAGCACTTGGCTGATCCAAGTTGCTAGGAGGGATGAGCAAACATAGGACAAAAAGTGCCAGCATGTGAAAATCTTCTCTCCAAGTCTCCACTGCCTTCTCAATGCTGTATGTATATTTCACATCGTTAAGTCATTGACACATCCCAATAAACCAATCCACAAATAAAGGAACAAGACAATTTCAAGTGGGCATATGTTCTGTGAAGAGATTAAAGGGGACGGGATGCTAGTGCAGAATGGGCAGTGTGGTTCCGGTGGGCAGGGAATACTTCATAGAGCAGGAGACCTTTCTGAGTCCCAAGTGACAAGAAGGAAGGTCCAGAGCTGATTTCCACTTGGATGAAACAACAAGTGTATCAGCCCTAACATAGAGCTTGGTGTTATTGTGTGGATAGAGAGGAAGCTGATTTGTGTCTGGGGCACTGAGAAGGGAGAGGCAGGGTCCAGGGTATGTAGAACCTTGTAGCTCATGTGAAATATTTGAGATTTTTTCAACTTGAAATGAGAAGGCATTGGAAGTTTAAAATAGCACTTGACATGATATAATTTGCA
This sequence comes from Eschrichtius robustus, assembly GCF_028021215.1. Classification (NCBI taxonomy): domain Eukaryota; kingdom Metazoa; phylum Chordata; class Mammalia; order Artiodactyla; family Eschrichtiidae; genus Eschrichtius; species Eschrichtius robustus. The sequence goes on from NC_090834.1 coordinate 42,408,155, forward strand.
TAGTTAACTAATCACCTTAATTGTTCTGTGGACCCCTTGGGGGCAGGAGAAGTAGTTAGAACATCTAAGTAATACAGGTGAGAATTGATGGTTACTGACATAGGCCATAGTGTTGAAAATGCACAGAAGTGGCCAAACTCAGAATAAATTTTGGAAATTGAACATGATAGTTTGGATGCAGAAGGAAACACTTCAGAGAATCAAACCACATCTCTCTTCCCTCCAGCTCTCCCCTACAGAATTTCAGTAAGAATCTGGAATTTGAAGCACCATGTAAAAGTAACGGCAGCAGTAATGAAAAAGAAAGGTTTGTTTAAAGTTCTGATTGAGGAGTAGCAAAAGCCCACATCTCATCCCTATCACCATGCAGCTAGGCAACTGTGTGGTAGTATATTCTGTGGAAAACTGAAGCTGAGAGACTGAACTCAGACTCCTCAGTGGAGGATGGCAGTGACATGCTTGGCTGGAAAGATTATTAAGCCCTGTATTGAGATGGTGGAACCACATGATGGAAGCAGACTGGAATTACTGGGAAGGCAACAGCCCTGGAGAGCAACTAGACCATAGTAGATCTCATATGAGCAAGGAGTAAACTTTCATGTGATAAGTAACTGATATCTTGAGGGCTTTTGCTCCTTTTATTTAGGTCAGTTGTTGATATGGCAGTGCAGACAAATAAGGGAACTCTGAAAAATCTCTATGAAGACAGTAGCCTGGCTCATATTGCTATTTTAAATTTTAGAATCTGAAATTTTCCTTGTTATATTTCAGGGATATCACAATCTCTTCCTCGCAGAAACACGCTCCAAATAGCCTAGGATAACAAAATTGGGGGTTTTGAAGGCCAAGAAACAAAAATAAATTTCAGAAAATATTTCTTCCACTATACTCCTTATGTTTTCACTCACTTTTATACTTGAAACAAAATTTCCTTTGCCCAATAAAGAGAAGCAATATTAAAAATACAGTTTAGTTTTACCAGTATACTGGTTCCTAAATTAGTCTTCTTGATCTAAGTAGGCATTTCTCAAAAGAAGATATACAAATGGCCAACAGGCCCATGAAAAGATGCTCAACATCGCTAATTATTAGAGAAATGCAAATCAAAACCACAAAGAGGTATCACCTCACACCTGTCAGAATGGCCATCATCAAAAAGTCTACAAATAATAAATGCTGGAGAGGGTGTGGATGAAAGGGAACCCTCTTACACTTTCGGTGGGAATGCAAATTGGTTCAGCCACTATGGAAAACTGTATGGAGTTTGCTTTAAAAAACTAAAAATAGAGCTACCCTATGATCCAACAATCCCATTCCTAGGCGTATATCCGGAAAAGACGAAAACTCTAATTCGAAAAGATACATGCACCCCAGTGTTCACAGCAGCCCTATGTACAATAGCCAAGACATGGAAACAAGCCAAGTGCCCTTCAACAGATGATTGGTTTAAGAAGAAGCGGTATATACATACCATGGAATATTACTCAGCCACAAAAAGATGAAATATTGCCACTTGCAGCAGCATAGATGGACCTAGAGAATATCATACTAAGTGAAGTAAGTAAGACAGAAAAAGACAAATATATCACTTATATGTGTTATCTAAAAAACAATACAAGTGAATCTATATACAAAACAGAAACAGAGTCACAGACATAGAAAACAAACTTGTGGTTAGCTAAGGGGAAAGGGAGCAGGGGAGGGATAAGTTAGGTGTATGGGATTAACAGATACGACTGTACAGAAAACAGATAAGCAACAAAGATTTGCACAAAAAAACAAAACAAACAAAAACAAAACAAAAAAAACCCAAGGATTTGCTATATAGCACAGGGAACTGTATTCAATTTCTTGTAATAACCTATTATGAAAAATAATCTGAAAAAATATGTATATAACAGTCACTTTTCTGTACACCTGCGACTAACACAATATTGCAAATCAACTATACTTCCATTAAAAAAAAAATTAGTCTTCTTGAAAGGATCAGGAGCTGGGTGTGGTAATGAAGGGGGTTCATCAAGCAATTGTATTGAAAATTCTATTTTATTTCAAGTCAATTGACACACTCAATTTGGATACTCAGAATCTGGACCACTCTTCTCAAGAAAAGATGCCCAGATCCAGCTGTTCTTCCATGTCCAGTAAGTTGTTGCTATACTTAATCTTGGAAAAGCAAGGGATATTGACAATGACAATTACATAAAAGCAAGGATAGAGCCACCTTTGTTCTCACTGCCACGATCTACCCTAGGCCTCTCTCCACTTCTGAGAAATAACAATCAGGAGTCCAGTGTATATTCATCAAGTTTGTAGACAAAAGGCTACGATACCGAAAGTAGTATGTTGTGTGGTTTTAACAACTTACCCCCACCATCACCTTTTAAAAAAGTCAATATTACAGTTACAAGATCTAAAGACTTTCCTATCTATAGTCCCTAGTTAGTTCAGCAAAGTCCACTAGATCTGTGTAATTTATTTTATTTTATTCGTTCTGCTGCTGATGGACAATAGGGTTATTTCCAAATCTTTATTCTTTCAAACAATGTTTTACAGAACAGCTTTCTATATAGGATTACTGGGTTATGTTTATGTTCACTTTTAACTTTTTAGGAAAATCCAGCTTGCCCTCCAATTGCCACCTCTATTGGCAGTGTGGGAGAGTTCTGCTTTCTCCATATCTTGACCCACTTTTTTATATTGTCAGACCTAATCAAAATGGGCAGAGAACAGCTTCTCTGATTGCTAGCGATCCTGCACATCTTCTTGTATTTATTGGCCATTTGGATTTCCTCTTTTCTGAATTACCTATTCTAAAGCTCTGCCTACTTTTTTTGGTTTGACTCTTTCTTGTTGTTGTTTTGTAGAAGTTATGTGATATTCAGGATACTAATTCATTGTCTATTTCATGTATGATGACAAACTTCTCCTAGACGGTAATTTCTTTTAATTTTTTACGTCATTGTATTAGTCAGGGTTCTTCAGAGTAATAGAACTGGTAGGAGATATATGTATAGCGCTTATTAGAGGAACTCATTCATTTGGTTATGGAGGCTGAGGAATCCCACGATCTGTCAGGTGGGCCGTCTGCAAGATGGAGAACGGGGAATATGGTTGGGTCTGGGTTCGAAAGCCTGGGAACCAGGAGTGCCCATGTCAGATGTCCCAAAGCAAGAGAAGACGGATGCGTCTGCTCAAGCAGAGAGAGTAAATTCACCCCTACTCTGCTCTTTTGTTGAATATGGGCTCTCAGTGGTTTGGGTGATCCCACCTGCAGTGGTGAAGGCGCTCTTTACTCAGTCTACTGATGCAAGTGCTAATCTCTTCCCGGAAGAGCCATGCAGAACACACAGAAGTGATGCTTTACCAGCTATCTGGGCATCTCTTAGCCCAGTCTACATGTGACATTAACCATCACAGTCATTAGTTTGGAATCATTTAAATATATCAGACGTTCCCATCATGGTCCTTTTGGTTCTTTAAGCCATTGTTCCACCCTGAGTTCATAAAGACATTCTTCAATATTTTCTCTTAAAATTCTGTGTTTTATCCATTTGTAATGCACCTCAAATTTATTTATGTAAGTAGTATGAGGTCAAGCTCCAATTCCACCCCCCCCAAAATAGTGCCAATGCCACTACCACATATTGAATAGCCCATCCTTCCCCATTGGTTTGGTATGCTACCTCCATCATAGGCAGACTCCCACATATCCATGTGTCTGTGTCTGGCCTCTCTATTCTGTATGCAGATACATTTGTCCATTGCAGCTCAAATACCACAGTTCGGTAGAGAAGAAGTCACCCCTCTTTGTTCTTCTTTTAAGGAATCATCTTGGAGATTCTTGTTTGAATAATTCCCTACTTACTAGATCTGTCACCTTGAGCAAGTTTCTTAATATCTCCTTGATGCGGTTTCCTCATATGAGAAATAAGGTTCATAGGATTTCCCTTATAGGGTCATTATGAAGATAAGGCGTAAATAAATTATTCTTTGCAGAGTGCATTGAATAGTGTCTGGCATTAGATAGTCACCATATATTAGCTGTTTTTAATAATATTTGTTCTGTTAGAGGTACAGAGAAACTTCTGTGGATCAAAAAAAATGAAAAAGAGAGGGAAAAGACAAATCAAAGAGTGAGAACAGATATCGTGTTACTCATACCCAGTAAAGAACTAATAAGGAAAACATGTAACTACTACCAAGATAGACAACCCAGCAGAAAAATGGACACAATACTTGATGAGGCACTTCCTGAAGGAGCACCTCCAATCAGCCAATAATCATCAGAAAAATTGGTTCACCCCTATTAGGAACCAAGTAAATGCAAATCATTATGAGGTACCCCTATGCCCTCACCTGATCGGCTAAAACTAAAAAGGCAGAAAATCACCAAAGATTTGCAAAAGTGAAGGGCGATGAGCACCCTTGCATGCAGCTAGTGCGTAAACTGGTAAAATGTGTTGAAAACATTTGGCAAGTTGCAGTTTACATATTCTATGGCCAGTATACACGTCAGAGAATTTTCAGAGCAACGCTGTTTGTAAGAGGCCAAAAGTGGAAACAACCCAAAGCCCCATCAACAGTAGAAAGTTTATATAGTTGAATACTTTACAGCCCTGAAACAGAAAAGTCCAGCTGCATGCAACGGTGTAAATGATGAAAAAATACACCAAAAATACACTAAAGTACATAAATACATTTGTGTTTCTTCAAGGTTATATGAAGTTTTCAAAAATGGACAGAGTTTTAATTTTATACTGTTTACCAAAATTACTACGTGAATAGTTAGGATAAGGTCAGTGTAGGAGGCAGAAGGGGCTGTAATCTGGGAAAAAGAGTACAAGTCAGGCAGCCAGGTGCCTGGCAATGTTGCATTTCTTGACCCGGGTAGTGGCTCCACTTCTTTTCACTCTATAGTTATTTGTTGAAGTGTACATATATGCTTTACAGATTTCTGTGAACACTTTATATTTCATAATTTAAAATATTTTTTAAAGTGCTCTAAAAAACTAAGTCACATAGTGGTTCATAGAATCATTTGGTTTGTAGTGTGTTGTATTGTAGACTGTTTCCAAAACTCAGATTATGTTTCTAATCTTTTTCATTCTAATATTGTTTATTGATGCCTTCTCCTGTTTATTTGTTATCTACAATATTATATTTAGTAATACGTAAGTTTTTGGACAGTTTTAGACTTACAAAACATTGAGCACGTGGATCAGGGAGTGTTGACCCGACCCCACTCACATGTCCCCCTATTAGTAACATCTTACTTCCCATGGTATATTGATTACAATTAATGAACCAATGGCAATATATTGTCTACTAAAGGCTATCATTGGTTCAGATTTCCTCGCCTTTTACCCAACGTCCTTTTTCTGTTCCAAGATCTCATCTAAAATATCAAATTACATTTAGTTTTCATGTCTCCTTAGGTTTCTCTTGGCTGTGACAGATTCTCAGACTTTCCTCGTTTTTGACCAAAAGTTTGTATAGAAACCTGACAGTTTGGGGAAATACTGGTCTGGTATATTGTAGGATGCCCCTCTAGTGGAATTTGATGCTTTTCTTATGATTATCTTGGGTTTCTGTATTTTTTTGGAGGAAGATTACAGAGGGAATTTTATCACATTTTAATCACTTCATATCAAGGACATATACTATCAAAGTAATTTATGACTTTTTTTTTTTGGCCACGTCTCGCAGTTTGTGGGATCTTAGTTCCCTAGCCAGGGATCGAACCTGGGCCCTAAGCAGTGAAAGCTTGGAGTCCTAACCACTGGACTGCTGGGGAATTCCCAGTTTATGACTCTTGATGTTGACCTGGTTAAAATGGTGTTTGGCAGGGTCCTCCTCTATAAAATCACTGCCCCTCCCCGACTCCCATCCCGACTTGCCACTCTTCACCTGCTTCCCACGCTAAGGGAGCACTCCCTTCCTTTAGCAGGGAGGACTATATAATTTATTAACCAGTTCTTTCTTTATTTTATTTTTTACGTAACAGACTTCTATTTTATTAATCATTTATATTTTTGTATATGGTTGTTTCCCTTTTGTTTTTTGAATTGTTCTATCATTTTTATCTTTTTTTTCTGTCAAATAATTCTGATGTATTTTGGTTTAGTTCTTACTAACTACTTGCGTACAACAAAAAATCAATACATTTTTAGCTCTTATATGGAAATTGTTGTAGATGTTATGTGGATATTCATTTTTAAATAAATATGGTTGTGTTCAGTTTTTTGATTACTGACTTTCAATTTTATTTCATGATTGAAATAAAAGATTGATCAAGATGGTACTCAATATGTTGATTCTATGGAATTTTTATTGAGATTTATTATGTGGTCTTACAGTGGTAAATTTTTGTAAATGTTTTATATGCGTTGAAAAACATTTTGCTATGTGGTCGCTGCAGGTAATATAATCAAAGTTGTTAAATTTATTGTTTAAACTTTTGTAACATTAAATTTTCTTCCGTCCTCATCTATCAATTTCTGAGAGAACGGTGTTTGAAAAAAAAAATCTCCCATCATGATTGCAAATATGTCACTTTTACTAATAATTCTCAGTCTTTGTGTTCTATGTCTCAGTGCTGTGTGTCTAGGTGCGTAAAGTGCATCACTGTAATCTTTCCCATGAGTTTTTCTTTTTGATAACTATAGGCTGTCCTTCTTATACCTTATAAATACATTCGATATTAATTGCTGCTAGACCAGGTTTCTTTTGTTTAATATTTGCTTGGTTTGACTTTCCCACTCCTTTTATTTTCAACCTCTTAGCTCGCTGTAAGATTGGTTTAAAAAATCAAAAGGGCGCAGACAAAGTGGGCTGACCAAGCAGAGCAATTAATTACCGTTGATTGGTGCTTATCAAATTATACCTTTGCCAGGTAGAAAGCCAGAGTCATCAGGACATAGGTCTGCATTTGGAGGCCAGCTGCCCAGAGAACACTGTCTCTCTCTCTGGGTCCTTGAATATCTCCAACTGGAATCAGGATTTTGTTGGTAGAAGGTAGGTCACTTTATTTCTGTAATTTGTGCTTATGAGCAAAAAAGTTATTTTCCTACCAGAAGTTTTAAAAAATGACACTATTTATGCATATATAGAGAGAGAGAGCGAGAGAGAGGGAACTATACATTCGGATATCCTTTCCTTGAGTTTTTATTTTTAAACTATTTTCCAACTTAAGTTAATTTTTTCTTAATATTTTCTTGGTAAAAATCACAAAGATTTTCAGGAAAAAGCACCTTATTGAGTGAACTGCGATCTAATGGGAACGAGAGGGTTTCTAGAACTGGGTAAGGAGTGTGTCAATTGGAAGGGACTTGAAAAATATGTGGGATCAAATAAGAGATTTTGATTGGATATGAGAGTATTAGAATTGGGGTGGTACCAATTGAATTGAAATTGCTCTGGGACATATATAGCCAGACGTTGAGCACAGCCTGTTTCATTCAGAGGCTGAATCCTTCAAGGAAACCATTTTCTGGGTCCTAGTGTATCATCATTTGGAATTAAGATTTTAGACTAGCAGAAGGCAAGCACATTTTTGGCCTTTTTTTTTTTTCCTTTAAAGCATAAAGATGAAAAGGATGACATTTTAAATCAGAAAGCAACTTTTTTTCCCTGGTAAAGTTCGCATTTATTTATGCATTTAAAGTACAAGCATTGCACGCATATCATTTTTAGATTTCTTCATTGGGGCCATGTATTTCTGTTATTAAAGGGATTAAAACCTTTTTACTCTTTCACTTTATAATTGCTTGTTAACTGGTGTATGGGATCTATAGATTTTGTATGCTAATCAGTGTCTAGAAACTTGGTTGAACCCTATAATTCTTTTTTTTTTTAAACATCTTTATTGGAGTATAATTGCTTTACAATCGTGTGTTCATTTCTGCTTTATAACAAAGTGAATCAGTTATACATATACATATGTCCCCATATCTATTCCCTCTTGCATCTGCCTCCCTCCCACCCTTCCTATCCCACCCCTCTAGGTGGTCACAAAGCAACGAACTGATCTCCCTGTGCTATGCGGCTGCTTCCCACTAGCTATCTATTTTACTTTTGGTAGCATATATATGTCCATGCCACTCTCTCACTTTGTCCCAGCTTACCCTTCCCCCTCCCCATATCCTCAAGTCCATTCTCAGTACGTCTGCATCTTTATTCCCATCTTGCCCCTAGGTTCTTCATGACCATTTTTCTTTTTTTTTTAGATTCCATATATATGTGTTAGCATACGGTATTTGTTTTTCTCTTTCTGACTTACTTCACTCTGTATGACAGTCTCTAGGTCCATCCACCTCACTACAAATAACTCAATTTCATTCCCTTTTATGGCTGAGTAATATTCCATTGTATATATGTGCCACATCTTCTTTATCCATTCATCTGTTTATGAACACTTCAGTTGCTTCCCTGTCCTGGCTATTGTAAATAGAGCTGCAATGAACATTTTGGTACATGACTCTTTTTGAATTATGGTTTTCTCAGGATATATGCCCGGTAGTGGGATTGCTGGGTCGTATGGTAGTTCTATTTTTAGTTTTTTAAGGAACCTCCATACTGTTCTCCATAGTGGCTGTATCAATTTACATTTCCACCAACAGTACAAGAGGGTTCCCTTTTCTCCACACCCTCTCCAGCATTTATTGTTTGTAGATTTTTTGATGATGGCCATTCTGACCGGTGTGAGATGATATCTTATTGTAGTTTTGATTTGCATTTCTCTAATGATTAACAATGTTGAGCATTCTTTCATGTGTCTGTTGGCAATCTGTATATCTTCTTTGGAGAAATGTTTGTTTAGGTCTTCTGCCCATTTTTGGATTGGGTTGTTTGTTTTTTTAATGTTGAGCTGCATGAGCTGCTTGTAAATATTGGAGATTAATCCTTTGTCAGTTGCTTCATTTGCAACTATTTTCTCGCATTCTGAGTGAACCCTATATTTCTAATAATTTGCCTATCAATGCAAATTAATGATTAGATTTTAAGTAGAATGTTTCAAGTATTTACGCATTAAGGGTAATGCTTGTTAAGGATTTGTACATTTGTGTTCTGTACTTTTTTCCTGCTTTTGTTTACATAGGCACTCTTTCTATAATGGTAGATTGTTATCTGTGTCCCCTATTTTATTATAACATGATTTGCTTGTACTTTTCTCTCTTTTCTCTTATGCTTATGTTTTTACACTTTTAATGGTCTACAAATTGCATTTTGGTTTCTACAGACCAAGAGAACTGCAGACCAATATTACTGATGAACTTAGCTGCAAAAATCCTCAACAAAATACTAACAAACAGAATCTAGCAGCACATTAAAAGGATCATACACCATGATCAAGTGGGGCTTATCCCAGGAATGCAAGGATTCTTCAATATACACAAATCAATCAATGTGATAAACCATATTAACAAACTGAAGGAGAAAAACCATATGATCATCTCAATAGATGCAGAAAAAGCTTTTGACAAAATTCAACTCTCATTTATGATAAAAACCCACCAGAAAGTAGGCATAGAGGGAACTTACCTCAACATAATAAAGGCCATATATGACAAACCCACAGCCAACATCGTTCTCAGTGGTGAAAAACTGAAACCATTTCCACTAAGATCAGGAACAAGACAAGGTTGCCCACTCTCACCACTATTACTCAACATAGTTTTGGAAGTTTTAGCCACAGCAATCAGAGAAGAAAAAGAAATAAAAGGAATCCAAATTGGAAAAGAAGTAAAACTGTCACTGTTTGCAGATGACATGATATTATACACAGAGAATCCCAAAGATGCTACCAGAAAACTACTAGAGCTAATCAATGAATTTGGTAAAGTAGCAGGACATAAAATTAATGCACAGAAATCCCTTGCATTCCTATACACTAATGATGAAAAATCTGGAAGAGAAATTAAGGAAACTCCCATTTACCATTGCAACAAAAAGAATAAAATACCTAGGAATAAACCTACCTAAGGAGGTAAAAGACCTGTACTCAGAAAACTATAAGACACTGATGAAAGAAATTAAAGATGATACAAACAGATGGAGACATATACCATGTTCTTGGATTGGAAGAATCAGCATTGTGAAAATGACTAAATTACCCAAAGCAATCTACAGATTCAATGCAATCCCTATCAAACTACCATTGGCATTTTTCACAGAACTAGAACAAAAAATTTCATAATTTATATGGAAACACAAAAGAGCCCGAAGAGCCAAAGCAATGTTGAGAAAGAAAAACAGAGCTGGAGGAATCAGGCTCCCGGACTTCAGACTATACTACAAAGCTACAGTAATCAAGACAGTATGGTACTGGCACAAAAACAGAAATATAGATCAATGGAACAGGATAGAAAGCCCAGAGATAAACCCACACACGTATGGTCACCTTATCTTTGATAAAGGAGGCAAGAACATACACTGGAGAAAAGACAGCCTTTTCAATAAGTGGTGCTGGGAAAACTGGACAGCTACATGTAAAAGAATGAAATTAGAACACTCCCTAACACCATACACAAAAATTAACTCAAAATGGATTAAAGACCTAAATGTAAGGCCAGACACTATAAAACTCTTAGAGGAAAACATAGGCAGAACACTTTATGACATACATCACAGCAAGATCCTTTTTAACCCACCTTCTAGAGAAATGGAAATAAAAACAAAAATAAACAAATGGGACCTAGTGAAACTTAAAAACTTTTGCACAGCAAAGGAAACCATAAATAAGACGAAAAGACAACCCTCAGAATGAGAGAAAATAGTTGCAAATGAAGCAACTGACAAAGGATTAATCTCCAAAATATACAGGCCGCTCATGCAGCTCAATATCAAAAAAACAAAAAACCCAATCCAAAAATGTGCAGAAGATCTAAATAGACATTTCTCCATAGAAGATATACAGATTGCCAACAAACACATGAAAGGATGCTCAACATCACTAATGATTAGAGAAATGCAAATCAAAACTACAATGAGGTATCACCTCACAACCGTCAGAATGGCCATCATCAAAATATCTACAAACAATAAATGCTGGAGAGGGTGTGGAGAAAAGGGAACCCTTTGCACTCTTGGTGGGATAAATTGATACAGCTACTATGGAGAATAGTATGTAGCTTCCTTAAAAAACTAGAAATAGAACTACCATACGACCCAGCAATCCCACTACTGGGCATATACCCTGAGAAAACCGTAATTCAAAATGAGTCATGTACCACAATGTTCATTGCAGCTCTATTTACAATAGCCAGGACATGGAAGCAACCTAAGTGTCCATCGACAGATGAATGGATAAAGAAGATGTGGCACATATCTACAACGGAATATTACTCAGCCATAAAAAGAAATGAAATTAAGTTATTTGTAGTGAGGTGGATGGACCTAGAGACTGTCATACAGAGTGAAGTAAGTCAGAAAGAGAAAAACAAATACCGTATGCTAACACATATATATATATATAAAAAAGGGGGGGTTCTGAAGAACCTAGTGTCAGTACAGGAATAAAGACACAGACATAGAGAACGGACTTGAGGATATGGGGAGGGGGAAGGGTAAGCTAGGATGAAGTGAGAGAGTGACATGGACATATATACACTACCAAATGTAAAATAGACAGCTAGTGGGAAGCAGCCACATAGCACAGGGAGATCAGCTTGGTGCTTTGTGTCCACCGAGAGGCGTGGGATAGAGAGGGTGGGAGGGAGATGAAGAGGGAGGAGATATGGGGATATATGTTTATGTATAGCTGATTTACTTGGTTATACAGCAGAAACTAACACGCCGTTGTAAAGCAATTATACTCCAATAAAGATGTTAAAAAAAAATGGATGTGTTCACTCTGCAGAATTAATTGATTTATGCACTTTTGTAGAGGTTTGCTATACTTCTACAAAGTTATACAAAAATTAAGCATATTTTAGTTAGGAAAAAATTAGTCTGAAAATATTTTTACTCAGAAAAACGCAATGTGGTTTAGTTTGATCAAATAATAAAGAATCATGCAATTATTGTTTTTCTTTTATCTCCAATACCAAAAACCTTGGAGATAATTTAATTGTTAATTGTGGTAACTCTATTAACTTAGGTGGTATATTTCCTTCTTTCTCCTAAATGGCTTTTGGTTTTCTATTTCCAATTAGTGCATGCATGCCACTAATTATACACCATCTCAAATCTTCTTGGGAGTAAATATTGATAAAAGTAAGTATAAAATGTACTGTTTTATCCATGAATTGTGGTTACCACTTTTTTATTTTTTTATTCCAAAAAACTAAAAATGAACAACAAAAACATAGTGGCTTATCCTTTTTCATTTTAGTTAAATGAAAAAGACCAAAATATCCACTAGATGGAGGCAAAATCCAAGACTAAATTTTTCTGGTAATAAGTTAAAAATTATTTTTAATGTAAAAACATGAAGTCTTTATCAAAGAAATAAAATTTAATATATTGCCAAAGTTTATATATTACTTTGTGTTACTTAATGGTACATCAGTCAAAATCTGAGTGGATAAATTTTACATTCTGTATTTAAGTCTAGAGACATCAAACACGTCTCCAGAAGTCATCTCAGTCTTTCTTCTGCTTAGTAATAAGGCAGTTAAATAAACAATGGGATATTTAATGTTATTGTTTATTCTTCAGAGAAGTAGATGCTATAAACACTTTGGTATGCTATTCTAGATTCTAACAGTCCTCGCTTAAATTATTTTAAAAGCCAACAGAATCCTTCTTATTCTAAGTAAACCATCTTCTCAAATTTGTTGAATGCTGTCAAATAGACTAATTATTTTAGGGCAAATATTTTGTTTACTACTGTATCATTTAATGGAGAAACTTCTCCTTGCAATTACAAAGGGCTTTTTGCTCGGAATTTTAAAAATTCCAGTGAATTGGCGAAATGTATATTTTTTGGATAACTCATAAGACTTTGCAGGTCCCCAGGAAGATATACCCCTAGAATTTGGGGAGGAGGTCCTCATATTCCTCATTGCTAGTGAAAATAACAAAAGGATGAAATTAGTCATCTCTGGCTGACTACTTTTAAAAATCAACCTTAAGTATAACTTATGCATAAAATCTGCATTCCAGGGACTTCCCTGGTGGTGCAGTGGTTAAGAATCCGCCTGCCAGTGCAGGGGACATGGGTTCAAGCCCTGGTCCAGGAAGATCCCACATGCCGCAGAGCAACTAAGCCAGTGCGCCACAACTACTGAGCCTGCACTCCAGAGCCCGTGAGCCACAACTACTGAGCCCGTGTGCCACAACTACTGAAGCCCGCGCCCCTAGAGCCAGTGCTCTGCAGCAAGAGAAGCCACCGCAGTGAGAAGCCCACGCACTGCAACAAAGAGTAGTCCCTGCTTGCAGCAATGAAGACCCAATGCAGCCCCCCAAAAAATTAATTTAAAAAACCTGCATTCCATTTAAAGTATAGAATTCAACGACTTTGGACAGCTTTATATACCTGCAAAACCACCACCACAATCAAGATACAGAACATTTCCACCACTTTCAAGAGACTATTCCTGACCCTTTGCAATCAAACTTCTGTCTCTCACCAGGCAACCACTGCTCTGAGGTATATAAATTAGTTAATTTTTTGCCCAAATGGCTATTCAGTTTTTCCAGCACTAATTCTTTAAGAGAACTTCCCATTGCATTCCTCAGAATCTTTGTCAAAAATCAAGTGATTAGTGTATATCTGGATCTATTTCTAGACTCTGTTCTATTGTTTTATATTTCTATCCACCAATACCATACTGTCTTGATACTGCTCTTTCATAACTTTTTTTTTTGGCCGTGCTGCGCGGCATGAGGGATCTTAGTTCCCCAACCAGGGATCAAACAGGTGCCCCCTGCAGTGGAAGCTCAGAGTCTTAACCACTGGACTGCCAGGGAAGTCCCTGCTTTTTATAATTTTGAAATTAGGTTGTATAAATCCCCCAACTTTTTTTTTTAATTGCTTTGGCTGTTTGCTCGTTTCCGCAGCACATATACCTGCCACCTATCAAGCTTTGGCTCTTATGATTTTCAACTAATGGAATTTTTGCCTATTTATGTTTTCATGCCACAAAATGCAACTTCCTCCTAATGACAGTGATTTCTGTGTCCTCAAACACTACAATAAATAAACTACATAAAAATAATATTAAAGAAAATGGAATTTTTGTTGTTATGATTATTTGATAGCCTAACTGGTGTTACCTAGATATTAACATTCATAGGTGAAAATCTATAACATTTGAACAAAGCTTTCTGGAAACAGTTCAAAGAAAATAAACTAAATGTGCACCAAGCAATGTCTTCTTTAATCAACTTTACAAATAGATATCGGATCAAAGGTGGTGGAATCACAAAGACAGGTTTGAAAGTTATCTCCCACTCTCACTGACTGCATGACAATTAACCTCCATAAGCCCACTTTCCTGTTTATACAATGACATCTTATATCATAGGGTTACTGTGAAGCTCACATAAGATAATGTATGTGAGCATCTACAGCACAGCTGGCACCCAATAAACAGGTGTTAGCTATTATCACAGTGGTTCAGGGTAGCACATTTTGGATATATAAAAACTTTCATAAAGAAGATCAGATGAGACTATTCCATTTGTGCATTACATAAAAAATGACTGGGGAAGGCTGATAAACAGATACAGAATTTTTTTTTTTTTTTTTTTTTTTTTTTTTTACATTATGACTTTGATATATTTTACCTTGGGATTCATTTTTAAAGTGAAAGTCATCTCTGTTGGTTCGGGATCTCACGAGTTTCCTGGGCGAAATCTAAGATTGGCCCCCACGCATGGAGGATGAGGAGAGACCAAAGAAAGAGGCAGACAGCTCCAGCTCAATAGGTGGCAGGTTTAATAAGCAAGGGAACTTATATAGGAAGCTTGTCTACAGAGGTTGCAAGATGAATAGATCTCCATACCTGCCTGCCAGAATCTTAAAATTTTACATAGAGGCCTTAACTGGGTTCAGTCATGTATTCAGTCCAGATGGTCTCAACAACACATTGCTCTCTCAAGGTCACGTCCTTGAAAGGGCTCCCATGGTGGGAACAGTAGGAAGAACATACATTCCAAGGACAAGAGAGGGGGTGAAGAGCTTTCATTGCCCGGGTCCACATCCTCTCGATGACCTCCTCCAACAATTGCCAAAATAAATTATACTGCATGATTTTTATATTTAATAACAAACTAAAAGAGTTCTAGATTGGTAATGATATTAAGAGATTGTCTTCTATTTCCACAGTTATTGACACTTGGAAGCTGCCAGCTCCCTCCCCATTTCCCTCTTCTCTACAGAGGAGGTTGGCTTCTCTTAACACAATTTCTTTTAGATGGGAAAAGATTGTGCATCAATTTCATTGCATTTTACCCAAGAATGCAATAAAAATTTTACATTTATAATGGTGCAACCTATTAAAAATCAGGCTTTGTTTATGATCTCCCTTAATACCCAGAAGTTAGAATTTCTCTAAATTCTCTAGAATTTCTCATCTCAGTTAAGGGATAAATTTCCTAGAGGCCAAATCTGGGAACAGGAGTGAGTTGTTCTGACACATGAAACTCAGTATGAAAGAGTTCTCTTTTTCTAATTGTATGTTTTAACCCAATTTTTGAAAGTGTTTGAAAGATCTCATTAACAAAATACTAAACATTTCAAATAGAATCAACGATTATCTAATTTTTGAATGTATGCTGATGAATATTTGGAATGCCTAAACAAAATCTAAGGAAAACACACAATATGAATAAAATTTACCCGTATGCTAATAAAACAGCTCTGTGACTAGCCAAATTCTGAAATCTCCTGCCTTAGAGACTTCTGATGACATACAGCAGGAAACACTTGGCAATGTCTGGAGACATTTTTGATGGCCACAACTGGGAAGGGGGGAGGGGGAGAGGGAGGGGGAGGTGCTGCTGTCATCTAGTGAGTAGAGCCAAGAATGCTGCTAAACACCGGATAATACACAGGATGCCCCCCAAAACACAGAATTATCTGGCCCCAATGTCAATAGAGTGAGGAACCGTGACACACAATTACTTTTCTAGGTGGACTCCAGAACCACTTCATTGTCCAAGGGTGCAGACTGAAATCAAAAGAATGGATGAAAGGATCCTAATACCCTTTTCTTCCTTTTGATTCTTCTTGAAAGCTTTGCATATCTTCAAATAAGAAATACACAAAAGCACATGGAAGCAAATCTGAACTCGAGTGCTTTTTCTAGTACGTGTCATGAAGGATCTGATTTGTATATTAAATCTTAATATTTTTACAGCAGAGCTATTTCTTGCTCCTAGATTTGGTTCCTTTAATTGGGATATATTTTCTTCATGAGTTATTATATTTGGGTTTAGAAAAACCTTATAGACACCTGATTTTTTAATAATGGCAGGCTCACCTTTTTTTTTTTTTTTTATTGCTAAAAATTGCCTTGTTTAAGCAGCTGTGTCTGGAAAAGGAACTCCAATGACTACACAGGAGACAGTGCATCTTATGAACTCACATTAATTCTCCAATGATGTTTTCCTAATTTTCAAGTACTGTCTAGCAGAGATGAAATGTTGAATATATTATAATAGAAAGGGAAGGGACAAAACAAATTAGGTAGTAGTTTGCTTTTAGATTTTATAAGCTATTTCTTTCATTAAGCACATTTTCAGGCCTACAAATTTCTGCAACTCTGAGATCCACTGGCAGATGGGTCCATGTCATTAAATTCATGGTGACCACTATTAGATGTTCCTGAGTTTCAATTGAATAATTATAGTGATAAAGCAAATATGAGTGTTTTTATATTTTTGTTCCATTTGCTCAGCATTACAAAACCCATCCTGAAAAGGGAAAAAAATTAGGCATGAATTTAAAGAGCCACTCATTTGGTAAGTACCAAGAAGCCGCACACAGAATGAGCAGTAAAACATTGAGTTTCAAGGCCCTGGGTTCACAATGGAAATACATTTTCTGTCAGAATCTCATTTCCTTCAAGTCCTTGTAATTATCTGCTGAAATTCTTTTGCTTTATTTTGCTTATTCCTTGAATTTTTCTTCTGTTGGAGACCTTTGACACCTCACAAGGCCTTTGAAGATGGGGTAGGCATTTTTTCTAGGAGTGGAAGTGTTTGGATTCTTGAAAGAAGCTCCCTGCTGCATATTTTACTAAAAAGTCATGAGAGAGGACTATAGGAATATAAAGGGAGAGCTTTGGGATCTTCAAGGATCCAAATACCTAAAATAGGAAGGGCATTTCTGCTTGAAATGCTGGAGAAAGGAGCCACTCAATAGCATTTTTTGAGTACCTGAATTCTTTGAGTACCTGAGATGTAATGTGGATAGGTAGCCTATCCACATTACATCTCATTTATTCCTTACAAAATTGTAAAAAGATAGATACTATCTCCATCTTACACGTGAGAAAACTGAAGTTATTTACCAAAAGGCACACATAGGTGGCAATCATGATTTGCACCCAGATTTATCTGCCTCAAAGTTCCCTGCTCCTCCTCTTAACCATTCTGGTTTGTCTTCAGGGAATATTTCAGACCTCTAGACCTGCACTGTTCAACAGAGTAGCCACTAGTCAAATGGGGCTAGTCTGAATTGAGATGTGCTGTAAAATACACATGATTTTGAAGACTTACTACAAAAAAAGGTAAAATCTCTCAATTTTTAAAATATTTATGTCATGTTGGAATATTTTGGATGTATTAAATAATATGTATTATTAAAATTAATTTCATCTGTTTTCATTTTAATGTGGCTACTAGAAAAAAACTTAACATTACATATGTGGCTCACATTATGTTTCTACGTGATAGCACTGATCTAGATAATTTCCACTTAGGTTCCCAGAAGTGAAATTGTGGGATTTCAAAGGGAAATTTTCAGGAATTGAGAACGTTAATAGGCTAATTCAATCTTTCTTAGTTTACTGCCTTTGGAACTTAGCAAACATAGATTTTAAATTCCCTTTAGAGAATGCCCTTCATATTGCACAAGTTGAGTGGTCATCTGGTAATCCTACGGAGGGACTAGAGCATCCCATGGTAACTAATTACAGTAAAGCCATCAATGATGCCATCATGGCTGGTACCTCTCAGAGCCAAAGCAGCTCATAAATTCCTAGAGCCATTTTAGGTAGGGTGAAGATGGCATATGTATTCATCAGGAACGGAGAATTGATACAGAGGTTTCATTTTGGTTTGGGCCATAAGTCTCAGAGCAAGTGTTACTTCTCTGGGCCTCTTTTGGTCATGATTTTCTAGCATAGTGGTGGATGTAATAATAGATGCCAATGAACAGAAATAAATGGATGCTGTCACATCTATAGTATAAAAACGCTAAGAAGTCCCATCAATGTGTTAGGTTGTGAGCCAGAAAGCTCCCTGGAGGAGCATATTTAAGATTTATAAAAGCAAAGCCAGCTAACTTCACTGTGGGCCTATGGATTATGATGTGTCCCTTGAACAATGACAAAAAGTCACCTCTTCCTCAAGCATATAAGTTAATCACAATTAAACTTTAGTTATGAAAAACATGGATTTTATTTTTTTAAAAAGTCTTTGGATAAACTCAAGACTAGAGAAAATTTTGTTTGCACACGTAGCTATTCAGCCTTCTTAAAGAAAACTGGAAAGCACAGGTAATACCATTGACCCTTAAAAACAAAGGTTAGGGGTGCTGACCCTCCACGCAATCAAAAACCAAACTTTATCATCGGCCCCCATATCTGCGGTTCTGCATTTGCGGAACCAACTGCATGGGTTGTGTAGTACTGCCTTTAAGTGTACCCACGCAGTTCAAACCAGTGTTGTTCAAGGGTCCACTGAGTAGTCAAAAGCATGATTAGTGCATGTCTTCTGTGGACAGAGGAGTCTACTAAATACTAAGAAGAGTATCAAATCGCTTTGTTATACACCTGAAACATATAAAATTGTATGTCAACTACACTTCAATTAAAGAAGAAAAAAATAATTAAAAAATGAAATTTAAAAAAACACTAAGGAAAGTATAAAGGAAGCAAACAATACAAATTCTGCCCTCAGAGATGGAAGGGATTTCTCTAATATGGAGAATTTGCTCCCTAGCACTGGCTGAGTGTTGAAGCCTGAAAAAAAGGGAGAAGTCACATCTCAGCTTCTTAGAAACAAAGCAGCTCCTTTGGAGCCATACTCAAAGGGAAAACTTACATAAAATCATGGATGCAACTCATTCCCAAGTAAGAAAGAAGCCATGGGATCTGTGACTTTCAGATAACTAGGCAGCCTCGTTTAGCAGTCTAAGGGGGTAGTTGGGGTCTTATTCTACTGTCACTGTCTACCAGCTGTACCTTGTCATTTGGTATCACTAAATTAGGGCAGATTAAACAGAAAGCAACCTCTCACTTTCTGCCAAAACCCTGATATCGAAGATATTGATATTGATACTCTGAAACACAGGCATCTCCTAGCCAGAGATCCAAAATAATTGAAGCACTCCTAAGTCTTAAGATACTGTTTGTCACAAAGATTCAGTTCATATGTTATCTTTAACTTTTCTGAGATGATCCAATTTTGTTCTAACCTAAAAGTTGCCACACATATCTGATTAAATAACATTACTTAGTCTAAGGTGACTGGGTCACATGGGCTAAGTCAAAGGAGACAAACCTTGGTGGACATTTAAAAAATATAACCGAAGAAAAGGGCCATTGGTTTAGTTCCCTTTGCCCAGTGTGTTAGTTCTGGTGTGAAGAAGTTAAGAGAAAACCCCTTTGTTTTAGTCACAGAGGGGTTATGTAGTCAACAGGAAACTGCTACTGGCGAGATGGAGAGAGTACCTGATAAATAAATGTATGCTGGATGAATAAATATGTTATGGATCCAAGGAAGATACACAGGTAAAAAAAGAATTCATGCTTTTTTCTGGTTGTTCAAAACTTTTATTTTTGGAATATTTATATTTATGCTTTTGTCACTATCCACAATGTGGCTTTTAAAAAAGGCCTGAGCCACTTTGTGTTCTCACCCCAATATAATCATCATCCCCTCATTCTTAGAATTCCTTTTCCCTGTCACTTTGTCTTTGTGTGGCTTGTATAAAATGAGGACCCTGGAAAAGAACACTTCCTGTGAACTTGAGAGACTAGATGAGCAGTGCCCAGCTCAGCAGGACCAGGGAGGTAAAACTAGCTGGAGAGCAGATACGTTACGATCTGAACCAAGGTATAGTTGTGCGCATGTCTGAAGGGTCGTGCTGACTCACCAGCAGCATAAGGAATATGCAGGTTGACCAGGGTGAGGTAGGATGGTCCAAAGGATTGTGTGGATTGCAGGAGGGGGCAGTATATAAAATTCGTGGATTAAACACCTAGCTATTTCCTGAAAATGGCCTAGGTTCTAGAAAACAAAGATCTAGGTGTCTTGATTTTTTTTTTTAATTTACAAAGATTCAAGACACTAATATGTTCATTCTTATGGTTTACAATGAAAGCAAATGGCCATGGTGATGCAGAGAAGACAGCTGAACTGCACCAGTATATTAAGACTTTTAAACGAAATTCTGAGTTACCTGACCTTATAAAAATACACATTAATATACTAAATACTGCACAAAGATCTAGGATGGGGGAATATTTAAAAATACATTTCTCTTGGATCAGCACCAAAAATATCATTAGTTTTCTGTACAACTTGTGACAAGTTTTTCAGTATAGGTTAAGTTAAAATGATTTGATAAAAATCACAAACACCACGGAAATCATTAAAGATATATCCAATCAACTTTCAAATACATTTTGACATCAAGGTCAGGCAATTCACTTGGAAGGATATTATCGTGAGTACCACTGAATTACTGTCGTAAGACTTTTGATGTCAACTCTGTATGATGGGGACATTTCACATCTCACACTAAAGGAGGCACTGGGACTTAGAAACTTAAGAAAATTATTAGAACCATTAAGACTGAGGTGAAGAATTTGTGCAGCCTTCCACAATTTCAAAGAGGTAGTGATAGATGCTTGTCCTCCTGGCGATGTCAAATGCAGTTTCCTCCAGGTTGTTCTTCAGACCTGCTTTGATGTAGCGGTTCATCAGGAGGAGTTCGAGGGTATCTTTGCTGTCTCTGTTCCCAGCAGCAAGATGTAAGGGGGTCAAGAGGCCTTTTGTTTGGGCGTTGATATCTGCATCATGCTGCAGTAAGAAAGAAGCCACTCTGGTGTTATTCCACTTACAGGCACTGTGCAGGGGTGTCCAGCCATCCACAGTCACCGCACGAACATCTGCCCTGTGTGCAATCAGCTCCCGGACCACGTCTAAGTGTCCGCTGTAGGCTGCTCGATGGAGCGGGGTGTACCCATCTTCATCTCGAGTGTTCACGTGGGTGGCCTGTTCTGAAAGCAGTCTTCGCACTGTGGTCAGCTGAGAAGAAAACAGATCTTTTACAAACCCAACTCGAAATGAAACAATAAGCAAAGAAAATTAAACCATCTAGTGGTGTTAGATTTAATTAAGTTAAATAAAAACTTCCTTGTTAGCAGATGACTGTAAAATAAAAAAATAAGATTTGTTTTGGGGCGGGGGGGACTGATTTAACAATGAACAAGTCAGTGTTAACCATAAACTGTTGATTCTAAGAACATGATTCTCTGAATACCAAACCATAGATTTATTCCTGGTCCAATGAAGGCTTATTGTATAAAAGCTATAGTCCTAGATGAATAATACAGGCTAGAACTGTATTAATATTTTATATTTCGTCTGCGAAGAAAACATAGTAATGGAACAGACTGATCTTTCTGTAGTAGGATTATCACACCAATATACATACTGTATAAAACTTTAAAAAATACCTACTGTATAGCACAGGGAACTCTACTCAATATTCTGTGATAACCTAAATGAGAAAAGAATCTAAAAAAGAATGAATATATGTATATGTATAACTGAATCACTTTGCTGTACATCTGAAACCAACACAACGTTGTAAATCAACTACACTCCAATTAAAAAAAAAAACAACTTCTTTTAACAGTAGAATACAATGGTAACAAGGAAGTCGAGATTAAGGAGCTCAATTCCTTCTAACTAAAACAACCTCAGATACATGTTTTCAGGAAGTGATTTTCAGTTTGGTCTGAGAACCTCTGGTGGGATGCAGTCTGCTCTTGGCTTAAAAAGTTATCCAAAAATGTAAGACCATTTAAGTTATAAGTTTATTAATACAGACATGGGGGAACTTAGTAAAACAAGATACAAGTGGCTAAGTGGGAAGAACAGACTTTGGCTGTTAAGCAGGGTCATCCTACTTGGACAATCCTGGGCAAATTAATGTTCCTGAATCTCAACTTCTTAATCTGTAAAAAGGAAGAATATGACATATCTTATAGGGATATATGAGGATTAAATCAATAATGTAGTAAGGCACATGGTATAGTTGGTATTTAATAAATGTTAATTCCCATCCTCTCTTTACTAAATGATACTTGTCTTTAGGATGATCCTAATGACTTAATATGAATGATTTAAAAATATAGATGATTGCTTGCTCTCTTTATAGTTAATTATTCTTAAAGCGCCCCAAAATACCCATATGACACTTTGTAGCTTACTATGTGTTTTCACCTACATTGCCTCTGCATAAAACCTTGTATGAAAGAGGCAGGTGTTATGGTGGCCATTTTTACAGATAAGAAAATAGAGGTGCAGAAACAGTAGGATTTGCCCAAAGTTACAGACCAAAGCGAGATTCAGGACAGGTCTTCTGGCTTCCAATCTAATACTTTTCCTACTAAATTAAGGTTTCCTCTGTAACTGTTCTTTTTTTTTTTTTTTTTTTACCCGATTTTTTTCAGCAGCCCAAAGAAGCAATTTGCTTGGATCTTTTTCCATTTTTTTTTCTTGCAATTGATACCACTCTTCAGTTTTTTCATCTTGCTCTTCATCTTCATCAGAATTCCCTACCCAGAGACTTTGGGTGCCAGTGGGAATAAGGTGTCCATGTGTTTCTAATAATTCAAGTTGGTTAAAGTGTTCAGAAAAGTCCAAGGAGTTCTCTGGGTCTGGTTTTCCATCATCATTTACTTTCTCTTTTTCCATTTTTACTACTATTCTAAATACAAAGCATTTCAAATGCCAGAGTATAAATAATCTTTCCAGAGATGAATTATGTCTGCTTTATTTTATTCATCAAGATCTGAAACACAAACACAAAAATTAGGAGCAAATTGGTTATTGAGGCTTTATCAATAGCATAGATAAGTCTTGCAAATATACACAAATAAACCCTGCCTAAACTTTTTTGGTGTTTATTAATACCCTTCACATTCATTAAATATTGGAACTGACAGATTTCAGTTATCTTTATTTTTAATATTGTTTTTTCTACTAAGTCAGTGGTTATAACTATTTATTTTGAATCTATTGATTCACATACTATATTGTATTATGCTAACAGTGATGAATGCTTGAAGCTTTGAAATTATAACTAATAAAGATAAGCACATTCATGATTTTTATAGACTAGACACACAGAAGCTATAAAGCAGGAGCAAAAATTTTTAGTTCCTAAAAAAACTACTTCCAAGACTCAGAGATTCTTAGAGATGGAAGAGCCCCCAAAGGACATGTGTCCCAATCTCTCACCAATGCAGATATCTTTATCATGACATCTGTAATAATCAACCTATTTCTACTTTAACAATTTCAGGCTTAGGAAAATTCACTGCTTTAAAAAGTAGCCCTATTCATTGACAGACAACTATAGTTCTTAGTTGGCTTCTTGTTTTGAAACAGAACTTTGGCTGTCATTTACTCCTTCATTCAACAAAGATGAATAGAACGCCTGGTATGTGCCAGTCTCTGGGTACTGGGATTCAATAATGAACAAGATCCACGTCTTGACCTCAAGAAGCTTCCTGTCTCGTCAGGGAGATTCGCAAAGACAGTGTTTAAGTACTATGATAAGACCATATCTAGATATGATGAATATACAGGAAGGTCATAATTAACCCAGTCCTCAGGGAGTAGAGAAGGCTTCCTGAAGGAAATGATATTTATTCTGCTAGGCTGCCATAATAATTTATAAACCAATATCAGCTTAAAGAGTTATGCAGCATATTAAACTTTAACCAATTAAACAAAATGAGAATAATAGATATTTAAAAAATATTTCTCAGCTTCCCAACTATATTTGTTGAAATCTTATCAGTCTTTCATGACTCTTCTCAGATGTTGCCTCCTTCATTAAGTCTTTCTTGAGCCTCCAAATTAGATCTGTCTCTAGTTTCTACTTTTTTGTGTGCTACATACTGTTTTATTTCACCACTAATTTTGTTCTTGTTTTAGTCTCTTAAAAGATTGTAAGCTTAAAGATAGGGACTATATTTAACTTACATTTATGTCCCACTTACATACAGCAAACATTAAGAAATATTTGTAGAATTAAACAGAATTAAAGCCCTATCACTTGATTTTGCTTGGAATGGATTCTGAGAAATTTGAGAGTTAGTCGTGTACCCCTAAGATACTGATTTCTTTCTACCTAATTTTCACGAGTTTTAATTGATACAATCCTAATGCATCATTAGATTTTATTACTACTGCCAAGAACATTAAAGTCAAGTTTAAATTTATCACTCATGACCAGTACCTTCTCTGGACCTGTTATTTTGTTGCACAATGAAAGGATTGTACTAAAGGATTTCCAAAGACTGTCCAACTTTACAGAGTCAATCGAGAGACCCTATCAGAAAGGCTTTATGTTCTAATATTTTCACTTTTCTCAAACTATTCTCTGAACCTTGCAATACAAAAGTGATCACAAATCTACTCATTAAACACTTTATTAAATAAATACCAGTAAATACTGTATAGTTCATTTGTCATTTGTATCAACCACAGTAACATTATAGCACAGATCTTATAACCCCCCTTTCCTTTTCATAAAAACTCTTTTTATAATTTAACTTTACTGTTCCAGGTAAAATAAATTACATATAAAAATTTCTTAATGGATTTAATTTAAAAAGTCAACCCCAGGTGCATCTCCCTGATTCAGGACTTAAAAAGCCGATCAAGATACCTACTTGATGATACTCTACCAAGAACTAGGGTATGTTTTTTAAAGACCACATTCCATAAGAGATCTAAACTATGTCAACTCTTAACAACTCAGTGACAGGTGGGGCCGTAAACCCCATTTTACAGGTGAAGGCGCTGAGGTTCATATAGATTAAAACAACTTTCAATGGAACTAAAAGCCCAAATTTTCTAATTCAAAAGTTTCACATTGTTTTTTAATGCACTCTATTTTACTGCTGTCAGCACAAAGCAATGCAGATGTGCTGAACCCGGGATCCAGGCAGACAATAAGGGGACGCAGGGAAAGGATTGTAAACTGGAGTCCGAATGCTCAGTCTCTGGGGAGTGGAGGTGAGGGAGAAGACCACCAGTCCCGGCCCTCCAGCACCGGCTGGTCACTTCACAGGCCCGGGAGTCGCGTCTGCGGCCTTCCGAACTTCTACGAGCGAAGAAGCCGCTCCAGCCCTACTTAGGACACACCACGCGGCCCGATTCGCAGGGCTCGGCAGGGGTCGACAGGGGACCCGCCCCTTTGGGCCCAGGAGTTCTTAGGTGGCGCCAGGCGACCAGGAAGCGTGGCCCCGGACGAGAAAGACCTACCCACCTTAGAGAGTGGAAAATCGCCGCCGGGAAGCTCGCTTCCGGGGTTCGTCCCCCGGGCTACTCAGGATTGGCTCCTGTATGGGGGCGGGTCCTCGCTGCAACTTTTCCTGCTACCTTACGGCAGTCGGCAGCCAATGAGAGGAGTCGAAGCGCCTACGTCATTAATGAGGTATCGCGAGAGAAGGAGGTGCTTTTTCCTCTCCCGCTTAATTCAGGTTTACGGTCGAGCGGCTTCTCAGGCGGTGCTGCTGCTTTTCTTCTCAGGAATCTCCGTCCTTCTTTCCGGGTAAAAGACAGCCTCGGGTCCCAGGGTGGGGCTTTGGAGAGTCCAGATGTGGGGTAGTTTAGGAGTCGCTTTCTGCATCTGCAGGATCTCGGGCGGAAGCCCAGACAGGATTGACTCTGGGCCGAGTAGGCTCGGGAGGAGCCTGGGAGGTTTCCGTGTTCTGGTTTCTGAGGGTCCGGTGGTGCGGGGCTGCTGAGGCTTAGAATCCACACCGAACCAGGAATCCGGACGTGGGAGGGGTCGTTCCGCGGTGGCAGCCACTCCTCCCCAAAGATCCTGGCCATTTTCCTTGAACCACGTGTTTCTGCTTATTTACACTACCTTTAAACGTGGGCCCCCTATCTTTTCAAAACAAGCCCATGCCTTTAAAAAAAATTTTTGTGTTTAAGCAGGAAATACGGGGTCGCCTCATGCTCCAGAGTAGCCCATGCATGCAACTTAAACATTTCTGCACATCCAGAGTTGGTGTGCTAAACCAGAAGTATTGGGTGTGACCCTTTTTGCCCATTCATTTAACAAACATTAGCTTCCCGTGGGGCATGGAAAGGGAAACAGGAGAGGAGCTTAATCATAATGGTGAAACTAGAGTGTCACTGGAGATATGTTTTTTTGGGTTTTTTTTAAGCTCTGAAAATAAAAGTATAGTAGTGCTTAATTGAAAATGAGACAATTCCAAAATTGCCAGTCTGCTTTTTAAAAATGTGTTTTGAATAATATAATTTTGTTTTAGAATTTGGAATCGAGTGAGTTTTCTGACGTGTTTGAGCACAGGACCCAGGGGTACTTGGAGAGAGAACTGGTCCTGGAGGAGCTAGACTTATCATAGAAATGAGTCCTGCAGATGCTCTGTAAGCACCTATCTTCCGAAGTCTTCTTTGTTGCTTTGGGTTTCTACAGTCTATCAACTATGATCACCATAAAAGAAAACTTATTTAATAAATTATGAGTAAATAAAGACCTTGCCTCTGAATACAAGTGTTAGTCATCAAAAAGAATATTTGGAATGGTTAACAATTCATACTATATGTTTATTAACTAAAGATAATATGCAGCTATAGATTGGGGTTTTGCAGTAGGTTGGCATATTGCTATATAAGTTTATGTTCTTAGGTTTTGTCTTAAACTATTGAAGCTATAAATATACTTGAACTAAGTCTTACTAGCTAATGCAAGTCTTTTTTCCCTTAATTAATTATTTTTGGCTGCGTTGGGTCTTCATTGTTGCGGTGGGCTTTCTCTACTTGCGGCGACTGGGGTTGCGGTGTGCGGGCTTCTCATTGCGGTGGCTTCTCTTGTTGCAGAGCTCAGGGCTCTAGGCGCGCAGGCTTCAGTAGTTGTGGCACGTGGGCTTAGTTGCTCCGCAGCATGTGGGACCTTCCCGGACCAGGGATCAAACCTGTGTCCCCTGCATTGGCAGGTGGATTCTTAACCACTGAGCCACCAGGGAGGCCCTGATGCAAGTCTTTTAAAGCAGATTTTTAAAGAAGTAAATTGCTTTAGTACTGAATAAATTGGAAATGAATCTGACTAAAATGAAAATAAATAAAAGGACTAGAAAAAGTTATGTGGAAAAAGCTTCAAACTTGGAATCTTTCACCCTTCTTTTAATTTCTTTTTATCTATCTATCTATCTAATCTATCTAGGCTGCACTGGGTCTTTGTGGCAGCGCACCCGGTCTTCCTTGCAGTGCACAGGCTTCTCTAGTTGCGGGCTCTAGAGCGCGTGGGTGTAGTAGTTCCGGTATGCGGGCTTAGTTGCGGCATGTGCGGTCTTAGTTCCCCAACCAGGGATTGAAGCCGGGCCCCCTGCATTGGGAGCGCAGAGTCTTAACCACTGGACTACCAGGGAAGTCCCCTTAATTTCTTAATTAGTATTGTGTAACCTTGGACAAATTAGCAAGCGTCTAAACTTTGTCTCAATTTCTTCATTTGTATAATTGGATTACAAATGACTCTGAGGGCTTCCCTGGTGGTGGCGCAGTGGTTAGGAATCCGCCTGCCAATGCAGGGGTCACTGGTTTGAGCCCTGGTTGGGGAAGATCCCACATGCCACCGAGCAACTAAGCCCGCGTGCCACAACTACTGAAGCCCATGCGCCTAGATCCTGTGCTCCGCAACAAGAGAAGCCACCGCAATGAGAAGCCCGTGCACCGCAACGAAGAGTAGACCCCACTCTCCGCAACTAGAGAAAGCCGGCATACAGCAACGAAGACCCAATGCAGCTAAAAATAAATAAATAAAATAAATAAATTTTTTAAAAAAATGACTCTCAGATTAATTCTCATATTTAAGTAAGAGACCTCAAGGGAAAATACCTTACAAATTGCTATGGAAGTCTGGGTAGTAATGTGATCTGAAAGTATTCTGACTTACCTGTATGTATATAGCAATCAGAACTGTGCATATCATTTTGAAGTTTCTGAAGAGAAATCTTTTCTGGAAAATTCTCTTATGTATAAAGATTTGAATTTTGGAGATATATATAAAATTTTTTTTGAAGTTCGTATGGTTTTGTGAAAACAGCCTGAGTTTAAATACCAGGTTTTAGTTCCATTTCTACCATTTTGTTTCATGATAAATCAGTTAATTTCTCTGTGTATAGCTTTCTAGTTTTTCAGAGATAATAATACTTAACCTGTTTACATGTGGGAGTTGAGATGAGATCAGGGATACCAAAATATTTTAAAGACAATTAAAAGTTATATTAAGTTTAAGAGAGAATTAATAACTATCATATTGCTGCTTCATATG
This sequence comes from Eschrichtius robustus, assembly GCF_028021215.1. Taxonomy (NCBI): domain Eukaryota; kingdom Metazoa; phylum Chordata; class Mammalia; order Artiodactyla; family Eschrichtiidae; genus Eschrichtius; species Eschrichtius robustus. The sequence goes on from NC_090834.1 coordinate 42,436,884, forward strand.
AAAGTACTTTTGAATACTACCAAATTTAAATGGCATTGTAAATTAGTTTTGTTACTTGGCCAAAGTCATTAATGAAAAACTAACTTTGTATGGAGAGCAAGCCTCTTCAGGGCCCTGGATGTAAGTTACTAGTTTATTAGGATAAAAATCTACTTATAAAGTAAGGAGAAGGGCTTTTTAAATTAACCAGTTAATTCTATAATTTTCTTGGGAAAGTGCAAAGTAGATAAATAATAAGTTTAGATACTGGGATCAAATCCTCTTGCATTTTTGCTGTGGAACAGAGCAGGAAAACAACCAAGCTTTCAAATCCAGGTTACATATCAGTTTATGAAACTGGCTGTAATGAGGCTATACATTTCTGAAGCAGTTACAGAACCTTTTTAAAATGTGTGTACATTTGTTCTGCTTTGTCTTAGTGGTAAGAAAACAGTGACGTTAATGGTCTGTTGAATGCTTCAAATTTTTGGACCTAGTTTAGGGCTAGAAAAATGATTTTACGTCATAACTGCTATTATTTTATAGATTTAGGTTTCAGTTTGCTTGAACATCCTTTTAATGAATTATATTGACGTGCTTCTTCTTTTCTAATACAGCGATGATGAAAATACATTTAAAATCTTAGTTGCAACAGATATTCATCTGGGATATATGGAAAAAGATGCAGTCAGAGGAAATGATACGTTTGTAACACTTGATGAAATTTTAAGACTTGCCCAGGAAAATGATGTGAGTTTAGTTTGCATTTTTGCAATTTCTACCAAGTTCCCTTACTCAACTTGCTCTTTTTCCTTTTAAAGATAGAGGTTTGTTTTATAGGCCAATGTGCTGAAAGCCCAAAGGAGATTTTGTGTTCTTTATTCCCTGAATTCAAGTAGGAGCTACTTTTGTAAATAGTCTGTAAAAATTTACAAATATTTACATTGTTTACTGAGTGCAGTATCCTGTGGCAGTTTCTATTTGAAATCTAAAGATGACTGTCATAGTTTCTGCTTTCAAAGAACATGCAGCAAGCAAATCAGTATGTGAGATATGATAAATGTCAAAAATGCTCAGATGCAAGAGCCATAAGATTATAAACAGCATTTCCTGGGAGTTTGGAGGTAGAAGAGATCACATTTAGATGAGGATAGCAAGATGAGGTGAATGAAGTGGCATTTAACTTGGGCTTAGAAGGATGGTAGGCTTTTAATGAGTGAAAAGCAAAGAGAGCGTACACCTCCCATGAAGCAGTAGGAAGGGCACAGAGGTGAGACGATTGGTCCATTAGGGGTACAGCAGATATTTGGCTCACTGGTAGGTCGCATGTTAGAAAGCGCGCTGAAAGACTAGAAATGTGATTTGAGCTGCATCAAGAGCTTCAAATACCAGATTGAGGAGTTTGTACCCAGTTTAATAGAAAGTCTTCTGGCAACAGAGTACAGCATGAAGGCAAGATAAGTTGGAGGCTTTTTCAATGCGGTGCCATGGAATGGAAAAGAGGAAGTGAATGCAGGAGATAATACAAAGAGAGGATTTGGATACTTTGATTGGTTAGTCAGTCGTAGGGGGTGGGGATGAGGGAGAAGGGATGACGGTGACTCTGGAGTGTATTATGTTTGGGTGGATGGTGGTACCAATAATAGAAGTAGGTTTTAAATAAGAAAGATTTCTTCCTTATTTTCATACTTCCTTATTACATACTTCTTTATGTGGGAAGGTGATGAATTCTGATTGAGACCATTTAAGTTAGAGATTCCAATAGGACATTCAAGGAAACAGTCCAGCAGACAGTTGAAATGTCCATCTCGAGCCCAAAAGACAGCTGGGGAATAAACATAAATTCTGGGGACTTGCAAACTTCAACCTTGACTTTTCCTCAGAGTTCTCTTCAGTTTTTCTGCAAGTCCTTTGGTTCTTATTCCCAAACGTATACAAGTGGAATCTCTCTACTATTTTCTACCTTCATGTCTGTAAACTTAGTCCAAAACTTTTGTCATATTTTGCTGGACTGCAGTAGCTCCCCTAGGTTTTTTTACTTCCATTCTTTCCCCCTACAGTATTCAGCATAGCAGCCAAAGTGAACTTACAAAAATCATGTCAGATCATGTCACTCTGCTGCTTATAATCTTTTTCTTTTTTTTTTTTTTTGCTTATAATCTTCTAAGTGGCCTTCCATTGAATCTAGAATAAAAATTAGACTACAAGGTTCAGTGTGATCTGGCCCCTGCCAGGAGACTTCATCTCCTTCCACTCTGCCTGGTTGGTTTGTGTTTCATCCATACAGAGATGTTTGTTCTACTCTGGTACCTCTGCATGTCTGGTTCTCGTCCTGCTCAGAGCACCTTGATCTTGCCAGGTTTGACTTCTCAGTTCTCAATTCAAGTTTTACCTTTTTTGGGGAGGTCTTCCCTGATGTCTCCAAACACTCTTATCACATTACTCATTTATTTTTTTTTTTATAGCACCATCTGAAATAATTTATTGAATTATTTACGTGTTTATTATCTTCTCCACTAGAAGGTGAACTCCATGAGAATGAAAAATCTTTTTTGTTTGCTCATGTGTATCCTAGTACCTAGAAAGGATCTGGCAAGCAGTAGGCACTCTTATAAATGTGTTCATGAATGGGGGAATGTCTAGGACTGTCTCCTTTTACCCTGAGGGCAGAGAAATTTGCAGTCAAAGAAGGTCTGTTTCCTGCCAGAGAATCCTCTGTTCTTTCTTTTCTAACTCTTAGGTGCTGAAGTATTTCTTTCCCTGAGCACGAGCTTTTTTTTTTTTTCTTTACCTTGTCCTTTGCTTCCCTTCCATTTCCTCCTGTTTCTCCTCCCTGCATCCTTTAATCTTAACTGCCCCCTCCCACCTACAGCCCCATGCTGGTACTTCCAAATGCATGTTTACTTCCCCCCATCATTTGTGTTTATTATTTCTTCTTATTGAAATCTAAATTCTTCCAGATTTTTAAGTCCTCTATTTTGTGGGCCTGTGCCATCTAACCAGCCTTATTTCTACTCTCTAGTTCTTTGGAATCTTTTTTTATTTTTATTTTTTGACTTTTAATTTTGAAACAATATCAATCTTACATAAACATTGCAAGAATAGTACAAATAATTCCTTACCCTTCACCGAGATTTTCCTACACTTTACAACATTTGATTTATCCTCTCTCTTCATAGACACACACACACACACTTTTTCTGAACCATTTGAGAGTAAATTACATAAGTAACCACAGTGCACTTATCAAAACCAGGGAATTAGGTTGATTCAGTACGATTATGTAATTCTAAGATGCCGCCAGTTGTCCCGACAAAGTCTGTCATAGCAGTTTGGGGGCAGGTCAGTGGTGTCTAGATCCCAATCCAGGATTACATTTTGCATTTAGTTGTCACGTCTCTTTAGTCTCTTGTAATCTGGGATGTTTCCTCAGTCTGCCTTGTCTTTCATGACCCTGACATTTTTGAAGAGTCCAAGGGAGTTACTTTTGCAGAATATTCCTCAGTTGGATATGTCTGACATTTCCTCATGAGTAGATTCACTTTGGGCAGGAATACCACAGAAGCAAGTTGTGTTCTCAGTGATCCCTGGAGTCACAAACCAGCTTTTAAAAATATTAAAAAAAATTTTTTTTTGCTTGTGTTAAAATACGCATACCATAAAACTTCCCATCCTAACCATTTTTAAGGGTACAGTTGAGTAGTGTTAAGCACATTTGCATGGTTGAGTGACCAACCTCCAGAACTCTTTTCGTCTGGTAAAAGTGAAACTATATCATTTAAACAACTATTTCTCTTTCCCCTCCCCTGTAAAAATGTTTGTTTGCTTTGTTGCTTTTGTTTTGTTTCTTCTATGCCTTGGATTATGATCATTTTCTCCCTTTACTCAAATCATGTATAGTTTTTTTTTTTAAATTTTTTATTTATTATTATTTATTTATTGTTTATTTTTGGCTGTGTTGGGTCTTCGTTTCTGTGCGAAGGCTTTCTGTAGTTGCGGCAAGCGGGGGCCCCTCTTCATCGCGATGCGCGGGCCTCTCACTGTCGTGGCCTCTCTTGTTGCGGAGCACAGGCTCCAGCCGCGCAGGCTCAGTAGTTGTGGCTCACGGGCCTAGTCGCTCCGCGGCATGTGGGATCTTCCCAGACCAGGGCTCGAACCCGTGTCCCCTGCATTGGCAGGCAGATTCTCAACCACTGCGCCACCAGGGAAGCCCCATGTTTAGTTCTGAAGACCTGGCTTAAATCCCACATTTTTATTGAAGTCTCTCTGACTCTTGTTGGGGCAGAAATCTTTTCCTTCTTCCCTTCTAAGTTCCCTGGCTGGTCTAATAATTAAGTTGACGTAAGACAGATTAACAGGGTGAAAACAAATTTCATACGTATGGGAGCCCCACAAAAATACGAGACTTCTCAGCAGTGAAGTAGTTGAGGCTTATCTGCCATCCTGAGCTAAGGAGAAGGGGAAAGGAGTTTGGGGCTTTAAAGGGGAGGAAGACAGTGCGCAGGAAGATGAGAAGATCAGATGTTTGGTAAACAGGTGTTTGCCATGCCATGTGATGTCTTTCTGATATCAGAAATTACCTCTGGTAATAGCTCTCTTCCTGGTACATGCCCCCTATCCAAATTCTTTTAGGCAGTTTAGAGCGAGGTAAAACAGCTTTTCCTGACTCTGCTGGGTCTTAATTGCCTTCAGCTCAAAACAGTCCACATTGCCAAAGTGGTCCATTTTGTGGTGACATATTCTGCTGCCCTCACTACTGTAGCCTGTGGTGATCTGTATTGCTGGGTTCTTTTGTATAATTAAGAACTTAATCAAGTTTCTTTACGTAGATTGTACGCTTTTGAAAGTGTGTTGGACTTTCTTTCTGTGTGATTTCCCTTCTCTCTGGTTGTTCCTGAATGCTCTTCCTCGAAATCTCGTTTATCCTTCATGGTGCAACTCAGATGCCACCATGTTAGCCCATTCTTCCCAGACGTTGTCCTCAGGTGAATTTCCTCCTCTCAGTTGGAATTAATTGTAATGTCATCTCTACTCCTGGTTTGTTTATATATCTGTTCTAGTGCATGTCAGAGTCTGACTTACGTTTAGATGCTTAGCAGTTTGTCTCTCCCATTAGATTTTGAACATATTTAGGATAGGGATCGTATTTAATTCATCACACTCAGTATAGGGTATGGCACGTTGTCTGTATTTAATGAGGGCAGGGACATCATATATTTTGTAGATTGCTATTTCCTTAGCTGCCAGTGCCTGTAAGGACTCTAAATAATTGTTGAATGAATCAAGTGAATAATTTGGACGGAATCTGCTATCCCTTCCATAGGTTTTATTAAAGTGCTAAGTTTATGTTTGATTTGGATAACTTTAAAGAAAGAAGTATGATCACTTTGGGTAGTGTGAGTTAGAAACTTGGTGTAGTAATTTGAAGATGGCCTTTTTGAAGGTGACCTAGGAACCTAAGCTGAAGTCAGATTAATAACCAGATTGAAAGGCCCTTTCACTAAACAAAATATGAAACTTTAAATCTCCACACATAATAGTATCTTTTACAAGATTTATTTTCTATCTCTTTGCGCTACAGTTTTAAAAATTTTATCTATAAAACATACTAATTTTCACACTATTTTCTGTTGATTAGGTGGATTTCATTTTGTTAGGGGGTGATCTTTTTCATGAAAATAAACCCTCAAGAAAAACAGTACATAACTGCCTCGAGTTATTAAGAAAATATTGCATGGGGGATCGTCCTGTACAGTTTGAAATTATCAGCGATCAGTCAGTCAACTTCGGTTTTAGTAAGTAAGTATATTTAAATGCTTAAATGAATGTTTCCTTATGATAGTTAATATTACATGTATGTGTAATATATAATATTTTCTGTATAAGACACATGAACACGGTAACAATTAGCCATTTTACCTTCAGTATAAGCTATTTCCTTGGTAAATGTAGTTCTTTGAATTTTCTGTATATTGTATTAAATTCTATTTCCCTAATTAATAGACTGAGTAACTTCTCAAATTTTTTTTGTACATTTGGTATCTCTTCTGTCATATCCTTTGTCCATTTTAAAAATTGGGGTATTTTTGTCTTTTCCTATTGAATTTGCAGGAGTTATTTCTAGATATTAAGCCTTTGTTAGGCATGTATTTTTTCCCAATCAGTGGATTGTCTTTTGACTTTGTATACAGGGCCTTTTGATGACAGAAATATTTAATTTTGATGTTCATAGTCAAACACGTTATTTTTTTTCTTTAATATTTGTGCTTTTGGGACTTATTTACAATATCCACCTAGAACCCCATGTCATAAAGGTACTCTGTTTTTTCTTAAACATTGTACAGGATACCACACTGCATTTAGTTGAAATGGTCTCAAAATCTCCTTTCGACTATGCCAGTCTTTTTCAGACAAACACTGACACTTTTGAAGTGTACTGGTCAGATATTTTGTAGAATGTCTCTCAACTTGGGTTCTTCTCGTGATTAGACTAGGGTTATTGGTTTGGGGGAAAGAATATTTCTTATAGGTGGAGTGCCCTTCTCAGTATGTAAGGAGTACATGCTATCAACATGGCCTGCACTGGTGAGGTTAACCTTGGTCACTTGGTTAAGATGGTGTCTTGCAGGTTTCTCCACTGTCAAGTTACTATTTTTCCCATTCCATATACTGTTTGTAAGAAGTGAGTAGCTAAGTCCGGCCCACGCTCGAAGAGAGGGTGTTACATTTCACTTCCTGGAGAGAGGAAAGAGTATCAAAGAATTTATGGGCGTGTTAAAACCACTACAGTAATTAGTAAATATTTTAGGGGAGGCTATGCAACTATTCTGTTTCTCTTTAAAGTTTGTCCAATAATTTTAGCATTTGTCAGTGGCTCTTGCCTACAGCAGTTGTAACTGCGGTGTCCTAATGGTGATTTTCTAAATATTTCCCACATTCTTTCTGCATTTATTAATTGGAATAGTTCTGTAAAGATTTGTCCCTTCTCCCCCATTTGTTTATTTATTTATTCAGTTGTCTATATCAGTAGGAATTTATTCAATTGTTTATATCAGTATGAACTCATTTTTTTTCCTTTGGATTGTAATTTAATACTATTATAATCTATTTTGTTGCTCAAATAAATTGTTCCAGCTTTAGCCATTGGGCACTCTTTCAGACCACCTCTTGGGTCCTTTCAACATGCCGTCATCTTTTTTCCCCCCTTTTTGGCACTGTAAGATGCTCCAGGCTAATTTTGTATTTTCTTTTCCCTAGCCCTAGACTCATCCATTTCTTCAAGGAGTCTTGGTTCATTTTGGAATGGTATTTGGAAGCTAGAATCTGGATGCTAGGCATGCACATGGCTGTTGTCTTGTCACTGCTTCTAGGCTCTCTCAGAGCACAGAGCTTAAATATATACACACACACACACACACATACACACACATATATACACACATTATACACACATGTATACATGTAAATGTAAAAAGAAAAAAAAAATATATATATATAAAGTATCCCCTGAAAACAGAGATAGCTATATTTATTTCTTATCTGTTTGTGTATATATATTTTAAAAATGAGTTTATATTGGGAGGTAAATTTTTGGAGATATTTTTATGTAAGAAAATGGCTATTTTTAACTTCGGATTGATAATTTGGCTGAGTATAGAATAGGATTTTAAAAAATTCTTGTGATTTTTAACATATGTTCTTGTTTTTAAGAATTCTGATCAGTCTTTACCCATCGTCTATTCAAATCTAAAACTTTATTATTTTTAAACTGCTTCACCCACCCCATAGATGTGTTTACCTATTTCTTCGCTTACTATTGCTGTTTCTTATGTTTCATTCCTTTTGTCTAGATTCAGTTTCCTTTCCGAAGTACAGTTTTTAGTAGTTTTTCACTGCCTGTCAGTAAACTCTTATTTTTTGGTGCTTTTGAGGAGTCTTGCTATCATTTTAGGTGCTGGAAAAGCAGTATAACATAGTGCTTACAAGCATGGATTCTGGTATAAGACTGTCTGAGGTCAAATCCTGGATCTGCCCTACCTTAGTTTCATTATTGTAAGATGGGAAAAGAATAGTGCTAATCTTACAGAATTGTTGTTAGGAGTAGTTGAGTTAATAAGAAAATTGCTTAGAATAGTAGCTGGCATAAAGAAAGGAGTCTTTTTGCAGTCTTACTGTGACATATTTAGTTGTGGATTTAGTTCTATTTATCCTGCTTGGGCTACATGCATTTCAAACTAAGAATTTTTTTTGCAGCAATTTTGGAAAATTCTTATCCAGTATGTTTTCTGTTTCCTATTCTTTTTCTTTCTGAAAATTATTTATATTTTACCCACTTTTTAATATTCCCTATAACTTTATCTCTTTGTACTATATTTTGGATAATTTTCCCTCTGGTTTACTAGTTCATGTAAAACATAGACCAAAAAAAAAAAAAAAGATAGGGAAACTCTGAAAAAAAGAAGACTCCTAAGTATTTACTAGCTCAATTCAATCCCTATCAAAATTCCAGTGACATTTTTCACAAAAATAGAACAACCAACAGGTACATGAAAAGGTGCTCAACATCACTAATCATCAGGGAAATGCATATCAAAACCACAATGAGATATCAACTCACACCTGTTAGGATGTCTATCATCAAAAAGATAAGATAAGAGAAAACAAGTGTTGGAGAGGGTGTGGAGAAAAGGGAACCCTTGTGCACTGTTGGCGGGAATGTAAATTTGTGCAGCCACTATGGAGAACACTGTGCAGGTTCCCCCCCAAATTAAAGATAGAATTATTATGTGATCCAGCAATCCTACCTCTGGGTGTATATCCAAAGGAAATGAAAATGGGATCTCAAAGAGATAATCTGCACTCCCACATTCATTGCAGCATTATTCACAGTGGCCAAGATATGGCAACAACATAAGTGTCCATCAGTGGAAGAAGGGATAAAGATGTGATATATGTGTGTGTGTGTGCAGATATATATGCACAGACACAGCCATGTATATATATACATTCAGCCATGAGAAAGGACATCCTTTCATTTGAGACAACATGGATGGACCTTGAGGGCTTTATGCTAAGTAAAATAAGTCAAAGAGACAAATACTGTGTGATATCACTTATACAGTATATGAAATCTGAAAAAGCTGAACTCATGTAAATGGAGACTAGAATGGTGGTTACCAGGAGCAGGGAGTTGCGGGAAAAGGGGAGATGTTGATCAAAAAAATATATAATTTTCAGTTTAAAAATGAATAAGTTCTGAGGATCTAATGTACAGCATAGTGGTTATAGTTAGTAATATTGTATTTTATACTTGAAAGTTTCCAAGAGAGTAGATCTTAAATATTCTCATTATGAAAAAGAAATGGCAATTATGTGACACGATGCAGCTGTTAAGCTAGGTGTGTGTGCAGCTTAAAGTGGTAAGTAAACTATAGTGGTTATCATTTTGCAATATATGAGTGTATCAAGTCAACACATTGTATACCTTAAAGTTATACAATGTTACATGTCAATTATATCACAATAAAGCTGGAAAAAAGACAGTATATTATAATGCTACAATAATTTAAAAAGTGGTATGACTCATGAATTGATAGGCAGATAAGTGGAAGAGTATAGAAATTCCAGAAATAGCCTCAATACATGTGGGAATTTAGTATTTGATAAAGGTGGTATCTCATATCTCCACAAAAAATATAGCTTATTCAATAAAAGAACTAGAAGAAACTGTTAGACATTTTTTAAAAAGATCTGGATGTGGAAAAGACTTTTCTAAGTATTACACAAACCCAGAATCTATAAAAAAAAAGATTGATATGTTTGTCTTTGTAAAAGTAAATTTCTGAATGGCAAGAGCCGCCCAAAGCGAAGTCAAAAGTCTGGATTCAACCAGGAAGAATATTTGCAACTCATGGCAAATTACGGTCTAATTTTCCCAATAGTTAATAGTTAAGTAGTTCTTTCAAGTCAATTAAAAAAAAAATCCATGACTTAATAAAAAATAGGTAAAGAATATGGACATAGTTCACAGAAAAGGAAATAAAGTAGCATTTAAACATATTAAAAGAACATGAAAGATGCAAAATGAAGTATACTGATATATTTTTCTCCTATAAGATTGATATAGATCAGTAATTCTCAGTCCTGGGTGCACATTATCATTACCTAAGAATCTTAAAAAATACTGATGCCCTGTCTCCAGGTCAGTTAATCTTTCTGAGTGTGTCTTGGACATTGGTGGATCTTCAAAGATTCCTAGAAAAATCTAACATGCAGCTAGGGTTTAGAACCACTGGCATAGATTGAAAAAGCTTGATAATGTATTGGGTTGGCCAAAAAGTGCCTTTGGTTTTTAAGTAAAAATAAAAGACACATTTTTCATTTTCACCAAGAACTTTATTGAACAATGTATTCACCCTTTTGTTCCACTACCTTCTGCCGTTTTTCAGGCAACTTCGTAATTCCATCTTCCAAAAACTTTTTATCTTTCTGAGCAAAGAACTGTTCCAGGTGCCTTTTACAGTCTTCCAGGGAATTGAAATTTTTTCCATTAAGAGAATTTTGTAAAGACCTAAATAAATGGAAATCCAAAGGTGCAATGTCTGGTGAATATGGCAGATGAATCAGAACTTCCAAGCTGTAACAGTTTCTGCCTGGTCATCAAAGAAACATGCGGTCTTGTGTTATCTTGATGGAAGATTATGCGTTTCCTGTTGACTAAATCTGGATGCTTTTCGTCCAGTGCCACTTTCAGTTGGTCCAGTTGGGAGTAGTACTTGTTGGAATTAATCGTTTGGTTTTCCAGAAGGAGCTCATAGTGGAGAATCACATGCGGAAATACGGTCAAGAAGGTTTTTTTCGCTTAACTTACGTGGAACCTAAACATCAAAGTGATGAACATAACCAAGCTGGTGCAAATGATTTTCATTGCTTGTTTTGGATATTTTGAGTATGTCGGCTATCTCCCACGTGGTATAACGTTGATTGTTCCCAGTTAACGTCTCTATTTAATCGCTCTCAACTTCAGCTGGTCTACCTGACCAGGGAGCATCGTCCAGTGAGAAATCTCCAGCACGAAACATCGCAGACCACTTTTGACACGTTCGATCAGTCACAGCACCTTCTCCACACACTGCACAAATCTTTTGTTTTGCATTTCGGTTGCGTTTTTACCTTTCTTGAAATAATAAAGCATAATATGCCGAAAATGTTGCTTTTTTTTCTTCCGTCTTCAGTATTAAAATGGCTACATAAACCTTCACCAATTTTCATAAGTCTTTTTTTTTAAATGCACGCTGACATGACAGCTGTCACATACAATCTAACAAAATTGTTTCAAATGAAGTTAAAGACAACTAAGCGCTACTAGAGCCATCTTAGGGAAAAAACCGAATGAACCTTTTGGCCCACCCAGTATGTTGGAGGAGTAGGGGGAATTAGTCTCATGGATTGCCATTGTACTATGAGTAAATCATACAACCTCTGTGGAGGGGAATTGGCAGTGGTTATCAAATTTACAGATGCACTCGTTCCTTTTGACCTGACAGTTTCCTTCTAGATATTTTCCTATACTCTCACAAGGGCAACTTTGTACAAGATTACTCACTGTAACAATATTTGTAAAACAAAAGGCTGGAAATAGTCTAAATGTCCATTGATAGGTAACTACTTAAACACATTATAATAATCCATGCAGTGTACAGCTAAAAAAATCACAAGGAAGCTCTTTATGTACTGATATGGAATGATTTATAAAGTATGTTAAGTGATAAAGGCAGGGGGCAGAAATCTATATTGTGCTACCATTTGTTTAAGAAGGAAGATGTATTTATTTGCTTTACAGGTATAAGATATTTTTGCACAGATACACTAGAAATTCCTAATGTTATTTGCCTCTGAGAAGAGAAGCTTGGTGACTAGGGGCAGGAGTGGGTGGGAACTTTAAGTCATCCAAGTAGTAAGTGATAGAGCTGGAATTTTTAATCTAGGTCTTTTGGATTCCAGAGTAGATGTATTTCTTCCCCTCCCGCTTCTACAAATAAAAACCTTTTATAAAGGCTTTCATTTGAAAGCCTATTTCCTATTAATCAGATATTCAAATCTTTCATACAATTCATAAGCATCATATATTTGTATGGTTTTCTTTTAAAGTGTAGTACTTTGAGATCTTTTGAAACTTGAATTGAAATGAACTGCTGCCTTGGATTTTATTTTTTTAAAGCTCCAAACTAGCGGTCATTTGCCAGCTTAGATCATCCAGTTTGCCTATAACTGTATTAATTTTTTGGAGGAGGATAATGGGGGAAACAGCTTTCGTCTCTTATAGAAACTTTTCTTTCTTTCTTTCTTTTTTAAGGTTTCCATGGGTGAACTACGAAGATGGCAATCTCAACATTTCAATTCCTGTGTTTAGTATTCATGGCAATCATGATGATCCTACGGGGGTAATTATTGGGTTCTTAGTTAGTTGAAATTTTAGAAACGATCAGTTTAGTTTGTCTTTGGAAAGCATTCTTTCACTTCTTCCCAGCAATTTGTAGTCAAATTGAGTCAAAAGTTCAAATTGACTTTTTATCATTCATATAAGCTTTTATACTGCTTTTTAGATAATTTTTTAAAATCTGGAATAATAAATGGCATGTGACATACACATTTATTTCATAAGTGCCAAGGTTAACAATAAGTAACCAGGAGGAAGTATAAACACCTAACATTTATATAATGCTTTACAGTTTACCAAGGGCTTTTGTATCTCTTATCACATAAATCTCACCTGTAGGAAATGAGGGTTTCATGAACAGTTTTAAATCTAAATTAGATCATCTTATTTTCTGTTTGATATGAAAGTACAGACTGTCTCTAGTTTATGAGGGTTCGACCTTAGATTTTTCAAGTCTACAGTGGTGCGAAATGGATATACATTCAGTAGAAGTTGCACTTCAAAGTTTGAATTTTGAATATCTTTTTTGGGCTAACGATAACGTGGGAAGATACTTTCGTGTGATGCTGGGCAAAGGCAGCGAGGCACAGCTCGCAATCAGCCACACGGTCACGAGGGTAAACAGCTGCTACACTTACAACCATTCTGTACTCATACAGCCGTTCTGTTTTTCACTTACAGTACATTATTCAGTAAATTACACAAGATACTCCATACTTTATTGTAAAAGTATTTATACTTTTGCCCAACTGTAGGCTAATGTACGTGTTCTGCTCATGTTTAAAGTAAGCTAGGCTAAGCTATAATTTTCGGTAGGTTAGGTGCTTTAACTTCATTTTCGACTTAACGGTATTTTCAGTTTATGATGGATTTATTGGGACCTAAACCCATTGTAAGTCGAGGAAGATCTTTAATAATAGGGGCCCTAAAATAATCTCAAAATATCTTTTTGTTTTATCTGGTCATTAATGTATTATAAGTCACTACTTTGCTAGTCTTTTTTTTCTCACCTCTTAAGAGGTCTGCTTAATATGACAAGGCACTGATTTCATGGCTGTTTTTTATTTTTCAGTGGACAAGACATCATAAGTTTTGATGAAATGTTAACTTTGCATTTAGCATGTGATTCCAGTCACAGTGGGTCACTTGTAATAGAAAAAAGATAGCGAATACTTTTACTATTGTAATTTTGTTTTGAGAAGACATTATCCTAATCTAGGTTTTTGTAACTACTATATAAAATATACTTTTAATAAGTAATAATATGATATGCAGATTACTTATTTTAGATATACATTTATATTATTTGAAAATATTTTGCATAGGCAGATGCACTCTGCGCCCTGGATATTTTAAGTTGTGCTGGATTTGTAAATCACTTTGGACGTTCAATGTCTGTGGAGAAGATAGACATTAGTCCGGTTTTGCTTCAAAAAGGAAGCACAAAAATTGCTCTATATGGCTTAGGTAAGATGGTTTTATTTTACTATTTATGTCAATAAATGTTTAAATGTTTAAGCAGCTAGGAAATCAAATTCTGGAGTTAACTTTGCTGCTGTTTGGGGAAAAGTGAGGCAAATCTAATTATTCCTTATGGGTGACTTAACAAAATGATAGAAGGTTTTGGTAGAAATTTTTTAGTATTTTATAAGCACCAATAGTCCTTGATACTTTTTTTTTTTTTTTTTTTGCCCATAATCAAAACTTTATTGAAAAACTGACACCAAAATAGGAGAGCGCTGTTGTATACCTTACAAAATTAAACATAATTACATTATCTTGGTAGATTAACTGGAATTACTGAACTGATAAGGCTTTCTGCGATAGAACACAAATTCAGGAAGTTGTGTGGATCGTTAGTGTTGCTTTCTTCTAAATGAACACCCTTCTGTGAGTCTGGCCTTTCCTCCTGTCGGCTGGCACAACACGGTTGAACAACCTACACAAAGCACCACTGTCTGAGCATGGCTGAAAACCGTGGTAATCTTGTAGCAGCCTGGACATTTTACATCCATAAAATAAGAATTTGGACTTTGAACCAGCCGTTTCTTTTTATGTTTTTTCTTCTCTTCTTCCAAGGAAGGATGCAGTAAATCTCTAGCCAAAGGCATGTCGATCCTTTCACAAGCCCAGCCCGTGCAGATCTCTTGATACTTATTTTTAATAGCAGTTCTGGTGAAAAAATATTTTTCCTTTAGTATCTATTTATTGTTTATTTTTTCTTTCTTTTAGACTCAGATAAAAATCCTGAACATTAGCATTTATAGAGTAATTAGAAAAACTGCATTTTGATATCTTGGAAGTCTTTGAAAGTTCTAAAGTTTCACTGTCCAATACAGTAATCATGTAGCTACTGGGCACTTGAAATGTGGCTAGTCTGAATTGAGATATGCTATAAGTATAAAATACACATCAGAGTTCAAAGACTTAGAAAAAAATGTAAAATACCTTTGGTATTTTGGGTTAAATAAAATATCTTAAAATTAATTTCACCTGTTTCTTTTACTTGTTTTAATATGGCTACTAGAAAATTAAAAAATACATATTTGGCCTGTTTTAGTGGCTCACATGATATTTTTATTAGACAGTTCTAATCTAGAGCTATCATCTACAATGCTCAGAAAATTTGCTTTATCAGCGTCACTATCTTCAATTTATTTAGTGTCCAGTAGGTAAAAGCTTGTTTGCTAGGCTTTATTCCATATGAATGGAAGACTATTTTTAGAGTGCATTCAAAGGCTATTTTTTGTGTCTTCCTTGGATTAAGTTCAGTTTGATTTGTTTTATGGATACAATAGTTTTATTGATTTTGTTGTGTATAGAGTATTATAAAAATTATACTTCATGTTAAACCAACCTTAAAGTACCCCAAGAGAAATTGAGAAAAAATTTCACGCTGTAGCCTCTACCTAGTTTTTACTATTTTTTGAGTGACTTTTGTATAATAGAAGCCTTAGAAAATCTTATTTACTTCATTTCTCTTTGTGTATGTTTTTAAAAGAATAATTATGATGGATGGTTTATTTAAATACTTTCTCTAGGAAGCTTCTCTAGGAAGCTTATAGTCTTTGCCCAATTTACATAATTTCGCCAACGAGTAGAAAAGCATCGTGGTTATCTATATTTTAGAGATATGGAAAAGGGGATCGAGGTATTATGTCTGATTTTGCAAGTGATAGAGCAGGAAGTGGAATATGCTTTTTTAAAAAACTACTAACAGGTATTTTAATCACTGTAACGTTAGGGATCATATCTGCAGAAAATGGTTGATCCTCCTACTTTCAGACTAAGGACACATCCCATTATGCCTCAGTCACTGCCAGAAGCAAACTGCTTCAGTCATCCATTTTCTCCCAAACTCTCATCTCATCCTGTTCTGTTTTCCTTAACTGGACTCTGTCTCTACCCTCCACCCACTCCTCTCACCCCAGCTCTGTATACTCTAGAGCTCTTTTTAGTTAGCAAACTCCCTCATTTCATCAGTCTCTGAATGCTGCCTGTACTCTCCAACCCTCAGTGAAACTGACTGGCCCCTGAGGTTAACGTGTCCCACGTAGTTCTCTCATGGCCTCTTATGGACTTTAGGGCAGAAGGGGTGGAGGGCAAGTCACTGTTCTCCTTGCTTCCTACTGACACCTCCTTTCCTGCCTGCAAACACCCTTGAAGCTAATTGCCAACTGGCTAAACTGCCTTCTCCATTCCCTCAATTTTCTTACTTGCCTACCTTCCAATTTTGTCAGTGTTCTCAGTGCTTTGACACCCAAGTAGATCAACCTTCTAATGCCCTGGATTTTTTTATGTCTTGACTTTTTTGTTCCAGTTATATGTTCTGCATGCCACCATCTATTTCATCGGCCACACTAGGAATTCTCTTTAGAAGCTAGACCTCTTCTAGCTCTTATACTTATGTGGTGTTGGCCTTTCTTCCCAGGCCTTCCCTAATCACTCCATAAGGTAGCAACCTTGTCCTCCCAGTGATAATTCCCATCTTAGCATCCTGACTTTTTTCCCTTTTATAATATTTAAAATTGCAATTTTCATGTTTAATTGTTTTTGTTGGCCTCCTTCACTAGACTAAGGTGATCCTTTGGGGAATAGGAAGAGTTATTTAAAAGTCATTAAATTATTAAAAAGCACAGTATTTTTATGTAAAAGCATAGTATACATAAGACTATTATTTTTAAATACATTTTTAATCTCATCCCCTTTAATATCTCCTCCTGTGTATTTTACAATGTATATGTTAAATCAAAAGTACATATATACTTAGAATAAATAAAGGGAGAGTGGAAAACAATATTATTAGAAATTTTAATAAGAATTTGAGCATAGAAAACTCAAATTTTTATTCCACATTTTCCAGATCTTGAAAGTATATATGCTTGACCTGGAAAACATTCTTCAAATGCAACTAACTGCTTAGCAGCTGTCAGGCATGAACCTGGAACATGTTCATTTGTAAATAATGATATCAGATTTCAAATATCTCTCTAATAGGAGAATGACGTACTCAGAGAAGCACATAATTTAGAAGCAAAACATATTCGTTTTTTAAAACCGAGTAAGAAACCACTTTTAAAATAATGTAATATCCATTTTCAGGATCCATTCCAGATGAAAGGCTCTATCGAATGTTCGTCAACAAAAAAGTAACAATGTTGAGACCAAAAGAAGATGGGAACTCTTGGTTTAACTTATTTGTGATTCATCAGAACAGGTAAAAGTAGTCTCTGAAAATTTTTGAGTCAAGTATTGAGGTTCCCCAAATCTCTGTTTCCAAGCTTACCTATTTCAGTAAAATGCTCCTTATGCTTTGAAAGTTGTCAGTGCAGGATCAGGCAAGACTTCGATATGCATTGTGTGACTGCATCTTGAAATTGTTTTCAGTATATATTCATACTTACAAAGAATATTTCTAGCATATGGATAAGGTATACGAAGAACCATAAAATGAATAATCCTAAATTCAGAAAGAAGTGGAACATTACCAGTACCCTACCCCATGCCCTTCCCTGACCACAGCTTTTTCCACCAACTCCAGAGGAAGCACTATCTTCAATTTTTATTTATATGTCCATAGCTTTTCTTTATTGTTTAATCACATACACATTCATTATGAGTATTTTTTATTTAGTTTTGGTATAACTGGAACACCATACTTTATATTTTGCAGTTGGCTTATTTTGTTCAACATTATGTTACTAAGATTCATCCATTTTGATGCTTAAAAGTGTAATTCATTTTCACTGATGTATACAGTTCAGCTTTCTGTCCTGTTAGTGAGTGTTTTGTGTTATTTCCAGATTTTTGCTTTTTTAAACCTTTTTGTTAGGAACATTCTTATAGATTTTTCCTGGTACATATATACAGGTGTTTTTCCAGAATATTAAATATAGCTAGATCAACTTTCTTTTGTTAGTAGTTTTAAGAAATTTAATCTGTTGGCAGGGTGTAGGTTTGATTGAAAGGAATACAGATTTGAAGAAGCAAGATTTATTATGTGATCATTATAGTAAGAAAAGTGTGAAATGGTAACAGTGATGGTAGTGAGAATGATAATGTTAGGGACAAAGCTGAGAAGTTATTAAGGAAGAATCTAAAGGGATTTGGGGGCTGATTATATAATTTATTATTTATTGAATAGATACGTATTGACAGCAAAATACTCTTGTACTTACCCATCACTGGTACATCACCCTCATTGAAAACTCTTATCTCTGTGTAAGACTGACATTCTCATTATTTTTATAGTCAGTAAAAGAAACATGTTAAAAAAATGATGGGACATATTTAGAGTTTTGACTTTATTTTACAAAGTTTAGACTAAACTCACTTCCCATTTTCTGTACTCTGGTATACACTCAGACCAATTTATAGGTTTTTACTATTTTTAGAGCTCATGCTTTTCTGACTTTCCCGTAGGGGGAGTTATTCCTCTCTAAAGCCTTTCGTGATCTGCCTCTGTATGTAGAATTGACTGCTTTCTCTTTTGAGGCTTCTACTTGTCTGTGTCCTGCAAGTTTGTAAACCCTTTGAGGGCAGGAATTAGATACTGTCTTTGCATCCCCAATCCCTTGAACGTTTCTGGCGTATAGAAGGGATGTAATAAATCTTTAGTTAATGGAGAAAGAAAGATCTATACAGACTTACTTATTATGAAGTTTTTCTATATCTCTGGACATTTATAATATTTATTTTTAAAAATCTTGGCATAGGAGTAAACATGGAAGTACTAACTTCATTCCAGAACAGTTTTTGGATGACTTCATTGATCTTGTTATCTGGGGCCATGAACATGAGTGTAAAATAGCTCCAACCAAAAATGAACAACAGCTCTTTTACGTATCACAACCTGGAAGCTCAGTGGTCACTTCTCTTTCCCCAGGAGAAGCTGTAAAGAAGTAAGTAATTATTATAGTTTTTAAATCAATTTAAAAAAATGTGCTATGATAGTCTAACCATCTCATAGGCTCAAGGTACTGATGATGCTGTTATTTATATGATAGATTTATTCATAAAGATTGATCATTCAATACAGTGTTACTGTTTGCCCAGACTTTAAGCTATTTTCAACAGGAGAAGATCCCAATGGTATTAATGATTTTGCTGCTCATTAGGCCAATTCAAGGCTAATATTTTTATTAATTAAATTTTAAGTTAGAGTGCTGTAGGAGAAATAATTTATGAATGGATTTTATTTTGGGGAAGAAGAATGTTTAAGTTTTTTCCTGTGATACAACATTAAGATTAAATTACTAAAAACACTTTTTAAGGGCGTGATTTTATAAATTGTGGAAATTTAGAAATATGATAGTGTTTTTTTGTTTTTTGTTTTTAATTTTTATTTATTCATTTATTTTTATTTATGGCTGTGTTGGGTCTTCGTTTCTGTGCAAGGGCTTTCTCTAGTTGCGGCAAGTGGGGGCCACTCTTCATCGCGGTGCGCGGGCCTCTCATTATCGTGGCCTCTCTTGTTGCGGAGCACAGGCTCCAGACGCGCAGGCTCAGTAATTGCGGCTCACGGGCCCAGTTGCTCCGCGGCACATGGGATCTTCCCAGACCAGGGCTTGAACCCGTGTCCCCTGCGTTGGCAGGCAGATTCTCAACCACTGCGCCACCAGGGAAGCGTAAGAAATATGATAGTTTTGATGTGCACATTTTCCTGAGGAAGTTTACAAGGTGACTATGCTTTCATTTCCCTCCTCATTTCAGACACGTTGGTTTGCTGCGTATTAAAGGAAGGAAGATGAACATGCAGAAAATTCCTCTCCACACAGTGCGGCAGTTTTTCATGGAAGATGTTGTTCTGGCTGATCATCCAGACATTTTTAACCCCGATAATCCTAAAGTAACCCAAGTCATACAAAGCTTCTGCTTGGAGAAGGTAATTCTTCTAGATAAAGGTCAGTGAGATCTACTTTAGTTGAGAGGTTATTTACCTTGAATTAAATACTTCAGTAGAGTAGAGGGAAGTCATTGTATTTGTTACATTCTCATGAAGCCTGTAAGGAACCACTGTTGTTTTATAAATGAGTTCAGTTGTATCAAATTTTTTTCTTTTTTTTTTTTTTAAATAGGGACTTCCCTGGCAGTCCAGTGGTTAAGACTTTGCCTTCCAGGGCAGGGGGAGTGGGTTCGATCCCTGGTCAGGGCGCTGAGATCCCACATACCTGGTGGCCAAAAAACCAAAAACATAGAACAGAAGCAGTATTGTAGCAAATTCAATAAAGACTTTAAGGATGGTCCACATCAAAAAAAAAAAACAAACCAAAAACCTAACGTCTTCCAGAGGGAGGAATGTTATAAATAGAAGAAACTTTGTTTAATTAAGCCCCTCTCCCAGATCCTTTCCTCCTTCTCAAAAACATACGTTATCTTTTCTCTCTTTTTATCCTGATTCGATAATTTGTTCATTTTATTAATGAAAGCAGGCAGTGGCTTTGATTGGAGAATGGCAGGATGTTATGGTAGATGAGGAGAGCCTTAGCCTCTTTAATAATCTCCATTACGCTAATAATCTCTATCACACATCCCTTTCATCCTGAAATCTCCCTCCAAATAAAATCTTAAAATGTGTGCTATGCACCTTGTCACTTCAGTATAAGTCCCATACCTCCCACCATGCAGATTGCCATCCCTAAACCACTGCGGAGATTCTAGAGCCACTATAAAGTTGGGTGAATGCATTTAGTAATATGGAACTTGACAGCTTAATAACATTAATTACTGAACTTATTCAGTTCTTATGCTGTGTAGGCTCTTCTGCTTTGCATTTTATTCTTACAAAAATCATGATAATGATAATGATAATTATCACTGATATTCATTGGCGGCGTATATATTCTGGACACTGTTGACAGCATTTTGCATTTAATCCACTGAATGATGCTGTAGGTAGGTAGAGTCTACCATACACATTTTATAGAAAGAGGAGCTGAACCTTAGATAAAGTAACTCGCCCAGTGTCACAGCTTACTGGCAACATGTAACTCATATAACTGGAAAGTTCAAGAGTTTACTGGTTTCAGAATGACTAGATCCAGAAACTCAAATTAAGACTGTAGTTTTCTCTGTTTCTGTGTCTGGTCCTGTGCCACCCAGTCTGATGTTTTCTGTCTTAAGCTTCGCTATAAGGAAGGCATTTTCACGTGGTGGCCCACAGACTTACATTGTCCTTACAGCTGAAAGAATCATTTTTTCCCAGTAGTTCCAGATAAACCCCTAGCATTGAGTTTCCCTGGACTGAGGTCATGTCCTTGTCCCTGAACCCAATCTCTGAGGCCAGGGAGATGGAAAATGAATGGATTGTCTTGGCCTAGTCAGGGAGCCCAGGGTCTCTCAATCTTGGCACAATTGACATTTTACTGGGTAACACTTTGTTGTGGGAGCTTGTTCTGTGCATGGTAGGATTTTTACAAGTCCTCTCTGACCTCAACCACTAGATGCCAGCCGGTAGTACCTCTTCCCCCTAGACATGACAATATCTTTATTTTGAGATTGAAGAAATGCTTGAAAATGCAGAACGGGAACGTCTGGGAAATTCTCGACAGCCAGAGAAGCCTCTTATACGACTGCGAGTAAGTCCTCTTTAGATAAATTCAACTTTATTGATTTTCAGAGGAGAGTATTGTACAGTTTACATGGATTTTTTTGGAAAAGTACCAAAGAGAGTACGTATAGTAAAAAGAGCCGTCATCATTGGTGGAAAAAATAATAAAGCAGCCAGGATTTGATTTAATCATAGTTTCATTTTGATAGGTTTGGTTTTTTTTTTTTTTCTCTTATTTTTCTCATTTTCTAAATAGTCCATTGTATTTGATACGTTGGCTGTGCTCTCTGACTTCATCGTTTACTGTTCCCTTCTCTCCCTCCCTTCCAGACACTTGGCCTTCTTGTAATTCCTCAGATGCATCAGACATGCTCTCACCTCCTCCAGATCTGCTCAGATGTCACCTCAGTGGTCACCTCAGTGGGCCCCAGCCTAATTAAGATTGCAACCCCCATACCCTCTCTCCAACACTCCTGATTTCACTTCCCTTCTCTACTTTTTCTTTTCTTTTTTTCCCACAGCACATCCTCCTAACCTACGACACCCAATTTATTTATTTTGGTTATTGTTTGTCCTCAGTTACAAAACTATCAGCTCTGTAGAAGCACGGAACTTTGTGAATCTTCTTAACTAACATATCCAAAGATCCCAGAACAGTTCCTGACACATAACAAGTGCTTGATAAATATGTGGAAAGAATTGATAAGTATTTGAGAGTATTAGAAAAGTCTAAGAAATTGAAGCATTTCCTGTGCCTATAAGCCTGCGTATCTTTTCTATCATGATATATACAAACAAACAAATAACAACAGACTTTTTTTTTTTGCCCCTCTGCCTTTCCCTTCTCCTAGCTCCTGCCCTTTCTGATTTTCTTTCAAAAAAATACGTTGTCTATATTGCTCATGTAATATTCTCTTCCTCAATCCACTATAATCAAGGCTCTGACCCCACCATCTCAGGTGGAAAAGATGACCTTCAATTGTCAAATCCAGTAGATTTTTGTCATCTTACTGAATCACTCTTCGGCATTCTCTACTACGAATGATGTTTGTCCCTTCCTATCTTTCAGTTAGCCCTCTGTTCAGTCGAGGCATATGGTCACCTATAGAATGACAACTTCCAAATTTTGACCTCCAGCTTAGACCTCCTTGTTGAGGTCCAAGAGTCCTTCTAAAGCCTTGTATTTAAGGGGTGCGGCCCTCAAACCAGCAACATTGGCATCACCTGGAAAATTCTTAAAAATACAGAATCTCAGGCTCCACATTAACCCCACTGAATTACATTTTAAGAAGATCCCCAAGAGATTTATATGCACATTAAAATTTGAGAAGCCCTGGGACATAGAGTGTGAAGGTAAAGAGTACATTCTAGAACCAGACTGCTTGGGTTTGCTTCTGGCTCTGCCACTAGCTATATGACCTTGAGCCACTGGATCTCTTGTCCCTTGGTGGTACTTCATAGATTTACAAGATCTAAATTAATTTAGTAATCTGGCCCCTTCTCTCTATCCCGTTGTCATTGCTGTAGCTGAGGCCTGATTTTACTTGGCCTGTAGCCGACTGCCTGACTCTGCCTCCAGTTTCCCCCTCTCCCCACCTCTAGCCTCTCCACACTAATGCCAAGATCATCTTTGGAAAATACGATCTTGCATGTCTTTCCTGCTGAAAACAACTTAATGATTTCCTAGCTCTAACAGGAACAAGTCTAAACTCTTGCATGGCATTCAGAGGGTTTATATGACCTGGTCTAAACCCACCTCTTTGCTTCTACCTCATTTCCTGCCAGCGCCTCCTAAGCTCCAGTTATACTGGACTAAAAGTTGCTGTTTTCCTAGGCCCAGTGGAGTTTATTTCACTCTTTGGAACGTTAATACTCGTAATATCCCCTTTAACACCCACTTAAAGCTGCCCCTCTTCAAAAGAAGCCTTTCTTGACTTCCCTTCAGAGTCGTTCCTTCTTCCTTTGTGTCCTCAGTCTACTTTGTACATACTTCTTTTTTTTTTTTTTTGAGTTTACCAAGAAAGAATGGCTTTATTACGTCTCACTATCAGAAGATGTAATAAAATGTTATATATACGTATATATGTAATAATATTTTATTAAATATTTTTTTAAAGTTTTTTTTTTTTTGGCTGCACTGCACGGTGTACATACGTCTTACAGCACCATCACATTCTGCTTGCAATTACTTCTTTACATAGTTTATCTTCCCAGTCAGCTTGTGAATTTCTTCACAACCAAGGTGCTGTTTTACTTACGGTGGTACCCCTGGCCCTTAGCAGAGTGCCTACACATTGTGGACACTCAGTAAAGTTTGCTTAGTGAATGAGTTTTGCAACTTTTAGGAGCAGAAGATTACAAATAAAACTAGGCTGGAGTACAGTTGTTAAAAATGTCTGAAGAGTTTTGGGGAGGCACAATAGCTTGAGCATTTGGCATTTTCTGTTTTAGAACATGGCAGCAGCTGTAGAGATGGTCTGGGTAACAGAAACATAGTTGCTTTGGGGGAACCACATAGTTCTCTTTATCAGGGCGGAAGGTCCCATGTTCCTCATCTATGTCTGCCTGATACCATTAGAACCAACCAGACTTAAATTGAAAATTGGCATTCCTTTTTCTAAACACACTAAATTATTAATTCATTAAGGAAACAAAAGAACAAATATTTTCACGTAAGTAGTATTCCAGAAGTACATTGTGTTGGCTAGAGGACGCGCACTGATTCACTAATGCAGTGAACAAATGTATGTTGAGTACCTTCTTTCTGCATGTTGGTGGGCGGGGAGGAGGGCCACAGTGATGGTAAAATAAAATAGACAAGGGTTACAGGAGGTGGAGGTGTGAGGAGAGACACAATAAACAAATAGCGAATACATGAACAAAATCTTAGCTAGTGCTAAGTGTGATGAAGAGTGTAAGTGGGGTGGAGGTTAGGAGTAATCTGGAAAGGCTGGTGATGTGGTACAATGCTGAGTCCCAGAGCATACTTTGAGAACAGCTAGTTTAGGAGAACGATTATATCTCTTAGAAAGAGATGTAGTATTTTTCTTTGTAAAGAGCTTGGTACCACTATAGACTTCTTTAGAAAGAGCCTGCCTGAGAGCAATTATTAGTTCTTTTATAAATAGAAACAGTCGGCCCTCTGTACCTGCACTTCCACATCCACGGATATGGAGGGCTGATTGAACTCCACCATTTTATAATAAGGGACTTGAGCATCCACAGATTTTGGTGTTCTTAGGGATCCCGGAACCAATCCCCCGTGAATACCGAGGGATGACTGTACTGTGTTTTGAAGGAAGGTGATCATTTCTCAAAGCTCACAGACTAGCTTCTTTTCCTCCATGGATTTTCCCAGCATTTATTTTTGTCTAGTGTAAAAGCTTATCCCTACATGATAGACCAATTAACAAATGCATCTGGGGCCAGCATTTGTTTCGGTAGAGAATCTCCTTCTGTTTTAAAAGTTTAAAAAAATTTGTTTAGAAATTTCACATCCTTTTCAGATGCTATTCCTGGTACCTAGACTGCTAGTTTTATCATGGGGAGATGTAATTTTCTGACATTGTGGGAATTCTTACTGTATCTTGATTCCATCAAACAATGTTCTGCATAAGCGTAAACCTTTGAAGTTTTATTTTCTCAGTAGAATAAATGGTACAACATCATCATGATCTTTAAAATGAATTGTGGAACATGAACATATTAACTTAAAAGTATTACACATAAACATGAATACTGAAGTTGGTGATCTGTTGTTCCCTAGCCTTCATAGCTTATTCTGTATTTCCAGGTGGACTATAGTGGAGGCTTTGAACCGTTCAGTGTTCTTCGCTTTAGCCAGAAATTTGTGGACCGGGTAGCTAATCCAAAAGATGTCATCCATTTCTTCAGGCGTAGAGAGCAAAAGGAAGACACGGGTAAGCTAGTTATCTTTACAAATTAAAAAATGCTCTTATAGGCTTCACATAAATCAATCTCTAGTAAAAGTATAAAACAATAATGGAAAATGTTTTATTATGATTCTTTCTAATATCTCAGACAAATAAACTGATAGTTGGAATAATTAAATCTCTTCTGAAAATTAGATAGCAATCATTTGTAAACTTGCGGATATCAATAAAGAAATGAAGCCTTTTGTAGTTTTTTTAAAATGTGCTGCTGATTAACAACACAGTTGAGAGATAAAGTGTTTAAATATCTATTATTTACTATACATTATTAATGTTCAGAGAACATACTCTCAAATTTTGCAGGGCTAAATATTTCAACTTTACAGTGTACAGTGATTTAAGAAGATTCCAGTCTTTTGAAATAAGAGGTGTCCCAGAATATTAAAAAGATAGGTACTTAAGGGCTTAAGTTTGATGTTTCTGATGATCAGATAATTAATTTCCAATTAAAGTTCATAAAAACTAATTGCCCTTATTTTAGCATTTATCAAAAACAGGTCATCTGACTGAAACAGTGCTTCTTCTTAAGAAGTATTGGTCCTTTTAAATACAGAGGCTCATCTCCTTAGAGCTATCGAGTCAGAATTTTCATAGAAAAATATGGCCCTTGTTTACATGTACGCTACCTTGATTTTTATTAACCCCGATTTAATGGGCTTCTGTTTTTCATAGTGAAATTGTGATCACAATGGTGTGTGCTGTTAATTCAGCCTGAAACAGTCATTTGGATATTTAAATGGAGCTCATAGAATGCTGTTTTGGGGGGGGAAAAATCCATATCAGAGAATGATATTTTTATGCTATGAATTTTAGCTAGTTACTTACTGATGGTGATTTACTTTAATTGTCCATCCTTATCAATTCCTTGAATTCTTTGGGTGTAGCATTTGTGAGAATGTGGAGTATAGAACCTAGTACCTTATGTTAACTTGAGTTTCATCCATTGTCAGTTTTGTTCTGATGATCCCTTTTTTGTTTATACATTAATTGCTGAATGGAAACAATGACCCTTTTGTGTATCTTATTGAAAGCATGAAATTGTTTGTTGTTTTGGCCAGCTCTGCTACTTTAACTACATGTGTGACATCATGCAAATTACTTAATCTCTGATGTTTTGTTTTCTTGTCTACAAAATCAGGATAATAACTGTGCCTGCCTCACGGGATTGTTGTGAGGATGAGATGATATACTGTGTGTAAATGGTCTTAACATAGTGTCTGGCATAGTAAAATATAGTAATCATATTTATGAAGTAATATTAATTCTCCTGTCTTGAAATTCAAAAAAGATTTCTATTCACTTGTCCTCACCACTTTGTAAGAGGCACACTGAACTTTGTGCCTCTTTACCCCCTAAGCCATTGCATAAACTTTTCCCTTTGCCTAAAATACTTTTTCTTTTTCCTTTTTTGCTTAGTAAGTCTTATTCATTCTGCAAGTCTTTTTTTTTTTTTTTTTTAATTAATTAATTTATTTGTTTTTATTTTTGGCTGTGCCAGGTCCTAGCCATGGCACGCGGGATCCTTGTTGCAGCATGCAGGATCTTCAGTTGCGGCATGCGGACTTCTTAGTTGCAGTGCAAGTCTTGAGTCAAATGATAACTGCGTTTGCTATCTGCATGTTATTTTCAGCCTTCTTTGAGAAGAATTAATTTATTTCTTCTCTGTGTGTCATATTTTCTGTTCTTACCTCTGTTGTAGCACTTACCATCTTGTATTGTAATCATTTGCTATTATGGGCGGCATCCTGTCATTTTATCATTGTGTTTTCCACACCAGGTCACACACGTGCTAGACAGTTAATATTCATTTCCCTGACAAAGGTTATGAGCAGAGCACATACTGGACCCTATGCTTTTTGACTTCTTGCCCAGTATTCTTTTTATTCTGTACCTGCTGTTTTTTGAGACAACCATCCTGCCTAGGAATGCAGCAAATGTGCTTGAAACCTACTTCCCATTTGTCTCACAGAATATTAAAAAGATAACGTGTTTAATGGCCAAGATTTAATTAAATTAATAATTTTTGCTGTTTCATCAAGGACATTCTCATGTGAAACTGGCTTTTTGTTTTGTCTTGTTTTGAACTGTGAGTACGAAGTGATGACTCAGTAGAACTCAGAGACACTGCCTTGACTCGTCCCAAGGCACCGGCAGTTTTACCCACGACTGCTTTTGTATCATCAGTGCAAATGTCAATACGGTGGAAGAGATAAATAACGTCTTAGTCTTATTATGAAAGTACGTTTGACCTTAAGCCCCCTGAACCAGTATGGGGGACTCCCAGAGATCTGTGGACCACTCTGTGAGAACAGATCCAAGAGACATACTACTTGGAGATTTGGAAAAGAAATACAGACTTTGGGGAAACGACTCTCGATATTAGCAAAAATGACATGTTTTTGCCTCAAAATTTACTGCGTTGAGCAAACTGACAGTTGATAAAGTTTGGCCATACCTCCTTCACTGACAGCAACCTTCAGTGAGTTTGGGCACTTTAACATTAAAAGAGAAACTGCTACTTTTTTTTTTTCATGGACTTCTTTTTTCTAGGAGAAGAGATCAACTTTGGGAAGTTCATCACAAAACCCTCAGAAGGAACAACTCTAAGGGTAGAAGACCTTGTGAAACAGTATTTTCAAACTGCAGAGAAGGTAATTTCTTAGTTACAGTTCTCAGTTTGGATAATGGCTATCTTATAATAACAGATTTTAATTTAAGATATGTGTAATTGATAGTTTAAACAAAATGAATCCTCAGAATGTCTCCATGAAGTAAGCAGGGTGACAGTTATATTCATTTATAATTATTATGTATCAAGAAAAATAAGTGCTTAATGTCAGTCATTAATATTGTTATTATTGTGTCTATTATTGTCAATGTTGTTATCCTCTTTCTTTTTATCGCTACTACCTAAGTCTGAATCCAGGATTTAATTTTCTTGCATCTGGATGTAATTTCAGAGTTACTTTATTAATAAGCCACTGGATGGTGAAGCTATTCTTATTTTTGTGGGTATATGCCACTTTGAGATCCTCTGGTTGTATTAGCTTCTTATAGCTGCTGGAATAAATGTCCACAAACTTAGTGGTTTAAAACAACACAGGTTTATTACCTTACAGTTTTGTAGGTCAGAAACCAGACACTGGTCTCACTGGACAAAAACTGAGGTGTTGTCAAGGCTGTGTTCCTTTCTGGAAGCTGTAGGGAAGATTCCATTTCCTCATCTTCTCCAGCTTCTGGAGGTACCCGTGTTTCTTGGCTCCGGGCCCCCTTCTTCTATCTTCAAAGCAAGCAACACTGGATCTGTCTGGCTGTCGTTTCCCCGGATACTTCTCTGTGACTCCCTTCTTTGGTCTCCCTCTTCTATTTTCAAGGATGCTTGTGATTACACTGGGCCCACCTGGATAGTCCCTGATAATCTCCCAGTTTTGTAGCCAGCTGCTTAGCAACCTTAATTCCATCTGTAACCTTAATTCTCCTTTGCCATGTAACATATTCACAGGTCCCAGAGAGTAGGATGTGGACATCTTTAGGGGCCATTTTTCTGCCTACCACACTGGTTAACCTGCTCTCTTAGTCATCAGCTGCTATTTCTGGACTCTATGTCCCAGCCTCTCAGGCCTCTGCATTTTCACAAGTCCTGTACTCTACTCCTGTTTCTTGTTTTTACTTTGCTTTTTCTGGCCCTTAATATTTATCAGTAGGCTTAATTACTGTCCATTGATTTATTTTACTTTGCTGTGTTTTCCCTCCAATAACTAGATAACTTTTTTGTCTTTTTCTCTGGTAAAATTATTCTGTAATTTTCCTTGCTTATACAGAATTGTTTTGTAAGGAAGATGCTGCAACCAGTAATTTATATGTCTCTTACAGAACGTGCAGCTCTCACTTCTAACAGAAAGGGGAATGGGTGAAGCAGTACAAGAATTTGTGGACAAGGAAGAAAAAGATGCCATAGAGGAATTAGTGAAATATCAGTTGGAAAAAACACAGCGATTTCTTAAAGAACGTCATACTGATGCCCTAGAAGATAAAATCGATGAAGAGGTGAGTAACTAATTTGGGGTGGAAAATCTATTATTTAGATAGTCTCTCCTTAAGAGTAGTTCTAAGTTTCTTTCTGGTAAATCACTAATTAACTTCACTGATTTGTTTAGTTTCCTCATCTATAAATTGAGATCATAAAGTGAGGATTAAATTAGAAAATGTCTAATAAGTGTCTAGAACACAGTCTCAAATATGATTGATACCCAGTGAATGTTAGTTTTGTTCCCCGTAGCTAGTATCTTCTCTTGAAGATCATGAAAGTGCTTTAAAATGAACCTCATAGGGCGAAAATGTCTGCTTATTTCAATTTTTTATTAAGTTTTGATTGAGATTTTGAATTTCACCTAGGAAATGCAGTCCCTCTGTGCGTAAAAGTAGAGGAAAAGCTCTTTAGATTTGACTACATAAAATTTTTTAAAGTTTGCATGTCAAATTGTCAAAAAACAAAATTAGAAGGTATTGACATGGAGAAAATATTCATATGTGGGCAGAATAAAAGGTTAATATTCTTACTACATTAAAGGGCTCTTATGAATCTTAAGAATATTAAACATTTCAATAGAATAATGAACAGAGGACCTGAATAGGTGGTTCACAAAAGAAATATAAATGGCTAATAGGCATATGAAACTGGTATTTAACCTAGGATTATCAAAGAAGCTCAAATTAAATGTATTTTTTATCTGTCAAAGTGGCAACAATTTGAGAAAGATACTTAGTACTCTGCTGGTAGGAGTATCAGAGTTTGAACAGCAGCACTGAAAAGCATTTTTGCCTTCTTAAGCATGTCAAGAAGCTTAAGATTTGTCCTTTAACTCAGCCCTGGGAGATTTTCCTAAGACAATAATGAGATAGAGATTAGAATGGGGAGTAATTTATGTCAGTGTTATCTGCAGTGGGGAGAAGTTGGAAATGTTTTGGTAAAATAAATATTGGCACATACATAGTATGGAATACTATGCAGCTATTAAAAATTACACTTTTGAAGAACATGGAAAAGTATTTTCAGTGTTAAGTGGGAAAAGAATTCCAAAGAGGTAAAACTATACACAATGTGATCCCAGTTATTTTTATCTTATATGTGAGTGGGTGTGTGTATGCAAAGAATGGAAGAAGATATTCCAAACATTATCAGTGGTTATGCTCAGGTAGTGGGATTTTAGGGGATCATTTTCTGTATTTTCCAAATTCCCTCTAAGCAGAAGAACAAAATGTTATTTTTAAAACTCATTCCCTTTTACTTTTATTTTTGTGCTTTTAGTTATTTAACGTGATTCTTTTAAAGCCTTATGGTGTCAACTAATGTACAACCAGTAATATTAAATGCCAGGTGCTTTCACAGGGAAGGCAGAGAATCCACACTCTAAAACTCCTTACCCTGTGGCTCTGGATGTGTTAGGCTTGTAAATTTTTAGCATGGGTGGATTTGTCAGTCAGGTGCCATAAATATAACATGACCATACCCCCTAAATGTAAAATGCAAAACTGTAAGACTCCTAGGAGATAACATAGGAGAAAACCTAGATGACCTTGTATATGGTGACGACTATTTAGATTCAACATCAAAAGCACGATTCCTGAAAGAAGTAATTGATAAGCTAGACTACATTGAAATTAAGAACTTTTGCTCTGCAAAAGACAACGTGAAGAGAATGAGAAGACACGCCACAAACTGGGAGAAGATAGTTGCAAAAGATACGTTTGATGAGGGATTATTATCTAAAATATACAAAAACTCTTAAAATTCAACAATAAGAAAATTTAAAAATCCAGTTAAAAAATGGGCAAAAGACCTTACCAGACCAAGGAAGGTAGTCATTTGGCAAGTAAGCATATGAAAAGATGCTCTACATCTTATGTCATTAGGGAAGTGCAAATTAAAACAAGGAGATATGCCACTACATACCTGTCGGAACGGCCAAATTCCAGAACACCGTCAACACCACATGCTGGTGAGGGTGTGGTGCAGCAGGAACTCTTAGATGGTGAGTGGGAATGCAAAGTGGTGCAGTCACTTTGAAAGGCAGTTTGTCAGTTTCTTATAAAAGTAAACATACTCTTCCCATACTCTCCAGCAGTCGTGCTCCTTGGTATCTACCCAAAGGAGTTGAAAACTTACGTCTAAACAAAAACCTGCACATGACATTTATAGCAGCTTTATTCATAATTGCCAAAACTTGGAAGCAACAAAGATGTACTTCAGTAGGTAAATGAATAAGTAAACTGTGAAACATCTAGACAAGGGAATATTATTCTGTGCTAAAAAGAAATGACCTATCAAGCCATTAAAAGACATGGAGGAACCTTAAGTGACTATCACCAACCGAAAGAAGCCAATCTGAAAAAGTAACTTAATGTATGATTCCTGCTATGTAACATTCTAGAAAAGGTAAAACTATGGACATAGTACAAAAATCAATGGTTGTCAGTGGTTGGGCAGGGATGGGATAAGGGGATGAAAAGGTGGATTCACAGAGGATTTTTAGAACAGTAAAGCTACTCTGTATCAAACTGTAATGGTGGGTTATACATGTATACATGTCATTATACATTTGTCCAAACTCATAGAATGTACACCACCAAGAGTGAACCTTAAGGCGTTTAGGTGATATGGAGTATGGAGTGTCAGTATCGGTTCATCAGTTGTAACAACTGTACAGTTCTGGTGGGGGATGTTGATATTAATAGGGGAGGCTGTGCATGTATGGGACAGGGCTATATGGGAAATCTCTGTGCCTTCCTTTTAATTTTGCTGTGAACCCAAGCTGCTCTAAAAAAGTAAATACATAAAACAAACAAACCCTCCTTCCCACCCTCCACTCCCCAAAATGATCATCCACACCTGGAGTGACATCATGACTTCTGAGAGAGAGAGAGAGAGAGAGAGTGTGTGTGTGTGTGTGTGTGTGTGTGGGTGGGTGTGTGTGTGTGTAGCATGGTGGCTAAGAGTATGGACTATAGACCAGATGACCTTACTCGCTCTGGAACCGTCAGTGAAGTATTTAACCTCTCTGTGCCTCAGTTTCCTCATCTATGAAATGGGGATAATAGAACCTCATTCAAGGTTGTTGTGAGGATTAAAAGAATACATGTAAGCCCTCAGTACACTGGCACATAATGCCTGCTCGGTATTTTTACTCTGACGCTCATTTCTCTTCTGTGAATGACTCAGTGCTTTTGATATATCACGTGCCACCTCGAGCACTGTTACTTGCTATGCCATCTTTTAAAAAAAATATTATTCCTGTATTTTTCCCCTTCTTCTGAATCTTAACAAACATGCTGCTATTTCTTTCAACAAAACTCTGGAGCCTAGATCCTATTTCCCTTTCGCTGCTATTCTGTTTCTTTTTTCCTCTTTTATAGCAGAATTGCTTCACAGAGTTTTCTGTATTTGCTGCCCAGATTCTTCACCTTCATTTTTCTCTTAAATCCATCTATTCAGGGGTTTCCACCCCCTCATTCCAGTGAATTTACTCTTGTCAAAGCACCAGTGACCTCCAGTGCTAAATCCATTGTCCGTTCTCCATCTTAAATCTCACTTGACCTCTTCTTAAAACCTTTTTTCCATTGGCTTTTAGGGCTCCACACTCTTCTGGTTTTCTTCCCAGCTCATTGTATGTGTATTCTCAGTCTCTGTTGTTGATTCCTCTCACCTCTCCAGCCTCTTAAGTTGGAGTCTCCAGAACTCAGTCCTTGGACCCCTTCTTCATCTACATATTCCTTTTGTATTGTCACCCAGCTTCCTGGCTTTAAATACTGTAATCTGGTGATGACTTTTCAAAAGTCTAGCCCAAACCTCTCCTCTCAACTCAAGACTTTTGTAGCCAGCAACCTGCTAGACCTTCCACTTGGATGTTTAATAGACCTCTCCAACTTCCAACATTCCCAGTCTGAATTGCTGAACCTTAGCCCCTGCTCTACCTGTAGGGTTCTAGTGGAAGCACTATTCTTTCATTTGCTCAAGCGATAAACCTTGAAGTTATCCTTGACTCCTCTTTTTCTGTCACCTGTATCCTGTCTGGAAATCCTTTAACTCTGCCTTCAGAATATATTACAGAATGTGACTATTTCTCACCACCTTCATCTCTATCAGTGGTCCAAGGCCTGGCCATTTCTCACCTAGATTTCTCCTGTGGCCTCCAAACTGGTCTCCCTGTTTCTGCCTGTGCTTTTCCTCCACACTCTGTTCTGTCCTCAGCTCAGCTGGGCTGTTGGTGATCCTAACATAGTTTAGATGAAGTCACTCCTGCCTAAAAACAAAAGTCCTTACAGTTGCTCCCAAGGCCTTACTCAGTGTGGTTACTGTTACTTCTTCATCCTTATGTCTGCTCCAGCCCAGCGACCTCCTTGCTGTTTCTTAAACATACCATGCTTCTGCCCCAGTGCCTTTGCAAACATTCTTTCCTTTGACTGGAATGATTTTCCCCAGTTATTTGCAAGGTTCATTCCCTACCTTTTAAAATCTTTGCTACCTTCTTGCTTTGCTACTTTCTCCGTGAGGCCTTTGATGATCATCCTGTAGCCTCTCCTCAGCACTCTCTGTCCCTCTGCCTGCATTACTTTTCTCTGAGCACTTAACACCTTTTGCAGAGATTTCACAGGTTCACATATTTGAAAGGACTCATAAGACTCCACTGAACATACTCACTTAAAAGTTTTTATTTAAAGGCAACTGATAACAGTACAGCAAGAGAAGGATTATAGGCAGGCATTAGGGATCTGAGAGACACCAGACATCTGTTTCTCATGTCCTTATATGCACACAGCAAACCCGGGACAGAACACCAAGATCTGTGCAGAAGTTTCCAGGGAGTCTTTTATGCCTCTCTGGTCACATAATCAAACCATGCTCTCTAACTGCTCATGCAGGTTGAAATCCATCAGTAAATAATATGGCCCTGGGAATGCCAGAGGCTCCTCAGAGGTAAGGATGGAGCTTTCTCAGTCTAGCTGTAAATTAACTTGATCCTATACACTTTCTAAAATACAACATAACTTTTTATTTTGTGTCTTACTTTGTAACACACACACATGCACACACTGATTGTAAGCTCCGTGGAGGGCAGAATTCTTGACCATTTTGTTCATTATTGTATTCTCAGTTCCTACAATAGCACCTGGCACATAGTAGCTTGGCTCAGTAAATATGTTGCTGAGTAAATTATTAAATAAATGGAGTTTATTTCTAGCTACATAACTATATTATAAGAGTTTTGTGAGCAGGAACCAGTAAAAAAGGAAGCTTTGTATCCTTCATGGCACCAGGACCAGGGTTGGCAGACGGCAAACATTTGGTGGTTGACTGTTAGCAAAATGGATCTTAGTGGCCCACCCACTTCAGATACCATTTCAGAGAGCCTCCTGGATGACTTGCAGCCAGGTGGCCAAGAATGATTTGAGCAATGTAATAATTCAAACCTATTAAAAGAGAGGTTTTTGTTTTTAGCTCTTTTACTGAAGTATAACACCCACAGGACATTAGAATTTTTTCCTCTGCAGTCCGACAGGCTGTTTTTCAATGACTTGGAACATTTGGTCAGCAGGTAATATCATTTTGCTTAGGGCCAATTTTTCTTAGAGTACATTTCTGAATTTTTAATGTAAGTCACTGGGGAAATATGACTTCTTTAATCTTTTGTGAAACAAAACTATACTTGAATTTCCGAGTTTTATGTTGTAATGGAAAACATCAGTTAATCAGTTTTATATTTACATAACAGACACGTTTGTAACATGTTTCTGATTTATTCTGTTACAATCCAGGTACGTCGTTTCAGAGAAAGCAGACAGAAGAATGAAGAAGATGATGAAGTTCGAGAGGTAATTTTTCTGAAAATTCCTTTATTATATGTCAGCTTGTTAAATCAGAATAACTAGTAGGTTTATTCAGAGTAGTCAGTCCACAGGATCTCTGTTGGGTGGGTAGGACTGAGCAGGGGTTGGCTGAGGACCGCTGCCTTTGACTTATTCCAATTCGGCCTACGAGTATTCTGCTTGCTGATATTCTCTTTTTTTCCTTTTGCTCTTGTCGAAAACTTACTTAATTGTGCATGTGTGTATGTGGTGGGTGCGGGCATGGAGGTGAGGCGCAGGAATAGTAGCCCAAAGAGCTCTTTTTAATGAAAATATTTCCCAACTGCTATTAGAGCATCTTATCAGTATAAAATCTTACCCTCCTGAGCTGATATTGTTCGGGGCAAAAAGAAAGAAACTTAGTGTTTTGGTCAGCAGTGTCATCATAGGTAAATACACAGTGTCCACGGCCTTTCTAAAATGTTGAAATTAGCCTGTTCACCCTTATCACTGTCTTTTCAGTCACTTTGGAGATTAGGGACTTGAGGTTAGCAACCGTTAACTTAAACTTCGGGCCTGTTTCTGATACTTGGTGAATTCATGATTGAAATATATTTTCCTGTTTTCTAATTGTCCTTAGTGTTTGATGATTGCTGTCTAGTACTTAAAAATTATGTTATCAATTATTTACTTTTGGGCTTTTGTCTTGATTGCTCTCCTTCGGCATTTTGTATAGTACCTGTTGTGGGTAGCCATTCTGTTTTTTATTAGGAATATAAATATGAAAAAGGTGTAGTCTGTGTCCACCAGAGATTCTCAGTTATTAGGTGAGACAGATATATGTAGAAAGAAAATTTTAAATCTTATGACCTGAAGTTTCATCCTCACTGAATTCATTCAGCTGTCCATTTTCGTTCCCTAAATATTTCAGAACTGTAGCTGACAGGCGGTGAATTGGAAAGAGTTGAAACGTGACATATCCCTCAGATTAACTTTGACAGGTCCCACTGTCTTCTCTGCTACAATAAAAAGGGGATAAATAGGAGCCCCCTCCCCCCCTTTTTAAATAATATTTTTTGCCTTATTTTAAGCACACTCCTTAGGCAAAAGTCAAGACCTGAGTCAGTAAGGAGAGAAGGAAAAGCACCCTGCTTAAGGAGAGGGAGACTCTCAATTTACTCTTTTCCCCCCTGAATTCTTCCAAAGGAATCCTGTTTAGTAGTTGACTACTAGGTAATACCACAGCCTTTAAGGTCAAGCAGTTTTAGACTCTGATAGGAAAAATCGATTATCAAATAATTCTTCTGTACCATCTTTAGCGGTCATAAGATAGACTCTAGGTTTTTGTGGGGTTTTTTTCTTTTAATGACACTTCCAAGTCTAAATCTGATTTACTTCATCATCTGACATTCCATACTTGCTATTTAGGATTTTTAACTGACCCAGTAATGCCACTTACCTGGAATTTTAGGGAATAGGAAAGTGACACTGTTGGTGTTGTGGGTTTTTTCTTTTCTCTGTCTTACTATAGAAGTTTGATGTTCTGGGACACTCCTCCCCTCCAAGTTGTGTCCCACTTCATTAGAATATGAAGAAATATGAACAGTACAGTAACTCAGTTAATAACCTGTCTTTAAAAAGAATATGCTAGGATAACCTTCTAAATGTCTAATTGTAATAGGTTTCACAGATCTCTTTCCCTTATACCACTTAACACTATCCATGCAGTAAGATAGGAAATTTTGCAACATAAGCTAACATTACCAGCAATAGTACCAGTATTGACTGCAGTGTTTTCCCACACCGTCTCTTTCATTAATAGCCTTCAGTAATTGATTACAGAACTAAAAGCTACCACCATCCACTAAATTTCACACTCAACATTCCCAATATCAAAGTCATTCTCCTAAATAAATGTATTGGGAAAAAATAGAACTGGTTACCTATTTGACTTTATTCATTACTGTTTTCAAGGGGAAAAGGGAAATGGTATTTATTAAATTTTTGCTATGTGCATTACTTATACTAATCTCAGTTTCTATTTTACAAATGAGGAACCTGAGACCAGACTTCAGGTCACATGGTGGGGCTGGATTTTGAACCTACTCTACCTCCGAGTCTGGGCTTTTCCACCATACTATGTCCTTTCAGGGCTTTATATTATAATAACATTAATACAAGGTATGGCCAATGAATGGCTAAAAATTTAAGACTTCTAAAATCATGCAGCACATGAAGATCACTTTATAATAAGCATAGAATCAATTGCTTTTTAAATTTTTTTACAAGGTGATTTTTGGAAACTAAGAGGAGAAAGCTATAGATTAGGGATCCCCTACCACATTTATTATATATGTATTCATCTTATATAGAGTGCCCTTAAAGTAGAAAAGGAAGTTTGCCAAATGGTAAGAATGAATGCTAGAAAGAAATGATTCTTGGTTCTTGGATTATTTGACTTAAACTTGATTAACTTTTTCTTTTTTGTTTTGTTTTGTTTTTTAGGCCGCACTATGCGGCATGCGGGATCTTAGTTCCCCGACCAGGGATTGAACCCGTGCCCCCTGCATTGGGAGCAGAGAATCTTAACCACTGAACTGCCAGGGAAGTCCCTTGATTAACTTTTTCAATTTCACAGATTATAGAAATATTTCTTTATAATGGATCCTTTGTGTTTGAAATCACTAATCTCAGTTTTTCATTAGTCTTTTAAAGAGTAAGAGTGAACATTTTATTCAAGGATGGTAAGGAGAGGGTATGAGAAATTTCATATGGGAGTTTCTCAGAAGAAAGAACTTTGGAGTTCAGATTTTCAGCTATATTTTAAGACTGTAACAGGTAATCAGGGCTTCTTAGGTAATTTTTTAGTGTGCCATAGGGTATTATAAATTTTTTCATTCTCAGCATTCTATTTTGAACTTGACTAATAGAGTTTGAGACTTTCCCAAGCTGTGGTTCACAGTTTTGCAGAATTATTTAGCTCAGAATATGAATCCCAGTATCATACTTAAATTATTTAAACAGACAGACAAAAGCATTAGTCCTTCCAGTAGAGAAAAAACATGCTTTAATGTCTTTTTGTTCACATAGAAACACTCTCAAGTATTTTCTTTAATTATAAGTTCATATTTAAATAAAAGGCCAAATAGTAAATATTTTAGGCTTTGCAAGCCATATATGGTGTCTGTCACATTTTTTTTTTTTTTTACGGTCCTTTAAAAATGTAAAAACTCTTCTTAGTCTGATCCACAGTCCATAGTTGGACTGGGCCTCTGATTTCTTTCTTATGTTCTATCTGAATTTGAGGCAGGGTTGATACCCTCTTTTAAACTGTAATACCAAGTGAAGAGTGAAAAGGCAACCAATAGCATGGGAGAAAATATTTGCAAATCATATATCTGATAAAGAATTAATAACCAGAATATATAAAGAGCTCCTAAAATTCAACACAAAAAACAACCTAATTTAAAAATGAACAAAGGGCTTGAATAGATATTTCTCTAAAGAAGAAATACAAGTAACCAAAAAACACATGAAATGATGCTCAACATCACTAATCACTAGGAGATTCTAATCAAAACCATGAGATACAATTCACACCCCTTTGGATGGCTATTATCCAAAAATTAGAAAGTAACAAGTATTGGCAAGAAAATAGAGAAATTGGAACCCTTGTGCATTGCTGGTGGGAAGATAAAAGCTACTGTGGAAAACAGTATGATGGTCCCTCAGAAAATTAAACATAGAATTGCCATATGATCTAGTGATTCCACTTCTGTGTATTTACCAAAAAAAATTGAAAGCAGGGACTCGAACATGTATTTGTACACCAATGTTCATAACATTATTTACAATAGCCCACAGGTAGTAACGATCCAAAGTCTATCAAAAGATGAATGGGTAAACAAGATGTGATAGATACATCCATTGGAATATTCTTTAGCCCTACAAGGAATGAAATTGAAGTATAGAATGGTACATACTATATCATGGATAAACCTTCAAAACATTATACTAAGTGAAGTAAGTCGGACATAAAAGAACAAATACTATATGATTCCACTTACATGAGATACCTAGAGTAGTCAAATTCATACAGATTGAAAGTAGAAGAGTGATTATCGGGGTTTGGGGGGGGCAGTTAGGGAATGAAGGGTTATTTAATGGGTATGGAGTTTCAGTTAGGGATTATGAA
Organism: Eschrichtius robustus; assembly: GCF_028021215.1. Classification (NCBI taxonomy): domain Eukaryota; kingdom Metazoa; phylum Chordata; class Mammalia; order Artiodactyla; family Eschrichtiidae; genus Eschrichtius; species Eschrichtius robustus. The sequence continues at coordinate 42,476,342 of NC_090834.1, forward strand.
AAAGTTGTGGCAATGGATGATGGCAGTGGTTGTACAACAGTGTGAATGTACTTAATGCCACTGAAATACACACTTAAAAATGGTTAAAATGGTAAATTTTTATGTTACGTATATATTACTACAAAAAAGTGCAATAATACTAGGGTAGTATATTTTTAAATCTCGCAAAAAGTATATGGAAACATTGTCTTGCCATTGGCCCTATGCCTCCACTCATGAGGTAAATTCATAGAAGTAATGTAGTTCAAAGATATCAGTAAAGTCCACAGTCTGTTGTACAGAAAGATAAAGTATTATCTGAGTATAATGTTTGAGATGCTAAAATGAAGATGTAGTATTTAGACAAAGGCAAAGTATGAAATTTGGCAATGGTGATAATTCATTCAAAGAAGTAATAATCATAAAAAGGCATATGTGTTTAAAATTTTGCTAGATTCTGCCAAATCACTCCAAATATGTTACACCAGTTCCTCTCCCGACCAATAGTATTAGGGAGTGCTTATTTCCCTGCATCCTTGCGGTCATGACATATTACTACATCTTTTGATCTTTACAAATCTAAGTGGTGAGAAATTATTTCTTACTGTTGCTTTTAACTCAGACTACTTGTATTCCTAGTGAGTCGGAGCAATTTTTATGTTTATAAGTTATATTTATATGAAACACCTGATCACGTTCTTTGCATAGAATATTTTTTTCTTTTGGCTAGGGCATTGGTCTTTGTCTAATTGGTTTACAAGAGCACTCGGGTGAAAGTGTGTGCACACTCTGTATGTGTGTTTGTGTAGTAACAGAGTTAGGGTTTTTGTTATGTAAAAGAAGTATCCACTTGTTCCTGAGAGTTTTTTGTTTGCTTGTTTAAGTCCAGAATGGGTAATGAATTAAGAGCTTTTTTGGCATCTGTGAAGATAAGCATGCAGGGTTCTTCCTCCTGTGTTCTGTTAATATGGTGAATTATATTATTTCCTATCCTATTATTGACCCAACCTTAGTATCACTTTGTGAAGCCCCTGATAATAGGTGTACTGGTCTTTCCATGCACCCTGGGATTCCTTTTGTTTGCTTTGATATTCATGAGTACTGTAATTTTCCTTCTGTGCATGCAGTCCTTTGTCAGTTTTTCAGTACCATGTTATGCTGGCATTATAAAAACCAGCTGGAAGCTTTCTGTCTTTATGCTCTGTTCCTATTGAAATAGCCATGGAATCATCTGTTCTTTGAAGATTTGGTAGAATTTACCTGTGAAGCTTTCTGGTTGTGATCCTTTTCGGGAGTGTAGTTCTTTTAAGAATTTTCTCAAAATGTTGTTAATTAGTCTGTTGAGACTGTCTATCTTTTCTTGATTCAGTTTAGGTCATTTATTTTCCAAAGTACTTAGAACTGAGCAGAGTGTTTTATCATAATTCTTTTAATTTTCCTTAGATCTTTTTTCCCTCCATTCTCCTTTCTTTGCTTTAATTTAACAATTCATTTTTAAATTGTTTCATGTGTTCTGATATGCAGTATTTTTATTATCATTTTCTAGGTATTCTACAATTTTGTTTTGCAGTTTGGAGTCCAGGCTTTTGTCTTATTAATTTCTAATTTAATTGCATTGTGATTAGAAAGTATGATAAAATTCTTTTTACTATTTAGAATTGATGTTTTTCTTAGCATCCCATTATATATCGGTTAAAACATTTCATGGGGTTTTGAAAAGAAGTATATTGTTTATTTTCAGAGTACAGAGTTCAACATGTATCAGTTAGATCTACCTTATTATGTAATTCAGGTCTCCTTTTTTCTTTTAAATATATATATATTTTATTTTATTTTATTTTATAAATTTATTTATTTATTTTTGGCTGCCTTGGGTCTTCGTTGCTGTGCACGGGCTTTCTCTAGTTGCGGCGAGCGGGGGCTACTCTTCGTTGTGGTGCGCGGGCTTCTCATTGCAGAGGCTTCTCTTGTTGCGGAGCACAGGCTCTAGGCGGACAGGCTTCAGTAGTTGTGGCTCATGGGCTCTAGAGTGCAGGCTCAGTAGTTGTGGTGCACGGGCTTAGTTGCTCCGTGGCACGTGGGATCATCCCCGGACCAGGGCTCGAACCCGTGTCCCCTGCATTGGCAGGCGGATTCTTAACCACTGTGCCACCAGGGAAGTCCCTGTATATGTATATTTTAATGTAGAGCTAGTTCTCGTTTTTCATGGTAGTTGTATTCTATAAAGTCACTGTAAACACTGAGTGAACACTGAACTGTTGCTCCTAGGGGAAATACAGGAATAGGTTCCTGCCAGCCACTGGTTACAACATTTTTGTTAACTGATTAATACATAACCTTTTCCATGTGTGTTTCTGTTTTAAGACCTTACTCAATATATATCATTGATTCATTAGCATTGGACTTGTGGCCCATTCAGCGCATGCCTTAATGAAGCGTATATGACGCGTGTGTTTCCTCCATAAGGCACATCACAGCTTCTTGCACTTAGGAACCCTAGACAGCGCTTCAGCACTACATTGGGGGCCGTTTTAAAAGTAAAATCCCCAGCTGAAAGCACAAAATTGTGAACACAGCACTAAACGTAGTATGAAAAGGATACTCGTTTAAAGAAGGCTGAGTGTCGCCTCGTTCGACCTCATCTGGGAAGGTGTGTGTCAGGCGATTCAGAATTTTCACCTCTCTGCACGTGTCCATGAATGACCACAAACGCATCAGGAGTTAGAAATAAATTTTGGCAAGTAGGTGAATTTGCATATACGGAGTCTGAAAATTATGAGGATTGACTGTACTTCATCTGGGACAAGAAAGATGAATTGAAATCTTTTTCAACTATTTTTTCTCTGTATCTTTTTGGTTGTATTTCCTAAAGTTTTGTTCTTTTGGAGTTGTAATGCCATGTTGAGCCGTTCCCGTAGTGACTTAGCTGTTGTTTCACTTCAGCAAGTTCATCAGCGTGAAGCTGGGTTACCTCCACCTCCCCCGACCCGCTGCACTCCTGCTTCTGCCCTGCCTGCTCTGTGCTTATCTCCTCATCTAGCCCTGTCTCTCCATATTTCATGGCATCACACAGAGCTTAGAAAAGCTCTAGATGCCTATTCTTAGACCCAGAACTAGTCATTCCAAGCAAGAGAGACTGTTGTCATGGCCTCTTGGCATGGGTAGATCAATTTTGGAGCTCTCTGCACTGTCTGAAACTCTTCTCAACCTTCTCCCTTAGCCAGACCAAATATTCACTATACCCATTAACTCTTTCTCCTAGGTTTTGTGTTTTGTGGGTGGAGCAATTTTCTAATTTTATTCAAAAAGATATTTTTAAAATTTTTGTTCTCCTTGTTACATTTTGATAGGTTTAAAGGAAGAGATCAGGGCAGCATTGTTCTTATTCTGTTTTTAATCAGAAAATCTATATTCATTTCAGAGTTAGGATATTTCATTAAGTCTCAAACTTGTCTTTTTTTTTTTTTTTTTTAAATTTATTTAATTTATTTATTTTATTTTTTATTTTTTTTGGCTGTGTTGGGTCTTCGTTGCTGTACGCGGGCTTTCTCTAGTTGCGGCGAGTGGGGGGCTACTCTTCGTTGTGGTGCATGGGCTAATTATTGCTAGTGGCTTCTCTTGTTGCGGAGCACGAGCTCTAGGCATGTGGGCTTCAGTAGTTGTGACACGTGGGCTTCAGTAGTTTTGGTGCACGGGCTTCAGTAGTTGTGGCGCACAGGCTCTAGAGTGCTGGCTCAGTAGTTGTGGCTCACTGGCTTAGTTGCTCCGCGGCATGTGGGATCTTCCCGGACCAGGGCTTGAACCCGTGTTCCCTGCATTGGCAGGCGGATTCTTAACCACTGCGCCACCAGGGAAGCCCTCAAACTTGTCTTTTTTAGACAGTTTCTTATCAAATTAAAATTTATTAAGTTAAAATCTTGGCCCTCGGGTTTTTATGATTTTCCAGGCTTTCAATTGTTTTGTTCTACCTAATTCTTTTTACTATATATTTGTAAGAGATTATTGCTTATGTTTTTCTGATTATAAAAGTAATATTTTAGAAAACGTACATTGTAGCAAATTTGTAATATTCAAGAATAATGAAGAAAACAAAAAGCACCCTAAAATTTCATCACCCAGAGATAGCAGCTATTTTTGGTGAGTTTTTTTCTTTTTTCTTTTCTTTTTTTTTTAATTTCATGAAAAAAGAGATCACTATCTTTTGTTTAAATCCATACACCTAAAACAAATATCATGTAATATCGCTTATATGAGGAATCTAGAAAAATGGTACAGATGAACTTATTTGCAAAGCAGAAATAGAGACACAGATGTAGAGAACAAACGTATGGATACCAAGGGGGGAAGGGAGGGTGAGATGAATTGGGAGATTAGGATTGACATATATACACTACTATATATAAAATAGATAACTAATGAGAACCTACTGTATAACACAGGGAGCTCTACTCTGTGCTCTTTGGTGACCTAAATGGGAAGGAAATCTAAAAAAGAGGGGATATATGTATACATATAACTGATTCACTTTGCTGTACAGCAGAAACTAACACAACATTGTAAAGCAACTATACTCCAAAAAAAATTAATTAAAAAAAATAAATCCATACACCTATTCTCAGTCTTCATCTGGGTTGAACTCTCAGCATCTTTTAAAATAAAACTATTTTTCAAAAAAAAATTAAGAAAACAAATCCATTTACAAGAACATCAAAAAGAGTAAAATACTTAGGAATAAACCCAATAAAAGAAACATAAGACTTGCACAATAAACATCATAAAATGTTGCTGAAAGTAATTTTAAAAGTCCTAAAAAAAAAAGTACTAAATAAATGAAATGATATCCCATGTTCATGAATTGGAAGACTTAGTACTGTTTAGATGACAGTAATCCCCAAACCCCATCTGCCTTTTTTCTTTCTTTTTTTTTTTTTTTTTTTGGCAGAAATTGACAAACTGATCCTAAAGTAATGGTAATTAAAACAGTGTGGTACTGGGATAAGGCTAGACAAATCGATCCATGAAACAGAATCAAGAATCCAGAAATAAACTCTGACATTTATGGTTAATTGGTTTTCCAGAAGGGTGCCAAGATAATTCAATGGGGGAAAGAACAGTCTTTTCAACAAATGGTGTAGGGACAACTGGATATCCATGTGCGAAAGAGGTTGGATCCCTGTATCACACAGTATAAAAAAATTAGCTCAAAATGGATCAAAGAAGGGAAAAAAAAGGATCAAAGACCTAAATATATGCACTAAAAACATAAAACTCTTAGAAGAAAATATAGGAGTGGATCTTTGTGACTCTGGATTAGGCAATGGCTTCTTAGATATGACACCAAAAGCTCAAGCAACAAAAGAAAAAATAAACTGGAATTCATCAAAACTTAAAACTTTTGTGCTTCAAAGGATGCCATCAAAAAGGGAACAGACAACCCAAGAAACAGAAAGTATCTGCAAATCATATATCTGATAAGGGTTCAGTATTCAGAACAAATAGAGAACACTTATAACCCAACAATAAAAAGACAAATAGCCCACTTCAAAAATGGGCAAAGTATTTGAATAGACATTTCTCCGAAAAGATACAGAAATGAAAAGATGCTCAACATGATTAGCCACGAAGGAAATGCGAACCAAACCCACACTAATACACCACTTCATATCCATTTGATCTTTTGTTGGGTCTTCATTGCTGCACGTGGGCTTTCTCTAGTTGCATCGAGCAGGGGCTGCTCATCACTGTTGTGCGCAGGCTTCTCATTGCGGTGGCTTCTCTTGTTATGGAGAACAGGCTCTAGGTGCATGGGCTTCAGTAGTTGTGGTGCGTGGGCTTCAGTAGTTGTGGTGCGTGGGCTTCAGTAGTTGTGGTGCGTGGGCTTAGTTGCTCTGCAGCATGTGGGATCTTCCTGGACCAGGGCTCGAACCCGTGTCCCCTGCATTGGCAGGCAGAATCTTAACCACTGCGCCACCATGGAAGTCCACATCCATGTGATCTTGATGCTTGGAACATTCTTCTTGGGTGGCACGGGGTTCATGACACAAGATTATTTTTCTTTATAGATTCAGTTCCTTTAATTGGTTCTTCACTAGAGAAACAAGAATCTCATAATTGGTTCTCATTACTTACCTGTAAAGCTCCTTCTGCCATGCTTCTAGATTCCGCCATTCTTGCTCGGAGAAATAAACGGCCACATCCTTGAAAGTCAGAGGTAACGGAGCTGGCTCGGCCATGGGCCCTTGCGGTCCCACCCGGCCCCGGACGGGGTTACGGCCAAGCCGGGTGTCCCGGCTGCCCGCGGCACCTCCCCTGCAGCAGCCTCCTGCTCCCCACCGACCTCGAGTTTTTTTTCTTGTTATTTATCAAGAGCCCGTTGTACAAAGTAGCTCAAATGATGACAGTCTCTTACAAATGGTGGTGTTGCATTAGGGGCGATTGCCAACATTCCTCCCAGTTCTGAAACTTTTGATTCTGTGAAATTTTATGGTTCTTGATATACATTTTCAAAAGGTCTCATTTTATACATTTTCAAAAGGTCTCATTTTACAGGTATCAATGGTATTGTAAATTGATCTAACAAATTGTGGGCACTGAATTTGATTGATGGGGGAGAGAGCTTCTCCTGTTTTACATTTTTTAGCATGATTAGTGAAAAATAATAGTTTAGACACTTTGGCAATATGAAATGTCCATCTGAGTGACTGGATTAATGACTTTTAGGCTGCTGCATTGTCTACTGATGTGTATTTTCCTCTTGTCATCCCTCTTAGGCCATGAGTAGGGCCAGAGCCCTCAGATTTCAGTCAGAGGAAGCTGCTTCCGCCTTTAGTGCTGATGACCTTATGAGTATAGATTTGGCAGAACAGATGGCTGATGACTCTGATGACAGCATCACAGCAGCAGCCAACAAAGGAAGAGGCCGAGGAAGAGGCCGGAGAGGAGGAAGAGGGCAGAATCCAGTGTCAAGAGGAGGATCTCAGAGAGGAAGAGGTTAGCACTGAGTACAGTCTTTCTTACACATTCACACTTGGCAGTTGTGTGGGAAATTCAGAATTGTGTTCATCTTGGCAGAACTGAGTTACACAGTCCTTTAAAAATTTATTTTTATAATGCATAAAAACAGTGTTTAATGTAGTTCCAACATGTACATTTCATGTAAATAAACTCTGAATGGCCACATGCACATATAGTTTGAATAGTTCTTAACACGTTTTTTTTTTTAGAGAATTTCATAGTGCTTCTCACACATTGGGAACATTTAATAGACATGTTTACTCTCACATGTACAAAGTAATAGTGAGGCAAACACTTAAGGAAGATGTCTAGCTAATGCCCACTAACAGCAGGAAGAAAACTCCAGATTATAAAAATCATTATTTTTGAAAACTGCCCCTACACAGTTTGATTTTTTAAAGCAGTCATTAAATTAATTGCCATCATTGTGTCTAATGTGGTACTATTGTCATTGAATAGTCCAAATAATAGAAGATAGTCATCCAGTGACTTCCTGATGCATTATAGAAATCCATCCCTGGGAATATTTTTTAATTATTTTTTTATTAAATATTTATCTGTCGGAATTATAAGCTGTTAAAATGGGTAGTACTTTCGTTAAAAATCTCCCAGGAGAGAAATCCCCATCTTCTAGTGATAATTGTTTTCATTATCCTTACATTTATAAATGTTTTCCTTACATTGTAATTGGAACAATATGAACCAAGTGTGGCCTAAGAATGGTCTCTGAAAATTGATTGATCAGACTCTAGATGTTTCTTCTTATATATATCTTTGACATTTTACACATAAACTATGTTTTGACATAACTATTTAGTGGTGTTTTTTTAAAAAAACAAAAAAAACCTTAGCTACTGATGGACTTGTATACTGACCGCTCATTATTCTAACAGCAGGCGCTGCTCTGGAGACTTCTACTCGAGGCAGAAGTTCAAAGGCCACTATGTCAACATCTAGAAATATGTCTATTATAGATGGTGAGTATAAACTGCAAAAGATCACCTAGCAGGTACTTATAAATTCCAACACAGGAAGACTTAGGAAACCCCATGAGTAAACCTTACTGGTTTGTGTTGAATCACAGGATAAATTATGCTGATTTAAAAGACCTTTGCCAGGCTTCCCTGGTGGCGCAGTGGTTGAGAATCTGCCTGCCAATGCAGGGGACACGGGTTCGAGCCCTGGTCTGGGAAGATCCCACATGCCGCGGAATAACTAGGCCCATGAGCCACAACTACTGAGCCTGCGCGTCTGGAGCCTGTGCTCCGCAACAAGAGAGGCCGCGATAGTGAGAGGCCCGCGCATCGCGATGAAGAGTGGCCCCCGCTTGCCGCAACTACAGAAAGCCCTCGCACAGAAACGAAGACCCAACACAGCCAAAAATAAATAATAAATAAATAATAAATAAAATTTTTAAAAAATAATAAAAAAATAAAATAAAATAAAAGACCTTTGCCATTCATGGAGGCTATTGAAGAGGGTGGGCTCTAAAAATTAATTTTTATATCCTACTTTAGACAAATTTGATTATTTCCTTTTTATAGAGGGATCACTAAGACATGGAAAAGGCAGTTGGTCAGTGTATCAACAATGATTAAGAGAGAAGGAACTGCTCCTTAATGTACTGTAAACTTTCTTTCCTCATGCTGCTTTTGTCCGTCTCTACTGTTAGTATAGAGTCATGTGAGCTGCATTTAAGGGAAATTATAGTTAGAATTCTTTGAATTGATTTTGTGTATGTGCTGTGGTCTAAAAATTAGCCTCAAACTAAGGTAACCTATTTTTATAAACTTTTAATAATAATTTAATATAAAAATTTAATAAACTATTTTTAATATTACAGTGTATGAGATCAGAGGAAGTTGTAAGTCAGATCTGTGAAAATATATGTTAAAATAGGTGGTGATATTTTTTTCTCCCTACCATTCAGAGTATATCCATATGTATTTTATTTATATTATCTTATTATTTGAGATTAATTTTTGACAGATTGGAGAGTTGGACTAAATCTCACAAGATGAAATTTATCAAGGGTAAATATAAACTGTATTTATGTCCAAAAGGACAGCTGCACAGAGAAGTATATGATATTAGCAGGGAACCAAGTAAGAAAGACTTAGGTCACTAAGGTTGTGCAGGTTGATCTAACTGTCCAAATCTAATGGTGCCTTAAGCACTATTAATAGAAGTAATGCTTCCCTACAGCAAGGAAGTTCTCCCTCGTATTGATTGGATGTATCATGCCAAGAATACTGTGCTCATCTTTTGGAACCATATTTCAAGAAAGATGTCAACTTTATATGATCATTCAGAAGAGAAACCATATAATATAAAAAATTTGATAGAAGGAACTTAGGATATCTAACCTGGGAAAAATTCAAGTCTTTACAGAAATTAAGTTCTGTTATGTCAAAGATCGAATAGATTTGATTTGTATAGTCCTAAAGACAGTGGTTTTAAGTCTATTTTAAGTTATGGATTCTGAAAGCTATGTCTCCTACCTTTAAATAAGTACTCATATGCAATTGTACTCCATTTCAAAGGGCTCAGGGACCCCCATGAAGCCTATCCACGGGCTCCAGGTTAAGAACTACCAACCCAATGAGGATAGATGGGAAAAGCTAATCACACACATATTTAAGTTTATTATGTGATAAAGTGGACCTGGAAGGCTTAAGAACAATTTCATCTACTCCCTCTTTTATACACGAGGGAATTGAGCTAAGTAATTTGCCCTAGGTTGATAAAACCACTAATAGTACTAATAATAGCTAATACTTATGAGACGATTACTGCAGGCCTCTCAACAGCTCAGTGGGATAGGCACTTATTATTTCTCTGTTTTACAAAAAAGGGAACTGAGGCTTTGAAAAGATAGGCAACTTATCCAAGGTCTCACAACTAGTAAATTCTAGAGCTTGAATTGATTCCACATTCTCTGGCCTTCAGAGTGAGTAGGTAACCACTCTACTGTTAGTTTCCAGAGCAAGAGAAGATTAGAGATTGAGCTACTGGCTCTCAGTAGAGAAGTCTTTGCATTATACGGAATAATCTATCAACCAACATAAAGACGGTGTAAGCTGCCTCAGAAGGAAGTGAGTTGTGACTCCATCAGAGGAAGTTTTCAATATTTTCTGGATGACAGATGACATTGGAGAAAGGATAAAACCATCAGCTCTATTAAATGATTCTTAAAGAACCTTCTTATCAGAAGTTCTGCTGCTATGTTTTTATTCAAGGATTATTCATTACTTGAGTAGGGCCAGCTGAGATCCTTATCTTTTGACTTTAGAAGTATATTGTCTCTGTTCCCGTTTAGAAAATGGCATTTAGAAAGATGCTGTGACATTCTTGGAAGGTGTAAGGTAAAAGCAGAGAAGGGAAAAGGAAGTGAAAAAAGGCAGCACGGGGCTTCCCTGGTGGCGCAGCAGTTGAGAGTCTGCCTGCTAGTGCAGGGGACACAGGTTCGAGCCCTGGTCTGGGAAGATCCCACATGCCACAGAGCGACTAGGCCTGTGAGCCACAACTACTGAGCCTGCGCGTCTGGAGCCTGTGCCCCGCAACAAGAGAGGCCGCGACAGTGAAAGGCCCGTGCACCGCGATGAAGAGTGGCCCCCGCTTGCCACAGCTGGAGAGGGCCCTTGCACAGAAATGAAGACCCAACACAGCCATAAATTAATTAATTAATAAAAAAAAAAAAAAGACAGCACGGTAAACGATCTGGGATGAGTTCAACGTGTAAAAAGCTTTGTGACTTTGGACAAGTCACTCACTCTCCTAGTTTGTTTACAGGTGCATTGGGAATAATCTTGCCATATTGGATTACTCTGAAGATTAAAAGCAAAAAGGCTTGGAATTCGTTGGTGGTCCAGTGGTTAGGACTCCACCGAGGGCCTGGGTTCAATCCCTGGCTGGGGAACTAAGATCCTGCAGGCCACGCAGTACAGCCAAAAAAAAAAAAAAAGCCAAAAGCCTGGCACATAGTAGGCTTTTGTGAAATGTTTTTAAGAGCTATTATAAAAAAAGAGAAAACAGAGGGAGTTAGAAAAGGATCGTAAGTAAAATACGAACACTTCCATGTTAAACTACCAAAAGTTGGTCAGCGTGCAACACAGAGGCATAGACTTTGTAAATTACCTGCCTTTCCCTTAGCCCAAACTGCCTTTTATCATCATGGCTTTGTTGTTTTATGTGAAACTTTCCTTGACACCAGTGGGCAGAATTAGTCACTCAGATTGAGTCTTCAGGTTTCCATTGTTGTCATTAAGAAATCAGCTATTAGTTTAGCTTTTTGCTTTTTTTAAAGTAGTCTATTTTTCCTCCGGCTGGCCGTCTTTGGTGTTCTACACTTTCACTATGATGAATCTAGATATGTGATTCTTTTTTTATCCTGCTTAGGATTTATTGGGTTTCATGAAACTGTGAACTGGTGCCTTTTATCATTTCTAGAAATCCTTTGCTGTTATCCCTTCAGATATTACCTGTGTGCTATTCTTTTTCTTTCCTTCTAAGACTTCAATTAAATAAATGTATGACCTATTCACTGTGTCCTCCCACTGGAGGAGGAGTACTAACTTCCCAGAGTAGTTATAAGTGTTAAATGAACTATGCATAACCATTACTGAGCACAGCACTTAGAAAGAATCCAATAAATGACTGCTGCTGTTAGTATTAGTGACGGCGTTTACAATTAACTCATGAAAATGGATGTTTCTATAAATCAGTCTAAATTTGTCTTTTATGCAGTTGATTTGGTCCAATGGTTTTGCAGTTTAACTCCAACATTGGCCTTTTTTTTGAAAAACGAAACTGACTTTTTAATACGGTCTCTGACAAAATAACCATGAGTACTAACTATAGTTACTATAAGTTTGGGACAAAAGCAACTTTAAACTATAGCTTCTACGTTCGTATTATAAATGGAGGAATGAAGAGATAAATAAAGGTTCAATCCTATTATAACAAGCTCCATGGAGTGTAAAGATTTGTACAATAGTACTGGAGTTTTATTGGGAAAGGTAGATATTACACTTATAGCCAGCAGCGGTTGTAAATGAGAGTTAACAGCCCAGACTTTTCCACTGAAGTTTGTCTGCAGAGGATAGTGACTAAGTTAATAAAAGAAGCCTCTGTCTTTGCATTTAATTTACCGTGGTTACCACTGCGGCTACTCCATCCACTATTACTAGCGAAATCATTTGAACACCTACTACATCTAGGCGCTTGCCAAAACAATTTACGTTAACTACCTCTTTTTATCCTGTCAACAATTTTCAGCATGAAGTATTATTAACACTGTTTTATAGGTGGGGAAACCGAGACTTGAAGAAGCCAAGGAACTTGGCCACAGTCACCCAGCTAGTGAGTCCACATGGCTCTAACTCTAAAACCAGAGCTTTTAACCCCCAATACAGTATGTATTGCCTTCCTAACAGAACCGAGTGCTTAATTTTCTGATAATGTTAATTTATCACACAAATATTTATTGGGGATAAAAAGAAAGGAAGGCTCTTGTTTCTTCCAGGAGCCGAGAGTTTGAGGGGTCAATTAGTGAATAACGATTGAGCAGAAATAGTTTTTGAAAGAGTCACGATTGCTGGCCTTTTCATTCCGTTGCCCTCTCCAGCCTTTAGAGTAGGATGTGAGGCTAGTGATTGAGTAGGGTGAGTAAGAACTCTGCTTCTGCCTTTCCTTTCTCCTCTCAGGTAGACATCCTAAGATTGGGGATAGAACCTGGAATAGGAAAAATGAGTAAATCATAAATTTAGGCTAGGTGGAAAGATTCCTGAGTTTTCTGACTGGGAGAATTTTGGACTTTGTAGGATTCTTTGAGCATTTGACTTCTTCAAGTCCTCTGTCTTTTTATCTCCTCTTGCTCTGTTGTTTAGTTTGGGGGTTATCTTGGGGGAAACCTTTTTTTTGTATTAGGAAACTGGTAAGGCGTAGGAGAAAATTAAACCTCTAATTGGCTGTTTAAATTTTATTCTAGGTTTTTAATAATCTGCACTTAATTCCAGTGTAGGGGGCTGGGGTGGGGGGGGTGGTTACCCACACCACCAAGCAGTCCTCAGACACCTGCTGGGTGCCCTGCAAGTCAACTCAATTCTGACACTACCTACCCAGAGACAGCATCAGACCCCACAGGAGAAGGACTCAGTTCCAGAAGACTGCCCCCCTCTGCTTCAGATGCCAGTCACAAGTCCAGGTTGTTATCTGTACTTCTGACTAATAGGCTATCAATCAGAGGTCCCCATGACTCCCTACCTTGGATTCAATTAACTTGCTAGAGTGGCTCACAGAACTCAGGAAACTAGTTTACTCACTAGATGACTAGTTTATTACAAAAGATATGAAAGGATATGAATCAATAGCCAGATGAAGAGATGTATAGGGCAAAGTCCAGAACAAAGGAGCGTCTGTCCTCATTGAGTTTGGGGTCTAGGCATGTTGGCACGTGGAAGCATCTTGTTTCACCACCTGGAAGCTCTCTGAACCCCCTCCTTTTGGGTTTTTATGGAGGCCCCACTACATAGGAATGATTGATTAAAGCATTGGCTGTTGGTGATTGATTCAACCTCTAGCTCCTCTTCGCTCCCCAGAAATCGGGGATGGGACTGAAAGTTCGAACCCTCTATTCCTGGTTGGTTCCCCTGGTAATCAGCCTCCCTCCTCAGTTGTGGTCCCAAAGTTACCTCATTAACATAGCAAAAAGCACCTTGATGGCTCTCATTACTTTAGGAAATTAGGGTTTTAGGGGCTCTCTGCCAGAAATGTGGATGAAGACCAAACATATATTTCTTACTATAAAATCAAAATATTACAGTTTTGGTCTCGGGAAAAATAAAAATTAACTAAACTTCATGTTTCTAACCAAGTTTACAAAGCTGAAAATGTAAGGATTCATACGAAAGTTATCATGGAATGAAAGGTAGGCTGTTTTCTAGCATTCCCTCTGGACTATTTCTTAGGTACTGAATATTTCTAACAAAGTAGAGGAGAATAAGGAAGCGCTTACTGGAACCATGTGGCTCCCACAGGGAAAGAGATTGCTAACCATAAGAGAAGCAACACCTGAGGAGGGTTACTTTCACTATATTTGGAGTCCAGTCCATTAGGTGATCAGATTTTATCCTTCAGGTATTTTTCTATAAAATATTTTTAGTGTAGGTGTATTTATGAACACTGCTTATTACTACTTTATTTGAGTAAACCGGGAAATCGTATGAGACTGGTAGACATATAATTCCATCTCCCGATTTTAAAGCATAGTAAGTGGTTTTATAATTAGTCATCATGGATTTTTGCAGCTAGGACTTAGGAAACCTTCAGCTAAAGAAGTGTACAAATTTTTCTAAGCTTTTTTAAGAATAGCATAATGGATGTTTCATCTTTTTCATTATAGCCTTTAAAGCTGCAAGACAGCAGCCCTCCCAAAATGTTGCTACTAAGAATTATTCAGAGGTAAGAAAAAAAGTTATGTAATTGTGCACCAATTTATGTTTCCTACATTATGATTGTCAATTCTTTGGTCTACAAAGTAAATAAAAGAAGAAAAAATGTGGAACATTAAAACTGCAGAGAACTTTACTGATTATCTAGATTGAGGGCTTCTAGGGTTTTTGCGTGGGAGGAGGGTTTCTCTTTTTCTTTCTTTAATAATGGATCGCATGATTGGACACCCATAAATGTATGTACCCAGTAATATTTTTAAGGATAATAGTGTTGAACCAAAAGAGTCCATGCATGGAAAACTATGATTGAAGATGGGCGTTCAGTGCGTAGAGAGAGAGGTCTTATTTATTGCTGGCTTCCTTTTGTTACTTATACTCTCATAACACTCTGGCTTGTGTCTTAATGGCTGAAGGCAGACTCAAGACAGGCTACAAGGTCTGAGTCTATGGACCTCTGTGTTCAGCTCTAGATTTAACATGAAACTTCTGCTCTTCCTTTGGATTCCAAGAAGAGTCCAGAATGGGCTTGATTCTCCTGTTACCCCTCTTTCAAAACACATGTGTCTTACTTCCCAGGCACCATCCCTGGCCTCTACCTACTAGATGCCTGGGGTGTCCCCCCTAGTTATGATAATCAAAATGTCTCCAGACATGTCCAGATGTTTCTGGGATGGGAGGGGGAGTTAAAAATCACACCTAGTTGAGAATCGTTGCTCTATATCATACTGCCCCACCATCATTTTCTCAAATTTCACTCCTTCTTGATCTCTTGAGTATGTGACACAATTGACCACCTCCTCTTCCAGAAAACTTCTGGTTTTTTTTTTTTCCTCTCTTATTATTATACAATTATATATGGGTATACTGGTGCTAACTTTTATCCTGAGCTCCATTTCATTATTCCTATTCAACTATTGCCTGCTATCGCTTCAAGATCATATCTGAAAACAAAATTATCATCATGTCCACAAGGTAGCTTCCCTTCTAGATTTTTCTTTTATAATGCAAGAACATGAGTTCAGAAAGAACAAGTCATGGTAACTTTTTCTTTCATTTTTTTGATTGAGGTGACATAATGGTAGATAAAGGGAATGCTGAAGGCATTTGATTCCTTCAAGGCACTTAAGACAATCTCCTGATAGTTTCATGGACAAAATGCAGAAATATTGGCTGGATTCATAGCTATTTAGACAACTTCATTTAATGGTTTTTGATTAATAGTTCAATGTCAGCCTTGGGGGGGGTGGTCTCAAGTGCTGCTTTTTTCACTATTTTTTCTTTGGCTTTATCAGTTGGATGAAGACATGGCAAATGTGTGTATTAAGTGTCAAGATAACACAAAATGTAGAGGAATAGGTAGTAATTTGGATGATAGAATGAAGAATCACAAGTATCTTTCATGGGGCTTAAAAGTAGCAAGTGGTATTTAACAGGGATAAATGTAACAGAAAAACAGATACTTCCGGTACTTCCCACACAGTCTCATACCTCATTTAAAATTGGAGATGAAGTACCGATAGCCTAGTTCCTCATTAGAACCCAAGAAAATCACAGGGCACTGTCCGCACATGACCCGATGTGAGTCATTCACCAATCTAAGTGCATGTTTAGGTACCCAGGCTGCCGTGGTAGCAGGAGAGAAGTGAGCTCACACATGTTGTATAAAAAAAACATTTATAAATGAAGAGTGACATTAGTGGGGAGGTTAGGCAGAGCTTTAGTTTTCATGGTTATTGCTTACATGGTATCTGCCTCCTTTTTCGTAACTTTTTGTAAAAATATATATTTTTTGACGTTAGTTAATGCATTTTTATTTAGATTTTCCATTCCCACAAAGACTGTTTGCTGTTCTGTTTCTCCCCCTTAGGTAATTGTGGTAGATGAGTCAGATACAGAAGAAGACATTTTTCCTACCACTTCCAAAGCTGATCAAAGGTCGGTGCAGTGACTTCCTGCAAAAAGGAATATCTGAAAAAATTAAAAATTATCCAGAATTCAACATATACATTTCTCTATGCTACAGAAGTCTGATTTTTAAAAAAATTTTATTTATGTATGTATGTATGTATGTATGTATGTATGTATGGTTGTGTTGGGTCTTCATTCCTGCACACAGGCTTTGTCTAGTTGCAGCAAACGGGAGCTACTCTTCATTGCGGTGTGCGGGCTTCTCATTGCGGTGACTTTTCTTATTACAGAGCACGGGCTCTAGGCGTGCAGGCTTCAATAGTTGTGGCTCGCAGGCTCAGTAGTTGCGGCACACGGGCTTAGTTGCTCTGTGGCATGTGGGATCTTCCCAGACCAGGGTTCAAACCCATGTCCCCTGCATTGGCAGGCAGATCTTAACCATTGCGCCACCAGGGAAGCTCTGGAAGTCAAACAGATTTATTTTCAGCTAGTCACGTACGTACAAAAGTGAAAAATAGACCAAGGGGTAGTTCGTGGAGTCAATGCAGCATTATTACAAGTATTTTCACTGAAAATTTGAATAACTTGTCATTCATTTCCTTTTGCCTTTATTACCCAGTGATTTTCTTGCTGGAGTACTATGTCCTCTCCAATTAACAGAAAATAGCTTTGTATTTTGTTAATATTCTGTTTTCAGCTTTTAGCACTTGCTATGTGTCAGGTACCATTCTGAGCCTTTGCATATGAATTAGCTTATTTGCATATGAATTAGCTCATTTGCTGCTCACAGTCACTCCAGGAGGTAAATATACTTATAACTCTATTTTCCCCCTTTTACCTTTGAAGAAAGTGAGGCGTGGTAGTCTAAGTAACTTACCTAAGGTCACACAGCCAGTCACGGAGCCAAGCATTCTGCTCCAGGACTCATCTTTGCTGTTGCTGCTTCTTCTTCTTTTTTTTTTTTTTTTTTTTAATTTTATTGAAGTATAGTTGATTTACAATGTTGTGTTAATCTCTGCTGTACAGCAAAGTGAATCAGTTGTACATATACATATTCTTTTTCATATTCTTTTCCATTATGGTTTATCACAGGATACTGAATATGGTTCCCTATGCTATGCAGTAGGACCTTGTTGTTTACCCATCCTGTGTATCAGTATAATAATTTGCATCTGCTAACCCCAAACTCCCACTCCATCCCTCCCCCACCTGCCTCCCCCTTGGCAGCTACAAGTCTGTCGTCTATGTCTGTGAGTCTGTTTCTGTTTTGTAGATAAGTTCATTTGTGTCGTATTTTGGATTCCACGTGTAAGTGATATCATGTGATCTTTGTCTTTCTCTTTCTGACTTACTTCGCTTAGTACAATAATCTCTAGGTCCATCCTTTGCTCTTGCTTCTTCACATAATAGATTAAGCTCTCAGACCTCTGCATGTAATAAGAATCATTTAATTGACGAGAGGAGATTTAGAAATGAACATTTTGGCAAGAAATCTGAAATCAGCCTTGGCAGATTTGTGTTCCTGATGACAGCAGCTGGGTGACACAAGTTATGCTGTCTTTGAAGAAATGTTTAGTAATGGCATGGTTTGTATAGTTATTTCACTCATCATTTAAAGTATTGAAGCTCTACCACTTACTGAGTGTGGACCTTGTGCAAGTTTTTTTGACTTCTGTGCCTCAGTGTCCTCATCTGTAAGATGAAGATAATAATATTTACCTCAAAGTGTTGTTATGAGGCTTTAAAGTGAGTTAATATTTGGGAAGTGCTAAGTACAGTACTTAACACATAGTAACACCTCTAGAAGGGCTTATTGAAGAAATCACAGGCTAGGGAAATAGAGCAAGAATAATGGGAAGAATGGTAAGCAGTAAAAGCACTAATATTCTGGTAGTTGACTTTAAAAAGGAGAGAACTTCCAACTGTAAAACTCCTTTCTGCTGGATGGGCAGTGGAAATCCACCCACTTTTCCCTGGAAAAACTGCACCAAACTCTACATGGTTGTACTGGGGATAAAAGGACCCTTCCAGATTTGACAGAGCTGGTGGCAACCCTCCCCCCACCACCGACCTTAAAGCAGTGAGCAAGAGAAGACCTGGCCCCATCAGGCCAGGTAGAGGAGGAGAGATGGAGGGGATTCTATTAAACCTTGCAGTGGGGGGAGCCAGCATTTTGGTGGCACCTTTTACGTACCAAGGCCAATTTAACATGTCCTCTTATGCTTGTGATGCTGCTACAACTGACATAATTGGCTGAACATCTCCAGGTAGGAGTTCTGACTCGTGCCTCCAAGTTATATCCGTACAAAAATGGAGAAGACTTACAGCCCGTGGCACTCGATGTAATACACCCTGTCTGCCTTGTTTTTGAGCCATCCGCAGGAAACTAATCCAATGAAACATTTTTTGACCTCCAGGACAATAGCCCATTTATTTGACCCAGCAGTCAAAACGGTATAACCGTTCTTCCCTTCCTGCCACTGCTGTCTAAGGATAGGGGACCTCTCATAGGCTGGGTCTGTAGGTGTGTGAGGTCCTCTGGTGCAGAACTGGGGGCTCCTGCTATGATCACATGAGCCAGCACCTGGTGTAGAATGCCTGGCTTGTTTCTGGACACCACTGGTTATTTGTCTGGGGAGACATCAGCAAGCAGAGTCAGGCCTCAGCGGGTGCTTCTTCCTATAACCCCCCTCTTTCCCCAGCTCTCACAGCAACAATGCCTCACCTGCTGTGGCTAGCCTTGGCACTGTGGCTTCATGCTTTTGATCTGCTTCTTCCTGTCACAGATGATGGAAACAAGTCAACAATGCTCAGTTCCTGCTTAGGTCAAGTACAGAGAGTTGGGGACTTCCCAGGTAGATTGGTTGATAGATTCCTCGATCCTCTACCTCCAAAGCTATGTTGCTCTTCAAGTTTGCTCGGCAAATCCTCCTGTCCTTTACTTTTGTGCCTAAGAGCCTGTGGATTTTTCTGTTTCCTTCTGATGCATAGACCTCTTGACTCTCAACAGTTTGTCCAGACAAGACCTTTAGATATATTTCGTTTGCTGTAGTAACATCCCAAAGCATAGTAACAAACTGTGGGCTAAGAGTTCAAAAACACTGCTTTTATTTAAGACAGGAGCCGGCAGACTTTTTTCTCAAAGGGCCAGGTGGTAAATATTTTAGGCTTTGCGGGCCAAGAGGCAAAACTGGGGATATTATGTAGGTGCTTATATAACCATTTAAATATACCCATTTCAAAACGTGAAGACCATTCTTAGCTCACAGGCTGTAAGGAACAGGTAGGCTGGATTTGGTCTGCTAGCCAAGTTTGCTGGCCCCTGTCCTAAGATGACTTAAAATTTTTGTTAGTAAAAATACATAGGAATATGAGTTCCATCACTACAAGTTAAGCTTCATAAAAGTAGATTCCTGATTATCTTGCTTACTGATGTTTCCCAGGGCCTATCATAGCACCTGGCAGGGGTCAAGCACTAAATAAATATTTGTTATTCGGACTGGACACAAATAATATTAACAGTGAGGCAACCCTAGAAAGCGGTGAGCCTTTCCTAAGATCCTTTTATCCTGTTACAGAAACGTAACTGAGATCTGATTTAAAATATTTCAGTATTGCCATAATTTTCAGGAGTAGAGGATGGTAGTAGATACGTGTTAATATATGCTAAGAACTATGATGTCAGCAAACATCTGTGGCGTGCTTCATGTGTGTCAGGCACTGATCAAAGTGTTTAAGTGTATAAACACATTTAATCTTTAAAAAATTCTTATCATCCTCATTTTACAGGTGAGGAAATTGCGGCACAGAGAGGCTAAGCTGCTTGACGCCATGTAGCTCCTAAATGGCAGAACTGGAATTCAGACCCTGACATCAGAGTCCTTTTCATTGCCACTAAGCTCCTACTGCCTCTAATGTAGCTCGAAGGGAATGTGTTAGTTACTTTTATTCATGGCTGCTACTAAAATGAAAAACTTAGCTAGAAAGGCCTCTGTGATGAATTCTTTGGTTCATTTTCTCTGTTTTTCTCATATTTTGCCTCAGGTGGTTGAGCACTTCATCATCGAGCAAACACATGTCCCGAAGCCACAACACTAAAGGGGTTGATTTTGAATCAGATGAGGTAATAGCGTAATACGTTAAGTCTTAAATAATTCTTAAATGTTTATAAAATCTGAATAGGGACTGCTACGCTAGTTGCCGAAAATTATTTCTAAAAATAGTTTCATTGATCACCTTCCTTTGAACCATAGTTAACATTGAGTCAGTGAGTGGCCTCTGCTGAGTGCTCATCGATGGAAATACCTCAGATGTGAAAGGCCTGCAGATCCTTAACATATAATATTCACTCAGCTCTTATTTAACTTGCCCAGTTAACAGTAGGATCAGAATAGTTTTTTCAGCTTCTGGTGTTTGTGTTTGGAGAAATAGTGGTGATGATGTCGTGAAAGCCTTTGATGTTACTTTACAACAGAATGTTTATTAAATGTTCACTATATGCTCTACACATTTCCCGTATATTTAAGGTGGTACATGATGGTGTTTTTCAGTTGTGGTAGAAACACACAACATAAAACTTACCATCTTAACCAGTTTTTTTTTTTTTTTTTTTAATTTATTTATTTATTTATTTATGGCTGTGTTGGGTCTTAGTTTCTGTGCGAGGGCTTTCTCTAGTTGCGGCAAGCGGGGGCCACTCTTCATCGCGATGCGCGGGCCACTCACTATCGCGGCCTCTCTTGTTGCAGAGCACAGGCTCCAGACGCGCAGGCTCAGTAATTGTGGCTCACGGGCCCAGTTGCTCCACGGCATGTGGGACCTTCCCAGACCAGGGCTCGAACCCGTGTCCCCTGCATTGGCAGGCAGATTCTCAACCACTGCGCCACCTGGGAAGCCCCATCTTAACCAGTTTTAAGTGTACAGTTTGTTCACTAATATTAAGTATATTCACACTGTTGTACAACGATCTCCAGAGCCTTTTCATGTTCCAAAACGAAAAATCTATACCCATTGAACCACATCTCCTCATTTTCCCCTCTCCTCAGCCCCTGGCAAGGGGCTCTTCTACTTTGTGTCATTATGATTTTGACTACTCTGATACTTCATATAAGTGGAATTATACAGCATTTGTCTTTTTGAGCCTGGCTTATTTCACTGAGCATAGTGTCCTCCAGGTTCATCCCTGTTGTACCACATGACTCACGCCTTTGATTTTGAGTTTCACCTGCTGCCGTCATGTTCCCTGTGTCCCAGCTGTGGTTTTGAAACAGCTTGAAGAGAAGACTCCCCAGAACTCAGGCTGCAAAGAAAAATGGCACCATGAGCTCAGTCTGCCTATTAAATACTAGCATGTTGCCTCCAGGAGAGAAGTGGGCAGTTGTTGACCCGTTTGTTAATTCCAAAGCATCTAGATATACATGTGGTTATATGTTACTTACAGAAATTCATATAGTTCATGTTAGCTGCAAAGGAGAACTATTAGCAAATTCTCTACTATGGTTTGGATTTATCTCTGATTTATTAACGAGTTCTGCCTTTCATGGCAGCAGAAAATGAAGCAATAATTGAGAGCGAATTTGTGTTTCTCAAGGCATCCATATCTCACTAGAGATAGCTAATTTAGCGAACACTGGGACATGTTAATATCACCAGCAGAGCCTAACACCAAATAATTATCCCTTTTTATTAATGTCTTAAAAGAAACATAAATCAAAACTTTACAAATTTGCTTTCTCTTTTGAATAGTTAGTTATAGAATGTATATCACTGATTTTATGTTAATCTCATCAAATTATGTATTTGGGGCTTATCGAAGGTTAAGTTTTCATTCTAATTAAATTCTTAGTTAACATCTGATATTCCTGCCTATTCTTACTATGCATATAATCTACGTCCCAGCAGCATGGGAACTCTTTGAAACTAAATAGTTCCTCTACTTATTTTTCCAAAATAAAATATTTGAAAGGTTGCTTTCCTAGGTTGCTTCTTGTACCAGTCTGAGAGTAGCTGTCTATTTCTAGCATTAAATGGGTAATGGAAATAAAAATTACAGCTATTTCTGAATTAGGTCATGTGGCTTCATTATTTTTTTGGCTCTGAATTTCCAGAACATCAGATATACCAGTTATAAAATGTAAGTGAAAAAAAAAAAAAAAACCTATTTAAAAACCTAATAGAAATGCCTTGAAGAGTTTTTTTTGGTTTTTTTTTTTTTTTGTCTTGCCCATGCCTTATTTGCTTTTATTAAGGTGAATAGTTGAGAGAAATATATATGATATATATTGTGGGCTTATATATATACACACATATAGAGCAGGATAAATTTTTATTTTTAATGCTTGCTAAGAATTTAGCTGGACTTTCATTGTTTTAACAATGAAATAGCTACTAAGGAAGGACGGAAGAGAAAAAAATTGACAAACTATTCATATTTATAAAGGAAATAGAAAAATGAAAGTCTACCCCATGTGAAAGGAGAAAATGGCTCTTACTGGTATTGTTTTGCCCATAAGAACTTCTGTCTTGTTTCAGTGAAGCATGGAACAGTCACTAATTTTACATTTGGATGTCATTCCAGGATGATGATGATGATCCTTTTATGAACATTAGTTCTTCAAGAAGAAACAGAAGATAATATATTTAATGGCAGTTTGAAGTTTTCAAGATTCAGGAAAAATCGAAACGTTGTAAACTACAAGTTTACCGGTTGAAGATTTGAAGATTTTTTGAGTATTGCTGTTAACTGAAGAATTTGAATGATTCTTACTTAACAGAGAAACTAATGTATAAAAATGTATGTTTTTGAATATCATTTCCTGAACATGACTTCATGATTTGAGAAACTTCCCAGCTCAAGGGTATATAGTATAGCATTGGTTTTCCTTATTTTTTAATCTGGTTGTTAACATTACCTGTTCTGTAAATGCTCCATAAAACTTAGAATGTTGTTTTTCTGACATACATCAGTATATGTCTTACCGAGTGAGAGCTTTGCTTAAATACAGTCTTGAGTAAGGACTAAAATATATCTACCATTGTAACGTTTCTGCTTTATAATCAAAGACTGTCAGTATTTTAAGGTTATTATATTTAGCCAAAGTTGAGGAAAAGAGCTTATAGAATCTAGCCCTTTTTATAATTTTTGTAACTTCTAGACATCCTAGATTTCCTGCAGGTAAAGCAATTTATATGAAACAGTACCTAAGCTCACTGTCTGTTACTCAGTATATGCTCTTTTTCTAATGCTTGTGATAGTATCAGCCAGAAACTTTGAATGATTACATATACCCTATACTTTGAATAACTAGATATAAGTTTGTATCAGAAAATAAAGTCTGTCAGAATTATTGAGTTTTTTATTCCAGTTGTAGCAAAGATTCCAGAGGATTATGTTCCCATTGAATGGTAGTAATTTTCTCCATTATTTTCTATTATTAATGGTTCTCTCTCTCTCTCTCTCTCTCTCTCTCTCACCTGTTTCTAGGAGGAAAGGGTTAAAATAAATTTAACCATATCTTCTTAGAAGCTATTGAAGAGTTTTTTGTTGTTTTTTTTTTTAAGATAGAGTGGTCACTTGAACCTTATGGTTATATTAGATAAACATATTGAAATATAACTTCTGTGGAATATCAATGCCAAGGTTTCTCATTAATAATATTTTATCTTAACATTGAGCATGGGCAATTCCAAAATCTTAGAGAAGCAGCTCCTGTTACATTTTCTTATTTGTATTCGGGGGACCTAAGAATTTGACCTCTTCAGATTGAAGTTCCATAATCCCATTCTCCTTTTTAAGACTCTGTTAAAAGACTCCCTGAGAGTATTCCTTCTTTTCATCTTAACAATGCAGCTATATATTCAAGACTCCTTAAGGAAGTTATAGATCTTGGTGGTACAACAGCCTGACATTTCTTTATATGTAGAAACAAACGCTAGACTGAGCGATATTCCTGATTATTGGCATATTCATACCTAGAATGTGTCAAACTATAAAAGGCAGCATTTGCTTAGTGGCTGCCTCTATATCATAGCCCTTTTAATGGGTCTAAGTCAAGAATTGCGATGTAACCTTCGTTTCTTTAAAAATGTTTTCTGTGCCTCACTTGAGCATAAGGATTATTCTAGCAGGTTGCATTAACTCAGCAGAAGGCCTTGTCCTGTGAAATATTCTCAGGCACATCTGCTCCCTCTTTAATATTCCCAGTATTTGAATGAAGCAAAGATGAAATCAAGAGTTGCTCTCCATGGTGGGATGGAAGCTGGTTTGGGTGGCTGTCTGGGAAGACTCAGCCAATGGCTCTTCTCACCTGCCAATGAGATGTCACCTGCTGGGGTGAGGGTCATAGTGAGGGAGATGGTCACTAATGCGTCCTGACAGGTTCCTGAGAAAAAAAAGAGTAAGGCTTTCTCCCTTCCTACAAACTGCTCTACGGTATGAAAGAGGTACTAAATGTGATTCTGTTAGCTCCTAGGAAAAGTGATTCCATGGCAGTGAGAGAGGGTGAAACTCTCAGCCAATTCAGGTCATTTTGTGAATAGCGTGTGTCACTTCCTGGAAATACAGTAAATAGGAAAGAAAAGCCTTTTTGATGAATATTGCTGCATAGTTAAATATGCCACATATCCTTGATACTCTGTATTGATGCAGTGAAGTCTAGGGTTTTCTGGGCAGTTTTCAGACACGTTGGGATAGGTGTGTAGTGGTGATTTCCAGATGACTGCAAAGCCCCAAGAGTTGCTCTGGAGGCTGAGAGAGGGCCTCAGTGAAAACATTTTGAGGAAAAAAATCCTTCCATCGTTTACCAAAGAATATCCCTCTTTCTGGCATTTTGTTGTGTATCAAAAATACAATAGTGCATTTACAATTCTGGGAAATAAAACTGGTACTTTTAGAAAATTCAAGCATTTAGGTATACGACTTTCAATTTGGGTACAAATTGGACATTTTTTCCCTAAACTTTTAAAATTATGACCTGCAATAACAGAAAAGTCATGTGCTTTAACAGATAATGATAAAGTGAGCCTCATGGCATTCTCTATACAGGTCAGGAAATAGAACTTGACCAATGCCTCAGAAGCCCACCGGTGTTCTCTCCCGGAAACCCGTCTTGACTCCTTCAATTCAGAAGTTCTTACTTTTGCCACAAGGTGGTGCTTCCAAATCTAAAATTAAGTCAGTGTAGTTTTGAAGTAAATTTGGAACCTGTGCATACTAAACTATGCAGTAAAACCAAAATTAGCTTTCTAATTTTATATGTAAATTGCTTGACATATTTCACCTGGCTCAGCCTGGTGAAATTGCCAGGAAATTGCCCGTAAAATTGATAAATTTTACATGTAAAGGGTCAAGAAGAAAACATTTTATGTTTTAATAAACAAAGAGGAAAAACTCTTTATTAGAAAACTGGAATAAAAAAGTCTCCCATTGTAAAATTTTTCTGATGAAATGTGCTATATTTAAAAATAACGGGACTTCCCTGGTGGCACAGTGGTTAAGAATCCACCTGCCCATGCAGGGGACATGGGTTCGATCCCTGGTCCGGGAAGATCCCACATACTGCGGAGCAACTAAGCCCATGTGCCACAACTACTGAGCCCACGTGCCACAACTGAAGCCCGCAGTGCCTAGAGCCTGTGCTCCGCCACAAGAGAAGCCACTGCAGTGAGAAGCCCTTGCACCGCAGCGAAGAGTAGCCCCCGCTCAACACAACTAGAGAAAGCCCACGCGCAGCAACAAAGACTCAACATGGCCAAAAAGAAATTAATTAATTAATTAAATTTAATAAAAATAACCATCCCCCAATGTAATCTGATGTCCTCTTTTGTATCTCTCATACATTTAATTCACAGTATTTTGTGGCTTTTTAAAGCTAACTACCATTAAGATTATTATAAAAGTTTTTATAGATTGAAGACTTGGTTTTTTGAGTCCAAAGAGCTTCCATATTTTGAAAGAAAAATGTCCACATTTCATCATTTGCTTTTCTCATTTTCTTTTAATAGTCTGAACTTAATGTTTAATAGCTAGGTCTGAAAATACTAGCGATTTAGCTTAATCTCTTAAGAAGTCAGTTCACGTAGCTTGCTATTGCCATGACTGATAACTAGACCTGATTTTAGCTGTTTAAATCGTAAAGGCAATGCATATTCATTCTTCAAAATTCAGACATTGAAATTTTATCAAAACGTGTGTATTTCCCTATAATCCTCTCCCCAGACACAACCTCTCAACAATTAGGTATATATTTCTCCAGTTACTTTCGGCATGACTACTAACAAAAATTGTTGAATTAGAACCCCAAATTGTATAGTCAAATATTTCAGTCTCTGTGTCAAGGTGTATGTTCACCTTGGTACTTTTCTTGACATCCTGATTTTTCCATATCTTCCCTATCAAACTCTTTTTTTTTTATTTAAGGGAACGCTATTTATTTGTTTATTTATTTTTGGCTGTTTTGGGTCTTCGTTTCTATGTGAGGGCTTTCTCTAGTTGCAGCGAGCGGCGGCCACTCTTCATCGCGGTGCGCGGGCCTCTCACTGTCACGGCCTCTCTTGTTGCGGAGCACAAGCTCCAGACGCGCAGGCTCAGTAGTTGTGGCTCACGGGCCTAGTCGCTCCGCGGCATGTGGGCTCTTCCCAGACCAGGGCTCGAACCCGTGTCCCCTGCATTGGCAGGCAGATTCTCAACCACTGCGCCACCAGGGAAGCCCTATCAAACTCTTTTAATTAAACCATCATTGCCTGTTTTAAGAGGTAATTGTACTGCCTTCCGATGTGTAATTTAAATGTTATCACTCAATAATGATTTGGGTCAAATAAAAGAATATTTAACCTGTGTGCCTTGACGTCATAAGTGGTAAAGTGAGATTCAAAGGGCTCTTGGCTGGTGATTGCACATAATAGTTGATTAAATGAAAGAAGCACAATGGATATTAGGCTGGTTGGCCCAGGCCACACTCTCTTCTGCCTGTCAGAGCCACTAGGCAGTGCTGGTGATTCACGTACAGCTACCCAACACTAGTGCTTGAGTACCCTTGATCACAGTGCCTGTTTAATTTCAAGAGTTTCATGTTCGTTTTGTTTAAAGATCAGTATTTTCTCCACTATAAGCTTATAAAACTAACTTCAGCCTACCTATGATTGCATTTGAACTGATTGCGGGGTGTATCTGGACTTTGCGCAAATGCTGCTAGAGGCAAAAAGCCATTGCCTAATGGAATAAGAGGTGCAATTGCACGTCTGTTGGTTTTTTTGGTTTTTTGGGGGGTTTTTTTGTCTATTGGTCTTAATAGTCTGCAAATAGGACTTGTGCAATGACATCTATCCATCCATAGACATATCTGAAGACGCCCAATGGTTGATCATCCCAGTCTTGATTTCTGAGCTTTTTAGTAGTGCTTTAAAAGCAGGTCATGTTTTTTAAACTTTTAATTTTGAAATAATATCAAATTTATGGAAAATGTGTAAGAATACTAGAGTACTTTTTACCTTTTACGCAGATTCACCAATTTTTAACATTTCGTCATTTAAAAAGTTATTCTCTATGTGTGTATGTTCCAAACATGTATATTCATATACAAGCATGAACATGCACACTTACATATACTTTTTTTCAATCTTTTGAGAGTAGGTTGCAAGGGGTAATGCTCCTTTACCCCTTATTATTTTCTTCAGTGTATACTCATGTGTCCTCAAATCTTACTCCCTTCCCTGTTGCCCCATCCCTTTCTCCTCTTTCTGCTCTATCCATTGTAGGTAAACAGTTTCATTCTTGTTTATCCTTTCTGCATTTCTTTTTGCTAAAAGTGGATATGTGTATTTTTAATTTCCCCATTTTTCTTATACAAAAATTTGTATGCTGTATATATTCTCACTCCAAACAATATATCCTAGAAATTATTCCCTACGATTTTATAAAGGTCTTTTCTGTTTTTCATAGCTACACAGTACTCCATTGAATTTAAATACCATGGTTTATTCTATCATTCTCCTACATATGGGTATTTAAGTTGTCCCAATATTTACAATATATAAATAATGCTGCAATATTAACCTTATTAGCATTTTCATATTTTTGGAAGTTTATCTTCAGAGTCAATTCCTAGAAGGTGGGATTGCTGGGTAAAAGGGTGAATGCATATGTAGTTTTGCTAAATACTGCCAAATTCCCTCCAGAGAGTTTGCATCGTTTTGTATTTCTGCCAAAAATGTGTAAGACTGCCTATTTCTCCATATAGACTGCCATATTTCTCCTCACCATCAGAATTAATTGTCAAGCTTTTGATTTTTTGCCAATCTAGTGGATGATTATCTCCATGTAGTTTTAGTTTTCATTTCTGTTATGAATGAAGTTGAACTTGTAAATGTATATGTAAGGGCCATTTTTGGTACATTGCTTGTTCGTGTATTTTGTCCATTTTTCTAGGATTTTTAGTCCCTTTCCCCCCAAATTAATTTTTAAAAAACTTTTATATTAAGGATATTGGCCCTTTGTCTATAATGTATTGCAAAATTTGTTTTCTTTCCTTTTGTGCTCTTATAGTTTCATTTCTTTCACATTTAGATCTCTGATCCATTTAGAGTTTACTCTTTGTAAAGTTGTGAGAAATGGATTTAATTTTATTTTTTACAAATGACTATCCAGTTGTCTGTGCATCATTTATTAAAGTGGCCTCTTTGCCCCAGCAATGTGCTAGATTTTCATATGTAGTGTGGTCTATTTCTGGACTTTCTATTCCATTCCATTGGTCTGTCTCTTCATGCACTGATAGCAAGCACAAAGTTTAAATATGAAGGCTGTGTAGTGTGGTATAATGTCTGATAGGGCTAATCACCCCTCATAGCTTTTCATTTTCAATGTTTTCTTAGCTATTCTTTTATGTTTGTTTTTCCAAATGAACTTAAGTATCAATTTTGTAGCTTCAGCAGCAAAAAAATTTTTTGGTTTTTTTTTGGAGGAATTGCATTAAATTTATAAATTAGGAAGAACTGACAGCTTGTATGGATGTCAAGTCTATTTTATGTGTTT
Organism: Eschrichtius robustus; assembly: GCF_028021215.1. Classification (NCBI taxonomy): domain Eukaryota; kingdom Metazoa; phylum Chordata; class Mammalia; order Artiodactyla; family Eschrichtiidae; genus Eschrichtius; species Eschrichtius robustus. The sequence continues at coordinate 42,505,721 of NC_090834.1, forward strand.
CAGAAATGTTCTAAATGTTCTTCATAGAGGTTTTGAACACTTCTAAAATTTAATCTTAAGTATTTTGTCTTTTGCGCTGCTATTGTGATAATAGTTTTTCTCTTCCATTATACCTTTTTTTAAAAATTTTATTTATTTTATTTATTTTTGGCTGCATTGAGTCTTCATTGCTGTGTGTGGGCTTTCTCTAGTTGCAGTGAGCAGGGGCTACTCTTCGTTGCGGTGGCTTCTTGTTGCGGAGCATGGGCTCTAGGCATGTGGGTTTCAGTAGTTGTGGCATGCGGGCTCCGTAGTTGTGGCTTGTGGACTCTAGAGTGCAGGTTCAGTAGTTGTGGTGCACGGGCTTAGTTGCTCCACAGCATGTGGGATCTTCCCCGAACAGGGCTCGAAACGGTGTCCCCTGCATTGGCAGGAGGATTCTTAACCACTGTGCCACCAGGGAAGCCCTTCCATTATATCTTATAACTGGTTATTTTTATATATGAAAGCTATTCATTTTTGCATGATAATTTTATATCCTGCTAACTTGCTGAATTCTATCGTTTAAATTTGTTTTATCTTTGATGCGCTAGGATTTTCCAGGTGTAATTTTATGTGACCCTCCAATAAAGATATTTTTGCTTCTTGTTTCAATTCTTATGCCTTTAATTTTTTCTCTTATCTAAGTGCATTGGCCTCCACCTCCATGTTAATATATCAAAAAAACTGGCAAAGTGCAGACAGGGAATGTAAAGTTTTTTCTATACACTTTGGTGGAATGTTACCAAAGTTAAAAAGCTGTAACTAAAAATAGCTCGGAAAATTCTTCTCCAGGCAAATTTTATAAATTTACCAAATAATAACTTAATTCAAGTGGAATTATACGATGTGTACCTTATTGTGTATGACTTCTTTCTCACAGTGTGATGTCTGAGATCATTCATGTTGCAGCATGACTCTGTACTTTTTCATTGCTTATAGCAGTTTCCACTCTCACCAGTCCATATCCTTGCAAAATATTTGGTATTTTCAGTCTTTTTAATTTTAGTCATACTGATGGATATGTAATAGTATCTTCTTGTGGTTTTATTTTCATTTCTCTGATGACTAATGATGTTAAGGAACATTTCATATTTTTTGTGCAAATTTTGATGTCATCTTTTGGGATATATGTATTCAGATATTTTGCGCATTTTTGAATGGGTTGTCTGCCTTTTTCTTACTAATTTCTGGGAGATATATTTTATACAATTCCTTTGTTGAGTATATGTATTGCAAAATCTTCTCCAGTGGCTTAACTTTTTGTTCTGTAAATGATGTGTTGTTGAACAGAAGTTCTTAATTTCAACAAAGGTCAATTTATCAATGATTAATGTTTCTGTGTCCTGTTTGAGAAAACCATTCTCTATCCTAAGATCATAAAGAGATTCTTCTGTGTTATGTCCCAGAAGCTTATCTGATTTGCCTTTCACATTTAACTCTACAGTCCAGCTGGGAGTTGATTTTTATGTGTGGTCTGAGACAGGAATCATGTTTCATTCTGTTCCACATGGAGATGCACTGGCCTCAGCACCATTTGTTGAAATGACAGTCTTTTACCCCTGCTCTGCAGAGCTATCTTAGTCATTAATTAACAGAACATATATATACAGATCTATTTCTGAAATCTTTATTCTGTTCCATTGCTCTATTTGGAATTAATTGCTATAGTTTTATAATGAGTTTTATAATAAGAACAAGTCTTCCATCTTTGTTTTTTTCCCCCAAGGTTTTCTTGGTAGTTCCTGGCTCTACAAATTTTCAAGTAAATTTTGTAATTGTATATACTGCTTGTGAGCTAATATAAGTCTTAACAAAAATACCTGTGTGGTTTCAGTTTGGTTATAATTTTTTTTATTGAAGTATAGTTGATTTACAATGTTGTGTTAATTTCTGCTGTACAGCAAAGTGATTCAGCTATGTATGTGTGTGTATATATATATATTCTTTTTTTTAATGTAAATTTATTTATTTATTTATTTTTGGCTGCGTTGGGTCTTTGTTGCTGTGCGCGGGCTTTCTCTAGTTGCAGCAAGTGGGGGCTACTCTTCGTTGCGGTGCGTGGGCTTCTCATTGTGGTGGCTTCTCTCATTGTGGAGCATAGGCTCTAGGCACGTGAGCTTCAGTAGTTGTGGCACGCGGGCTCAGTAGTTGTGGCTCACGGGCTCTAGAGCGCAGGCTCAGTAGTTGTGGCGCACGGGCTTAGTTGCTCCACAGCATGTGGGATCTTCTTGGACCAGGGCTCGAACCCATGTCCCCAGCATTGGCAGGCGGATTCTTAACCACTGTGCCACCACGGAAGTCTCTACATTCTTTTTTAGTATTTTTTTCCATTATGGTTTATCTCAGGATATTGAATATAGTTCCCTGTGCTATATAGTTGGTTATAATTCTTAACTGTTGTCAATTGCAGTTGATTTAATTTAAGCCTTGATCTTATTCCCAGGCTTGACTAGATATTTCCTTTGATAGTCAAAGAAACCAATTTTGATTGCCAAAGCTAAAGTTTGCTGGGTGAGATTAGGAAAATATCCTGTTCTTGCTGGTATCTTCCTGTTTCCTACCTGACATGTTATCAACCTCATTTACCTGGCCTAATGTTCCTTTGCCCATTGGTGGCATAGCCCAGTCAAGAGAGGGTAATACTGTTTCTTATGCCCCCACCTCACGCACCTTCTTTTCCTCCAACTTGTTTAAAGCATGTGCTGTTTTTCCCTCCTCTCCTGAAACGCTTCCTACATTTACAAAACAGTCAATCTGGGCTTTCTTCCAGTTCTGATCTTCACTACCCAACCCCCTCTGCCTCTCCACCCACTAGTTTCCTTCCATCTTCATTTCCACTTCCTAATACGCATCTCCTTATATTCTGCAGGGGTCCCTTCTCCTCATCAGATGCAGCAGGTGCTACGAAGGGAATGAGGAAAGGAGGAAAATGAGGGAGAGAACTGTTTATTGAGTTGCTCTTCCATGCCAGGCCCAGGTGTATATACACATTGTCATTATTTAATTCTCATAACACTACATAGTAGGCATTATTACCCTTTTTTAAATAGCTTAAGATCACACAGCTAATAAATGTAGGGCTGAGACTTAAATCTAATTCTATCTGAATCCAAATCTCATTCTTTCCACATGACCACACTGCCTCCCATGAACTGTGGCATGTCCTGACTTACAGCTTAAAACATTAGTCTCAAATCCGAATGCATCTTTGAACAGAGACTATACAGAAAAGAAAGGCAAAGTCCAAAGTAGAATGTGAGCTAGATCTCAAGTTGGTGACTGGCCCAGGCAGGGTGAACACCCAGAGGAGAGCTTTCCCTTGGAGAGAGACATTTCAGGTGGTTACAGGGATTCATATTAAACAATGAGCAGTAAATATGGGTGACTCACTGACCAAGTTCTTATGAATATTGAAAAGTAAATGGTTTCCAGTTGGTCCAGATAAAATCTATAATAGATGATAGACAGACAGAGAATGGGTGACCACTGGGATTCTCAGGATTGATTCAGTTAGGTTTAATGTGTCCATCAACTAAAAACTTGTTTAATAGTAATTTCCCACAGGAAGTTTTTCTATTTTTGGGGTTTTTTCTCCAAATCATATTTATTATTTTTTCTCTGATTATTAAAAAAAACTATAGGAAAACTAAAAAGTACTAAACAGCACAAAGAAAAAAATATATATATATAATTAATATAGTTAATATATATGTATTTGTGAATATAGCTGCTTTGTTTCTTTAAGATAAATTCTTAGATGTGAACTTTTTGGACATAAAGCGTGGGTCATATTTTAAACACTTGGTAAAAACCTACAAATTCCCTTGTTGAATGGCCAGAGGAAATGAATTTTAAAATGACAGACTGGAAATGCAAATAGCTAATAAGCCCAGGACTTTATTAGTAATTAAATTAACTTAAGGGACATATCATTTTTAACTATTGAAATAGAAGCTTTTCATTCATGGGATTTTTTTTTTTTTGGCTTCAGGACAGGTTTAATTACTCCAGTTAAGGATAGAGAGATAACACCTAGAGTAGTTCTCCCAGCCTTGAGGATTCAGTAGAACACTGACTTTCATTAAGGAAAATAGACCAAACATTGCTAATACAGAGCCACTGCATTTTTCAGGCAAGTCAATTAGGAAAGCTCCTCCTTGAAAACGGATGAATAGTTCTCAGAAAAAAGAGGAGCCATTATTCCTCTGAACCACCCATGAACATTCCAGAGAAGAGGCAGATAGAGAGTTAGATTCTAGAAGAGACAGCAGCGAGGAGCTAGGCCCTTACGCAGGTGGCGGTGGCCAGCAGAGAAGGTGCAATGAGCCCCAGGCCTCCCTGGTCCAAGGAGAATGCTCTGGACCAGAAGTCTGCGAGAAAAGACTGGGTAATGCCACCAGTCTTCACAGACAGACAGGCCTCCTCTGGACAGTAGCGCAGCTAGGGCTCCTCTTCCTCATACCAACACTGTTCACTGAAGTCAGGGGAAAAGGCTGCAATCTCTCTACTGGCTGAAACCACAGTCTGAGCCATGGGTTGTGTTACAGGTGTTGGTGAGGCCAAAACTCCCACGAATTGAATCTGGGGCCACGTGGCATGCTCGAAACACTCTGGTGGGTCCCATCCCTCTGGGTCCTCCAGATCTGGATGGCATCCTTGTGGGGGAGGATTTAGGCTCAGATTGGCCCACTGGCCATGAACTCCACCAACTGCTGAGAGAAAAAATGCCCTCCACGTTCTTGGTAAAACTTCTGGCAATCTTCCTTTCTCCACAGAAATTCTCTCATTTGTACAATGAGGAACTTGTTGCTCTGAATCTGCTGATGAACAGCCTCCAGAATCAGTGGGTGAACAACTGCAGGCTTGATCAGGGCCAGAGTGAGGTGGAGAGCATGAGGGCTCCGCAGGATCAAGGTCGTCTGTCTCCTGCCATCAGAGAGCCTGATAAGAGACCCAACAGGGCTGCACTCCCCACCCTTCCTACTCTGGAGCCCTCACTCATTCGACACTGAGCAAAGGCAAAAAACAAAAAACAAAAACAAAAAGCAAAAAAAACCCAAATAACAACAACCCACAATAGACATGACCTCATGGGACATTTAGTCTAAAATACATATACCATTTATTGAATTCTGTTTGCCAAGACTGTGCTAAGCACTTTATAAACATTACATCTAATCACCACAAAACTCTGTGTGGTAGTTATTGTTACCGACTGAACGAGGAAACAGATGTTCAGAGACTGACTCACATGTCACGTGGCTACACAGGCTGAGGATTGAATCTCAACCTTGACTGACTCCAAAGATCTCACCATTAGCTTCTGGATGAAGAGGATTCTTTCAGAATGCATTTCAAAAACCATTTCAATGACTGGGTGTTGGTTAGGGTACAGGGAAGTGGTGTTCTCATGTTGCTCGTGGGAGTATGAATGGATATATCTTTTCTGCAAAGCAATCTGGCAAAATTATCATAAGCCTTAAAGAGTTTTCATCTTTACCTGGAATTCCATTTTTTGCATTCTACCCCAAGGAGAGACTCAGAAATGTGATCAAAGGTTTATGTACAGACATACCTCAGAAATATTGCAGATTCAGCTCCAGACCCCTGCAATAAAACCAATATCATAATAAAGTGAGTCACATGAATTTTTTGTTTTCCCAGTCCATGTAAAAGTTATGTTTACACTATACTATGGTCTATTAAGTGTGCAATAGCATTATGTCTGAAAAAGAGTACATTCCTTCGTTTTAAAATACTTTATTGTTAAAAAATGCTAACCATCATCTGCGCCTTCAGCAAGTCATTAATCTTTTTTCTGGTGGAGGGTCTTGCCTCGATGTTGAAGGCTGCTGACTGATCAGGTGGTGGTTGCAGAAGGGTGGAGTGACTGTGGTAATTTCTTAAAATAAGACGACAATGAATTTTGCCCCATCGATTGACTCTTCCTTTCAGGAACAATTTCTCTTTAGCATGCAATACTGTTTGATAGCATTTAGCCCACATAGAACTTCTTTCAAAATTAGAGTCAATCCTCTCAAACCCTGATGCTGCTGTATCAACTAAGCTGATTTAATATTCTAAATCCTTTGTTGTCATTTCAACAATCTTTCCAGCATCTTCACCGGAAGTAGATTCCATCTCAAAACACTTTCTTTGCTCACCCATAGGAAGCAACTATCCGTTGCTTCCATTAAAGTTGTATCATGAGATTGCAGCAGTTCAGTCACATCTTCAGGCTCCATTTCTAGTTGTCTTGCTATTTCCAACACATCTGTGGTTACATCTGCCACCAAAGTCCTGAATCCCTCAAGGTCAGCCTTGAGGGTTGGAACCAACTTCTTCCAAACTCCTGTTAATGTTGATATTTTGGCTTCTTCCCATGCATCATGAATGTTCTCAATGGCATCTAGGATGGTGTATCCTTTCCAGAAGGTTTTCAATTGACTTTGCCCAGATCCATCAGAGGAATCACTATCTATGGCAGCTGTAGTTTTACAAAATGTGTTTCTTAAGTAATAAGACTTGAAAGTCAAAATTACTCCTTGATCCATGGGCTGCAGAATGGATGTTGTGTTAGCAACATGAAAACACTAATCTCTTTGTACATCTTCATCAGAGCTCTTGGGTGGCCAGGTGCATTGTCAATGAGCAGTAATCGTTTTTTCTAAGCAGTAGGTCTCAACAGTAGGCTTAAAACATTCAGTAAACCGTGTTGTAAACAAATGTGCTGTCATCCAGGCCTTGTTCTTCCATTTCTAGAGCACAGGCAGAGTAGATTTAGCATAATTCTTAAGGGCTCTAGGATTTTTGGAATGGTAAATGAGCACTGGCTTCACCTTCAAGTCACCAGCTGCATTAGCGCCTAACAGAGAGTCAGCCCTGTCCTTTGAAGCTTTGAAGCCAGGCATTGCCTTTTCCTCTCTAGCTATGAAAGCCCTAGATGGCATCTTCTTCCAATATTAGGCTGTTTCATCTACATTGAAAATCTGCTATTTAGTGGAGCCGCCTTCAGTAATTATCTTAGCTAGATCTTCTGGATAACTTGCTGCAGCTTCTACATCAGCACTTGCTGCTTCACCTTGTACTTTTATATTATGGAGATGACTTCTTTCCTTAAATCTCATGAACCAACCTCTGCTATCAAACTTTTCTTCTACAGCTTCCTCACCTCTCTCAGCCTTCAGAGAACTGAAAAGAGTTAGGCCTTGCTCTGGATTAGGCTTTGGCATAAGAGAATGTGGGAGCTGGTTTGATCTTCTATCCAGACCACTAAAACGTGCTCCATATCAGCAATAGGCTGTTTCTCTTATCATCTGTGTGTTCACTGGAGTAGCACTTTTAATTTCCTTCAAGAACTTTTCCTTTGCAGTCACCACTTAGCTAACAGTTTGGTGCAGGAGGCCTAGCTTTCAGCCTGTCTCGGCTTTCAACATGTCTCCCTCACTAAGCTTAATTATTTCTAGCTTTTAATTTAAAGAAAGACGTGTGACTCTTCCCTGCACTTCAACACTTAGAGGCCACTGTAGGGTTATTAATTGGCCTAATTTGAATATTGTTGTATCTCAGGGAATAGGGAGGCCCGAGGAGAGGGAGAGAGATGGGGAATAGCTAGTTGGTGGAACAGTCAGAACATGCATGTTTATCAATAAAGTTTGCCATCTTATGTGGGCATGGTTTGTAGCACCCCACAACAATGACAATAGTAACATCAAAGATCACTGATCACAGATCACCATAACAAGTGTAATAACAATGAAAAAGTTTGAAATGTTGTGAGAGTTACCAAAATGTAACACAGAGACAGAAAGTGAGCAAATGCTACTGGAAAAACGGCGCCGATAGACTTGCTTGACACAGCGTTGCTACAAACCTTCAATTTGTAAAAATCATAGTATCTGCAAAGTGCAATAAGCGAAATGCAATAAAATGAGGTATGCTTGTACAACAGCTTGAATATTTGATAATAAAAAATTAGTATATATATATATATATAATATACTCTATATAATATACTCTAACAATACATATTATTATAATTTATAATAATATATGTAAATATAGAGAGAGTATATATACAATTATATATTATTTAATATATCAAATTAAATGACATAATGATATAATGTCTGGAATTTGCTCCAAAATAATCTGGACCAGGGGAGGAGAAATAGATTGAAGCTGGGTGATGGATACATTTAAGTTTATTATATCATATTTCTATATAAAAAGGCTTAAGATATTTATAATAAAAGATGATGCCATCAAGCATTATTTATTACAGTGAAAAATATGCCATGAGACAAAATATACAGCCATTAAAATGGATGTTTTTGAGAAAAATTTAGTGACATGGAAAATGCTCTCAGAATGATGTAATCAGGACACAAAACTGATAAAGTTTCATTTCAACTATGTAAAAAATATAAAGGGGGGCTTCCCTGGTGGCGCAGTGGTTGAGAGTCTGCCTGCCAATGCAGGGGACACGGGTTCAAGCCCTGGTCTGGGAGGATCCCACATGCCGCGGAGCAACTAGGCCCGTGAGCCACAACCACTGAGCCTGTGCATCTGGAGCCTGTGCTACGCAACAAGAGAGGCCGCGACAGTAAGAGGCCCGCGCACTGCGATGAAGAGTGGCCCCCGCTCGCCGCAACTAGAGAAAGCCCTCGCACAGAAACGAAGACCCAACACAGCCAAAATTAAATAAATAAATTAATTTAAAAAAAATATGTAAAGGAAACACACCAAAATGTTAATAGCAGGATTATCGTGATTTTTATTTTCTTATTTATGTTCTTTTGTATTATTTTACGAATACCATTTATACTCAGAAAAAAAAAAAAGGTAATGTACTGAAGAAAACAGTCAATCTTTACCTCTAACAGGTCCCTTACTATTGTCACTGTTGGAGATGGGTCATTGGTCTGATTAGCCATCTGAGCCCATGTGACCTGGGTGGTAGTTTTTGGTTACGTGTAAAGGAGGTTGTTGGAGAGGAAGTAAAACAGCTGGCTTTGTCATTTATACCCTATGTTTCTGCAGGACACAGGCAGTTGTGTTTATGAGAGATATTTCCATTGTCAAGGAGTGACGGTCAAATTAACAGCTCTGCTTTAGTTCTATAAGTGTTTTGGAATTTTTTGTCTTTAAAAACATTCTATTGATGTTTTCATATATACATTCATTAGGTATTTAGTAAGAGCCTGCTCTGTGCCAGGCACTATGCTAGGTTTGGTTTAAAATATGAAAAGAGCAGAGTGCCCGCGCTGAAGGAAGTTCAGTCTGATAGGAGAAGCTGGTGGAGACAGTTACATCGTATAGAAAAGGCTGAGGTAGAGGTAAGCTCAGGATGAACCGTCAGACCCAGAAGTCACTTGCTGCTAAGATCTTTCACTTAGCAATTAAACTTTTGGTATAGTATAAATGGTATGGTCTTTTTCCTCACACAATTTAAATTAGATATTATTACTCTGCCCTTAATTTCAGGCTTTTATGATATTCCTAATGTGATTTTTTAAAATAGTCTGACTGGTAGGCCAGGATCTGACCTTTACATTCCAATCTTACATGTTTGCTCCACTGCAAATAGTATTTTCTTCCTCAGAGAAGTATGATCATCATATTTCAAACACCACAACCTTCCTTGGTTCCCTTGCCTGCAAACTGAATTTTTGACTGTAATTGGCCTTTATTATAGCATGAACTTTATAAAATAGAAGTCAGGGTAAAATTAATATGAGAAAAGGTGGCTTTTTTTATTCTGGCACTCAAAACCAATGGCTTCAATTGGTAATTCAAAAAAAAAAAAATGTCTTACGGAAGCATTTTTCAAAAGAGTGTAAGATCCGTGAAAGCTATTGCTTATATCCTGCAAAAATGAGTTGCAGATCTGGTGATGCTTTCTAGAAATAGCATTAACAAAATTTTTATTTGGTATTGCTATTAAAAAAAAACCACTAATCATCATTCCTCCCTCTATAAAATGCAATATTAATCAGATGGCTTAAATGTCATGCTTAATTATCCTCTTTCACTTTCTGAGGATCTGATTTGAAACAAAGCACACAGCAGAAATAAAAGAGAAGGAGGAAAAAATAGCTCAAGAGCAATTAAGAGCATAGAATTAGAGCTGGGGCTAAGAAATATGACTCAACCTGTAGGATTACAGAAAATCTCCTTGTAACGTTAGTTCCATGGCTCTACCCATAGAAGAACTATATTTTCTTCTCTTTGCCTCCTCAGAGATTTACTGAAGAAATCATTTTAAGTGGTTAACCAGCAATAGAATCAGAAAATACAGTTATTTTCTCAGAGGGTAGATTTTACATTGAGTTTAGAGGATGCAGTTTGTATAATTTTAAATGATTAAAATGTAGATATGTCCCTGGACCTTACTAGATAGAAAAAGGAGTATTCAGAAAAATTAAGATTTGCATCCTGGGTTGTCTAATTCCATGTTCAAAGCCTCTGTCACAGTCCCGCCCATTTCCCCTGTCTGGGTACTGGGCTAGGCTCTAGGAGGTAAGAAGATATGAACAAGATCAACCTTAGCCTGGAAGAGCTGACAGTTTATTTGGAAAGACAGATAAATTGCAAACTGACTACCACAAGGGAAAGGTAACCTCAGAGGACAGATCACATGGTATGGGAGCAGTTTTATTTATTTATTTTTTTTTTCCAATCAGATTTTTGCTAGTTTATTTTTTGTGTGTCACTGAAATCATTAAACAAAATTTTTTTAACATCTTTATTGGAGTATAATTGCTTTACAATGGTGTGTTAGTTTCTGCTTTATAACAAAGTGAATCAGCTATACATATACATATATCCCCATATCTCCTCCATCTTGTGTCTCCCTCCCACCCTCCCTATCCCACCCCTCTAGGTGGGCACAAAGCACCGAGCTGACCTCCCTGTGCTATGCTGCTGCTTCCCACCAGCTATCTATTTTACATTTGGTAGTGTATATATGTCCATGCCACTCTCTCACTTCGTCCCAGCTTACCCTTCCCCCTCCCCTGGGAGCAGTTTTAAATGAGAAGATTTGGGGGCATTGACTCTGCTTGTTCTGGGATTGTGGCCGCCAAGGGAGTCTGTGAATCTTCACAGGAGAGACAGCAATTGAGCTGGGTCTTGAAGAAGGAAGAGGAGCCTTTCTGGCCTGGGGGGTGGGAGAGGGGATGACTCTAGACAGAGAAATAACAGCATCTTCAAATAGATAGCACCATAAAATTGCTGGGCTGTGACAAGACCCCAAGATTCTAACCCTAGCAAATGGGTGAACAAGAAAAAGGGCTAATATAAGAAAATGAGGGAAGAGTGGGATATGGTGAGTTTAGTTTGTAGCTGGTTGAATTTTAAGTATTCCAGGTGGAAATGTCCAACCAACAGTTGAATATACAATGTTGATCTGGAGCGTTCAAAGAGGTAGTAAGTAGAGGTACAATTTGGAGTGATTGGTGACTGATGATGGTTCAACCAGTAGAGACGGCTGAGATCACCCAGGGGGACATTTAATTCAAGAGGAGCAGATAGTGAAGGATGGCACCCTAGATCACCAACACTAACGAACAGTCCTGTGGTGGTTACAACAAATGCTACTATTTATCTACATCATGGGTTAAATGGGCTGTTATGAGTTGGTCCAATACCCATGCCATCATTTATAAAGATTCCTATGTAAAAGTGCAGAGTGAGTTCAAGCAACTTACAAAAAAATTGGACCACAAACTGTAAGTTGCTTGTGTGTACTTCCTTTTACTTATCCTAAATATACCATTTTACCCCATGGCTCCAGTGTCCTGGAACTTGCAAACGAATTCCAGCCAAGCAATTCCTGGAAACTAATGACCTGCCCACATGTTTTATGTTTTTATTCCATTTGAGACTATCTTCAGCCATAGCTTATATTTTAGCCCTACTTGGTTCACTTGTAGCTCAAGAAAGATGACATCCAACTTTTGCCATTAAAACAAACTCTGTGTGACTGTCATGTACTGGCAATGGTGCTACGTGCCCTTTCTTTCCCTCTGCCACTGTGATTGTCACCAGAGAAGGACTGTGGGAGTGGCGACTTTTTAAATCAAGTAGGGCTTTTCAGGAAACAATATTGGTGTTCAGTGAGCAATTGCTTGTGGTGCCAGGAATCTTGGTGTGGTGAGACTCTCAGAAACACCTTTCTAAGACCTCTGTGTGATATTGTTATTCTATAATTCTTTGTCTAGTTTTTGTTAAAAATACTCGTGAAATGATTTGCTATTTTTATTTTTTGTTTCAAGTCCATTTGAAACAGTTAAACACTAAACTCTGCTCTCTGGTTTCTTTAACATGTATGACTATTATTAGGGACAGAAATATAATTACTATTTGGCACTGAAGGGGTTCAGAATGAGCATCCCTGAAATATGCCACTTTAGCTTATGGAATAGTTTGAGCTGAAGTCAATTAAGGCCCAAAAGATTCAGGAAGAGCTGTTGTTGTTACTGTTGTTTTACCTCCCCCTTAACTGCCTAAAAGAATTTAGACAGAGGGTCTGCTCCAGGAAGAGAACTATCACCAGAGATAACTACAGAGAGTGTGGGCTACACGTGGAAAGCTGGGGGAATCCAGCAGGACCTATCTGTTCAAAATCCTCTCTGTTCCACTGTCTCTGCATGGCATGGCAAACATTTGTTTACCAGACATTGGCTCTTCCCATTTTCCTGTGAATTGTCTTCCTTTCCTTTGAAGCCCCAGACCCCTACTGCCTTCTTCTTAGTTCAGAATATGGCATCTCAGACTCAACTGCCTGACTTTCAGGGAGCCTCTCACTGTCTGTTGGGATCCCATACGTATGTAATTAAATTTGTTTGTCTTTTGTTAATCTGTCTTTTGTTAATTTAGTTACCAGGCCTGCCAAAAGAACCTAAATGGGTAGAAGAAAATTTTTTCTCCCCAACAGCACATACTGACTATACACAGTGTCTTTGCTTCTATTCAAAACGCACAAAAGAAGGAGCTGCTTCATTCTGGAAGCTCCGTGTCTTCCCAAATCTCTTTAGTTACTGCAGTAGTAATGCTACAGAACTGATAAAGCCTCTGAGGAAGGAACTTCTCTTAATAAATTAGTCTTAATGTGAGGGGGTGAGGGGTGAGAGATGTTCTTTCATTAAGCACTAGGCTGTTCCAGCAGTTCAGGGCAAGTCGAGGATGGTGGTGCTTGGCTGGAAACTCAGGAGGCCCAGGCCTGGCTGAGCAGAGAGCCGAATGCCTGGAGAAGAAGAAGAAGAAGTGATTCTAGAATCTATACCTACCCTTGTATATTGTGAGTACCCCCGACCCCTTCAGGGCACACCAGTCCAACTTCCACCTGCAATCTGAGGGCCTTCTCTGGCCTCTGGAGCCCCCTTCAGCTACCTACTTGGCAAGCAGGAAGTGTAGGAGAAGTACCACCTCCCTGGGAGCAGCCTTCAACCAGTGACTGACAGGAGGTGGTATGTAGATACCCCAGCTCCCTCACCCGGCTTGGACAGCTGACGTGTATGCTTTATACTGGCTTTCCCAGCAGGATTAAGCTCAGTCGCCCACAGTGGTAGCTGGTCTGACAGTACATTCTTTGTCAGCCACCCTCCCTTCCTTGTCTCACTTTTCCTCTTTCCCTACTCATGTTTGCTTTCACTTCCCCAATAATCCCTTGCACTGGCAACTTTGGCTCGGGATTTACTTCTGTGGAAAGGTGAGAACTAAAATATGTCACCTCGTCTTTCAGAGAGAGAGTTTCAAGCCCCTGGCACAAATGCCCTCACACCTACAAGGTGGGCATGGTGAGCAGGAAATCAACGTGAAGGCATGAGGTGCTCCAGATTAGCGTGCTGTCCAGAGCACCAAGCAGGGTACTCAGACGACAGAGCTCGGAAGGACACTGCTTACCCTGGGTTTCTTTCTCTGTGCTTGGTGCTGAGTAGCCCTCTTCTGCCCATACATTCTTTCTCAACACTGGGATTAATTCAACTAACAAGGGTTCCGTTTTCTAAATCACCATCACATTCGAGCCTTGCCTCCCTGAGATTTTGCCAAGTCATCCGGAAGGAGCATCCCAATGTCTTGAGTTACATGTTCACAGGCAGTATCTTGGTTTCTTTCCTGTAGCTAAATATCTATTATTTCATGTGCCTGGCACCCCTGTCCCTTCTCCTAGGATCAGTCCCATCATCCCCTATTCCAACCATATGATTCTGTGAGACCCACCAGGTCCATCAGTAGAATCGAAGGACATCTGCTCATCACCTTCTCCTCCCAGACACAGTTGTTTAACGAAGGAATGTAAGGTGATGAACTGGAGACAGGAGTGGACGTCTTTGAACGTCTGATAATGGAGAAAGGTAGGCTAAAAGCTCTGGGAGGGGCTGAAGTCCAAGGAGGATCTTTGGTGTTTTTTAGTGTTTGACTTCGAACACACCGAGAACTTGGCAATCATCCTGGCTTCCTCCCTCCAATCTCTGTCAACCCTGCTCCTCCCGTTGTCGACACCTGGATCCAAGTCTCCCCTCTGCTCCTGGGTCACTTGAACAGCCTTCAAACCTCCTGCCTCAAGCCCCAGCACCTCTGTTCTCCCGTTGCTAGACTGTTCTTTCTAAAATGCAGATCTGATCTTCTCAGTCTCTACTTGTAGCCCTTCTGTGAATTCCTGTTGCTCTCTGGAAATCATTCAAATCTTGATGAGGATTTCAAAACGGATGAGCACTTCTTGTTTGGGCCCCTGTCTACCTCTCCAGCCCTCTCTCTCCACTCAACTCTTTGAACAAAAAAACATGTATTGCCTGCCATTTCAGCAAACAAAGACTGTTGCCCGCCATCAAGCCATCTGCCACTGCAAACCAACTGGAGTGCGCCCTGAGAATTCAGGATGGAGAAAAACAGGACACTGGCCCTAGATAGTTAAGATGTATGTCAAAGGAATGATTTCAATGAGCCCAGACTCTTGCATCTTCCCATACATAGAAAAACACTAAATTCATTAACTTGAGATGTGTGTTTTTTTTGACTAGCAGTCATCTTTTGGTGTTTGTTTGTTTTTATTTTAACAAAAACTCCTCTATATCCTGGATCCTCCCTTACCTCTCTGGAACAGTTCCTCAGAGCAATCTGAGAGGCTATCTCCTGGGCTATAATCTTCAGTGTGGTCCCTGAATAAAACATAACTGGCAACTTCTAGGGTGTACGTTTTTCTTCAGTTGATAGCTCTTTGCGTAACACGCTCTAGCTCTTTCCACTCCTGTAGCTGTCGAATGAGCTATACTCACATTCATCTCGGTACCTTTGCACGCGCCATGATTCCCTCCTTATGGAATTCTCCATCTTCCTCCCTCTGCCTCCTCCTCTGTGACCTAATGTCTCTTGCTGGTCCCTTAGGACTGAGCTGAAGTGTCACTTTCTCTGGGAAGACTTCCCTGATTCCTTCTCACCTAGATAAGTGCACCTTGTACTTTAGTATGGTGACACTTATCAAACCATTTTCTAATTGCTTATTGACCTGTGTCCCTGGAGCTCAACGGGGTACAGAAGCTGATGTCTAACTTTCCTGGAAAATTTCCAAAGTGAAAGGTGGCTAGGCTTCCCCTCAAGGCCCAGTGAGAAAAGAGGACTTTGGTGTGTGGGGGGGTCTGTTCTCCAGGGTTTAGGTGGGAGAAAGGTGCAGGATTTCTCCTGAACCAAGTGGACACCTCAGAAGGTACCTGGGCTTGAGTCATAGAGACTCTTGAGTGCATAGACACCCTACCCGGGTCTCTGAAAACCTCACGTACAGGAAAAGGAAAGCTTTCCACCAGGGCCAGAAAAGTTAAATAACTTGCTCAGGATTTCACAGCTAGGATGTGATAAAACTGGAATTTGACTCTGATTCAATGGGATCTGGTGAGGTGGATGGCGGGCCAGGGGTGACTGGGAGAGACTTCACAGGGCGGAGTGAAAGAACAGGTCAGCAAGATATCACGATTTCTTGGAGGAGTAGGTGGGGAACAGAAAACAACATGGGTAACACCCCTTACAGATACAGCTTCAAAAAGTCCCAGGGCAGAAAACTCAGTTACCCAGGAAGTGGGCACAGAGCTATTGATCTCCTTTGATTCTTGGATGACGTCAGGAGAACTGCTTTGAAGTGTTTCCTTGAAAAACGAAGCCAACCCCTCCAACCCGCACCCCCCACCACCCCCCACCCCCACCCCCGCCCCGCAACACACACACATACTGAGTCTTAGTGAAGGGAAGGAAACAAAACCTGGCCAGCCTCCCAGGACATCTGAAGTCTGATCACTGAAGGCGCTTGGAGAAAGCCTACATCGATTGCCTTGTTCACCTTGTGCCAGAACTGCCAGGCCCCAGTGACCCACCTCAACCTGAAACCTGCCAAGCCTGACGCTCAGACTGGACCAGAGTAGCCCCGCGCGGAACAAGGGGTTGCCTGGAGGGGGCGGCCTCAGTCCCTGCCGCGCGCCCCCCGAAACCCCAACCGCCCCGGGGCGCCTTCCGCCCGCTCCCTTTCCGATGGCGAGGCTTAAGCAGAAAGCAGGCGGATGAGTGTTCTTAGGGAAACAGCCCTGACGCCTGGCTGGAGTTTTATTTCTAGAGCGTGAGCGGGCTGGGGCCGGGGGTGGGGAAGCCCGCCGAGCCGGAGCGCGTCACGGTCGCCCGGAGAGACGCCGCGCCGCCCGATAGGCAGAGGCACTCGCTCGCCCGCAGCCGGGGGGCGCAGCGGAGACACAAAAGTGCGGCCGGCGACCCGGAGCGCGCCGATCGCGGGCGGGAGGCCGGCGGGGAGTGGGCGCCGGCCGGGCGCTGCGAGGCCGGGAGTCTCTGCGCACACAGCCCCGCGCGCTCCTCTCCGCGCGCCCGAGCGCACGTGCGCGGCCTGGCGGGACGTCCCGCCCGCCCCGTCCCGTCCCGGGCGCGGAGGCTCCTGCAAAGATGATCCCTCGGTGCGTGCTGCTCTGCCTCCTCGCAGTGGCGCGAGCCGCGGACGAGCAGAGCCCGGAGGCGGCCCTGGTGGGGCCCAACGCCTCACACTTCTTCTCCTGGAACAACTATACCTTCTCCGACTGGCAGAACTTCGTGGGCAGGAGGCGCTACGGGGCCGAGTCCCAGAACCCCACGGTGAAAGCCCTGCTCATCATGGCTTACTCTTTCATCATCATCTTCTCGCTCTTTGGCAACGTCCTGGTCTGTCATGTCATCTTCAAGAACCAGCGGATGCACTCGGCCACCAGCCTCTTCATCGTCAACCTGGCCGTCGCCGACATAATGATCACTCTCCTCAACACCCCCTTCACTTTGGTGAGACCGCGAGGGCTGGGCTGGCGCTCCGCTCTCTCCTCTCTCTGTCGTCCTCTCTCTTGCTGTCTCGATGTCTTTCTTGTTCCCTTTTCTGTCTCTCTCTGCGTCCTTCTCCCTCTCTCCACCCGATTTCTCTCCTCATTTCCCTGCCGGCCCCCCTCTTCTGCCTGGCTTCCTGTCTTCATCTTTCTTAGTCTCCTCTCTCTTGCCCTCTCATCTCTCATTTCTCATTTCTCACTCTCCTCTGTTGGTCTGGCTCTTATTGTGTCTGTCTCTGTCATTCTTTGTTTGTCTTTCTGCCTGTCTGTCTCTCGGGGGTCTGTCTCTCTTCTCTATCTCTCGGTGTCTTCATCTTTTTTTCCTCTCTGCGACTCTGTCTTTCTCTGTCTTTGTCTCTCTCTCATCATCTTCTAAGCCAGAGCTTCTGCAGTTCATGGCATTGGGGTCAATGATTCGAGTGTCTGCAGCCAGCTGTGAACAAATGACCATTTCCTGTTTAATGTTCCTGAGCATGAACCTGCTTGATGATGGAGCAGTAAATCAAAGCCCCTTGAAATTCCAGCATAGATCGTTAGGTCAACTCCCCCCGCCTCCCAACCGGAGTACAGCCCATTAAATGCCCCAGCATGGGGTGCTGCTTTGCACCAAGCTGAAATATCAAACAGTTGCTAGTTGTTAATGGAACCATGAGTGAATTTTCCTAAACCACTTATTTAAATTGCATTTGCCTTCTGTGGTTTGACAGCGAAGTCTGTGTGTGAAGACTGTGTTGTGGAAGAGATGAGGGTGAGGTGGGCTTGGGCCCCAGAGCTGGGGCAGCCTGGGGGCATTCGCACAAGGGCGGTGGGTGAGCCCCCCTTCTCGCTCCCACAGCCTCCACCGAGCCCTGACTGCTGGGCCTTAGTGGTGTCACTTCTCTCCCTCCGTGACTTGGGACTGTGGTGCTCATGGATGATTGAGACTGGGAGGGCTATGACCAAGTAATCATCATGACAGTTACACCTTGTATTTCTGCAGCATGAGTTACATTTTTCCAATTTCTGGAATAATCTTGTTGATACTTGAGTTATTACCAAACCATATCTGTTCATATCTCTTTCTCTCTATCTCTTTCTCTTTCTTACACACACACACACACACACACACACTTTACCAGACATAACAGACAAGCAAAAAGAAGAGGGTGAACTCCCACAAGCCTATCCACCTGTGTGAACGTCCTTCCAACCCTTATGTTTAAAAACTACATTTTCTCTCGTCCTCACTTACGAGAACTTCACTCATATTTTGCAGATAAGGAAACTAAGGCACAGAGAGGTTCAATGCCTTGTCCAAGGTCACTTGGCCAGTAATTGGCAGAGCCAGGATGAGAATTACTTCCCCTGACTCAAGTGCAGCCAGAGGTCTGTCCACTAAGCCACTCAACTGGGACCTAGGGGTCAGGGCACCCTTGGACCACTAATCCAAACCATGGACTTCTCCTGCTCTCCTTCCTGCCTACATTTAACAGATTCCTGGTCACTCAGGATGTTCTGGGGACTAGCCAAGGACAAAGGGACTTCCAGATACCCCCCCCCCCACCCGCCCTGCTGCCTTAAAGCACAGGACAATGCATCTCTGGCTCCTCCTGGATTCCCCTTGGCTTCTGACTTGACAATCTGCAGCGCTGGGGTTGGACTCGGCCGCCCAGGATGGGAACTGGGAGGCCCCAGGGCATGGCCCTCTGCTGCTGCCCAGAGCAGGATGCATGGCTGGATCTGCGGCAGACACAGGGCAGGTGGGGAGGGAGGCCAGGCTGCAGCTGAGAGCTGACAGCCCCTACCCAGAGGATCTCCTGCAGGAGAGGGGATGTCAGGGTCCTGAGAACCCAGCCCCCTGCTCCCGGTTGATCCAAAGCAGCTTGGCCTCCAACCTGACCCATGCAACCACCCCAATCCAAATTCCTATCAGAGCTTCCAAGGCTCTTGCAACCAGGGGCGGGTCTTCTAAGCCCTCAGCCGGGCTCCTTGAAGGGGTAAGATGTCCAGCCCTTGGGCTGGTTGCTGACAATATCCTTCCTCCCTGGTCTCCCTTTCTGTCCACTTTATACTCTACATCGGCATGAAGTCCAGCTCTGGTCATTGAGAGAAAAGCGAACAGTTATTCACAACTCCCACAGCAGAGCCATACACAGAATGTGGTGGAGCCTGGAGAAGGCGATCGTTTACTTTGACCTGCCAGAGTCCCACGAGAGGGTCAAAGGAGACTTTTCAGGGCACGTGGCATTTCGAAGGGGCCAGGATAAGTAGGCATTTCCCAGGCCTAGATGAACGTTCATTGCAGACAGAGGGACCCGGGAGAACAAAGGCAAGGGTGTCCAAGTTCACGGTGTGTTGAGGGAACGCTGAGCGGTTCACTGTAGCTGGAGCAGCGGAGGCAAGAAGGCCAGCGGAGGAGCCAGCAGGGCAGGGGGAAGCAGAGGTGGCCAGAAGGAAAGGCCGGGGCAGGGCTGCGAGCGGGCCTGGGTGCTCGTCAGGCATCTGGCTGTCTCTTGAAAGGCATGATGATTCTAAGCAGGCATCTGATTTCTGATTAAGAAAATGCTGTCAGCAGTGTGAAGGCTGAATTACAGGGGGACAGACTAGAGGACAAGGAAAGCTGTCTGGAGGCCATTATGGACCAGGTGAGAGATGATGGGGGATTCCACTCGGGCCACGGCCTTGCGACTGAAGAAGAGGGAATGGATTTGAAAACCCTTCGAGGTAGCACTGGTTGGCTTTGGTGATTCATTGATTGTGGGAGGTGAGAAGTAGGAGTGGCTAAGGATTTCCTGCTCTGTAATGTTATTGGGCTGCTCCTCCCTGCCTATTTCCAAAGAGAGTAGTGTCCATGGTCTGCTGTCCCAGGTTCATGATCAGACCAGACTTGTCCCTCATGACTCTCATCCACACACTCCAGCCAAACAGTTCCAACCCTTGTTCCCCAAACAGGTCCTGGGATTTCTGACCTAGTGCCAAGCCCTTTGTTCTTATCTCCCCATGGGCAAATCCTACCTATTCTTTAACGTTCATCTCAAATGTCTAGTATGTTACAATAATGGCAGATAATAGTGTTAAGTACTTGCTATGTACTAGGCACTGTCGTACCTGCTTTACCTGTGTTATCTGCTTTACCTGTGTTATCTGCTTTACATGTGTTTGAGTTTCATAACAATCATGTGAACAAGGGTTAGCCCCATTTTACAGATGAGGAAAGTGAGGCTCATTGGGCCTAAGTGCCTTGCCCAAGGTGGCAGCTATCACTGGCAAATACTCTGCTATAAATCACTATGCAATATTCTTCCTCTCGAGCTGACCTCTATTTCTTTTGGTGTCTTCTCTCGTTCTCTCTGCCTCAGCGCACTCCCACCCCACCTGGTGGCCCTTTGTCTGAGCCTTCTGTAGGGCATTGACTACTTTCTGTCTTGCATCTGAGATACCTGAGTCCTCCTCTGCCCACATTGGAAGCTCCTTGATCAGAATCAAGGCCTGATCTCTCTCGGGCATGGGGCATTACTCACAGGAGCTCAGGAGCTGAGTGAGTGAGCAAATAGCCATGGAGGATGTGGGGTGAGGCCTAGGCCTGCTCCCTGGACCCCACATGCCCTGGGAGCTTGTCTTCTCTCCCTGCCCAGACCCTGGTCCCTGCTCCCACCTCTGCAGGCCCCTGGGACTCCTTCCCAGATGATGTGTCGCAGGCCTGCTTAGCTAGGGTTCCAGAGCACAGCCCACGTGCTGTGTTGTGACTCTTCAGATGTGTCTCCTCCATGAGTCTGAACTCATATGAGCCAAAAATGAATTTTACTATTACCATAAAAATGGCTACTATTTATTTCTAATCATATCTTTCTAGCAATCTGCCAGACGTGTTCCACACTTTGTAGCCTTTTAAAAATTATTTTATTTTTTAAATTTTTATTTACTTACTTATTTTTTATTAAGTAGTGTTTTTTTTTTTTTTTTGGCTGCGTTGGGTCTTCGTTGCTGTGTGCGGGCTTTCTCTAGTTGCGGCGAGCTGGGGCTACTCTTTGTTGCTGTGCGCAGGCTTCCCATTGCGGTGGCTTCTCTTTGTTGCACAGCACCGGCTCTAGAGTGCAGGCTCAGTAGTTGTGGCGCACAGGCTTAGTTGCTCCGCGGCATGTGGGATCTTCCCAGACCAGGGCTCGAACCCGAGTCCCCTGCATTGGCAGGTGGATTCTTAACCACTGCGCCACCAGGGAAGTCCCTGTAGCCATTTTTTTTTTTTTTAAAGTTGATCCCTACAATAAGATACAAGGTAGAGATTTTTAAGCCTTTTTTTTTTTTTTTTTGTAAATGAGTAAACTGAGGTTCAGAGAGGTTACCTACCTTGCCCAAGGTCACACAGCTAGAAAAGATTAGTGGTGGGAAATCTAACTCCAGAGCCCATGTCCTTCCCACGCTGTCCTGGCACTGAACAGGGCCCAGCCGTAACAGCAGGGGCAGGGTTTGTTGAACTGAATGATAGAGAATGAGTCATGCTGGAGAAAAGCATGTGTGACCCACAGTCCAGCAGTGCAGAGGAAGAAGGAGGAGGGGGAGAAGGCTCCTGTGGGATGCTCCTCAGAGACCACAGGGAGCGGGTGTCAGTGTCAAGGCCTGTCTGTCTCCTGATGTTTGTGGGCTCGTCTCCAGGTCCGCTTTGTGAACAGCACGTGGGTGTTCGGGAAAGGCATGTGCCACGTGAGCCGCTTCGCCCAGTACTGTTCCCTGCACGTCTCAGCCCTGACGCTGACAGCCATCGCTGTGGACCGCCACCAGGTGAGGGCACCCACCCCCCGATGCCCTGTCCTTCCCTCCCCGGCTTTGCTTTCCAGGGGGCTGAAGGCAGTGTTTTAGCCCATTTTTCAATGAGCATATTTGTCTTCTTATTGACCACTATGAGCATTAAATTAGGCATATAGCCCCTAAAATAGGAGCTAAAGTAGGCATACAGCCCCCTTTGTGCTAGGGGCTGCAAAACATTATTCCACGTGTGTTGCTCCAGTGAAGGCTCACTGCTGGCATTTTGTGTGTCAGAGCTGAAAGAGTTTGTTTTGGGGGGTTGAAAAGCAGATCTGGAAAACCACAGATGAAAAGAGAGTGGCAAATGCAGGTCCGAGGCAAGGCTCCTGGCTGGGAGATGAGATGGATATTTCTGGACCCAGGTTGTGGAAGAGGTAAACAAGCTGGAGGGGGGCGGGCAGGTGGCAGGCGCAGGTGTCGGGTGACGTAGGGAGGCCCAGCTTCCTGTCCTGCTCCGTCAGATTCACATGGGTTGATGTGGTGAAGGGAGCTGGAAAGGACCTGAGGGTGCCCATCCTGGAGGGGGGCGGCTTCACACAGGCGCCTCGCTCATGCTGACTCAGTGAACCATTGTTGTACACTGGGTCCCTGCTGAGTCAAGGTGTGCAGGCTCAGGAAAGGGCATGCATAGCTTGCCCAAGATCACATACCTGGTGACTGATGAAGGTAGGAATAGGACTGAGGTCTGTCCGGCTCCAGGCTCATGCTCGGATCTCTAGAAGATCACTAGTCTGCTCTGAGAAGATGCCAAGGGCACCTACAAGGCTGGTATCGTAAGGGCCACCAGGACAAAGAGAGAATTTATTCTAAGTAGCTCCAAGAGGTACAACAACGACCAAGGGATAGGAAGCTTCTAAGATACAGACTCAAAGATGCAGCTCAATATGAGGAAGAGTTTTCTAATAGAAGTGTCTGAAGGTGGACAAAGCTACCTGGGGAGGTGAGTTTCATGTCACCAGCCATATTTAAGCAAGGCTTGGACGAGCACTTGATAGGGCTGTTTTAGAGGACATTCATGCATCTAATGGGGAATTGGACTTGGCAAACTTTGAGATCTCTTTAACCCTGAAATGCCGTCATTTTGGCATTTATGTTACAGATGTTTTGGTGCAAAGTGTGAAAAGGTTGCATACAAATATTTCCTGCCTTTTCTTAACCTTCTCCCCTAATTCAACAAGAGGGACTCTGGATCACCTTTACTTGGACTATACCCACCGCATTTAACACAGCTAACTGAGGGTTGACCCTTGGGCCAAAGGCAGGTCCGAGGAGCAGGGGGGCAAGTCTTGCCCACATTGGCCACAGTGCTGTGACATATACCCACACATGGGGTCCCGTCCCAGAGTCTACAGGTTCTTCAAGTGTCCAGGGCCTCTGACTGAGGCTTCCACTCCCTTTATCAACCGGAAGCATGATGGCGTGTGAGGGGCAAGGATGGCAAAGTCCAGAATGGAGATGTGCTGGGCAGCTTCTAAAGCCTAGCCCATTCCTCCCATAAAACCTTAAAAAATTGGGAGAAGACTTTGGGAGGACACAGCAGAATGTCCAGTGTGTCCTGGGATGGCATCCTGAGACAACGGCAGCTCTTTATGACCTCTCTTTCTGACCCGACTCACCTATCCCCCAATGGCTTTTTCAAGAAATAATGATTCTAATCTTGCAACCTACATGTTCATCAACAGATGAATAGATAAAGAAGATGTAGTATCTATGTATAATGGAATACTACTCAGCCATAAAAAAGAATGAAATTTTGCCATGGATGGATTTGGAAGGCATTATACTAAGTGAAATAAATCAGCTGGAGAAAGACAAATACTGTGTGCTACCACTTATATGTGGAATCTAAAAAAATACAACAAACTAGTGAATATAACAAAAAAGGAGACCCACAGATATGGAGAACAAACTAGTGGTTACCAGTGGGGAGGGAATGGGGGAGGGGCCATATAGGGGTAGGAGATTAAGAGGTACAAACTATAGGTATAAAATAAGCTACAAGGATATGTTGTCCAACATGGGGAATATAGCCAATATTTTATAATATCTATAAATGAAGTATAACCTTTAAAAATTGTGAATCACTATATTGTACACCTGCAATTTATACATTATACATCAACTATACTTCAATTAAAAAAAAAAGGAATAATGATTCTAATCTTAAAATGAGGATGCTGTTAAATTCCCAAGTCTTTATTTAAACCTTTTAGGAGAATTGATTGGCATACAGTAGCAATCAATTCCAAGATGCTTTTCAGCCCAAAGCCTCTAACAATGGTTTAATTTGGGGCTTGGGAAAGCTGGGCCCCTCTGCAATTTTAGAAATGGCTTTCAGAGACAATGTGGTGAACCCCCAAATAAAGGTCAGTGCAGCTTCCCATGATAAGTGGTGAGAGTCTCCTCCCGACGTGTGTCGCCCTCAGACCCCTTGGAGCCCTTTGTAACTTAAAGGATATGGAATCATGGGCAGAAGAGATGAGATCCCGAGGTGCCACGGCTGCTCCTGTGCCAGCCTCGCTGTGGGTGTCGTGGGAACAGACCTCCCCCTTCACCGCTCCCCCATCCTCTCACTGCACCCGGCTTCTGCCACGCATGACCTGCAAGAGGCATTTTTTAAAATTAATTAATTAATTTATTTTTGGCTGCATTGGGTCTTTGTTGCTGTGCGCGGGCTTTCTCTAGTTGCGGCGAGCGGGGGCTTCTCTTCGTTGGCGGTGCGCGGGCTTCTCATTGCGGTGGCTTCTCTTGTTGCGGAGCATGGGCTCTAGGTGTGCAGGCTTCAGTAGTTGTGGCTCTCGGGCTCAGTAGTTGTGGCTTGTGGGCTCTAGAGCGCAGGCTCAGTAGTTGTGGCGCACGGGCTTCGTTGCTCCGCGGCATGTGGGATCTTCCCGGACCAGAGCTCGAACCCGTGTCCCCTGCATTGGCAGGCGGATTCTTAACCACTGCGCCACCAGGGAAGTCCTGCAAGGGGCATTTGAACTGCCTGGAGTCTCTGAGTCCAGATGACACCCTCTCTGTACCCCCATGGGCTGGACGGTGGGGTGATGCAGCTCAGGGGCTCGATCATGAGTTAAGGGGTGCTTGACTCTATGTAGGACCTACCTGCCTCATTGTGACAAGTGAGCTGCATCGTCTGGATTTCTTAGTTGCTTCAAACTGTCTTCAGCCAGTGATGCCCAGTTTGCTTGTCTTCCAGGTCATCATGCATCCGTTAAAACCCCGGATCTCAATCACAAAAGGTGTCATCTACATCGCAGTCATCTGGACCATGGCGACGTTCTTTTCACTTCCACACGCTATCTGCCAGAAGTTATTTACCTTCAAGTACAGGTGAGATGAACTAGTGGGGAGCAGCCTGGGGATCCGGAGAACCTTGACAGAGGGAAATCTGAGTCCCCTCTGAATCTCAGAGTTACCAGTACCTGCTGCACTGAGCCGTTCTCTCTGTCTCCTTCCCATCCTGTTGCTTCCAGGCCCGTGCGTATCCTCTGCACTTTTTCTGCTTTTTCTCATCTTTTCTTCGCAGCACTTTTAGCTTCCTCTTTAGTCTCTGTCCCTTTGTCTGTAAGGTCAAGGCAATAGCAATCGGCTTCTGCCACTGGGGACAGGTACCAACCCAGACTGAGATTCAGAATCACCCAGGCCCTGTTTCAAACGGTGATGTTTAAATTCCCTCGCACAACCTGCAAACAAACATGTATATCTCTAAGTGTCTCAGGCAGGATGCTCTACCCCCCTCCCCACCACCTCCCATTTATCATATGCTTTGTCCTGTGCTCTCACAGAATGGAAAGCACTCAGTGTCTTGAAATTTAAACACTCGTGTGTGCTGCTAGTTAGTTAAAGGTGATCTCCCCTGTTAGACTATGAGGTTGGGGGGAGCTGGCCCCATTTCTGATTTTGCCATCTTGGCGTCCCTAGCATCTATGTTACTGTCTTCACATCACGAGCTCTCTGTACATAGTTTCTGAATGAATGAATGAGCTTAGAGTGATCTTCATCAGTTCATTGTTGTTTCAGCTGAAGTTCCATAGAAACAGATCCTGAGATAAAGAAAGGTACATGTGCCTGGGATTTTTAAGAATGTGCTCCCGGGGTAATGGGTAAGGCAGTGGAGAAGCTGGACAGCAAATGGGGAGAGACCAAGGGAAGGTGTGGTTTGCAGAGGGAGCTCTGGAGCAGACTGGTAACGCAGAGTTTGCCTGCTTTGAGCCAAGGGAGCTGGGCTTTCATATTCCAGGCCTTCCTGGGGAAAATGGAGATACCTGGCCGCTTCTGGCTCGTAATGGATCTGTGGAAAGTATCTTCAGTGGCCTTACGGTAGTCCTAGGCCCCTAGAAGATCACAGCTGACAGCTGTGTCTTGTCAGGTGCTCCAGACCAGTAAAGGGGATCTAGGGGGTGCACTGCTGGCAGGTCTTACCATGTGCTGCCTCACCTGAGACATACATTTACATATACTCCTGTGACATAAGCGGGGTCCAGAGAACAAGCTCTGAAGGCCAATTTCAACTAATTTATAAAGTCTCTGCCCCCGAATTCTAGGCTATTGAATGAATCACATACTCACCCCTTCCCAGCATTCAGACTCCCCAACTGCCTTCATATATGTAAGGTTATTTCTTTTTTCTGCTAACAAAAGCGAAGAGAGTTTTCTTTCTTTCACTAGTGATGACCACCTGCACGTATAACAAGATCAACACGCTACATGGTATGATGGAAAAAAAAAGTAGCAATTTTGAGTTGCTGCTCAGAGATTTTACAGTACGAAAACCCTGCTTGCACCCAGAGTCTGGACATTCAGATAAAGACACAAGCTTAGGATTCCAGCCACAAGTTCCCGCCTTGCTTTTCCAGGGGCATCTTTTAAAATGACCACTTGTGAAAAATTAGTGACCTCTGCCCCAACCACCTTATAACTAACAGGTGCTTGCTACCCTGCTCTCTCTCTCTCTCCTGCTCACCTGTGACCTGGGAGGGAGGACTGCCCTTCTCCTGGCTCATAGTGCCCCCATTCTGGGATGTAAGTAATAGTCTTGTGACTTCCTTTGTGTGAGTGTATTGAAACTGCGCCTTCAATCAAAACAGCCCCTGGGTTTTCGCTTCCCCAAAGTGAAAGGAAGCTCCTGAGGGAGCTCCCTGCCACCTATTTCAGCAGATCATAATCTGCATATTCTTAACCCACCAGCTCTGGGTTTTCCAGATGTCCCTAAAAAGTTTGAAGAGGACTGGGTACATTCCATAGAAAATAAGTACTTTTTGTCTGAGTGGCTGAAGGTGTATGAGTTCAGGCATTGCCACTCACATTCTCAAGACCCATTTCTTTGCCCCATTCCTTGGATCCCCTCTGGAATGGGAGTAGGTAGTACAATGGGAAATTCCAAGATTTCCTGAATCCATCATGCTCCCAGGATGAGTTAATTCTAAGACTAGGAACACCAGTGTTGCATTCATTCATTGAACAAATATTTATTGGGTGTCTATTCTGGGCTAGGAATAATACAAAGTAAAGAGGACACAGAGTGATCTAGGTGTATTTCTCTTTTTTAAAAATTGAAGTACAGTTGATTTACAATGTTGTGTTAGTTTCAGGTGTACAGCGAAGTGATTCAGTTATATATATATATGAGTGTGTGTGTGTGTGTGTGTATATATATATATATATATATAAATTCTTTTTCAGATTCCTGTTGGTTATCTATTTTATATATTGTAGTGTGTATATGTTATCCCAAACTCCCAGTTTATCCCTCCCCCCGACCTTTCCCCTTTGGTAACCATAAGTATGTTTTCTATGTCTGTGGGTCTATTTCTATTTTGTATATAAGTTCGTTTGCATCATTTTTTTTTAGATTCTACGTGTAAGCAATATCATATGATATTTGTCTTTCTCTGCCTGGCTTTCTTCACTTAGTATGATAATCTCTAGGTCCATCTGCGCTGCAAATGGCATTATTTCATTTTTTTTTATGGCTAAGTAATATTCCATTGTATATATGTACCACATCTTCTTTATCCATTCATTTGTTGATGGACACTTAGGTGTATTTCTTTTTTTTTTTTTAATTAATCAATTAATTAATTAATTAATTTTTTTTGGCTGTGTTGGGTCTTCGTTTCTGTGCGAGGGCTTTCTCCAGTTGCGGCGAGCGGGGGCCACTCTTCATCACGGTGCGCGGGCCTCTCACTATCGCAGCCTCTCCCGTGGCGGAGCACAGGCTCCAGACGCACAGGCTCAGTAGTTGTGGCTTATGGGCTTAGTTGCTCCACGGCATGTGGGATCTTCCCAGACCAGGGCTCGAACCCGTGTCCCCTGCATTGGCAGGCAGATTCTCAACCACTGCGCCACCAGGGAAGCCCTAGGTGTATTTCTTACCTATATCGAACGCCCAGCCTAGTGGGAGAGCTGAAAATGTAATCAGATAATTAGGCTGCTCATCACATGTGCTGTAACAGACGGATGTACCAGGAGCCCAGTGGAGGGAGAGGCCAGTGGTTCCTGGAATGGGGCTTTTCCATGCTAGTTTCACACCCTCCTTCTCTATCTATCCCTCTCCCTCTCCCTCTCTGTCTCTCTCTCCCCTGCCCCCAGTGAGGACACTGCCCGCTCCCTGTGCCTGCCAGACTTCCCTGAGCCAGCCGACCTCTTCTGGAAGTACCTGGACTTGGCCACGTTCATCCTGCTTTACATTCTCCCCCTCCTCATCATCTCCGTGGCCTACGCCCGCGTGGCCAAGAAGCTGTGGCTGTGCAACACCATCGGGGATGTGACCACGGAGCAATACCTGGCCCTGCGGCGCAAGAAGAAGAAAACCATCAAGATGCTGATGCTGGTGGTGGTCCTCTTCGCCCTCTGCTGGTTCCCCCTCAACTGCTACGTCCTCCTCCTGTCCAGCAAGGTCATCCACACCAGCAATGCCCTCTACTTTGCCTTCCACTGGATCGCCATGAGCAGCACCTGTTACAACCCCTTCATCTACTGCTGGCTCAACGAGAACTTCAGGGTCGAGCTGAAGGCGTTACTGCGCATGTGCCAAAGGTCGCCCAAGCCTCAGGAGGAGCGGCCGCCCTCCCCGGTCCCCTCCTTCAGGGTGGCTTGGACAGAGAAAAGCAGCGGCCGCAGGGCTCCACTAGCCAACAGCCTCCTGCCCTCCTCCCAGCTCCAGTCTGGGAAGACAGACCTGTCGTCCGTGGAGCCTATGGTGGCAGTGACCTAGAGGAGGAGGGCAGGAAGGGGCGGGGGGGGGGCGGGGCTCTGTCTCCAGATGAGGCTGGGAAAGGGCCTGAGGACAAAGCCTGGAAAACAGCCTGTCCTCACACTCCTTCACATACTGGAAGCACTTCCTGAAGAAGCCCAAGGACGTTTGAGTGCCTAGGCTCCTCGACCCGTCAGATGGGAAAACGAAAAGACAACTCCCAGCTCGACACGTGTTTGTGAATTCCTGTCTGAGACATGCTGGTTCCCTGAGCAGCCAGGGGACCCAGGACAGCTTCGGCCCCTGTTGGGGCTGAGTCAGTCAACTGCCTACACCTGTCAGGCAGCTGCCTTACAGCCCTGCCACCGCTGAGCACCAGTGAAGGACCCTTGAGTCAGACGTGCGGCGTGGCTGACCCGGATGCCCAGCTCTGCTTGAGAAAGTTCCGTCGGCCGGTGAAAGGTCAGCGAGCCAGAGCCGGCGTGGAGGTGTTTATGCCTCGCTCTCTGAAGTCGCTGGAGCAGGCTGAGTCCCGGTTCTGTGGCGGCCCACCACGTGACAAGAAAGGACCGACTGGGTTCCTTAAAAGAAAGAGGAATTACTGAGTTTCCTTAAAACAAAGAAAAACTATTATTGAAACTTTGGAACATTCAGAAAAGCACAAAGAAGAAAATAAAAATCACCCCCTTCTCCCACCAACTTCTGATAAGTTCTGTCAAAATACTGTGGCTTTCTTTGCAGCTTCTTTCCGTGTGTGTGTGTGTGTGTGCGCGCGCGTATGATTTTCATTTCATGCTGAATTACACTTTTCCATTTAGAAGTAAACAAGAAACTGGGCATAGCCGAGAACTCCTGAACCCCTCTCCCGGGAATAGTGTCCATCAGAAGAGTTCGAAGATGAGGTGGGAGAGGAGCCCAAGGGGAACACTGTCCCAGAGCGGACAGACTGCCTTCGTCCTGCAGCCGGTGGTGGCAAGGGCCTGGCTGAAGGACCTCTCCTCGGATGGCGGCCATTGTGATGAACCGGGAATAAAACTCATCCAGGAGGCATAATTTCTCCTCTCCTGCAAGCACACAGAACAAGAGGTGGTGAAATACTGCCCTGCTTTTGCAGGAGATGAGGGAGCAGGCTTTCCAACATGCTGGAAATAGCCATGCTTAGACACCTCATCCTCCCAAGCTGTCTAGTCAAGCCATTTCTCCTCCGTGTCATCTGAATAATAAGGCTTCTTCACGCCAATTCCCACAAGACGACTCACTGTCAACATCACTCTGGCGGCTCACGTGTCACTTATCAAACCCTACGGCATCGCGATGGTCCTTAGTGACTCAACTTGCCAGAGAAATCTCATTCCAGAGACAATGAGTGTTTTCATCACCTTCCATCTGGCCCTGAGTGACTCACTGTGTCATCCAGAAGAGAGACGCATCGGGCAGAAGAGAGCTTCATTCACCAGCCCTAAACAATTGCCGCTCTCACAGTGGTTTGAGGTTTCTTTCTAGCACCAGAGAGATCCTGAAAGCAAAGCATGGCCATGGAACTAAGAGGGAAACTGAGGCTCAGGGAGAAGGGATTTGTCCAAGGTTCACTTAGATCTCTTGGCTGTTAATTGAACCTGAACTTGGTCATATCATCTGCTTCTCTGTAAGGAACCATGGGGGTTCATTATCCTATTCTCTCTATTTACGAGGATGTTTGAAGATTTTCAAGACGTAAAGTTTAAAAAATAATCTTCTGAACAGTGGATAGAAAAGTGACTTTCATGGGACAGAGAGAGCCTTTTCAGCCCATAGGGATCCCCAGGTGGATTTTTTTCGGACCAAGTGGCTCCCAGGTCTGTGTGTATTGTCTCTTAATGCTGCCATGGAAATTCTTTGAACCAGAAAGAGAACAGGCGACAGGGTTACAGAAAATTTGTCCTGCTCTGAAATCATGGGGAAGGCTTCACTTTGTTCCTTCCTCTCTGAGGGCATCTAGAAATTCTGCCAAGTCACAGAGAAGGCTCTTCTCTGGTGGAAGACCCTCCCCACTGATGGCTCATTAAGTCTGGGTCTCTTGTCAGCTCCCTGTCTCCCCCCACCCCATGTTCCCTGTGTGCCTCAGAGCAGAAGTGATTCGTGTTTGTGAATGTGACATGTGTAAAACTTGAACCTTTCCACTGTGCTGTCATGAGGACTTTACTGTAAACTGCTCCAGTCTCAATAAAATACATAGTGGGTGTGTGGCCTGTGCTTCCTGGACTTGTGATTAGGCCACAGTTGATGACCTTTAAAATGGGGATCCACAAAGATTAGATGAAGAGAGCGTGGAGAGCCTCAGCCCTCACCTCTACATTTTACAGCTGAGCAAGCACAAACACTGAGCGGGTAAATAGCCAGTTGAAAACCTCCGGTTAGTGCCTTCTTCCACTGAGCTGGCTACCGAGTCCCCTCTTTTGTGAAATCTGTGAAATGAATCTGTGCTGAGTGATTTAAGCCGGGACTCCATCTGTTCCTTGGTGATTCAGGAGGAGGCAAAGCTGCCGCTCCCACGCGCAGGGTGCAGTGGGTACCACGTTCCTGTTCACAGGGTTTCTGCCCCCCCCGGACCTGGGCTCCCCTTGTCCGACCAGCTAAGCTGGGTAGGAGCCTCTATAAGCGGCTCTTTGCAGGAAACCGCCCTCAACAGGAAGCCCCTTTTCTTGTCACCTTAGCAAAGCTATATTGTAACTAACTCTTAAGCCAGGCATCCGCATGCTCTACTCATCTCTGGCCCAAGCACACCTTTCACATCTTTGGATCACACAGTACCTTGCCTAACGTGTTGGTTCTTTTTGTAGATCAAAGAAGTAGAAATGAAGAACAAGTAATTAACAGATGACCAGATCTCTTTTTTTTTTTTTTAATTTACAATATTAGTTTATTTTGTCTATTTGATGTACAGTGGCTGTCATTACTGTGTCTACGACTGACTAGAATATGGAGTGTTTCACGTGTACCTGCACGTGATACACTTCACATGCATTATCTCATTTCATTGTCTTGACAACCTTATGTGATAGGTGATGTCTTCCCTAGCTTCCCCTTCAGTAACCTCGTGAACAAGAGAACATCTAGAGGAAGATCACAAGGAGTCGACAAGCCTGCACACAGTGGGGAATGTCCACGACTCTGACCCCTAATCTCAATGATTAACTGAAGTTACTTCCCTTTTTCCCTTTAAATCTTTCATGGCCAAGCAGACTCTTTGGAGGTGGTTTCTGGGGACATTGAGTCTACTATCTCCCCAGATTGCCAGCATTCTGATTAAAAGCAACTTTCCTTTCTACCAACAGTTGGCTCTCTCCCTCTCTCTCTCTCTCATATTGATTTTTGAGTGGTGGGCAGACAGACCTGCTTCGGTAACACCTCCACTGCATACATAATTACCCTGATGCCATCCGGAGCCCAGGAAATCAATGTTAAATAATTACACAGTAGGGAATTTACTGTGCCTAGGGGAACATTTGAAAGAAAATGAAAGGCGATGGAGAAAAGAGGCGAACTAGGATTTGCTGACACCTCCTATGTGAGACACTGCGCTAAATGTCTCTGAGCCCGTGAGCTCATTCTCCCTCAGTATTTCTCCAAGGTGGGCGTTATTATTTCTACACTGCAGATGAAGAAACTGAGGCTCAGGTAGAGATCCCAAAGCCTAATCTTGAGATTACGTTCTGAGAAGCCTTGTAGGAAAGAACCTTAATTTGTTTTTAATCTGATGTTCTATGAATTTCCTTGATTATGGGGCACTTTTGGGGGTAAAACCTGTTAACTGTCCCCAAACCAGTGCTTGAGTTACATGCTTAGGGAAATGCTTGACTCCATGGGTTCCAGGGCCCCTTGCAGCTCCATGGTCAGTGAATCCATGCTTCTAGAACAAGTAGAATCTCATGCTGCCTTGTGGGCTCACCTCTGGCTAGAAGCGTCTTCCCAACAAGCTGTTAGCGATGCCTGAGTGACCAGTGCCCTGCTTGACCAACTATGTCAGGTTGCCAAGGTTAACAGCTGTCTCACAGCTGCCCAGGGCCTCAGGGTCCCCAGACAGCACAGGCAGAACTTGGCTAAACCCTCACTGCTCCAAGCTGGTTGGGATGTGCCTCCAGGGCCCCTAGGGTGATGGAAGCTATGCCAGAGCGCCTGGGGCCAGGAAGGACTGGGGGTCTTGCAGCATCCACTGGGGAAGCATGCTTGTCCTAGAGTGTTGCCCAAAGACGGTAGAAGATGCTCCCAGTGCTGTGGGATCAGGTCGTCAGCATCTTGCTTTGGCATCTCTGTGTACCCTCCCCACACCCTCACCCCGGCGCCTCGCCCCTGCCATTCTCTCTCCTTTCAAGGCGTAGTTAGGCAAAGAACAAATACAATGCATGCAATGCTGGAGGCATTTGGGGAAAAGAATAGCCAGTGATAGTTAATGTGAGAAAGCCCTGGGGTTCAGGTTTTAGAGCCTCTCTTTCTGAGAATAAGCTATTTGCTGCTTCGTGGTGACAAAGTGCTTGATGTTAACAGTTCCTCCTTGCTTCCTATTTTTAACCTAGCAGGGACCCTGTCCTCAGACTGGTCATGAATTTAAGTTGCTCAGCGTCAATATGAGGAAGGCAAAGGAATCATGAACACAGGGTTCAGGATGTTGATTACCTCAGGTGGAGAAGGGGTAGGGGTTGGCACGTAGGGCGATGGGAACTGTTACCGCGTCCAAGCTCGCTCTGCTCGCCCCACGACAGACCAATGAGTCGGGAGACAAGGTGCTGAGGCAAGGAATACGACTTTATTTGGAAAGCTGGCAGACCGAGAAGATGGCGGGACTAAAGTCTCAAAATAACCATCTTATCGGGATTTGGATGCCAGCTTCTTTTATAGCACAGAGAGGGGGAGGAGATGAGGAAGTAAAGTAAAAAGGCCATACTTTTTGCAAATATCCCCTGGAACGGCCAGCCTCGGGGAGGGGATATGTTAATTTCTTCTTTCTTGCAGCCAGCCACAGGTGGAACAGGGTCGGATGTTTCCCTGAACAAAGGCACTTTGGTTTGACATTCAAGCAGAGGGGCAGCGCTCCCTGAGGCAGGCCATTGTGTATAGACAGTATCCTTTTAGTGAACGAAAGCAACGGGAAGCAAAGGTTAAAGCAAAAGAAACAGATCCAACATGTCGTCTGATTTGGCTTTTCCCTGTTACAGAACCACTTGGCTGTAAATAACTGTCAAGGTTCTAGCTTTCGTTTTGGGCAGTGGGTTCTTACAACTTGATTAAAAATCATGAATCACATAACTAACCAAATAGCTAAAAGCAGATGGACCAACATTAAGAGTGTGCCATAAGCCAAGGATTATAATTCATCCAATTCTGTGCCTCTGCAGTCTATACACAAGCAGTAAGCCAACAGAAATGGAACCTAGAGGTCCAAGCCTTTACTTTTCTTCCCTGAATCCTTCCAATCTAGTTACATCTATATTTGTATTATTAGAATATGCAAATAGAGTTCACAGCTGAGACAAGTAGGATATGACAATTATATTTCCTTTTTAAAAACAATCTTTTGTTTTTGGATTTAAAACTTGCCACTATTTCTTTGCTTTTGTTTTCTATATCACAATCACTAATTCTGTCCCAATTTTTCAAAATAGTTAAAACCCCTTTGTGAGGTGACCGCACCCATCCTGGTCTGCCAGTACCCCCTCTCCCACACCTCCTGGGCCATCTGAGCTGCTTCTCCTTGGCTAGCTGATCTCTATGTTTACATATCTCTATGTCAGCAGAGGACCTGCTTTCCCAGGACTCCCCTTCCCTTCTCCCTAGTGGTTAGATCTTCCAATTTCCTAGATCCATTTCTTCCTCTTTCTTCGTTTACTCCTTACTTTGGAAGAGCACATCTTCCAGCCATTGCCCAAGAAAAGAAAAATTTCTTTTGAGACCTTTGTATGTCCCGAGATGTTTTTAATTCACGTGTAATTAGAACTGCATCTGACTGAATATAGGGTAATAGATTGAAAATCACTTTCTCTCGGAATTTTGAAGGCATTTTTATTAGTTTTCTGTTGCTGCCATGACAAATTATGACCGCCTTAGTGGGTTAAACAGCACAAACGTGTTATCTTACACTTCCGTAGGTAGGTCAGAAGTCTGACACTGGTCTCATGGGGCCAAAATTAAGGTGTCAGCAGGGCTGCATTCCTTTCTGTAGGCTCTGGGTCTGATCTGTTTCCTTACCTTTTCCAGCTTCCAGAAGCCACCCATATTCCTCGGCTCATGGCCCCTTTCCTCCAGCTTCAAAGGCAGCAACATGGCATCTCTCTGACCTTCTTTAGCTTCATTTCTCCATCTCTTCTTCTATGCCTCCCCTCCACTCTCAGGACCCTTGTGATTACACTGGGTCCACCTGAGTAATACAGGATACTGTCCCATCTTAAAGTCAGCTGATTAGCAGCCCCAATTCCATCTGCAACCTTCATTCTCCTTTGCCTAAATATGTTCACAGGTTCTGGGATTAGGAGATGGCCGTCCTTGGGAGGCCATTATTCTGCCAACCAGCA
The DNA here is from genome assembly GCF_028021215.1 of Eschrichtius robustus. Classification (NCBI taxonomy): domain Eukaryota; kingdom Metazoa; phylum Chordata; class Mammalia; order Artiodactyla; family Eschrichtiidae; genus Eschrichtius; species Eschrichtius robustus. Next base: position 42,541,612 of record NC_090834.1, read on the forward strand.
TTGCTTGCCTACCTTCTTGCACTTCTGCTGAGAAATTGGATGCTTTTCTGATTCCCAATACTATGCATGCAACCCAAGGTTACCTACCTTAGGCAGAGGCCAAACAGGTGAGTCAAAAGGCTGTAATAAGAATCACTACTTTTGGGCCTTCCCTGGTGGCACACTGGTTAAGAATCCGCCGGCCAGTGCAGGGGACAGGGGTTCGAGCCCTGGTCCGGGAAGATCCCACATGCCGCAGAGCAACTAAGCCTGTGCGCCACAACTACTGAGCCCACATGCCCCAACTACTGAAGCCCACGCACCTAGAGCCCGTGCTCCACAACAAGAGAAGCCACTGCAATGAGAAGCCCGAGCACTGCAATGAAGAGTAGCCCCTGTTTGCCGCAACTAGAGAAAGCCCGCGTGCAGCAATGAAGACCCAAAGCAGGCAAAAATTTTTAAAATGTTTAAAAAAGAATACGTCTCTTTAAAAAAACAAAAGAATCACTACTTCTGCACCTATCAAGTATTTAATATTGGCACCAACCTGTGTGATTCCCCCAGGGAGGTGATACTGCTTTGAGCTTATATTTTCACTGGGAGGAGGAGCTTCAGGGGCTTCCACTGACACCGCTGTAACTGTCCTCGTGTGTTGATTCTGCCAGTTGCTAAGTACTCTGACTGTTTCTTAGGAACTCAGGATTTAGCCACAGAATAAACTCATGGACCCGGTATGAGTGGGACATAAGCCACAATTCCATTTATCACTGACCTCCACAAGTCCCCACTCTCATCTATGAACCACAATGTCTTTTTTCATCTCTAAGAATTGGTATGACCCAAAAGCCAGTGTGCAGTTATCTCCAAATGTGTACATTGGCCATTGCATAAGCCCCTTTGGAGAAGGGCCAAATAACTGATTAATGAGCTGACCCTGCTAATTGTTACAGTAACCATACTTTCTGTGCCACTAAGAGTGGGTGCTACTACGTGGCTTCTGCCACCCCGGAATCCAATCCCATGAACCTCACTGGAATCAGGAAGCCCATTTCAAAATTAACATCCTCATATTCATTTCTGATGCATGGAAGAAATCCACTCTAGCACTTTTACATATGCCTGCATTTCCCTGGCTGTTGTGTTTCTCTATGTCAAGGATAGGTCTGGGCCCTCTCAGAGGACATATTTAGGGGTGAATGCATGGGTCACACCTGCCAAATCCACTTCAATATTACCATCTCTCACAGTCTTTGCTTTACCCTTTCTAACTTATGCTTTATAGTATCTCAAATTCTTTTGGCATAGAACACTATGGAGCCCAGAGACAATAGAAACCTAGCAAACAATTAAAACCATTCTCCAGACTCCAAATAGCTAAAATTATCTTGAAAAATAAGAACAGTTTTGGAGCTCTCACACTTCCTGATTTTAAAACTTATTATAAAGTTACAGAAATCAAAAAAACTGTGATACAGGCATAAAGATAGTCATATAGATCAGTGGAATAGAATAAACCCTCACATATATGGTCAAGCGATTTTTGACCAGGGTGCCAAGACGGAAGAAGGAAAGGAGTCTTTTCAACAAATGGTGTTAAGAAAACTGGATATCTATATGTAAAAGAAAGAATTGGACCCTTTCCTCATACAATATGCAAAAATCAATGCAAAATGGATCAATTACCTAAAGAGCTAAAGCTATAAAACTCTTAGAAGAAAACATGGGGAAAAAAAATCTTCACAACATTGGATTTGGCACCAAAAGCACAGATGAAGAAAGTTAAAATAGATAAATTAGACTATATCAAAATTAAAAATTTCTGTGTATCAAAGGAAACAACAGAGTAAAAAGGCAACCTTTAGAATGGAAAAATACTTGCAAATCATATATTTGATAAGGCATTAATATCCAGAATATACAAAGAACTTCTACAACTCAACCACAACAATAACAACAAAATCCAATTTAAAAATGGGCAGAGGACTTGAATAGACATTACTCCAAAGAAGATATACAAATGGCCAAAAAGCATATGAAAAGATTTTCAACATCATTTATCATGAGGGAAATGCAAATCAAAATCACAATGAGATACCACTGCACACCCATAAGGATGGCTACTATCAAACAAAACAAAACGAAAAACAGTGTTGGTGAGAATGTGGGGATATTGTAACCGTTGGACATGGTTGGTGGGAATGTAAAATGGAACAGTCTTGTGGAAAACAGTATGGCAATTCCTCAAAAAATTAAAAATAGAATGCCATATGATCCAGCAATTCCACTTCTCGTTTTATACCCAAAGGAATTGAAAGCAGGGTTTCAAAGAGATATTTGTACATCCATGTTCATAGCAGCATTTTTCACAAGAGCCAAAAGGTAGAAGCAACCCAAGTGTCCATCAATTGATGAATAGTAAACAAAATGTGGTATATACACACAAAGAAATATTATTCAGCCTTAAAAAGGAAGGAAATTCTGCCGCATGCTACAACATGGATGAAACTTGAGGACATTATGCTCTGTGAAATAAGCCAGTAACAAAATGACAAATCATGTATGATTTCACTTCTATGAGCTATACAGAGTAGTCAAATTCATAGAGACAGAAAGGGCAAAGGAGGTAACCAGAGGCTGGGAAGAGGAGAGAATGTGGAGTTGTTTAACAGGTACAGAGTTTCAGTTTTGCAAGATGGAAAAAAGTTCTGGAGATTGGTTGTACACAATATAAATGTATTTAACATGACTTAACTGTATACTTGAAAATAATTAAGGCGGTAAATACTATGTTATATGTATTTTAACCACAATTAAAAAAAAAAAAGAATGTAAGTTGCACATGAAAAACAAAAAGCCATTCTCAGTAGCCCAAGCTTAATCCACTGACTCTAGAATCTCTGGTGTGTGTTCCCATGTTGATAAACTCAGCCTAATCTACATTTTTATTCCTCCCTCCCTCTTCTAGCACTCTGATAATCACTCTCACATATGGTACCTATGTATCTGTAGATTTCAATTATTTAAATCATGCAATTTGTTTGGCATGAAATATTTCCTCTGGGTTTGATGATGTCAGTGGCCCCATATGGCCTCCTGGGATCTACAGGCAAATAGGAGGTAGTAGGGCTGGGTCTTGAAGAGGCTCGACATTTCATTTCAAGGAATCCTCTGATGAGGTTAGTACCGGTCTGTAAGCAGGGGGGACCAGCCTCATCAGATGGAGAGGAGGAACTGCTTCTTTATGCAAGAGAGGCTCAGTGAAGTTTGGGGTTATTGGAGTCATCTTAATCCCCCACAAACATTCCTATTCCAATTTCAGGTGCTGCCTTTCCCCAGTAAATGCCTTAACTTTCACATTAGAGAACAAATGAGGCTGTGAATTCAACCTATATTGAATTCAACTTATGTTCAACCTATGTCTGATTAACCACTGAATTAGCTACACGAGCTCTGCAGTTTTGAGATACAGGAAATTCTTTTAGGGCAAGCATGGACTATCCCTCATTCTCTGATGTAAAATCTTCAGCCCGTCGTTTTCTTGTTAAAACTATTATAGCTGAGATAGAAGCAGCCATCCCATCTCACAACTTGTCTATTTCTTATGTCCATTATAATGGTCAATCACCGTGGCCACCAAAGCTTTGTCTTCCATAGGCAATTCATTCCAAGTGACTATGGTGGATCACTTAAGTCAGTGGTCCCCAATCCCCGGGCCATGGACCACCGGTCCGTGGCCTGTTAGGAACCGGGCCACACAGCAGGAGGTGAGCGGCAGGTGAACGAGGGAAGCTTCATCTGTATTTACAGCTGCTCCCCATTGCTCACATTCTGCCTCCTGTCAGCATTATGGTGAGCTGTATAATTATTTCATTATATATTACAATGTAATAATAATAGAAATAAAGTGCACAATAAATGTAATGCCCTTGAATCATCCCGAAACCATCCCTCCCCGCCCCTACCCGCCCTGGTCCGTGGAAAAATTGTCTTCCACGAAACTGGTCCCTGGTGCCAAAAAGGTTGGGGATTGCTGATTTAAGTGACTGCTCAGCCAAAGCATGCTCTGGAACACCTGAGCCTCTTCCTGTGATGCTAAACCAATCCTCATTGCCTTCAAACCTATGAAACGAGATAATGAATTCTGGATTCCCATTCCCTTGAAAGTCTGCAGCCTGCCACCATTTCTGGAACAAAATTTTTGTTTTTGATTCAAGCGTTTAAAAAAATTTATTGAAGTATAGTTGATTTACAGTGTTATGTTAATTTCTGCTGTACAGCAAAGTGACTAAGTCATACATATATATATTTTTTTCTTTTTCATATTCTTTTCCATTATGGTTTATCACAGGATATTGAATATAGTTCCCTGTGATATACAGTAGGACCTTGTTTACAAATTTTTTATTAATCAATGTTCTTTGTTACAGAAAACATAACCCACTCTAGCTAGTTTAAATCACTGGAAGAACTCTTTGACCTTCACATAGTTCACTTCTGCCTTTCAGGTATCTGTGTATCTGCTTTCCAGAACCTGGGTCACATGAAGATTGCTAATTGCAAACGTTATGGCATATGTAATTCTTAAAAAAGCATTCCAGGCTCTGTAGTATAAGAAAGCAGTTGGAATGGATGTCAAAATGAACCAGCCTGATGTAGCTCATGTAGCAAAGATACATAGGAAGTAATCTCTCTTGGTCTTTGAAAGTCTAAAAATTACTTTATTATCACTCTGAAATGATAGTTTAGCTGTATAAAGAATAACAGGTTGACATATTTTCCCTCAGCACTTTGAGGATATTATTCTACTGTTTCTGACATACATTGTTCGTGATAAGGAGTCTTCTGTTAGAATGTCTTTTGTGAGTAGCTTTAAAGATTTTTATCTTTGATGTTTTTTGAAATTTTGCTACTAAGTATCTGGATGTATATTTGTTTTTATTTATTCTATTTAGAACTGTCTAATCTTTCACCATACGGATTTATGTCTTTTTTTCAGTTCTGAAAAATTACCTGGCAATATCATATTAAATATTATCTATCCCCATTTTCTCTTTTTCTCACCCTGTAACTCTTGCTTGCCATTCATTAGAACTTCTTATTAGATCCTCTTTGATTCTTAGTTTGCCTTTCATACTTTTCATCTCCTTATCTCTGTTTTCCATCCTATATGCTTTCCAGAGATCTTTTAATTCACCATTTCTCTTTAGCTGAATCTAGTCAAGTATTTATTGTGTTTTTAAAAAATTAAATGACTCTTATTCCTAGTGTGACTACATACTCCTTTTTGAGATATATCTGCACTTTTCTCTTAATGTCTTCTCTTAGTATTATGGACACTATTCTTCCCTTTATCTTTTTGAACAGGTTAGTGATTCTTATGGCAAAGTTCGTCAGAGATTGAGCTAATATCTGTAGTTCCTTGGCTGCAAATCTTCCTGTTTGTTGTACCTGCTAACTCTCCTTTATGAGGGTGGATTTCCTTATGAAATCTACAATAATTTGTAGATTTCAATTATTTAAATCATGCAGTTTGTTTGGCATGAAATATTTCCTCTGGGTTTGATGATTTCAGTGGCCCCTTATGGCCCCCTGGGATCTATAGGCAAACAGGAGGTTGTAGGGCTGGGTCTTGAAGAGGCTTGACATGTGTTGTGTTGTGTAATTTTTGCCTAGGAGCCCATATTTAGCAGAAGTTGTTTTCTGGAGAAGTACTGTGGAAATGCCAGGCATATGCATTATCCTGAGGAATGGGTTAGCATTTGCCTCTGTTGGGGGCCCCTGAATTTCAGATGAATTGTTTTGTTGTGGTTTAATCAAACTTTATTTTTTGACTCCATCATAATTTTAAAATGCATTCATTGATATAATAATCCCCTGTCTTTAGATGAAAGTTTGGAAAGTCTCTATGCCTTTTAAAAATAAGCTTTTATCTTTTAAAATAGTTTTAGATTTACAGAAAAATTTTGAAAAGAGTACAGAGGATCCTCTTCTACTCCACACCTAATTTCCCCTATTAGAAACATCCTATATTAGTATGGTAGATATATCACAAGTAATGAACTAATATTGATACATTGTTATTAACTAAAGTTCGTACTTTATTCAAATTTCCTTAATTTTTACCTAATGTGCCTTGTCTGTTACAGGATCCCATTCAGGATAGCACATTATAGTCATCATGTCTTCTTAGTCTCCTCTAGACTGTGACAGTTTCATAGACTTTCCTTGTTTTTTGATGATGATTTCCTTGTTTTTGACTTTGAGGAGTACTGGTCAGGTCTTTTGAAGAATGTTCCTCAACTGAGATTTGTGTGATGTTTTTCTCATGATTAGACTGGGGTTTGGGGAAGGAGGTGAGGTGCTATTTTCATCATATCATATCAGAGGTACATATTAAGAACAGGAATTGTATCACTATTGGCATTAAACTTGATCACCAGGCTGAGGTACTGTTTCTCATGTCCCCCCCCTCCACCACCCCTTTTTATACTTTACTCTTTGGAAGGAAGTCACCATGTACAGACCACACTTAAGGAGAGGAGTTATGCTCTACCTCCTTGAAGATGAAGTAGCTGCATAAATTATTTGCAATTCTGCTTTGCAGGAGATCTGTCTCTCCTTTCCCATTTATTTATTTATTCACTCATTTGTTAACATCATGGACTCATGGATATTTATTGTATACTTCAGGTTACAATCTATTACTACCTTATTTATGTTGCTTCCCAAATTGTTCCAGTTTTGGCCATTGGAAACTCTTTCAGTTGGCTCCTGTATCCACTTGATATACCCCCATCAATGTGGGTCTTTTTTAAAGTACTTCCTTACTTTCTGTTACTATAAGATATGCTAGGATCATCTTGTTTATTTCCTGCCCCAGGCTTAGAATCAGCTAACTCTCCAAGTATTCTGGTTCATTTTTTTGGAGAATGGTATTAGAAACCAAGCTTTGCGTGCTAGGGGTGCCCATTGTTACTGGAGTGTCTTTAGACCTTCCAGGACCTCTCAGTTAGAAGAGTGAGGAAATAAACACATGTATACTAACCTTGTATATGTACGCATATCTATAAATATTTGTATATGTAATTATCTATACCTGTATTAAGGTAGACATGAGTTCATACTGATATCTCCAACTTTAGTCCATTGCCAGATGCATCATTTTAGCCTCCTCTCCTTGTGTATATCCCTTGCGTTGTAAACTCCCACTCCAACAGTGAGAAACCTGGCTGCCACCATCTGCTATCCTTTTACTTAACTATGTAAGTAAAAGTGTGCATGTATAGTAGTGAGGAGAGATAAGAGTCCTACCTTGATGGGGTGACTTCATCCTCTCTGGTATGGGCAGATGGTTAGAGCCAACTTTTTCTTGTAGGTGCTCTCAAGGTCTCTGCAGAGACTTTCCAAGGGCCCCACCCATCAACCACAATCCTCAAAACAAAGGAGATGCATTTGATTCCCTGGAACACTCTGCCCTCAGCCTCTGGTTCACATGCTGTTGTTCATGCCCTTCCTCATAGCTCCAGCTCCACTGTCTTTCTCCCATGTGATTCATGTTTGTTCACAGAAAAACACTTGGACATCCTTTTTCTATACATTAGAGCAATGCAGGCTATTCTAGCATGGCAGCCTTCTGTTGGCTACACTACCAAAGCAATGAGGTAAAGTCATTCCTTATCCTGCTTTCCGTGATTGCCTGGACCCAAGTCAGACACGTGTCCACAGTATCCCCAGACTCCAGAGGACACATATCAGGCTCTCAGGGAAGCTCCTTCATTAGGCTTGAGATGAAGAAAGTAAAATCTCACACTTCCCATCTGAAGCAGGGGTGGGGGGTGGAGGGGAACTAATAGGCAACAGCTCTCTTCAAATAATGTTTTTCTGGAAATTTCTCCCCCTCTTCGAATCCAAGTCATTTCTATATCCTTGATTTAGCTGAGGGATTCAAGAAGAGGAGGTATGGTTTGAGCTCTGTCTCACATTCACTTTGGCATCCATCTGATAGCCATAGAATTGGTTCCTCGGTGAAACTAAAACCAGAAGAGTCCAACTTTAACAACTTCTTATGTAACATAAGAATCAGAGATTCTAGGAATCAGAGGCGTCTAGCCTTGACAGAGCACAGGTACTCAACCCAGACATAGTCACTTCAAAGAAAGCTGTGTCTAGCACTGAGCCTCAAAAATGCTATATGCGTGTTTAGATCTTACACACTCAAAGTAATTTTATCAGCCAGAGGCTTGGTTTTCTTTCTGGGGCGAGCTGAAATCTCTTCTCTCCCTTATTATACAAAGTTTTGCTGATACGCTTTTTCTCACCTAAATTTTTGTTTTATTAAATTTCCTTACCTCTCCCAGCCCCTAAGGGTATTTGTTAGGTCATCACTTTAGAACTTCTTGTTCCTTCTTGCAGATCCAGGCTATAGAAAACAATTTTTTTTAAAACTGAAGTCTCCTCCTGCAACCATGCTAAATCAGTAATTCATTCTAGTAGATATTTATATATGTGTGTGTGTGTGTATATGTGAATATATATATATATATATATATTAGATGCTTTAGAATTGTCTATGTACATGATCATGTCATCTGCAAAAAAAGACAGTTTTACTTCTTTCTAATATATATAACTTTTATATCTTTTCCTTGTCTTATTGTACTAACTAGATTTTCCTGTACAATAGTGAATAGAACTGGTGAGCATGGATTTCAGATGTTGTCTTTTCCAGTTTTAAAATTTTCACTTCCGGACTTTGGCCATCCAAATAGGTGTGTAGTGGTAACTCTCATTGTTGCTTGGATTTGCATTTCCCTGATGACAAATGATTTGGAGCATCTTTTCATATGCTTATTTTCCATCTGCATATCTTCTTCAGTAAGGTGTCTGTAGAGGCCTTTGGCCCATTTTTTAATCGGGTTTTTTGTTTTCTTATTGTTGAGTTTTAAGAGTTTTAACAGTCCTTTATCAGATGTTTTTTTCAAATATTTTCTCCCAGTCTGTGGCTTGTCTTCTTATTCTCTTGACGTTACCTTTGTAGAGCAGAAGTTGTTTTAAATAATTTAGTCCCATTTTAATAATTTTTATCTTCAAGAGCAATTGCCTGAACTTTTTATACCACCAGTACATATATCCCATCCTTCTCCTATTTGATTGATTTTTATAATTTCTATTTGTTTGCTGAGATTATCAATATGTTCATTCATTTTGAGTATATTTTCTTATAAAATAATTGAGTAATTATAATAACGGTGGCTTTAAAGTTCCTTGTCTGCTAATTGGAACATCTAGGTCATCTCAGAACTGGTTTCTGTTGCCTGATTTTTCTCTAGCATATGGGTTACATTTTTCTGTTTCTTTGCATTCCTATTGATTTTAGATTGATTGCACACTGGATACCACGATGCTATGTTGAAAAGACTATGATTTTATGTTTTTCTGAAGGATATTATTTTTCTTATTTTGGTCTAGCAGGCAGTTAACTTGATATACCCTGTGGTGGGCAACAGCTGAAATCTTTTCTCAATCCCCCCAACTCCCACCCACTGCTTATCAGCTGAGTTCTCTGGGGCCTCCCTAACACATGTACAGTTTAGTGGTCTGCCAAGAATTTGGGCTCAGTTTATATTAAGATTTTGTGGCTCACGCCTTCTGCAGCTTCTTCTCCACAGTTTCTCCCCCTAGCTTTCCAGCCACTCCACAAGCTCTGAGCTTTGTCTTGTGCTATCTCAAGGAGTAAGGCTCTGGCTTTCTGCCACCCCAAGCTTCCTGCATATTGGGGAATTTCTGCAGACAAAACGCCTCAAGTTTCCAAATCACATCATTTGTAATTGTTGTATTTTAAGAGTGGACCCTTGTCCAGTTTGTACATGCTTTTTGTCCCTTTCCAATGCTTTCATATAGATGTTTCAAAATATTTTCCCAGATTTTTAGTTGTTGCTAAGAAAGATTAATCTAAGCAAGCTATTACTGCCATAGCCAGTCTGAATGAGTTTCTAAGGTTGTTTCTCAGCCTAGGCTTTCCATACCCCAAGAGCAGTATGAATGTGGCCCCATATCCAGGTATAGAGCTGGGTTAGATTTCTAATTTCTTGTAACTCTATTTTCCACCCATGGTCCATAAGTGGGAAACTTCTATAGCACACTTCCCCTGGCCAATCAGTATTCTATTTCCACTTCTACCATTCAACCTGATAGCAGCCATTTATAGGCTTGCAGCTTTAGGCAGAAAGTTCCAGCCCTGAGCCACCCCCTCCCCTGCTCCATGAATGCGGCCTTCATATTCACAAAGGCAATACAACCTCAGCATTTAAAATGTATATTCAATCTTTTTCTTTTACTTTTATTTATTTTTTGGTTGCGTCGGGTCTTAGTTGCGGCATGCGGGATCTTTCCTTATGGCGTGCAGGCTCTTTGTTGCGGCATGCAGACTTCTCTCTAGTTGCGGCATGTGGGTTTTCTCTCTGTAGTTGCAGACCGTGGAGCACAGACTCCAGGGTGCGTGGGCTCTGTAGTTTGGGCACGCGGGCTCTCTCATTGAGGCACACGGGCTCAGTAGTTGTGGTGCGCGGGCTTCTCTCTAGTTGTGACACAGGCTTAGTTGCCCCGAGACATGTGGGATCTTAGTTCCCCGACCAGGGATCGAACCAGCGTCCCCTGCATTGAAAGGCAGATTCTTTACCACTGGACCACCAGGGAAGTCCCCGTAAACTGTACATTCAATCTTGATGTCCCTGTGGGCAGTTCTAAATCAACTCCTACTTACCAGTTTATCTGTTCATTTACTCCTTATTTATGGAATTTAGATTTTTTTCATTTCTTAGTTTTAAGCAACATTCCTATGTGTTGGTAGTAGGCATGGAACATCTTACATAAACCCGGTCACACATTTTCAACAAAAGCCCAATAATTCACTTCGCATAAGGATGTCTTTTAACGTATTTTTAAAAACTCAGCTTCTATTATGCATTAACTATTTGAGGGATGGTGTGCAATTTAGTCAACTTCAAGTTAAAAGCTTACTTAAGAGTCACCATAAACAGAAAATGATGCGCACATTTCAAATGAGAATTCTGAGGGAAATTGCAATTTTATAGACAAATGAAAACATTCAGAAATTATTCAAGTATTTATTGATATAGGCACTCTAAGTGCTAGAAATACGGTAGTGCATTCTCACTGCAAACACTGTACAGCGAAGTGTTACTAGCCCTCTTTTATAAATGAGGAAACAGAGACTCAGAAAAGTGAGGCTGAAGTGATTTGTCCACACAGTTGGTAAGAAGTTTTTACTGGCTGTTAGACCCAAGTGTTTCTAGCTGCAGTGGTCATGCTTTTGATCACTATTCTGTGCAGCTGTGGGTCTTGCCAAGAATTACCTGGTAGCATCTTGAAGACCTGGAGTAGATAGCCCAAGGAGGTAGCTGACTTGGGCCTTAAATATCTATCTATGAGACTCTTGGGGCTGCTAAATGAATTTGGAGCTACCCGAGGAAGCCCCACATCAAATAGATTCTTGGCAGTCAGTGAGTTAGATCTGTGGTTTCAACAACTCACTAAGGACCCCAGAAGTCCATGATGTGTAGTAACTTACAAGTATGAGGCGTGAATTTTTTTCATCCTTCAAAGTTTTTCAATATTATGTTTACAGTTTTAAAAATTATTGGACATGGAAAATATAAAAATAGGAACAAAAGTCTCTGGACCAACTACCTTTATACATTGTCTCACACCTTAGAAGCAGGTACATTGAACCATCTCAGTAACAGATGTGTAGGTAAGGTTAACAGAATACCATTTCCCCTTATCCCTTGCAGCTAGGAGTGACCAGGTTATGACTGCTATGGCCAAAAATATAAGCTAGTCTTCTGGTGCTATACCTTCTCCCTTACTTTTTATTCCTGCCTAGAATGAGGAATTAATGCCCAGAGCTGCAACATCCAATTTGTGACCATGAAGAAAAGGCCGAGAGAACTGCAGTGATGTTGGCCCTGACAGTGGGTATTTCTGAGCCAATGCCAGCAGCTGTTTACACCTGCACTGCTTGTTATGGGTGATGGAGCTGGAGGGGAGAAACAACTCTATTGCTTCAAACTACAGCAGTCAGATTTCCTATTTTGAAGCCTAAAGCATTCTTAAATGGTTCACCTTTTTAACTTTGAATAATGTATTTTAAATTCCCCTTTCTTGAATTAACAATTCTCTCCAATATCTATTGATTCCTTGCTATAAAACATGAGTAATTGGGACTTCCTTGGTGGTCCAGTGGTTAAGAGTCCTCCTTCCAATGCAAGGGACACGGGTTTGATCCCTGGTCGGGGAACTAAGATCCCACATGCCACGGAGCAACTGAGCCTGCACACCATAGCTACTGAGCCCACGTGCTCTAGAGCCCACGCACCACAACTAGAGTCTGTGTGCTGCAACTACTGAGCCCACACACCACAACTAGAGAGAAGCCCGCGCACCGCAACGAAGATCTCGCGTGCCGCAACTAAGACCCGACACAGCCAAATAAATAAAGAAATATTAAAAAAAAAGAAAAGAGTAATTAGTTCACTTGCAATCTACCACTTCTTTACTTCTCTTGGACTCTGTCCCAGACCCTTACCGATTCCTACTTTTGTTGGTTAAATAATCATTTTAAATCTATCTAGGGGTATCATATTAGTTTGCTAGGGCTGCCACAGAAAATAAATCCAATAAACTACCACAGACTGGGTGGATTAAACATCAGAAGTTTACTTTCTGACAGTTGTGGAGGCTGCAAGTCCAAGATCAAGGTGCCATCAGGGTTGGTTTCTAGTGAGGCCCCTCTTCCTGGCTTGCAAATGGCACCTTCCCACTGTGTCCTCACATGGCCCTTCTTCTGTACAGACTTGGTGGGGTTGGGGAGTGGAGAGCCAGAGAGACCTCTGGTATCTTGTCCTCTCCTTATAGGGACACCAGGCCTATTGCCTTAGGGCTCTGCCCTCGTGACCTCACTTAACCTTAATTATGTCCTTAAATGCCCTGTTTCCAAATATAGTCACACTGGGGCTTAGGGCTTCATATGTTGATATGAATTTAGGAGGACACAATTCAGTCCCTAACAAATATCATTATAAATAATTTGCTGAAATTTTCCTTCCTTGTTCTATTACCTTTATACCATTTATCTTGGTGACTCACCATAAAAATGACTGAAGTAGCTTCCTACACTTACATCTAAGACAAAGTAATTGTGATGGTCCAGAGATTAGACATTCAGGTTACTTTAAAGAGGGACAGGTTAGGAAGGACTCAAGTCTTGTTTTTTTTTTTTAAATTTTTATTGGAGTATAGCTGATTTACGATGTTGTGTTACTTTCTGCTGTACAGCAAAGTGAATCAGTTATATATATACATATACCCACTCTTTTTAAGATTCTTTTCCCATATAGGTTATTACAGAGCATTGAGTAGAGTTCCCTGTGCTATACAGTAGGTCCTTATTAGTTATTTATTTTATATGTAGTAGTGTGTATATGTCAATCCCAATCTCTCAATTTATCCCTCCCCCCTTTAGGACTCAAGTCTTTTTTTTTTTTTCTTTTTTCTTTTTTTTTGGCTGCACCACGCAGCTTATGGGATCTTAGTTCCCCACCCAGGGATTGAACCCGTGCCCCCTGCAGTGGAAGCACGGAGTCCTAACCACTGGACCTCCAGGGAATTCCCAGGACTCAAGTCTTTAATGTGAACAGGACAAATCCATACAGAAAAAAAAAAAAAGATAAAAGGAGATTTTATGGCACTTTCAGTGAGTGTCCAATTTGTTTGTTAAGTAGAAGTTAAAACTTCAGTGAAAAATGAAAACTTAACTAACTTAGATTGTGAGGTTGTATCTAGGAAACATATGACTTGACTAAACTGTAATTTGGAGGGCAGTTAGGTGCCAGTATAAACGTTTTCACAAAGGTCATTCTGAGGGTTTTGTCAAAGTCTTGGGAGTAGCCCTTGAAACTGTCAAGGATAGCTGTCTTATGTCAGTGAGACCTGAACAGCTTGTTTTTTCTTCTTTTGAAGGAAACTAATCAAAGTTCAGTATATGTTGTTTGGTGAATATTTGTCATTGGAACCATATGTTGCTAGAAATAGGCGTATCTGCGGATGTGCAAGATGCAAGATTGCTCTCAAACTTCAGCATGAGAAAAAAAAAAAAAAGTATAGCAGTTAGAAAAGAAAGTACAAAGAGAGGAAAACAATAGCTTGGAGAGCATGCTAGATTTTTATCTCGTCCCCCCACCCCCCCGAATTCTAGTCAAGGAAAAATAGTTTTGAGCCTCAGTCCCTTGGCAATGAATAATTTTTATTTTGCTCCCCCCCGGCAATTTTATTTTCATGAGCTGCAGCATCATCTTGAAAATAATGAATGAATCATGGCTGCCAAGGAGTCAAGGAAAGGCGAAGCTGTTTCTGATGAATGATGGCGACATCAGTATTTTGAAATAGCACTGTAATTTCATTTTTTTTTTTTAAACTAATTTATTTATTTATTTATTTTTGGCTGTGTTGGGTCTTCGTTTCTGTGCGAGGGCTCTCTCTAGTTGCGGCGAGCGGGGGCCACTCTTCATCGCGGTGCGCGGGCCTCTCGCTATCGCGGCCTCTCTTGTTGCGGAGCACAGGCTCCAGACGCGCAGGCTCAGTAGTTGTGGCGCACGGGCCCAGTCGCTCCGCGGCATGTGGGATCTTCCCAGACCAGGGCTCGAACCCGTGTCCCCTGCATTGGCAGGCAGATTCTCAACCACTGCGCCACCAGGGAAGCCCCCGTGTAATTTCATTTTCTTCTAAGTCTTTTTGAATAAACCAAATGAGAGTCCATGAGTTGAAATTACAGCAAGAAGCAATTAGGTTTTGACGGAAGAGAGAAGATCTTGGGGCAGTCCCAGGGTGAGGCTTTAAGACATGGAATTGTTTCCTCAAGAAGGCTGAGACATGTCTCTCCTCAGAGGTACTTGTCTGGGAAGTAGGGCTCAGTGAAGAGTCCTCTGCTGGGTATTTATCTCATCCTGTGACTCTGAAGCCGGGAGGGGCAGGAGGGTGTCCTGGTTAATGTCGTGGCTCTGCTGGGGTTTGACAAACCAGGGCTTGAATCCATATCAGCCATGTGTGCTCTTGGACAACTAAATTAACTTCTCTGAACCTCAACTGTATGACCTGTAAAATGGGCCATTTGAAAGGATGAAACAATGCATGTAAAGTGCTTGCCCTGTTGTAGTTGTCCAACAAATGGCAGCTGCCATTATTATCTGTAAGGTGCCCTACAGAGCTCAGAGAGGAAGGGTGCAATGAATTGACAGCGGTGGAGCAAAGACTGTGGCTGGTACCATATGCTACCAGGACCTCCCACTCACTCTCTCACTTAATTTTACAACTACATTGCACGGATTTATTCTTTCCATTCTTCATTCTGATGTGTTCCCATCCTTGAGGCTTTTGTTTTGGTTTGTGATTGGTTTATTTAGGGGGCATCACACTAAACGAGTTTGAAGGCCATTGCCTTGGAGCACCCTGTGGGCACCAAGGGGCTTAGACACTGCCCTCCTCAGCATGACTTTTTGGCTCTTAAAACTAAGCTACTCCTACACTGAGGAGCCACCGTGTCCTTTCTGATAAACTTGCTTCCACATTACAAGAAAGAACAGCTCTTTCTCCTCCATTGTTATGACCGTCTCCCAAGAACCCCCTCCTGAGCAGTCAAACCCACTTGGTGCACCACAGGAGAAAAGAACGAGCTCTTTTTGTCACACTCCTGGGCATGTTTACGTGTGCTATCGTGAGCTGGGCACATTAGAATTTCATTTTTAGTAAATACTCGTCTAGCTGTAGGGTTCCTTTTACAAAAGCAAATGTCTCAGTGACCACGTAAATGATCAGTTATTAATGCATGAGCCCATATTTGCCACCAGAGCTTGGACTAGGGTACGCCAAGTGACGTGCTGAGGTCACAAAGTTTAAGGAGGCCCTTGCACAGCCCTGAGAGTGAGTACCTTCTTAAGTTTTGCAAACTTTGCACCTTGTTTGCCTCATCCTGGTTAACCCAGTGGTCTCCGAACAAGTCTGCACGTGCTGGTCGGGTCCCCTTCAATTAATTCTTCGTGCCATGGGTTAAGGTGACTCAGCTGAGCCTGTCATCTCCAGACTGAAACTCCTTAAAGACTGCCATTGCCTGCAAAAGCCTACCTACCCATGTGGCCTCACCTGTCCTCTCTTTCTGCCTCAACTCCTGCTGGGCTGAACTAGTAACTTGAAGTTCCTGTGTGCTCTGGACCTTTGCACAGCCAGATCCTCCTGCCTGGGAGTCCATCCACCCTTTATTTACCAAGAAATTCTTTTTTAACTCCACTCTGTCTTTCAAGTATCAGCTGAGGACCACATCCCCACATCCTGACTGCCTAGTCTAGGTTAAGAGCCCCTCTTCCGTGAAAGCACAGAGCCCTGGTCTTCCTCCAGCCCTTTTTTAAAATCAGAATTGCTTCTGTGCTTGTCTGTCTCTCCCATTAACTTGGTTGCTGCCTGTGGAAGGAAGTTAGACTTCTCTTGAGTGCCTAGCACAGGGTAATTGGGAATAAATGTGGGTCAGATGTCTATGTAGCACAGGTAATATTTTACAAATACTGCTGTGTTTCTCCACCCCCAACAAACCTTAAGACATTAGAATTAGGCCATGAGACATACTGCCTCAGAGAAAAGGGTTGTAAATACCACCTAGAAGAAGACCACCAAGCAAGGAAGAAGGAAAATATGATGTAAAAGGGAGCTCCTTCCACACAGGAAAAGGAAGGAGAAAGCCCCTGGGGTGCTGGGAAGATGAAAGGGAGAGAGAGTGAGAAAAGAGGAAGAAGAGGGAGAGGGAGAAGAAGAAGAAGGAGAAGGAGAAAAAGAAGGAGGAGGAGAAGAAGGTGTAAAAGGAGGAGGAGGAAGTGTCCTCCCAACTCATGCTCCTCTCCCCAAACCTTGGAGGGGTTGAAAGTAGAAACATCTGAACAGGGCTTAGATGCCCTGCCTTCTCAGATATGGATTGAGGAGACTTCGCGCTTCACAGAGACACGTGTGCCTTGTCAAACATAGCAAGGGAGCCGTAGAGCAGCAAGGATGGAGTGAGGGTGGCTCTGTGTGAATAACATATACATACTTGGTTATTTCCTATCATGCCACAGGTATTTCAGTGGTGGCACTTGCTCCCTAGGGTATCTGATCTCATTATAAACAGTGCCATTCCATTTTGGGGGAAAAAACAACAATAGGGAACAGTGCCTGAGAGATGCTTAGAACCTGTGAACTCCTCAGCTATTCAGCTCTCATGTCCTACCAGTCATTTCTCATTAGGATACAGAGCCGAGAGACACACACAAATTAAACTCCTGGGTAGCAGGGAGCCTCTGTTCTTCAGCAGAAAAAAAATAAAATAAAATAAAGAGCTGCTATGGTAGAGTGGAGCTTGTGTGGAGCAATTACCCTGGTCTGTGCAAGAAAGAGTGAAGCAGAAGGAAGGCATCAGGTGGAAACTAAGGGCAGAGAGATGGGAGCACAGAACGGAAGGGTCACACACCCACCTATTTATCCATGAGCTCGTTAAATATGGACTGAGCACCTATATTTGCCAAGCACTGTGGAAACACAAGTAAAACTGATAAGGTTGAATCTTTTTCTTTCTAGCTGAGGAGATTTAAAAGTACATAAATATATCACTCTACAGTGTATTTTGAGATAGCACAGAAGAGGGAGGAGTTATTCTCTCCAGAGAGGGAAAGGCATCCAAGAAGGGGTAAATCTGAGTTGGTATTCCATTTCCACTCCTACTTGCCTAACACCAACTGGGTGTACTGCAATTCAGGTCCTACACTACCTACCCAGAGTTAGCCCAGACCACACAGGTTCAGGGCAAACTCCTGCACAAGGCTATTCTCACTTGAGATGTCAGCCACACGTTCCAGGGGCCCCCAGGCCACCTGTACTTCTGACTGCCTGGCTACAAATGCAGGGGTTCCCGTAACTCCCTCAGGTGGGATAAATCACTAGAAAGACTCACAGAAATTAGGAAGGCACTCTACTTAAGATTACAGGTTTATTATTATAGATACACCTAGAGTGAGGTATGGGAGGGATGCAGGGCTTCTGTGCCCTCTCCCTGTGGCGTCCACCCTACTGGCATATGGATGTGTTCACCAATTATGAAGATCCACTGAGCTTCAGTGTTCAGAGTTTTTACTGAAGTTTCATTTCATTATATAGGCAGGATCGATTACATCATTGGCCATGCAATCTCCAGCCCCCTCCCATCCCTGGAGGTCAGTCTGGCCTAAAGTTCCAAGCCTCTAATCATGGAGCTGGACTCTCTGGTGATCAGCCCATCCTGAACCTATCTAGGGGGTCCACTGGGGAATCACCTCATTAGCATAACACAGGCATTCCTATCATTCAGGAAATCCCAGGAATTCCTGGACAAAGACAGACAAATTCTTCCTCAGAGCACAGTTGGGTTTAGAAGGTTGACCAGAAGTTCAGTAGATGGATATCCCAAGTGAGTCACCAATTTTTTATGTGACTGATGAGACACTGCCAACTCTGGCCCCCAAACCATCTCTCCTCACTCTGCATGATGCAGGAACTGTAATTTCTACAATTATGACCACTTCTTCGGAGTAAGTCATTGACAGCTCAGTCTGTCAACCTGGAGAGGAGGTGAGTGATCAAAGACCAATTCAGAATCAATTATCAGGTTAGTTCTGGTAGAGAGAAAGATCCCAGGAGGATCAAGTCTTAGGAGCAGAAAAGACTATGGTTTAGGGGGTTTGGGTTTAAACCTTGCCCTGGTAACTTAGCCGTGAAATCTTGGGCAAGTCACTTAACCTCTCTGGGCTTCAATCTCTCTTATCTCTAAAGTGAAGGTTTAGGACCACATGCCCTCTAAAGCCTGTGGCTGATACTACATGTAGGCTAACCCAACACCCTTTCGAAAAAGCCAAGAGAATCTCAGAAGTGCTGGCCTAAACCGCTGAATCTAAGCCAGCCACCTACTTCCCTGAGAGCAAAACATTGTCATGTGAGCAAAACAAGCCCCTATTTATCTGAGCACGGTTAGTTGGATTTTCTGTTCTATGCATTTGAACCCCTTGCTAACTGATACCAGGTTCCTATAGGTCTGGAATTCTAAATACTTATTGAAGGCTGATAAGGCATAAAGCACTGTGTGAGGTGCACAGATAATCATTACATATAGTCCTGCCTTCCAGGAATGCACAGCTTCAGGGGAAGAAGGGCTGGGGGGTCCATGGGCACTTTGCATCCTCTTTGAGGTCAGACTGGTTTGAATTCAGGCTTTATCACTTCTGGGCTCTGCAACCTTGACTGAGCTCCCAGGCTTGTAACCTCATTCACAAAATGGGTATGATAATGCCTTTCTTAATGTGTACTACTCTCTGGAGGCTGAGCGTTTATCTTTACAGAAGCCTATTTCCCAGCACAGTAGGTTTTTACTGCCCTAAAACAAAAAAAAAAAAAAACAAAGCAAAAAATTAGAATATGCTTACTCTCCACTGGTGTCCTGTATTCTAATGAGTGATTTGGCAAATCTGGTGAGTCACATTTTCCCCAAGGCCAAACAGCTCTTAACTACTTTGTTTATGTACTTACCTTCCTTTGTTACATTCTGTATTTCCTCTTAATCTGCAGTGTTTTATGGCCCTCCTGATAGGAAATTGTTTCCTTTGTTGAATAGGTGGAACTTTAGATAGAGGAACCCCCTGCTTTTCACAAGTTCACTAAGCACTGCTTCACTACAACCTGTTTTCACTAACCGAAAGAAATCCAAGATGTGAATGAAAAATGTCACCTGCCGTATTAGTAAACAGAGGATGTTGCAGCCATCAAGCCAGCAGCCCACTGCAGCAGCCCCCAACTGTGCACCCCCTCCAGATGGAGAAAAGCAGGATACTGGCCCGAGATACTTAAGGTGCATGTCAAAGAAATGATTTCAATGAGCCCAGACTCTTGCATCTTCCCATACATAGAAAAGTGCTAAATTCATTAACTTGAGATATCTGATTTTCTTCAATTAACAGTAATCTTTTGATGTTCTAGTTGCCTGGGTTTTGTTGCAAAAACTCCTGTATATCCTGGCTTCTCCCTTATCTCTTCAGAGCAGTCCCTCAGAGCAATCTGAGAGGCTGTCTTCCGGGCTCAAGTCCTCAGAAAATCCACCAAAGAAAACATAATTCTCAACTTTTTCATCATGCATCTTTTTCAGTCAACAGAGGATTTTCGTTTCTACAAAAAAAAAAAAAAAAAAAAAAAAAGGCAAAAATTGAAAATAGCATTCAACATTTGTTTTCAGGGAGTCTTAATAGAGGCAGCACACATGCCAGGAGCAAAAGCAACACCGCCAAAATCCTTTCCCAGGAACCACATTCTCAGCATCTCAGCATCAAGCCGCCATAGCTTTGAACTGTATCTGTGAACATCCATGCTTTATCTCCATTGATTTTGCGCATGTGGTAGCAAGATGTATCCCCAGGTAATTGTTTCTTTGCTTTACACTATTTCGGCTTACAAAATGTTTCATAGGAACGCTGTACTTTCAGATAGCGGAGAACACCTGTACTACAGTGAGTGCCAGAAAGTTGGGAATGGTTGGAGAAGCAGAGAAGTTATTTGAATATCAAGGAGTTTCTAGAAAGCTGTGGAAAGAAGCTAAGAAACTCCTCAAGCAGCCACATGTTGTTACCGTGTCCAAGCTCGCTCTGCTCGCTGCACCACAGGCCAATAAATCAGGAGACAAGGTGTGTGGAGGCTAGGAATACAACTTATTTGGAAAGCCAGGAGACCGAGAAGATGGCAGACTAATATCTCCAAAAAAACCATCTTATCAGGGTTTGGATGCCAGTTTCTCTGATAGAACAGAGAGGGGGAGGAGGAAGTAAAGTAAAAAGCCCATAAGTTTTACAAATATCTCCTGGAATGGCCAGCCTCGGGGAGGGGATGTGTTAATTTCTTCTCTCTTGTAACCATCCACAGGTGGACAGGGTCAGGATGTTTCCCTGAACAAAGGCACTTTGGTTTAACATTCAGGCAGAGGGGAAGGGTTCCCTGAGGCAGGTGATTGTGTATAGACAGTATCCTTTTAGTGAACAAAAGCAACGGGAAGCAAAGGTTAAAGTAAAAGAAATAGATCCAACATGGAGTCTGATTTCGCTCTTCCCTGTAACAATATCAGAAATCTCCCTGCTGGCCTCTTGGGTTTTCTATGGGATGGGAGGAAGTTGTTTTTGATCGGAGAGAAGTAGTCTTGATAGAAAGTTGCAGAAGATTCTTTCATGCCAAGGGCCGGATATGTACAATTTCTGTGAAATTTCCCTCCTCTGAGATGGACTTGAGACTTTGCATAGCCTGTTCCCAAATGGTTTATGGCCACCTGAGAAATAGAAAATCGGAGATTCTATAAACCCAACACAACGTTCACTTCTCCAGTCTTGGTTTTTATAGATAAAAAATGGAAAGTGCAGGAACTAGCAAAAGTGTATGGGTCACTCAGCCTGCAGTCTAGAAATTATTTATAAATAATAGTAATACAGTGAAACAAGTGAACAGCAAGTAGATCCCAAGTGGTGAGGGGCAACTTGAGTTCATGGCCCAGAGGTGAGGGGTTGGGGAATGGGATGGTACAGAGCCAGAGCAGGCTAAAGAGGAATTTATGAGATAACATGGAGAAAGCATTTAGGACACTGCTGACACCTACAAGAGCTCAATAAACATTTTCTCTTCTTCTTATTTTTCCTTTCCTTTCCCCTCTTACTCCCCATCTTGCCTGGGCTGCAGGGGCAAAACAAGGGGGATTGGCTTCCCTGGCAGCAGCCCAATGTTGGAAGCAGGAGGGATGGGAGTGGAAGTGATGATGTTGAATTTGACCTGAGCCCTGTGATCCTGGAAAGCAGGGAAGGTTAAGAAATCTCCTCACCCTTTGTGTTCTGGCAAATGGTTTACTGCAAAGACCTACCCTTCCCTATATGACTTAGATAAGGCTCAGGGGAACCCCCCTTGTTACCCTATGACAAGGCCAGACATAGACATTCCAAATTCCCATCCTTGGCCTCAAAAATGATTAGATGAACTGTTTTGCCTCACTGATCAATAGGGACAAAATGCTGTTAACCAAAGTTTGGTTAAAATTCTCTCATTTCTGAAACGCTATATGTTAAATGTATCTTATGATCATTCACAACACATATTAACATAGTAAAAGTTTGTAGTAAAGAAAAAAAAAATTTTTTTTTAATTCTCTCATTTCCTCAGGCCCCTGACCTTTAGCCCACCCTAAGCTTTAGCCAACATATAGCCCCTCATTATGGTTTCTTTTGGAAAAGAGGCTGGCCTCAGGGTAAAACATTCTCTGAACTACTGCATGGGACCCTTTCATCCCCCTTCACCCCATGGATTCTTCCTAACCTTGTGTACTCTGCTCTACAAAAGAAAACTCCTTTCCCCCACACTCTTGAGACGCTTGCTGATCTTTTGGACAGTGTTCTCCTCATATAGTCCCTCTCCCCACCTTGCAACAATCCCTTTTAGTAAAATCTTACATTTTTTTTTTTTTGACAGAATGTTGTGATAGACAGCTTCCAAGATGGTCCCAATGATCCCCACTCCTGGAATTCGCTCTTCACTCTTGTATAATCCCCACCCCTTGAATGTGAGATGGACCTAGTACTTTGCTTCTAATGAATAGAATACATGGCAAAAGCGATTGGATGTCCCTTCTGAGATTAGGTTGCAAAAGACTCTGATTTCTGTCTGATATCAAATTTTCTGGCTGATTTCTGTCACAGCCTCTGGAACTGTGAAAAACAAATTTTTATAGTAGTTTATAAGCTACTCAGTCTGTGGTATTATAGCAGCTCAAATGGACTAAGACATGAGTGATACTGTTCCCGGTGAATTTAAGGTTCTTGCTTCATCTTGAAAGAATTCAGAGACGAAGTGATAGGCAAGAAGTGGATTTATTTAGAGAGAAACACGCTCCACAGACAGAGTGTGAGCCATCTCAGAAGGTGGGAGAGCCTCGAAATATAGCATGGTTATTTTTTATGGGCTGGGTAATTTCATAGGCTAATGAGTGGGAGGATTATTCCAATTATTTTGGGGAAGGGGCAGGGATTTCCAGGAATTGGGCCCCTGCCCACTTTTTGACCTTTTATGGTTGGCCTGAGAACTGTCATGGCACTGGTGGGTGTGTCATTTCAATGCTAATATATTACAATGAGCATATAATGAGGCTTAAGTTCCACTGGAAGTCAGTCTTCCACCATCTTGGACCCAGTTGGTTCTAACCAGTCTTTGTCATGTCCTATGGCTATACCATTCTTTTAAAGGTTGTGCCCTGCCCCATTCCCTCCCGTTTCAATACCTTTGTAGGGGAACAAAATTTGCTACCCCAAAGTGTCTCTTTGGCATGCAGATTATTTCAAGCTGAGAACAGTCAAGGCCCAAAAGACTCAGGAAGATCTGTAGAAGCTATAAGGCTATAGTAAGGAGTTTATATTTTATTTTAAATGTGAATTATCTACACAAATCCTTTGCCCATATTTTAATTGGAGTGGTCATATTTTTAAACTGATTTTTTAAAATTCTTGTTGTATTAGGAATATTAACATCTATGTGTATGTGTTGTAGATATTTCCCTCTGATTTTCATTTGTCTTTTAACTTTGTGTCCAGTGTTTTAAAAAATCCCTTTCCCTTTCTTTTTTATTTTGCTTTTTAAAAATATTAGTAAATCTATGAATTTTTACTTTATAGCTACTGGTTTCAGAAAGTTCTTCTCATCAAAATTATTACAATATTCACTCAAATTTCCATCTTACTCATTACTTTCACACATCATCAATTTTTCAGTTATTTTTAAAAATTATTAAATCATGTGTAAGACAAATATTGGTCCCTCCAGAGGTCCACCTCTGGACCTCCTTGGAGGGACCAAGGCTGAGAAATGGGTTAGAACTGGGTGATGTTATACCTCTTACTTAATAACAAAACCATAGCAACATATATTACTTAATGTCTTGCTATAGCTATTTGGAGTGGGGTGTGTGTGGGGGAACACACTGACTTATGCCCACAGAGGATAAACTCTAAACTTAGCCATTGGTTAGAAATGGGCCCCTGCTGTCTGCTTCCCTTTGTCCCCATCTATTATCTGGCTTCCTGGAGCTCTCTGCTAAGGCACCAGGATCCACCCCAGGGAAAATTGCTCCTTCCTTCCAAAGTTCACCCTTGAATCGAAGTAATCAGAGCCTGGTAAGTTCTAGGTTCTTCTTCTGCAAAGCAGGAGTCAGAGGACTGGAGCCCAGCAGTTTCAGTGGCTATTCTGGGATTGGGAACCACAGCCCCTGTCTCTACAGACAGATGCAGAGCTCAGAAAAGGCCGGGATGAATTTAAATTTTTTGCTTTTTCATTGCTAGTGCCAACTCGTACGCTCTCTACTCATGAAATGTCCTGGCCCTAAGAAAAATCCTATCTCAGTTTTTTGAATCTCACCCTTGAGTGGATTTTGATCATCTAGAAAGTTTCCACTGATGGTGTGGGTAAGGATACACAAGCTGCCTGAGCTGTGAATTTCGAGAGCAGGAAGTGCAGAGCAGCTGCCCAGGCTTCACACTTCAGCTGGAATGCTCCCACTAGCCCAAGAGTTGGAGCTTCTAAACTCCCAGCAGGCGGCAAAGCCCCTAATGTTAATTGATTCAATGGTTTATATTTGAAGCATTTTATTTTATTTATTTATTTTAACATCTTTATTGGAGTATAATTGCTTTACAATGATGTGTTAGTTTCTGCTTTATAACAAAGTGAATCAGTTATACATATACATATATCCCCATATCTCTTCCCTCTTGCATCTCCCTCCCTGCCACACTCCCTATCCCACCCCTCTAGGTGGTCACAAAGCACTGAGCTAATCTCCCTGTGCTATTCGGCTGCTTCCCACTAGCTATCTATTTTACATTTGGTAGTGTATATATGTCCATGCCACTCTCTCACTTTGCCCCAGCTTACCCTTCCCCCTCCCCGTATCCACAAGTCCATTTTCTAGTAGATCTGCGTCTTTATTCCCATCTTGCCCCTAGGTTCTTCATGACCTTTTTTTTTTCTTAGATTCCATATATATGTGTTAGCATACAGCATTTGTTTTTCTCTTTCTGACTTACTTCACTCTTTATGAGAGACTCTAGGTCCATCCACCTCACTACAAATAACTCAATTTCATTTCTTTCTATGGCTGAGTAATATTCCATTGTATATATGTGCCACATCTTCTTTATCCATTCATCTGTCGATGGACACTTAGGTTGCTTCCATGTCCTGGCTATTGTAAATAGAGCTGCAATGAACATTTTGGTACATGACTCTTTCTGAATTATGGTTTTCTCAGGGTATATGCCAGTAGTGGGATTGCTGGGTCGTATGGTAGTTCTATTTTTAGTTTTTTAAGAAACTTCCATACTGTTCTCCATAGTGGCTGTATCAATTTACATTCCCACCCACAGTGCAGGAGGGTTCCCTTTTCTCCACACCCTCTTCAGCATTTATTGTTTGCAGATTTTTTGATGATGGCCATTCTGACCAGTGTGAGATGATATCTCATTGTAGTTTTGATTTGCATTTCTCTAATGATTAGTGATGTTGAGCATTCTTTCATGTGCTTGTTGGCAATCTGTATATCTTCTTTGGAGAAATGTCTATTTAGGTCTTCTGCCTATTTTTGGATTGGGTTGTTTTTTATTTTGATGTTGAGCTGCATGAGCTGCATGTAAATTTTGGAGATTAATCCTCTGTCACTTGCTTCATTTGCAAATATTTTCTCCCATTCTGAGGGTTGTCTTTTCATTTTGTTTATAGTTTCCTTTGCTGTGCAAAAGCTTTTAAGTTTCATTAGGTCCCATATGTTTATTTTTGTTTTTATTTCCATTTCTCTAGGAGGTGGGTCAAAAAGGATCTTGCTGTGATTTATGTCATAGAGTGTTCTGCCTAGGTTTTCCTCTAAGAGTTTGACAGTAATTGGCCTTACATTTAGGTCTTTAATCCATTTTGAGTTTATTTTTGTGTATGGTGTTAGGGAGTGTTCTAATTTCATTCTTTGACATGCAGCTGTCCAGTTTTCCTAGCACCACTTATTGAAGAGGCTGTCTTTTCTCCATTGTATATTCTTGCCTCCTTTATCAAAGATAAGGTGACCACATGTGCGTGGGTTTATCTCTGGGCTTTCTATCCTGTTCCATTGAAATATATTTCTGTTTTTGTGCAAGTACCATACTGTCTTGACTACTGTGGCTTTGTAGTATAGTCTGAAGTCAGGGAGCCTGATTCCTCCAGCACTTTTCTTTCTCAAGATTGCTTTGGCTATTTGGGGTCTTTAGTGTTTCCATACAAACTGTGAGATTTTTTGTTCTAGTTCTGTGAAAAATGGCAGTGGTAATTTGATAGGGATTGCATTGAATCTGTAGATTGCTTTGGGTAGTATAGTCATTTTCACAATGTTGATTCTTCCAATCCAAGAACATGGTATATCTCTCCATCTATTTGTATCACCTTTAATTTCTTTCATCAGTGTCTTATAGTTTTCTGCACACAGGTCTTTTGTCTCCTTAGGTAGGTTTGTTCCTAGATATTTTATTCTTTTTGTTGCAATGGTAAATGGGAGTGTTTTCTTAATTTCACTTTCAGATTTTTCATCATTAGTGTATAGGATTGCAGGAGATTTCTGTGCATTAATTTTGTATCCTGCTACTTTACCAGATTCATTGATTAGCTCTAGTAGTTTTCTGGTAGCATCTTTGGGATTCTCTGTATATAGTATCATGTCATCTGCAAACAGTGACAGCTTTACTTCTTCTTTTCCGATTTGGATTCCTTTTATTTCTTTTTCTTCTCTGATTGCTGTGGCTAAAACTTCCAAAACTATGTTGAATAATAGTGGTAAGAGTGGGCAACCTTGACTTGTTCCTGATCTTAGTGGAAATGGTTTCAGTTTTTCACCATTGAGGACGAAGTTGGCTGTGGGTTTGTCATATTATTTATTATGTTGAGGAAAGTTCCCTCTATGCCTACTTTATGGAGGGTTTTTATCATAAATAGGTGTTGAATTTTGTCAAAAGCTTTCTCTGCATCTATTGAGATGATCATATGGTTTTTCTCCTTCAATTTGTTAATATGGTGTATCACATTGATTGATTTGCATATATTGAAGAATCCTTGCATTCCTGGGATAAACCCCACCTGATCATGGTGTATGATCCTTTTAATGTTCTGTTGGATTCTGTTTGCCAGTACTTTGTTGAGGATTTTTGCATCCATGTTCATCAGTGATATTGGCCTGTAGTTTTCTTTCTTTGTGACATCTTTGTCTGGTTTTGGTATCAGGGTGATGGTGGCCTCGTAGAATGAGTTTGGGAGTGTTCCTCCCTCTGCAATATTTTGGAAGAGTTTGAGAAGGATAGGTGTTAGCTCTTCTCTAAATGTTTGATAGAATTCACCTGTGAAGCCATCTGGTCCTGGGCTTTTGTTTGTTGGAAGATTTTTAATCACAGTTTCCATTTCAGTGCTTGTGATTGGTCTGTTCATATTTTCTATTTCTTCCTGGTTCAGTCTCAGAAGGTTGTGCATTTCTAAGAATTTGTCCATTTCTTCCAGGTTGTCCATTTTATTGGCATATAGTTGCTTGTAGTAATCTCTCATGATCCTTTGTATTTCTGCAGTGTCAGCTGTTACTTCTCCTTTTTCATTTCTAATTGTATTGATTTGAGTCTTCTCCATTTTTTTCTTGATGAGTCTGGCTAATGGTTTATCAATTTTGTTTATCTTCTCAAAGAACCAGCTTTTAACTGTATTGATCTTTGCTATTGTTTCCTTCATTTCTTTTTCATTTATTTCTGATCTGATCTTTATGATTTCTCTCCTTCTGCTAACTTTGGGGTTTTTTTGTTCTTCTTTCTCTAATTGCTTTAGGTGTAAGTTTAGGTTGTTTATTTGAGATGTGTCTTGTTTCTTAAGGTAGATTTTATGGCTATAAACTTCCCTCATAGAACTGCTTTTGCTGCATCCCATAGGTTTTGGGTCGTCGTGTTTTCATTGTCATTTGTTTCTAGGTGTTTTTTGATTTCCTCTTTGATTTCTTCAGTGATGTCTTGGTTATTAAGTAGTATTATTTAGCCTCCATGTGTTTGTATTTTTTACATATTTTTTTCCTGTAATTGATATCTAGTCTCATAGCGTTGTGGTCAGAAAAGATACTTGATACGATTTCAATTCCTTAAATTTACCAAGGCTTGATTTGTGACCCAAGATATGATCTATCCTGGAGAATGTTCCATGAGCACTTGAGAAGAAAGTGTATTCTGTTGTTTTTGGATGGAATGTCCTATAAATATCAATTAAGTCCATCTTGTTTAATATATCATTTAAAGCTTGTGTTTCCTTATTTATTTTCATTTTGGATGATCTGTCCATTGGTGAGAGTGGGGTGTTAAAGTCCCCTATTATGTCTAGACGGGATCAATAGCAGGATACCTGAGGCAGAAGAATGGATAAGTGACCTGGAAGATAAAATAGTGGAAATAACAACTGCAGAGCAGAATAAAGAAAAAAAAATGAAAAGAATTTAGGACAGTCTCAGAGACCTCTGGAACAACATTAAACGCATCAACATTTAAATTATAGGCGTCCCAGAAGAAGAAGAGAAAAAGAAAGGGACTGAGAAAATATTTGAAGAGATTATAGTTGACAACTTCCCTAATATGGGAAAGGAAATAGTTAATCAAGTCCAGGAAGCACAGAGAGTCCCATACAGGATAAATCCAAGGAGAAACACGCCAAGACACATATTAACCAAACTATCAAAAATTAAATACAAAGAAAAAATATTAAAAGCAGCAAGGGAAAAACAACAAATAACATACAAAGCAATCTCCATAAGGTTAACAGCTGATCTTTCAGCAGAAACTCTGCAAGCCAGAAGGGAGTGGCAGCACATGTTTAAAGTGATGAAAGAGAAAAACCTACAACCAAGATTATTCTACCCAGCAAGGATCTCATTCAGATTTGATGGAGAAATTAAAACATTTACAGACAAGCAAAAGCTAAGATAATTCAGCACCACCAAACCAGGTTTACAACAAATGCTAAAGGAACTTCTCTAGGCCGGAAACACAAGAGAAGGAAAAGACCTACAATAATAAACCCAAAACAATTAAGAAAATGGTAATAGGAACATACATATCGATAATTACCTTAAATGTAAATGGATTAAATGCTCCAACCAAAAGACATAGACTGGCTGAATGGATACAAAAACAAGACCTGTATATATGCTGTCTATAAGAGACCCACTTCAGACCTAGGGACACATACAGACTGAAAGTGAGGCGATGGAAAAAAATATTCCATGCAAATGGAAATGAAAAGAAAGCTGGAGTAGCAATTCTCATATCAGACAAAAATAGACTTTAAAACAAAGACTATTAGAAGAGACAAGGACACTACATAATGATCAAGGGATCAATCCAAAAGAAGATAGAACAATTGTAAATATTTATGCACCCAACATAGGAGCACCTCAATACATAAGGCAAATACTAACAGCCATAACAGGGGAAATTTGAAGCATTTTAATTCTGAAATTGCTTTCTCACATTTTCTCTCTTCTCCTCCTATTTCAGTGGAAAAAGTAGCCCACTTCCTTCCCAAGGTCAATCTTTGTGTTTATACCCTAGTTTACCCACCGCCCTTGAACTTATCTCCCCAGTTCTTCTGTCCTCTTTAAGTTTACCTCCACTAGCACTTTTTATTTATCTTACAAATATGCTCCCCAGCCCTCTCTGAGTCTCTTGTATGTTTCCTTCCTAACAATTGTCTCATTTGTAGTCATTTTAATTTGTATTGTTTACTCATATTTTTACTGTATCCCTCATTACTATTTAAGTTCCCTAAGGACTGGAATTATGTTTGCCCGGTTCATTATTGTATCTATGGAAATAAATGAAGAGCAACCAGATAAGAACAAGCAAAACCTTTTTATTAAGAGCTTGCAGGGGAGTCAGCTACCATCACTTGAATTTTGGCAGAGCCTAAAAGGCAGGCAGAACACTGGAAGAAATAGAAGGCTTCAGGTATGCCCTGATTGGAGGCTGTTAGCATGGGGATGCTGTAGGCATGCTAACTAGAAATGAGGCATTGATGTGATTGGTTAGAGAAGACTCTTTGGCTTTCTCCAGTTGGTCTTAAGTTGGAAATAGGGGCCAAAAACAGAGATGCTATCACTGCTTAATCAAGTCTGGCCATTTAGGGCTGATTGTTAGAAGGGTTTTTATTTGGCTTCCTAGACTGGTTGTTGTAGAAAGTAGTTTGACTTCTTGAACTGATTATCGCAGATAGTAGGTTGGCTTCCCTCACTGGTTGTTACAGGTTATGGGGCATAATCTTAGTTTTATATATAGTCTAGTCATTGTTTATTTGTATATTCAGTCCTTCAGTCCCCAGGACCAGCAGTGTCTAGCACAGAGTAATAACTCAATAGTTATTTATGAATTAATTAATATATGATGGCAACTCAGAATATGACATTGCCCCTCTGAGATGCAGTTCTTTGCATTTCTCTCCTACCCCTAGCTTCTGCTTTCTGTCCCTTCACTAGCTTCTATTTGCAAGCAGCTCTTTGCAGGAAACTGCCCTCAGTAGGAAACCCCTTCTCTTGTCACTTTAGCAAAGCTACGTTGTAACTAACTTTTACATAAGGCACCCCCATGCTCTACTCATCTCTGGCCCAAGCACACCTTTCAAATATTTTGATCACACAATACTTTGCCTAAACTCTTGGTTCTTTCCGCAGATCAAAGAAGTAGAAATTAATAAGTAATTAACAGATGACCAGATCTATTCCCTAACTTCCCCTTTAGTAATCTCGTGAACAAACTGTGTGAACAAGATAGCATCTAAAGAAAGATCACAAGACGTTGACAAGCTTGCATGCAGTGGGAGATGATGATGAGTCTGATTCCCTATCTCAATGATTAACTGAGATTACGTCCCTTTTCCCTTTAAAAACTTCCATGGCTGAGCAGAATCTTCAGAGTTGGTTTTGGGTGTATGGGTCTGCCTTCTCCCCAGATTGCCAGCTTTCTGATGAAAAGCAACCTTCCTTTCTACCAGCACTTGCCTCTCTCTCGGGTACTGATTTTCAAGCAGTGAGCAGCTGGACCTGAGTTTGGTAACAATGTCACCTGTCATCTTCCAACTTGCAGGTAAGCCAGAGACTCTCCACAAGTGTTCTGTTTTCCTCTCTACGTTTTTGTTAGAACTCATCTACTTCCACAACTCCAAGTAACACTTCCAGAAAAGTGATTCCAAATTACTCATCTCCAGCCCTGACCCCTCTCGTGCACCCCAAGCCAATTATTTGAGGGACAGCTCCATGCTGACATCCCACCAGCATCTCCAAGACTATCAGCAGTCCCTTCTCCCTGGGAAGGCCTCTCTCTTCCTCCAGATTTTTCTATGTAGTTCATTTGTGGCAAAAGCAATACTGAAAGTGATTTCTGATTTTGGGAGAAGGTAAATCTGAGGATGGACTTGAGCAGAACAGAAGGAAGGATGGAAAATGAAAAATGGGTGATTGGTTTTGTTGGCAGGAACACTGCCTCCTTGGGATGCGAGACTGGATACTCAAGCTGTCTCAAGGGCTGGAGCTGGGAAATATGATCCAATTTGAAAGACACCAGCCTGGGACACCAGAAAAGTCTCCAAATCTTGGTCCCCCAATAGCAAAAGCAATGGGACATTGGCGAGTACCCAAGGAAGCAGTAACTTTTGTGGAGTAGGTCAGTGGAGATTGGATGGGAAAGGACTGGTCAGGGACATGGTGGCAGAGGGATGGGAAGGGTGGTCACCCTTTTCAGGCAGCAGAGGAGTGGTCTGGGAACAAGATCTTAGGGCATGAATGTCAGGCTGCAGGGACTTCTGCACTCGGGGAAGGGGTCTTACTGAGGAGAGCTACTCAGAAAGGAATCTTAAAGCAAGGGATGTATACAAAAGAGGGCCATTTTGTTTTGATTTTCACCGGCTACCTAGGACTCCCCAGAATTCTCTGAGGAAGGACTTGAATAGAGTTTGATGTTCCCGTAGTGGAAAAGTGACTGGGTTGAATCCAGTAGAAGGAATGCCCTCTGCCATCTCCCCTCCCACCCAAGACCTAGCACAGCCTAGGCTAGGGAAAGGACCTCTTACAAACGGGAGTGTCACAGTCAAATTATCCAAGACGGTTGGTTCCTTTGAGATAGTTCTCTCCCACATTTCATCTTATACCTGCTTTGTGGCACTATATACACAAGTATGGCCCAAATTTCTGTAGGTGCTATCTTCCTAACAGTTCCTGAACTTATACCTTTCTGGTCCACTGTCTCTCCTGTAGCCTGACATAATACCTCCTAGAGCAAAACTCACAATTAGGTTCCTATCACCTGCATTTCTTATTTCATTCCCCACCTGCAAATTCATCCTACACATTGTCCTCAGCCTCCTTGTCTTCAGTTTGGCCCCCTTTTTAATCTACTTATTACACAACAATGAGATCTTTAAAAAATCTGCAGCTGCTGGTTATCGAAGGTGGAATGACTAACTGGGATCTCGCTAAAATGATTATTTCTTTTTTTAAAAAATACATCTTTATTGGAGTATAATTGCTTTAGAATTGTGTTAGTTTCTGCTGTACAACAAAGTGAATCAGCTATGCATACATATATCCCCTGACTGTTTATTTCTAAGTGTTCCCTTACTAAGAGAGTGTGAAGGAAACCATCACTGAACAAGAGATTTCAACAAATATTTAGAAGATGAAAAGCACAGGAAAACACACCAAGGGGACCAGGGGTTGCCAGAGGAGGAGGAAGCAGCTGCAGCAGAAGGAGCTGACCTGTGGGGCAGAACCTCGGAGAGGCTCTGAGTTGGCAGGTGTGGGAGCAGAGAGAGAAATACTACATGCTCCCTCCTGTGACCTCTGCCCAAATCTAGAGCTCAGGCAACCTAACTTTAACCCCTGAGGTTGGGGGATCCTGGAAGACGTTCTCTAGGTTAAATTCTGGATAGTGCTGCAGTTTTACATATGATGAAATATCTGATGCTGGCACCCCGGAGAGAACCATCCTTATTCCTGTATTTGAGGGGGTCTGCACTCCAATATAGCTCCTGCTGACTCAGTCTTGAAACTGCAAATGAACAATGGCCAGATGTATATAAAAATAGAATTCTAATCCATCATCTGCAGTAATCAGCCCAGAAAGCCAGCCTACTATCTATAAGTCAGAGTGATAGCAAGTTAAACAACTATCTTTACAAACAGCCCAGGAAGCCAAACAATAATCCCTCTAACAATCAAAGGTCCACATAGCCAGGACTTGATTAATAGCTAACAGCTTCTTTGATTTTTCTCTCTCCTTTCAACTGAGGACCAATCAGAGAAAGCCAAATATGCACCTCTAACCAATCACCAGAGGACCTGCTTTGTTAGCCTACCTCCAGCTTCCCCATGCCAACAGCCTCTAATCAGGGCACACCTGAAACCTTCTCTCTTTTCCACTCTAAAACTTTCTCCTTTGAGTCTCTGCCAAAATGCAAGTAATGGTGGCTGACTCCTTCGCTATAGCAAGCTCTGAATAAAGAGGCTTTGCTCGTTCTCACTTGGTGGGTTTTCATTATTTCCACACTCTGAAGCAAAGTCTTCCAGTCAACAAACCCTTCCCATGTACCCAGAACTCCCTATCAGCTTTGTTAGTCAGGGGAAAGGAGACCCACATATACAACCATGGAGGACACCTATACCGCTTGCATAGAAAAATCAACCCAGTGCCTCATTCTTAAGTATGGACACACAGCCAAGGTCACCAAACACAGAGAAAACCAGCAGCACATAGGAGATCAAGATAAACAGATTGACCTTGGAGAAAACAGGTCATTCAGAGACTAGAAACAAGCTTTAAAAAAATTCTAATTAGGGCTTCCCTGGTGACGCAGTGGTTAAGAATCCTCCTGCCAATGCAGGGGACACGGGTTCGAGCCCTGGTCCGGGAAGATCCCACATGCCACAGAGCAACTAAGCCCGTGCACAACTACTGAGCCTGTGTGCCACAACTACTGAAACCCCTGCCCCTAAAGCCTGCGTGCAGCAACAAAGACCCAACACAGCCAAAAATAAATAAATAAAATAAATTTATAAAAAAAAATTCTAACTAGATCTTCAGTGAGATATGAGAAGATATTACCGCCATAAAACCAGAAAACAGCAGGCTTTGAAGAACAAGGGAGTTAAAAAAAAAAAAAAAGTTTCCTGGAAATTAAAAATGGATTTCCAAAATTAAAAAGATTGGAAGATTAAGTTGAAAAACTAACAGAACAGAGAGCAAAAAAATAGTCTGAACGTGTGGCAGAAAGATAAGACACCTTTTGTAACTTTCTCATAGCTAGATCCAGCAGTGGCTAGACGTGGGCGCCTCTGGGCAGGGGCCCTGGGGCCTAGGGGCCGGCCGCGGCTCTGTGGCTCAGTGTGTGCTAGAGATCATTTGACCTATGTGTTTTAACCAAGCGCATGGATACTCTGATTAAAACAAACAATCTAGCTGCAAATCTGACGGTTCCACTCCACTGCTTGAAACCCAACACTCCTCACAACCACATATGGGGAGAGAGATCAGTCTCCTTCCTGACCACGACCTGTCAGGAACCAGCCTCCCTCCCTCCATTCCCCACGTCCGCCCCAGCCCCACTCAACGACCTGCCAGGATGTTCAGGGTAAGCCTTACGAGCTGGGACTCTGGGGTCACACTTACCTGGTTTCAAACCCACATGCTTCTGTCCTAATTTGAAAAATGGGGGTGCAAGAGTACCTCTCAAGGCTTTTGTGAGGATCAAATGAACTAATGCATGTGAGTAGCTTAGCAGAGCCCCGGGCACAGAGTAATCAATAAATAATAACAGTTATTAGAGCTCCCAGAACTAGTCTTCCTTTGTGCGTCTCAACTTTAACCCTACTTTGACTAATTTTTATATTTATACCTAAAAACACTAAAAAGCAAAAAACAAAAACCAAACCTCATTAAACTCTCAGCTTTATTACCAAAGACACACTCTCAGACACTTCATTCAGTCCTCAACTCTCAAGATATGTTACCTATACATATTTTTGAAGCCACGATTGATTGATTGATTGAAGAAAAATGAAAGATACTGCTTCCCACAGTTCATGCCTTGGGGACCCGGCTGGGTTTTATCTCACAATTTCCTCCCTGTTCTCAGTGAAGTGACCCTTCTTCACCCAGGCTCAAGCCTCACCGTTTTTGTGAGGCCTTCCTAGGACCCCACCCAGGCCCAGGCGTTCCTGCAGACTGAAGTGCTTTGTCACCGCTGCTGCTGTCTGCTTCCTTCTCCAGACTCTGAGCACCTCACTTGCAGGGCTCTCTTCATGAGTTTTAGACCTCGAGCGTCCTGCCTGTAACAGGCTTGTGCTTTACGCAGTGAACGAGCACGTTAAAGGTAAGTGCGGGAGGGACGGGGGTGGCGTTGGTTGGCTTTTCTAACTCAACTGCAGACATATTAGAAGCCTCTCTTTGACAGAGAAAAGTTTGTGGGAAGGCACCATCTATGCTGGGAAGCTGCTGGGCTTCAGGCTCCAGACGGTTCTGAGTGGGTGCGTCGGCTGTCGGTCCACTTACAGACGGGATGTGAAGGCTGTCTTGATGTCCCTTCTCAGGTTCAGTTCTGACTCTTCTCCCTCAGTCTTTAGGACATGGCACTGCCCAAGAAGCACAGTCTGTATCCCAAAACACAATGGCACTGCCTTTTTCCTTTTCTTTTCGTAAGTTAAAATCATCTGGCCCAACTTTCTCATTCCTCCAGCAGAGGGAAACCATGACAGTCTTAAATGAAGGTCAAAGGACTTGCCAAAAGTCATACAGAAAGTGGTAAAGACATTAGAACTTAGGTTTCCAACATTTCAGACCAGCATGTTGCGATTCTGGAGTTAAAAAGAAGAGGGAAAGCCGAAAGCACTTGAGACAGCTGCTTCAATCTTGGTACCCAAAACAAAGCCGATGGTCTGGGTGGCACCACGGTTGTCCCGGCTTTGGGTCTTTTTTATGGTGTGTTGCTTATTGAAGAAAAGGGAGTGTTGAAAGCACTCCCACCAGAGAGCTGTTGTGAGGATGTAACGAGAGGGCCTGGCATGTGTTAAGAAGTTTATCATCATTAGGAAAGTAACAACCAACTAGGAGATTTCAGTGCAGAGGGCAAACCGGCTCCTGCTTCTTGCAGCCCGATCCCTGACTATAGAGCTAGGACCGAGTGGGTCAGGCAGAAGGAAAGGTCGACTGCTGTTTTGTTGGAGACACCATCGTGGGAGGGGAGGCCAGGGCAGTCATCCTCAGCTCTACTGGGTAGGGGGTGGGCGTGCACTGGATGAGAAGGGCCTGGAGTCCCACCTCAGAGTCCCCCATCCTTAAGACAGGAGGGGATGGTCACCTGTGGCTTCCCAGCCCCCAGCTGCCTTCCAGGCCAGGAAGGTGAAGCAGAGCAGAACCAAACGTGGGAGGCTCAGGCACCAGCCCCCAGCCTGTGCTGCTCATTTCAGGAAGGTCCTAAGGAAGGAGGCTGCCATGGCCGGGCCTGGCCCACAGCTGGGGGAACGCAGGAGTGTGTGGAAGGAGGAGGGACTCTCAGGAAAGGAGCAGCAGGAACAGAGAGAAAGCCAGGAGCGTGTCAGAGAGCTCCCAGGACGGGGCAGGGCTGGCGAAGAGGCGGGCCACGGCCACATTGGGGTTGCCCCCGGCAGGCTTGAACCACTTCTGCAGACACCGCCCGCTGGTTCTATGCTCCGGGCTTGCCTTGAAGGAGTTGCTCCAGATCTTCTCACATAGGTCAGCCGGGGTGGGGAAGTAATGCAGGAAAGGGTGACAGAGGGCTCTGGCAGGGCAGCGGGGCTTCCCTGAGGGGAGATCCAGGCACGGACAACTTACCCGCTCCTGTCCTCACATCCCCATCATTTGCCCCCGGGGGAGCGAAGGGCTTGCACCTGCCCTCGGGTGGGGGGCCTCCCGGGCCCTGCCTAGCATCACTCACCCCGACTCCAGGTCCAGCCGCCGTGCCAGTTGGATTTGCAGGTGTAGGATGTGCGGCAGTCGGCCCACCACTGCTCGCAGTCTTCCCGGCACAGGGGCGCGTCCAGAATCCGCTCCGCCTGCCCACTCGGGTCCAGCTGGGTGCGGGCATAGCAAGAGGCAAGAATTATAATAGCACCAATCTGAGGACTATCAATAGCTACAATGGAACTTGGGTCAGGTACCATCAGAACATATTCTCTTATGAAGTCACTAAATATTATTTTACAAATGAGAATACTGAGGCTGAGTTAAATAGTTTGTACACAGCTCTGTTCCTACAAACAGAAGATGTGACTCAAATAGTCCCTCCATCCTGCTGTTCTCCTGTGACCATTCTCCATGCATGCCGTTCTCTAGGGCCAGAGGTGACTTCCTCTCCATCTTTGTCCCCCACAGCGGCCTCTGACTCTGCTCTTGTCCATAGGGGGACAGCATCTCCTGTTCCTGCTAGCAGCCTGGAGCTCAGGCTCTTATGAACAGGGCATTGATGGACGTGTCTCCTGCCCACCCACCGCAGCCCACTTCTTCCCACCCGCTGGATCCAAGGCCCCAGGTTGGGAGAGCACTCGTAGAAGCAGATGGCCTGGAGGAAGTGCTTCTGACAGTCTGGCATCATCAACCCGCAGTGAACCAAGCTGAAGTTGTAGAGCAGGGACACATCCAGGTGGGCTTCCCAGCTCGTGTTGGCCGTGCAGCAGGCACTGTCCTTCCAGGGGATGCACTGAAGGTGGATGAAGAAGCAAAAGGCGTGGGGAGGAGGGGCAGAGGGTTGATGAGTGTCTGGGCCAGAAAGGTAAAAATGTCCCCTAGAAGAGGACCCAGCAAGTGGGATGCCTTTAGGCCAGCGACCCCTGGATAGAAGGAATGCCGATAAATTGTCAATATTTACACCCAGAGGGCGCCTGCACACTGGCCTCCCCGCAACAGACTGTGAGTCCCCTAGGAACGGGGCTTTCAAGGTCTCAGATCCTGGGGGGGCGGTAGCAGGGTTGTCCCCAAGACCCAGGGGAATGTGGGGTTGCACTGGGGCAGGGCACGTGCAGCTGAGAAGGGCTCATAGGTACATGCCAGCCCTGCTCGTCCTCCCTGCTCCCTGTCAATTGCCTTTAGGGACTTGGGGAGGGGTCCCTTAAGTCTTATTTTTTTCCAGGGCCTGCTGGTGGGAGGGCAGAAGAGGGGGACCTTGCTTCATGGAATCTAGGCTGAATATCTATGAGTCTCCGGGATCATCATCTGCCCCTGCTCCGAGTGGCTGTGCAGCTCAGGGATGAAAACTGTAAATCATTTGGCAATTAGCACCCCCCTCCAGTGGCCTTTGCCGAAACCCAACCTAGGGAACCAAACGAGTCAAGATGGATAGGGGTTCAGAAGCCATCTTGGCCTTTGTGTCCCTTCCCCGATCTAAGAAGCCTCCACCCACCCTGTACCCCGTGCCAGTTCTGGCTTCCGTACCTCCTCGTAGAGCTTGGCCTCCGGGCTGGGCTCTGGCTTGTGGGGCTTGGCATTCATGCAGATGTTGAGCAGCTCGCGCCCAGCCCACGTGGGTGGGACTGCCCACAGCCCCAGCAGGAGCTGCCACCAACACCCCATGGCCTGCTGCAGAGAGGAGCTCCGCCTGTGATGGAGAGGACACCTCAATCCACGCCCTCCGTCATCCCTGGGAGCAGGCATGGGCTCCAAGCCTCCCTCAAGCGACCATGATACTCTGGCTGCTTCTAGAACCTTTATCTGAGGCAGCGTCATAAAATATCCAGTGAGGTCTGACACTCACCCCTAACAACCTACAGATGCAGAAACTGAGGCCAGGGAGGGGAAGAGATCAGCCCCAAGGTGAAGGAGGGTCAGGGGTAGAACGGTTCCAGCTTTCCCTGGGGGAACTTTCCCTGGCCCTTCTCCACTCAGAGGCAGACTTTCTAACTCAGTGACATAGGGGCTGGGAATTCAGAGCTTTGATCTTGAGTAACTGAACAAAGGCTCAGTAACCAGATTCTACATGGGGCCAAAGGCGCAGTGGGATTGGGTAGTGTGACAAACGCAATCCTTACCCCATAGAGTGCCAACCCTAACGCTAACTCTGGCCCCTCTGAAAGGTCCACACAAGGCCCACAGCTCCTCAAGCAACTGGTCTCCTCCCCAGTTCCCTCTGGCCAGAGTCCTTTCCCCTAGAGCAGTGGTCCGCCTCCACCAGCCTCAACCCATCTCAAACCCAGCCTAAGCACAAGGCTGAGGCAGCCAGGCGCCCAGTGGCCTTGCTGGCATCTCAGAGCCAGGGAGCATGGCCAGGCGTGAGCCACCTTGAGTCTTCCACATCCAAAGCTGGTCCCCGTTACTGGAATGAGGAGGCTGGCTTTTCCCTTGATGTTTGTTGTGCACTGTTTCCCACTCTGCCCTGGGTAGTTCTCGTAAAGGGAGAGAGTAGAAAGAGAAACAAACAAAAAGGGCAGAAGCACATCCTGCCCCAAGCACCCAATGATGCCCACAGCCTTCACCCACCCAGGATCCCAGGCCCGACGCCTCTCAGGAACCAGCTGTGGACCCATCACGATGAACCTGAAAACCTGTGGCTCAGCTCAAGTTGAGAGCCTCAAACATCGGAAGGGGAGACGCTAGTTCCACCTTCTGAGCCCATCTTTGAGCCTAAATCTAAAGCTTCTCTCTCTCTGCAGCTCCAGTTTCCAGCACGGCCGCGGCCACGGAGTATTTCAAGGTATCGGGTGTGTCAGGTGAATAGAGGAAAATGCTGCCTCTTCTAGCGTTTTCTTCATACTCACTTTCAAAGCAGGAGCGGCGCTCTCCCGCCTCCAGAGATTGTGAGGCTGAGAAGACGTCTGTGATCCTGCCTATTTATTACCCCTCCGGTTCCTGTTGGGTCCAGGTGCAGGAGCAGAGTTCCAGGTGGCTCCCGTTAACACCATCCGTCTTACCCCCGTGTTGGGGCCTTCTGTGGGCAGAGTCAGGAGGGTTTCACTTTCCCAGAGAAACAGACCCCATAGAGGGTAAGATCCTGTGCTCCTTAGTCAGCTACTGAGTTCTGCTCTCAGCTCTGCTGCTTACGAGCTGGCCGACCTTGAGAAAATGCCTGAAACTCTCTGTCAGTTTCTCTACCTGTAGAAAGGGCTGTTATGAAGAGACTGTTGGGGAAAAGAAATGAAATAGAAAGTTCCTGAAAAGGATTTGGCATCAAGCCTGGCAAAGATAAATCTAAATGGTTTTTATTCTTATCCTTTTATCCTACCAAGCCTTTCTCTCTCAGCCCTATTCCAAAGCTCTACCTGCCCCTTCATCAGCTCAGTTACCTGCCATGGACCACCTGGGTTGTAAATGGTAGCGATATCTTCTCTCAGCCCTCAGGAGCTAGGCTTCCTGCTGCAGTGGAGACTGGGCAGCCCAGTGATGCAGAGATGAAATGGGGCCTCAGGGACCCAAGGATTTAAATGTATGTCCCAAGGCAAAGCAAACAAAACCAAAAAAGTTCCTCCAAACCCAGGAAATGGCCTCCATTAGCATGCAGAGACCGCTGTCCCGTGAGAGATTCTGCAAGTGTCCTCAGCAATGATGAACTTCACAGGAACGCCTTCCTCAGCTAAGGAGAGGCTGGAAACTTGGCCAGGACACTTAGGAGAGTCTCAAAGATGATGAAAATGATGGAAAAGGAGCCCATTTTTTTTTTTTTTGCTTGTTTCTTGTAACAATTTCCGTCTCCAAAGAGAAGTAACCAACGTCACTGGCATTTTCTTCATACACAGGAAATTGAAGCACAATAAAAGCGTTTTGTAATTGAAGAAAGCATGCTGTTCAGCTACATAGGTGATGTGCAGACATGAATTAATCATCATGCTGGAAAATTACATTCGCCACACCTGGGTCATCCCAGCCACTGAGTTCTGAGTGCCATGAAGGACCCAGGCACTGGGCTGGAGCCTTCAGTATATGGTCTGGCTTACTCCTCACAATGACCCCCCCGAGTGAACGCCCTCCCTCATTTTACTTGTGGGGAAA
The DNA here is from genome assembly GCF_028021215.1 of Eschrichtius robustus. NCBI lineage: Eukaryota > Metazoa > Chordata > Mammalia > Artiodactyla > Eschrichtiidae > Eschrichtius > Eschrichtius robustus. The sequence continues at coordinate 42,582,792 of NC_090834.1, forward strand.
CTGAGGCTCAGATGAGGAGTGGCAGAGCTAGGACAGCCATGAACTCAGATAGCCATGACTCCATACCTGGTGCATGAGGACCGGGTGAGGGGAAGACCTCCAGGACTGAAAGGGTAGATGCTGTCTGGGTCTCAAGTCAAGTCTGTTTAAAAAACAAAAAAAAAGTCAAATTCCATAATCAGATTGTATGTTGGGAGACACGTGTGGGCTTTATCTGAGAACAGAAATGATTACAGCCCAGTCTCCCACATTCCTGCCTTAAACAGAGTCAGGAGTCTCCTTTTTTAGGGTCTGGTACCAAGCAACCCGGGTCTCTCCCCGCGGCATCCAGGGGAAGAGCAGGTGTGCGTGTCTTGTTCAAGGCATCACAAATATTCAGGAGGCCCTAAGGCTTGACGAGGTAAGAGAGTTTGGGTTTAACATTAATCGTCAGATGGCTGTGGACGTGGCGGGGACAGGAATCCAGCAATGAAGCGCAGCCCTAATTACTGAAATGGAAAAACAGGTCCTCTGGTAAACGTCCTTCACACAGAGGGATGGAGGACGAGGGGGAATGTGCCGGCGGTTGCTGAGACAAGGCTGTAGGAAATGAGCTGAAATGACAGCCAGCGCAGGTGCCAGGGGAGGGAGGGCGGGAGGGATTGCAGAGCTGCTTCTCGGAACAGGCTGACACCTGTGCTCCCAGAAAGGCAGTTTGCGGCCCTTGAGGAAAACTCAATTTTGCCTTATTGTGATCGAGTCTTCCAGAGAGATCTGCTTTCTGACAGATGGCTGATAAACCAAAGCTGGCCGCGGATGAAGCCGTTTGAAACTGCTGGTCACAAGCAATTTTGTTCTTAAACAAAACAGGACAGTTACATTGCCAACAGCAGAGCTAGAGTGGCGTCTGGAGGGTTCTGAGGGAGGAGGGGAGGGCAGAGCAGCGAAGGAGCAGCCCAGGCTCTGGTTTGGGACCACAGCACGAGGCGGGCAGCAGGAATGCTCTACTCCCTACACACCAGGTCGTCCATGGTGCTGAAGCCCACAGACTTCCAGAACAGACTCAGAAAGCAAAGAGCTAGTGCCAGGAATTTCCTGAACCTGAGGTCAGAGGCCAACGGAGGGGACATTGGTAATTGGAGTTCTTAGTGGACCTTATGACTCCTTCCTCTCACCCCAAAGACCCCAAGACCATCCTTGTCTCAACTTGTAATTGGTCTGTAGCTAAGGTAGGTAAAACGGGGCTGCTGTTTATCTCAACCTCTTCCTTCCCTCTAGGTCCATCATCCCATTACCAGAGCGATTGATTTAACTTTCTAAACACCTCTCGAATTCCAATGCTTTAATCCCAGTTTCTCTCCCTCCAATCTGGGCCTTGACCATCTCTTGCCTCCATTACTGCCAACAACCCCCTAACGGACTCCTTTGCCCCTTTCTGAAGCTTTATCCAAGCAGCAGCCAGAATGATCTAATATCCCAGGATTTTATTATAAAAAATGTTAAACATAAAGTTGAGAGAATTTTTCAACAAACTCCCATATAGCCACCACTTAGATTTTGCCATTACCATTTTACTCTATTTTCCTTCTCTTTTTTAATGAATTTTCAATATCAGTGTGTATTAGGGTTGTCCAGAAAGCAGAATCAATAGAATGTATATGTGTGTGTATATGTATATATTACATATATATATATAGAGAGAGAGAGAGAGAGAGAGATTTTGAGGAATTGCCTTGTGCAGTTACTGAGGCCAAGAAGTCCCATGATCTGCTATCTACAAGCTGCAGACCCAGGAAAGCAGGTGGTATAATTTAGCCTAAGTTTGAACGCCTGAAAACCAGGGGAATCAATGGAGTACATCTCAGTCTGAGGTCAGGAAGAGATGTCCCGGTTCAATCAGTAAGGCAGAAAAAAGGGGCACATTCCTTCTTCCTCCACTTTTTGTTCTATTTAGGCCCTCAGTAGACTGGATGATGCCCACTCCCATTGGGGAGGGCAATCTATTTTACTGAGTCCACCAATTCAAATGCTAATCTCATCCAGAAACACACTTGCAGACACACCCAGAATTAACATTTAATCTGGGCAGCCTGTGGCCCATCTGAGTTGACACATAAAATTAACTATCACACAGTGTCATCATCAAATGGAGTGACTTTTTGAGTCACCTACAACATTTATTTTTTTAGAGAATATTACCTTTATATCTAATTTATTTGGGATACAGTAGTTTTTGAATCTATGTGTGATGCAGTCATTGGAACTTTATCTCAAGACACAAATGTCATTTACACAAAACCAGACAGTTGGTTTTTAAAAATTTGTTCTGTAGGTATATATCATGGGCTAAATTGTGTCCCCCCAAAAGATGTAGAAGTACACCAAAATGGCAGACCAAGGGATTGAGATTTTAATCATAAAAGACTCAGCTCTATGACTTGTAACTCAGAAATATTTCCAATTCAGTGTCCATTCTCCAAATTGAGGCAGGACTGTTACCAAAAGCTCGGCCTCTCTGTACACCAGTGCCGAATCAAATCCCGTAGACAGAGTTTTGGGTGAAGTAGAAAGGGATAGCTTTATTGCTTTGCCAGGCAAAGGGGAATACATTGGGCTTCTGCCTCGAAAAACTATGTGTCCCCTATTTTACTCTATTTTCTTTGTCACACATCTAGCCAACCATCCAGCCCTCTAGTCGTCCACCAATCTTATTTTTCACGCATTTCAAAGTACATGGCAGACATCTGTGTACTTCCTCCTAAAAAATTCAAGCATGCGTGTCGTTAACCAGAGTTCAACATTTGTCTGCAGGTGTTTTTTTTTTTCTTTCTTTCAGAATGAGCTTTTCAAAAGGTAAAGATGGTTATCATACTTGCATGCTTAAGACACTCCAAGACTTCAAATAAGCCCCAAATCCTTAACATGGCACACGGACCCTGGTTAATCTGGTCCCTATTGACTTTTCCATCCCAGTCTGTGGTCTTTTCTCTCACCTGCACTGTGGGCATTCATTTCTCCTGCTGGTCTGTAACTGTCCTGCTCTCTTACTTGTCTCCTCTGCCTGGCTTTGCTTTCATAGCTCGCCCTCCGCGGCTGGGAACTCCTGCTCACCCCTTGGCTCCCAGAATGGAGGGCTTCCCCTCAGGGAAGCTTGTGTGGTCCCCCAGGGCTTGGCGAGATGTTCCCTTGGGGTCTTACACTTGCTGCTGTCACAGCACTTAACCGCTTGTCGTTGTGAACACCTGCCTGCGGGCTGGTGCCTGCCTCTTGGCTGCGAGCAGCTTGGGGCAGGCTCAGCAGTGCTCACAGGACCAAACAGTGCCTGGCCCAGAGTGCCCGGCCAAACGTGCGTGCTGAGTACATGGGGAGGAGCGCTTGAGTACGAGAAACACTGCATTTCTTTTCTTTTTTTAAATTTATTTATTATTTATTTATTATTTATTTTTGGCTGTGTTGGGTCTTTGTTTCTGTGCGAGGGCTTTCTCTAGTTGCAGCAAGTGGGGACCACTCTTCATCGCGGTGCGCAGGCCTCTCACCATCGCGGCCTCTCTTGCTGCGGAGCACAGGCTCCAGACGCGCAGGCTCAGCAGTTGTGGCTCACGGGCCCAGTTGCTCCGCGGCATGTGGGATTTTCCCAGACCAGGGCTCGAACCCGTGTCCCCTGCATTGGCAGGCAGATTCTCAACCACTGCGCCACCAGGGAAGCCCTGCATTTCTTAAAAACACGTTCAATTCAGACACTTCCCTGGTTTAACCTGACCTAGCTCGTCTCCTTGCCCCGCCCTCTTCCTGCCCTCCTCTCTTCCTCACTCTCCTTTATCCTCACCTCACCTGTCTTTCTCATCTCTGGTTTGAAGTGACTTCTCTCTTCTTTCCTTCCTCTCTCCATCCATCTCTCCCTCCTTGGCCCCCATCTCTCCCCTGCCCTTCCCGCCTCTCTTTCCTTCACTCTCTCCCTTCCCATTCCTTCATTCTATCCTTACCTACCCTTCTCCCCTCTAGTTTAAAGTAACCTATCCATTTTCTCTTGCCTCCCCCTCTCCTTACCCATCTCCTCTCTCACTCTGTCTCCCATCTGCCTTCCCTCTCCCTTCTGATTTTTCTCCCTCACCCTCAGACTTTCAGATTGGACCATCTTCAGTTTCTGATGATTTCTGTGAGATTTCAGAGTGTTACTGCTCGGCCCTTTCATCACCACTTGAAGAAGGCCCCCTTTTTAGGTCTAATCACAGCAAAGGAAATGAGTGTGAAAGCTATCAGGTGTTGAAGAGAGTCCAGGTAAGAGGAGACAGATAACATCAACATCCTATGGGGAAGAGATTAGCTGAAAATCAGAGATGGGAGAAAGATCGCATAGAACAAGTATCTTTATTTGCCTGCTTATTTTTCTACTTGGATTGCTAGCTCCTTCTCTCTTCAGTGTGAAGTTTCCCTGGTGCCAATGTCCCGTTGTTACATTCAACCCAGGCTGCTGCTGGGTCCACCAGACAGGGTTACTACTAAGTAACTAAGGTTTACATGCAGTTGTACCATGTGCAACTGAACTCCATCATTTTCTCTTTCAATCCTCCCAGCATCCCTCCTTCCAACTGTCCCTTGACCAAGGGTGAAGCCACCAACTTGTCTCTTGTCTCTTTCTCTTCCCAGACACGTTTCCTATAACACCTGTGCATGTTCCCTGTGGCTCCTCTGTGTCACCTCACATTCATCAACCACTGCCATTCAGCTTCTACTCACCACCCCATGGAATCCACTCTCGCCAAATTCACCAGCAGCCTTCAAACTGTTCTATCCAATGGGAAGGGTCAGTCCATAGCCCACTTGACCTCTCAGCTGCCTTTGACCAAGGGTATCCCTCCTGCCTTCTTGAAACTCACCTTTTTATTGATTCCCAGGGCTCTACCCTGTCCTGCTTTTCCTCCTACATCTCAGCGTGTTCCTTCTCGGTCTCCTCTGTGACCTCCATTTCCTCCATGTGTGTTTGAGTGTTTTCTTGAGCTCTGTCCTTGGGCCTCTTTTCTTCTCACTGTATGTATGCTCTCTCTGCAACTCCATCCCTGGCATGGCTTCCATGATCACCTATATGCGGGTAGCTCCTAAATCTCTCTCTTCAGTCCTGACCTGTGTGTGTGTTTGTGTGTGTGTGTGAATGTGTGTGTATATTTATGTGTACATGTGATCTCTGTTTCTCTCTCCCTCTCCCCTTTTACCCCCTCCACCCCCAATAGTTATAATAGTTAAAATCCAGTAGTATTTTACTTGGATTTTCCACAGGTACTTTACATTCAATATGACCCACCTGTTCTTATCCCCCCATTCAATCTGCTTTTCCAAGCTGGTTGATGAGACCCTATACCCCTAGTCACCCAGGCCATAGGCCAGGAGTTGTCCTGGACTCCTCTTCCTCTACCACACCTCATGCAAACACTTGCAAGGCCCTTCATGGTCTGGCCAGTGGTTACTACTGACCCCTCTCCCCTCCCCTCACCCTGCAGGCTCACCATGCTGGACGACTTGCTGCTCTCCGAACGTGCCACTGCTCTGGACCTTTGCACCTGCAGCCCCGTCTGCCAGGAGCGACCTGTCCCTGCTTCTTCACTCAGCTTCTTAGCCTTTAGGGCTTCACTCAGGCGTTATTATCTCTAGAAATCCTGTCTTTGCCCCTCCCTGGTGTAGACACCATGGCTTTCTGAACTTCTTTTTGGTATTGCATTTATTACAAGGGAGTATAAACTTCTGCAGATTTGCTTGCCTCCCCATTTTGTTCTGACTTCCCTGAGGGTGAGGACTTTACCTTGTCCTTCTGTCACTGGCCCCTAGCACAGTTTATGGTGCACAGGAGAGCCTCTGAGTTAATGAGTGAGAGCTCTGGCCTGATAGCCCACAGGGGCCTGAACCTGTCTGTAGCATCCAGTTCTTCTGAGCCCATGGACAGTGCTTTCCTCGTAGTTTACTTTTCAACACACATCCTTGGCATGTCCCATCCTGCCAGCCTAGTATGTTTAAAATTGAAAGTATGTTTGAACAGGCACAAACCTCTCAGTAGCTCCTCTCAGAGGACTGAGACACACCTGCATGTGTTTCTTTGAGACTGGGACAATTTTGCGTGGTTATGATACACATGGTCCAGTGTGTTATAATACATATGGTCCATGCCTGTCCAGACATGGCTGCTTAGAGCATGACTCTTAGCATCACTGCATCCCCCCTCCATCTCCCCCATCCCACCATCTACGGGATGTGAGCTGATGCTGGTATCAGCCTTTGAATTGTACCCATAATCCTAGCCTCCCTGGTGAGAGAAAGAGACAGGGTCCCAAACTCCAGCTAAAGGGAACTAGCTTTAATACTTTCAACATTCTGTGATCACTGTGGCTCCAGGCCTGCACACATGCTTTCCCTTTTCAGCTGGGACCTCCCCCTCATCCTCCACACTCTTAATACCTTCCCTTAGCTGATGCCTTCTTTTTTTAGGTCTCAATTTAGAGAGGTCCACATTCAGGGAGGCCCATGTCTGGATTAGGTGTCCTTCCTGGTGCACTCACAGCCCTTGGGTCACCTCTATCAGGATGCCACACTCTGGTGGAATTGCCTGCTGGCTTCTGTGTTTCCAGTTAGACTAAAGCCCCTGAGCCAGTAGAGACTGTTGCTGTAACTGCAGTTTCACAGCTGTAACTGCAGCGCCTGGTACACAGTAGACACTCAGTAGGTATTTGTAAAATGAACAAGTGATTTTCTTTGGTAAGAAAGCTTCTCTCATATGATTCATTTTTACAAAGAAGCATACCAGGAAAAATTCTGGGAAACCTCAGTGTTTTTGCGATGGTCACAGTTATTAAGTGTTACGTGTATGTGATGTGCAGGCTTGTGGATTTTCACCCTTTAAAAAAAAGTTGTTTTTCCACCCTCATTCACCTCTCACTTCTGACTAGATAACTTGTGCTAGGAGGTGTCATCTTGCTCATCTTTCTGACTCCCTGCAGCTCTATTAACCATGTGGCTTGGCAAATTGTTTTTCTCTTAGGCACGATCTCTCTTAGTACACAATTTCATGTGTAAAGAATGGAATTGGATCAGTTTATATTTCATAGATTAAAGAAAATATACATCTTTCTAGATTGTTTTAATCTTTATGTCTTTGTCTTACATTAAAAATGTCTGAGAAAATGCATAGAAGGGTTAGAAGGTCCATGTGTGTTTTGTGGTTTATAGAAAGGAAGCAGTGGGAAGTAAATAGTTTTAAGGTGACAAATATTTGACTCTTTATGCCCTTGTGCCTATAAATGAAATGCTAGAGAGGGGGAAAATCAATTTTCCAAAAGACTATGGGTACGTTGCCTTCTGGTAATGCAACGATTAAGCAGTTACCATTGCTAGAAAAATATATTTTGTGACCTCTATTATAAGTCAGTATGATATAACATGTGAAGCTGTTGAATGTTTTATCTTTTCTTAAGACTAAGTTCTCTGGATAATGTTAATGGTTGTAAATATTACAAAACTAGATTTTAGCTTACTAAATGTCTCCTCGTACTTGAGTTGATGATTCTGTTTTGATCAAAGCCTGTGGAATGTCTGGTTGCCATGGATACTGGGGCTGAAGAGGAGCCGTTGAGTCATCTCACTGTATTGTCCTTAAAGATAAAACACTGCACCCATCTGCAGAAATGTAGAAATTCTCTTAGCTTCTCCAAATTCCCTGGCATGGTGGTTTCTTTGGATCTGGAAGAAGTTTCCTGGGACTGTTTCTACTGTAGGATGAATGGTCCCTTTGGGTAGAGTGAAAAGACACAGGCTATGGCCTGTGGTTATTCTGAGAGCTATGCCTTCCCCATTCCAAGAAGAAGCGGAAGTCAATTGAGGTTTCTCAAGCATCACTCTGTTCCAGGTCCTGTAACCAAACTCTTGATAGACCTCATCTCATTGCCTTGTCTGCTAGTCAAGGGCAAAGATTTAGTCTAGTTCAATACTGTATACGATGTAGTTTATATTGATTAGTACAAATGATTGCTGAATGAATGAGCAAATAACCGTGCATAAGTATTATAAGCCCCTTTTAGAGATGATCTCAGAGAGGTTAATTGAGTTGCTCGAGGTCTTATCTCCTTATCATCTAACATAAGATGTATGTCGCAGGATGTCAAAGGAGAAGAGTGAACATCATTCAAGGATCTGCAGCCTTTTCTGGGGAATGGATTAGTATATTTTTGGTTGTATACAGGATAGTTGTGTCACGTGAAAGTATGACTTTGTCTTTCTTGGAGATTAAGTATGATTTAAGTTGTGTATAGGTGCCAAGTTGACAAGAGTGGACTGTGGTGGTCAATTTTCTATGTCAGCTTGTCCAAGTTATTGGTCTCTTTGATTCAATCAAACACTCATCTAGGTGTTGTTATAAAGGTAGTTTGTAGAACTTATTAAAGTCCATAATCAGTGGTGAGTGATTAACACGCATTTGAGTCTTGGTCTATCTAACTTCTAAGTTCGTGCTCCCCTGTTTTACATTAAGCAGTTAAAAAGTCTACTGACTTATTCCTTGACACTTAAATCTTATAATAAAATCTGCAAAGTATTGAGTGCCTGCCATGTGGCAGGACTGAGCTAAGTATGTCACTCAGGTTATCACACAGCAATGCTAAATACTATCACTCCAAATATGGTCATAAAGAAAGTGAGGTATAGAAAACCTCTGTATTATGCTTAACTCCTTCCTACATCATTCCCTAAAGGGTGTTCCCTGAAGCTCCAGTCTCTAACACATGAGATTCTTTTCATGACCAAAGAGTTTGGGAAATATTCAAGCTATCACCACTTCCTGAGGACTCAGTGTACATGCATAATGTCTTACAGACTCTGAGGAGTCCTGTAGTAAAGACATTTCTTGAACTCCATTTAATCCGGCATTTCCAAACATATTTGACCACAGCAGCCCTTGTGTGTATTATTGCCATTAACAGCATTGCATGAGTGTTCTGCCAATCACACTTAGAGGAATGCTGGCTTGCCACATGGCACTAGACATCAGTTTCACAGCAGCGACAGTGGAAAAGGTGCTCAGACCATATCAAGCTCCTGGGTCATACCTATTATTTAGATATTGCTTCACATTTATTTAAATTACATTTTTGCTAAAAGTCTTATGTGTGCTGAATTTCTGTTCAGAGAACCTTCATTTTGCCCATGGACTATGTGTCAAATTCCAATGTAGGGCAATTCTTGCATCTTTTGGCAGAATTGGAGAGAGAACTTCCAATTTTTTTTTTTTCATTTTTTTCTTGGTGCCATTTTGATTTTCTCATTTCTTTTTTGTATATTCCTTACTTATTTTCTTAGTGACTACCTTGAGGATTACAATTAACATCCTAAATTTCTGAAAGATCAGAAAGAGAAATTAAGGAAACAATCACATTTACAATTGCATCAAAAAGAATAAAATACCTAGGAATAAACCCACCTAAGGAGACAAAAGACATCTACTCTGAAAACTATAAGACACTGATGAAAGAAATCAGAGAGGACACAAAGAGATGGAAGGATATACCATGTTCTTGGATTGGAAGAATCAATATTGTCAGAATGACTATACTACCCAAGGCAATCTACAGATTCAATGCAATCCTTATCAAATTACCAATGGCATTTTTCACAGAACTAGAACAAAAAAATTTAGTTTATATGGAAACACAAAATACCCCAAATAGCCAAAGCAATCCTGAGAAAGAAAAACAGAGCTGGAGGAATCAGAGTCCCTGATTTCAGACTATGCTACAAAGCTACACTCATCAAAACAGTATGGTACTGGCACAAAAACAGACATATAGATCAAGGAACAGGATAAAAAGCCTAGAAATAAACTCATACACCTATGGTCAGTTAATCTATGACAGAGGAGGCAAGAATATACAGTGGAGAAAAGACAGTCTCTTCAATAAGTGGTGCTGGGAAAACTGGACAGCTACATGTAAAAGAATGAAATTAGAATATTCTCTAACACCATACCCAAAAATAAACTCAAAATGGATCAAAGACCTAAATGTAAGGCCAGACACTATAAAACTCTTAGAGGAAAACATAGGCAGAACACTCTTTGACATAAATCACAGCAATATCTTTTTTGATCCACCTCCTAGAGTGATGAAAATAAAAACAAAAATAAACAAATGGGACCTAATTAAACTTAGAAGCTTCTGCACAGCAAAGGAAACTATAAACAAAATGAAAAGACAACCCACAGAATGGGAGAAAATATTTGCAAATGAAGTGACCAACAAGGGATTAATCTCCAAAATATACAAACAGCTCATGCAACTCTATATCAAAATAACAAACAACCCAATCCAAAAATGGGCAGAAGACCTAAATAGACATTTCTCCAAAGAAGATATACAGATGGCCAAAAAGCACATGAAAAGATGCTCAATATCACTAATTATCAGAGAAATGCAAATCAAAACTACAATGAGGCGTCACCTCACACCAGTCAGAATTGCCATGATCAGAAAGTCTACAAACAATAAATGCTGGAGAGGATGTGGAGAAAAGGGAGCCCTCCTACACTGTTGGTGGGAATGTAAATTGGTACAACCACTATGGAGAACAGTATGGAGGTTCCTTAAAAAACTAAAAATAGAACTACCATATGATCCAGCAATCCCACACCTGGGCATATATCCAGAGAAAACCATAATCCAAAAAGATACATGCAGCACTACTTACAATAGCCAAGATATGGAAGCAACCTAAATGTCCATTGACAGAGGAATGGATAAAGAATATGTGGTACATATATACAATGAAATATTACTCAGCCATAAAAAAGAATGAAATAATATCATTTGCGGCAATGTGGATGGACCTAGAAATATCATACTAAGTGAAGTAAGTCAGACAGAGAAAGACAATATCATATGATATCACTCATATGTGGAACCTAATTTTTAAAAAAGATACAAATGAACTTATTTACAAAGCCAAAACAGACTTACAGGGCTTCCCTGGTGGTGCAGTGGTTAAGAATCAACCTGCCAATGCAGGGGACATGTGTTTGAGCCCTGGTCCAAGAAGATCCCGCATGCTGCGGAGCAACTAAGCCCGTGCACCACAACTACTGAGCCTGCACTCTACAGCCCATGAGCCACAACTACCGAAGCCCGTGTGCCACAACTACTGAAGCCCATGCACCTAGAGCCCATGCTCTGCAACAAGAGAAGCCACCACAATGAGAAGCCCACACACCACAGTGAAGCGTAGCCCCCACTTGCTGCAACTAGAGAAAGATCACATGCAGCAACAAAGACCCAATGCAGCCAAAAATAAAATTAAAATAAATTTAAAGAAAATCCAGACTTACAGATATTAGAAACAAATTTATGGTTACCAAAGGGGAAATGTGGGCGGGGGGAGGGATAAATCAGGAGCTTGGGATGAACACACACACAATACTAACATTAAGATAGCTAACCAACAAGGACCTACTGTATAGCACAGGGAACTCTACTCAATATTCTGTGATAACCTATATGAGAAAAGAATCTAAAAAAAACCGAATATATATATATATGTATAACTGAATCATTTTGCTGTACACCTGAAACTAACACAACATTGTAAATCAACTATACTCCAATAAAATTAAAATATGTATTACAAAAATAAAGAGCACTACATCATTAAGCAGAATGAAAAAAAATCCTAAATTTCTAACAATCTAGTTTGAATTGATAAAAACTTCACTTTGATGGCATATAAAACTGCTTCTGTACAGTGTCACATACTCCTTTATGTTGTTATTGTCACAAATTACATCTTTGTACATGTGCGTGTCTGTTAACATAAATTTGCCATTATTGTTTTATGCACTTATATTTTAAATCATATAGGAAAAGAGGAGTTACAAACAAAAAATACAACAATACTCTTTTTTATATTTACCTATGTAGTTACCTTTATGATGTTCTTTATTTCTTCATATGGTTTTAAGTTACTATCTAGTGTCCTTTCATTTCATCCTGAAAGACTCCCTTTAGTATTTCATTTGTAGGGCAGGTCTACTAACCTTTGTTTATGAGAGAATGTCTTAATTTCTCTTTCAATTTTGAAATATACTTTTGCCAGATACAGAATTCTTGGTTGACAGGTTTTTTCCCTCTCTCAGCACTTTAAATCATTCACCCCATTGCCCTCTGACTTCCATGGTTTTTGATGAGAAATCAGGTGTTAATTTTATTGAGGATCACTTGTACATGACTAATTGCTTCTCTTTTGCTATTTTCAAAATTGTCTTTCAGCGGTTTGATTACAATATTTCTCAGTGTGAATGTCTTTGAATTTATCCTACTTGGAGTTCGTTGAACTTCTTGGATGTATAGATTCATGTCTTTCATCAAATTTGGGACTTTTCAAACATTATTTCTTCATTTATTTTTTCTGCCTCTTTGTCTCTCTTCTCCTTTCTGCGGTTCTCATAATCTATATGTTGGTATACTTGATGGTGTCCTGCAGGTCCTTTCAGCTCTGTTCATTTTTCTTCCTTCTTTTTTCGTTTGGCTCCCCAGACTGGATAATTTTAATGGACCTATCTCCAAGGAATTGATTCTTCTGCCTGTAAAATATGCTGTTGAATCCCTCTAGTCTGTTCTTCATTTTAGCTATTATACTTTTCAGCTCCAGAATTTCTGTTTGGCTCCTTTTATACTTTCTCTTTATTGATATTCTCTATCTGCTGAGACATCATTCTCTTGATTTCCTTTAGTTTTTTTTTTTTTTTTTATGGTATCCTTTAGTTCTTTGAGCATGTTTAAGATGGTTAATTTAAAGTCTTTGTCTGGTAAGTCCAATGTCTGGGCTTCCTCAGGGACAGTTTCTGTATACAGTAAGTCCCCTACATATGAACGAATTCCCTTCTGAGAGCACATTTGTAAGTCCAATTTGTTCGTAAGTCCAACAAAGTTAGCCTAGGTACACAACAAACACAATTGGCTACATAGTACTGTACTGTAATAGGTTTATAATACTTTTCATACAAATAATACATTAAAAACAAACACAAAAAATAAACACTTTTAATCTTACAGTACAGTACCTTGAAAAGTACAGTAGTACAGTACAACAGCTGGCATACAGGGGCTGGCACTGAGTGAACAGGCAAGAAGAGTTACTGACTGGAGGAGGGAGAGGAGGTAGGAGATGGTAGAGCTGAAGGATCATCAACAATAGGAGACAGAGGGCAAGCTGCAATTTCAATCACACCTGATGCTGATGGCACAGGCTCTGGTTCCTTGCTGGATTCAGTTCTATCTCCCCTCTTGAAAAAATGATCCAGTGACGTCTGGGCAGTAGCTCTTTTTTTCTCATCATAGATGACATGGTAGCACTGGGTTGCATTCTGAACGGCTGCTGCAACCTTCGTGTACCATTCTACATTTGAGTCCTGTTCCTCAAAAACTAACAGTGACTCCTCAAAGAAAATCCTCTTGCCATTTCCTGCATCATGCATCTCTTTGGTTCTTCAGTTACTTCTTCTCCCTCTTGTCTCTCTTCATCCTTTCTCTGGGCACGTTCACATCTTTGAAAGTTTGCAACTTGAAGGTTCGTATGTAAGGGATTGTGAATGGGCCATGCTTTCCTGTTCCTTTGCATGTTTATAACTTTTTGTTGAAAACTTGACATTTTGAATATTAAAATGTGATAACTCTGGAGAATCTGGAAATTCTGCTCCCCTGATTTGCTGTTACCTGTAAGCTGTAGTCATCTATTTAGTGACTTTTCTAAATGTTTTGCAAAGACTGAATTTCTTGTCATGTGTGGTCATGCATGTCTCTTTTCCATTATCTCAGCAGTTACCTGGTGACCTGAGAGATATTTCTGGAACCAAGAAGGAAACAAAACAGAAAACACTTTGCAGTCTTTGCATACTGTTTCTGAGCTGGAGATCTTCAATTCTTAGCCAAACTACCGACAACTCTGTGTTAACCCTCTCCTCCTCTTACTTGGAGCCCAAAGATCAGCTGCAGGTATAAGCATAGGATCACCTCAGGTCTTTTCTGGGCATGGATTCAGACTTTGGTATGTGCATGGCCCTCTGTATCTCCTGGTATACCTGGGAGCCCTTCAAAGCCTTTATTCTCTTATGTATCTTCCTCCTCAGTCTCCTTCGTCCCAGGATTTTTGGTCAGTCTGCTGCTTGTCTTATTCCCCATCCCTTACCCCAGGTGGAAGTCAGTAGTATAATGTCTTTAAGTGCTTTTGACAAATGCTGCCCAGGAGGCCATTCCAGACCTGAGAAAATTCCAAAGGGGCAAAACAGGGGCAAGCCTCTGAGCCAATCCCTCAGGGATCCACCAGACATGTCAAAATGCACAGCCACAATTCTTTGATAACAAGGTCCGAATTGCTCCCTCTGGCACCAGAAACCTCCACCATCAGGAACATGAGCTTCCATCACCATGACCACTGGCCAAGATGGGGAACGGAGGATGGCAGGTGGGTAAGCAAAAACACCATACACTCTCTTATCAAAATTTAGCAACCTCTTCTTCACTAAGCACTCCCCTGGTAATTTTTAATTTTTTTAAATTACATTCACAATGTTGATAGTTTTTGCCAGCTTAATGTTTTCTTCAGTGGAAAGATGGATCCTTGAAGCTCTCTACGCCACCATTTTTGGTGACATCAGTCCCCCAAATTCTTTTTGAACTTAGGTTCTATAATTTCTTGAATTACCAAGACTTGGGATCCATGAGAAAGTTTGGAGAAAACCGTTAATTTTAGACCGTGTTCATGTTTTCATCCTCTTTTGATAGTGCATAATTTTAATGCTACCTCATAGTCTAACATATAAATACACCATAACTTAGTCAATCATTTCCGTAGGATTGACCATTTAGTTCTTTCAAATTTTTATTATTATAAATAAAGACATCATAAGCGTTATTTTACTCAAGTCTTTGGATTTTGAGGATTCCTTGAAGTGAAATTATCAGGTCAACGATTTAAAAGTTCTTGACACATTTGAAACAATTTATATTCCTATCAGCACTGTTTTAATGACGATATCAAAAGCTCCTTGACAGTGAGTATTAACATTTTAAAACCTTTGCTGGTACAATATTCAAAATGTAGTAAATTTAAATACATTTTCATGTTTGATTTAGTAGCTCTTTCTAATACCTACCTCATAATGCTACTTTGAGATTAAAAGAGGTCACGTATGAGAAGTATTCAGAGCAGCACCTGGCACATAATAAGCATTATATTATTGCTATTTTTGTTGTTGCTACATTGTAAATTGTTCATGTCTTTTGTTTAATTTTTAAAATTGGACATTTCCAGGTTTTCTTTTGTATTTTTATTTATTTGTCTATCTTTCCATCCTTCGATTCTTTACTCTGTTTTAATGCCTCTTGGGTAATTATAAATGTATCAGTTTACCAAACTCTTCCATTAATTGGGAAAAGCCAGCCAACTCTCAACATAGGAGAGCTCTTTTCTGAGCAGTGTTTCTCTAGAGTTTGTATAAAGACTCCCTGCATAAGAATCACCTGAGTCACTTATTAAAATAAAGGCTCATGGACACTACCCTTCAGATCCTGATTCAGTAAACCTGGGGCAGGGCCCAGGAAGGTTCCTTTTTTAACAAGCTCCTCTAGATGATTCTTAGGCTCATGAAAGTTTAGAGAACTATTCAGACAATAAATGTGAATTAGTGAAGGTTCTCCCCACTCTCATGGTCTTCTCATCTTTTCCTTCCCAATGAACGCTATTATTGCTGGTGAGTGTTTGAAACTCTTTAATTGTCTGATATTTTTTCGTTGATACACATGCTTCTTCGGTAAAAAGCCAGAAGTTCCCTCTCGTCTTCTAATCTACCTCCACGGGCCTTGGTTTCTCAGTCTGTGAAGCAAGGGTGTGGAACAGCACTAGACCTTCTTTCACTTTCACTGTCTTCACCCTGTGATGAACACCTATTGCTTTACCTGCCCACATACTCCCTGCTTCTGGGATTGGTTATGCCCTTCTTCTGAGGACTGCTTCTCCTTTGGTCCCCTTCATGTGGAGGAGCTTCTCTGTTTTTTCAGGACCCACTCCTTGCCAGAGCTGCTTGGTGTACAGCCATGGGACTTGACCCAACCTGGGCCAATGAGATCCTCATCTGGATTTTTGGACATGGTATCAAATCTATCAGGTTACTCTCTCTGCCATAGTTGAAACTAATAAAATATAAAGTTCACATCTCCTGCCACGTGGAGAAATTCAGTTTTCATGAGAAAAAGTGGATCTGATGTGTAGAGCAAAACACTGACATGAGATGAGGAGAAAAGGTCCTGACAGCGTTTTATTCCCTGGTTTCAATTTTTCCCAGGACCCAGCAGCACCCATGACTTTCCTCTTTCCTGGGACACCCAATACCTTCAAATAAACTGTCTTTTGGGCTTATTCTATTTGAAGATGGATTCCTGCCATTTGCATGCAAAGGATTCCTAACATACAAATTTTCTGTGATTTTTTTTTCCTCTCCATGGTAGTGTGATTGCCTCCTCTCATAAGACTTGGAATACAAGCTACCACTGGTGAGAGAAGGACAAGAAATTGCTTTAAGTGTTAGCATAAGTGGCCCAGCTTGAGGGTCACTTACATCTCAGAGGGGCAAGACTGCTGTTGGCTGAGACTTTTTCTCTAGAGCTGAGGCATCAGGAGGCTTGAGATGAGGAGGAGAAAGAAATGTATATCATCTTGCTCAAAATATAATTTCTAGCTAGAGAAAGATGTCATTTAACAGTTATTTATTGACGACAGTATCATGTCTTCTGTCTTGGACTGAATTCAAATCCTTCTCCTCCTCCTCTTCAGCATTCTTGTAGTTCAGCTGCTTCCCCTTGGCTTGGAGTCTCACCTAAGGAAACAGAAGTCTGTAATCCCAAAATTAATTAAAAGAGTGTAAGCTTTATTCAATGTCTTGATGAAACAAAATGTTCAAGAAAAAAAACAACCTTTCTCTCCCTTCCTCCTTCCCTCTCACTCAATATTCCTCCTGTGTGGCAGCCCGAACTATCCCTCTTCCCTTGTTCTGAAGTCTCCCAAACTCACAAGCTCAACCCACACATGCTTCTTTTTTCCTTTACTTTTTCGCTTCTTCCTCCATCTCCTCCCTTCCCGATAACTCTCTGCCAGCACAGAGGTGAAGACATGAGGCCCATCTATTTCTCTGGGTATTCTCATTATCCATCATTCTGATCTGAATAATAAGGTCCCAGGAGCCAACCAGCAAAACAAAACTCGCCTGGTGGGTGGAGGTGTGGGAGAGGTGATGAATATACTCAGTCACCTATGATCGGTCTGCATCGCTTACCCTATGAACTAATTCAGATCCAGGCCTCCATCTGAATTCAGGAATGCTGAGAATAGCTTTTCCTGCCATATAGGTAAACCCAGGACACAGCTCTTAAAACAAAACAAAACAAGCCAAAAAAAAAACCCTCTTTAAGCAGCTTTATAAACTGAACTCCCCGTACTGAACCAGGCAAAATTGTTTGGAAAAGGTAACTTATCATAGCCCCACAGACCTTGGGGCCTGTTCCCTTCCCAGCAAGGTCTTTTTGGAATATAAATGATGTGAGGTTGTTTCTCTCTGGCCTGAAGAACTACCTGCAACATAACAAGTTTTTGTTTTGCTCCCTACTGAAACTGAGCAGGTGACTTTGGGATAAGGGGTGGGGTACATGTGGTCAGCAACACCCTCTTCCTTTTGGGAGTTAATTCAGCATTCTGGCTTGCCCCTTCATGCTGCAAGTTTTTCAGGGGCAGGCCCCACTCAGGAGGCCTTCAGCTGTTTACCACTGCTTGTGGCTGGGCAGGGAAGCCCTGTTTGAGTTTTAGTATTAGGAAGTCACATTTTCCAATATTGACTTTATGGGTAGTAAAGCCATCACTTGACTGCCCATCTGTCTTCTCTACTGCTCATTGGTTCCAAATTCATATGGGGAAAATTAATGCTGTTTATTTTGTCTACCTCAAACCCCCACAGAATTTTTCTCATTTGCTAGCAAGATCTTGATGGTCCATATTGGACTCAAGTCTTCCTAGTTTTGTACTAATACTTAAATTTCTTAACATTCTTTTTTTGCTATTTCAGCTATGGCTGGTTATGGCTTGTTTCTTGAAAACTGCAATTATTTGAAAATGATTTCAAAAGAGGAGGTTTTCTCCCTCACTGATGACATCTCAGTGTCTAAGGTTAGTAGCAACAGTTATACCTTAGAGTAGTGTTTTTCACACTGTAGGTCAAGACCCATTAGTCAGCAGTAATAGCAATGTAATGGGTTATGACAACATCTTAAAATGATAAGATGGAAGCTATCAGGCTGCATTGCACACAAAAGTTATTTTATGAGAGTTCTGTTTTAATTATATTTGTTTCGAGCATGCATATGTATATGTGTTTGTGTGCATGTGTGTGTGAACTGGGTAACAACATAAAAAATACCTTGTGCCGGGCTTCCCTGGTGGCGCAGTGGTTGGGAATCTGCCTGCCAATGCAGGGGACGCGAGTTCGAGCCCTGGTCTGGGAAGATCCCACATGCCGTGGAGCAACTGGGCCTGTGAGCCACAACTGCTGAGCCTGAGCGTCTGGAGCCTGTGCTCCGCAACGGGAGAGGCCGCGATGGTGAGAGGCCCACGCACCGCGACGAAGAGTGGCCCCCACTCGCCGCCAACTGGAGAAAGCCCTCACACAGAAACGAAGACCCAACACAGCCAAAAATAAAAATAATAAATAAATAATAAATAAAAAATTTAAAAAAAAATACCTTGTGCCAAAAACTAGTCATTTTCCAATGAGCACACAAATGGACAACACCTCACAGCTACTTTTGTTCTCAGGATTGGCTGTGTGGCTGAGTTTTAGTTAATGCATGTCATTGGAAGTGATAAATGTCCCCTCTAGGTCTGATCCATAAAAATCCTCCACACAGTCCTCTAGTCTCTTACTTCCTGTATACCACCTGGAGGCTAAATGCTGAGCCCAAGACAATGATGGAAACTCTATGTCAAAGATGGCATTCTTCATCAATACAAATCCCCAGATGACTGTGTAGAATAGACCCCCTTACCGCCTCCCATCCTCACCCAGAGGCACCAATGGGACTCTACAAGAATGAGAAATAAACTTCTAATATGTTACACTACTGAGACTTGAGGCTGACCTGTCTCATCAGATAGTGTCACTTTAACTAATAGATATTTCTTACTATGTGTTTGAAAGCCACTGTGAAACCTGGAGGACATTATGTTACATGAAATAAGCTAGACACAGAAAGACAAATATCACATGATCTCACTTACTTGTGGAATCTTAAAAAAAAAAAAAGTCAAATGCATAGTAACAAGAGAATAGAATGATGGTTACCAGAGTCTGGGGGTTAGGGGAAAGGGGAGATATTGATCAAATGGTACAAAATTTTAGTTATAAGATGGATAAGTTCTGGAGCCCTAATGTTGAGCAGGGTGACTATAGTTAATAAGAATATATTGTATAGTTGAAATTTGCTAAGAAGGTAAATCTCAAGTGTTCTCAACATATATAAAAAAAGTAACTATGAAAAGTGATGGATATGTTAATTTAATTGTGGTAATTATTTCACAATTTATACATATACTAAAACATCATGTTATACACCTTAAATATATACAATTTTTATTTGTTCCCCCCTCCCCTCCAAAACCCACTATGAGACTATTAATGTTTCAGGACCCTGGACAGCGGCACATGCCTACTCCCAAGAAGCAGGAGCTGTCAAGGTAAGCCTGCAAATTCTCCTAACATAGGGCAGGCCAGACTGATGTGTCTCTTATTATGTTGCCCTGGTGATCCTAGGGAAGCCACATTTGCTTTGATTGGCTGGAATTTGTGCAAATGAAAAGTGGGAAGACCACTCCAAGTTGGGAACCAGTATGAGCAAGTATGAGCAGTTAAGTGCATTTGTTTACAGTGAGCACATTCATATAGACGTAACACAAAATGCCTCTACCCTATAAGATAGGTATCATATTTTATAGATGAGGAAATTAAAGCACAGAAAGGTCAAATCACTTACCCAAGATCCCACAAATAGGTGATGGCAGAGCTAGGGTTGAACCTAGGCAGTTGAAGTTGTAGTCTGGACTGCTAGCCATAATGCCCTGGAGGGGTGGTTCATCCGTTGTTAACTGCCTCTTCAGTACGCTGGATGTTATAGACAGTTGTCCTTAGGTTACCAGGAAAGAGGCTGTTACTGGGATTCAGAAACGAGTTTAAATTTCCACTTTATGTAAATATACATCTTTATTAAACTTAACTTGTTCATAGATTTTATATCTACTTAGGAGGCAACATGGTACAGGGCAGGAGTTATGAAACACTTTCTAGAAGGCCCTTTTCTTCAAATGAAATTATATGTGAAAGCTCAATACCTAACACATATGGAAGCAAAGATGCTATGGTCAGAGCAGGGATAGCAGACCTGGAGCTCCACTCTCCCAGGCAGCCACTCCACACTATCCCTCCTCACCTTACCCCAGGCTTTTGTGGCACACTTGCTTCCTTTATCATTTGATTTATGCACTCATTTATTCATTGCTCAATAAATATTTATCGAAGGCTGTGGCCTAGGCACTGGTTTGAGTCTTGGCCTCACTGTTTGTCAGCTGTGTGACTTCGACACCTTATTCTCACTGGGTTTCAGCTGCCTCCTTTGCATTTATACCTAGTGAGAACCGCCTCATAAGCCTCCAGGGTCCTGAGAGAGGCTGTAGATGCAGCACACAGTGCATTTCCTGCCCTTAGTTGGGGTGCTCAGAAGACGTTTATTCCTCCTTCACTTCCTATGCAGATCTTTAAAGTATGTTGTCATTCAGAGTGAAACCATTTTAAAACATATTTAGCACACATGCACTTTAGAAACACTTTAGAAACAAACCTACATGTTCTCATTCATTGCCTTTTCATTTGTTTGTTTTTCAAACCTGTGCAGCTTTGAAAGGCTTCCTTTTTGTTCCTTCTCACCTTCACCTTAAGACCATTTCTCCAATCCTGCTCTTGGCCACAGCCAGCAGTCACCTGTTTATCAATCTTCTCATTTTCTCAGCCTGTACTTCCCCAGTGCACACTCATTATCTCCTCCAGAGCAGCTGACCCCAGCTTCTCTCTCAGCATCTGCTGAGCCCTCGCTTTCCATAATCCCTTTTCTGCCCAGCGTGAGTCTCCAGCATCTCCCAGTTATTAGAGGATTCTACCTTCGTCTCTTCTGTTGCTTCTGTGCTGGTGGAGAACTAACCACAGCCTTCTTTAAAGAGGGGCCATTAACGACTGAGGTTAGTACTGAACAGGCTTTCAAAAGTTTCCACTAGCAACAACTATAAGATGTTTAAAATCATATCATTCAAGTCAGCAAAGAAAACTGTATACATTTAAAATTTTCTCTAAGGTCAAATACTTCACTAATATAAGGAGGAGATGTCTCCAAATCTCAGCTCCTCCTTATATTAGCGCTATGACTGTTGCACAATGCCTTGGCTTTCTTATTGGGAAATGAGCATATTAATAGTACCTATCTCATCACACTCTTATGATATATAAATAATTTACTTAAAATGTTTAGAACACTACTCAACATATAAAAAGCACCAAGCAATGTTATCTATTATTATCATTATTTTTTACACGGTGCTCTGGATAGCGGATGAGTAAGGCTCACACAAATTATAAGAAATCAGACAATTGCCAGGGTGTTTAGGAGAGAGGAAAAGCAAGAAAGCATCTAGAAGGTAAACCCTTTAGCTCTCACCACGAAGCAGGGGGATTATATCCATATCCTCTGGTCTTTCCCTGCCTTCTCTCTAGGAATATGGTAGGTAGGCAGTCACGGTTGTAGAATCAGTGAATAAATGAATAGATGAGAAGTGAATGAATAAGGGAATCATCAGTAATGGAATAAAAGAAACTTTCCATAGTCTTTGATGCCCACTCTCTCATACTTGACCCAAACATGTAGGTCTACTGTGTTCTAGTCTTTCTCAAATTAAGAGTACTGTTGGTCCCTGTCCAACACCCACCATCTTCCTCCCACACACACCAGAAAGAGGATTCTCAGTTTGTGGCTGTGCTTTCTCGGCTTTGTGATTCTGCCCAAAGTCCTCTGTTCTCCGCAGGTCTGCCCCTTTGCTTCTCTTCTCCAGGAAGGACAGCAGGAATCCACCTGTCCGTCACAGAGAAAGCTGATGCTATCAGCAGGTCTTGGCATTGTCCTGGCAAGAAACAAAGATGGTGCCATGTGTCTCTGCTTTCCAGAAAGACTGGAGGACAGTCACAGAAAGACCGGGTTATTCAGGAGGAACAGGACTGAATTTTCTTGCAAGAACTCTTAGACTTGGGTTTTATGATGGAGAGAATTTCCATGGGAGGCTATAGAGTGTTAGCATACCTGCTAGGTATTTCTGTTCTATATTGACTAAAGTAAGTCCTGCTTTTCTGATATTGTATTGACATACAGTACAGTGGGATGAGACAGTGAGCAGGTATAATTTCAGAAATCTTTCAGGAGTGACCTGGTACAGAGGCTTCCCTTCAGTTTTCCTAATGCACTGCAAGTGGAAGGAAGCCATGCTTGCTGTTTGGTCAGACCAAACTGTAGGTACCAACAATTCAATTTAACACAGAACACAGTGAATTTGGATTACAGCAATTGCAACAATCTATTGTTATTCTCAAGTACATTTTCTTATTTCTTGCAGCCACTAAGGAGGAAGGGACAACCTAGAACAAGGGGTGAAAGAGGAGGAGTTGTCAACAGCCATATGTCAAGGCGTCGTGTCAACTATCAGGTGCTTCACTGCCAAGTTAGTTTAATGGCTCTTATTGTTATTTACAAAATTTGCAGATGGTGCAAGCCTAGGATGTAGAGTTAACCACATGGCTGGCAAACCCCATCATAAATTACCTTGACCCATTGAATCCAACAAAATTAAAAGTGAGAGGGGTCAATGTCAAGTCCTACCCTTATATCCAAACCAACAACTGCACAGATGAGTCTGTAGATTACAGCAATTCAGAGAGCTGGCTTGGGGTCAGACACACCTGATTCGAATCCCACTTCTACTACTTATAGTATTGGGCAAATGGGTAGACTTCTATGAGCCTCAGTTTCCTTACGTATAGCATTTGGTTGATTATAATAGCCTTGAAGGATTATTGAATAATTCTATAAATTAAAGCTTGTTAAATGCCTGGAACTTTAGTAAGTACTCAGTGAGTTGTTTCCCCTCCCTCTCTCCACTCCTCACTGGCTCCTATAACCCTCCAGAGCCTCCCAAACTCCAAGGAGGTCACACTCCTGTTTTGTAATCTCTGCATCAGGAACAAGGGAAACAGGGGTCTGCCCCACCTCCAATTCAGGATATGTTTTGTTTCACTTCCTCCTAATATTTACCTGACAGGATTTTGACTCTTGGCCATTGTTCAGTTTGTTGATGATTTCCATCCTTTTTCTTTACCTCTCTCTCCACAATATTCTTCCTGATGTGTCCTTGGTACTTGCAGGGTCTCTCCCTGTGGGGAAAGTGGAAGATGAAGTGGCTAATTCCTCTTGGGTTTAACACTAACACCACTTCAGTGTTCTTTGCAATTCTGTTATCAGGCTTGTTTTAAGGCCACTTCCAATAGCTTCCTCTCCCATGGCAAAAAGGAACACAAAATGGTGATAATGGTGATGAGGTGTGTATTGGCAAGAAGAAGGGAAGGGAAGGAAAATATAATTGTATCACAAATCAGGCACTTATGCAATTTTGTAATTTCTATAAATACATTAACAGAAAATATAGGCAATTGAAATCCACAGTCATAGCTTAAGTAATAGTATCTATCTCTAGAAAGCTTTTACTCAGACTGCATAAAAAAGTTCATCACAGTTACTTTATCCGAAAGAATGTGTGTAATGAGGGACCTCAGGGCCCAGGAGCCAGTATTTGGTATTGGAAATTGGAGGCTTGGGTTCCAGCTGTGGCTTTCCCATCGACGCTCTGTGTGACCTTGGGCAAGGTACCCTCTCTGGCCTCAGGTATCTCATCTTGCAAATTCGAGATAATATGATCTACCTGGCAGGGCATGAGCATTAAATGAGAGAATGTGTATAAGATGCCTGACACAGGGCCTGGCATGTTGAACAGCTCCCTTTATGGATCCTAACACCTTCATTAATACATTGAGGAGAGTGGGGCCTCCTTGAGACCTCACTGCTGCTGAGAAGAGGACATGTTTTGAAACAGACCTGATAAATGTAAAGTGTTCTTGGGGTTCAACACAGGATGGTCAGCTTGCACACAGCTCATGCTCAGCAAACGTTTGATGCCAGTAATGATGACAGAATCTTGGGGAACTCTTGGTTTGGTACCCCTGAGAAGAGAGAGTTTTGTGAAGAGTTCCTTTCTAACTCTTTGAATGTGTCTGCTTCATTCACATTTACATTCAGGTGATCTCAAAATCTAAGAATGAGGTTGTGGGCTTGGCCACAGTTTACTGTGCCATCCTTCATGTTAAAACAATCCTTCTGGTCTCTGATTTGGTGGAAAAAATTAGGTAGATCCATGGGTCTACAGGAGCTCAGGCCTGGGGTTTCAGTAGGGGGAACGTGGGTCTAAAAGGCATAGAAATTAAATTTCTGAGGCCTGGGAACCCCGTGGAGTCAGGGAGAAGGCTTGTCACTTGTACCTGATCTTGCACCTGACGCAAAGTTGGTACTTAATAAATATTTGTGCCATGAGAGAACGAAAGAGATTAAGTCCTGTGCTGGTAGGGGTGGGAGACACTCTCAGAAATCAGTGGAGCTGAGTTCTGCTATAAATTTTATAATTTTATAAGTACAACATTTAACTACATGTAGGGCATGGCCAACCAACTCTGGCAATTTGTAAGTTTCATTAATAGTGGCTATAATGTATTAAACACTACTTATAAGTCCAGCACTATGTTAAGCACTTTACAAACATTATTAAATTTAATACTACAACACTGTGTCAAACCAAACCCCACTGGTTACCTACCCTTTAGCCATACCTACCTCTTACTTGGTAACTAAACCCTGTCTTTTTTTTTTTGCTGAGCCACAATGTGCCCAGAACCAGGATATGAATTCTGGTTGGTTTAAGCCAATAAAAACAACACTATTCTCCAGTTTCCCAGCTCCCTTGCTGTAAGAGTTGCCATATGTTCTGGTTCTGGCTAACAGGATCTAAAGGGAAGACCAATACAAGAACTACTGGTAAGACTTCTATTAAAAGGAAAGATGTAGCTGCCTTGAATATAAATGTGATATCTGGAGCCACAGCAGCCATTTTGCAAGCATGAGGCAATAAGGATATAGGAAAGGGCAAAAGAATTAGGGAGATATTATTGAGATATTGAATCAACACAATTAGTCACCACTTCCAGAGCTCTTGTTAAGTGAGAAAAACTATATTCTTTTCTGTTTAAGCCACTTGAGTCAGGTTTCTTTACTGGCAACAAACTTATGCAAACCGTGTGCTATAGAATACTATCATTTTCATCTTTGGATGAGAAGATAGATTAAAGTAACTAGCTCAAGGTCACACAGCTGGTAAATTGTGCTAAATTCAAATCTAGTTCTATCCAAATGTAAAGCCCGTCTTCTTGCAACCTAAATGTCCATTGACAGAGGAATTGATAAAGATGATGTGGTACATATATACAATGGAATATTACTCACACATAAAAAGGAATGAAATAGTGCCATTTGCAGAGCAGTGGATGGACCTAGAGATTGTGAAGTAAGTCAGAAAGAGAAAAACAAATATCATATAATATCACTTATATGTGGAATCTAGAGAAATGGTACAGATGAACTTATTTGCAAAGCAGAAATAGAGTCACAGATGTAGAGAACAAACTTACAGTTACCAAGGGGGGAAGGAGGGGTGTGATGAATTGGGAGGTTGGGAATGACATATATACACTACTATGTATAAAATAGATAACCAATGAGAACCAACTGTATAGCACAGGGAACTCAATGCTCTGTGGTGACCTAAATGGAAAGGAAATCTAAAAAAGTGTGTTTATATGTATACGTATAACTGATTCACTTCGCTGCACAGCAGAAACTAACAACATGGTAAAGCAACTATATGCCAATAAAAATTAATTAAAAAAATAATAAAGCCCGTCTTCTCAACCACTATGCTGTGTTTAAATTATCAGTATTGTCAATATAAAGTCATTTTTCAGTCCCTGGGAACTCTAAAGAATAGAGTAACACAAAAGCAGAGAAGAAAAGAGGAAAAAGCAGGATGTCCAGAGTCTTTGCTATATATCTGGGGCCCAGGCCTTTCTGAGCTGGGATGCTGATCTCCAGTAAGAGGCTGGAATAACCCTGCAGACTTATTTGCTACCACATCTGGGAGCTTTCCCAGCTGCTGAAGAAGACAGGTGGTGCCCACACGGGGTGAGGTCAGAGGGGAGCAGCTAGGATTGAGGCAAAATCTCAATGTCCAGGCTCTGCTGAGGGAGCAGGAAGCAGCTCTGGGGAGCTAGTTCGGGGACTGGATTGAGACCCAGGCTTAATGCTGACCCAGTGGGCATTGGATGTCCAGCCAGACCCTCTGCACAGAGTCAGGGGTCACGGCAACTCAGGACAGATGAGACAGGAGCCAGAGACTGCCACTAGTTCACAGAATACCTATAATGTTAACAGGAAGCAGGGAGAATCTGCCTGAAAACCATACCCCAGCATGCCCAGGTCATGATGAGGCTGTGGGCCTGCCTCAGGGAAGCAGCTAGACCTGCGGTCCCAGCCTTTTCTCCTGGGAAGTGAGGGCAAGGATGCTTTCACTCTACCCTAACCAGTAGAGCTGAGTTCTGCTATCAGTTTTGTGATTTAGTAAGTACTATATCTAACTACAGGTAGGGCATGGCCAACCAACTTTGGCAATTTATAAGTGTCATGAATTAATAATGGCTATCATTTATTAAACACTACTTATAAGTTTGGCATTGTGTTAAGCACTTTACAAATTATTAAATTTAATACTTACTACAGCACTGTGTCAAACGAAACCCCACTAGTTACCTACCCTTTAGCCATACCTACCTTACTTGGTAACTAAACCCTGACTTTCTTTTGGTCTAGGCACGTGAGAACAAAGATGATCACGTGTCTGTACAATGTGCCAGGCTCACAATCAGGTCCTTTGTGCACATTATTTCATTTAATTCTCACTACAACCCAATGAGGTAGTTGTTAATATTCTCAAATTGTCAATTTAAAAAAAACTGAAGCTCAGAGAGATTAAGAAACTTTTCCAGGCTTCACAGCTAGAAAATGAAGCCGGAATTCCACTAGATGTCAATCTGTCTCCAAGGCCACACCCCGCTACACCGACTCCCAAGGAGCTCAGAGTGGAAGGAAATATATGGCACAGAGAAAGCCATTAGTGGTTTCTCATGTTTAATAGTGGTATGAAATCTGCAGGGGAGGGGATTGATGGCAATCCTAGAATTAACAGCCCTCGGCATCCATTAGGGTCAGCATCTGAGATGGCAGGGTCCAGAAGGGGAGTTCTCAAAGCCAGGGCCAGGGGAGGTGGCTCCTTCTTCTGAAATCACTGTGGTTCTGATTCAGACGGTCGCGTACAGACACATTTTCCCCTCTGGGTTTCTTCAGTACCCAGGAGCTGTGACCCAGGACCTGTGTCCAGCGACAGACTGGAGACGGAGGCAGAAAGGCGCTAGAGCGCGTCAGCTCTAAGGATGAGAGCAGAGGTTGCCGGAAGCAGATCAGATGTGCAAACAAGGTCGGGTGTGCTCCTCCAGTGGTTACTCTGCTGCGTTGATCTGATTCTTCACGGTTCTGAGTTCATTAAACAGAATCTCCATTCCATGCCACTGAGTCCCTAAGTGGGCGTGGTTCCTGAACCACGTGGCGGAAGCCTCTCAAGAGAGAAAGAGTACCCCCGGCAGGCCCCAGGACACCCACCCTTTCCTGCGCATGCCTGCTGCAAGCACAGCAAGTCCTCTCGCACCGCAAGGCTTGGGTTGCGTTACCCTCCCTTTTCCCTTACGAGACCCCTGCCTTGCATCCCTCCTGCCGTTTGCTTTGGAGCCGAACTCCCTTCACTACCCTGAACTCCAGGCCAGCTCTCCCACTGCCGCCACGCCCTCTCCCTGCCTTTGGAGCAGATCTCCTCCTTTCTGCCCTGCCCTGCCCCTCACCACTCACCTCAAAGCTTCCTTGGGCTGCCCTCAGAGTCCCTTCCCAACCCAGAGCTGGCCTGTCCCGGTGCCCCAGTTCTCCCTCAGCGCCACCCCATCCTGAAACGGATCCCATTCCAATCTTCCACCCTCTCTGTGACCGTTCCTGATCCCACACAGTCCTGGAGTATGGAGGGGCCTGGCAATAGGTAGTTTGGGAGAAGAAGATGCCAGACAGGGGAAGGGATCAGGCAAACTGGAACTCTGGATAAACATCTGCAAGGATCATTGTTACACATGATGGCTAGCTTCCAACTCGCTATTAGATTTGGGCTACAAGAAGGGTTAAATTACTTGAAAATCTGTTTTTCATATATAGACAAGTATATACTTTCCTTCTTTTTATTTATTTATTTATTTATTTATTTATTTATGGCTGCGTTGGGTCTTTGTTGCTGCGCGCAGGCTTTCTCTAGTTGTGGCGAGCGGGGTCTGCTCTTTGTTGCGGAGCATGGGCTCTAGGTGTGCGGGCTTCAGTAGTTGTGGCACACAGGCTCAGTAGTTGTGGCTCGCGGGCTCTAGAGTTCAGACTCAGTAGTTGTGGCGCACAGGCTTAGTTGCTCTGCAGCATGTGGGATCTTCCCGGACCAGGGCTTGAACCCATGTCCCCTGCATTGGCAGGCAGATTCTTAACCACTGCGCTAACCAGGGAAGTACCCTAGACAAGCATATACTTTCTTAAACAGTTTTTCATGGTGCTTTTTCTAAAAATAATTCTGTTTAAAAATTAAAAGTCAGCTAATTTATAGCAATAAATGAAGCAGAAAGAGAAGCTCAGTATATTTATAGAAGCTTGTTTCATATCATACCACTATTAAAATATTCAGATGTACAATTACAGAACAAAAATCTACTCAGTGTATGTAAAGGCAGATGTTTCCCAGCAGCAGCATTTCTTTGCACTGAATTTTGGGTCATAAAGCCCTTGACATCAGGTCTTCCGTGCAGGTTTTAGGCTGAGTGTAAGCCAGCCTGATCCTGCTGGTGAAAAACAGCAATATTAGGTTTATTGTTTTTAATGTTATGAACAGAACCCTTATACTTGGAGAAGTTCAAATAGTACAAATGGAGGTAAGTGAAAACCTAATCTCTTAAACTCTGCTTCCCTATCCCACCCCTCTGTCTAACTTCCCAAAGGCAAGCACTTTTTTTTTTTAACTATTAATTAATTAATTAATTAATTTATGGCTGTGTTGGGTCTTCGTTTCTGTGCGAGGGCTTTCTCCAGTTGTGGCAAGCGGGGGCCACTCTTCACCGCAGTGCGCGGACCTCTCATTATCACGGCCTCTCTTGTTGCGGAGCACAGGCTCCAGACGCGCAGGCTCAGCAGTCGTGGCTCACGGGCCTAGTTGCTCCGCGGCATGTGGGATCTTCCCAGACCAGGGCTCGAACCCGCGTCCCCTGCATTGGCAGGCAGATTCTCAGCCACTGCCCAAAGGCAAGCACTTTTAACCATTTCTAAGTTTACTCCTTGTCTTGTTTATTACCATAATTATAGATGAGTCAACCAGTATTGACCTCCTGTCAATGATGGTGAATTTCATCCATTTGCACTCTCCTCCACATTATCCCATGAGCTCCACAAGGGCAGGAAACGTGCCTGTTAGCACTACAGACATGCTCAGCGCTGCATCTCAGGACCCAGAGGGATACTGGCATGTGGAGGGCATTTAATAAGTAATTTTAGAATGAACTAAACAATATATTCAAATATGTACTTCTGGTTCAGTAAACTTGACAGTGTCATCACTGGGTAAGTGGACACATTAGGGCTGATACAACATCTTTCACCTCTTCTTTTGTCATTTACGCTACTGTATCGTTTTTACAAGGTTATACCATTTGAATTTTGTTCTGTACCTATAATTATATCTCTCATGTGTTATCTACAGATCAATTTCAAAAAAAAAAATAAAAATAAAATAAAATGTCATCACCAATATTATACATATTTTCACTTATTACAGAACCAAATTCTCATGAAATCATATGTCACTAACCCTGTGCAACTCCAGGGAGAATGTTCCAACACAGGGACCAAATGAATTCTCCTTTGACTTTACACCATTGCTCAAAATCATGCCATTTAGTTCGCTTCATCTTTGCAATGGGATTTTCTCGCACTTCTTTGTTTTTCCTCGAATTTCTAATTCTTTCTTTTTTTCTTGTCAAGGGGAAAAAGTGACTTCCTTATTGAAGTATGAGATTCTTCCATGTCTTTAATACTATTTGTTGATTGAAATTCATTCTTTGAGATTGTCATCTTGGAGTCCTTTGACCTCAAATTCTAATTTGGGACAATTGTTTTATAAACTCCCTGTGCAGCTGTCATCTGTCTTTACATTGTATCCTTGAAATAATTCCATATTTTGGTAGATCCTCCCATCCATTTTTTCTTAAGTTCTTCTTTTTTTGCTTCATTTTTCAGTTTCCAAGTAGATTCCCAAGTTTTTTTTTTTTTTTTTTTCAAAAGATTATAGGAGGTAAACTCTTCAACTCCTTGCAGTTCTGAAATGAACTTAGTCTCCATGGTGACTGACTGGAGCTGGAACTGGCTTCAAATGTGGATCTGCTGGAGGGCAGGTGCACTCGCAGACTGACCTTGGGTTCAGTCTGTCTCACAGTAAACATTCTGGAACATGCTGGAGTCGTCATCAGCTACTTGCTCCTGGTGGGCTGGCAGGAAAGAAGAGAGTTCAATACAAAATAACACCAAATAGGGCTTCTCAAATGGAATACTCACCTGAAACATGTGGTGCAGTAGCAGCTGTGTACCTTCAGGGAGATGTGAAGGCAGAGAGTTTGTACTCCAACTCTGCTGCTGGCCTGTGTTCTGTGTGACTCTAAGTTGTACCTTCTGTCTACGTGGAAGGACCCAAATGTTCTGCTTATGTCCTCTGCCTCTCTCCATCCATCCCTTGGGATAGCCATGCCACTGGGTGTAGGGTCATGGGTTCTATTTTCTCAGCACCTTGGAGGTACTGCTAGAATGTATTCTAGCTTCCAATATTGATAATACAGTGGCTATCATCGATCTAAGATTTGGCCCTTTGTAGTTGACCTACTTTATGTGTGCTTTATTTTTCTTTATGGCAGCTTTTAGGAGTATCTATCCTTAGTAAGATTTTACACTGATGTATATGTATTCCTGTAACTCAGCTTATGGTGGACACATTTCCTTCTGAAGATTTGAGTGGTGTTTTTTTTTTTTTTTGCCTCTGAGAAATTTATTTTTTTACTTCCTTAATTATGTCCTCTTTTCATTAACTTGTTCAGTTTTCCTGGGATGGATGTTGAACACCTGGTTTGGTGCTTCATGTCTTTCATGTTTTGTATCCTTTTTCTTTTGTTCCATGATCTTAACAGTTTCCTTAATCGTATCATCGAGCGGTACTACTGAAGTTTTATTGAGAAATCACATTATTTTCTGAATGTCCTATTTTTTAGCAGCCTATTCATACTCCATTGATGCATATCTTCTCAAATATCTGAGCTGCCAACAGAACTCTCTCCAAGGAGGGCTGCAGCAGAAGGGGAAGTTCTGCTCCTAAATGGAGACTCAGAGTAGGTCCAAGCTCTGAAATAGCAGATATTAAGAGTAGAAGAGAGATACGGGGCAGTAATCAAGGCAATTAATCTACTGAACAGGTGAGTCTGTTAGTCAGATACCTTTCTCTGTTTCTACCACTGGCCCCTCAGCACACAGAGCAATTGGCAATAGCAATATTTGCCCCCAACAAGAAATCTGAGACCTGCTCTTGGAGGAACAGTCTGCCTGGAGAGGCCAGGG
Source organism: Eschrichtius robustus (assembly GCF_028021215.1). NCBI lineage: Eukaryota > Metazoa > Chordata > Mammalia > Artiodactyla > Eschrichtiidae > Eschrichtius > Eschrichtius robustus. The sequence goes on from NC_090834.1 coordinate 42,614,852, forward strand.
CTCTCGGTGAGGGAATGTGCTGCCCACCTCAGAGTAAGTCTTTATTTTACCATGAGGATGGAGGCAAGGGTGAACCTGCCTGTCTGCTCCCCACAAACACACCTGTATGGTCACCTCTTACTCAGCACACGCTGCTCAAGCACACAGAACTCACTGCCAGCTCTTTTCATTTGGGAACCCAGGTATCAAAGAAATGGTAGAGGAAACCTGTGCCAGCATCTCTATTAATTGACCTAATTTTTCTTTCATAAATACAAAAGGAAACCCAGGATGACAAGCATTTTGAGGAAGATCAGAAAGTTAAAAGAGAAAGACCAAGGTGAGAAAACAAAACAAGAAACTAGTTCAGAACAAATTTTAACAAAGAAAAGAAAATCTGACCTTGGAGGAAACAGACTATTTAGGAAAAGAAGGAAAATTTAAATGACTTTTATTAGCATCCTCAGATATCTGAGAAGATATTGCAACAATGGAGCATGAATAGGCTGCTAAAAACATAGAACATTCAGAAAATAATTGATTAAAAATTTAAAATGTGGAACAGGTTCACTCATATGGATTAGTGTTGTTCGGTGGCCCCCAGTGAACCAAGTTCCCAGCATTCATACATTGCGTAGTTCTCCCCCTTTGCATCTGACCTAGCCCTGTGATGTGCTCTAAGCAATAGAATGCAGTGAAAGTGAGGCAGTGCCAGGTATAAGGCTGAGCCTTAAAAAGGGTCAGCAGCTCTACTTTGGTGCTCAGGCTGTGAGGGAAGCCAGCTATTATTCAGGAAGTCTGAACACCCTGTGGAAAACCCAACCTAGTCATGTGGAAAGCCCACCTGGATGAGAATTGAGGCCCCTGGCCGGCAGCCACAGCTGAGCTCCCAGTCAACAGACAGCAGCTCCCAGCTGTGTGAGTGAGGCCATCTTGGAATTTCATCCTCCAGCCCCCAGTGATCCACACCAGCTGATACCATGTAGAACAGAGATAAGCTCACCTCACCAAGCTCTGCCCCAATTTCAGAATCATGAGCAGATGAATAGAAGAGTGGTATTTTAAGACACTGGATTTTGGAGTAGTTCATTATGTAGCAATAAATACCCAAAACAAGTATGTCCCTTGACTGATAATGTATATGAACTGGTTCATCTCCATACTTGCCTGTATCTCTGAAACTGCTATTTTTTGTTTTGTTTTGCTTTGAGATTCTTCTAGAAACAATTTTAATTAAAAGATACTTAGACCTAGAGGGGTGGGATAAGGAGGGTGGGAGGGAGATGCAAGAGAGTGGAGGTATGGGGATATATGTATATGTATAGCTGATTCACTTTGTTATAAAGCAGAAACTAATACACCATTGAAAAGCAACTATACTCCAATAAAGATGTTAAAAAAAAAAAGGTACTTAGAACCTCAGAAAGATTAAGCCTCTTAATGGCTGTGATCAGTCTTATATTTTTAAATATAACTTGCTAATTATAGGTCATGGTTCAGCATCCTGATGTTCCCTTTTAAAATGTTGTGTCTAAAATATGTATTGTCTAGGAAGTGGAATTATGTGTGCCAGTTCTGCTAATGTACATGTCCTTTGGGTCCCAGGGAAATTGTAAAGAATCTTTAAAAGAAGGAGAGAAATGAAAATAAAGCAGAACAAAAGAGTTTCAGAAGCAGGACGGAGCTTAACCTGCTTTCAGTTACAAGATCTTTCAGTGACACTCAGTTCTATGTGTGTGACTCAACTTTTGTTGAATTTGACTAACATCTATCCTTCAGTTCCTACAGTCCTTTCTGTTCACCTGGCAACTTGAAGTATTATGTCTCATTATATCACTCTTTTTAATTACATCACATGGTGTGGCCTAATGAGAAGAAATACACATGATAGGGACTTCCCTGGTGGGCCAGTGGTTAAGACTTCGCCTTCCAATGCAGGGGGTGTGGGTTTGATCCCTGATTGGGGAGCTAAGATCCCCCATGCCTTGCGGCCAAGAAACCAAAACATAAAACAGAAGCAATATTGTAACAAATTCAATAAAGACTTTAAAAAAAAAAAAAAAAAAAAGAAGTACACATGATAGAGCTTGATTTTTAATTCTGGCTGTGACTCATTCTTCTCATCATTAAACTAAGAAAATGTCCTCAGGACCATATTGCTGTTAGAAAGGAAAAAAAATCACTGTCCAGGAATGCTCTGTCTAAAACTGTAGACACTGTCCATATGCAGCTATTGAGAATTTGAAATGTGGCTAATCTGAATTGAGATGGTCTGTAAATATAAAATACATACTTGATTTCAAAGATTCAGTGTGAAAAAAGATTGTAAAATATCTCAATAATGTTTATATTGATTACATGTTGATGTAATTTGGATGTTTGGATTAAATAAAATATATTAAAATTAATTTTATCAGTGTCTTTCACTTTTATAATGTCCCTACTAGAAAACTTAAAATTACTTATGTAGTTCACATCTGTGCCTTGAATTATATTTATATTGGACAACATTGGTCTAGAGTGCTGTCCAATATATAAATAGAGAGGCATAATTGTATATTCAGGCTGATATCACAATATCATCATTTCACATTAACTGAGTCCCTATATTGTGGCCTGACAATCTTAAGTAACTTCAGTGGCTATGACAGACTCGTTTATTCTAATTAAACTACCAACACCTCCGCTGGCCCCACCACCTTCAGCAAAGTGCCTCCAACCCTACCTTGAGGAAATTAGAAGCCATCGAAGAGGTATTTTCTTAATTCCATGCCACAAAACCTGCAAACTTATTTTTAAAAATATTGTTAAAAGGTGACTAAGCAAAAAAAAAATTATATCTATCTATCTATCTAAATAATTGGAAGTCTGTAACATATGGTGAAGTAAAACGTATGACAACAATTGCACAAGGGTTGGGAGGAGGAAAATGGGAGTATCCTACTGCAAGTTTCTTTGACCATAATAACATCATTTAAAGGCAGACAGTGACAAAGATGTATACTATAGAATCTACAGTTACCTCAATTATAATTATAGAACTATAATTAATAAAAATGCATACTCTAAAATCTAAAGCAACTATGAGAAAAACACACTGAGATATAGCTAATAAGCAAATAAAATAAATAAAATGAAATTATTTAAAAAATACATAAAAGAAGGTAGGAAAGAAAAGGGCAAGTACAAAAATAGATGGAATAAAACAAATAGCACAATTGTAGACTTAAAAACAACTACATATTCACATATGACATGATCATTTATGTAGAGAAATCCTAAGGAACCTAAAAAAAAAAAAAAAATGAGAACAAAAACAAAACAAAACTACAAGAACTAAAATTTAGACTACCAAGGTTGCAGAATCCAAGTTCAATATATAAAAGTCCATTGTATTTCTACATACTATATATAAAATGTAAAGTTTTAAAAATGCCATTTACAATAACATGCAAGAAATTTAATAAAGTATGTGCAATACCTGTTCACCAAAAAGTATAAAACATTGCTTAGAAAAACTAAAGAAGACCTAAACAAATGGAGAGATATACCATGTTTATGGATTGTCCTCAAATTGATCTGTAAGTCTACAGAATCAATGCAATCTCAAGAGAAATCCTCCAGGACTTTTTATAGAATTTGATTAGCTGATTCGAAAATTTATTTGGAAATGCAAAGGATCTAGAATAGCAAAAATAATTGAAAAAAAGTTGGAAGAGAGGACTTATATAACTTCAAGTCTTGTAATCCAGACAGTGTAGTTGTATTAAGAGGTCACAAACATAGGTTAATGGAACCTAATAGAGTCCAAAATGGACTTTGATAAATACGGTCAATTGATTTTCTACAAAGTTGGCAAGGTAATTCAATGGAGAAAGGATAGTCTTTTCAACAAATGGTGCTGGAACAACTGGATGTACCTATGGAAAAAAGTAAATTCTGAACCTTATCTCACAACGTACACAAAAATTACCCGGAAATGAATAATAGACCTAAATATAAAAGCTCATGTTATAAAACTTCCAGAAGAAAATATGAGAGAAAATATTCACAATCTTGTGGCAAGCAAAATTTTCTTAATAGGAAAATCATAGAAGAAAAAGTTGCTAAATTGGACTTTATCAAAATAAAAACTTCTGATCTTTGAAAGATACCATTAAGAAAATTAAAAAAACAAAAACAAGCCTACCTACAGATTGAGAAAAAAAACCCCGCAATACATATATCTCGCAATAGACTTGAATCCTGCTTATATAAATAATTCTTACAACTCGATAATAAGATTAACAACTCAGTAAGATATTGGCAAATTATTTGACTAGATACTACATCAAGAAAGATAGATGAATGTTCAATAAGAAAATGAAAATATGCTCAATACCAGTCATCCAGGAAACACAAACTAAAACCACAATGAGTTATCACTTCATATTAGACTGGCTAAAATTAAAAAGAGTCACTACACCAAGTGATGTCAAGAATGTGGAGAAACTAAAAGTCTCGTAATTACTAATTGGGGGTTAAAATAGTGCAACCACTTTGGAAAACAGTTTGAAACTTTCTTATAAAGTTAAACATACACTTATCATGGACTGAGTGATTCTAGTTTTAATTACTCACAAAAATTTTAAAAACAAGTTATGCCTACAAAAAGAATGCACAACACAAATCTCAGAGCAACATTATTCATAATAGCAAAAAAAAGAAAAAGAGAGAGAAAACAAACAAACAAAAATGGGAAGCAAACCAAACCTTTGGATTTATCCAAAGGTAAATCTGTGAACGAACTGTGGTATATTTATACCACGCAATATTCCTCAGCTATGAAAAGAAACAATCTCACACATGCTAACGTCAAATCGTTCTCCAAAGTGAATGTATCAATTTGTATCCCTACCAGCACTCCATGAAAGTCTCCAATGTTTTATACAGTTGCCACTTTTGGAATTTTTAGATTTTTGTCAGTCTGATGGCTATAATACTTAAATGAGTGTTTAAAAAAAATATCAATGGTACAGGAATAAACAAATCAATGGAAAAGAATAGAGAGCCCAGAGAGAGACCCACGTTTTGCTGGGACCTTGGCATATGACAGAAATGGTATAACAAATAGGTGAGAAAGAATGGATTATTTAATAAATCATACAATATGAATAAAGATAACATTGGTCCCTATCTATCTCCTACCATACACAAAATAATAACTAGATAGATGGAAGACCTCCATGTGAAAATCAAAACCTCAAAGCTTTTAAAGGAACATGTAAAAGACTATTACATCAGAGTTTGGATAGAATTTTGAACAGACACAGAAGGTATCTGCCATAAAGGTAAGGATTGCTCTGACTAGCTCACAGTTAAAACTTCTCAATGCAAAGAGTGCTATAAACAAAAGAGAATTTAAAGACTGAGAAATTTTTCTCAACATATTTACTGACCAACTCTTTCAAATCAATAGAAAAGAGTTCAATAGAAAAAAAAATTGGGCTATTCACAAAGGAAAACCAAATGGCTATATAAACATATGAAAAGATGTTGACTGTCACTAACAATCAGAGAAATAAAAATTGAAAACAACCATATCATATAATTTCCACCCTCAAACTGGCAAACATTTTCAATTTGATGGTTGCAGGGGACTCTGCTCTGATTGCAGGGGACTAGTTATCATGAGTTTAGGGGACCTGAACCCTACAAAGACTTCCCAATCCTCCCCTGGCTCCATGAGCTTCCCAGAGCAGAACTGATTCTTTGCTTTGTTCCTCACTGTTAACTCCTATAGCTTTTCTCTCTGCTTTACACTTTATGACTTGTGTATGTGTCCCTGACTAAACCATGAGCATGTGGAAAGCACATTGGACACCATCTTTCCTTTTTGCGGCCCCACTCCTGGAACTCTTTGTGGCTGGTAGTGGGCTTGTGATGAACGTTTGCCACATTGAATACAATCCTTCTGTTTTCTTCCAGAAAAGCACAGAGGCCAGCCACTGACAAGTTAATCTGAGTTTGGGTTTACGATTTGTAAATTATGGAGAAGCCTACTTCAGAAATCTACATGTCAAAGGATAGCGGGGAAGAAGTGGATTCTTAGATATGAAAGCATGGAATGTTTCTAATGCTCATCACTCTGGATTCTCTAACACCCTGTACTTACTCCAAAGGATTTTCTCCTGGTGGAAGAGACTATGGAGAAAAGTGATACGAGGCTATTCAGGCATCAAGAACATTTCCATCAGGCATTAATAATTTGCATCTTATTTGGAAATGTTTACCACCATAGGCTGTGGGTCCTGAGTTGGTATCAATTTACAAAAATACAAGACACCAACAGGGACTGGAGTTGTTTTGAGTTAAGATAAGGTCCTCTGTGGCTGCAGAAATTAAAATCATGGCTTTGATCATCTGTCTCCCTTATGGAATTGTTCTGCAGATCTGATTCTGTTTTTAATGCAGGAATTTTAGGGAGCCTTTGGGGAGATGGAGAAACAAGGAGAGAGAAGAGCAGGATATACTACTTCCGGTCAATTATACTCTGCCGAGGAGAAGGCAGCAGGAATGGACTTCTGGGATTCGTGTGCGTGTGTGTGTGTGTGTGTGTGTGTGTGTGTGTGTGTGGAGAGAGAGAGCAGGTAAGGTGGTAGGGCAGCAGCAGGATGAATGATTTACTGTTATTTGGTTATGTGTCTGTCTCAACTAAACCATAAACATATAGAAGGCAGAGATATCTCTCTATCAATTGGAAATTGGCACTTAGGAGAGACATTGGGGCTGAAGGTACAGATCTAGGAATCACCTGCCGAGGTGTAATAGCTGAAACTGAGGAGATAGATGAGACTATGGAGAAAGTCAGAGAGAAGAAAACAAGGACAGGGCTTGGACAAGAACTTCATTCAAAAGAACTTTACTGAGCACATTATTATAGAATCAAGAACACAGAGTCTGGGAGAGACAGCCCGGTTCTGCCTCTTGCTAGCAATGTGGCCTTGGGCAAGCATCTTGAATTCTCTGTGCCCCAGTTTCTTCATCTGATTTTAAAAGTTAATAGATGTAAAGAGTTTAGTGCATACCTGATGCACTCTAAATGCAATGTTAGTTGTTGTTATTGTATAAGGGTTAGCTGTTCCTGTTGTAATAGTTGTTCTTATAAGGGCTGGGCACTGAGTTAGAGTCTCTTAATACAATAATGAAATATATATATGTGTGTGTGTGTATATATATAACTGAACCACTTTGCTGTACACCTGAAACATTGTAAATCAACTATATTTCAATACAAATTTTAAAAAACTAAAAAAAAAATGAATTATACACACATTTACTCTTAAAGAATAATCTAGTGGTGGAGACAAGAAAGCTGCTTATTACAACAGTGTGGTCCATGGCACAATGGAGACAAGTACAGGGCACCTTTGTGACTGCAGAGGAGGGTGCCATCCCAATTACGGGGTATCAGGAACTACTCCCTCTATTCTTTTCTCCTGCCTGTGCTTTTGCCCTGTCCCGCCCACAGCAGCCTCACTGGACTTCCTTAGCAGCCCTGAGACCTCAGGAAGTTGGGCAACTGGGCTTCCCGCCTGCCCCCAGGCTGCGAGATGCCTCTGCCAGTGCTGGTGACCCAAGGCTTTGGTTCCTGAGCTCTGAGGCTGCTCTTTTTCTTACCAATCTTGGAATTCAGTCTCGTTCAAAGTGTAGACAATTCCTTCCTTGCCCTGGTTCATTTCCTTTTATCCAAATTGCCTTTTGTGGTTTCCATAGAAATGATGGCTTCTTGCTGGGCCCATCCCCGTGGAAACTTTGAGGAGATTAACAGGCACCATTGCCATTTTTATTTCTCACTTTCTGGTTTGATTAAAAACTCACAATTCAGCTCTTTCTCTCCCTGATGCAAGGGAGGGGGAATTCATCACTTTGTTAGTAGGTTACATATACATTTGATTTGTAGCCACTGTTTTATGGTTGTGTCAACATCACATTTGCTGGCTTGGAGTAGAAAACATACGTGAATTTCCATAGATGCTGATGATAGATGAAAATGGCTGACTTTCAATGTTCCCTTGTTAGCTGATGGGATCCTGAAGAACAGGACTGGATGCCATCTTTTAGACAGTCGTGCTGGTTCTGAGTGATCCTATACTACTCTAGGTCACATACAGCCACCTTGAGTTTTTATACCCCAAAGTGACAAATCCCTCAAGGCAGGGAGGCTGGGGAGGGAAGAGTGTGAAAAGGTAGGCTTGTCCTATACGGCACATTGACTATAACCTCAGCAAGCTCAGAGGCGCAGCCCAAGCCTGTGTGGCTATCCATCTTGGTGCGCTAGAATGAGAGAATTATTGTGTTTGTGCCTTTCCTTCTACTGTTATTTTCCAAAGCAGGTTTATTGAGTTAAAATTTAATGCAGTGAAATTCATTTTTTCATTGTACAGTTCTATGAATTTTGACAGAGTCATGCAGCCATCTCTATAATCAAAATATAGAAAAATTCACCCCCCCCGCAAATTCTTTTGTGCCCCTTTGTAGTCCACCCTTCTCCCACCTCTTGCCTCTGACATCCACTGATCTGTTTTCTGTCCCTGTACTTTTGCTTTTTCCAGAATGTCATATATAAATGTAGCCTTTTGATAATTTACAATAGCCGAGACATGGAAGCAACCTAAATGTCCAACAACACATGAAAGGATAAAGAAGATGTGGTATGTATATGCAATGTAATATTACTCAGTCATGAAAAACAATGATATAATGTCATTTGCAGCAACAAGGATGGACCTAGAGATTATTATACTAAGTGAAGTCAGAGAAAGACAAATATCATATGATATCACTTATATGTGGAATCTAAAAAATGATACACATGAACTTATTTACAAAACAGATACAGACTCACAGACATATAAGACAAACTTATGGTTACCAGTGGGGAAAGGGGGGAGGGATAAATTAGGAGTTTGGTATTAACATATACACATTACTATATATAAAATAGATAACCAACAAGGACCGACAGGGAACTATATTCAATATCTTGCAATAAACTATAATGGAAAAGAATCTGAAAAAGAATATATATATGTATATATGTATATATACATACATTTTATATATATATATATATACATACATATATAAAACTGAATCACTGTGTTGTACACCAGAAGCTAACACAACATTGTAAGTCAACTATATTTCAATTATATAAATAAAAAAAAAAAAGTAGCCTTTTAATCTGGCTTCTTTCTCTTAGCATAATGTGTTTGAGTTTCATCCATGTTGGTGTGTGTCTCTAATTCTTACAGTAATTCCTCACGATAGGATTTATCCTAATTTCATAGATAAGGTTCCCAAGGCTCAAAAAAGAACCATGGTGCTGTGGGAGAGGAAAGACTGTCCCTACCCTCTTAATCTGGGTCTATGAAGTAAACTGATAACAGGAAGATTAACTGGAGAAAAGTATACAAATATGAATATAAAATATTCACTTTTAATATTACATGCACAGGGGCATCACACGCAAAAAAGTGAATACCTCGCAAAGCAGGGAGATTTGAGAGCTTATATGCCATCCTAATAGGGGAAAGGGAGTGGGATGTAGGCAACGTAGGGTTAAGTAAATGATTTTTAGGAAAGATGAATGGACCCTTAGAAGAATAGATGGGATTTTTGACAGTTTGTGATAAAGTTTCTCTGGGTGTGGTGTTGATTTCTAGTCTCCTCTCCTGTGATGAGTCAATCTTCCCTGGTGGGTGAAACGCCAGGGGAGTGGACTTACGACAACTGATTTCCTTTTGGAGGATGGCTCTTTTGGCAGATAAGGGGAGTTCAGAGAAAATCTCTCTCTGCATTTGCTGTATTTCGAGTGCCTTCAGTTCAAAATAATCAATATAGCAAAGTGGCATATTTTAGGATGGCATGTCCTGAACTCCTTGAATGCTCTAAAGCTTACCCGCTCATAAAATTGGACCTGGGTCGGGTCCATCTGATTCCCAAGTCCACACTCTTTCCACTATCCCTCTGGCAAAGGTGATCCTGGCCCAGGAGGCTGCATCTCTCCGTATTCTTAGCAGCTAAGAGAGAAGAAGATGAAGAAGGGACCCCATGGTAAAGACCATCCATTTGAGGGAAGAGATAGCCCTTCCTCCCACCTGCCTGCCTCTGTGAGCCTTTCTGGGTGTCAGGATGTTTGCATTCCATGTGCACCCCATAGCTAGGAGTGCTCCCGTACCAGAATGTGGAGAATCTCTTTCCTTGTGTTTGGAGGTCTCCTGTGAGTGTGTCTGTATGTCCTACTTATTTTTACATTGCAAAGCTGGTATTCTGGAAGAAGGCTTTCCAGGGAAATAGTTGGGGTAGGCAACTGAATGAGTCACAGGGGGCAGAGCAGATCCTCTGAGCTGGGAAAAGAACAGAAGCATGTACTACCAAGTACTGTGCTTCACTTTCTTTTTAACAAGTGTCTTTTTTAAAGTTGATATAGAACATATTCCACCTGTGTATTCATTATCTATTGCTGTTCAACAAATTACCCCAAAACTTTGCAGTTTATAAAAATAAATATTTATGATCTCATAGTTTCTGTGGGTTGGGAATCCAGGCACAGCTTAGCTGGGTAGTTCTGACTCAAGGTCTTTTATAAGGCTGCAATCAAAATCTCAGCAGGGGCTGTGGTCTCATCTCAAGGCTTGGCTGGGGAAGGGTCTGATTTCAAGTTCATTGGCTGTTGCCAGGGCTCAGGTCCTAACTGGGTGTGAGTCAGAAGCTTCACTTCCTTGCCATGCGGGTCTCTCCATAGGGTAAGCTCACAACATGGCAGGTGGTCTCTCCCGGAGTGAGCAAGAAGAACAAAAGAACAAGAGAGTGTTCCAAAAGCCACAGTCTTTTTGTAATCTAATCTCCGAAGTGACAACCCATCACTTTTGCCATATCTACTTGTTAGCAGCTAGGTCCAGCCCACATTCCAAGGGAGGGCATTGTACAAGGCTGTGAATATCGGGAATTGAGGATCATCTTAGAAGCTGCCTACCACAAGGTATAATTTTATTACGATAAAATGCACAGATCTTAAGGATTTAAGTCAATGAGTTTTGACAATTGGCTGCACCATGTAACCATCGCTCAAAATAAGATTTAGAATATTTCCATCCCTCTAGAAAGTGTCCTGATGACCCTCTCCAGCCAATTCACCCAACCCCTGCCACACCCATACACCCACATTCCACCAACCGCTTCCTTATTTCTATCACCATAGACTCATTTTGCCTGTTTGTGGAATTCATATAAATGGAATCATTCAACCTGATTTTTAATTCTTCTTCGTTTCACTACACTTGGTTTTGTTTTTCATGCTCCATGTCCTGGTACTCAATCTGCCAGCACTTCACTCAGACCTGCTTTACGGTTTTTCTCTCTTCCAAAATCTCCTTGGAAATTCAATTATATTTTCAATCTCTTAGATTGGTCCTCCAAGAAAGAACTTGGCTCATAAACTTGCTACTCAAAACATAGAAATGTTACTGTTTTCTCCAACAACAGATTGCTTTAAATGCCTAATTTTTTTTCCACGAAGCAGTTTATTTTTTATTTTTAATTTAATTTAATTTAATATTTTTATACATCAGGTTCTTATTAGTTATCTACTTTATACATATTAGTGTAAATATGTCAATCTCAATCTCCCAATTCATCCCACCACCACCACCCCCTGCCCGCACTTTCCCCCCTTGGTGTCCATACATTTGTTCTCTACATCTGTGTCTCTATTTCTGCCTTGCAAACCGATGCATCTGCACCATTTTTCTAGATTCTACATATATGCGTTAATATACGATATTTGTTTTTCTCCTTCTGTCTTACTTCACTCTGTATGACAGTCTCTAGGTCCATCCACTTCTCTACAAATGACCCAATTTCGTTCCTTTTATGGCTGAGTAATATTCCATTGTATATATGTACAATATATACCACAACTTCTTTATCCATTCATCTGTCGATGGGCATTTAAGTTGCTTCCATGACCTGGCTATTGTAAATAGTGCTGCAATGAACATTGGGGTGCATGTGTCTTTTTGAATTATGAGTTTTTCTGGGTATATGCCCAGTAGTGGGATTGCTGGGACATATGGTAATTCTATTTTTAGTTTTTAAGGAGCCTCCATACTGTTCTCCATAGTGGCTGTATCAATTTACATTCCTACCAACAGTGCAAGAGGGTTCCCTTTTCTCCACACCCCCTCCAGCATTTGTTGTTTGTAGATTTTCTGATGATGCGCATTCTAACTGGTGTGAGGTGATACCTCATTGTAGTTTTGATTTGCATTTCTCTAATAATTAGTGATGTTGAGCAGCTTTTCATGTGCTTCTTGGCCATCTGTATGTCTTCTTTGGAGAAACGTCTATTTAGGTCTTCTGCCCATCCTTTTATTGGGTTTTTTAAAAAAAATATTGAGCTGCATGAGCCGTTTGTATATTTTGGAGATTAATCATTTGCAAATATTTTCTCCCAGTCTGAGGGTTGTCTTTTCATCTCGTTTATGGTTTTCTTTGCTGTGCAAAAGCTTTTAAGTTTAATTAGGTCCCATTGGTTTATTTTTGTTTTTATTTTCATTACTCTAGGAGGTGGGTCAAAAAAGATCTTGCTGTGATTTATGTCTAAGAGTGTCCTTCCTATGTTTTCTTTTAAGAGTTTTATAGTGTCCAGTCTTACATTTAGGTCGCAAATCCATTTTGAGTTTATTTTTGTGTATGGTGTTAGGGAGTGTTCTAATTTAATTCTTTTACATGTAGCTGTCCAGTTTTCCCAGCACCACTTATTGAAGACTGTCTTTTCTCCATTGTATATTCTTGCCTCCTTTGTCATAGATTAGTTGACCATAGGTGCATGGGTTTATCTCTGGGCTTTCTATCCTGTTCCATTGATCTATAGTTCTGTTTTTGTGCCAGTACCATACTGTCTTGATTACTGTAGCTTTGTAGTATAGTCTGAAGTCAGGGAGTCTGATTCCCCCAGCTCTTTTTTTCTTTCTGAAGATTGCTGTGGCTATTCAGGGTCTTTTTTGTTTCCATACAAATTGTAAAATTTTTTGTCCTAATTCTGTGAAAAATGCCATTGGTAATTTGTTAGGGATTGCATCGAATCTGTAGATTGTTTTCAGTAGTACTGTCATTTTCACAATATTGATTCTTCCAATCCAAGATGATGGTATATCTCTCCACTTGTTTGTGTCATCTTTGATTTCTTTCATCAGTGTCTTATAGTTTTCTGAGTGCAAGTCTTTTACCTCCTTAGGTAGGTTTATTCCTAGGTATTTTATTTTTTTGTTGCAATAGTAAATGGGATTGTTTCCTTAGTTTCTCTTTCTGATCTTTCATTGTTAGTGTATAGGAATGCAAGAGATTTCTGTGCATTAACTTTGTATCCTGCAACTTTACCAAATTCATTGATTAGCTCTAGTAGTTTTCTGGTGGCATCTTTAGGATTCTCTATGTATAGTATCATGTCATCTGCAAACAATGACAGTTTTACTTCCTCTTTTCCAATTTGTATTCCTTTTATTTCTTTTTCTTCTCTGATTGCTATGGCTAGGACTTCCAAAACTATGTGGACTAATAGTGGTGAGAGTGGACATCCTTGTCTTGTTCCTGATCTTAGAGGAAATGCTTTCAGTTTTTCATGATTGAGAATGATATTTGCTGTGGGTTGGTCATATATGGCCTTTATTATGTTGAGGTAGGTTCCCTCTATGCTCACTTTCTGGAGAGTTTTTATCATAAATGGGTGTTGAATTTTGTCAAAAGCTTTTTCTACATCTACTGAGATGATCATATGGTTTTTATTCCTTAATTTGTTAATATAGTGTATCATGTTGATTGATTTGCGTATGTTGAAGAATCCTTGTATTCCTGGGATAAACCCCACTTGATCATAGTGTATGATCCTTTTAATGTGTTGTTGGATTCTGCTTGCTAGTATTTTGTTGAGGATTTTTGCATCTATATTCATCAGTGATATTGGTCTGTAATTTTCTTTTTTAGTAGTATCTTTGTCTGGTTTTGGTATCAGGGTGATGGTGACCTCATAGAATGAATTTGGAAGTGTTCCTTCCTCTGCAATTTTTTGGAAGAGTTTGAGAAGGATGGGTGTTAGCTCTTCTGTAAATGTTTGATAGAATTCACCTGTGAAGCCATCTGGTCCTGGACTTTTGTTTGTTGGAAGATTTTTAATCACAGTTTCAATTTCATTACTTGTGATTGGTCTGTTCATATTTTCTATTTCTTCCTGGTTCAGTCTTGGAAAGTTACACCTTTCTAAGAATTTGTCCATTTCTTCCAGGTTGTCCATTATTTTGGCATAGAGTTGCTTGTAGTAGTCTCCTAGGATGCTTTGTATTTCTGCTGTGTCTGTTGTAACTTCTCCTTTTTCATTTCTAATTTTATTGATTTGACTCCTCTCCCTCTTTTTCTTGATGAGTCTGGCTAAAGGTTTATCAATTTTGTTTATCTTCTCAAAGAACCAGGTTTTAGTTTTATTGATCTTTGCTATTGTTTTCTTTGTTTCTATTTCTGTTTTTATTTCTGCTTTGATTTTTATGATTTCTTTTCTTCTACTAGCTTTGGGTTTTGTTTATTCTTCTTTCTCTAGTTCCTTTAGCTGTAAGGTTAGATTGTTTACTTGAGATTTTTCTTGTTTCTTGAGGTATTATTGTATTGCTATAAACTTCCCTCTTAGAGCTGCTTTTGCTGCATCCCATAGGTTTTGGATCGTCATGTTTTTGTTGTCATTGTCTCTAGGTGTTTTTTGATTTCCTCAAATCAAGAAACACCTAGAGAGAAGCTCCTTCAGGCTCCTTCTTTCCAGAAAGCAAGACCCTGAAAGAGCCCGTGATTGCAAGGACAATCCCAGCCAAGGTGTGAAATGTTTCAAGAGCTTCTACTTGGCTTCATCTCTCTTCCCTTAGATGGAAGCAGGATTTCACTTGTCAGAGCCTGTGGGCATCCCAACTCCTTGGATCCACTGCTATATGACCCATCCTGTCCTAAGAGAAATGATGGTCCTTCAAGGCCTAACTGCAGACCCACCAATTCCAGGAAGCCTACCTTCCTAACTCTGGGGTCCTGTGATACTTTCCTTCTCAGGAAAGAACCTATAAGAGTTAAAATAGAACCAACAACCAGTGAGTGTGAACGCTCATTAAAGATATTAGAGACACACACAGATGATCAGGTAAGTGAGTGGTGGCACATTTAAGGCAGAGGTTCTCACTCTTAACTTCATATTAGAATCAACTGGGCAACTCTAAAAAGTCCCAAGACCCAGACTCAAATCCATTAAATCAGACACAGTAATTCAGGGGTGAAGCTCAGACATCAGTATTTTTTTAAAAGCTCCCTTGAGTGTCTTTTAAGTGCAGCCAAGATTAAGAATCACCATTCTAATGGCAGCCCTGGGCCAGATGCCCAACAGAATAAAAACAGGCTGTCCTGAGCTTCCTCCCAAGTGAAATGAATCAGGATTCTGTGGGGCCCTTCTGTGTCTCCTGTTTCTTGTTTTTAGGAAATAGGCTTCATTCAGCCTCCTCGACCTTTCCTGGGTTCCAAAGGGCAGAGTCAAACAGTTGCTTATCAAGAAAGAGAGGGAATGCAGACACAAGAGTGGAGCAGTCAAGAAACAGTAGTGCAGGACTTACCTGGTGGTGCAGTGTTTAAGAATCCGCCTGCCAATGCAGGAGACAAGGGTTTGAGCCCTGGTCTGGGAAGATTCCACATGCCATGGGGCAACTAAGCCCATGCGCCACAACTACTGAGCCTGCGTTCTACAGCCTGCTAGCCACAACTACTGAAGCCCGCATGCCTAGGGCCCGTGATCTGCAACAAGAGAAGCCACTGCAATAAGAAGCCTATACACCACAACAAAGAGTAGACCCTGCTTGCCGCAACTTGAGAAAAGCCTGCACGCAGCAACGAAGACCCAATGCAGCCAAAGATAAATACATAAATAAATAAATTTATTTAAAAAAAGAAAGAAAGAAAGGGGCTTCCCTGGTGGCGCAGTGGTTGAGAATCTGCCTGCCAATGCAGGGGACACGGGTTTGAGCCCTGGTCTGGGAAGGTCCCACATGCCGCGGAGCAACTAGGCCCGTGAGCCACAACTACTGAGCCTGTGCGTCTGGAGCCTATGCTCCACAACAAGAGAGGCCGCGATAGTGAGAGGCCCGCGCACCGCAATGAAGAGTGGCTTCCGCTCTCCGCAACTGGAGAAAGCTCTCGCACAGAAACGAAGACCCAATACAGCCAAAAATAAATAAATAAAATTTAAAAAAAAAAAAGCAAAAATTAAAAAAAAAAAAAGAAAGAAAGAAACAATAGTGCAACCATGGGTCAGGGTCCTGGTTCCTCCTCATGGAATATACATACAATATCTTTGAGTTCTTCTGCAGGAACTAAAGCCCTCACCCAGGGGGAGGATGGTGACTTCAGGCTGAGCACAAGATTCTTGGAACACCACCCTGTTACCTCGCCACCAGCCAATCAGAAGAAAGTCTGCACACAGTGGAAGATAACAAAGACTCTGACCTCCTTCAAATGATTCTCCCTTTAAAAACTTTCTTGGTTGAGCAGAATCTTCAGAGTTGGCTTTTGGACATGAGTTCACCGTCTTCCCGGGTTGTTGGCCTCCTGAATAAAGCAACTTTTCCTTTCCTACCAACACTTTTCTCTTGAGCATTGGCTTTTGAGTGGTGAGGTCAGTAACACAAGCACACTTTCTCCTTTCTTCCTTCTCGCAGGCTGGTGTCTACTATGTCTGCCCACCTGCACCTCAATGCTGATCATACTCCCACACAGAAACTGATGCTTGTCCATTCAGACACCTGGTAACTAAGCTGATTTTACCCTGCACACCTGGCCTTACCTCTCAGGCTGGACATCTCTCGACCTTACTCACCCTAGTCAAAACCCTCAGTCTCCATCTAGCTCTGATCAGCAAAAAGACTCACATAGCTTTGTATACTATTATATATGATTCTCAGATTATTTCAGGAATGTCTCATTTCCTTAAAGAGATTTTGTACTCCTCAAAATCAGACTCCTAACCCATTTCCAGGAGGGACTGACATACAGTTAAGCATAGAGCAGACTGAGCCTCAATGTTTTTATCTGTAAAATGGATATATTTATAAAATTCATAGACATGCAAATTATACCCTATTTCAAAAGAGATGTTTGAGATGATGCATGCAAATTGTCCAGAATGATCTGGAACACAGTAAATGCCCCAGAAGTGGTGGCTATGGTTGGATCCAATGAAACCCAGGCATTATGACTTCCAGACCAGTGCTTCTTCTAGATCTTATCAAGTGACCAAAATGACGACGAGACTGAGAACACTTAAATTTGTAATGCAGAAGTGCTGAGTATTTGGCTCCACTGATTGGCTACTAATTGCAATCCCTGCTCAGGAAATGAACATTTTGACCAGAGAATTTCACAAGGCCAATTATCATGAGAATTTTCTGTCAACATGACCTACCAGAAAACAATAGTATCTGAGTACCAGCGGTGTGACACAGGGATTGTATCAGCCACATCAGCGTGCCTGTGGACCTGACACCAGGTCAATGCTTAACTCACCCTGTGAAAGACACAACAGTCTGGGGTCGGCCTTCCTCTCCTCTCCTCTCCTCACTCTGCCTGGCTCTTCTGAGAAGATGGTGAGGACCTACTATTCTGAACAGTGTGCTCTACGGGCAGCTTGTTCTGCTGCTCAGCAGGACAAAGGACACATGATTTGTTTTGTCATCAAAGGAAACAACTTTCAGATGTCGCAGCGTTGGCAGTGCAGAGAGAAGGCAGAACTTTCCAAATTCTACCTCAGTGCAGCCTCTTCTGTTAAGAAGAAGGAAGATTTCTCCACACCCTCTACAGCATTTACTGTACTTTTTGATGATGGCCATTCTGACCAGTATGAGGTGATGCCTCATTGTAGTTTTGATTTGCATTTCTCTGATAATTAGCGATGTTGAGCATATTTTCATGTGCCTCTTGACTATCTGTATGTCTTCTTTGGAGAAATGTCTATTTAGGTATTCTGCCCATTTTTTAATCGGGTTGTTTGTTTTTTTGATACTGAGCTGCATGAGCTGTTTGTAAATTTTGGAGATTAATCCCTTCTTGGTCACTTCATTTGCAAATATTTTCTCCCATTCTGTGGGTTGCCTTTTCTTTTTGTTTATGGTTTCCTTTGCTGTGCAAAAGCCTTTGAGTTTAATTAGGTCCCATGTGTTTATTTTTGTTGTTATTTCGATTACTCTAGGAGACAGATCAAAAAAGATTTTGCTGCGATTTATGTCAGAGTGTTCTGCCTATGTTCTCATCTAAGAGTTTTATAGTATACCTGTTGGCGGGAACGTAAATTGGTACAGCCACTATGGAGAACAGTATGGGGGTTCCTTAAAGAACTAAAAATAGAGCTACCATATGATCCAGCAACTGGGCATACATCTGGAGAAAAACATGGTTCCAAAAGATACATGCACCCCAATGTTCATTGCAGTGCTGTTTACAATAGCCAAGATATGGAAGCAGCCTAAATGTCCATCAACAAAGGAATGGATAAAGAATATGTGGTACATATATACAATGGAATATTACTCAGCCATTTAAAAGAATGAAATAATGTCATTTACAGCAACATGGATGGACCTAGATTATCATACTAAGTGCATTAAGTCAGACAGAGAAAGACAAATATCATATGATATCACTTATATGTGGAATCTTAAAAAAATGTTACAAATGAACTTATTTACAAAACAGAAACACTCACAGACTTAGAGAATGAACTTATGGTTACCAGAGGGGAAGGATGGGGGCAGGGGGAGGGATAGATTGGGAGTTTGGGATTGACATGTACACACTACTATATTTAAAATATACTTGATAACCAATAGGGACCTACTGTATAGCACAGGGAACTCTGCTGAATATTCTGTAATAACCTAAATGGGAAAATAATTTGAAAAATAATAGATACTTGTACATGTATAACTGAATAACTTTGCTGTACACCTGAAACTAACACAACATTGTTAATCAACTATACTCCAATATAAAATAAAATTTTTTTTAAAAAGAAGAAGGAAGAGTTGCCAGATTGGAAAGGGCAAGGTCACATTAGCCAGGGGCTGAAGAGATCCAGGAGAAATAAAGACCACAAGAGAGCTCAGAACTCATCTAAGTGGCTTCGAACCCTCCCCTGGTAGAATATTTCCTATTGTGCTGAGAGAGGTAGCAGATGAAATTTTGGAACCTATCTTGGTTCATCAGGGAAAGTGGGTGGAAGCGTTCAAGGGGGCCCTGTGTTATCCCATCGATTTTATTATATTCCTATTTTTTTAATTGAAGGATAGTTGATGTACAATATTGTATAAGTTACAGGTGTACAAAATAGTGATTCACAAATTTTAAAGGTTATACTACATTTAAAGTTATTATAAAATATTGGCTATATTCCCTGTGCTGTACAATATATCCTTATAGCTTATTTTATACACAATAGTTTGTACCTCTCAATCCCCTGCCCCTGTATTGCCCCTCCCCCCTCCCTCTCCCCACTGTTAACCACTAGGTTGTTCTCTATATCTGTGAGTCTGCTTCTTTTTTATATTCATTAGTTTGTTGTATTTTTTAGATTCCACATATAAGTGATATCATACAGTATTTGTCTTTATCTGATTTATTTCACTTAGCATAATGCCCTCCAAGTCCATCCATGTTGCTGCAAATAACAAAATTTCATTCTTTTTTATGGCTGAGTAGCATTCCACTGTGTGTGTGTGTGTGTGTGTGTGTGTGTGTGTGTATGTGTGTGTGTGTGTGTTTATACAGCATCTTCTTTACCCATTCATCTATCGACGGATACTTAGGATGCTTCCATGTCTTGGCAATTGTAAATAATGCTCCTATGAATGTTGGGGTGCATTATCCCATCTATTTTAGTTAAGGTGACACTAGCTGCTGTATCAGCTAATCCCTGCAATCTCAATAGCTTAACATGATACAGGGTTATCTCTCCCTCTGACACAGACTGCTGTGGGTGGCATGGCCCAATAGTCTTCCACCTCAACATTCAGGGACCCAGGCTCTTTCCATCTTGTGGCTCCACTCTCCTCATGAGCATCAGAGATCATCCCATCCAACTGGAAGATGGGGACAGAGACTGTGGGAAATGTACACCAGCTTCTTAACTGCTTCTGCCCAGAAATGACACATATCACTTCCAGACATATTTAATTGGCCAGAGCTCAGTCACATGGCCACATCTGACTGCAAGAGAGCTGGGAAGTGTGATCTAGCTGCCCAGGAAGAAAGGGAAATGGGCTTGACATGACAAAGCAGAAAGCTTAAAGTTAATTGAAACAAAGATGCCAGACCACAACTGCAGACCAAGCCTCACTCCTCCTGTACTACAGGTTTGGTTTTCTTTCAAAGACAGTCTGAACCTTCTTGCTGATTCCTTTTCTATATTTACTTTGGCTACTACAAAGCTCAATTGTAGAACTTTACAGTGTGTACTTCTATGTATAATCTTTTTCTTCTTGCCGAATATTTCAGTCTACATTTATTTCCTCCTGTCTCAGATTTCTTGTCTATCTGGGGGAGAAAGATTTGCATTAAAGGCAATATTTTGGGGCTCCTGCTTTTGGGGTGAGCCTAAACCACAGTTCAGAGTCTGATTGTTTGCTTAGGATCATATGGGTTTGTTCTGGGCTCTTCTGGGGTCTAGTTTCATGAACTAATAGAAAGGGCATTTGCTTTCCTTTGAGATTGGGTGGAGAAAGGGGAAATGAAGGAGGAGGGAGCTGTGTGCCCTGGTGCTTAGGGAAACAGTCAGAAATGATGCTCATGGAGTAAGTGGCATGGTCTGGGCCCAGCCCAGACTTGAACCTCTGTGAGAATGTTCAGGGCCCCAAGCTGCAGGGGTTGGCTCAGGACAAACTTTTAAAAAGAAGGCAGGAAGGTGACAAAGTATAAACAGAGGGAGAGAAAGGGTCTAAGTCCCTACCACGGCCACAAACCACAAAGCAGTAATGGAAATGCAGCGAGTCTACAAGTGGAGAGTACGCTTAAGGTGTCACCAGCTGCAGAGGTGGTAAGATGTGGCTCAGTGTGGAACAAGGGCACAAGAGAGCAAGTGCGGCCCTCCTCCATGGTGGGAGAATCTCTCAGAAAGAGCTCTTCGGTTTGTTGCTGTTTGGTTTTATTTTGGAAGGGTGCTGAGATTCCTCATAAACAAGTAGACAGAAACTGCCACAGTAATTGAGAGGTTAATGATGGTATGAATGTGACTTCCTTCATACTCTAAGCTGGTGAGAGGCTTGGGACATCCCAGTTTCCTTCGTCAGACATTTTGAAACTTCAAAACTTTTGAAAATGAGATGGGGCTGGTTATGAGTTGAATTTTGTCTCCCCAAAAGATATGTTGAAGTCCTAAACCTCAGTACCTGTGAATGTGACCTTATTTGGAAACAGGGTCTTTGCAGATGTAAACACGTTAAGAGGAAGTCATTAAAGTGAGCCCTAGAGAGACCTTCAAGATGGCGGAAGAGTAAGACGTGGAGATCACCTTCCTCCCAACAGATACATCAGAAATACATCTACATGTGGAACAACTCCTACAGAGCACCTACTGAAAGCTGGCAGAAAACCTCAGACTTCCCAAAAGGCAAGACACTCCCCAAGTACCTGGGTAGGGCAAAAGAAAAGAGAAAAAACAGAGACAAAAGAATAGGGATGGGACCTGCCCTTCTGGGAGGGAGCTGTGAAGGAGGAAAAGTTTCCACACACTAGGAAGACCCTTCACTGGCAGAGACAGGGGGATGGCAGAGGGGGGAAGCTTCAGAGCCACAGAGGAGAGTGCAGCAACAGTGGTGCAGAGGGCAAAGCGGAGAGATTCCACACAGAGGATCGGTGCCGACCAGCACTCACCAGACCAAGAGGCTTGTCTGCTCACCCACTGGGGCGGGTGGGGGCTGGGAGCTGAGGCTCTGGCTTCGGAGGTCAGATCCCAGGGAGAGGACTGGGGTTGGCTGCATGAACACAGCCTGAAGGGGGCTAGTGCACCACAGCCAGCCAGGAAGGAGTCCAGGAAAAAGTCTGGACCTGCCAAAGAGGCAAGAGACCATTGTTTCAGGGTGTGCAAGGAGAGGGGATTCAGAGCACTGCCTAAACGAGCTCCAGAGACGGGTGTGAGCTGCGGCTACAAGCACGTACAACTGATACGGGCATGAAACGCTAAGGCTGCTATTGCAGCCACCAAGAAGACTGTGTGCAAGCACAGGTCACTATCCACACCTCCCCTCCTGGGAGCCTGTGCAGCCCGTCATTGCCAGGGTCCCATGATCCAGGGACAACTTCCCCAGGAGAACACAGGGCGTGCCTCACGCTGTTGCAATGTCATGCCTGCCTCTGCCACTGCAGGCTCGCCCCACATTCTGTACCCCTCCCTCCCCTTGGCCTGAGTGAGCCAGACCCCCCTAATCAGCTGCTACTTTAACCCCGTCCTGCCTGAGCGAAGAACAGATGCCCTCAGGCAACCTACACGCAGAGGCGGGGCCAGTCCAAAGCTGAACCCCAGGAACTGTGCGAACAAAGAAGAGAAAGGGAAATCTCCCCCAGCAGCCTCAGGATCAGCGGATTAAATCTCCACAATCACCTTGATGTACCCTGTATCTGTGGAATACCTGAATAGACAATGAATCATCCCAAAATTGAGGTGGTGGACTTTGGGATCAACAATATATATACTTTTTTCCTTTTTCTCTTTTTGTGAGTGTGTATGTGTATGCTTCTTTGAGTGATTTTGTCTGTATAGCTTTGCTTTTACCATTTGTCCTAGGGTTCTGTCCATTTGACTTTGTTTTGTTTTGTTTTTGTTTTTGTGTTTTTAGTATAGTTTTTAGCGCTTGTCATCATTGGTGGATTTGTTGTTTAGTTTGGTTGCTCTCTTCTTTCTTTCTTTTTCTTTTCTTTTTTTTATTACTTTAAAAATTTTTAATTTTTAATAATTATTTTTAATCTTTATTTTAATAACTTTATTTTATTTTATTTTTCTCTTTCTTTCTTTCTTTTTTTCTTTCTTTCTATTTTTCTCCCTTTTCTTCTGAGCCAGGTGGCTGACTGGGTCTTGGTGCTCCCACTGGGTGTCAGGCCTGTGCATCTGAGTTGGGAGAGCTGAGTTCAGGACATTGGTCCACCAGAGACCTCCCGGCTCCATGTAATATCAAACGGCTAAAGCTCTCCCAGAGATCTCCATCACAACACTAAGACCGAGCTCCACTCAACAAACAGCAAGCTACAGTGCTAGACACCCTATGCCAAACAACTAGCAAGACAGGAACACAACCCCACCCATTAGCAGAGAGTCTGCCTAAAATCATACTAAGGTCACAGACATCCCAAAACACACCATCAGATGCAGTCCTGCCCACCAGAAAGACAAGATCCAGCCTCATCCTCCAGAACACAGGCACTAGTCCCCTCCACCAGGAAGCCTACACAACCCACTGAACCAAACTTACCCACTGGGGGCAGATACCAAAAACAACGGGAACTACGAACTTGCAGCCTGCAAAAAGGAGACCCCAAACGCAGTAAGTTAAGCAAAATGAGAAGACAGAGAAACACACAGCAGATGAAGGAGCAAGATAAAAACCCACCAGACCAAACAAATGAAGATGAAATAGGCAGTCAACCTGAAAAAGAATTCAGAGTACTGATAGTAAAAGTGATCCAAAATCTTGGAAATAGTATTGAGAAAATACAAGAAACGTTTAACAAGGACCTAGAAAAACTAAACAGCAAACAAAGAATGATGAACAACACAATAAATGAAATTAAAAATTCTCTAGAAGGAATCAATAGCAGAATAACTGAGGCAGAAGAACGGATAAGTGACCTGGAAGATAAGAGAGTGGAAATAACCACTGCAGAGCAGAATAAAGAAAAAAGAATAAAAAGAATTGAGAACAGTCTCAGAGACCTCTGGGACAAAATTAAACACACCAACGTTCGAATTATAGGGGTCCCAGAAGAAGAAGAGAAAAAGAAAGGGACTGAGAAAATATTTGAAGAGATTATAGTTGAAAATTTTCCTAATATGGGAAAGGAAATAGTTAATCAAGTCCAGGAAGCGCAGAGAGTCCCATATAGGATAAATCGAAGGAGAAACATGCCAAGACACATATTAATCAAACTATCAAAAATTAAATAAAAAGAAAAAAATTAAAAGCAGCAAAGGAAAAATAAGAAATAACATACAAGGGAATCCCCATAAGGTTAACAACTGATCTTTCAGCAGAAACTCTGCAAGTCAGAAAGGAGTGGCAGGATATATTTAAAGAGAGGAAAGGGAAAAACCTACAATGAAGATTACTCTACCCAGCAAGGATGTCATTCAGATTTGATGGAGAAATTAAAACCTTTACAGACAAGCAAAAGCTAAGAGAATTCAGCACCACCAAAACAGCTTTACAACAAATGCTAAAGGAACTTCTCTAGGCAGGATAAACAAGAGAAGGAAAAGACCTACAATAACAAACCCAGAATAATTAAGAAAATGGTAATAGGAACGTACCTATCGATAACTACCTTAAATGTAAATGGATTAAATGCTCCAACCAAAAGACATAGACTGGCTGAATGGATACAAAAACAAGAGCTGTATATATGCTGTCTACAAGACACCCACTTCAGACCCAGGGACACATACAGACTGAAAGTGAGGGGATGGAAAAAGATATTCCATGCAAATGGAAATCAAAAGAAAGCTGGAGTAGCAAATCTCCTATCAGACAAAATAGACTTTAAAACAAAGACTATTACAAGAGACAAAGAGGACACTAGATAATGATCAAGGGATCAATCCAAGAAGAAGATATAACAATTGTAAATTTTATGCACTCAAAATAGGAACACATCAATACCTAAGGCAAATGCTAACAGCCATAAAAGGAGAAATCGACAGTAACACAATCATAGTAGGGGACTTTAACACCCCACTTTCACCAATGGACAGATCATCCAAAATGAAAATAAATAAGGAAACACAAGCTTTAAATGATACATTAAACAAGGTGGGCTTAATTGATATTTATAGGACATTCCATGCAAAAATAACAGAATACACTTTCTTCTCAAGTGCTCATGGAATATTCTCCAGGATAGATTATATCTTGGGTCACAAATCAAGCCCTGGTAAATTTTAAAAAATTGAAATCATACCAAGTACCTTTTCCGACCACAACGCTATGAGACTAGATATCAATTAAAGGAGAAAATCTGTAAAATATACAAAAACATGGAGGCTAAACAATACACTACTTAATAACCAAGAGATCACTGAAGAAATCAAAGAGGAAATCAAAAAATACCTAGAAACAAATGACAATGAAAACATGATGACCCAAAACCTATGGGATGCAGCAAAATCAGTTCTAAGGGGGAAGTTTATAGCAATACAATCCTATCTCAAGAAACAAGAAACATCTCATATAAACAACCTAACCTTACACCTAAAGCAATTAGAGAAAGAAGTACAAAAAACCCCCAAAGTTAGCAGAAGGAAAGAAATCATAAAGATCTGCACAGAAATAAATGAAAAAGAAATGAAGGAAACAATAGCGAAGATCAATAAGACTAAAAGCCGGTTCTTTGAGAAGATGAACAAAATTGATAAGCCATTAGCCAGACTCATCAAGAAAAAGGGAGAAAACTCAAATCAATAGAATTAGAAAAGAAAAAGGAGAAGTAACAACTGACACTGAAGAAGTACAGAGGATCATGAGAGATTACTACAAGCAAGTATATGCCAATAAAATGGACAACGTGGAAGAAATGGACAAACTCTTAGAAAAGCACAACCTTCTGAGACTGAACCAGGAAGAAATAGAAAATATAAACAGGCCAATCACAAGCACTGAAATTGAAACTGTGATTTAAAATCTTCCAAAAAAAGAAAAAAATCTTCCAGCAAACAAAAGCCCAGGACTAGATGGCTTCACAGGGAAATTCTATCAAACATTTAAAGAAGAGCTAACACAAATCCTTCTCAAACTCTTCCAAAATATAGCAGAGGGAGGAACACTCCCCAACTCATTCTATGAGACCACCATCACCCTGACACCAAAACCAGACAAAGATGTCACAAAGAAAGAAAACTACAGGCCAATATCACCAATGAAGATAAATGCAAAAATCCTCAACAAAATACTAGCAAACAGAATCCAACAGCACATTAAAAAGATCATACACCATGATCAAGTGGGGTTTATCCCAGGAATGCAAGGATTCTTCAATATATGCAAATCAATCAATGTGATACACCATATTAACAAACTGAAGGAGAAAAACCATATGATCATCTCAATAGATGCAGAAAAAGCTTTTGACAAAATTCAACACTCATTTAGGATAAAAACCTGCCAGAAAGTAGGCACAGAGGGAACTTACCTCAACATAATAAAGGCCATATATGACAAACCCACAGCCAACATCATTCTCAATGGTGAAAAATTGAAACCATTTTCACTAAGATCAGGAACAAGACAAGGTTGCCCACTCTCACCACTATTATTCAACATAGTTTTGGAAGTTTTAGCCACAGCAATCAGAGAAGAAAAAGACATAAAAAGAATCCAAATTGGAAAAGAAGAAGTAAAGCTGTCACTGTTTGCAGATGACATGATACTATACCTAGAGAATCCTAAAGACCCTACCAGAAAACTCCTAAGGCTAATCAATGAATTTGGTAAAGTAGCAGAATACAAAATTAATGCACACAAATCTCTTGCATTCCTATACACTAATGATGAAAAACCTGAAAGAGAAATTAAGGAAACACTCTCATTTACCACTGCAACAAAAATAATAAAATACCTAGGAATAAACCTACCTGAGGAGACAAAACACTTGTATGGAGAAAACCATAAGACACTGATGAAAGAAATTAAAGATGATACAAATAGATGGAGAGATATACCATGTTCTTGGATTGGAAGAATCAACATTGTGAAAATGACTACTATCCAAAGCAGTCTACAGACTCAGTGCAATTCCTATCAAACTACCAATGGCATTTTTCACAGAACTAGAACAAAAAATTTCACAATTTGTATAGAAACCCAAAAGACCCCGAATAGCCAAAGTAATCTTCAGAACGAAACATGGAGCTGGAGTAATCAGACTCCCTGACTTCAGACTATACTACAAAGCTACAGTAATCAAGACAGTATGGTACTGGCACAAAAACAGAAATGTAGATCAATGGAACAGGATAGATAGACCAGAGATAAACCCACACACATATGGTCACCTTATCTTTGATAAAGGAGGCAAGAATATACAATGGAGAAAAGACAGCCTCTTCAATAAGTGGCGCTGGGAAAACTGGATAGCTGCATGTAAAAGAATGAAATTAGAACACTCCCTAACACCCTACACAAAAATAAACTCAAAATTGGTTAAAGACTTAAATGTAAGGCCAGACACTCTAAAACTCTTAGAGGAAAACATAGGCAGAATACTCTATGACATAAATCACAGCAAGATCCTTTTTGACCCAGATCCTAAAGAAATGGAAATAAAAACAAAAATAAACAAATGGGACCTAATGAAACTTAAAAGGTTTTGCACAGAAAAGGCAACCATAAACAAAATGAAAAGACAACCCTCAGAATGGGAGAAAATATTTGCAAATGAAGCAACTGACAAAGGATTAATCTCCAAAATTTACAAGCAGCTCATGCAGGTCAAAATCAAAAAAGCAAACAACCCA
Organism: Eschrichtius robustus; assembly: GCF_028021215.1. Lineage (NCBI taxonomy): Eukaryota > Metazoa > Chordata > Mammalia > Artiodactyla > Eschrichtiidae > Eschrichtius > Eschrichtius robustus. The sequence goes on from NC_090834.1 coordinate 42,642,654, forward strand.
ATCCAAAAATGGGCAAAAGAGCTACACAGACATTTCTCCAAAGAAGATATACAGATTGTCAACAAGCACATGAAAGAATGCTCAACATCACTAATCAATAGAGAAATGCAAATCAAAACTACAATGAGGTATCACCTCACACCAGTCAGAATGGCCATCATCAAAAAATCTACAAACAATAAATGCTGGAGAGGGTGTGGAGAAAAGGGAACCCTCTTTCACTGCTGGTGGGAATGTAAATTGATACAGCCACTATGGAGAACAGTATGGAGGTCCCTTAAAAAACTAGAAATAGAACTACCATACGACCCTGCAATCCCACTACTGGGCATATACCCTGAGAAAACCATAATTCAAAAAGAGTCATAACCGCAATGTTCATTGCAGCTCTATTTTCAATAGCCAGGACATGGAAGCAACCTAAGTGTCCATTGACAGATGAATGGGTAAAGAAGATGTGGCACATATATACAATGGAATATTACTCAGCCATAAAAAAAAATGAAATTGAGTTGTTTGTAGTGAGGTGGATGGACCTAGAGTCTGTCATACAGAGTGAAGTAAGTCAGAAAGAGAGAAACAAATACCGTACGCTAACACATATATATGGAATTTCCAAAAAAAAAAAAATGTTCTGAAGAACCTAAGGGCAGGACAGGAATAAAGACGCAGACCTAGAGAATGGACTTGAGGACATGGGGAGGGGGAAGGGTAAGCTGGGACGAAGTGAGAGAGTGGCATGGACTTATATACACTACCAAATATAAAATAGATAGCTAGTGGGAAGCAGCCGCATAGCACAGGGAGATCAGCTCGGTGCTTTGTGACCACCTAGAAGGGTGGGATAGGGAGGGTGGGAGGGAGGGAGACGCAAGAGGGAAGAGCTATGGGGATATATGTATATGTATAGCTGATTCACTTTGTTATAAAGCACAAACTAACACACGATTGTAAAGCAATTATACTCCAATAAAGACGTTAAAAAAAAAAAAGTGAGCCCTAATCCAATATGACTGGTGTACTTATGAGAAGAGGAGAAGAGACACAGAAACACATGCTGGGAAGAAGGCCATGTGAAGATGGAGGCATAGATTGGAGTGATGCACCCAGAAGCCCAGGAACACCAAGGATTGCCAGCAACCCCCATGAGCTAGGAAGAAGGAAAGATCCTTCCCTCGAGCCTTCAGAGAGAGCATGGCCCTGGTGACAGGTTGGTTTTGGACACTGGCCTTTAGAACTGTGAGAGGATACATTTCTGTTTTAAGATACCTAGTTTATGGTCATTTGCTATGGTGGCTAGGAAACCAATGCAGGGCTCTTAATAATTATTAAAATGTGAAAGTAGAAACACAACAGGTATAAATACTTGGCATTTCTACTTTACAAATATCAATACTTTTGTATCTCTACCTTCTCTTGTGATGGTAAATAATAGAGGATATGACCAAAAAAACCTCTTGGACCTTCAGAATTAAAGGTGTGCTCTCCCCCCACCAGCAGACAAAGCAGTGCCAGTTACTCATTCAGCCACTTTAGCCAATTTCCCCATGATGTAATTAAATGATAAAAAAAATAAATACTCTGCCCAGACAAGCTCCTTTCTAAATTGGAAGTGAATGCCTATATTTTATTCCTTTGAAGTCTGGCATGAAATCTCTGCCCCCAGTTTGTCTGCTGCATTTCAAATGTCAGAGTGGGCAGAGGGCATCCAGGAACACCATGGGGAAAGCAAGATACTTTTGTAAGACCAGCAGCTGAGAGTGAAGGCCTCTCTTACATCCACCACCACTGTGGTGCCTGACATGGTATAACTGTAATTATGGGATTCATTTATCTGTCCCTGTTTTTCTCCCACTAGAATGTGAGTTCCTTGAAAGCAGAGACCATGTTTTATTTTATCTGTAGTCAGCCCTGGCAGCTATTGTTTTTATATCTCCAGCATGCTTTCCTTTCTCCTTTCTTCTGGTAAGGGGATTCCCTTTCCTTTGGGGACCTCTTCGTCACCCCTTGTGGTCCTGGTGGACTTTAACTTATGATGATTTCACCCATTCAGTGGGATATGCATGTGATCCAGACAGGGCCAACTATAATTCAGTGCTCCTTCAAAGCCATGGATTAGTCCAAGTGTGAGCACATGATTTAAGGTCAACCATCAGAGTCTTTCATAAAATTATCTGAATTAGAGGGAGTAGGGTAACCATTTTTCTTTTCTGAGATGGGAAGAATGTTGCTTTGGGGCTTCAGTAGCCCTCTTTCCTGATACCAAGTAAACCTATCTGCAGGAAAAAGAATGAGGCCAAGACACAAGGAGAACCAGAGACAGGCATCGAGGTACAGAGTGAGGAGGCTTGAGTCCCCTACTCCAGTTTCTGGGTAAGGTCTTAACTCTTAGACTTCCTCCTTTGATTCTGTCACCTCCCCCGGACCCCTGCAATCCTATAATCCAATAAGTCCTACTTTTTTGTTAAGCAAGCTTGAGCTCAATTTCTGTTGCTTACTACCAAAAGAATCCTAAAGTACACATGGTTATACACTCAATGCCCACTGAAAATATTAATAATGGAAAACATTTATATATGCTTCCTATGTACCAGGCATTGTTGAAATGCCTTATATATATTAATTTTTTCAAAAATGATGTCATTGGGTAAATACTAATATTTTCATACCTCTTTTAGAGATTAGAAAATCAAGGCACAGAAAGGCCAGAGAACTAGTAAGTAGCAAAGCTAGGATATAAAACTAGGAAGACTGGCTCCAGAGAACTAGTAAGTAGCAAAGCTAGGATATAAAACTAGGAAGACTGACTCCAGAATATGTGTTCTTAACAGCTATGCTATATTGCTTCTTAGAAATCAAATACTTAACAGTATTCTGTAGAATAAATGAGGGGCAGAAAAGGAAATGTAGGAAGACCATGTTGCTTTGATGGCTGTAAGGGGGAACTAATGTTATGTTCCACACCTGAAAGCAGAGGAACAGTTCTGCACTTAAAGATTAGAAAGAACCAAATGTCCATCAATAGAAACTGCATACCCTAATGCTCAGATTGCAGTCTCTAAATTCCATTTCTTTCTAATGGGAACAAGGCTCCTTGTAAAAATGGCAGTTTCCAGATCTGAGACAGAAAAATGAACAAGTGGACTTTATAACATCACATCATACTAGAATGTAGGGCATTTATTGAGAACCACTAGTGTCTTAAAAAAATTCAGGAAGTAACTTGGAGAGGCTCCCATTGACCAGTGATGGGAGAATTTGAGCAATGATAAGGATAATAACTGCAGTGGATTGAAACATACCAAATAGATTTAAATCCAAGATTTTATTATATGTAATATATTATATATATTATATTATGTATATTATTATATTATATATTAATATATTGGTATATAATATACTATATATTATTATATTATATATGTAATATATTATATATATTTTTATATATATATATATTTATATATATATATATACACACACACACACACACACACAAAGAAAAACATCATTGATTGTCTTTGGGGGATGATCAGAAACAAGCTTATTATTTGAAAACTGGCAAATAAAAGAAACAACATTTTTTTCTGTCTTTCCTCTGGGTAACAAATAGTAAATGAGGGGAAATCTATATATAAATAAAGAAGGAAAGAAAAAAACTGGAAAATCACTGTTTGCAACCACTAATTAATGGATCTAGGCAATGATCAGCAACAACTGTTGACATCACAGAAAGAGGAAAAACCAGACCTGATACGCCTCCTGAAAGAAGTACCCAGCACCACCTATAAGGGTGTCTTGCCAAAATAATCAAATGTGAATCTGATTAAGTCTTTAGAACTAACTACCAATTTACAGGAAATACAGGGGACAAGGAAACATGTTAAGGGACACCATAAGGATGCAAGCAGCAAAATCAAACTGTGGGAAACTCTAGAGGACAAACATCTCGTTGCCTTCAACAAATAATTACAAGGGGAAGAAAAGAGATGAAGGAGGTATTACTAGATCAGAAGAGACTTGCAGATATAAAAATAAATCACAATAAATGGATCTTAGTTGGAACTTGATTCAAACAAACTATATTAACAAAAAGATTGTTGACAGAATACTTGTTATTAGGAATTATTATTAATATTAAGGTTTGATAAATGTGTTGTAGTTGTTTTTTAGAGTCTGTATCTTTTAGAGATGCATACTGAAATCTTCATGAATAAAATTATGTGTTGTCTGTAATTTTCTTCAAAATAATCCATGGAGTGAGAGAAGTATATGGGAGTATAAATGAGTTGAAAATTGCTGAAGCTAAGGAATGGATACATGGTTCTTCTCTACTTCTGTATGCGTTTGGAATTTTTAGAATTTTCTGTAATAAGCAGTTTAAACAGATCACATCGGTCAGAGCTGGCTTGGAAATTGGGTCACAACAGAGGCTTCAAGAGGGGATGGATATCAGTAAGGCCAATTAAGAGGGGTTGTGGACCTGGGAAAAGAGCCAAGCCAACATGGGAATTGGGACTTAGCCTGGAAATTTGCATCCTGGGTGCTTGTCTAATCCTTTCCTCGCGTGCTCACACATTTCCTCCCATGCACCCGCTTACCAATCCACCTCTTCTCCCAGGCACTACCTTCCCAAGCCATGTATCTAATCACCTTCTACCCCCACTCACAAACCCTTCATTTACTACTGACTTTGTTTTCTCCTCTTCCTCTATGCTTGAGCATAAAGATGAGGTGGTAGATAGGCCCATAGCTGTTCAATGATTGACCAGAATGAAAAGTGAGGTTGGTTGTAGTAAATGGCATTGAGTTCCTAGAATTCAGTAAACCCCTTACTGGCAAGGAGGGACTTCTACTTCTATATTCCCTCACAAATCCTAGGCCAGCCCTGCACATTCAGTTAGCGTTTCATCCGTAATTATTTTAGTCTGACTTAAAGAATGACTTAATTTAGAGGCCTGGTATTTTCTAATTTGGCTTTATAACATTTCTGGTCACCTCACTTTTTCCACTGAGTGAGGGGTAGCTTCTGTTCCTCTCTGTTTCATGTGGATTATCTCCATAAGTCCTCATACAGAAGGCACTATAATTCCAAGGCAATTTGATGTTCAGAGGGCTGTATCTGCAAACCAACCTGGAGGTTAAGTGGGTGAAGTAAATTAATTGTCTTCTGGCCCATGGCCTGGTTCCTTGAAGTCACATACACAGTCTAAACCATTTTTTTCTGGAACTTTTCAATGGTACAGGCCAGTGGGTTAGGGGGAAAAAAATCCCCTAAAATGACAGGGTAACTTTTTTACCAATTGCCCCACTCAGATCTGTACCCATAGCCTCAGCCCCTGCCCCAACACTATAAAGCCTCATTAGAAAGGATGCAAAGAATCACTTTGCCTTAAAATAACTTATCATTTAGAAATATTATAGAGACAAAGGAAAGGAAAAGTCAGAATTAACTCTTATTAAGCATCTTCAGTGTGCTAGATATGACTGTGTTTATATTCATGCATTAGGTCATTTAATAATATAAGAGTTTATAGAGAATTAAATGAGATAATACAGGTAAAGTACTTAGCACAGAAGCTGTTACATAGAAAACACCAAAAATAGTAGAGCTCCAAAACAATGAAATAAGAATAGTTTTTATTAATAACTATGGAGTAGTTATTACCCTCATTTTGCAGATCAGAAAGCAGAGGCTCAGAGCCATTCAACAGCTTTTCTAAGATCACAGAGCTAATAAGTCATAGAGCTGGGGTCTTAACTGGGGTTTCTATGAGTATAAAGCTTATGCCAGAGCTTAACCAGAGCAACAGAACCAGTAGGAGATATATAGTGATAATAAGAGATTTATTGCAAGAAATTGGCTTATATAATTGCAAAGACTGCCTAGGCAAGTTAGAAGTCCACAGGGTGGGCACTCAGGACAGGCAGGCTGGAATTCTCAGGCACGAGCTGATGCTGGAAACCACAGGCAGAATTTCCCCTTCTTCTAGGAAACCTCAGCTCTGCTCCTAAGGCCTTTCAACTGATTGAAGCAGGCCAACCCAGATTATCTAGGATAATCAACTGATTATGGACATTAATTACATCTACAAAATACCTTTGCAACAAAACCTAGGTTAGTGTTTGAATAAGTAGGGACTGTGGACTAGCCAAGTTGACACATTAAAAGACAATCACAATGTTCTTTCCATTTGGCCTTCAAATTAGTAATTTAGAGCAGGAAGTTGCCTTGGCACTTGTCAATTTCAACTTCCACATTTTAGAGGAGAGATAATTGAGGCTCAGAGCTATGCAGTGATTTAGCCAAGCTCACGTACTTACCAAAGCCCAGGCCTTCTGGCCCCCACGCAGGGCTCTTTTCAGAGCATCAAACATATGAGCTCATTCAGCAAGTATTTACTGAGTGTCCATCCTGCACCTGTGAGGGACAAGATATGACATTATCTCATGAGATGCTGCAATAGATGTATGCATGGTGGAGGCATAAAGTGAGCAAATTAATTCCACTTTGCAGAGGAGTGTGGTGAGGAAGGGCCTCACTGAGAGGGAAATTTGAGATTTGGAAGATGTGCTGATTTCGGCCAGGCAGTCAGCAAGGAAAAAGGCATCACTGATAGAGAAAATAATGAGAGCAAAGGCCTGAAAGTAGCATTTACTTGAGGTGAGAAGAGAAAGAAGACCGACTGAAGTTCTGCCTTCAAGGAAAGTGCAGACCTTTCCACATTATATGCAATAAAATCAGCTGAGGCCCACCCATGGGTGCTCTTCTGGGCCCCAGTGGTCCTTGACTTTATTTTGAGAATCACTGCCTCACAGTAACCCATAGAAAAAGAGGTAAACAGGTATTCCTTTTTTTTTTAAACATAGAGAAAGATGGGTAACTCTGGCAAGAATACAGCCAGAATCGTGAAGTCTGAGGCAAACCTCACTCCATTCTCCAGTTTCACAATAAGGATGAGGCAAATCTCCACAATCGGACAGGACAGAGGTGGGTCTCTGGGGATTTCACTCTGCCTTGGGCAATGTCTGGGCCCCTGGCTGGAGGGGTCTGAGGATTGGAGGGTCACTGTTCTGTTCCATGAGACACTTTCATCTGGCAGAAAGGAAGTCCTCAGTGATATGAGACAGGGACATTTGCCACCCTCTGGCAAAGAGGAGCCATGAAGGCAGTCCCATTGCGACCAAAATGTGCAGTGAGCACTTTTTTTTTTTAAATTATTATTTATTTATTTATTTATTTATTTATTTATTTATTTATTTATTTATTTATTTATTTATTTATTTATTTATTTATTTATTTATGGCTGTGTTGGGTCTTCGTTTCTGTGCGAGGGTTTCCTCTAGCTGCGGCAAGCGGGGGCCACTCTTCATCGCGGTGCGCGGGCCTCTCACTATCGTGGCCTCTCTTGTTGCGGAGCACAGGCTCCAGACGCGCAGGCTCAGTAGCTGTGGCTCACGGGCCTAGTTGCTCCGCGTCATGTGGGATCTTCCCAGACCAGGGCTCGAACCCGTGTCCCCTGCATTAGCAGGCAGATTCTCAACCACTGCGCCACCAGGGAAACCCCACGAGCACTTTTTTGAAGCAAGTAGACATCTTGAGGAAATTGCAGCTGCCTTGGACACTGCTTCTACACAGGAGGCTTCAGGGTGGGATGACCTGAGCTATCAGAATTTGGAAGGGTATTTTCCCAGGGGCAGGACAAAGGGCGAGTGGGGCTCCCATAGGCTTGGTGTGACATGGGAAAGAGCCCAGCATGTGAGTCCGTTACGCACTAGCTGTGGGACCCCTCTGTGCTGCAGGGAAGCTGAGACAATACAAAACCCTGTCACTCGGGGTCTCTGTGAGGGCTGTGGGAGGAAATGCAAGGGCACTTGTCCAACACGGCGCCTGGAAAATGTTTGTGGAATTTCAAATCATAGGAAATCTACACTATATGCCACCCCTCACTCCCCACAGTTACGTATAGTTAGATACATAGTAAGAGAAAATTCAAAGAGGGATTAAATGATCAAAAGTCCTCCCTGAACCACCCACTCACTGCATCGCCAAATGAATTAGTTTCCCCAGCTAGGCAACCCCATGGCATCCCTACATATCTCCCATCATAATGCTGAACAGACTTGCTTATAATTGCGGGTTGGTTGTTGGGCTTCCCTGATGGCCTGTCAGCCCTGGGAGGGCAGGGACCATATTCATCTTGTTCCCCACTGTATTCCCGGAGGCCAATATAAGCCTGGTGCGTGGTAGGTGCTCCATATTTGCCAAGGGAATGAAAGAGTGTAAGAGAGAGTAGGCAGCTTCAGATGCTTTGCCTGGGTCTTCTGAACCCTGGCTTGGCTACCAGCATAATAATAATTGGGAAGCACAACCAAAGCAGCCAAGATCAAGTGACAGGAGACCCAGACCCAGCTTGGGTCCAGGTCACCTAGAAGACCTAGCCAAGCTCCTGACAAGGAGAGGGTAAGCAAGGCATCACTGGATCAGAGCTTCCCATAAGCAGATTACAAGTGTGCTGGGATATTGATCCCTTGAGCCCATCTGGCAGGGCCTAGGTCAGCTGGCACTCACAGGTTTGTCACCTCCAGCCAGGAGCAGCTTAAAGCATTTACCCCAGGGTGCCAGGTAAAGAGTTTCATAAAATGGAGAAAAAGAAATTGGGACACACTGTTTGGGATGAATAACAAATTGTCCCTGGCCTAGGGCATGAGGAGAGGTTTCTTGGGAGGCACTGGGCATTTCAAGACCTACAAGGACACTTCAAGGGCAGGGCTAAGTGGAGAAGATTGAGCTGTCCTGGAAAAATAATCAGTAGAGAGATAGGCTCTATCTATCTATCAGCTCCCAGCCATGTTGAGCCCATCTTCTCTCTTACTTGACTTTGATCTCTGCTACTTTGATCTTTTCCTTTCTTACCCATCTTGGAACCATGGTCTTAACCTCATCTCATTAGACCACTACAACCAATTATGGGAAATTCATATGTAACTCAGCTGAGAGCGTTTACCACCTCAGGGAGTATCTCTGCCCTCAACCATGCAGGAATCTGCTCCTCCCAACTCTCCTCCTCTGGACTGTATCTCTTGCTGTATCCACAGTTTAAAATATGGTAACTAAAGGCTCATGGGACAAAAAGCCAAAGGAATTGCTGAATTGGGAGAGGGAAGTACAGTTGAGCATGGCTACATATGCATCTCCAAGCATTAGTTTGAGCTCTAAGAGAGAGAAGTCCAGTCCCTGATGGACTCCGCCAGTATTAGTCAGGATAGGCTAGGTCATGCTGAGGTAACAAAAACCCCCAAAATCTACTTGTCTGACCACAGTAAAAGTTAAATTCTTGCTCTAGCAAAGTTTTCGGAAGGACCAGGTGACTTACCAGAGCTGATGTCTTCCATGTGTTGGCTCCTTGTTCCAGGCTGCTCTGATCTTATGGTACCTTCATACCAAAATATGCTTTCATGTATTGGAAGTTGTAACAAGGAAAGAGGGAGAGCTGGTGAGTTGACCACCAAGAATTAAATGCTTTGGTCTAAAAGTGACACAGATCCCTGTTGTTTTCATTTTGTTGGCCATATCTGGCCAATATAGACAACCGCATCCAACTTCAAGGGGGCAGGGAAACACAGTCCTCTGTTTACCTAGAGATGTTGGTGATCATTTGTATCGTCTACCACACTGCCTGGCATGGGGCCTTGGAGTAATGAACTTCAAGTCAGACACATATTGTTTGAGTCCACGCTCTGACACTTACATGGACAAGTCACTCCATCTCCCTGAGTCTTTTTTCTTCTCTTTGTGTAAAGTGGAGACGACACCCATTCTTCCTGTTGCGATTCAAATGATCTAATGTAATTGCAAGTGTTTTGATAACTGTAAGCATTAGCTATTAATAGTTAAAATTAATAGAAGCCCTTGCAAAATTTAATAGCAGAGGGAGCTGAGGTTTCTAAATAGAGAAACAACCAAGCACAAAAATACACTTAGGGGAGCCATTTCTAGCAGCTAGCATTAGAGAAGGGATTCATTTTTCACTGGGTCCTTAGTCCTCACTGCTTTTTTAATATTTTAAATATTTCTTCTGTTCAAAAATTGTTGATTGACTCTTCTTGAACATGCTTAAGGCTTAGGGGACAATAAATAGCCTCCTTCTTCTCTTCCTGATTTTGAACTGGCTGAAAAGTGGAAGTCAGGCACAAGGAGAATAAAATATTGATTTTGTTAACAATAAAGCTGATACTCTCATGTACGTGCAACAATGAATTTCTTCATAATGAATCCTAGAATTAGACAGACATACCTCTTGAAATTATTTCAATATAATCTAAATGGGATGGAAGAAATATATACAGGGAGCTATGGAAGCAGAGAAAAGGCAAATCATTTCTCAGCTGTGTGCCAACCATCCGATGAGTATGGAATAGAATGCAGGCCCATCATCCGTGGTCGTGTGGGTTGTGCACTGCACAGCTCCAGGGGATGTTATGGTCTATGTGACTCCTCTCCGACCCAGAGTTGTGGAAGGCACAGCTTGAATGGCTGCACACAGTGCCCATTGTAGAAAGAATGGATAACATTTCGGTGGTCTAAACTGCTTTGAGAATCTGATGGAACACAGGGATATGACTGTCCCTAGAAAGACGTACATGTTTATGGTAGAATTCTGCAAATAATTTTCGAAGTGATACGAACTGCCAGAAGCCCATCTCTGAAGAGCTTGTCAAGAGTTCCTTTGAAGATGATCTCAAAAGTCCTTTATAGCTCAGATATTCTATAATTCTAGGGCAACCTTCTGGTTGGATTGCAGGGTTTGTCCGGCAACAACCTGGGGAAAAATCATGAACGAGAAGGTTAAGAGAAAAGACCCCCTATGAAACACAAGGCATGCCTTAGCACAGAATGCAAATGGCCCAAGACTGAAAAGCTCATACAAAAATCTACATTAACCACTAGGTTAGTTGTCAAATGATGATTTGTTTCTCTCTCTTTTAACATTTAAAAATTGTAGTTATTTTTGTATTTAGAGGGAAAAAAAGAGAGAGATAAACAACCCCTGTGGTTTCCGTGCTTTTGGCATGAATTTGAGAACAGGCTTTGTTGCTGCAGGAGAAGTGAACCCTGCCTCACTTCCTGGCTTGCCTTTGCTCTTGACTCTCCAGGGGTCGCTGTCAGTCAGACTCCCGCAGAGCCCTGCCCCTGATCCAGTTTTGCTTCTAAACTCACGTGGAGGAGAAAGTTAGACAAGCGGGGCTATGTAAGGGGCTGACCTTGTCTGAGCTTTGAGATCTCCTCCCAGAATGTCTTAGACACCCTCTCCCAACACCCGCAAAGACATAGATGGGTGTATATTAATTCAGCTGCTTTATCTCTATGAACAAAAGTGCCTCATTCCTCCCCCTTCTCCCTCAGTTATCATGAAATGATAATGCAATATCTTGAAGCAGATTTTTTAAAGAATTGGCGTGAAGCACAGCCTCAACTTTTTGTGGGAAGAGACTGGTTTTTATTTCCCAGCAGATGTAGGAACATTGAGAGGGCAGACCCAGAGGGCACACGATCGCTGACACCTCCAAGGACACTGGAAAACGGGAGGAGTGAGAATGTGGACAACGGGACTGATACTCTCTTCTCTGAAAGACTTTCCTCTTCTGTGAGCCTCTGAAAATCAGGAAGGCAGGATCAAGGCAGCAGTCACCTGCTGGGAGAGCTGGCAAGGAAATTAACATCCCCTAATCCTTATCAGTTTAGACTGGGCTAAACAGACACTATATGGGTGCTTAATTTACTACCCAAAGGGATGCCTTCCATCCTATGCAATGATTTCAATCAGTTAGTCTCAATCTTCAGAATCACCTGGATGGGCGTTACAATAGTTGGTTAAGATAGTTGGCCCTACCCCCAGAGTTCAAAATCAGTAGGTTGGGGGTTGGGACTAAGGATTTTCATTTCCAACAAGCTCTCAGGTGATGTTGCTGCTGTAGGTCCAGAGATTATACTCTGAGAACCATTAGTTCAACTGTTCATTCTCCCACTATTTTCTCTCCAGGCGAACAAGAGATTAAAGAGGATATACAGAGGATCAGGACAACTGATGCCCATTTGGGGAATGGGAGAGAAAGGCTGGGGTAGAGGAGGTGGTAGAAGAAGTAGCGTGTTTCTAATATTGGTTAAAGCATATCATGAGGATCCCATCTCTGGGCTCCAGGAACAAGCTATTGATTGTATTCAGCCTGCAGCACCACTTAACCTTCAAATTCAGGTCTCTGGTTTTATCTCTGTAATACTCATTTATCACATCAGATAAAAGCAAATAAAGATGTAAGTGAAAACACGTAGCCCGCTACACAGATCATGGGTATTGAATAAATTATACCACAATGCTTGCCATAAAGAAATTTCCTAGGCAGAAAAGGAGAAGGAGTTACAAGAAGAATGGAAGAAGAGGGTGTCACAATCCGGGGGTGGGGGGACAGGGTTGTGACATTTCGGAAAGGAAGGCATTTAGTAGCAATATAAATGTGTTGATGAGTGAATGGGTACATAGATGTGTAATTTAACAATGTCAAATTCAAAACCATTGAGAGGCTTTAGAATGGGGGTAAACTCAGTGCTGTTAAAGGCTCTGAGTTCATTGGTTTTTAGGTCATGAGCATTAATAACCCTCTGCTCTTTCATACTACAAGTAGAAGACTGTGCTCAGCTCATAGCAGGACATTTTGAGAGGCAGTCACATGTTTTGTGAATTGCGAGGAAGATGATGGCTCCAGAAGATTTCCTAAGCAAGAAGTTGCTCATGTCACAGTGTTTTGGATGATTGCTTCTGACTGTCATTGGAGAGCGTGGGTCCTCCTGATGACCTTCCACGTGCCTCATACTGATCCTCAACTTTCCCTCAACCTTCAAATTATGAGCACACCTGGACCCAGGCTGGCCCCAGGTACACATGGAGTTTCCCCCTCCACCATGGGTCTCTACCTTTCCTTCACCTGACATGATGGAGACTGGGACCTGGCCTGGGGCAACACAGTGATTATGAGTACAAAAGAGATTTAAAATGTCTTCACTTGTCAAACAACTTCCAATTCTTTTCCCCTGCAGATCATTCCTGACTTCTGGCAAGATTGTTTCTGGATGCTATGTTCATTTTATGGCTGCATATGTCTTGAAAGTTGAAAGATGGCTTTTGTCATCCAGTCTCCCCTGGCTCTGGTTCAGAACAGCCTGAATTTTATCTTCATCACATCCCTTTGGTGGGTCACATTTGGGTCACAAACAGTGATTTCTATGGGCAGTTTGGGCTTCAGAGTTCTCTAAAACTCTGGGTGAAGCACAGCAGAAATTTTGCATTAGATTTTAGTATTTCAGTGTTTCAATAGACTTGGTTAACTGTGTGCGTGGGGTGTCTGGCTGTAATCCACGTCTCTTTCTAAAGCAAAGCAGTTCATCCAAATGAAACCTGCTGGAATCTGCAATGAGCTTCGAGGCAAACACTGTATCCTTATTAGCTTCAATTCTGTGCAAGGAAAAATCTGTGCATGAAGCTATCCACAGGGGTAAAAAACAGTTCTGTGTTTGGGTACTGACTTGGACATACTTAAATCCAGATTTGGTTTCTTACTTTTTTTTTTTTTTTAAAGAATCAATTTTATTTATTTCTTTTTTCCTTATTTTGGGAGGGGGGAGGGGGGGGGGCCGTGAGACACACGGGATCTTCGTTCCCTGACCAGGGATCGAACACGTGCCCCCTGCAGTGGAAGCACGGAATCTTAATCACTGGACTGCCAGGGAATTCGCCAAATTTGGTTTCTTAAGACTGTCACGCTCTGCATTGACAAAGCGTGCCATGCAGGACTCCGCCCGCAGTAAGTACAGTGGTTTTAGCTTCCCTGGAGATATTATGATGATGCTATAGGTCACTACTCTTTACTGAAACACTTACTCTGTGCCCAGCGAGGTGTACTGGGGCTGGAAAGGTCACCTGGGTAGCTCATTCACAAAGGACTGTACATTTAAACTATTTTTGTTATGTCCAAAAATGATATAAATATAATCACAAAGAGACCCTGAGAAAAGGCTATTCATCATATATGCTTGTGTCTAATTTCTGGACACAGAGTCCTCAGACCCCTTGAATTAATATCTTCTAGAATTCCTGTAATTATCTTACATTGTATTTTTTGATGTGAAAATTCATTAAATGTACACATCTAAGTTCTTCCCCAATTTATGTAATATTGTTTTGCTATGCATTTTCTATCCAAGAGCCTTAAGAAATGAAATGGCCTGAGCCCCTCTTGACCCAGGCGAAGCCCCTGTGGGTACAAGGCACTGTGCCTTCCACCTCATTGCCATCATTTCATTCTTTTTTTTTTTTTTTTTTCCCGGCCACACGGCACGCCTTGCTGGATCTTAGTTCCCTGACCAGGGATGGAACCTGGGCCCCGGCAGTGAAAGCACGAAGTCCTAACCGCTGGACAGCCAGGGAATTCCCGCATTTCATTCATTTTACAAAGCAACCCAAAGGCACGGGTTATTATTATCCCAACTTTACAAATGAAGAAACGGAGGCTTACCTAAACTTAAGCCTGATAAGTGGAGGAACTGCAACCTGAACCCAGGTCTAACTTGAACCTGAAGTCCTGATGCCCATATTCACAGCACAGGCTGCTTCAGGCAGAATTTTCCACATCTCAGGGCCACTCATCCCCTCCTCACTGCTTTCTTCCACCGACGTTCACCACCATCCCCACTTTTCTCTTGGAGCATCTGTGTGTAGTTGTTCCTCCTGACCCAGATGGGGCGGCTCACGGAGAAGCAAGCCCAGAGGGTCAGTGTTTCATTGAGCAGAAAGTCAGGAAGGAGGCCTACCGTTGCACTAGAATCTGGTGGTTCCCATAGCAACAGAATCAATCAATCAATCAATCAACAAGTTCTTGAGTGTCACCTTAAACTCTCAGCCTGTCACCCGCACCTTAGCCTAATTGAGGAGTAGGAAGAGGAAGGTGGGCAGGGAGCAGGAATGCACAGACAAGGAGACACAGGCCTGCTGTGGTGTGGGTATGGCTGATTCCAGGGAACCTCTGTGTTCTGAGGGGCCGGAAGTAGGCTGATTCAGAGGCTAACAGACATCGTTCTGTGCTACCACTCACCACTCTGGACCCCACGGCCACTGGCTGGTCCACTGTGTTCAGGAAATTCAACAGGAACCCTGGCAGCTCCTGAATGTCTATAGAAGAGGTATTAGGGTAGCCATAGAGTTGTAGCCATATAGTTGGTGTGGGCATGGGCTAAAGTTTTGTCCTGAAACTGCATGTAAATACTAAGCATATTGACTTTGACTTGAATTATATGTATATTTAGGGTAGCTGGGCCTGATGAAGATTACGGGGAATTAAGCCACTCCCCCAACACACACATACAAGTACTTATTAAATATCTTTCAAGGTAATTGACAAGATATGGAAGCAGCCTAAGCATCCATCAACGGATGAATGGATAAAGAAGAAGTGGTACATGTATACAATGGAATACTACTCAGCCATAAAAAAGAATGAAATTTGGCTATTTGCAGCAACATGGATGCATTGGAGGGCATTATGCTAAGTGAAATAAGTCAGACAGAGAAAGCCAAATACTGTATGGTATCACTTATACGTGGAATCTAAAAAATACAACAAACTAGTGAATATAACAAAAAAGAAGCAGGTACACGGATTTAGAGAAAAAACTAGTGGTTACTAGTGGGGAGAGGGAAGGGGGAGGGGAGGGGCAATATAGGGGCAGGGGATTGAGAGGTACAAACTATTAGGTATAAAATAAGCTACAAGGATATATTGTACAACATGGGGAATACAGCTAATATTTTATAATAACTGCAAGTAGAATATAACCTTTAAAAATTGTGAATCACTATATTGTACACGTGCAACTTATATAATATTGTATGTCACCTCTACTTTAGTTTAAAATAATTTTTTAAAAGATATTTCAAGCTCACATCACTGTGCCTTCACTGGGGATTTTATAGGTAGAGCAAAGATTGAGGAGAATTGAGCACACTCTAAGAAATGGTGAATTTAATTCATTTATAACAAATATAAATTTTTAGAATTAAAATATACCAAGATAATCACAGTGCAGCTCTGATGTCATCTCTAGTTCTTTCTGACTGGGCAATGGGTAAAATTCTGAGCAGGAAAGGCTAGGCCCTGGTTTTCTGTTGCACCCACTGACCCACAGCAGTTCTTTGTGGCTCGGTCACTTCCTTCTGTCACAGATGTCACGCTAGCCTTGGAGGCAACTTTCTCCCTGTTACTGTAAGGGACAGAGCCTTCACCAACCATATTCCCAGAGTGCTGACGATTTCTGCCACCAGCTGCCGTACAGATGCCTGTTTATAACTGGAACTGAGGTGGCAGAAGAACCAGCTCTCAAGGCTTTTTGTGCAAAGGAATCACCTGCAGAGCTTGTGGGAAGTGCAGGTTCTAGGGCCACACCGCTGAGATTCCATCAGTGAATCGGAGGCAGGGCCAGGAATCTGCACTCTCCAAACACCCCAGAAGATCCTGAAGCCTGTGGGACCACCCTTGGGAAACAAGTCTGTGCTCCCACCTCTCAAGTCTCATCCTCTCAGTTTTAAATGGGAAAAGAGCACCTTCCCTGGGGAGGCCGGTGGCCACCCAAGGCCCTGAAGCTAGTCAGTGGCGGGGCAGAACTGGCACTCATGTTTGCCAGCCCTAAAGCCTCGCTCCATCTGGATGGCAGGGCAGCTCTAGGGGCTTCAGTATGGCCCCTCCCCAGGTCTCCAGACACCACAGGCCAAGTCGGGGTGCTGTGACCATGAGGGTCAGAATTGACATATGGACGACGCTTGGTACAGAGCACTCATCAGGAAACGTCTAGTGAATGGATGATCAGACAGTAATTATAGTGGTATCATTTTGGGGGTTCCTTCCCTGGGCCAGGCCCTCTACCAGTGCTTCTGAGTCCTGCCCCGCAGGATCTGGGCCCCGCTCTATATCCACGCAGTGACCACTTACGTGACAGCCACCAGTTCTTCCCTGTCTACCTCAGGACCAATCAGGGAATTCTACCTCCCCATTCCCTGTCTCAGCCCTCATCTTCCTCATCTGTAAAATGGGGATAATCAACCCTCTCTCACCTGTTGTTGAAGGACAAAATGAGATGACAACAGTAAAGTGTCATGACATCTCCAAAAGGATGTTTCTAACTCCTTTGGTCCCCTCCCTGCTAAGGATGGCTGCCACATTAGCAGCCATTAGCCCCAAGTTCAGAGCGGGCTACACTGGGAGTAGGGGTTGTGGTACCGAGGGCCTTCAGGGATGCTCAGCCTTTAGATCAGGGTCGGCAGCCTAAGAGTGTCCAGTGGGTCAGTGCTGATGCTGCCTTCTGGGTTCTGTGAAAGCAAGTGCCCCTGAAGAGCACCGGGGATTTGTCTTGTCTTGGGCCTGGTGAAGGAAGTTAGAGATGTGAGTATGAGAAGAACGTGGAGGTCAACAGGCCTCCAGCAGGTCTGGGGTAGTGTATCCTCAGGCACGCCCATTGTTCCTGCAATCCCTGAAAGCTCCACAGTCTTCCACATCAATAGGTCTCAGCAGAATAGCCTCTGCTAGAGTGGCCTCCCCACTCCCTTCCCCTGGTCCAGTGCAGGGGTAGGCAGTACAGCGTAGGGCATGGATTCTCCAACGTTGGCCCATTTCAGAGTCTCCAGGAAGGTGGAATAAATGCACATTCCCAGGTCCTACCTCAGAGGTTCTGATTCAGCGGGTCTGTGGAGAGGCCCAGGAATCTGCCTTTTTTTTCTTTTTCTTCTTTTTCATATTGTATTTTTTCCAGTTTATTGAGATATAATTGACATATAACATTGTATTAGTCCAAGGTACACAACATAATATTTGATATATGTATACACTGTGAAATGACTGGCACAAGTTTAGTTAATATCAATCACTCACGTAGTTGCAAAAATTTTTTCTTGTGATGAGAACTTTTAAGATGTACTCTTTTAGCAACTTTCAAATATACAATACAATGCTGTTGACTGTAGTTACTATGTTGTACATTTACATCCCCAGAGGTTATTTATCTTATGACTGGAAGCTTTTAACTTTTGACCACCTTCACCCATTTCCCTCACCCCTCACCCCTCACCCCCTGCCTCTGGTAACTGCCCATCTGTTCTCTGTTTCTATGAGTTTGGTTTTAATAGATGAAATGTATAAGTGAGATCACACAGTATTTGGCTTTCTCTGTCTGACTTACTTCACTTAGCATAATGCCCTTAAGGTCCATCCATAGTGTCACAATGGCAGGATTTCATTCTTTTTTATGGCTGAATAATATTCAATTTATCTGTCAATGAGCACTTATGTTGTTTCTATATCTTGGCTATTGTAAATGATACTGCAATGAACAACCCAACTGTCCATCAACAAATAAATGGATAAACAAAATGTGATATATCCATATAATGGAATATTATTCAGCCATAAAAAGGAACAGAGTTGTGATACATGCTACAATATGGATGAACCTTGAAAGCATTATGCTAACTGAAATAAGCCCGACACAGAAGGACAAATATTGTATTATTTCACTTATATGAAATATCTAGAATAGGCAAATTCATAGAAACAGAGAGTAGATTAGAGCTTACCAGGAGCTAGGTGGAGAGGATGTGGAATAGGGCGTTATTGCTTAATGGGTACATATTTTATGTTTGGGGTGATTTAAAAAAGCTCTGGAAATAGATAACGATAATGGTTGCACAGCATTGTGAAAGTAATTAACGCTTCTTAATTGTACACTTAATAATGGTTAAATTACACATATTTATGTTATATGTGTTTTATGGCAAATGAAATAATTTTAAAGTGGCTTGTGTCTTTCCTTCATGAATTAAAATCCAGCATTAGGAGTGCCTGCGGGGATCGCTATGGCAGCGGCGTCGCGGTGGGTCGGGCCTCTGCGCTGGCACCCTGGCAGGGCCGCCTCAGACGCCGACGGCACCACTTCCTCTGTGGAATGAGGGGGGGCCTCCTGCCGCCGCTCGCCGCGCCCCCCCCCCCCGCCCCCCCCCGCTGCCGCCGCATCCCGACTGTGGGCCCGCTCCGGGATCATGCCCCTGACCGCCTACTGCTACCTGCGTGTCGTGGGCAGGGGCAGCTACGGGGAGGCGACGCTCGTGAGGCACCGATGGGACGGCAGGCAGTTATGTCATCAAAAAGCTGAACCTCCGAAATGCCTCCAGCCGAGAGCGGCGAGCTGCTGAACAGGGAGCTCAGCTCTTGTCTCAGTTGAAGCATCCCAATATTGTCACCTACAAGGAGTCGTGGGAGGGAGGGGATGGTCTGCTGTACATCGTCATGGGCTTCTGCGAAGGAGGTGATCTGTACCGAAAGCTCAAAGAGCAGAAAGGGAGGCTTCTGTCCGAGAGTCAGGTGGTGAAGTGGTTTGTTCAGATCGCTATGGCTCTGCAGTATTTACATGAAAAACACATCCTTCACCGAGATTTAAAAACTCAAAATGTCTTCCTAACAAGAACAAACATCATCAAAGTGGGTGACCTAGGAATTGCCCGAGTGCTTGAGAACCACTGTGACATGGCTAGCACCATCATTGGCACACCCTACTACATGAGCCCTGAATTGTTCTCAGACAAACCCTACAACTATAAGTCTGATGTTTGGGCTCTGGGATGCTGTGTTTATGAAATGGCCACCCTGAAGCATGCTTTCAATGCAAAATACATGAATTCTTTAGTTTATCGGATTATTGAAGGAAAGGTAAAGAATATTCTGGAATTAATTGTTTTTAATATTTGGAGCAAGGTTAATTTAATGCAGCTTTGAAAGTAGCTACTGAGAAAAGGGAGTAATCATGTTGGGTGGATAGTTAAGAATGGTGGGTCCTGTCTGTGGGGAGGGTTGAACTGGAGGAGAAGGGCACGATCAATGGCTTAATGGCTCTGAAGAATTGGCTTCATGAAAACCAGTACCTTATAGACACAGGATGTGCAGGTGCCCTGAGGCTATTGGTAGCTTCACCTAAGCGGTTAAATGAGCCCTGTTTAAAAGGAGTCTACTCTGTTTGGACTTCCTTGGTGGCGCAGTGGTTAAGAATCCGCCTGTCAATGCAAGGGACACGGGTTCAAGCCCTGGTCCGGGAAGATCCCACATGCCGCGGAGCACCTAAGCCCGTGCGCCACAACTACGGAGTCTGTGCTCTAGAGCCCGCGAGCCACACCTACTGAGGCCCGCGCACCTAGAGCCTGTGCTCTGCAACAAGAGAAGCCACCACAATGAGAAGCCCGCGCACCGCAACGAAGAGTAGCCCCCGCTCACTGCAACTAGAGAAAGCCCGCATGCAGCAACGAAGACCCAGCACAGCCAAAAATAAATAAATTAAATAAATAAAAGATTTATTTAAAAAAAAAAAATCCAGCATTAGGAGAATACCAAATCAAAGCTACTTGCTAATGTGTGGTGAGGAATAAATTTGTCAATTTAGATTAAATGCTCTAGCCCAGTACCTACCAAGGCAGGTGCTTAGTGCAGGTTCTCTTTTCCTGGGCAAGACTTCCCTCACTGACCCCAAACCTGTGTACCTCCACCTGTCCCTTCCTTTGACTTGATGGGGAGCTCTGTCGGGTCTGGGACTGTCTTTGTGTATCTACTGCCTGACTGCTGGCTTATCCTGGAGACTGCAGGATGACTGAGGTGGCCTGGGATGGAGGTGAACCGAGAAGAGATGGGGCCCGGCCCACTCCTTTTCACCATGAACTATGGGCCATATATTTTCACCTTTCACACTTTCATTCATTTGCCCTTGCAGGTCCCTGACTGGAATGCAACTACCATTCTGGCCCCTTTATCTGGTAAATGAGAAGCCAACCCAAATGCGACCTCTTCTGTGAAGTTTCCCTCTCTGTGTTCCTATACAATATGCCAAGGGGTGTTTTCCACACCCCCCTTGATAGCATTTGTCAAGTGTTGTGGGGTTTTACCGCCCACTCTGCTTCTCTACTTCTAGCCCACGTGCCCTCAAGGGTAGGGACGGGGTCTGACTGACCCTAGTATCTGTTACCGTGAAGCGTGCGACGTGTCCGTACAGTAAAGAAATGAAGGAATGATGCCAGGCTGATTCTGCTGTGAGAACCTCAGGCCTCACCTTTCAAAGAAGAGGATCGTCCTGGCAGAACGGTTAAGAGCACAGCCTTTGGAACCCAGATTCCACTTCTCCTTCAAAAGCTGTTTGGTTTGGGGTGAATGCATCTCTTTTTAAACAAGGATTTATTTAGCATCTAGGCCCGCCAGGGAAAGCTAGACACAGACTAGGTACTGCCTCTGAGAAGCCTGTAGGCTGAGGGTGGGGAGACTATAAGCAGATCACTAAGTAAATAACTACAAAACAATTTTACAAACATATAAGAACAATAAGAAAAGGATTAATTGCTCTGATTCTGTATCACGGGGATCTAATGGAGTCTCGGTGCCAGAGCAAGTTTCTCTGAAGACATGACACTTCGGGATCCCCCGGGGGGAGTGGGAAGTGGGGAGCAGAGCCTGAATGCATCTCTATATGCTTCTCTTTCCACATCTGTAAAATTGGGATGGACAGTATCTGACTCTTACAGTGTTGATGGGCGTTGTGTTAGGAAAACCAGCCAGTTCTCCTCCTGTGTGGCTCCTCTTCTTTCACACAGAACACTTTACTTCTGACACTCCTGGTCAGCAAATGTGTGGGTTTGTTTCCCACACCAACAAGCAATTCTCTGTGACACCCACTGGGTGTCCTCCAATTTAATTCAATTTTGACACTATCTACCTGGAAGCGTCAGATCCCACAGGTTAAGGGCTCAATCCCACGAGACTGTCCCCTCCACGCTTCGGATGCCAATCCCAAGTAGCAGGTCCCCAGGTTACCCACAACTTCTGTTCAGCTTGGCTATAAATCAGAGATTCTCATGAGCTGCTCCTCCTTGGATCTGATTATTTGCGAGAGCAGCTCACAGAACTCAGGGAAACATTGACTTATGTTTACAGGTTTATTAAAGGATATGATAAAGGATACAGATAAACAACCAGATGAAGAGATACATAGGGTGAGGTCTGGGAAGGTCTCCAGTGCAGGGGCTTCTGTCCCTATGGAGTTGGGGTACGTCACCCTCCCAGTTCATGGATGCATCCGCCCACCTGGAAGCTCTCGAAACCCCGTGTTATTGGGATTTTTTTTACGGAGGCTTCCTCATGTAGGCATGATCGATTACTAACTCCATTTCCATCCCCTTACCCTCTCTGGAGGATGGAGGGCGGGGCTGAAAATTCTAAGCTTCTAATCATGACTTGGTCTTTCCAATGACCAGCCCCCATCCAGGAGCCATCCAGGAGCCCCCTCAGAGTCACCTCATTAGAACAAAAGACACTCCTATCACCCAGGAAATTATAAGGGTTTCAGGATCCCAGTGTCAGGAACCAGGGGCAGATATCTATCTATCTATCTATCTATCTATCTATCTATCTATCTATCTATCTATCTATCTTTATATAGATAGATATAGATATAGATAGATAGATAGATACAGATATATATGTATATATAGATAGATAGATAGATAGCTATAGATAGATATAGATATATAGATATATCTTATTAATGTCCCAGGCATCAAATGAGTCCATGCCTGTAAAGCATTTGGCAAAGAATCCTCAACAAACCTCAACAACTGTCAATCTTGTCAAATGACCCGGGCAAGCCATACACATTACAGTTGATTTTTATTTTATATTTTGTGTGTACTCTCCAAATTCTCCCCCTAGGAACATATATTACTACCCTAACCAGGAAAACAGGAATACACCTGCTGGTAAGCCCCACCCACCAGACTCGACTCCTTTGGGCTTCATCATCAGAAGCCCAAATTCACCACGCTCATTTGGATACTGTACATTGGATGGATTCATATTGTGAGGTGACCATTAAAAACCTGAAAATGCTATAAAAGATTACTGTCCGAGATGGGGGAATTCCCTGGTGGCCCAGCAATTAGGACTCCGGGCTTTCACTGCTGGGGACCCCGGTTCTATCCTGGCTCTGGTAACTATGATTCCGCAAGCCACGCAGGGGGGCCAAAAAAAAAAAAAAAAGATGACTGTCTGAGAGTTAAATTTTAAGGCAAACACAACGAATTCTAATCAAACAAGGAGTCCTCACATTGGGCTTCCCCTGTGCCAGGCACGTAGCTCTTCCACGTGGTCCCTCATTTCATCCTCACAAGTCTTCTGAGGTAGATGTTATTATCCCCATCTTCCAAATGCATATTGGGTTGCAAGGAGGTTGAAGAGCTTGCTCAAGTCATGGGACAAAACCACAGGGAGGAGCCCGGCTGCCCGCCTTCAGAGCCCACCCTCTTAACCCTCTCTAAATCCACTGGAGAAAGAAGTTCTCCGGACCCAGTAACGCTTGACTAAAATGGTTTGTTGGGTGAAAAATGTATGTGTGCGAAAACTATGACGCTCTTCCCTTTCCTGGACAATTCAGTCCTAAAACCATTAAGTGGGCACAGCGAGGCAGGGGCTCATGGGGAGACGAAGCTGGGTGAGGGATGTCGCACCCACGACAGGCGAGGAGGCTGACACTTAGACGGTGACCGTGACTCCCGCAGGGCAGTGGCGCGGGGCTTGGGAGGGGGACGGGGGACAGTGAAGGCGGGACTCTCACTCCATATAGCTCCGTCTTGTCTGATTTCTTTTTTGGAAACACATATGTAATCACGAACAGCTTGCATCATCTTTATTTTTTTTTAATTAAAAATATAATAAAGAAAAAAAGAGAAACGGGGAATAGAAACTGAGAGTGGCCGGGAAGGGGTAAGCGGGGGCTCAGGCTTGGAGACAGGAGCGCTGACGTCAGAGCTGGGACTTGCGTGATGCGTTGGTCTCCCCAGCGCCCACCCAGGCTTGCCCAGAGCCGTGGACTGGGGTTTCCCCCGCGTAGCTTCTCCAGCCTCCGCTCCAAATGCTCCAAGGTTCACACCCGCAAGGCCCATCTGGCTGCTCTTCAGGGGCTCTCTGACTCAGGGATATTCCCATGTAGCTTTGAAAATACCCACGTCACTCTCACAACCCTCCCCTGTCTTTGCTGCCACTCACATGGGGCCCAGCCACAAAACCCGGGGATTAAGGGCAGGGCGTGTGGCTGCTCTTTGAAAAGGTGGAGCTCTTCCAGGCTCTGCAATCACTTTTCCAGGATGCTTGCCCAGCCGAATGTCCCACCACCGGCTGCCATGAAGAAACTCGGAGTGATCCCTTGCACTTAGCTTAGTTGTGAGTGGGTTTCTCTTTGAGGGAAGAGAAACAGCTACTGTTTGTTGAGCTCCTCTTGAGTGCCAGGTGCATTGTCTCATTGAATCCTCACAACAGCCCTGAAAGGTAGACATTGGTACATACAGAGAGAAACATTTTATATGACTTTCCCACCATCACCCGTTGTTTCAGAGTTCAGGTGCTAAACCAGATTTTCTGATCAAAACCGAAATTGAACTTGTTCAGTATGCCACAGTGCATTCTATTATGCTCCAATAGTTTGGGATTTTCTAGTTTTCAAACATGGTTTACTTGTGAACAAAGAAAATGCTTAGACTTTTTTTTTTTTTTTAAGCTTTGAGTGTTTTCTATGTGCTGGTGCTATGTTTAGTGCCTTTATTTAGACAATCTCTTTCATTCTCACCAAATCCTATGACGCATGTTATAGATGAAGGAACCAAGGCCCAGCGGAGCCAGGAACCAAGGGCACACAGCAGTCAGAGGGTGGCCTCAAGACAGAAAGAACCCAGGTGGCTTGAGCGCCCATTCCCTTAACCACTTGCCTATGTCTCTCACTCCCAAACTAAGGAAACGTCCTCACTAGACTGTGAAGATTTAGTGAGCCAATGTATATTATTTAATGCCTGGCATACAGGTGCTCAACAAATACAATTTCCCTTCTTCTTTCTGTCTGGGTTCCTGGGAGCCAGTGCGGGACAGTCGGGAGAGGACTTGGATCCAGAGAACAGACATTAGATGTCAGAGGTGTTTAATCTGAGCCCCTCCTTGGGCAGACGGCTGGGAGAGGTGAAATGACAGATAGAAATGAAGGCTTAGTATTGTTGCCAAAATCTTGGCTCCCTGTGCACCAATGCCAAATAAAAATACGGAGACAGAGATTTGGAAGATAAGAAATAGAGAGGCTTTTTATTTTCTTTGCCAGGCAAAGGGAAGACACAGTAGGCTAGTGCCTCAAGAACTGTGAACCCCATAGCACAGGGAGATCAGCTTGGTGCTTTGTGTCCACCTACAGGGGTGGGATAGGGAGGGTGGGAGGGAGACGCAAGAGGGAGGGGATATGGGGATATATGTATATGTATAGCTGATTCACTTTGTTATAAAGCAGAAACTAACACACTATTGTAAAGCAATTATACTCCAATAAAGATGTTAAAAAAAAATAAAGTACCTGCTTAAGTTATTTAAAAAAAAAAAAAAAAGAACTGTGCACCCCCCTTCCTAGGGAATTACAGGGATTCCTATAGGGGAGATCACGGTCTGCAGTGAGTGATAAGGATCAAAATGGTGAAGGTCTTGCATTCTTCTTCTTCTTGCATTATTTCAAAACAATCACTGCTGGAGTAAGGCAACCCGATAATTGGGTCTGGCAGCCTGGTAACTGGGTCTATTAGTCTCTGGGTTACCCCGGTCTGCGACCTCCTTTCTGAAATGCAAACAGCTACAAGGGGTGATTTGCTACAAGAGATTATAGGAAGGGACTTCCCTGGTGGCCCAGTGGTTAAGAATCCGCCTGCCAATGCAGGGTACACGGGTTCGAGCCCTGGTCCGGGAAGATCCCACACGCTCACGGAGCAACTAAGCCCGTGCACCACAACTACTGAGCCCGAGTGTCACAACTACTGAAGCCCATGTGCCGAGAGCCCGTGCTCCATAACAACAGAAGCCACCATAATGAGAAGCCCATGCACCGCAACGAAGAGTAGCCCGCACGCAGCAACGAACACCCAAGGCAGCCAAAATAAATAAATAAATAAATAAAATTTATGGAAAAAAAAAGAGATTATAGGGAGAGTAAAGAATAAATACCAGGTGCAGGATGTAAATTACCTAAATTACACAGGATTAGGGATGACAGGTTAGCTTTGTAAAGGACAAATCTAACTACAGACACTACAGATTCGTAACAGTTAAAAATAAAACTAGGATTGATTAACTAAGGCCAGTTTAGGTAGCCTGTTCACTGTTCCCTTTATTTTCCTGGTTATCATGAGAGGAAAAAACCTCATTTCTATTTTTGTGGCAACAGTATTCCTTGGCTTCCCCCTCCCTTTTTTGTCACCATCTACCCCAGGAAACTCCATGAAGTTGAGGCCTGTTGGTTTGTTCAACTTTGTGTCCCCATCATCGGTCCCAGCAGGAGTTTGAGAAGCCTTTGTTGAGTGAGGGAACTCCCGTCTCATCTTGCAGCTGAGCAGAGTTTGAAGTCATGAAGTCTTCATCCTCATCAGAACTTTGTATCTAGGGAAAAGCTCACCATCTTTGGGTCCCTGCCCCAACCCGATTGGGGCTCAGGGGTGACTCACCGGCTTGGTAAGGAGCCCAGTTCCCCAGCTGATGTGCTAAACAAAGATTGCCCCAGGGCCAAGCGGGGGATTGGCCACCTGGCGTAACCTGCACGCCCGGAAGCAGGTACAGTGCAGTGGAAGGGAGCCCCAGGCTCAGAATCCAGGACCTGGGGTCTTATATTCTCCTCCTCCCCTCTCTGGGCCTTACTGTCCTTGGCTCTAAAAGGGAGGAGTGGACTAGATGTGCTCTGACCATAGGGTTTATCCAGCAGAAAGACAAACTGAGGGGGAGTTGAATTCATGGGCCGTGGGGATCACTGCCCCAAGCTGGTGTCCATCTTCAGCAAGACCTCAGAATCAGCTGCCAGGAAAGAAGAACTGACATTTACTGAGCCCTGTGCTAGTGACTTGCTGGTCTGTGCTACTCTTGTGCTATTCCGTGGGGTCCTCAAACAAGCTTGTGCAGAATACTCTTTAGTAATATAAAGGAACAAACTATTGATACATGCAACAACTTGGATGACATTGAGCTGAGTGAAAAAAAAGGCCAATTCAAAAGGTTGTATCTTGTGTGGACAAAGAATGCCGCCTGCAATTTCAGTAAATAAAGGATGCCCTGGCCATAGAGCCATCAGGCACTGCAGCTGCCCCTGGGTGTGCCCTGAGGGGACTTCAGAATGGAGAAAAACAGGACACTGGCCCTAGATAGTTAAGGTGCGTATGAAAGGAATAATTTCAATGAGCCCAAACTCCTGCATCTTCCCATATATAGAAAAGCACTAAAATCATTAACTTGAGATGTCTGTTTTTTTGTGATTAGCAATAATCTTTGATGTTTTACTACATTTTTGCTCAGCAACAAACTCCTATATATCGTGGCTCCTCCCTTATCTCTTTGAAACACTCCCTCAGAGCTATCTGAGAGGCTGCCTTCCCAGCCTATAGTCCTCAGAATGTCCTTGAATAAAACACAATTCTCAACATTCAGGTTGTGCTTTTTTCTTTTATTGGTCAACAGCTGTATGATTCCATATGTGTAGCATTCTAGACATGACAAAATTATAGAGATGGAGAATTGATTAGTGATTGCCAGAGATTGGGGATGGGTCAGTGGCTATAAAGGGGTAGCATGAAGGAGTTCTTTTGTAGTCATGGAACTGTTCTGTATCTTGATTGTGGTGGTGGTCACACACATCCATACGTGTGATGAAATTGCATAGAATTGTGTGCACACACACACACACACAGGAGTGCATATAAAACTGGTGAAAGCTGAATAAAGTCTGTAGAGTGTACCACTATCAATTCCCTGGCTTTGATATTATGCTGTAATTATGTAAGATATTACTATTAGGGAAAGCTGGGTGAAGAGTACAGGGGACCGCTCTGTACTACGTTTGCAATTTCCTGTGGGTCTATAATTATTTCCAAATTAAAAGTTAAAAAAAAAGTCCTGTGAGATATTACTATCCCATTCTACAGATGAAAGACCTGAGGCTCACCGAGGTCATAGAGCTCTAAGCAGGAAAGTAAAGTTTCGATTCCACTTCTCCTCTGACGCCAGAGTTGCAAGCTTCTCTTCCACCATAGGGCCTTGGTATGGAAGGGGAGCTGTCAGAAGCTGGCTCATTCAGTCCCAAATTCCTTCCACTTCGGGCTTCGGAGATTTCTTTGTGGAGCTGTCCAGTGTCTGATCCTGCCAAGGGAGCACATGGAGTATTCATGTCTCCCACCTGGGCAGTGAGAGGCTGTGACTTAGCCAGCTCATTTGTGGGAAAACCCTTTTGGAGGGACTCTACTACGCTTCCTTCCCTCCATCATCAAGGCCTTGGTTGAAGGAGAAAGAATGACCCTGAGCACCTGCGGTTTGTGCTCAGAGGAGTAAAACACACGTCTTCACCCCCACTTGTCTTTGCTCTCCCTCCCATCTCACTTCATCTGGCTCTGCTGGCACTGGCTAGACTGAGGTTGGGGGAGGTCTACTATTGTTACTGAACTCAGGTTCGGCTGCCTGCCACTCAAAAGCCAATACTCGAAAGACAAGTGCTGGTAGGAAAGGAAAAGTTGCTTATTCAGGAGGCTGGCAACCTGGGGAGAAGGTGGACTTGTGTCCAAAAACCAACTCTGAAGATTCTGCTTGACCATGAATGTTTTTAAAGGGAGAATCATTTGGGGAGGGGGGTCAGAGTCTTTGTTATCTTCCACTGTGTACAGACTTTCTTCTGATTGGTTGGTTGTGAGGTTACAGGGTGGGGCTTCAGGGATCTTGTGCTCAGCCTGAAGTCACCAGCCTCCACCTGCATGGGGGCCTTAGTTCCTACAGAACTCAAGAGTATTTTGTTATTTTATTCCTTGAGAAGGAACCAGGACCCTGCCCCAAGGCTGCACTATTGTTTCTTGACTGCTTCTCCCTTGTTTCTGCATTCCCTCTCTTCCCTGATTAGCAACTGTTTGAATCTGCCCTTTGGAACTCAGAGAAAGTCAAGGAGGCTGAATGAAGCCTATTTCCTACAAACAAGAAACGGGAGACACAGAAAGGATTTGTATGGGGTGGAGGTGGCGGGGGTACCCACAGGGTCCCGCTCTGTTTCACCATGAAGACACTAAGACAAGAGCCTTCAGCCTGTTTGAGGAGAACAAGGACAAGTAGCAAACAACAAACAGAACAGCAATTAAGGCAAGAGTGCATGCAGGTTGGGAGAGCAGCCACTCCTCTTACTCCAGATTAAAGCTGCGGCAAGGGGAGGAAGGAGGTATTTAATGTGCATCTTGTGCTGAGCAGGTGGTACGAACTCATAGACTTGTGTTTCAGAGCACAGAGAATGTGCACCCAGTTCTTTCTGATGAAAGGGACAGATAATATTTTGGAGAGGAGTTGGACTTCAAGACCCCGAGGCCAAAAGAAAGACATTGGCAAAGACACAAGTCATTAAAGTTCATGCCATGGGGTGGGAGCGGACATGGGTGAAACATTCTGTTTTGACTTGCTCTGTCCAATATGGTAGCCACTGACCACATGTGACCACTGAGCACTTTGAGGGAAGCTAGTCTGAAATGAGATGGGCTGGATTTCAACACTCAGTTAAAAAAATGTGTAACATCTCAGTATTTCTTATATCAATTACATGTTGAAATAATGAGAATTTGGATATGTTGGGTTAGCTGAAATAATTCTTAACATTGGTTTCTCCTGTTTCATTTTATTATTTTTATGTGGCTACTAGAAAAATTTTAATTATTTATGTGGCTCTCATCATAATCTATTGGGGAGCCCTCTAGACTACCCTTGTTCTATCTAATGCTTACTCTTTTTTCTGCTCCCATTTGCAGCTGCTATAGTTTGGGGCAATTTCTTTTCTCTTCCCTTAAAAAGTGTAGGCTCCCTTATCTCAAGGGGTGATAATTTATTAAGTACTTTGAAAGATAGTAAAGAGCCTCAAGGGCCTCTGTGCTTAAAGCTTCCTTTGCAACAGACAGTTTTGATATTCAAAATGACCAAATGCACAAATGTTAAAATCTTTATGGGTTTCTTTACCTCTGAAATTACCATGAGAACGTTTCCTTTCATATCTTTGAAGTTTCCATGGAAGCTCTATCTCTTTGCTTCCTGAGGTAATGTGAATTACATTTCTGGGGATTTGGAAGTGATTTTTGATAGCATTTTGGTTTCTCTGGTTTTTCTTTTCTTCCTGTCTGAGAAAAGATGCACTGAAGCATTGGAACATGGCTCTTGGAAAATGTATCTTGATTTTCCTTCCGTCACTGGATTTGACTTCCTTCTGCTTTCCCTGAGGGGTCTGCAGTCTCTAGAGAACCACAAAGAAGCATTTATTTGTCCTTTCTTTTTTTTCATCTCACTTTCAAGAAGGGAACCAGAACACTGATGTTATTTGACAGGGGAAGAGGTAGGATTCAAATCAACAAATTCTCAATTCTGCGGTTTCATTACTGTAATTCGGTTTTATCAGAAGAAGTACAGAGCTGCTGGCCCTGGTCATCAGCCTCCAGCATCTTTCTTTATGCCCTGCCCTCACCCCGGTGTGGCGGTGGTGGTGGTATAGTGGAAGCAGCATAGACTAAGCCTCTTTCCTGACTGGGCACAAGTCATAAACAGAAGGTGTCACCGTTCTCTTACTCCACCGGCATCAGTGTTTAAATAAGGTGGTGTATGTTAGAACCCCTATGTATGATTAGGCCACTCCAGATGGCTGTTCTCTTGCTCTCTGTACATCCCCTGCTGGACCAGTCCCTGCCTCACCCACACCCTACTCACCTGACTCACCTTCCCTCTTAATCAGAGAGCCTAATCAGTAAACGCCTACATACTTGCCCCCAGTCCCAGCTAGTGATTGTTCTAATCTTTAGAGCAGAATTCTCTCTACTATGATAGTTTATCAAAGGGGCAGTGAGGGGTATGATCCTCTGCTGGTTTCTCAGGTGACCTGATGTCAATTCCCTCTGTAACCGGTAACCTCCCCTTTCCCTCCGGAGCGAAGAGTGCTGCCATGTCCTGCCCGCCATCTGGTGCACAAGGATGGGGTGTCCCTCCAGTGCCCTGTTTCAGACATGTAAGCTCCCCCTGTTGCTGGAAGGAGGACCCCTTCCAGGGTCCGAGAGTGGGCTCTTGTCTAACACTTAGAAATGAACTGTCCAAGGAGACGCAAGTGCTGACAAAGCAAATGACTTTATTGGGAAGGGCTCTGGGACGTTGGTCATCTCCTCCCTCTTTTGGCCCCTCCCAGATTCTCCCATTAGTTTTCGGCAGCAGCACTGTGTTCCTTAGCGGGACCCCCAGTTGTGAGACGGCTCAGGCAAGTGGTTATCTTCGTGCCTGGCCAAGGCAGGCGGTTTCAGTCAAAGCTTCCTAACACCCCTGCCCATTAAACCACCGATGTCTCTGTCGCTGATTCCAGGCTCTTTCTTTGGTCTTGAGGCTGGGCAAGGAAAGGGCTTGTAGACCTGCAGGGTGCAGCCCAACACCTTAGAGAAAGAAATGAGGCCGCTCAGATATCAATTCGCACGGGTGCAGATGGAGAAGTCACCAACCAGGAGAGTTCTTTACAGGTGTGTCGGAAAGACCCCCAGTTCAGCCCTCGGTCACTAAAGTGAGAGAAGGAAATGGAGGGTGTGTTGTACGTGGCACCTCTAACTGGGCAAAATGGACGGAGTGCAGGTAGAGACCCGATGATGGGCTGGGCTGGGGGAAGGGGCAGTTCCCTTCTGATCTGATGCTCTCATCTACACTGGGTATTCTCAGAAGACATTCATGGGTATACAAGGGTATAAATAGTTCCTTAGTGTCTGGGTGTCAGGCTGTGGGCCAGGTGCTGGGGATACAAGAACTGTTAACACCAAGTTTGTGTGCCCAATGCACAGTGAGGCCAAACAAACTGAAACAGTGGAGTTTGGAGCAGAGAAAGGTTTATTGCAGGGCCATGCAAGGAGATGGGTGGCTCATGCCAAACTCCCTGTAGGGTTTCTGCAAAGCACTTTTAAAAGCCAGGTAAGGGAGGGGGGTCGCAGGGTACGTGATCAGCATGTGCACAATTCTCTGACTGGCTGATGGTGAGGGAGCAGAGTGGTGTCACAGGGGTTAACATTATCAGTCCTTAGGCTCCAGGAGGCCCGGGGCTATGTGCTCATGGTTGTCAAGTAGTTAACATCTTCCATTTGTTGGAGAGGGGGTGGGGTTTCATATCCGCAAAACAACTCAGGAAATGTACATCAAATACTATTATCTCGGTACTTCAGAGAGGAGCTTAAGCAGAGGATATGGGGGAGGCCCCATGGGGTCCTGCTTGGTTACAGAACGAGGAAAACACTGTCTTCAAGAGCTTTCCTGACCCCATGCAATACTGCAGTGCGCCAAGCACCCAGGCAGTGTGTAATCTTGAGCACAGGGGGGACATCTGAATCAGGGGAAGAGGAGCGGGGAAGTCATCAGAGCTTCTTGCAGGAGATGCTGGAGTTTTTTTTTTAATTGTGGTAAAATACTCATGTTTCACCACACATAATGTCCTAAAGTTTCATCTGTGTTGTAGCATGTACCATGCTACAAGGGAGGTATGTATGTACCATATTTTCTTTATCTGTTCATCCATTGATGGACATTTTGACTGCTTCCACCTTTGGTTATTGTGAACAATAGTGCTATGAACATGGGTGTACAACCAGCTCTTCAAGACCCTACCTTCAATTCTCTTGGTTTTACACCCTGCTGTGGACTGAACTGTGCCCCCCTAAAATTCATATGTTGAAGCCCTAACTTCCAATGTGACTGTATTTGGAGATAGGATCTTTAGGAGGTAATTAAGGTTAAATGAGGTCATAAGGGTGGGGTCCTGATCCCATAGGACTGGTAGTCTTATAAGAAGAAGAAGAGAGATCTCTCCCCCTCACCCATGTGCATGCACCAAGGAAAGGCCTTGTGAGGACATAACAAGAAGACAGCTGTCTCCAAGTCAGGGAGAGAGTCTTCACCAGACACTGCTTTGACTGGAATCTCAATCTTGGACGTCTAGCCTCCAGAACTGTGAGAAAGTAAATTTCTCTTGTTTAAGCCACCCAGCCTCTGGTATTTTGTTATGGCAGCCTGAGCTGACTAACACATACCCATAAGTGGAATTGTTGGGTCATATGGTAATTCTATAATTTTTTTTGAGAGCCTGCCATGCTGTTTTCCAGAATGGCTGCACCATTTTGCATTCCCACCAACATGGAGCTGACTTTTGAATAAAAGGTAAGAGGGGATGGGGACAGAGACGAGCACCTGAGGAAGCAGAGAGACCTCGAAGGAACAGTACATGTGGCCACATCAAAGACAGGAGGGACGGCGGGGATGAGCCTGAAGCAGTGGGCAGGAGGTAGGTCCCCTAAAGTTTGCTTTTTTTTTTTTTTTAAAGTTACTTTTGATTCTATTTGTTTTTTTTTTTGTTTTTTTAAAAAAATTAATTAATTAATTAATTTATGGCTCTGTTGGGTCTTTGTTTCTGTGCGAGGGCTTTCTCTAGTTGTGGCAGGTGGGGGCCACTCTTCATCACGGTGTGCGGGCCTCTCACTATCGCGGCCTCTCTTGTTGCGGAGCACAGGCTCCAGACGCACAGGCTCAGTAGTTGTGGCTCACGGACCTAGTCGCTCCACAGCATGTGGGATCTTCCCAGACCAGGGCTCGAACCCGTGTCCCCTGCATTGGCAGGCAGATTCTCAACCACTGCGCCACCAGAGAAGCCCCTAAAGTTTGCTTTTTATACTGAAATCCATGGAGAGTTCCGAGGGATTTAGAAGTGGTGGGGCTGGGGTGGTGATGAGGGCTGGCATCATCAGATCTGCTTCCCACAAAGGCCACTGAATGCGGAAGATGCGTTAGACACAGAAGGACCATTAGTGGAATTCAGGGAAGCAGTGACAAGAGCCTGAAAAACAGTGTTGGGGATGAGTGCCTCAGAACGGTGCGGGGTAGGTTAAACCGCAGGCTCGGAAACAGAGAGGCTGGGATTTAGGATGACTTCCCTGGCAGGCAAGACACTAAGGTGGCCCCCGTGATTCCCTGATGTTCATGTCCTGTGTAATCTCCTCCCCAAGTGGGGCAGCACCTGTGACTGGCCTCTAGGCAACAGAACAAGGCAAAGGAGGAGGGATTTTGCAGATGAAATGCAGCTCCAAAGCAGTTCATTTTGAGTTCATCAGGAGGGAGAGAGTTCATCAGGTCAAAACCCTTAAGAGGGACCAGGCCCTTCCTGTTGTGAAAGACAGTCCTATGGGCTTGATGACATACACAGTCATGCTAGAGAAACCCACACGCCGGGACCTGTGGGTGGCCTCCGGCCAACGGTCAGAAAAAGCATTCAGACAATCACAAGGAAATGAATTCTGCCAATAACCCCAGGGAGCTTGGAAGCAGCTCCTTCCCCAGGGTTGCCTCCGGATAAGAACGCAGCCCATCCACACCTTGATTGCAGCCTTGTCAGACGCTGGGGAGGGGACCCAGCTCAGCCATGTCCAGACTTCTAACCTAGAAAACTGCCAGATAATAAATATGTGTTGCTTTAAGCTGTCATGATTATAGTAAAGAGTTATGGAACAAGAGACAACTAATACAATCTCCAAGGTTCCCGGGGGGGCCACCCTAGGAAACAGTGGGGGAGCTGGAGGAGGTGATGACAGTCGCAGCTAGCACTTATGGAGTACTCACTATGTGGCAGGCACTGTATTAAGATTTCATGCAGCTGATTTATTACCCACAACAGTCAATTGTGTTAATTGACCATTGTACAAGGGAGTCCCCTTCTTAAGAGAGGGAGGCAGGCCAACCCATGTTTGGCAGTATACAGCCTCTATTCCTTCCTCTCCAAACCCAGGCAAACAATTCCCAATCGGAAAGCATCTGATTTCTGCTTTAGAAATTCCAGAATCTGTGGGCCCTTCATCAAGGACTTTTTTCCTTTAGTTACTGACAACTGGATTTTAATATGTGCCATGACGCCTACTGAATTTTGCGTATTCAGCAGAGAGGAATGAGCCTCAAGACATTTCAGAACTCAGCTTCTGCTACATCTTCCCTGAAGAGAAGGTGAGAAATATTAAGACACATTTTTCATTAGAAAAGAAGTTTTATTTAGGTACACAGGACAGTGCAGAACAAAAACACTGTTTCACTTGTATCTATAGACACAGCAGCCTTGATTTTCAGCCTTTCAACTCTCCTTAAAGGGAAGTCAGCATGATCAGAATGTAGGACGCGGACAGGTGACTTAGGTGGAATTATGAAATATAACAGTGATAACCACCCAAATGCAGAGCTTTCAAGGTTCTTGGTTTTTTTTTAAAGGTCATTTTCCAAGACCGTAATTTGTTCCCATCCTTCAACCTCTGTGGAATAGAAACCAATCATTCTTACCAAATGACATAGCAGAAAGAACATACTTATTTTTCTTTAGAAGTTTTGAATAAATGCAGTCATTAGAAAGAATTTACGCCTAGAGCACCACATTATAGAATACCATTAAATTGTCATTCTGGTGCTTTAAAAAGAGCCAACTTGTTAAAGAGGAGCAGACAGCTTCAGTTTTTGTAGGAAACACTTGTGACATTGTGGAATTCTT
This sequence comes from Eschrichtius robustus, assembly GCF_028021215.1. Lineage (NCBI taxonomy): Eukaryota > Metazoa > Chordata > Mammalia > Artiodactyla > Eschrichtiidae > Eschrichtius > Eschrichtius robustus. Next base: position 42,678,385 of record NC_090834.1, read on the forward strand.
TCTTCCTCTTCTGGTAGGGCAGGGGGAGGCACTCAAGGCATAAGAAACTTTTATAAATTTCAGGAACTTGAAGAACAATGACTGATCAAACCACATGCTTTAACTGACAAAGTATTTTTACAGCTAAAAAGAGAACCCAGAAACAATACATTTCACCTAAAGCAGGCAGCACAAACCAATCACGGATTAATATCTATTACATTCCACAAACGACACAATATCATCTTTGCCAACCTTTTCCGAAGGTTTCACTTTACTTGTGAAAAATAGGGCGAAAATGCCAATGACTGCCCAGAAGGAGCCATTTCATCCCAGTGCCATCAGATGAAACCTCAATTACTCACAATTGCACATTTCAACATTCCTTTTCAAGAGGTTATTTTGGGAAATTACCGAGACAAGGACCTTTATAATTTCAATCGCCCTAATCATTGCGAGGCAACACTGAACTTGTATTGAACTTGGAAAGTGATCACAACTTACTCCACGATAAAAAGCTAAAAATCGTCACTACTTACATGCAGAAACCTATTCATTTGCGGAACTACTCCTCTCTCCACCAAGAGGCTAAATGAGCCTCCCCTCCCTTGCAGAGGACCATTTGCCTTTTAAAATCAAATTACTGTTGCCCACAAACTAGGATTTATTATAACGGTGTGTTGATTTATTCAAATATTTACAGAATGCCTACTACACGCCAGCCATTGTTTTTCAGGAGCTTGTGATATAACAATGGGTAAAAACTCCCACCCTCCTAGATCTTCGATTTATCCTGGAGATAAGCAAAAGAAATCAACACGGATGCATTTTAAAAGCTGTGCAACAATCCGCTTCTAAGAGCTGAACAGTTCTCACAGGGCCAATGCCCACGGTGCCCTGCCATCCCACCTTAGCTCATTTTTGGAAAGGAGAGGGTACTCAGAACAGGAAGGAAGCTTCCACACATGAAACACGAACATGCAACCAGACCCGCCGTACAATGGGACGTTTCTCGCATTCTCCCAGGACGACTACAAAGTAGGACAAAGCCTCTTACAGGTCAGGTGTATGCCCTCCCTCCCCACGTTCCAGTGAGTCTGGCTGCAGAGGGGCAATGACTTGGGTTTGGAATAAGATCACTCCTGGTGGCCAGAGAGAGAAGAGCGGTCCATGCCAGCTGCCTGATCACTCCAAGCTACTGCCCCCACCCCACCGGCTCTTTTAATTGACTTCTTCAGCCTGACTCTAGGAAATGATGTCAGTTACTCAAAGGGGATGACAGTTCATTCAAAAGTGTGCAAACGTGGTTTCACTAAGTAAGTGTACAGCTGAGACTTACTGTCGGAAGCAGAAGCTTTCCACAAGGGCCACGGGAGCCTCCCTGCCGTGCAGCTCGGTCCCCAGGCATTAGAGCTCAGCTTCTTAACCTGGGGTGCGTGGACCACGATGACCCTTGAAGGTGTATGTAGTGTTGTGTGTATATCTGAGGAGAGGGTCCATAGCTTTAAAGAATATACTTACCAAAAAAAAAAAAAAAAAAGAATATACTTACAAGGGGGGGTTTGTAACCTCCCAAGTTTAAGAGCCTCCATATTAGAGGATCTCTGCCTGTCCCTTGGTGAAATTAAAAGTGGAGCTGGAAACTGCTGTCAGAACAATCAGTCCCAGCCCCAGCTGTAACGCTGGTGTTACGAGTCTGGTTTAGAGGCCTCGTGGTGGTTTATTAGGAAGACACAAGCCAGAAACAAAGTCAGCTACTACTGGCGGTGGTCATTGAGGATCTGTTTGCCCCCTTTTGTAAAGCAATGATGACTCCTCATCCTTGGAAATCTGCCACCTCAAAAGTAGTCCTCCATCTAAGCCAGCAGTGGATGGAGTTAACTTTCCTAATAACACATTTTCTCAAGCCAAAATGTATGACCAGACATCCACATCAGACTCTTAGCGCCATGACTATTCATGGACAGTATCATGTGCCCCAAGGCATGGGTTCCCCGAACCCTGCAAGTAAGGTACAAAAGGTGATTGGAGCTCTTTCTGTTCAAAATCACTGTCTGTGTTATTGTTTTGTTTAAGCTTCAGCCTGGGGGACACGTGGCTAAAGAACCTCTGGGAAGAACTGTAATTAGACTCTCAAAACCATTCGCTACAGAAATGATGGGAAAGAGAAAAACAACATGGTGTCTCCTGAGAACACAGAGCATTTGCCGGGAGTTTTCTGGAAGGGCCTTCAGTCTGGTCACTCTTCCTCTAGATACCTGCCTCTGTCTTCACTGCCTTTTATTAGTCTCTAAACTCCTCAAAGATGAGGACCTGCCTTATTCACATCCTTGTAGCCAGTCACTAGCGTGATGTCCGGGACATCACAGATGTTATTGGAACTCAGAGAGTAGGGATGGGGGTGGTGCACAGAGGTTAAGGGCTCTAATTAAAGAATTACATGTGACAGGGCTTAGAGAGTCCCTGGTCTCCTAAAATAATGTATCTACTTTTACCACTTCAAACTATAAATTAGGGGCTGTCTATAAAGAAGTTGAGGCTTTTTGAAAAAAAAAAAAAAAAAGGATAGCACAGAAAAATATATTTCAGAAATTTTTCAAATGATAAAAAGAAACCAGTGTAGAGAACTGCGATGTAACACCTCAGATATAGTGATATAAAAATGCAGCAAAATTGATGATTTAGGTTACTGACATTTCTAAGTCACACTATTATTCCATGGTAATAAATATTATGCAGTAAGAATAATGTAAAACACTGATTGCATCCTGGTTATTTATCATTAGCTTTCCATCTCAGAAACCATCACAGAAGCACAAATAAAATCTGCTTTTGTGAATATTCTGAAAGGTGGAGAGCAGCTTATGTAATTAGATTAGGTAAACAACTGTCCCTAAGAGCCATCCATAAACTTTGAAGTTCCTGAGGATTATTCACTAGCAATGTATTAACTTTCTAAGAATAAAAACAGGGAGGTCCACAGATGTCACTTTTAAGAATTTTGTATAAAATGTAAACATAGTGTAGGATCTATTTACATGATCAGAATTGGAAAAAGGTTTTTGATATTCTGGGTCAGCCTTAAATGTTTATGAAACAATGCTTGGGTGATACACTATATACCCATTTGTAACATTTATTCTATAATTCCCCATCAATGCTAGAATGTTCTTCCCAAATGGCCTCAATTTTGACATCACACGATTCCAAATTTAAATGAATTTTTAAAAGATGTTCTTAAATATAAATAAACTGCGAAGTTGTTCTGGCTCCAAGCACACCCATGTGGCAGATGTCATTTATACGCTCTGATCGTAATAGGCAAAATGTCCCTCACTTTAAGCCTTCTGTGTTCTGTGAATTTGTTTAAGTAACATCCTGTCTCAAATGCTTTTGACAACAGAGGACTTCCCTGCAGACAACCTCTTCCAAAGTGATTGGATTAACTTCTTCTGTATGTTCAGCTTTCCCCACTGGGCTCTTTCAGAAGCATTCTTTCCTGTATGGAAGTCACAATATCCTTTCGATGCTATCTTATTAACGAAGTTCTCAGTCAGAGCAGCACTTGGGTCCACTGCACTTTGCAGCAGAGGGCATCACATAGTGGTTAGAGGATCTCGGTTGGTCAAGGTTGACAGGTAGCAGGGTCCAGAGCCTGGTGTACGAGAGTCGAGGCTCCAGCAATTCTTCCAATGTAGGATACTGCCAGGAGCAGATCCACCTATGGGTCCACAGTCAGCCAGTGAACATTTTTCTCAACCAACAGTCACTAGGGCACAGACAAGATTCATATTAAATTATACCCTGACATGTTTATTATTATTTCATAAAACAAAACAAAAAAAACTCCCAAAGTCCTTGCTTTCCAGTAGCTCTGAGGCTCGTTGCACCATCTGTACATAAAGGTGTTTTTCTCTGAGGCACTAAAAGGTCTGTTACTCTTACTAGGATTAGTCTTTCCACCTTCCGTCTGATGATGACGTACACATCTACATTTGCTGTGGCTTACTTGTCGCCACGTTGTCTCGTAGGAAGTTCATGAACCATCCTCCACAACGTTCTGTTGACCATCGTTTTCACCAGGGACTCAGTAAGACATACTCAGTATCTCTGCTGAGAACCATCTACTTCGAACCAGCTGGGTACCTGCCAGAGGTGTTTCAGCCAAAATGAATCCCATGTTGCCCAGGTCACTGATCTGAAGTTCACGGGAAAAAATCATCAGCAAGAAGTATCCAGAAGTCTCTGTCGAGCATTCTGCTCTCCATTATTTATTTTCGTTCTATTGTGTACATTCAAATCTGTCAAAATGGAAAACAAGTATTTATGACAGAAGTCCCTCGGCAGGACCCATCGGCACTAATTAACTTCTGCTATAAATCTACCTCCTGGTCTTTGCCTTACCCAGTTAATCTTAGCCTCATTGCAGAGCAGCTGAAGTTGGGTCAGGGCGACAATTAAATCAATAAACTCTCAGTCTCTTTTGTAAGCAATGGAGAATAAAAGACAAGATGATCAGCAGTATAGGGAGAAAAGCCAGTAAAACAAGAAAAAATTAGCAAGAATGACATCAGAGAAGAATGCTTGAGCAAGGGGTGGAGTATGAGAAAGACAGAGAATGAGGAGAAGGAAGAGAGCACAGCCTAGATGCTTTCCTTTGGAAATTTGGGGCAGCACCAATGCTTTCGCCTCTCTCTCCCAGCACTGAGGGGTTTCACCTAAAACCACACCAGGAAAATGGTTTAACAACGGTGGGCAGGGGGAAAGACCGTCAGTCATTCATAAAAGGCGGCTGCAGAGGTGCTCTGTGGGCTTCCCCAGCTTCCACCCTGAGAGCTAAGCCTACCTTTGAGATCTGCCGTCTGGTCCCCCTGGTCCTCTGCCATCATCTCCACGGGCTCAGGATTTTTGCCATCAACCACGTCCATCTTGATCGTGCCGAGGTTTGTCAGAAGAAGCATGGGGTCAATGCCCTGACAGCTGCTTTTAATATTCTCCAGAACCTTAAGACACTTGTACGACTTGAGTTCACTAATATTCTCCTCCAAGAAAAGAAAGTAGAGGCTCAAGTCGTTGTACCCTTCCGACTTGAAATGCAGAACGTCAAAAGTGGGCAGGATTTCATACACTTTGAGAACATCCGTCTTCTGTCGGAATGGAACAAACAGCGTGTAGACCACCAGGGGAGCCAGCACGACATACACCACGAGGTTGATGAAACTGAGCAACTGGAAGATGCCGACGGCAATGAGTTTGCACTGGAACCGATCGGGGACAGTGCTGTCATTTTTCAGGATGCCGGACTTGATGTTGCAGATGAACTCATCCGAGAGGGAGGAGAGGCTAAAGTAATAGCCCAGGTAGACGCCTGCTAACAGTATAATGCTGAGTGACAGCACCCGACAGCTGATGTACGTGACAATTAAATTTTTGGAGTTTTTCTTTGTCTTTAAGTACTGCTCCACAATTGGGTACTTGAAGTGGCTTTCTGATATCTCCCACAAACTGAAAAGAAACAAATAAAAATAATTTAAACCCTTAACCAAGATTGTCAAATAGAAACATATTCAACAGTATCACACCGAAAATCTCCAGTGCCTTCCCTCCCATACTTCTCTACCTGTAACTTCACTAGAGTACCAGGGAATAAAATCAGGTTTTTTTTTTTTTTAAAAAAAAAGAAGGAAAAGCAATAATAAAACACTTTCCCCCCTTAATATTTTAAGGAAGGTCTAGTTCATTAAATGTTCTACTTGCAAATTCTTAGAACAACTCCGGGCACCTAGTGAATGTTAAATGTTTGTTAAATAAATTTGCTAGTTCTTATTCTGCTGCTGTGTTTTTAACCTATATTTACCATTCAAGTGTGTAGAATAAGGTAAAGAAAATTCTTCTAGCCTAACCAGAACACATATGCCTCCTATAGGCGAGCAGCAGAAGGCCAACAGGTGGGTGGGTGTGGGTTTAGCCTGCAGGCCCACAGACCGGGTCCAGGTCCCAGGTCTCCCACCTAAAGCTATAAGACAGTGTTTTTACCTAGAAAAAAAAAAGGGGGGGGGATAAATAAATGCCATTATCTGTAATGATGTTTTGAGGATGAGATAACGTAATTTCGAAAACTCAAGTGTCTGAGCTATATTAAGTATTTTTAAAAATGAGAGCTATTAATAATATTGCTATTGTCAATAACAAAAACCGGAGCAAGAACGTGAAAAAAGCAAGGCGCTGTCTACTTGTTCCCCATTTCCCTCCCATCTGCTCTCTGTGCTCAGGGGTCTCTTCACCCTCTGTGCTTCTCCATGAAGGGGTAGGTCAAAGCAACCAGCGCTGCATTTGAGAACATGAGACAGCGATGCTTCACTCCACAAGGGAAGGACTCTTGATGTGACGACAGGTGCTGCGGCAGACAGGTGGGGGTGAGATTTGGGGCAGTGGGCCTTCCTGGCTCCCAGGGGGGGTCACCAGGTGGATGACAGTTCCCCATGTACCGGTAGTGAGAAGCCTAAGCCCGGATGGGCAGGAGAAGGGCTGCTAATTCATACTCCCAAATCCTGATGGGCTGGCTGCTGGGGGCTAAGTTACCTTTGCCCCAGGTTCTCGTTAACTTCTCGAACTGGGCAGGCACCGTCTCTCAAGTCCAGGTCATGCACACTCTTCGCAGCTCTAATTGCGCGGTTGTAAACTTTGTCAAGTTCTTCCATGATAAATTTCAAATCTGAGCAAAGATGAGGAACAGCTGCGAAACGCCAGAACAGGGAGGGAAGGTACAGCAGGATGGCCACCAGTAACAGGATGTAGGGGAAAAACTGAAAAAGAGGAGTGCGAATCACGGGGTCAACAGACCACCCCCTGAAGTAACCGTGCTAAGCGCTGCTAGCGGTTTTCTCATTTTGACACAAAAGTGCACGCCCACATCGCTTGTGAAAGTCAGGCTCCTTACCCAATAACTACTTCTTATGGCTAAATTCACCTGTCCAGGTAATACGTGACGCTGGTAACTACCTTTCCCCCCTCCACTTCGATAGACTTTAATTTGAAATCGTTGGCAACTACATGGTGACATATGGTGTCTCCTCCCTAATTACAGAAGGAAACAAAAAATTAAATTGTTCCCCCTGTCCTTTAGAATAATCCCTTGACAAAATCGCAATTAAGGAACATGTAAATGTCACAGTGGCCTCTGGGTTCTTCTTCTTTTCTTTTTTTTAATTGCTATGGTTTTAGGAGGTCACTAAGGCTTTTAGAACTCTGTTTTTTTTTCCTCTCTGGAATTTGGGAGAATGACAGAAATGCATAACGTTGCTCAAAACAAATTAGAAAAATGTTGGCTTCAGTGATCCTGTAATCACCCCGTGAAACAGCTGAAATAAGCAGGTAAAATTCACAAAATGCAGAACGGACTTCCATAGTGGACAGACCGTGAGGGCCACCCAACATCCTCATTTTACAGCCAGATAATCTCAAGCCCGGAGAAGCCAACCACAATGGGTGACAGTCATGAGGGGAGCAACCCGATCTGGATGTATATTCAAAACAAATGAGAGGGGATTCAGAAGTCAGAGAGAGCGAAAAGCATCCAGTAACCAGGTCCGCAGGGCAGTATGCAAAGGCTTAGCCTCAGAGAAGACACAGGAAGCTGCAGCCAGAACAGATCTGAAGTTAAACTCAGCTTAGTGGCCTTCGCAGCGAGGTTGCTGAGCCTCTGACCTCAGTTTCCCTATCTATCAAATGGTCACGTAATACAGGTGTTAAAAAGATTAAATTAGATAATTTATGAAAAATGCTTTGCATGGTGCCTGGCATGTCGTAGGCACTAAAACACAGCAGCTAAAACCAACGGAAAGGTTACTGAGTGGGCACGTTATCTTCAATCCTCACAATGACCCTGGCAAAGCCGTTGCCGATGGCCTCACTTTGCAAAGAGGACGCCCAGAGCAGTTTCTGGCCACAGAGCACAAAGCTGGTGATAGAGACGGAATATGAAGCTTGACCTTTCTGATCCCAGAACCATGCCTCTTTCACCATAATACACTGCAAATTATTTTACTTCTCTGGAAAATTCCTCCCTGCCTTTGGATTGGTCTCTCTCCACAGTTCCTCAGAGTTGTAACAGGAAGAGGCTACGATGGCCTTGAGTTGACACAAAACTCCCACCCCGACCTCTCTGGGAGCCAGCAGCAGACCAAGTAAGAGTGTGACTCTCACTATAGATCAGATGTACAGAAAAGTTGCAAAGATGGTCCAGCACGTTCTCGAATAACCCTCATCCAGTTTTCCCCTCTGTTGACATCGGACATCTCCATGGCACACTTGTCAAGACGAAGGAACCATCGTTGGCACATTACCATTAGCTACATTCCAGGCTTTTATTTGGATTTCTCCAGTGTTCCCATTATTGTCTTCTTTCTGTTTCAAGATCCCATCCAGGGTATCCATTGAGTTTTATTGTCACGTCTCCCTAGACACCTTGGTTCTGTGACAGCTCCTCAGTCTTTCCTTGTTTTTTTTATGAAGAATAACGTTTTTAAATGCATAAAATAACACATAAATTCGCAAAGGAAATGGATGATGTTGATATACAGCTGTCACAACATTAAAAGACAAATGTGTATGTGCGTCTTTGTCAACACATTTAATGGGATCTAACAGATGGCCCAACAACACAGTAACTCTGAAGTGATGACGAGTAAAAAATACTCCAAGATAGCTGTGATTTCTGTGGGTGACAGTCACACATGGCACTAATACCACTATAGATTCTTGCCTACTTACATACATATTTTTTAATGTTAAGTTTTAGCTTGAAGTACATAAAAAATAAAGCTGCCCTGTGTTTTCTTATCCTAGTTCGTGGACTTCCTGATGCTATCATGGAGCCCGCTTTAGGAATCCCTGCCCCAAGGGCAAGAGAAATAGCACAAATGGCTCGGAAACTCCGCAAAGCCCTCACCAACGCAGCTGCTTCCCTTTGGGGTTCTGGCATGGGATGGGGTCCTCAAAACTACTAATCCAATTTGCAAAGAGCTGCTACACAATGACACACACAACAGGCTGTGATTAGCTGCATTTTGGCTACATAATTCATAGCTGGCTACACTGAAACGCAGTGTTCCTTCAATGCTAGTCACTCTGAAGGGTGCCCATTCGTATAAAAATTTAACTGCGTGACGTTGAGTTTGTGCTGCTTCCATAACCGAAAGAAACAGACATTTCCTTTGGGAACCACAGAGGGAACACTACTTCTAACTTGGGGCTGTGGAATATGTGTATAAGTCACTTTTGGTTCAAACCTACTTGAATAATAGCATTTTATCTCAAACTGTTCTTTTGAATTAGGAAGTGACTGTTTACAGTCTGTAGCATTCTTTCTAACATGCCAACACGGTGCAATAATTAGCACCAATGAATAGTTCAACACAGCTCACTGCAATTTGAAAAATGAATGTTTAAAGGTATTACGTGAATGTTTAAAGGTGTTTGCTTTCTTTTAAAATATCCTTGTACCTTGATCACCTCTAGGGGAATGTAGTTGAATGCCCCGTTTCTTAGTTTTTCTCCATAGTTAAACCTCTTGTTTCTTTTTCATCAAACATAAAAAGGTGATTTGCAGTGAATCTGCAGCAAGATGGCTTTAAAATGAATTCAAATGAAATCAGAATCCAAAAAAAGCATTAAATTATAGTCTTTAAAATCCTTTTGCCCAAATAAGGAACATGGAAAAACTACCGAGCTTTATGAGTACATCTGCTGGATGGGAACGGCTTTGTTTCTAAGCTCTGTCTACTCCCAGTTAGTTCTGAGATGCTTGTCATCTTTCAAAGCTATGATTGCATGATTCTGTACAATGCCCATGTTAGTTAGTGCTGAGCTATTCCAAAGTTGGTGAAGCTTCTCACAGCAAGGTGAAACCAAGAACTCGGTACACTTTTCAGTCTATCTGCCTTAAAATTTTGTTTTGTTTCTGGAAAGGGTTGTAGTTAGAACAACAGACCCTCTAGATGGCAGGGACCTTGGAGGGGATCCGCCCCAGCCTCCCTCCATGTTCAAATCTCCTCTAGCTCATCTAAGGCAAAGGAACATCCAATTAGGACTGAACGACTCCTCCCGTGAAATGGATGTGATCACGTCTTATGGGATTAAATGCAGATGGCTAAATTCATTCAAAAACATCTCCTGGGCACCTGCCAGGTATCAGGCAGTGGGCTGGGAGCATGGCCCCAAAGAGGAAGTGCACAGTTTGCCCCAGGACCACACAGGTCGGGTGGGAATACCAGCTAATAATTAAATAATCAAAACGTGAAAGTGATGATCACAAAATATGTAGTACTGAGGGAATAGAGATGTCCTTGGGGAGGTGAGGGAAGGCTTTGTAAAAGAGGTAATGTCTGAGCTATGTCTTAAAGTACAGTGAGGCAAAACAACAACAACAAACAACCCATAAAGCACTATTATGGGGACTTCCCTGGTGGCGCAGTGGTTAAGAATCCGCCTGCCAATGCAGGGGACACGGGTTCGAGCCCTAGTCCGGGAAGATCCCACATGCCGCTGAGCAACTAAGCCCGTGCGCCACAACTACTGAGCCTGTGCTCCAGAGCCCATGAGACACAACTACTGAGCCCGCGGACCTAGAGCCCACGCTCCACAACTAGAGAAGCCACTGCAATGAGAAGCCCGCACACCACAACGAAGAGTAGCCCCCGCACACCACAACGAAGAGTAGCTCCCGCTCGCCGCAACTAGAGAAAGCCTGTGCACAGCAACAAAGACCCAATGCAGCCAAAAAAAAAAAAAAAAGCACTATTATGTTAAGACTCAGCTCTCTGTGGCCCTTCAGACATCCTCTTTCCTCTGTCTAGAATTCTTTCTCCTTGTCTACCTGGTGAATTCTCACCCATCCCGGGCACCAAAGTAAATGAGCAAGCCCACAGCTGAGGAAGTAGTAAGAGCTGAGGCTGGAAGGGTGTGTAGTAGGTTGAAAAACTCATGTCCACCCCGAACCTCAGAACACGACGCTGTTTGGACATAGAGTTTTTGCAGATGTAACTAGTGAAGATGATGTCATACTAACTTAAGGTGGGCCCTAATCCAGTGACTGGTATCCCTCTAAGCACACAGAGACACACAGGGGACACGCCACGTGAAGACAGATGCAGAGACTGGAGCGCTGTATCTACAAGGCAACGAACGCCAAGGATTGCCGGCCACCACCACAAACTAGCAGAGAGGCATGCAATGGACCCTCCCCTCTGAGCCCCATAGAAGGAACCGACTCTGCTGACACCCTGATTTCCAAATCTAGGAGAGAAGACATTTCTGTTCTTTCAAGCTACTTGAGTTTGTGGTCATTTGTCATGGCAGTCCTAAGAAACTCATACAAAGGGGAAGCGGGGACTGAATTATGAAGCTCCCACAGTATAGGAAGCCGCCGGTGGAGGGCATGATGGGAATTTATTTTAGAAAGATGATTACAGCCATGGAGAAAGGAAGACACTGGAGAGGAGAGATGAGGCAGGAGCTTACTGCAGCAAAGAGGGGGTAAGGGATAAGCACTAACTAAGGCAGCAGCAGTGTGGAGAGGAAGACAGACTTGAGACTACACAGAGGGGGAAACATACCTTCCAGTGCCCAGCTGGAAGTGATGGATGGAAAAGGGGAAGAACTAAGGCTAATCCTGGGTTTCTGGCTTACATGAGGGCATGGGTGGTGGTACCAGTAGTTGAAATAAAGAAACAAGGAGGAAAAGATTCACAGCAGAGGGGAGTGAGGCAGACCTGAGAAGATGAGAGTCTGAACGCGAGATATCTGTAGTTAAGGCAGGGGTGGTGGAGGTGTAGTTAAGGCACTGCCCTGGTGGAGGTGTGTCGTACATAACTAAAAAAAAGAAGACAACCTGGCCATCCTCGCAACTCTGGATTTTGTAGCTTATAGACGGTCAAAGCCAAGAACATGGCTGGGATCATCCAAGGAGAACACGGAGAAGAAGACAAGAGAACCAGGGAGGACATGAGACTCTAACATTTAAGGGTCAGTTAGCAGGAAGCAGGTAAACCAAGAACAAATGCCATAGGGGAAGCAATATATAAGGATTCGTGAAAGATGTGGGTTCCTGAATGCATGTTGTTTGGATAGTGATGCATTTAAAGATAACCTCAAATATGGGAAGTCCAATGAGTGAAGAGCTCCCCAGAATGGCTGATGCATTCCATGGGCAGTTTACAGAGGAGAGAGAATTAAGGGGGTCTGTCATTCTATTCTGCACTCAAGGGAAGACACCCAAGGCAGCAGGCTTCGTGTTGGGTGACATTCTGGGAGGGACCTAACAGGAGGAGAGACCTGTAAAAGAGAAGATGGCAAGCAGAGCATTTGTGTATGAAAGAAGAAAAGACTCCTGTCAACAGAATTAGAACCAAGTTACAAGGAAGCAAGGAAAAACCTTCCTAAAGATCTGTACGAACATGATATGGACTATCCTACGAGGCAGGGAGTTCTTTTTCACTGGATCATCTGGGAGGGCTTCAGAGCTCTAGATCAGGGATGGGCAAACCTTTTCCCGCAAAGGGCCAGATGGGAAATACCTGTGAGCCATATGGCCTCTGTCACAACTAGGCAACTCTGTCATAGTATAAAAGCGGACACAGGTAACGTGTAAATGAATGGGCATGGCTGTATTCCAACAAAACTATCTGCAGAAATGGGTGATGGGCTGGATTTGGCTGGAGCAGGTATGTCAGTTTGCCAGCCCCTGCCCTGGATCTTTGCTTTGCAAAGAGTGGTCCACAGACAAGCACCCTCAGTATCACCTGGGAGCTTGTTAGAAATGCAGAATGCAGGCCCCCATCAGACCTGCTGAATCTGAGTCTATATTTCAATAAGATCTCCAGGTGATCTGCGTGCACACAGAGTTTGGGAAACACTGGTTTAGATGAGTGGTGTCTACACTGGAACCCAAGCTGGTCCAGCAGAAGCAGACTCTCCTAAAAAGTAGATAAAAAACCACATTCCTGGCCTTAACCCCACAGGTTCCAACTTGTGTTCTGGATGGCGCCTAGGACCCTGTGTTTTCACACAGATAATGCTAAGGTTTGAAAAACTCTGGTCTGGAAGCCCCAGAGAACCCCTGTAACTAAGTTTCTGTGAATCCACTTAAAGGAAATATAGCAAGATTTGACAACTCTGTTAATTTTATTTTCTGTTGTTTTTCAGTCAAAAACTGGCTTTTCTGTTTCAGAAAGAAATCTTGCCTAACAGTGGCCTACTTTATGAACTTGAACAAAGAGACCAGAACACCAAAAAAAGGCCAGTTGTCAAACAGTCCTAGAGTGCCACCTGCTGGCCCCTTGAATGCACCCATATTTCCACCAGAGACGACTCCTCAGAGATACTAGAGGCTACTAGAAATAAAGGGAGCGGGAGAGAAAGGGAGCTGAAACAGGGCAGGAGAAATGAAAGAAGTAGGTAGGGAGGGAGGACAGCATGAATTATACCACTGCCATAAACTACACCAACACATACTTCAATATTACACTGAGTAACTTCTTTGGGGGGGAATTTGGGTCTCCTGGTTTTAACTCTGGCATCAGAAGTACGTTGAGAAGTGTTCACATAAACCCTGTGCCTCTAACCCCCTCATTGTGAGCACCAGTCAGAATGCTCCTAGAGACCTAAGTCTGGTTCTGATCAGGACCTGCAAGCCACCTCATTCCCCTCCTCCCTTCCATATGTGTGCCCTGATCACCCACTGTGGACTGTGCATTGTTCTCGGGGTACAGTGATGAACAAGACACGTCATGGTCTCCGCCTGCATGGAACTTAGAGTCTTGGAAATAAAGAATCAATTAAGGAGAATTAAGGCAAGTAATGACCATATCCCAGGGTGATTCCAGGAAAAGTACAGGCTGCTCTGGGAATACACAACCAAGCAACACAGACCAGGGTGGAGTGAAGCTGATATTCTGCTTGGCCACTGGCCCATTTCTAGGATCTGAATGCCTGAGGCAGGGCATGTAGTCTACTGTCTACACAGCAGGCCCACAGTTTTATTCCTGGAAGCTTCACATTGACCCATCTGGCCCTTGAAGCAGTCTGAACTGGCAACAACCGTCAGTCTAGAGGTTTAGAGGAAGCTTCTAGGTGGAAATGATATTTAAGCTGAGACTGGGAAAATGCATTAGGAGTTCACCGGATTTGGAAGTGAGGCTGCGGTGGTTCACAAGGGCCAGAGGGAGAGTGAACCTTGTTAGCCAAAATAGTTTTGTTTTGTTTTGTTTTTTTTAAAGAAATAAAGACATTTCATAGGGACACTGGAGAGTTTTGTTTAGGGAAATGACAGTCAGGCAAAAAAGAACACCTGTGATGATGTGGAAAGGGGTAGAAGGAGAGTAGGAATGACAGCAGCAAGATGGGCAAGAGGACGGCCGGCTGCCCTAGGGGCTGGACAGAAGGATGAAGAGTTTAAGAGCTCCTTATGAAAACAGACCTGATGGGGCTCAGTGACTGACAGGATGTGGGGATGGAGAAAGAGTCAAAATGGCCCTCAGACTTCTGGCTGATGTAACAGGATGGTTGGTGGTGTCATTAACTGAGCTAGAGGTCACAGTGGGGACAGGCAGGAAATGGAAGTTCAGCTCTGAACAAGCTGTGCCGGAGGCGCGTGCCAGACCTTCAAGTGTTCAAGTTCAGGGTTCAGCTGGGTGTGTGGATCCGGAGCTCAAGAGAGAAGGCTGGGTTGGAGACAAAGACCTGGCTGTGAACAGCCCATGGAAAGAAACTGAAACCAGGGACATGAAATGGTCCAGGGAGGGGGGTGCAGAGGAGGCGGCCTAGGACAGAACTCCAACTTCTCAGAGACGGACAAAGGGAGACTCTAACCGGAGAGTCAAGAGAGCATCTGCAGGAGGGCGTGGTCCGCCGGACTGGATGTCAGAGAGAAGCCAAGTAGCATAAGCCCCAGCGAGTGAGAATTAACTTAGCAACAGGGAGGTCGTAGGTGACCTTGGCAAGACCAGTTTGCTGGAGATGGATGTGCTAGAATGTCAGTGGGAAGAGAGCCTGCGAGAAGGGACGGGTTGAGGATGCAGAGGAGAAAGATGGGAAGGAGGTGTTCCTGCAGCCGGGGAGGGGGATCCAGAGCACAGTGGGTCACACAGGAGAGCAGCTTCGTTCGGGAGAAGGGGCCCCATCCATTCACCAAAAGGACAGGGAAGGCTGGTGCTGCATGGGGACGTCGGGGACGTGTGATGGCAGGGAGCTGAGGGTGTTCTCGTGTCCGAGCTTCTGTCTGCTCTGAAGGGGGTGGGGGAGGGCCTTGGAGGGCAGGAGGTGGCGGTACGGGGTGGGATGTCCTAACGTAGCTCCAGGTAATGAGGCACACAGAGCGAGGCGTCCACCGGAACGGTGACAAGTGGAAAGGAGGTGAAAGTCCTTGGAGACAGAGAATGGTGCATCAGATGCATCACGTGGGAGGACACAGAAGGCACCTTAGGGTAAAGAACTCTCACCAAAGTCCTGAATGAATGAGGGGGTGGGGATGATGTAGCTGGGTGTCGAGAACGAAGAACTAATCTAAGGAGGCGGGTTTTTACATGACGGAAGCACAGACAGAGTGAGGAGTACAGATATG
This sequence comes from Eschrichtius robustus, assembly GCF_028021215.1. Classification (NCBI taxonomy): domain Eukaryota; kingdom Metazoa; phylum Chordata; class Mammalia; order Artiodactyla; family Eschrichtiidae; genus Eschrichtius; species Eschrichtius robustus. Next base: position 42,693,983 of record NC_090834.1, read on the forward strand.
GGAAGACGACACACATCTTCACGTCCACCCTGGATTAAGGACCTCCTGGGTCCACAGTGGGCTCCCCCACTGGACAGCTCTTCTGCTGGAAAGACCCTCTTGGTGCCGAGCTAAAGTTCACCAACTGGTAACTTTCACTAACAGGTGAGAGTCTAGACGTCTGAAGCCACACAAATCAAACCTGCACCTTTTCACATGTGAAAAACACCTGAAATCTGACAGAGGTCATGTGCTCAACCCATCTGGCCATGGGACTTTGGACAAGGCATCGCCTGCCGTCGTCCTCCGCATCCCCTCTGTGAAATGAGGAGTCTGGAGGAGATGGTCCCAGCCAGCTGAAGAGTCATGAGTCCACTGAGTGTGGAGAGGCCAAAAGAAAACCAACAGGAAAAGCTTTCTAAACTTGAAAAAAGAATCCAGCAACCCAACATTTGGGCATGTACTCAAAAGAACCAAAAGCAGGGACTCGAACAGATATCTACACACCCATGTTCACAGCAGCATTATTCACAAAAGCCAAGAGATGGAAGCAACTCAAGTATCCACTGATGGATGAATGGGTAAACAAAATGTGGCGTATACATACAATGGAATACTATTCAGCCTTTAAAAGGAAGAGGATTCCTATGCATGCTACAACATGGGTGAAACTTGAAAACATTATGCAAAGTGAAATAAGCCAGACACAAAAGAACAAATATTATTTGATTCCACTTATATGAGGTACCTAGAGTAGGCAGACTCAAAGAGACAGAGAGCAGAGTGGTGGTTGCCAGGGTTGGGGAAGGGGAGACAGGGAGTTAGTGTTTAATGAGTACAGAGTGTCAGTTTGGGAAGACGAAAAAGTTCAGATGCATGGAGATGATGGCTGCACAACAGTGTGAATATACTTAATGCCACTGAACTGCACACCTAAAAATAGCTAAAACGGTGAATCTTACGATGCGTATACTTTCTCACATACACACACCACTTGAAAAGGCATCAGTGCGAAAATAAGGCAGCTGTGATTACAGAATCTGGCCTGGCTAAGAAAGTCACACTTATCCAGGTAAGATCCTCCTATCCTATCTGGATCTCCTGTGGGTCTTTCTAGTTCTGGGTTTTCTCTCGTACTCTGGTTATTTTTGATTGAGCGCTGAACATCACATGTGAAAAAACTGGAGCAAGAATCTGAGGCTCTGGATGAAGTTTCTTCCTCCAGGGAGGACTGGCTTATTTTTGCTTCTGGCTGGCAGGTGAACTAGAGACACTGACAATCCCAAATCTTCTTCACTCAATCGATACTGAAATGCTCTGAACCAAGACTCTAGACCCTATGAGGGCTGGCTGAACTCTGGATCACCCCTCACTCCTCAGCAATGGTCTTTCAAGCCTACGGTGTTGACCAGGGTCCTTCCAACTTGGCCTATTCAATTTTTGTCTCCAGCCCTGTGAATCTGGCAAGAACTCTGCTCAGATCCTCAGCCAAACTTCCACCAAAACAAGCTAGACTACCATCACCAGAAAGAGAGCTCCTTCATCTTTCACTAACATCGAAAACTTAAGGCTTGACTACCCACGCTGCTCTACAAGACTTCCCCTCCTATCCTGCAGGCGCAGTGGGAGCCCAGAGACCTGATTCTCATCTTACAGCCAGCAACTAGTCCTGTGACTCCTGGGCGTGACCTCTCAAGGTGTCCTTATCCTCACGTGTAAAATGCATTTGGATCACAATCTTTGAATTTCTTCCTGCTCTAAAGGTTTTGCAGTCTCTAACGTCCCTGCCAACTCTTACACTGGACAATCCCAGAATATACATTCCTATTCTGTGGATCCATCAATCTCCAGCCCAGCCACTGATTACAACTTTCCATTCCCAGAAGACCATTAAAACAAACAGATTTAAACTACAACAGCATGCATTTAGATTTGCAAACAAAGATGTTCAGTTTCTAGAACTGTGCCCATTCATACGGAAGATCCTTATTACTCACTGCCCGGGCTACTACGTCATGCAAAGTTGATGAGGACCCAACTGACGCTAAGGCCGAAAGTCAAAGAGAAAAGCCCAACCCCAAAGAAGAAAGGAGTCAGTGTAGGGCATCATTGTGCCAAATGGCACGCAATACGCAAACATGAGGGAAACAAGCCTGAGTCACAGCAAAGGACTTAAACTGTTCTTTTTAAGAAAGAAGGACTGTGTGTTCAGCAACAGGTCAAGGCAGGAGAGAGTCAAACAAACGTCAGCCTTTGGCTTTTCAGAAGCTAACATACCGGGACTTCCTGGGTGGCGCAGTCGTTAAGAATCCGCCTGCCCATGCAGGGGACACGGGTTTGAGCCCTGGTCTGGGAAGATCCCACATGCCACAGAGCAACTAAGCCCACGCACCACAACTACTGAGCCCATGTGCCACATCTACTGAAGCCCACATGCCTAGAGCCCATGCTCTGCAACAAGAGAAGCCACTGCAATGAGAAGCCCGCGCGCCGCAACAAAGAGTAGCCCCCGCTCGCCGCAACTAGAGAAAGCCTGCACGCAGCAATGCAGACCCAACGCAGCCAAAAATAAAAAAAATAAAAAAAAAAAAAAGCTAACATACCATGCTTTCCTTGGTGGATGCTGAAGAATGCACAAACATTCTATTCATTTTCACGATGAACAAAAGAACCAGTGGCTGAAAGTAATGACAGGCTGAAACAAAGTCCTACTTTCACAAGTACGGAGAAGACCCAACAGAGCTGCTTCATTACGCAGAGAACGTCCTCCTGCACAAACCTGCCAACTCTGGCCCAAGTTCCACACTGCCCAGCCTTTGCGAGCTCTGCCTCCACACTCCCCCGACCACGGAGCTCCTGACCTGCTCCTCTTCTCTGCAGGACACTGGTGTCTCCCAGGTAGCATCTCCCCTTCCTTGCAGCATGTGGACCCATCAGAAAGCAAAAGCATGTATTCCAAAAGCTGTGCTGCAACCAATACCCCCAGACGGAGTCATCCCTGGGCTTCTCGATGCTGCAGTAACACATGCGCTGGAAGCTACTGACCTCTACGTTGGTCCTTACTTTTTCCAAGAGACCCTGTGTGTGGTGGAATAGGAGCTGGCCGAAGCTCTGAGTCCCAGCTCTGCTGTTCTCTCACAAAGCTCATGAGGCATAAAAAATGTACTGAGAGCCTCGTATGGTTCAGACACCGCTGGGCATCAAGGGTAGAAAGGCCACCGAGACACATGAGGTGCCGGCCACTATGGAGCTAAAATCAAGGAGCACCTCAGTTTCCCATCTGCTCAAGGAAGGTGCTGGACCAAGTAATCTCTGAGGTTCCTTCTGATTTTAATGTGCTACAGTTTTACGATCTGAGTTACAGCCCTGGTTGGCCACACGCATCCATGTGGCTTTGGACTGGTGCAGCCTCTCTGGGCCTCAGTTCCCACGTCTATAAAGCAAACAGGTGATTTTTGCAATGTCCCCAGTTACCTTATGCAGACACAATGGAAGGTTTCCAGAGTCACCCTGCAAGGAGTCCTTCTGCTGGACGGCTGCCCAACAATAAGAGTCCACGAAGGAGGCCTGACGCCACGAGAAAGAACTGGGGGAGAAGCAGCTTATTTGGGTACCTAAGAAACAAGAACAGATTGTTCCAAGTAAATGAAAGTGCAGGTGTCTGGACCCTTCCTGCCCCACCCATAATCCCTCCCTCCCTACCTCAGACTTTCAGGTGTTTGCTAAGTCACCAAACACCACTACAGGAGCGAGGCCAGCACCAAAACCAAACCCCCAAATCTGCAGTAAAGCTGAATATTTGCGAGCTTTCTGGCCAACACTGGTCATGACAGCAGCTTGGGCTCAGGTGGGGAAAAACTCTTGAAAGAAGTGAAACCATCATAAAGGAAAAGTGAGCAGGAAAGGAACCAGAGCCAAACACGGGCAAAGGAAACACGCTGAGTTGGTTTAATTTGGGGTGAGGATTGAGAGGAAGGAGAGGGTTATAGGGTGGGGAGTAGGGAGAGAGGAGGAGAGTCAATACAGAACATTGAACCAGAAAAGGAGTCCTTTTTAGAGCCAAGAAACAAAGAACATTCAGCCTGAGGAAGAGAAGGCTGATGGAACATTTGGTAATACATCACTGGATGGCAAATCGACCGTTTTCCAACTCCTCTAAGAAAAAAGAAGGCACAGGCCAAAACTGCAGCCCAAGTGGTTTCCATTCAGAAGGCAGATGCTCCAAACTGCAGACCTGCAGGCAGGGAGATGGGCGCGGGATGGGAAACCAGGAGAGCTGGGTCCCACTCGAGGCTCTGCCGTTAACTTGCTCTTCTGGGAAGGGGCTCTGGACCTCGGTTTTCTCCTCTGCAAACTGAGAACTACATCGCTCCACAAATGCTACCGTTACTACCTGGAAGATTCTTCATGCTCCTGAGCGTCTCCTGACTCACACGGGCCACCATGGAAAACAGGCCAGTAGGACTTTCGGGGTGCAGGGCTGAAGCTGTGTCTCCCCTCCTTGCCAGCAGGCAGAGGGCCTGGTGCTGAACCTCTCCTGGCAGCCCTGAGCCCAGCCCCACTCCCCTGCCCCATCAAGCAGGTACAGGAACATGTGTCCCTTCCAGGCACAGGGACCAGCTGCTGGGGGACAGCTGACACGCTCTCTTCCACAGCCTGTACAGTGGGAGAGTGCCAAGTGCCTGGGCTCTGATGTTAGCTGTATCTAAACCTAACTCTGACCCTCACAACCGGGTGACCTCAGGTCACTTACTTACAAAGCCAGGGATCTCCAAATGGGGATGACATTAATGTCTAGATTCTGAGTAGTGTACCTGGTTCCCGACAGTTGCACACTGCACATCCTTCTGTACCAAGTGGCTAGCAGATTCTGTTACAGCTTTAAAGATGCGGGAGAGGGGTGCCCGCCATTCTCCCTCCCCACCCTGCAGAGAGGACAGGACAGTAGGAAGACACTGATCTGGACTTCCCGGGTCCCTTTATGAGGGACATAAAATGCCTCAAAGGGTCGCCCTCCTCTGTTGAGGGGTCGGCCTTTATACTTGTGACAGGAGAGGGTAGCGATGGTATGTTGTCCGGAGAGTAGATTCTTGTGGTGAAGGGGGTGCAACGGGCCAGGCTCTGAGTAGCCCCTCTTCTTCATCGGTGCCTTGATGCCCACAGACGTCAAGAAGGGACTTCTCAGATAGAGCCCTTGGAGATGACTGTGAAAAGTCACACACTTTCTGAAAGCATCCTCTAATAGGGTAACTTCTTGCCAACCAGGAATGGCTTAAATATGAGTTGGGGGCGGGAAAGACATTTTAAGGTCCCTTCCAACTCTTATCCCATTAAACTTGAGTTCTTACATTTTATAAAAAATAGAGCAGTCAGGATAGCACAGGACCCCCGGGGCTAGCTTCACTCTGCTCTTGCATCAGTTATTCCTTTGTCAAATGCTTCTAATGAGGTCCCAGACACCAAGGCTTACTGGGCATAAAACAGCAGATACTGTAAGAAGGACAGACAGGCCCCAGGTTACAGATGGATGCTTTCTGGCCAGTTGCTTGCTTAGCACCATCTGTCCAAACACATTCTCCTGAAAATGGACAATGCTGTTAGGATTTCATGGAAACCTGTGCGGCCTGTAAGTCCTCGTGCATGTAGCCAGCATCTAGTAACCTTCTCTCCATAGGAAAAGTGCTTCAAGTTGTCCTGGAACCTCAGGGGCCACCCCCAGGGCAGTGATGGAAACTGCTGGAGCATAAATAACTCAACTTCTTCACACCAAAGCTTTTGCAAACGAAGAAGAAAGGAAATTTAACAGAGTCTACAGACAGAGGTTGAGCACGCGTTGAGCTCCTAAGTAACTATTCTTCATCTGGAATGGTAGATCAGAAGAAAAGACAACCAATATTCACAGGACACCATGCCACCTTTAAATCATTACATTACCTCATTTAAACCTCACAACCAAATCGAGGGAGGGGAATAGACAGATAGATAGGTCTCAACTTCATTTTACCCTGGAGGAAACAGAAGCTCACAGTAATTCAGCAATCCCTCACCCAAGGAAGTCAATGGTAGCATCAGAATTTGAATCTGTATCTAACTCTCAGTCTCTTAAAATGCCCCTCTCTGGACCAGTCACTCCAACAAGGCCGAGCTGGAGGAGGTCCCGGGAGCTGGGGCTCTGGTGGAGTGGGGCGGTTTGAACACTTGGTTACTCCAACTAACCAGCATGGGCAGAGCTTCCTAGCAAGGGTCAAGGTCAAATCTGAGAAAAGGAGCAGATCAAGCCCTGGGTATTGGATATTCCCAGGCCAGAAACGGGAAACAAAGGAAGTCAAGAGCCAGGCAGGGGCAGGAGCCAAATTGGGAGCAAAGGGCGGGAGTAAAGGGAGGGACCTGCAGGAGGTCCAAGCAGGAGGGTGCAGGGACCTGCCCGAGCTGGGCTGTGCAGCCCTACACCTTCACCCAGGGCCGGACAGCCTAGCCTGGCCTAAAAGCACCCATGTCAGGAGGCTCAGCTGCAGCCATGGGGCTAGGATGCTCGGGACCTGGACCACCGTGATTCATCTCCAAATGTTAACTCCACATCTTTTATCTCATTTACTCTTCAAAATGATATTGGGGGTTGATGATTTCGTAACGGATAAAAATGTCAAAATCACTATGTTGTGCACCAGGAACTAACACAGTGTTGTAGGTCAGTTATACTTCACAAACAAACACACTCATAGAAAAAAGAGATCAGATTTGTGGTTACCAGAGGTGGAAGATGGGGGGCGGGGGAACTGGATGAAGGCAGTCAGATGTACAAACTTCCAGTTATAAGGTAAATAAGTGTTAGGGATGTAACGTGCAACATGACACATATAATGAACACTGCTGTACGTTCTATATGAAAGTGGTTAAGAGAGCAAATCCTAAGAGTTCTCATCACAAAGAAAAATTGTTTTGCCTTTTATTTCGTATCTATATGAGACAATGGGTGTTCACTAAACTTACTGTGGTCATCATTTCAGGATGCGTGTAAGTCAAATCATTACCCTGTACACCTTAAACTTATACAGTGCTGTCTGTCAATGATACCTCAATAAAACTGGAAGAAAAAAATCAATACTATTGGGAGGTAAACAGGTGTTTTATGTATTTTCCTAGTAGTCTTCCAGTAAGGAGAGCTTCCGGTCTCCCTCCTCCACCTTTTTAAACTCTTGCCAGATCATCCACCCTCAAGCTCAGTTCTGATCTTGACACTCCCTTGGCTCAACATTTTTTCATTGGTTCCCTGCCACCCAGAAGACAAATCCAAACTGATGCTGCAATCCAACCCAATTATTGCTGTGGCTTGCACAGGCCCCATTTGCTCCTCAATCTGTGCCTTTCCTCACATCAATCCCTCTGCCCGGGGGGGCCCTCTCTCCAATACCTGTTAAAGTCAATGCCCCTCCACGTCCACCTCCATGGCCCATCCTTCAAAGCCCAGCTCAGATATCACCCTCTGCATGAAACTGTCCCCACTCAACTCCCAGAGCCCTTTAAAGCCATCAGAGACAGATAATCACCTTCAACCATGTGGTACAGACATGCACGTCTTATCTCCTCTAGTAATATCTCAACTCTTGGCTAGCAGAGTGAACATACACACACACACACACACACACACACACTCTCTCTCTCTCTCTCTTTCCCTCCCTCCATCCCTCCTTCCCTCCCTCTCAACTTCATAGAGCACCCTGTATCAAATAAATAACACCTGTCTGGGTGCTTTAAACGTTCCCAAGTACTATGATAAATAGTATCTCAACTAACAGTCAAGTCTCCCTGTCAGATATCACTATCCCAGCTGAGGAAACAGAGTCCGTAATCCACAGTGATCCTCTAGCCTGGGTCCCATGCCCTTTCCACTCCGCTCTGCCGCGTGTTGGCTGAATGAGGGCACTCTGATTTCTAGGGAGTAGCTTTAAGTGAGATCTGCACCGCCTTTCACAACTGTACAGAAACCGAGAAATAAGTTTTGGCTTTACACCAAGAACAATACCACCACTTCTGTCCAGCTGAGAGTGCAGACAGAGCTGTGGGCTTTCCATATGTGTCTGGCCGGATAGAACGAAAGATCATGGGCAGGAAACGTGTGCTCCGGGGGCTCCGTGGCAGCAGCTGCAACATCTGCTAACAAGTGACCCACGTCACAGACATCCCTCCACCCAGCCTCCGGGCCCCGGTCTGGAGCCTAGGGTGCGGGTCACCCCTTCTCCCTAAGTGTCAGCCCAGCTAAAACCTGTTCCTGTACCACAGACGCAGCTGGTGGAAAACCAGAGGGTAACACAGCCTGAGAGGAGACAGGACGGGAGCCAGGGAGGTGGGCCAGCCCAGCAGCTTCTCCGTGGCACCAACACTAGCTAGTGCAAGGCTAGTGCAAGGCTCTCTGTTCCTGGTCCACCCCATCCGGAGGGGCTTTGGCCTCGTTTTGCTGTCCCTCTTTTTTTGATAAGCTTTCTTTTCATTCTTCTCACTCAGTTATAATAATTTAGTTATTATTATCACTCAGTTGGTTAGGAGGGCCCACATCTGAAGGGCTGTGAGTTCTGAGCAAGCCCCCAACATCTTCCGACAAACATGCACCCGCCCTCCCCGGGTGCTGTGTGGGAGTAAGTTATCTGCGTTGCTTCTGCATTTAAATGCTACATGCAACTGTGAGGGTAGCGCAGCAATCAGGCTTCCTGAGAAGTTAATGCAACTCACCAAAATCGCAACTTTAACAAAACACCAATAGAAAGATCTAGTTAACTGCTTGGGAGGACATTAGAGGAATTTTCAAACGGAAGAGATTCTAACCTGGTAACCAGCACAGTGAAGAGAGTGAAGGGGCAGCAGAAGCAAGAAAAGGAAACCACCCCCTTGCTGTGTACACTGACCCCATTTTAAAAATGAGGAAAGTGAGGATCTCGTGACTAGTGGGTTATAGTGATGGGGTATCAACCCAGGTTTCCATCTTTACCTTCCAAACACGAGAAAGAGGAGGCAAGAAGCACAGGTTATTGAAGAAAGCTGGGTCAGAGAAGGTCAAAAGAGAAGGAGGGAGACAGGAAAGTTTCTTTGAACAAAACAGTAAGTCCTGGGTTTGCTGTTTCTGGGAGGCAGAAAGGGAACACAGCAGTCATTACTAGCGATAGAATATTTTAAAAGTTTGCAAAATGTTTTTATCTTGCAAAACAAAAACTCAGTTCTATTTCACTTTAATGTAAACGATACACATACACACACCATTCACACATATATATACACATACCCAGGGGATCCAGGTAGGTCATAATACAACCTATGAAGCACTGAATTTGAAAGTTCTTGCTATATTTTAAGGTTGTCAGAAAAACTGAAAACAACTGCATTATAAACTCTCAAGTTCAATGGGAATAATCACATAGAAAGGGACCCTGATTGTGTGATAGAGAAAGAGATGGGTAGTGGTCAGTGCTTAAAAATAAACATGAAATAGTAACAAGAACTCATCAGGATGAAACAGGCCTGAATCTGTATCAAGCACCTTCGACACCAACATAAGACCAAATGAAGTCTGTCCCAAAGGATCCCTTCTTGCCAAATACTCAGAGATCCCAACCCTGATAAAATAGAGTAAAATTCCAAGAATCTCAGGACTACTTCTCTCTCTAAAAAAGAAACAAATTCCTCCCCTTTCACCTCTCCAGGTGACTTCAAACCATCCTCTAGCTTCAAACACAAGCAAATAAATAAAGTCCCAAATGGTCCATTCTTGCCTTCACTTTTGCTTTGCGGGAACTGACCCCACGGCACAGGTGTTTTAAACCAGTGTGAAAATATATAAGTACTCTCTGTAGCCCAAACTGAAAAAACTGAATCGGAATGATAGTTTTCTTTTCCTTTAAACCAAGTTGATTCACCAGTTCTCTTTTTTCCCACAGCTAAGCCTGGCTTTTAAAGACAACCCAACCAGAGCTAATATCTGCTCCTTGATAAGATGGGCATAATCTAGTGTTATCTTCTAAATGAGTCCCAAGAAGTCCCCAGATACTTCACTACCCATCCCAAGCAATAAACTGTTTGGCATTTCTGCATTAATAGTTTTCTGCTTCTGGGTCTACCAAATTAGACAAAGGCCCATCAGTGCACATTGCTCTCACGTATGGAGGGGAATAACAGCCCGGACCACATGGTCCAGGATTTGTGACTACAGGGCAGACAGCCAGGGGAACATACAGTCAAGGTGGCGAGCCTCCGATGGAAACTGCAGGGCTCCTTTAATTCAGTCAAGAATGATGGCATAAACAATATAATATTATACAGCCTGCTAAGTGCAAGAGCGGAAGTCAAAAGGGAGCCAGACAGAGACCGCAGCTTGAAGGAACCATGAGGCCAGCACTATACCCAGAAGAACAGACTAGACAACTCAGCAGCGGTTTGAAGTGTCGCTTTCCTGAGGTGGAGAATCCAGTCCCTTAGTACATCCAGAAAGTCTAGACCACACAAAAGAAGAACTTGTATTAATCCAATGTAAAACCTGACAACTGTCCAGTGAATAAAGTTTCAATGACCTGGGTACCAGGGAAAAAAGATATGCGAACTTAATGTTCTAGTAAAGATGCAAAAAAAGTACTCAATGTATTTAAATATTATTTTTTTAAAATTTTGATCATCTGAGATTAACTAGTTCAAACATACAGAAAATTACAGAAAATAATATGACAGATACCTAGGGGTTTAAAACAATATTGACATTTTGCTTTGTTTACCTCATCTCTTTTTTAAAATTAAACATTTTATTTTGAATTTTTTTCAGACCTATAGAAAAGTTACAAGAATATTACAACGATATTCAGCTATAAAAGAGAAGGAAATCCTGTAATTTGTGTCAATACGGATGGACCTTGAGGGCATTATGTTTAGTGAAATAAATTAGACAGAGAAAGACAAATAGTTCTGATCTTATTTATATGTTTTATCTAATAGAACTGAATTCACTGAGACAGAAAACAGATTGGTAGTTGACAGAGGTCGGGCATGGTGGGGTGAGGGAAATGGGTAAAGGTGGTCAAAAGGTAAAAACTTCCAGTTATAAGATAAATAAGTTCTGGGATGTAACGTCAGCACAGAGCCTATAGTTAACCAAACCGTATGGTATATTTGAAAGCTAAGCAAGTAAATCTTTAAAGTTCTCATCATAAGAAAAAAAATTATAACTATTTGAGGAGATGATATTAATGAAATTTACTGCGGTGATCACTTCACAATATATACATATATCAATTCATTATGTTGCACACCTTAAACTTACACATTATGTGTCAATTACAGCTCAATAAAACTGGAAAAAATAAATAAAATTTGTAAACGTATAAAATACAGTATCACCATAAAAAATAATATTACAATGAAATACCACATTGTCAACATTCTGCCACACATTCTCCTTTTATATACATGTATGTATAATATATACCTTTTTTCTGAACCACTTGCAGAGATTATGACCCTTTCCTCTCAAAGTGTGTATCTTCTAAAATAAGATATTCTCTTACATAACCCAGTTCAATTACCAAATTAAAAAACAACAACAAAAAAACGAAAACACTACTGCTATCTATGTTCAGATTTCCCGAACTATCCTTTACGGCAATTTTATTTTTCCTCTACTCAGGATCCAATCCCGCACCACACACAGTGCATTCAGATGTCACATCTCTCTAGTCGCTTTATCCTGGGAGGGTTCCACAGCCCTTCTCTGTCATTCAAGACCCTACCGTGTGAAGAGCATTGGCCCTCTGTTTTGTGCGACACCCCTTCATTTGTGTTTCTTCATTGTTTCTCCATGCTCTGATCTAGGTTCTGCATTATTGGCAGAGATCCCAATAAGGGAAGGGTTGTTGGTCATCCACAGGACACCCCTGGCGGCGCCTGACAACAGTTTCCCCCATGACAGGTAATGTCACCTATGATGGTCACTTGGTTAAGGTGCCTTCTGCCAGGGCTCTGCTGTTAAAAGTGTCTTTTTCCCTTGAGAAATAAGTGGTCTATGGGATACGACCCTCCTAGACTGTAAGCATTCTGTTCCCCAACAAGCTTTCACCCAGTGGTGAATCAAATACTTCAACTGTGGTTGCAAAATGAAGATTTTCCAACTTTATTCTTCCCTCTACATTTATTAGCTGGCATTTTACTATAAAAAGGAACTTCACCTTCCCCACATTTTTTTCTTTTTTAGCATAAACATGGACTCATGTAGTCTTTTGTTTTTCAATATTTTATAATCCGTTACTTTTATTTATTTTGACGCTTAAATTGTTTCAAACAAGCTCCTGTACCTAACATGCTCCCCTTGGTTTTGAGCACTTCCATACTTCCTCACACAAAATGTTCTGGGCTTATCTTGTACCTTCCCTGCCCCAGCCCTACAATTGGCCATTTCTCCAACGAGCCTTCGGTTCCTTTAGTCGGTAATAAAAAAAAATTTTTTTTAATAAATGTATTTATTTATTTATTTAATTTTTGACTGCATTGGGTCCTCGTTGTTGCGCGCGGGCTTTCTCTAGTTGTGGCGAGCAGGGGCTACTCTTCATTGCAGTGCGCAGGCTTCTCATTGCGGTGGCTTCTCTTGTTGCGGAGCACGGGCTCTAGGCTCGCCGGCTTCAGTCGTTGCAGCACGCAGGCTCAGTAGTTGTGGTGCATGGGTTTAGTTGCTCCGCAGCATGTGGGATCTTCCCGGACCAGGGCTCGAACCGTGTCCCGTGTCCCCTGCGTTGGCAGGCGGATTCTTAACCACTGCGCCACCAGGGAAGTCCCGGTAATAAAATTTTAAAACAAAGATTTGTATGCTAGCTGTGCTCACTGCTACTGAGATGTCATTGCTCCCAGGCCCTTTCAACAGACACAGATAGGAAATCGATTTGTGTGTGTCTGTGTGTGTGTGTGAGTCTATGATGAGACTTCTAATTCCAATCCAACACCACTGGGATCTTTCTTGTCTTCCCTTATTCCATGTTTGTATCTTTCTTTCATTTAGAACCTTAGCTCCTAAATACATCAACATAGTTACACATTGGCTCAATCCTAAAAATTCACACAAAATAATTTCAGAACTTTTAGGGACTTCCTTGGTGGCACAGTCGTTAGGAATCCACCTGCCAATGCAGGGGACACAGGTTCGATCTCTGGTCCGGGAAGATCCCACATGCTGCAGAGCAACTAAGCCCGTGCACCACGACTACTGAGCCCGCGCGCCACAACTACTGAAGCCCACACGCTCTGGGGCCCACGTGCTGCAACTACTGAAGCCCACGCACCTAGAGCCTGTGCTCCGCGACAAGAGAAGCTACCGCAACGAGAAGCCTGTGCACCACAACGAAGAGTAGCACCCCCCGCTGTAACTAGAGAAAGCCCGCACGCAGCAACGAACACCCAATGCAGCCAAAAAATAAATAAATAATAATAATAATTTCAGAATTTTTTAAGCAAAGACATCTTCTGGTATTTATTTTAAAAGGTTCACTCTGGATGCTATGTCAAAAACTGGCCATTCAGGGTCAAGAACCTAAGTAGAGACCAGTCAGGAATCTATTGCAATAGTCCAAGTGTCATAAAAAAGAATGAAATAATGCCATTTGCAGCGACATGGATGGACCTAGAGATTGTCATACTGAGTGAAGTAAGTCAGAGAAAGACAAATATACCGCTTATATGTGGAATCTAAAAAAAATTATAAAACAGAAGTAGAGGCACAGATGTAGAAAACAAATTTATGGTTACCAAGGGGGAAGTGGGGGAAGGGATAAATTGGGAGATTGGGATTGACATATACACACTACTATATATCAAATAGATAACTAATAAGAACCTACTGTATAGTACAGGGAACTCTACTCAGTACTCTGTAATGACCTATACGGGAATAGAATCTAAAAAAGAGTGTATATGTGTATATGCATAGCTGATTCACTTTGCTGTATAGCAGAAACTAACACAACATTGTAAATCAACTATACTCTAATAAGAATTAATTTAAAAATAATAAAAATAAAAATAACGATAACACAAATTTAAAAAAAAATAGTCCAGGTGAGAGAGAGTATGAAGAAATAGTCACAGCACACGTCTGCCTGAAGTCTCTTCCACCACCTCTAGGTCCTAGCCTGGTCCAGGGCAAAGGCTTTGCTTCTGTGAAATGAAGATTAACACAAAAGGTAGATGAAAGGTAAAAAGGGAAATCAATACAAACATCTCTGCTATAATACAATTTGTGTATTTAAAAAAAAAAAGTAGTATTCTGCAAAATCACTAAAATAACAGAGCTATGGCAGTATATAGGATTGAGGCAGATCACTCAAAGTCTCTGCAGATTTTGTACCTAGAGCACTAATCAAACAGCAACAATCCTGATTAAAAACACAGTAGTGTGATGAAGGATGTGTAAGAAAGGCTGCTGAGTTATGCACCCAAGTAAAAAAGTGAAACACACAAAGACCAGACAGAACCACCTGATAGCACCTCCAAAACAGGGCATTTGACCATGTGCAGCCAAGAGGGAGAGCGTGGGGTTAATGGGCATCATATGCGCCATATTCCTCTGAAGCCTGCTTCATCCAGATCTTCTTCCTTGGTGGCACAAATCATTCACATGCTGGAAAAAAAGTATATGAACCAATGTGACTCACACATGATACTGGTATTCCCTATGTGCTAATCACATATAAGCTACTCTCCATCACAGAATCACCAAGAACAGATGTCATTTACTAAATACTACGATTAGATAGGAATTAGATGCTCTCACTCAATCGAATAAAAGAACCTGTGAACTAGTTATCATTTAGTGTCATTTGTCAGATGAGGAAACAGAGGCTCAGAGAGGTTAAGCAACTTCCAGAGGCAGACAGCTAATACTTGGTGTAGGTTCCATACAATCCCACGTGTGTGGCCCTCCTCTTTCCCCAATGTGATGACACCCTGAGAACAAGTGACCAGGGGAAAGAGAAGGTGGAGGCAGGGTGGAGTGGAGAAGGATAGGTGCTGTGGACAGCAAGGCCAGCCAGTAACACAAGCAGAGCAGGAAAGGGCCAGCCTCAATTTCCCTGGCAGCCTGGTCCTGAGCAGAAAAGAAATTGTCATCAAAAACCTCAGGGCCAGGGACTTCCCTGGTGGTCCAGCAGTTAAGAATACGCCTTCCAACGCAGGGGACGCGGGTTCGATCCCTGGTTGGGGAACTAAGATCCCACATGCTGTGGGGCAACTAAGCCAGCGCACTGCAACTACTGAGCCTGCACGCCACAACTAGAGAGCCTGCATGCCACAACTACTGAGCCCACGCGCTCTGGAGCCCATGCACCACAACTAGAGAGAAGCCTACGTGCCGCAATGAAGATCCCACGTGCTGCCAACTAAGACCCGATGCAGCTAAAAATAATAAATAAATAAATTTAAATAAAAAAATTTTGGCCAATGTGGCCAAATGGCTGGTGTGTGAAGACCTAAAACAAAGTACCTAATGTTACTTCGTGTTGAGTCAGAAAGATTGTTGGCAGGGTGGAGGGGGCCAACCAATAGAGATGTTCACCCAGTAGGGATGGAGGCTACACCCATGGAGGGAAGGAAGGGCCAGATCAAATAAACTACATCATCAGAAAAGTCACAGCAAGAAGGACACGTGAGAGCCAGAAATAAATCCTTGCAGTAACCCGAGGCGGGTCACACTTCCACTAGAGGAAATGAGGTCTCGGTTTTTGCATTGTAAGAGGGCAGTGGGGAAACCAGGCACCATCCCAAAATGAACATGAGAAATGGATGCTGTCCCCCAAGGTGGGGGGAGGGGGCTTAAGAAAAAAAACATTTAAGGAACAGCTCATTTAAGGCCAAGGGGCAAGTTAATAGATGCTTTTAAGTATAAAAAGGGTGAGAAGAAAATTATTGTCCAACTGGTCCTCACTGACACAGAGGCCTAATTTGTGTGAAACAACACGGAAGTCCAGTTAGGTGTGGGGAAGGGATTTCAGCCTAAAGAGAAAAAATTAGGTACATCTATAAGAAGAGGTTCTAGAATCTTTATTTCCTGAATATTGCTTTAAGATCCCATTATACCCAATAGTTATTAAGTTTTCTCTTTTACTTGCTAGCAAGTTACTTAACCTCTCTGAACCTAATTTTTCTTGTTTGCAAAACCTCATAGAATTCCTATAAGGATTAATGAAATATCTGCCGCAGTGCAAGCAGATAGTAAGAACTCAATAAATGGTAGCTGTTTTTATTTCTATGCATCGGGCGCACTATGGTAAGCACTGGAGATACAAAGATACACGGTTCCTTTGTCACATCCTGTATTATTTTCTTCAGTGCATTTGTAATTATTTGAATTTCACCGTTCTTACTGGTTTACCTGTTGGTCTTATCTTCTGTAAATCTTGAACATACGCATTGTGAAAGCAGGCCTTGGATAATCGGGATTGGAGATTTAACGGGGCCCCAGCCTGAAACTAGACCCAACTTTGTTAAGTCCCTTTGTATCACCTCTCCCTCAAAGTTGCTAGATTTTAAGAGCTAGATTTTGTAGTTCCTGCAACAAAGAAATCCTATTGTGTCGTAGAAGGCCTTGAGTGTCTACATTTGGTATTTAATGCCACAGAGCCTTTGTGCCAGCAGCATACCAGAAAGAGCCAAGGACCTTGCTCTCCCCCAGGGCTGTTCCTGCTGTTTCTCTTCTGGTACAACAGAGCACAGCTGTTCTCCCGAAGGTACGCAGACCTTGATGGTCGCTCCACCCAAAAAGCATTTATTGGGCATGGTACCACGGGGGATTCAAAGACAAAGAAAGCATGGCCCCTGTCCTCCAAGAGCTTGCGGTCCAGGAGGAGGCCAAGAATATGAACCACTAACGATAACAAACAAAAATATTGCATAAGGTAATGGCTGAGCCATGGCAGACGTTCATACTTGAAGGGAGGAGAGGAGAAAACCCAGGCTGGGAAAGAGCACGAGAAAGGCTCGGAGTCTTTAAAGTTCACCGCGTATTACGAAGGGGAGCACACCACTGTGCCTGGAAGAGAGTCCAGATCTGGGAATCAGATAAAGGACATCCTGGGATGACATGCTGGGAAGTCTAGACTTGATGCTCTGATAATGGCAAGGAGGTCTGGCAGGATGGGTGGAGGGACTGTGTTTTAATATCCTTAGGGCTGTAATTCATGCACCCATGGTCCTGATGCCCTGCTGAGGCTGCAGTGCTGAACTGGGGATGGGGCTGGCCACGATTCTAACGGAGAAGGCACCCTCCCCAGCAAGCAAGCAAGGAATGGGGAAGATGGTCCCGAGAGTGGGGAGGATGATCCCGTGGCAGCAGGGCCGAGACCCAGAACAAACTAGTAGCTTCTGTGCTGGGTACAAGCTCGTGCGGCTTTCAGTGCACTGTTCCTGATGCACAGGACACGGGAGAGGGCAGAGTACACAGCAGTGCCCGAGAATTCAGGCTTCAGAATCAAAGCTGCACTCCAGCTCTGCTCGGTGTGCCCTTGAGCACGTTATCTGGCCTCTATTGGCCTCAGTTCCTCATCTGTCAGAGTCATACAGTACTGGGGCGTGTGTAGCAGCTAACCTTTACTGAAGGGTTACTATGTCCCAGACATGGTTCTAGGGCTCACGTGTGTTAATGCATTTAATCCTCACCACCCTGTGAGATAGGTTTTTACTATTACCCCATTTATTGATGAGGAAACTGGGGCACAGAGAAACTATGTAACTTGCCCAACGTCTCACAGTGTATGTGTGATGCACCAGGATTGGAACCCAGGCAGTCTGTCTCCAAACTCACATCTTAACCAATATTCCACAGTCTCCCCAAAATTAAAATATATACCTGTTTTGAAGAATTTCTGCTGGGAAAAATATCATGCTAAAAGGACCTAGCACACAGGCAGTGTCAATGTATGGTGGCTTCATGTGATAAAGGACTGTTATTAAAAATATACAAAGAATTCCTTGGATATAGAAGATGTGGTGTATATATATATATATATATATATATATATATATGTAATGGAATATTACTCAGCCATAGAAAAGAATGAAATAATGTCATTTGCAGCAACATGGATGGACCTAGAGATTATCATACTAAGCGAAGTAAGTCAGCAAGAGCAAGACAAATTTCATATAATATCACTTACATGTGGAATCTAAAAAAATGATACAAATGAACGTATCTATAAAACAGAAACAGACTCATGCACATAGAAAACAAACTTATGGTTACCAAAGGGGAGCACAGTGCGGGGGGGGAGGATAAATTAGGAGTTTGGGATTAGCAGATACAAACTACTATATGTATAATAGATAAACAACAAGGTTCTCCTGTATATTCAATATCTTGTAGTAAATTATAATGGAAAAGAATCTGAAAAAGAATATATATATATATATATATATAGCTGAATCACTTTGCTGTGCACCAGAAACTAACACGACATTGTAAATCAACTATACCTCAAATAAAAAATACATATACAAAAAATTCTTAAAACTCAACAATAAGAAGCAAACAACTCAAAAACTGGGCCAAAGACCTTAACAGACACCTCACCCAAGAAGGTATGCAGATAGAAAATAAGCACATGAAACAACAAGACACCAGTACACACCTATTAGAAGGGCCAAAATCTGGAACACGGACAACACCAAATGCTGGCGTGGATGTGGCGCAATAGGAACTTTCATTAACTGCTGGTCAGAATGCAAAATAGTACAGCCACTTTGGAAGACGGTTTGGCAGCTTCTTACAAAACTGAACATACTTTTACAGCAAACGTGCTCCTTGGTATTTACCCAAAGGACCTGAAAACTCATGTCCACACAAAAACCTGCCCATGGATGTTTACTACAGCTTTGTTTGTAACTGCCAAAACTTGGAAGCAACCAAAGACATCCTTCAGTAGGTGAACGGATAAATAAACCGTGGTACATCCAGACAATGGAATATTATTCAGTGTTAAAAAGAAACAGCTACCAAGCCATGAAAAGACATGGAGGAATCTTAAATGCATGTTACTAAGTGAAAGAAGCCACTCTGAAAAGGCTACGTACTGCGTGATTCCAACTGTATGATATTGTAGAAAAGGCAAAACTATAGAGACTGTAAAAAAGCCAGTGGTTGCCAAGGGTTATACAGGTGAGGGTTGAGTAGGCAGAGCACAGAGGATTTTGAGGGCAGTGAAAATACTGCATATGATACCATAATGATGGATACATGTCATTATACACTTTTCCAAATCCACAGAATGTATGACTCTGGTGGGAAATGTTGATAACAGAAGGTTGTGCATGTGTGGGGGCAGGGAATATATGGCAAATCTCTGTACCTTCCCCTCAATTTTGCTGTGAAACTAAAACTGCTCTAAAAAAGTGAAGTCTTAATGAAAACGCACGCATGTGTGTGTGCACATACACACAGCAGCTATTAACATTGCTCCTAAGGACAGCAGGGGAAGGAAGGCATTAGAAGCAACTGCCTAAGTGCAGAGGTGAGAGGCAACATTTCCCTTTGGACACCAACCCCTCTGGTGTTCACCTGCAGGGCCCCGGCCAGGCCCTTCCAGAGCTGCAGCTTCTCCCAGGCCTTCAGCGGACAGGGCTTCCTGCTGTGCCAGGCGATGAGAGCCGGCTGCTGGGGTCTACCCTGGACCAGGCTTCCACATGGACCCGGCCCACCCCTGCCAGGCACAGCCTTCCTCACAGTACACTGCGCCAGGCCGGGCTTCCACGAGACCGTGGAGCCCCAGAGCAGAACCGCTGAATGCGGCCAGCCTGGGGCCTTCCCAAATCAGCTCCAACATCCCAGAACAACGGGGAGGTATCGGGTGTGCCCGCAGAGCTCCCAGCAATGGCTCCCGATAAACTTTTATCATCTGCCACATACGAAGCACCATGGTGGAGTCCAAGATACATATAACAGTCCTCGTCCTTCAAGTGCACAGAGTTAGTAAGCCTGAACTTAACCGTGACAGCCCCTAACTAGTCTCTCCACATCACCATTCCCGTCTCCACAAAGTATCTGGGGTGAGATTTTCAAATGTGTACCTGATTATGTCATTTATAACTAAAAGCCCTCCGACTGCTCTGGATAAACCCTAAAATCCAAATTCCCATGAGGCCCTCCACGATAGGATCCTTGCCCAGCTCTCGAATCTGTACCACTCACCCTTCCCCCCTGCTCAGCAGGCCCCAGTAACACTGATCTTTTTCCATTCTCCAAGAAATCATGTCTGTCACTTCCTCAGAAAGCCATCTCAATGCCCCCGACGGGGCGAGGCTCCCGCAATGGCACTTGTCTCAAAGCACTTATCACAGCCAGAACTCTGTAATTATTGGGAAGCTGTCACCCCTGCCAGGCTGCAAGCTGCTGGACAATGTCTGTCTCCTTCACTGATAGATCCTAGAACACAGAGCAGTGCTCAGTGAATAAGCGACATGAATGAGGATGTGAATGAACAGACACAAAAGGTAAGAAAGAATAATTATAGTAAGGCGAGGCATGAACCACTGCCAGAATCAGAAAGGTACTGGAGTGCACATAATAACTGATTTTAGTCCAATGTCCTCATGTTACAAAGGAAGAAACTGAGTCAAGGTGAGACGCCTTCCGGTCACATACGCTCCACACAGCTGTTGCTTTCTGGTAAGCAAGAAGTGCCGGAAGAGTGTTCCTTCAATTCTCCAAAGTGCATCATTTTTCTGTTCTGGAATTCACTTCAATGTGTGCAAAACAGAAACACAGAGAACGTAAGGGCTTAGAATGTTTATAGAGACTCAAAAGGAATAAAGCCTTATTAAGAAGAAGAATGTCAAGACCATCAGCCCCTGGACTCTCCTCTCTCCAAGGAACACAGGGGAAGGGAAGGTGGGCAAGTCACAGTTACGGTCACCCAGACTCATCCGAGCTGAGCCCCCAGTGCCTGTCTGAATAGCACCTGAATCTGCACGATCCCTGGAGAGAAGCGTGAGGCCTCCGTCTCAGCTTCGTTGGCTGCTCATAATACTGCAAATTACCTTCAGATTGTAGAAGCTTATGCCACTAGTTTGAGTCAACCAACATGTATTGAATACAAACCATGTGTCAGGCTCTTTCCATGTATTATCTTGTTTAACAGCATCATTATCTGTTTTGCAAAAGAAAACCTGATCAGAGAGGAGAGGTGAACCTTGTCAAGAAAGGGTACAGCTGAATAAGCACTTCTCTCTCTGAAAAGTCACCTTTCCACACTGCAGTGACTATGCTTTTTGACAACTTTGAGCACCCACATTTGATCATCAAATGTGGAGTAGATGTTAATATTAAAAAAAGATTTTGTAAAGACATCTTTATATTTCCTAAAAAATGGTATTTGCTAGTTTTGCTACTTAATTAAATTTAAACAGGGAACAGAGGGGTCGGAATTGAAGCAACTTATTTTTTTAACCTTTTAGCTTAAAAAAAAAAAAAGATAAAAAGAGACTGTGGAAGGGTGGAGGAGGGAGGGAAATATTTTATAAGCTAATGATAATCAGCTGAGACCTGACAGTCTCTAGGATCAAATACTCCAGGCCAAAAGGCAATGGTAATTAGCCTGGAGGCAATGAGCAGCCTCTAGAAACTGCCAAGTGTCAGAGAAAGAGCCCAGAACTATGTTTTGTGAAATCCCAGTGCATACAGGGAACTACAGGCTGAAACAGTGAGATGCCATTTCTTTCTTTCTTTTTTTTTTTAATCAGAGAAAATAGACTTTTTTCATGTGTAGTTTAAAAAATTTTTTTGAATTTTTCTTTTTAATCGAAGTCGCGGTGATGTACAAGATGCCATTTCCGTCATGAGAATGGCAAACGGAAAACTCTGAAAATATTAGGTAGCAGTAAAGAAGTGAGGAAAGGGCTGCTCCCTACGTGCTGACAGGAGTGTAAACCGTGTTCTGAAGGGCAACTGGAAGTGCCTTTTGAACGTGAAATGTGCACACCTCGTGTGCTTCTAACTGCAAACGCCACTCTCCAGTTTGACCCCAGAGAATGGTTCTCAGAGGGGGATCCAGAAACTGAGACTCTTCCAGGAGGTTCATGATGTGAACCCTCTTTTCATAATATTATTTTTTTTAAGTTGTTATCTGCCTTCTCATTCTCATTCTCTTGTGAGTATATACAGTAGGGTTTCCAGAGGCTACTGACGTGGGATATCACTGCACAATGAATGAGAAGCTGATAGGAGCAGGCAGTGGTCTTCTACTGAGCCAGGCATCAAGGAGACTTGCAAAGTCGGAAAACAGTGCCACTCTTCTTTGATTTTGTAATTAGATTTATATAATTTGTTGAAATACTGAGATCTTTATAGCTTAGAGGTGTACAGGAGTGTTCCTCACAATGCTATTTATATTAGCAAAAAAATTTGTAAATGGGTTCAGTTTCAATACACCTACCTATTTGACATTTAATTTGGTAGCCAACAAAAAGCAAGTTTGTAAGATTTAAGAAAGAGGCAAAAATGACCCGAAATGGAGTTTGGTTTTTAAAAAGTAGAATACAAGTTGTCAGCTATGTATACATAATTAAGACTGGGGGAAAACACACCAAGATTTAACAGCGGTTATCTCAGTGTTATAACGGTGGTGGAATTACAGCTCTTTTCTCTTCTACATTTCCCGTATTTTCTACAGTCAGCCATATCTTTTTAATCAGATAAATATACACATACACAAATGGCTTTTGAGAAAAAGGAGTGCAAGCTTTAGAGAGGGTGAATAAATAAATGAGAAGACTCTCTCTTTGCTGCCATACACCTTGCGCCCCCACACAAAGCCAGGCTCATCTCGGTGCCTTCTCCCCTGGAAACCAGTGGCCCCAGGTGCCCTCGGTAACCCCAAAGCACGCAGCTGTGTCCAACTCACTCAGCCAGGACACGATGCTCCCAAACTGCCTCCCCTCCCCTACTCTGGACTAAGCTCACTGCCTCAGTTAGGGGTTTGAGAAGAAAGCAATCCAAGGAAGCAATGTGCAGAGGAAGGGTGGGTGTTTGCATGGCTTTGAAAAAGGATGTTGCTAATCCAAACCCAGAATCTGCAAAGATTTCAAGACATATGTTCAGTTTCTGCTAAGGGTGGGAGTTTCATCTATTCTGAAATAATAGGGTTTTTCCCACAACTTCATTTGCTTTTCTTTTTTTCTGTGGGGTGGGGGGGAAGAGAAAGGGATTAGTAAATAATTAAAAATAGATCTTCTAATTCACTGGGTCTTTCAAAGTCAGGCAACAGTGTACACTGAAACAGAACAAATGCTATTTGGGTAAATTCTAGTATATTTTTTAAATCGATCTCATCGTTACTAAATGTTTGCTTATTATCTGTCAGTTCACATTCTACGCTCTATTACTGTTATTCTAGTCAGCTCCAATGACATTATACAGAGTTTTCAAATATTTTTGATGGTGCTTTTTTTAAGACGAACTCTTTCAAGATACATAAAATCCCATCTTACAGACAACAGAATAACTAACACTCAGGATTCCCAAATGCTAAAATCCTACTGATATCCTTGATGATTCCATTCATTTACACACTCTATTGAATGCCTACTATGTATCAAGTTTTGTGGTGGAAGCTATGGACAGAGCAGTCAACCCGACAGAGGATAGATGGTCCCTGTCCCTGATGTACTTACAGGCTGGTGGCGAGACAGTATTCAACAAATAATCATGCAAATAATTACCTAACTGCAACTTGTGATAAGTGCTTGGAAGGAAATGTAGTGTGCTACGAGGACACATCAGAAAGTCCATGGCAAGTTGCACTCTTACCCTTGAAAGAGGCTATTTCTTTCTTAAAACCAGGAGCACATCAAAATCCCTCTTCCACTCGTCTGACAGCATCACATTCAGAGGGAACTGGAGGTGGAGGGTATACAAAGCAGCATTTTCTTCTCCTTACTTGAAATAAGAACTCAGGAATGCAAAACTATCCTGGAAAATGACTTCATCCTTCTGGAAACCGATACTGGTCTCTTCTCCTTTCCTTTCAATGCTGGGAGGAGGGGAGAGTTACAAAGATTTATGTACCAACAAGCCTGATGTGTAATAGTGGAAAATTCGGAAGAACCTAAACGTACATCACAAGGGGAGTGCCTGGTTGAACTATGATGAGAACATTCCACGCTATGGAAGATCTGCCTGCCTGTCTATGAAAAAGCAGTGAGGTGACACCTCTGTACTGACACAGAAGGCTTTCCACACCTTTCCACACAGTATGCTTTCCATACTAAGCAGGAAAATGCAAACCACTACAATGTGACTCAGTTTGGTTAAAAAAAATGTGTATACGTTATATTAATGCAGAGAACGGCTGTTTTACCGTGGTCACCTCTAACACATAGTGAAGGAGGTTTATGAATCCTTTACCATGAGAAGGTATTTAGGTACTATCTGTACAATAAAATACCAAAAAAAAAAAAAACATTAACAAAGAAAAACATGTATGTATCAGTAGCCTCTCTGGATAGCAGGCATCTTTCTGGAAAGGGACCAGGAGGCTCACTTGGTGCTTTGGCTTTAAATGTGAGCTGAGGATATGCTGTTTTGGGACCTTTGCCCTGAGACCCTAAGTATCAGCCCATTCTTATAGACACCCCTGAAAAGAAGAATCAGCTTTGCCACCTGGTACATGCTGAAGGGCAGCCTGAACACATTCCCAAAGATGTGCCTACAATCAGCCATGACAGAGCAGATGACTTAAGTCACCTGGCTGCTGACTCAGTTGGACGAAGCACGAGGGGAACTGGGAACTCACAGCATTGGAAGCAGCTGCAGCTCTCCCTGTCCCCTGGCTCACTGGGGCTGGCCCAGCGCCTGCCCTGTAAATGACAGCAGCAGAGCAGAGCTAACCCCAAGGGACCAAGTCCCTCTGTCCAGAACTACAGCTGCCTGCTGGGAGGGCAGCAGGGAGAGAAGGCTCCCTGGGCGGACCAGGCACCCTTCCCCAGGGGTCCAGTTGCTGCCCCTGCTGTTCATCTGGTCCAGCCACCCCGGCGCCGGGCATGAAGCATCCTGGTGGGAGATAGGAGCTCTGCTCTCCCACCGTCTCCTAAGACACCAGGCTAGAGCACCAGAGAGTCAAAGCAGTCCCTGAGGGAGGACATCTCGGTCCCAGGTCCTGAGTAGCCCTAAGCCGAGGGTACTGCAGACCCATCAAAAGACCCCAAGAACAAGAATCCCATTCAGATTCTGGTCTGTTGAAAAGTAGCATGCTTAGGGAATTAGTTTCTTCAACGATTTAGATAAATATTCCTAGAATTTCAGAGCTTGAAGGCTATGTAGCCTAATTATGCTTGTAATTCTACACAGAGTTGTCACTCAGCTATTTCCTAAACTAACTCACTAACTCTCTCTCGATATAGATACAGATATAAATATAAATATAGATATAGATATACCTCCAGGTGAAAGGGGCTGCACCTCTAGAGGCATCTGGGGACAGGTGTGGTAGAAATGAAGGTCCTTCTGTGGCACAGAACTCTGACCTCCTGCACCTACCATATGGCGACACTCATGTGTTCTATGGAGCCATATGGAATGACACTCATCCACCTCCCACTGAGCCTTTCAACATTTCAAACACAGATTCTCCCTTGCCATAAAAATACTGCGAAAGGAAATTACTGCAAAAGGAAATTTGAGGTACTTGCAATACAACCTATGCTTACAAGTCAAGTGGGGCAACTGAGTGGGGTTCATCATGAATGGTAACCAGCTTCTCCCTCCTGGCATCAGATGGTTGCTCCACGACAGGGTTCATGTCTCCCTGACTCCTGGGTCCTCAGTGCCCAGCACTGGGTCCAGCCCACAGCTGGTACTCAAGAAACATTTGCTGAAGGGAAGGATTATCTCCAGGACCCATGCTACTTGGCGGTTTTCCTTCCAACCGGAAGTCTCAACTCCCGGCCATCTGGAAGGCGGAGGGAAAGCCTTGACTATCTATGCCTGCCCAATGACAAGGAAAACTGAAGACTGCCTTCCAAAATGAATTTGGTGACTTCCTGCCAAGTTGAACAACTTAGTGGTGTGGATCACAAAATCAAGCTCACTGTAAACTTTTCCTAACCAACTCTTCCCTCAACTTCACCATTTCCATCAATATCATTCTCCAATCACCCAGGCCTGTAGCCTTTCTGATATTTCTGATCAGTCTCGGCCCTTTGCGGCCGATGAAAAGCTAGGGGCCCAAGAGTGGATCATTACTCCCTGATCTTGGAAATTTCCCATCCTTTCCCTTCTAGTCTTGGCGCCCACCCTCGCACAAGACCTCAACTGATGCCTCATCTTTATGGCATCCTCCCTAGCTCCAACTCCCCTCCTTCACAGACCCTGCATGTACCCTCAGGCTATTACTTATTAAGGGCTGTTTTCAACCAGTCCAGCCTCTGCTCAAATAGTAACTTTGCACTTTTTAAACCATCAAGTCTGTACTCCTCTGTTCTCACTAACCCAGGCCCATATTCACTCTCATATTCCAGGAACCCTGACTAATCCTCCTGCCTCAGTCAGGACACTCCTCGCTGTTTCTCTCCTTCCAGGAACACATACCATTCTCTGACATCCCAAAATCTTGGCAAAGGTCTCACCTCTGCTTATCCAAATCCCACCCACGGGCAGGGGCTCAGGGCCAGCCCAATCTCTCACATAAGCTTTCCCCAGTGTCCAGCCCCACCAGCCTCCTTCCCCACAGAGCTGTGTCTAGCCTCATACACTGCCTTCCTCTTGACTCATAAACACTCTCTCCTGCGCTCAAAGTCAGAAGAGATGAGGAAGACCAGCTGTTTATTAGCCACGTGATCTTGACCAAACCACCAGACTCTCAGAATCTCACAGAACTGTTATTAGGATAAAGGAGAGTTTACATGAAGGGGACTCATTCATCTCACACTCAAAATAAGGCCATCCACGTAGAGGATTTGGGTATCCCTTCTAATACTGGCCAAGAGCAGTTATTTCCCATCATTCACAACCCTGCAGAGGTAAAGTCTCAGTACACATCAACTAAATGTAAGATAAGGGAGAAAGCACTTTTCATGGGCTACTTTTCTTCACGTCCTCCGTTTAGCCACGCGGGAGCTTCTCTGACACAAATTTTGGGTGACTGCAGAAATGTGTGGGAGGGAAAAGAGAGGCAAATCTGGTGACAACGGCGCCGGTCTTGAGAGTGGGACTTGAACACTAAGCCAGAGTCGAGATTAGTGGGCAGCAGGGAACAGAAACGGGTAGCAGGGATGCGAGAAGGGTCCACAGCAGGGGGGGAAAAGGGAGCACGCGAACAAAGAATGCTGCGGCCCATCAACTCGGGCTACCTTCCTTCCCAACGTTCACGCCCATGACAACGGCGGGCACCGCCAGGGACGCGCGGTAAAATCACTTCTCGCCAGAGACCCGGGCACCTCTGATAACGCCGGCCCAGCCCTCCCCGGTGCCGCTGTCCCCGGGCCTTACCAATCGAGATTTCCTGTGCGAAGGCCAGCGAGATGAGCAGCAGCGGCAACCCCACGGCGATGCACGTGACCATCTTGTCCACTGCCAGCTCCAGCCGCAGCCCCTTGAACTTGGGCTCCGAGGGCTCCTTCAGCAAGAAGTCTGAGAAGACGTACTCGGTGGCCAGGTGAGCAATGGCCATGGCTGCGGCGCACCGGGCTGGGCCAGGAAGGCTCACAAGGGCAGGCCCGGGTACCCCCGGCGTCGGGAGGGCGGCGCGGCGCCTTCACCCGGTCACTGACGGGGCCCGCGGCTTTCGCTTTCCCTTTGCCGGCTCCCCAGTTGCTTCCACATCCCACTGGTCTTTGTGTGTCGAAGCGCCGCAGCTGTCTTCTCTGGGCGCCCGGCCTGGCGGCTCCCGGGACTGCTCCGGGCGCACGGGATCGCGCCTGCTCCTCCGCCGCGGGCCTGGGGCAGAGCCGCACCCGCAGGTCCCCGGCATGCGCGCGCCCGAGGGCGCGAGACCCAACCGCGGAACAAAGCCCTAGCCTCGCCGCGGCTCCGCCGCTGCGCCCTGGCGACCAGCCCGTGCGCTCTCGGCCAGCTCCGCTGCGCTCTTCCGGAACCTCGGAGGAGCCGGAGTAATGAGGGGCTTGGAGTTTCCGGAAGCTGAGGCGACGCGGGGCGGGTGCGCGCGGCAGCATCCAGCGACCCTGGGATCCACCCCCAGCAAAGGGAGCTTCCCGGCGAGCGGTACCTCATCAAATGCTCGCGCCTCTCCCCAACCTCATTCTCTCCACTTCCTGGCACCCGGGATTTTTGAAATCATTTCTGAAAGCGACCTGTTACCCTGTGGACAGGATGGCCCCCTTTTACGCCTCACCCCCAACATTTCTACGTGGAGGAATCAGGTTAAAAGGAGGTGCGAACGCTTCAAAGAGCAACGGGGCCCTAAAAGGCTATCGAGCGGGTTAGACCAAGCCGGTGCGGAAGAGGGAACTCTGGACTCTTCCAGAAGCACTGCGCGACAGGGAAGTGCGGGGTCAGTGGTGATGAGCCCTGCGTCTGACTAGGTCTCGGGTGGCTGTGCTTAGCCTCCTGCTTTCCCCGTGGGAGCCTCGGTCTGGGAGCCAGCAGTGGGTGTCTGCAGGAAGCGGGTGTTGGGGGAGAGCTACTTCTGAACCACTTTCAGGTAGTGGATGCTGAGAAATAGTCCAGAGACGCTCTAATCAGCAACATTTGGGGGCAGACAGGACCTTTGAACGTGAGGGCTCCTTGGGGCTGGGCTGCCTTTTCTGCTCTTTGTACATGGGCAGGTCAGTGCACGCAAGCCTCTTCTTTGTGCCCTCAACTGCCATATGTACATCTCCACCCTGCCCTGCCCTCTGAGCCCTCATCCAATGGCCTACACGACTCTCCACTTAGATGACTCACAGGACCAGGACCACACAATGGCCAGGACAGCAATCCTTATCTTCATCTCAACCTGAACTCCAGTCTTCCCCATCTTGCTCAATGCACCACCATCCACCGGTATGCCCAAAGCAGAAAGCTGGAGTGCCCTGTGTAACATTGCAATCTCTCCCCAGGTGCCATAACCAATTTCCAAATCCTGTGGCTTCTCTCTCCTAAATGTAGAAAATCTCATAGTTTTTCTCCACCTGCACTGCCAACGCTCCTTGCCCACCATCCTCTCTCCTAACTGCATGCAGGTTATGTCCAGGCCCGCAGCCATTCTCCCCCATGGCTGCCAGAGGGAGCTTTTAAAAGCTCCCATCTGATCCTTTCACTCCCCTACTTAAAGTGTACATTGTTTTTAGGATAAAATCCAAATTTCTTAACATGGCCACTGCCTGCCTTATCAGCTTCACTACTTTCCCGTCAGTTCTTCAAGTTAGCCAGCCCCATGCCTCCTCCAGCCCTTCCCCTGCCCAAAACACTTCCACGGTAGCCTCTTTGCCTGGCCAACTCAGATTCACCCTCCTGATCTCTACTGGGTGCCACTTCCCAGGAGAGTCTTCCCTGATAATACTAAACTAGATTAGGTCCCTTTGTTAAGTATTCTTGTAATACTATCTGTGGGCCTTGGGAAAGTTACTTGCCCCTCCTGTACCTCAGTTTTTTCATCTGTAAAGTGTTTATACTGCTTAGGATTGAGATAAAGATCAAAAGTTAATATATGTAAAGCGCCTCGGACATTGCCCGGCAATTGATGAGTGCTATGTAAATGTTATCCATTACTGTTGCCCTCTAGTTTTCCTTCTTAATGAAAATCACAATTATGATTCAACAAGTATGTGTTTGTCCATTTATTTAACGTTTGTCTCCCCCTTTATATGGTAAGCTTCATGAGAGCAGGTCCACACCCGTGTATACCAACCACTCTCATCTCCAGCACTTAGCACAAATGCCTGACACATAGTAGGTATTTTAATAAAGGTTTATTAAATGAAGGAATCTGAAAATCTTTCACTTTGAAAATTGTTTAAAAACAGGTGGCCCAACTTACACTCATTTTGCCATACATTCAAGGCATGTATTAGAGGGTAGTGATGGGCCAGGTCTGGGCTCGATGGATGGGGAAGCAAAGATGAAGTGACACGTTCCATTTCCTTAAAGATCTCATGGCTTAGTAAGAGAAATAAGGCAATGTGCACAATTAACTATGATACATGTTAGAAAGTGTAAGTAATATTGAGAAATGTGGGGTATACCAAGGGGTGTGCATAAAAAGATGGGGCCTGGTGGGATGCATCCGTTTGTGGCAGGCAGAGCTGGCACAGGAACTTTCTAGGAGGGAGTGAAAGCACGGATGCCTTGCCCCATCTCTCCTTGTCAGAATCTACGTATCCAATAGGCTCCCATATCCCTTCTTCCGGATGCCTTCCAGGATCCCCCAGTTGTGATGAATTATTCCCTCCCTTATCCCTTTCTTCTATTCTAGCATTTAGCTCATTTTGCCTTGCGTGATGGTTGATTGCGTGTCTGCTTTCTCATTAGCTATCACGTTCCTCTGAGGACCTGGACGGAATCCCAACAGTTTTGTCAGTTACCCTCAGCCCTGGCAGAGTTGGTCAAATTTAGCAGGAAGTCAATCCACCTGTGTTGAATTTACAACAGAGGCAAGAAAGAGAACTTGTTAGGAAATGGGAAGTGGAGACCTCTGACACTGGTATAGGGAAGAGGAAGGTGAGGGAGATAAAAGTGAAGGGGTTGGGGCCAGAGAAGGTAGTCTGGAATCTTTTTTTTTTTTTTTCAGTAGGCATTAGGGAGGTTTTGGGCGGGAGTAATATACAGAGAGCTGCGCTTTAAAAAGATTAGTCTTCCAGCCACATGTAGAGTGGATTGAAATGCAGAGTGGAGGTGGAGAGGCCATGTAAGAGGCTGCTGAGATTTTGCACATGAGAAGTAATCAGAGCCCAAACTGGCACCTTGTCTTTGAGAACAGTCACGAATGGCACAGAAAAGAGTGGTGGTACTCCCCCAGCCTCCTGTCCGCGTGCTGTGGGGCTCAGCACCTCTCCCACCCGGTGCCCCAGATGGCATCGTCAGGGCACTGGCTGGGCAGGGGCTGACCATGACCCTAGTGGAGCCCCTGGCCAGAAAGGCCCGGAGCCGCCCCTCTCCCCTACATCAGGTGCTCAGCTGCGAGATGAAGAATTTATTTTTTTAGTTGATTTTGTCTTGGGCCTGGGATGCTGGCCTGTGAGGGGCCTGGGGGGTGGCAGGACAACTCAGGAGGGAGCTGGGGGTGGTGGTGAGATAGCCCTGGGACCTGGGACCCTTTGCTGCAGTGCTGCAAAGCTTGCACGTGGACACACCTCTCCTCAAGCTACAAAATACAAAGAAACTCTATGGGACTAAAAATAACTGTGTGCATGCACAGTTGAGGCAAATTCTGGACCAAAAGCTACGAAAGAGAAAAACAAAAACAACTGCCACTTCTGAAGAACGGGGAGCAAAAACAGGGTGTTGGGAGCAAAAGCAGGGTACTGCGCATGCCTCCTGCACACAGCACCACCTAAGGGGTGGGCAAGACACCCAAGCCACCCCTCTGGCCTGACCCCTGGACACACCCCTACCCTCACCCCATGTAACGAGCAAGCAAGCAAGGGAAACTGTGGTTTGTGCTCACTTCCCCCTGCTACAGCAGGGGCCACGATAAAGCCTTCCTGAATTTCTTGTCTGGCCTCTAGTCAATTTCTATTGATTGGGGAAGGCCAAGAACCCTGGTCGGTCTCAGTGGCATGTCAGGGCTGCCCCCTTCAGGGACCGGGAGCCCGCGATGGGAGGGGCCGGGGTCCACCCTCCAGTCAAAGGTCAACATGCACTTTCTCCTGTATCCCGACAAATCTGTATTTTACTATGATTACTGTAACTAGCGAGTATATTATCAGGAGCCCTCGGGCTCATTTAAAACAAAGGATGTTGTGTGTGGGAGTGAGGGAGCGTGCGGGCAGGAAAGCGAGGGCGCCAGCGTGCCCGTGGGTCTGTGCGTGAGCGGGTAAACGTGCGCGTGTGTGTGCGTGAGTGGGCACGGGGTGAGGCTGGGCGTGGGCGCCAGCGTGCCAGCGAGGGCAGGAATCCAACGCAATAACCACGTCTCCTCCAGGCCAACCCCGCCCCCCGCCCCCAGGGCCCCGGCCGGCGCTGGGCGGGGCTGTCCCCATTACCTCAGCCACGGCGACAACGTGACCGTATTAACAAGGTAGCACCGAGCCTATCAATAAAGATTATTCTGATTTAAAAAAAAAAAAAAAAGAGTAGTGGTTAAGGGAGCCATTTTTCCTACTGCAAAAATCAGATCAAATAATCCAATGTGTGCCAAGTTTCTCTGGCAGGAAATGAGAAAGTAAGAAGGGCCTGGGTTCAACTCCTGGACTGGCCACTTACTTGCTATGTGACCAAAGGTATATCACTGAGAATCTCTAAGTCTCAATGTCCTCATTTGCCAAATAAGGGTAAGACCGCCTACCTCATTGGGTTGTTGTAAGGATTACATGTGATCATATATGTAACAGTGCCTGCCACATCATGGGCACTTAGATTTTTTTTTTTAAACATCTTTATTGGAGTAAAATTGCTTTACATCGTTGTGTTAGTTTCTGCTGTATAACAAAGTGAATCAGCTATACGTATACATATATCCCCATATGCCCTCCCTCTTGCATTCCCCTCCCACCCTCCCTATCCCAGCCCTCTAGGTGGTCACAAAGCACGGAGCTGATCTCCCTGTGCTATGCTGCTGCTTCCCGCTAGCTATCTATTTTACATTTGGTGGTGTATATATGTCCATGCCACTCTATCACTTCATCCCAGCTTACCCTTCCCCCTCCCCGGGGCACTTAGCTTTTCATAGCTGTCACTACCAATCTCAGGAGTTTAAGGTGTCACATGAGAGTGTGTATAATGTTGCTTTTTTAAAAAATAGACTTTAATTTTTAGAACAGTTTCAGATTGACAGAAAAATTGAGTAGATGGTACAAGACGCCTGTAGCGGTTTCCCCTATATGGTACATTTGGTACAATTAGCAAACCAATATTGATAAATTAATATTAATTAAAGTCTAGTTTATTCAGATTTCCCTAATTTTTACCTACTATCCTTCTTCTGTTCTAGGATCCCATACAGGATACCATATTATGTTTCGTTGTCTTGTCTCCTTAGCTCCCCTTAGCCGTGAAAGTTTCTTGGGATTTCCTTATTTTTGATGACATTGCTTTTTGTAATTATAACGTGCATTAAATAACATATCCTCCTCCAAATCCTCCCTTCCCCCACTCCTTATCCCAGTGTCAATAGTTAGAAGGCCAAAGCAGCTGTGGGCTTCACAACTATGGTGCCAGAACTCTGTTTTGTCTGTTTGGTATCCTTGACACTTGACATTTGAATATGAGATCTTTTGTGACCCAAATAGTCAAAGTCAAGATAGTTAAGCCCTGTTCTGCCTGTTCTGTTTATATATTCATTTACTCATTCAAGTAATATTTGCTGAGCAACTATTATGTATCTACACTATGGTCTGTGCTGGGGATGCAGCAGTGAGCAAAACAGGTCCGGGGTCCTTGCTTCCACGGACCCTACATTTCAGTCAAAGAAGCAGACAAAAATCAAACTAATGAGTAAAATGGGTATGTCCCGTGATATGTGCTACAAAGGAAAATAATGGAAATTGGAAATAACAGGGGGAGGGGCCCACTTTAGAAAGGGCAGTCCGGGGAGCTCACATCTGAAGTAGGAAAGGCAGGAAAGGGGATGAGGGTGCTGGAGAGAAAGAGCATTCCAGGCACAGAAAGCAGTAGGTGCAAAGGCTCTGAGGCAAGAAGGAACTAGCAGGGCACAGGAGCTGATAAAAGCTGGAGCAGAGAGGAGCCAGAGATAAAGTTGGAGAGGAGGACAGGTTGGGCAGCCAAATCGGTCTGAGTCTTATTGACGAAGGTAAGGAGTTTGGATATTATTGAAAGTGAAGTGGAAAGACAGTAAAGGAGATTCACCAGGGAAGTGATGTGATCAGATGTGGAAGAACACTGCTGCAGCTGTGTTGACTGTGGCTGGAAGGGACAGGAGTGACAAAGGGAGAGACTGGTTAGGGGACAGCTGCCGTGATCTGCTTGAACAGGATTTGTTGTCTGCAACCCAAGGAGGAACACGTTTTGAATTTATTAGCATAAAGATGGTTTTCAGATCCATGAGGATGAGTGAAATAACCTATGGAGAGGGTGTAACAAATTACCACAAACTTGGTGGCACACATTTATCCTCTAACGGTTCTGGAAACCTGAAGTCCGAAATCAGTTTCAATGGAATAAAATCAAGGTGCCAGCAGGAGGAAGCTCCCTCCAGAGGCTCTAGGGGGGAATGCATTCCCGTGCCTTTTCCAGCTTTTAGAGCAGCATTCCTCCATCTCCAAAGCCAGCAGCTCAGCATCTTACTTCAGTTGTCACACAGACTCCTTCTGTAGTCAAATCTCCCTCTGTCTCTCTCTTATAAGAACACTTGTGATTACATTTAGGGCCAATCTAGGTAATCCAGTATAAACTTCCCATCTCAAGATTTTTAACTTAATCATAGCTACAAAGTCTTTTTGCTATATAACATTCACAGGTTCAGGGATTAGGCCATGGAATCTATGGAGATATTATTCAGCCCACCCCGGAGGGCAAAAGGGAGAAAAGGGCCCAGTTCAAGCCCTGGGTCATGCTAACATTTAAGTCAGAGGGAGAAGAAGGAACTAGCAAGAGACTGAGAGGGAATCGCCACTGAGG
This sequence comes from Eschrichtius robustus, assembly GCF_028021215.1. Classification (NCBI taxonomy): domain Eukaryota; kingdom Metazoa; phylum Chordata; class Mammalia; order Artiodactyla; family Eschrichtiidae; genus Eschrichtius; species Eschrichtius robustus. The sequence continues at coordinate 42,728,694 of NC_090834.1, forward strand.
AAGAAGGAAGCCTGGCAGGTCATGTTGTAGAGCCAAGGAACGAGAGGGTACCTAAAGGGAAGGAGCTGCCAATGGTTACTGAGATGTTAAGTAAAATAAAGATGGGGAGGAAGCCACAGGAAATGGAATCATTTCCATTATGATTATTATGGTTCTTATGGTTTTGATAACAGCAGATTGGGATGCAAAGTCGGGGTGGGGCAGGGCCCTCTGGATGGGAAGCCATTGGAATGGGTGGAGGGATGCATAGGGTGAGGTGATATAGACAGTGTGTGGACGGTACTTTCAGTTCTGCTATCAAGGGGCCAGAGAAACTGGGTTGGAGGAGGTTATGGAGTTAAAGACAGTGGCTCTTTGTTTGTTTTCTATTTTTAATGCAGCATATTGTTGATGACTTCATGCAGGAGGGAAAACTGATAAGTGAGGGAATGGAGTTCTTGGGAAAGCAAGAAGAGATGAGGCCCAGAGTTAAGGGAGAGATTGGCCCTGCTAGGAGCAGGGACACTTCTTCTATTGTAACAGGAGGAAAAGATGTGTATAAATGTGGCTGATTAGAATGAAGAAATGTGGTACATTTGAGGAAACAATGTTTGGGGAGAGTGTGTTATCTGTAGAGATATATTGTGACTTTGTTTCATTTCTTCTAACAAGTATAACTAGGATAGTTGCTAAATATCTAAAAGATAATTCTCCTTCAACTAAACACCTGCTCCCGGTAAAATAAATTACCTATCACTGTACCTGGGGTAGGGGGTTGAAAAAAAAACATGCAAATAGCCATCTTTATAATATGTGAAACTTTATTAAAAAGAGATACGGTATAATCAAACTACTTTGTGGTTTCATTTTCATTAAAAAATAAACTAAGAGAGAAGGAAAAACTTATAACTAAATAATTTGTTGTCTAGGTGAGTTATAAGTAAGTCATTTATCATGATTATTATTATGAAAATATACAGCCTACACATGTCTGAAAACTGTAGAGCACGTACTACAAAATCACATTATCAGTGGTTAGCAGGCTGGAATTCAAAATCCTTGGGTACCATGTTTGATATGACATTCAAGCAATTTATGAACAGAACTATTAGCATTCGCATCCTGTTTTATGTAAGACTATAGCCTCTATCAAAATACCCGTTTCCTCTCACCAAGATGAAGATGAGAAAATATGAAAGGTCCCTCCACCAGAGTATTTTTTAGGTCCTACTTGTTCACCTGGACAGCCAAATGATCCACTGCTAAGGCAGGTGTACTAGTATCACTCATCTGGCAGCAGCATGGGCTAAGGGCAATTTCTCAGTCTAGTAATAAATGTTGCCTTTATCAATCTTACACCTAAAGCTTAGGCATGCATATAGAGAGCATGGATTGCCTCGTAATGGGTTGAGTTTAGTTGTTCAATATTTTATTTTGTATTTGAGACTTGAAAACTGTAATACATATCTCAGAGCTGATTTGTTGGTTTAAAAAATTGCCACCGGGACAATTTTGCCTTTTTTTTTTCTCTCCTCTTCCCATCAGAGGTTATGTTTTTAAGAGGCATGGACTCGAGGATTTTGTGGGATCCCTTCTCCTCCCAGCCAGTCAGCTGCATCGACTAATTCTTCCTGCTGTTTTTTCACACGATGAGATTGTCTTTATTTCATAAAAGATGGAGACTGGGAAAGATCCTCCTAACTGAATGAAAGATCAAACTCAAGATTCAAGGTCAGACTTGCCTCTTGCAAAGTCCCCCCCCTCCCCTTAGAAGCTCCCACTAAACTCTCAGGGAGTGTCTTGACTCACAGTGGGAGAACTAGCCTGCTATTTCAGATTCCAGCCCTCCACATTCTGAAATACAAATACAAATTCTCTAGTTGATTTTTGAAAATACAAACATTGCCACAGAAACATCTTGTAAAAATGTGTAACATGAAGTGAGTCGTAAACATTTAAGTATCTCTACAGGTTTGCACAAAAATGGCAGAATTTTTAAAAATGCATATAACTCTGCCTTTTGTAGCAAACAGTGCACAAGCTATTTATATGAAAGAGGAAAAGGCCAGGGGAGCTGGCTAAAGCCTCCAAAAATTTCATTTGGTCAAATTCTATCAGCAGATACTGATTTAGACATTTTCATGAACTCCTCAGAAAGTTATTTTTCCTGGAACCACTAAGGGAAGCATGTTACATAACAACGTTGAAAAATCAGCGCCATCCCAGTTAGATGTCTGAGGCAGTGTAACTCTTTCCCGAAATTGTCCATCTAGAGAATGTGACGGTTTGTTAAGGAAGCACTATCTAATCTAAGAATTATGAAAGACAGAAAACAAAGATATCTTTCAGAGGGTCTTCCCACTTCAGCGAATTCATTCAGAGAACAGACTGGGTCAGTTTTCTCAGGCATGCCCACTCTTCTTTTTCTCTATTTTATCCTGAGGATTATTCACAGCCCCTTGAAAATAAATAAATAAAAGCAAATTGCTTTGAATGTGTTCCAGAGGATCAGAGCCTGATCCAGGAAACAGTGTCAGACTTCCTTGGTGAACGATACCCTGGTCCATTTTCCCTACTGAGGAAGACCAGCAGGTCACAGGGCATCCGTGGGGAGCGCACAGGACTGGACTTCCTGATATGCCACCCGCTTCCTTGCAGAGTACAGTGTGAGGGAGAGAATCACCGTGACAATCAGAAGGAGGAGTCCGATGATGAAAAGGATGACCAAGGCTGCTTTGGCTCCTCTGGGACCCAGATTCTTGCCAAAGGAGTAGAGCTGCTCCTTGCCAGGTTCTTCTGTGCAAAAGAAAAGTAAGGTGTCAGGCCTCTGCCTTTCCCTAGGGAGTGAATACTGACCATTCACGTGCAGGATTGGGGGAGGGTATCAATACCATTAGAGGGCGCTGTGGCCGGGTGGGACGCTCCTCCACAAGGAGGCTTGGTGGAGTAAGGAATCCTGTTGTCTGGACAAAGAAGACAATTTGATGGTTTATAAACAATAGAAGTAGATTCTTTTCATGACATGAGTTGTTTCAAGAGTTATGTCATTTCACCAACAAAGACTTTATCCCATCAGTATCTGTAAGTCTTTGTTGGATACTCTCTGTGCTACTTCATGCCAGTACACATGCTGTTCGTACCCCATCCACATTGCAAGCTTCTGCTCACCTGTTAAGATTCATCTATGGAACCTTGGCTCATGTCTCCAAACTGTTAATCATTGCCTCCTGCTGCTGTCAATGAACCCTGGACTCTGCACTCTATCTTGGCATATGTCATATTCTATTATGGTTAAATGTCTGTCTCTCTTACTTGACTCTGAGCTCCTTGGGGGCTCTCATGCCTCCTATTTTCAGGGTCTACAGGAAGCCTGGTGCTATCTAAGCCAGCGTCACTGACAGATAACAGTACCGATGTTTCGAAGGACTGTGTAGGTTGTCTCCATGCCAGCATGGATGTGGTCAGATACATGACAATGTAATAACCATGTCCCTGGGTGATCCGCAAACAGTTCAATGGTTTGGAATGTCCCGGGAAAGAGGTCATATACATCTTCTCGGTAAGATTTATCTATCTGCGGAAAGAAGGGAATAATAAAGATAAGAGCAGAAATCAATAAAGTCAAGAATAGGAACATCATAAAGATAAATCAAAGAAACCAAAAGCTGGTTCTTTGAACAGATCGATAAAATTGTTAAACCCTGTGGAAGCCAGCTTGTGATGGCCCCCAAGGATCCCTGCCTCCTGATACTCATAACCTTTGTAGTCCCCGCCTGCATTGTCTGAGGGTTGGTCCTTGAAAGCAGTAGCATATGGCAGAAGTCATGGCATCCTACTTCCGAGAGTCTTAGACCCTCTCTCTCACTCTCTCCCCTTGGATCATTCACTCTGGGGAAAGCCAGCTCCCATGTCATACCCACATGGTGAGGCACTGAAGCCTCTGGCCAACAGTCCTATGAGTGAGCTTGGAAGTGGATCATCCAGCCTCAGTCAAACCTGATGACTGTAGTTTCAGCTGACATCTTGACTGTAGCCTGATGAGAGATGCTGATTCAGAACCAACTAACTAAACTATTTCCAGCCTAACCCAGAGAAATTGTGAGATAATAAGAGTGAGTTGTTTTAGGCCACTGTGTTTTGGGGTGATGTGTTATGCAGCAGTAGATAACTAATACAAACCTCTGGACAAACTGACCAAGAAAAAATTTAAAAAACACAAATTACAAATATCAGAGATGAAAGAGGAGATATCACTAAGACTTTATAGACATTGAAAAGGACAATAAAGGAATGTTATGAACAACTGTTTTGTCCATGAATTCTACAACTTAGATGGTATGGACAATTTGCTTAAGATGAAAACTACCAAAGTTCACTCAAGAAGAAATAGATGACCTGAATAGATTATTTATTCAGGTTAGATCTATTCAGGTTATCTGTTAAAGAAACTGAAATTATACCTATTAAAGAAACTGAAATTGTATTAAGACCTTCCAACAGATTAAACTCCAGGTCCAGATTGCTTCATTGGCAAATTCTACCACACATTTAGAGAAAAAAAATAATACCATTTCTAAACAAACTCTTCCAGAAAACAGAAGAGGACAGAACACTCCCAACTCATTTTATGAGGCCAGCATTAGCCCAATTCTAAAACCACACAAATAATTTACAAGAGAAGAAAGCCACAACCGATATTCTTTATGAACATATATGCAAAAATCCTTAACAAAACACTAGCAAACTAAATCCAGCAATATATAAAAAAGGATAGTGCATCATGACAAAGTAAGGTTTACCGGGGAATGAAAAGCTGGTTCAACATTTGAAAATCAGTCGATGTAATTCACCAATAGACTAAAGAAAGGAAAATATGATCATCGCAATAGATGCAGAAGAAATAGGATTTAACATCTGTTCATGATTAAAACCCTCAGCAAACCGAGAATAGAAGGAAACTTCCTCAACCTGGTAATGGGGTCTACAAAAACCTACAGCTCACTTTATATGCAATGGTGAGTGACTGAATGCTTTCCCCCTAAGATTAAGAATAAGGCAGGGATCTCTACTTTTGCCACTAATATTCAACATTTTACTGGAGATCCTGACTAGTGCAATAACACCAAAAAGGAGGGGTGGTGGTGCATACAGATTGAAAATAAAGAAATAAAACCATCTCTATTCACAGACAACATGATTTGCCATGTAGGAACCCCCGCCCCCCCCCCCCCAAAAAAACTGTCTACAAAAAGAAAATCTACAAAAGCTACTAGAATTTGTTCAGCAAAGTTGCAGGATACAAGGTCAATTATACAAAAATCAGTTATATTTCTATATACTGGCATGACAATTAGAAATTGAAATATAAAGAATACTATTTACACTATCACCAAACCCCATGATATTGGTAATAAACTAACAAAATATATACAAGATCTGTGTGATGACAACTACAAAATGAAAAAAATCAAAGAAGTTCTAAATAAATAGAGAGATATGCCATGTTTGTGGATCGGAAGTCTCAATATTGTTAAGATATCAATTCTCCCCAAATCAGTGTACAGATTCAATGCAATCTCAATCAAAATCCCAGCACAATTTTAAAAGCTGATTCTAAAATTTATATGGCAAAGATCTAGAATAGCTCAAACAATCACCATCTGATTTCAAGACTTTTTATTACACTAAAGCAATCAAGACAGTGTGGCATTTAAGAAAGGACAGGCATATAAATCAATGTAATAGAACAGAGAGCCCAGAAATAACCCACATGTATATGATCAATATGATTTTGACACAGAGGGAGAAAGGATAGTCTTTTTGCTGAAAGGTGATGGAAGAATTGGACGTCTAGGGACTTCCCTGCTGGTCCAGTGGTTAAGACTCCATGCTTCCAATGCAGGGGTCATGGGTTTGATCCCTGCTTGGGGAACTAAGATCCCACATGCCATTGTGCAGCCAAAAAAAAAAGAAAGAAAGAAAGAAAGAAAGAAAGAAAGAAAAAAAGAAAACTTGGATGTCTCTATGCAAAAAATAAACCTTGAACCACATATAAAAATTAATTTAAGATGGACCAGAGACCTAAATATAAAACCTAAAACCATAAAACTTCTAGAAGAAAATCTTTGTGACCTGGAGTTAAACAAAGATTTCTTAGACATGACACCAAAAGCATGATCCATGAAAGAAAAAAATGATAATTTGGACTATATCAAAATTAAGAATTTCTGCTCTTTGATAGATAATGTTAAGGGAATGAAAAGATAAGCCACAGACTAGGAGCAAATATTTACAGATCATATAGATAGAAAGGATTTGTATCCAGAATATATACAGCCCTCAAACTCAACAATAAGGAAACAAACAATCCAATTTAAAAATGGGCATAAAATTTGGACATCTCACCAAAGATTTACAGATGGCAGATGGTAGAAAAGATAATCAGTATCATAGCCATTAGGAAAATTCAAATAAAAAACGAGATACCAGAATATACTTAAATGGATGGCTAAGAAAAAATAAAGCAAGAATGGAAGATACCAAGTGCTGATGTGGATGTAGTTGTGGTCAAGTGGTACTCTCATATATTTCTGGTAGGCGTGCAAAATGTACTGCCTCTGTGGAAAACAGTTTGGCAGTTTTCATAAAGTTAAGCATATACTTACCACATCGCCTAGCAATCCAACCCCTAGATATTTTCTCAAGGAAAATGAAAACTTATGTTCCCACAAAAGCATGTACACAAAGGTTTATAATGACTTTATTTTTAATAACCCCAAACTGGAAACAACCCAAATGTCCCTCAGTGGGGGAACGGATAAACAAACTGCAATACATCCATACAATGGAATATTGCTCAAAGATCGAGTGGAACAAACTGCCGTTACAGCAAGGTGGATGCAATTCAGATGCCGATACAAAATGAAACAAGCCAGATTCATAATGCTACAGACTGTATGATTTCATTTGTATGACATTTCAGAAAAGGCAAAACTATGGAGACAAAAAATAGTTCAGTGGTTGCCAGGGGTTAAACATAGGGAAGTAGATGACTCTAGAGGGTGTAAAGGGGACATTTTAGGGGGTTGATGGAGGTGTTCCGTATTTTGATTAGTGTTGGTTACACCACTGTATGTGTTTATCACAACAGAACTGTATACTAAATAGCGTGCATTTTACTCAGTGTAAATTATAGCTTAATTTAAAATATTTATGTATGTATATAAAATAATTTGTATATGTAGGTAAAATAATTGTATAATTTTATAAGTTTTACTATATTTTATTTTTTTTAATATAATTTTTAAAATGCAGATTGAAAAAACCAAGTTCTGAAAAGCAGCATAGCCATTTAATATGTGAAACTAAAATCACTGTAGGTTAGTACTTGGTATCTTAAACTGTGTTGAATGAATATACAGAGGGGAGAGGATATTAGATGTTTCATTAGTTGCTGTTCATTCCTGTATAATTGGAAAAGGAGCAGTGCAGGTTTTCCCTGCAGATTAGATGTGATTATTCTTTTCTATTCTACTTCCTTGTAGACTGCACAGCTCTTGAGATGACAGACTATTTGGACCTTATCCCTGAGATTCTGATTCATCAGGTCTGGGGTGGGGCCTGGCAATCTGCTTCTTAAACGGCTCCCCAGGTGGTTCGGAACAGCCAGCACCACCCATAGGGTGCAGCTTGATGCTCGAAAGGCAGAAAGCCACACATGGTCCAGCCCAGCCCACTAGGGCAAAAGTCAAGGTAAAATTTTGGGCCCAAGCCAAAGCTTGAAATATCTCCTTTACTAGAGAGGACTATTCTGTTGGCTAATCACATAGAAAAGAAATGGAAAAAGGGAAGGGAAAGAGAAAAGAAAAAAAAAAAAGAGGAAAAGGGACAAAATACTGTGGGACCTTTCATATACGATACTCCAGAGTGGTCTGAATTATCCCCATATAACTGATGAGAAAACTCATCTGAAGCTCAGAGGTTTTTTTTTTATTACAAGCATAATAAAATACATATTAAGACATATCTACCAGTGGAAGGACACAGTCATATTTTTCTGTTCCATTCTCTAATATTCACTAACACCCCTCACAAGCCTTATTGCCAAATAACTCTCATTTCACCATGGAAATATATTGAATCTGTTAGTAAGTCTTCCCCAAAACACTTTTCTTATACTTACCTTGAAAAGAAAGCTCTCAGCATGATAATGAATGGTGTGTATGTCCACTTCACTTCCTATTCCTAACAGATACCAGTTTGTCATTGTATTTTCATTCATGATGAGGCCATGGAGATTCCCAAAAATCTTTCCATTAATAGCTAAGACGGTAAAAAGAGAACTGCCTTTGATTAGTGATGATTACTTAATCTGGTTTTAGAACTGATTCAGGAAGATCTTTAGGTCATCAATATTTTTGTCTGCCTGGTAAACATGTAATAATCTCACTCACACTTGCCAATGTCCCCACCATCTAAGACCCCAAATTCAGAGTACTAAGAAATCCCTATAAAAGAGAGCCAGAAAAGAGAAATAGTAGTTTGTTTTTAAAAGCTATCTCTTGGGTAGCAGTACATGTTGGTTGGAATATGCCAAATAGGCATATTCCCTTTATGGGGTGGATTACCACCTCATGTGTGAGGTCGCCAGATTTATACCGTTCTACAGTTGAGTGGACAAAAGCCAGAGAATTAAGTTTATATAAATCAAAACTGAAGCAATTAAAAGGTATTTACTTAATATTTCACTTTCTGAGAACTAGTTTGGGGCAAGTTCCTAAACCTGGCTGAATCTCCAAAAAAAAGGAAAACTTCACATGGGCTGAGTCCATGATCTAACAATTACCAAAGCAAGCTCAAGCTGGGCTGACATGGCGAGGACTTTCACTCCTCTGCTTTCTACTAACTTTTTATTCTTTGCATCATGACACAACCAAATGAGTTACATTCATTAAAAAGAGAGAGCCCACTAAGAAACTTTTGGGAGAGGGAGGCAAAATTGTAGGGGAAAGAGTAGCTGAATCAGAGATCAGGCTACTATATTCTAATCAATGTTAGCAATTAACTAGCTTCGTTATCTTGGGCAAGACCTATTTTTTTGCACACTTTTGGCCAAAAGTAGATCTCGGTGAGAGAGGATAGGTATATCAGTTAGAACACATTACTTACACTTAAAAAAAAGAAGTACCTTAAATTTCAAAGAATTAAATAACATAGACACATTAAAACAGAAATTTGGTGATGGTGTTTCATGTTCCAGAGACAGTTAAACCAGCCCCTCAAATTTGATCAACTAGAAGTTATCCTGTATTCTTATAGAAATATACCAATAAGTGATAATTCATTTCCTAGGAATTACTTTACAGTCTGATAGTTTAGGGATCCCAGCATTCAGAGATACAGCTCCCTAAACAGTTGGTCCAAAACCTCATTGGACCTTGCAGGCAGCCAATCAATGGCTTGGCTGGTTCCCTCTGAAGGAAAGCTTTAGAGGACTTTCTTCAGTCCAGGTGCCCCTGGGAATAAAGAAGGGCTCAGAGAGGGAGGCTGGGACCTTGCACAGATTTCTATGAGCTTATCTCAACAAGAGGGAGGCTGGGACCTTCCACAGATTTCTATGAGCTTGTGTCCTTTTTAAACCTCTGATATACCATGCATTTTGTTGCTCTCCTCAAAATCATCAGAGGGTTTAAAATCTCGTGGATCTTTATTAAGATACTTCTTAATATTGTCGTCCAGATACCAGGATTCATTCTCATTAAATACCAAAAACAAGAGAACAAATTCATAGTCAATGTCGCTTCTTCTTCCCTTTTCATTCAACACTCCTTCCCTGCATGTAATCAGAGGACCCATCAAACCACTATAGGTATCCTGAAAGAAAAATAAACTGAATTAGAAGAGCCTTTGAATAATTTAATAACACTGATTAATTGCTTGTAAGAAAGTCATTGTAAAAATACTAAAAGACTATTGACCAAGGAATAAGTACTAAGAAATCCTGAAGAATAGGGTGATCTTTGTGAAAATTTAGGACTATTTCTAAAAATTTTCTAAGAGTGAGCTTTCTGAGGGCTGAGGCTGTGTCCTTCACTCATAGCTGAGTCTCCAGAGCAGAGCCCAGTGTCTACTACATAGAAGGGGTTAAATAAATATTTGTTGAATAAACAAATGCTTATTTCTATTTTCCTGTGTGCTTTTCAAGTGAGACTGTATTTTTTTTATAGAAGTGTAGTTGATTTACAATGTTGTGTTAGTTTCAGGTGTACAGCACAGTGATTCAGTTATGCATATATACATATATATAAATATATAATATTCTTTTTCAGATTTTTTCCATTATAGATTATTACACAATGTTGAATATAGTTCTCTGTGCTATACAGTAGGTCCTTGTTTATCTATTTTATATGTAGTGTGTATCTGTTAATCCCAAACTCCTAATTTATCCCCCACCCCCGCTTTCCCCTTTGGTAACCATAAGTTTGTTTGCTATGTCTGTGAGTCTATTTCTGTTTTGTAAATATGTTCATTTGTATCATTTTTTTAGATTCCACATATAAGTGATATCATATGACATTTGTCTTTGTCTTTCTGGCTTACTTCACTTAGTATGATCATCTCTAGTTCCACCCATGTTGCTGCAAATGATGTTATTTCATTCTTTTTAATTACTGAGTAATATTCCATTTGTGTGTGTGTGTGTGTGTGTGTGTGTGTGTGTGTGTGTATATAGCACATCTTCTTTATCCATTCATCTGTTGATAGACATTTTGGTTGCTTCCATGTCTTGGCTATTGTAAATAGTGCTGCTGTGAACACTGGGATGCATGTATCTTTTTGAATTAGAGTTTTCATCTTTTCTGGATATATACCCAGTAGTGGGATTGCTGGATCATATGGTAACCGTAATTTTAGTTTTTTAAGGAACCTCCATACTGTTCTCCATAGTGGCTGCACCAGTTCACATTCCCACCAACAGTGTGTGAGGGTTCCCTTTTCTCCACACCCTCTCCAGCGTTTATTATTTGTAGACTTTTTGATGATGGCCATTTTGACTGGTGTGAGGTGAAACCCAAGTGAGACTGTATTTATAGGTATATACAGATGCTTATATTCCACGTCCTATGGGTAAAAGTTAGCTGGATGATTTAGGAATTAATATGAGCCCATGGATGACTTCCATGTCGAGTTGTTCGGCCCTGAGCTTTCTTTTGATGGAAAACTCCCACATTTTCAACTGCCTATTAGCTATTCTACCTGGATGTGACTCTTGCAACAATTCAATCTGCTAAGCATTTCTAAAATGAATTTTAGTATTTCCCTCAGACCATTTCCTTCTCCTGAATTCTCTATTTCTGCTAAAAGCACTATGATATTCCTTGTCATTTAGTCCAGGAAACTTGATTTCAATGTTTACTTCCTCCTTCTTCCTCACTCCATCCCATCTCATTTGCTATCAAATCTTACATTTCTTTTCCCTTCACAATGCCTCTCCATTCTGTGACTTCCTTTCCATTCTATCTGCCATCCTTCTAGTGTAGGATATTAACACCTCACCCTGGACTAGAAATTGGCTCCTCTCTGGTCTCTGCTCTCCGCACCTCCAGCGCATCCTGTTGACAACCATCAGATTAATGTCATCACTCCCATATCTAGAGGTCTTCAGTGACTTTCCAGTGATGGTCCTACTGACTAAAAGACTAATCCTCGACAGGTCCTGAAGCCCCTCATGTGCTCTCCCAGTGGACTTTTCTAGCTTATGCTCCCTTGCTGCTTTCCTTTTCTACCCTAGACGATAGCCACATGGGACTCTCAACTTTTCCCAAACACACCTTCTACTTCCCTATTTTCAGCTTGACTCATGATGTTCTCTCTTCCTAGACTCTCTTCCCAATGCCTCCTCTATAGCCCTGCACTCATATAAAACTCACCAGATTCAGAGTTGTAATATCATTACGGGTGTGCACACGTATTATTTTCCCCGAACATGATAAGTTCCTTCAAGACAAGAATATTTGCAGCCCTCATAGTACTTGGTGGGGTCATTTGTGCATCACAAGGGCTCAATAAATATTTGTTGGGATGCACAAAGGAATCAACAAATAAATGTGGGTTTCCCATAATTCTAATATGTAATTTTTTTTTTCAAGTGTCTGGTATGTTTCTCCTGAACTCTTGCACTCTCCAATACAACTCAAGGACATTAATGCAGCCATCTAATATTTAAAATGAAGGCTAAGATAATCCCTCACTTTTTAAAATAATGGGCAATGTTTACATTTTATATCAGATATGACCTTAATTTGGACTTCGATTTATGAAGTATAATTCTAGACTAGTTGTTTTATATACACATACCTGACTCAAGTTCAATATTGAATCTTTGCCTTTAATTTCTAAGTAAAGTTAGCCTATTTATCATTCAAATATTTTGTAGTTTCAGTTACTAAGTTTACTTGGAGTGTGTTTTCTTTCCTGAGCCCTTTTTCACACATCAAAAACCATGGTATAAATTAAATTAAAATATATATTTATTTTATGGTTATCTATTTTCCATATCCACTCTTGCTTCAAACTACCTTGTAAGTTCTAAATTTGGTAATTGAAACATTGAGATTTTATTTTTTCCCCTATACTTTAGATCAAGTGTCGGCAAACTTTGTTTTTGTAAAGCACCAGATAGCAAGTATTTTTTACTGTGTGACCCATACCATTTCCATCACAACTACTCAACTTCATCATCAATAATGCAAACAAACAGTCATGGCCATAGTTTGAGACCCCTGCTCTAAACCAATACATCTCTTCACATAAACCCACCATAGTTGTGATAACTGGAATAGTCAGCTTAAAGCCATATCACTTTGAGCATTTTGGCGGCTCTCTCCACCTTACCTTCACAAAGTTTACTGTTGAATAGTAAACCCATGGAATACAATTTGGGTCAGATGGCCCTGGACCGGACCTTTTAGGGACATTCCATCTGTAAGTTTTTATTTCTCCTGAAACAAATGAGAAGAAATAGAAAAAATTTTTATTCATGTTACCTCTGTTCCAGACAATTTACCTGAAGAAATACAAACAGATTCTTCGTATATTTTGGTTAAAGTTTATTGCTGAGTAGAATTGCCCATTCATTAGAAATGTTCCCATTAAATTCACATCTTGATTTTCTGCAGGTTCAAAATGATAGATTTTCATTTCAGACTATAGCCTTCCATCTTAGTTTGCCTTTTCTATTATCAACTGATGTTTATTCAGGAAATGAAGACTTATTTTACACCTCAATGGTTTTTTTTTCCTCAAATTATGTATCTTTTTCCTAAGAGTTATGCTTGAGCATGCTTGAGTTACTGTGGGCCTCAGGCTTGGCTTCTTGTGGAATCAGCAGGGAGCTTTGTAAACTCTCACTGCTCAGGCCTCATCCCAAACCAATGAAATGAGAGTATCTGGGATCTGGTACTAGGGTACCAGTATAGTCCCTAAGCTTCTCAGGTGATTCTAATGTGCAGGCAGGTGAGATCTAGTTGGAACCAGAGAGAATCAGAGAGGCCTAGTTTCAAATCTCAACCCTAATGACTTGTTTTCACTCAACCTTGACAAGTAACTTAATCTCACTGACTTTTAGTTTCCTTATTTGTAAAGTGGATTAGTCATCCCAGTTTTCAAATTGTTGTGAGGATTAAATGAAATAAAATACCTAGAATAGTGCCTCACATTGAAGGCAGTCAATAATTGCTAATTTGTATGTATACTAATAACAAATACATGCACTCGCTCTTGTCAGGCCCCATATCTGTACATCCCCTGGGGCTGACCCAGTGCCTTGCAAAGGAGTCATAAATATATTCATGAATTATCAAGATAATCACATTGTAAAAGGCTCATTTAAATTGTTATCTCCTTTTGAACTGTGTCCCTTCCCCACCCTATCAGGACAAGCGACCTACAGCTGAATGTGAGCCACAAAGCAAAACAGAAGTAATGCTTACATGAAACTTTGCTCCATGTTTGCTCATGCACGAGTTGATTAGCAATATAATTTTAGGTCTAGTTTCCATGATTTTCATTATAGCCCCTATGCCTTGGTAATCACAAGATAAACAACTGATATTTAGCTTTCTAAATGCAAGTGACTACAGGGGTGGTGTTAAAGTTGGAACAATCCATCGTCTACCCCAGCTGGGAGCCCAGCTCTCATCAAAAAGAGGATGCTAAGTAAATGTTTGTTGAGTGATTTAATAAAAAGGAGAAGAAGATGAGGAAGGAGGAGAAGAAGGAGAAGAGGAAGAGGAAGGAGAAGGAGGAGAAGAAGAAAGAGAAGGAGAAGAAGGAGGAGGAGGAAAGGAGGAGGGGAAAGGGAGGAGGAGGAGGAGGAAGTGGGGGAAGAGGAAGAGGAGAAGAAGAAGAAGAAAAAGGAGAAGAAGAAGAAGAAGAAGAAGAAGAAGAAGAAGAAGAAGAAGAAGAAGAAGAAGGAGAAGGAGAAGGAGAAGGAGAAGGAGAAGGAGAAGGAGAAGGAGAAGGAGGAGAAGGAGAAGGAGAAGAAGAAGGAGAAGGAAGAAGAAGAAGAAGAAGAAGAAGAAGAAGAGGAGGAGGAGGAGGAGGAGGAAGGGGAAGGGGAAGGAGAAGGAGAAGGAGAAGAAGAAGAAGAAGAAGAAGAGGAAGAGGAAGAAGAGAAGAAGAAGAAGAAGAAGGAGGGGGAGGAGGAGGAGGAGAAAACTGATAGGGGCTTACTTTTCTTAAAATGCTAGTTTGCTCTCTTCATCGCATGCACGCCCTGATTAAACGTTCTTCTCCAAGTTGCCTGGACTTCCTGCACAAAGCTAGTTTATTGCTCCTACATCCAATCTCTGGGTTCTTCCAAATCTTTCTGCCTTATTAGAGACCCTTGTGGGGACTGAATCCCTCTGAGTTCCAGTAAAATAATAATAATAATTTCTCCTTTACCATGCTCTAAACATTTTTCTCCCTACTCTCATAACCCTCACATCTAGGACTCTTGGAAGGCCAGTCAGCATAGAGAAGTTGTGTCCCTTACCACTCCTCACCACCAGGGCACAACAACCTGGGAGGGGTCACACCAGCTTGCCCACAGCCCTACCAGAGCTCCCCGCCTCCCATGGCTAATAGGCACCTTTCTTCCTCCCGTTAGAGTTGCTTTCAACCATCAAAAATAAATATATTTAATCGCTTTTTTGACCCATTTTAAACTATTTCCCTCTTTATCAAAGCAAGACACATCCATTATAGAAAACCTAGAAAGTATAAAAAATGTGAGGAGGTAGAAAAGATGATCACTCTGCTGTTTAAAATACCAACACAAAGATAAAACCATTATTAACATTTTGGCTTATTTCCCTTCTGGTCTTTCTTCTATACTTGTATTTTGCTTAACAAGTCTTTCCCATGTTATTAAAACTTTCTTAAATGTCATTTAATGATTGTACAATGGTCCATTCTAAGAATATTCCAAAATTGACTATTTCTCTGTAGATAGACATTTAGATGTTCATGAGAAGTTTCTTGAAGCAGCTTCTGATACTGGGAGTAGGTAGTGGCAGAAGTTGGAATAGTAGCCAATAACGATTTCCCTTCCCACAACCCATCCTTGAATAGATACCTTGCTAACTTTTTCTAGTGATGCATTAGATTGTTTTCTTTTCTTTATACCTATTTAAATTTTTAAAAATTTATATGACCTTTATTGCAATTATATAGCATTATTATAATGTTATTATGTATTCATCAGAGGTAAAATGGAATATAACTCCCCTGTAATACCTATAGTTGCTATCAATCTCATAACTGAAGGTCACAGGGGCTCTTGACATTTATCACAAGCACACTTTAACTGTGTAAATGTTATGGAAGCTCCTTAAATTGTGAGCTCTTCTCTCCCTTCAATGCATCTTTTAAAAGCCAGTTGGAGTTCTATCTCCTTTATAAAGCCTTCCCTATTTGTTCCTAATTAAACAATCAGTCTTCATGGGTTTTCCTTCTCTGAAATTTTTTTTTTTAGAGATTGGAGTTTATTTATTTATTTATTTTTGGCTGTGTTGGGTTCTCGTTTCTGTGCGAGGGCCTTCTCCAGTTGTGGCAAGCGGGGGCCACTCTTCATCGCGGTGCGCGGGCCTCTCACTATCACGGCCTCTCCTGTTGCGGAGCACAGGCTCCAGACACGCAGGCTCAGTAATTGTGGCTCACGGGCCTAGTTGCTCCGCGGCATGTGGGATCTTCCCAGACCAGGGCTCGAGCCCGTGTCCCCTGCATTGGCAGGCAGATTCTCAACCACTGCGCCACCAGGGAAGCCCCCTTCTCTGAAATTTTATCAACACTCTCAGATATATTCTTGAAATTCTTCACCACTTAGAATTTCGTCTTGCGTAATCTGCACTCTTGCTGAAATGATTCATCTTTTTTTCTTCCAAACTCATTTTAAGCATCTTGAACGAAATGTGTGGTTAAGAGCTCAGGTCCTGAAGTCAAACAAACTGAGTTCCACTATTACTAACGTCTGACCTGGTTAAGTTCTTTACTCCTCTTTGCTTCAGTCACCTGTTAAATGGGCATAACTATCATACTTCATCAATTACAGGATGCACATTTTTCACAGTTTAGCACATCTGATGTCAGGATGTATCTTTCAATCAGTGACATGTTAAAGTTTAATTGGCAGCATGTTTTTTTTTTCTTTCTTTAGTAACAGATAAAGTAAGGATGGCCATTACAATTGATGGTATCAGGTTAAATGAAATATGTTAGTGTCTACCTCCCTGGGTTATTTTAAGGATAAATGAGTTTAAAAAAACTTGTTTTAAATGTAAAACCTGGCACAAGGTTAACGCTGAATATGTGTTAGCTGTTATGTCTTAATACCCTTTAAGGTTCCTAAAGGAGCCCTAGGAACTCCATAAGCACTTGGTCATTGGATGAATGGTGATTTCGTATTGGGGTAATGGTTGGAGCACATTGACATTACCATGAGCTCTCCAAAACCCTTCAGAGTTCAGAAAAGACCAGAGAAGAGTTGAGTCTGCAGTACTCATCAGGATGGAGCAGATCTCTGGGGTAAGTTACCTGGCTTTGTGACAGGCACTGGGAGTCCCTTCCCACTCTCCATGTCCTCCACTCCGTGGGCTGAGATGGAGTAGGGCCGATTGGCCTTGTTCATAAATATGATCAGGACGGAGTCGCCCACCTCGGCATGAATCATTGGGCCTAAAGGCAAAACACAGACCTGTGTGCATTGTCATTTCTCTTTTCAACATTGGTGTAACTTACATGTAGGTAGTATTTGACAAAATAAACGAAGGTTAGCGTCGTTATTAGTGTATTTCCTCTAGAGGGAGATATTGGTAGCATTAAATACCACATCACGTTTGGCAATTGGACCAACCTGGGTTCAAATCCTGCCTCCTTCACTTACTTATTAGAGAGGCCTTGAGTAAGTTAAGTGACCTGAGTCAATTTCCTTATCTGTAACATGAGTTTAATAACACCTTTTTCAGAGGGTTACAGTAAGGATTGAAGCACAGTAAATATTCAATAAATGCTTAAATTTTTATATTGCTGAGACATACTCTCCAGGAAAAGCTATAGCCACAGGACATGGTGACTTTTTTTGTTTGTTTGTTTTTATTTCAGAAAAAAGTGCCCGTTTTGTTATCATTAAGGGATTGGAATCCAAATGACTATGAAAATATAATGTCAATTAAAATTTTTTTAATTAAAATATATGTATATTTTATGTATATAATTCCATGCATACTAATGATGTAGGATATGGTGACTTTCAGTTGTAATCCCCCTGTGTGTAACCTTTGGTAAGCCTAAAACTGCTCATTATCTGGTTAATGGATATAATAGTGAGGATGCAATGAAATGATGCGTATAAAAGGGATTTCTAAGATAACAAAATTAAAACATATGTATTGATGTATGGTCAATACAGTGATTTCACTAATGCATGTCCAAATGTCCAATGCTGTTTCTCAGTATTTGGATACCTTCACGAGATGTGTTCTTCAGCAACTCACGTGTACACATTTCTGTTACAAGCAACCAGCCTGAGTGCCAGTGGAAATCGGCCCACACATCTCTGGAGAGGCCTGCACCCACGTTATTGTGGGACGACCCTCACCCATGACAGGTGCCTCTTGGTGCCCAGAACGTGCCACAAACACACTTTTCTCAGCCACACCGACAGAGTATCGTACACAAAGGGGTCTTCACAAGGCATCGCTTGAGAGAGGTGGAAACAGACTTCCATCTTGGAAGCACATCAGACCCAATCCCAGTGGTTCTCAATATGTATTTGCATTCTACATTCATAGGGAGATACACCCACGGTTGAGAGTCAGACCACACCCATCCATTCTTCACTGGTTCAAACCATGGTTTTAATTGCTCTTCTGAGAAATGTAGTTGGCTGTCCGTATGAGTGGATGCAGAGTCCACGGATACAGAGGGCCAACAGTACTAAGCCATTTAATATAAGAGACTTGAGCATTTTGGCACCCATAGAGGTCTTGGAACAAATCCCCTGTGGATACCAAGGGATAACTGTACTGATGAAAGGCCTAAATAAATCTAAAATTTGTTGGACTATTATTATCTTCAGAAGAAATACTTAGTATGAATCAGAAAGTGTCTGAAAAGCACTCTTTTAATGATAAAGCTAGAAAAGAAAAATCTAGGCATGTTTTTAAACAGTAGTTTGGGGTAGAGTTACAGATGGGGCATGTGCATACTTATATTAAAATCACTATTTGTGTATACATTACCACATAAATTGCACATGCCTTGCTGTATTGGTGAGAGGGAGCAGATGCTTTCTGATTTACCGCCTGGTGGGTCACAGGGAACAGTAATGACCAGAGGTGGGCCTTTCCTGTGCCCTTTGCAGCTTCAGGAGTGCAGACCTCTCCCTGAGCTGCAGAAAATGAATAGATGGGCCTCCCGCTCCACTGGCTGAAGTGCTGCTGGGCTTGCCTCTGATGAAGTCACTGGTTTGTGTCATTTTACTGAGCAAACCAAACCGGGGCTCTTTGGGGGGGGGGGGTGCGGCCCAGCCCCCTCTGCAAGATCAGCACCCTTTCTTCAGAGATCTGTCCACACACAGGGCTCAAAAGAAGGAATGTTCCCATGGAAGATTACTCATTTGGTATGACGAACAAGCTTGGGAGCTGACGTTAATAGATGGTGAAGATGGATGGGCTGTTTAGTAATTTATGAATCTAGTAATCTCGTGGTGCCTTATTTTAATAATAAGAAACACATTACAGCCTTACTATTTATATAAGTTGCCTTGTACTTTTAAAAATAGAGACGGATTTCTAAAAGTCATCTAGATTAGCCCTCTGCTTTAAGATTTCATCTTCATAATGGAGTCAGGTTTGGTGATGTTCAGGTGAAGAAAAGTGGGGAAGGTTAGCAGGAAGGGCTTATCTGATCTCCAGGTCAGGCAGCCCGGGGCATCAGACAGGCAGAGTCGGTTCTGAGAAGGCCAGGAGTTAGGGCCCCTGGAACTGAATCTAGGCCATTCACCCAAGCACCCCTCTTTTTTTTTTTTTTTTTAAAGATGGGATTTTTAAATTAATGTATTTATTTTAATTAATTAATTAATTTATTTATTTATGGCTGTGTTGGGTCTTCGTTTCTGTGCGAGGGCTTTCTCTAGTTGCGGCAAGCGGGGGCCACCCTTCATCGCCGTGCGCGGGCCTCTCACTATCGCGGCCTCTCTTGTTGCGGAGCACAGGCTCCAGACGTGCAGGCTCAGTAGTTGTGGCTCACTGGCCTAGTCGCTCCGCGGCATGTGGGATCTTCCCAGACCAGGGCTCGAACCCGTGTCCCCTGCATTGGCAGGCAGATTCTCGACCACTGCGCCACCAGGGAAGCCCCCAAGCACCCCCTCTTAAGTAAGGGGTTCCTCTTTTGTCAGAATGATTTTCATGGTGTGTTGGTAAGGCATTGTGCATGGACGATTGAGAACCTTGGTGAAGTTATGCAAACACTCTGCCTGCTGTTCTGAGGCATCAACTTGTTTCAGATGAAAATTTCCTGGCTCGGCAGAGGGGTGGCAAAGGAACTTCAGGGCAACAGGCACTGGTTAGACTGCCCTGATGATATGGATTCCTGTTTGCATGTCATCTGGTAGTCTTCTTATGGCTATTGTTTGTATGAGCTGAGCACACAGCACACTCCCTGATAGTGGGAGAGCAGGAAGTTGTCATACTTGGATGAATGCAGTCAGGCTACTCTGTTCCTTCCACCCCTTCTTGGGCAGAAGTCTAACCAGATATGTGTGTGTGTGTGTGTGTGTGTGTGTGTGTGCTGGCAGTGCACGGCTGCAATCTGTGCCATACCCAGGAGTGCCAAGTGCTCCTCTCCTGGCGGTTGGGCTTTGATCTCCACAAATTCTCCATTGGTGTATTCCCTGTAAACCACTTTCTTGTACTGAGAGCCAATCCAGTTTTCAGTGTGGTTCATAAATATATCTCCATGTCTGCAAATCAGAAGCAACAGGAATTAAAGTTGTTAGAGGGTAGGAAAATCCTTGAGTGCTTCTGCATGATTCGGGGGTGCACTGGAGCAGGACTTCCCAAATCTGGCAGCAATCAGGATCTCCGTGGGGAGCTGGTTTTTTGCACCAGGCTCTCGGGGAGTGGTACCAGGATTCTGCATTTGAAAGCATCTCTGAGTGCTCAGATGTGGGCAGTCCGGCACTGGCCTATGGTCCACTCTTGGGAACCATTGCTCTAAAGCTCTACTGGGCGCTCAATCCCTGACCAGCCTTAGTTAGAGACTCATAAGAGCCCTTTGAGGTTGCACTTCTCTTCTTGGAACTAACTAACCTCTCACACATGCTCACCCATGCACATACGCACACATTCTACCACCCTGCATTCCTCCAGATTTTATATGTATCATTCTGTACCTTGTTATGCTTTTCCATTTTAAAGAGCTCAAGAAAGTCTGTGGGTTGTGTATTGTGCATATACATACAAATATATACATATATTTTGGCCACGCTGCACTGCTTGCAGGATCTTAGTTCCCTGATCAGGGATTGAACCTGGACCCCAACCGTGAGAGTGCCGAGTCCTAATCACTGGACCATCAGGGAATTCCCTAAATATAGATGCAGTTGATTCTTGTTATTCACAGTAGTTACGTTCTAGAGAGTCACCCCAAACACTGAATTAACAAATACTGAACCATTGTTCCTAGGGGAAACACAGGGTTAGGTTCCTTTGAACCTCGGGTCACAATATTTTCATCAACAGATCAATATATAACCTTGTTTGACATGTGTTTCTGTTTAAAGACATCTTATGCAATATATATTGCTGATCCATAAATACTGAACTCATGGCCAATAGTACTATGACTCATGCCTGAATGAAGCTTATCTAGCACCTGTATTTCCTCCATAAGGGCACATTACAGCCTTCCCGTGCTTAGGGACCCTAGACAGCACTTAAGCCCCAAGCTGGGGGAGCCATTTTAAACAGCTAAATCACCAACAAAAAGCACAAAGAAGAAAAAAAAAATGGCTCTAAATAGATGACCAAAAGGACACTTGTTTCCATAGGAGAGCTGAAACAAGAAGGCAGAAGGATGCATTGTTGGTTTGACCTCTGCTGGGAATGTGAACATCAAGTGACATACATTTTTTACTGCTTTATTCATATCTGCAAATGACCACAAAAGCACCATGAGAATTGACTTGGGGGTTACAGATAAATTTCAGCAAGTAGGCAAATTCACAAACATGGAATCTGCAAATAATGAGGATCAACTATATATTTTATCTAGCACCAAGCTAGATCATCACAGAAGATAGAAACAAATCTATTGACTTTATCTCCAAATATAGTGGGTCTCATATCCTTCCATTTCCCTACTGTTAAACTGCCAACGCTCTAATCAAAGCCACCTACCTAATCTAATCACTTACCTGTATTAACTGGAATTGTTCCTAACCATGTTCTCTGCCCCCAGTGCTTCTTTCCTCTCTCTATTCTCTACTCCAGGGGTCCCCAACCCCTGGGCCACAGACCGGTACGGTACTGGTCCGTGACCTGTTAGGAACCGGGCCACAGAGCAGGAGGTGAGTGGCAGGCGAGCAAGCGAAGCTTCATCTGCCGCTCCGCATCGCTCCCCATCACTCCCCATCGCTCCCCATCACTTGCGCTACTGCCTGAACCATCCACCCCCCTTCCCCCTTCCGTGGAAAAATTGTCTTCCACGAAACCGGTCCTTGGTGCCGAAAAGGTTGGGGAACATGCCAAATTTGAGCATGTTGGTCGGTCCTTGTGGAAAAGCTTTTTAAGTCTTCCCACTGGCAGACCCCTCAATTTAGCTCTCATACCCTTTCCCTATCTGCCTCTGCCAACCTCCCAAACCTGGTTTCCTATCATTGCCCCCCCACATGCTCTATGCTCACGCCATTCTAAATGTTCACTCTCTTGAGCTCCACATGTCCTCCACACCTCCAGGCCTCCACTTGCTGCTTTCCTGTGCTGAGAGCACACTTCCCACCTCTTCAACTGACCCTCTCTTCGTGTTCCAGCTCAAAGACTACTTCTTCCCAGAAGCTTTCCCTGATCACCTACCCTCTCCCCACCTTTCCCCCAAGATGGGGCTTCCCTTCCCACAGTGACTGCATGACTCCGTGTGCTTGTTCTAGTGTCTGCCCCATGGACCATGAATTCTGTATGAAAAGGACCTTGTGTGCCCTTCTCAGCACTTTGCACAATGCCTAGCACACAGTAGGTATTTAGCAAATGCATGTATATCTTCTACCCACCACTGTGTGCTTTCCAAGAGAAGAGAATTTTTCTTCTACTTTTATTTTTCCAGGAGTCCTAGTAACGTGTGGTGGCGACAAGCACAGACCCTCGAGCCACCTCTGCTGTTTTCCAGCTTCCCTCCTCTGCAAAATGACGTGATGATAATTCATCTACCTCCCAGGACTGGTGTGAGGATCATATAAGTTAAGATCTGTAAAGCTGTGTCTGTGTCAGACACCTATTAAGAAACACATAAGCGCTTGCTCTATCATCTCACTAGTATGTCACATGATAATGCTGGGCGAAAGCTGATGGAATGGGTCAAGTGTGTGGCGAGGGTCATATCAGATAGGGTTTGTAAAAGGCCTAGTAAAATGCCTCGCTCATGGGGGGTGCTCAAGGTGGAGAGTCTTTTATATATATATATATATCTTTATTGGACTATAATTGCTTTACAATGTTTTGTTAGTTTCTGTTGTACAACAAAGTGAATCAGCTATAAGTATACATATATCCCCATATCCCCTCCCTCTTGAGCCTCCCTCCCACCCTCCCTATCCCACCCCTCTAGGTGGTCACAAAGCACTGAGCTGGTCTCCCTGTGCTATGCAGCTGCTTCCCACTAGCTATCTATTTTACATTTGGTAGTGTATATCTGTCAATGCCACTCTCTCACTTCGTCCCAGCTTCCCCTTCCCCCCCATGTCCTTAAGTCCGTTTTCTACGTCCACGTCTTTATTCCTGCCCTGTCACTGGGTACATCAGTACTGTTATTGTAGATTCCATATATGTGCATTAGCATACGGTATTTGTTTTCCTCTTTCTGATTTACTTCACTCTGTATGACAGACTCTAGGTAGATGGTGAGTCTTGTCTGGAATCCCAGGTTAGTTAAATGACATGCATATCAGTCCACAAGCTCAGGAGTGCTAGGTATAACTTTATTTCTCTATAGCAACCTACTCTCTATTTTCAAATTCCTTCTCACTGCACAGATCCTGGCATTGTGCCAATGGTCCCATTTGTTGCCTTTCTGGGATCCTGAGGTCTCCCCAGCATGTTCTTAGGAAGCCTCAGGGAAAGACTTCCAGGTTCCAAGTTGAGGCAGAGGGTCTGTGCTGACCAGGATAATAAATGTCTCAGGGAAAACACATACTGAGGGGTAGTTTGAAAACCAGAGGTGTCCTACGATATGGCCTTGGGTCAAAAGTCAGAGGCATAGCAACTGGAGTGCAGAGGGGCATTCGTTCCTGGGCTCTGATCTACACGGGTGCCACAGATTGCCACTAGGATGACTTGGCATTTCAATTCTGTACTGCATTTTTATCTACAGATCTGTTGTATTTTTAATAGGTGAAAATGCTCTCATCCCACTTTGTTTTTATTTACTTATGGGCACAATCCAGAGTGGCAGGGGCAGGGTGCAGACACACTCAGCACCCTCTATCTCTCTCTCTATGCAGCTTGGGAGACAATCTCAGAAGACCAAAGCTAGCTCTTCCTGCCAGCCCAGAGGGATGGGGCTGAGAACAGAAATTACACTGAGTTTCAAGAAAATAAATTTCTTACACACTCGTGGGCTAAGATTGTACACGTGACAAAATTATTATACGATGATTTCTTCAGTGATGGCAGCCTGTTAATGAAATAATCATTTTAGAAAAAGCCAAATTAATACTCATTTCATTTGCTGCTGCAGTATCAGTCTTTAACTTGTATTGGCAGCACTGGTTTAGCAGGAGGGGTGTCTGGTTTAACAAACTGGGTTGGTGAATCATTGAATGAATTTTAAATCGTCCTGTCCTTGAGGCAAATCTTTTAAAAATGGAGAGTCATTGTGTTTCTTCATTTGTCCATAAGGTGGCACCATTACATCCTTTGCATTAGCCTGAACCCTCAAAACAGGCCAAATAAGAAGAGAAACGAAACAGGTTAATATCCGGAACAGCCGGGTGTGGGAGAGCTGGTGGGGGGCATAACCACAGAGGATTAATTAGTATGAGGGCTGGGGAGGGGAGAGCAAGGGAAGTGAGATAATAAATATCAAAGAGGAACAAGGGTGTGAAAGTCAGCTTGTGTTGAGAACAGGATTTGTCCTTCAAAAGGTCTATGTTCAACTCCAACTCTGCCAGTGACTAGTTGGACCACTTAACTGGGCCGAGTCTCCTCGTCCGTATATGGGACGGTGATACCCAAGCAGAGGGTGTTAACTTTGGGGGAAAAGTCTGCAGGTCTGTGCCTGAGATGCTTCTATTCCTTTCCTCCTTGGCTCTACCCGGCGGCCCTGGTGGGCTTAGGGCAGTAGGGACCAGTGGTCATCAGCCTGCAGGGGGCTTGAGCCCCGCTCATTCATTGGTGCTTAGCCTTGGCCGACAGCGCTGACCAGGAGGGTCAATCTGGCGGACTTTCTGGGTACCAGGCCATCCAAAGAGACCTGCTTTTCCTGTCCCAACTCGGGGATCTCTGCCAATGCCTCCTACGTGCTCCCTGGTTGTCCCCCACGGTCAGCGCTCGGCCAACGGCTCAGCCTCCATCCCTTTCCCCCACTGTCCTCAATCTACAGCTGCCCATCCCCTCACCGCAGATCTATGCACCATCTCTGCCTCCCTCTGCATCCTTTTGTCCTCCCAGGATCACTGTGAGATGGGCCTCTTTGCCTAAACCCTTTCCGTCCAGGCGCTCACTCAAAGCCACATTCGCTGGTCCGACAGCCACCCTTGGAACCAGCCAGCGGATGTGGACCGAGCCCGCCGCGGGAGTGCCCTTAAAATGACTTCAGACCCCTTGCCGGGACAGAGAGGAGAGCTTCCCTAAGCTTTCGTGCCCCTGAGTAAAATCTCTTGTCTGCCAGAACTGGGCAGACAAAACCAGGGCATTTTTAGTTTCCACGTTTGACAAACGTCCACGGAGCATGTGCGAGCCCACCCGAGAGACTCCGCGGCGGCTTTGCCTGTGGTACCTTTCCCATCCTCTGTCCGAGTGCTGCTTTTCGAACTCCCAGTTTTTGTTAGGGGCATAATCCCATTCTACCTCTTCAGCGGCGATGTAAAAGGTTCTTATCATCCCGTACGGCTGCTCAGAAGGGTCCTTGTTGCCGCAGCTGCTGACCTCATACATTTGATTCATGCCTCTCGTGAAGTGGTACAGGGTGGAGCAAAGCACCCTGAAGATGCCTGGAAGAGAAATAGCTTGGCGTTGTGTGCGATGCTCGAGAGTTTGATTTTGGTTTGCTAGCAAACCTGTGTAATTTATTTCAAAATAGCTAACCGATAAGGTGGATTTTTAAAATATCATCTTTATATAGTATTTAAAAATCAGACCCCAAGGGGAATAAATTACTTTGAATATATTTACTTATGGGGAAAAAATACCATCTGAAATTCATTTGTCACGGACAAATAAAACTTGCAAAGTTGTTGCCAACAGATGATTTCTCTGGGTCTTCCCTATTGTACACATCTATTAGAAGATGGTCACTCCTAGAAAATCACTGATAGGTGATGATTATCTTTGCCCCACCCAGTTTAAAAGGAGCTCATTACCCGTAAGATGAATATTCTAGACAAAGTTCAAATTAGGTCACGTTTCTGAAGTCATGTCTCTTGCCCTAAAGGCGTTCATAAGCTATAAAGTGCAATACACAAGTAAGGTATTACTATTAAAGCCAAATGTATTTCTTCATTAAGCCCTTGAGCAGAGGATGGTCTTGTTTCCAATGGTAAGTCTACATTATGCCAGATGAAAAGAAAAAAGAAAAACCAACAATCATGTCTGACTGAGAACAATATAATTTTTAAGCTGAATTTTCTAGATACCTTGGCATCAGGTATACATATCTTAACTGAATTCACCATAAAATCATATAAAACCAAATTATTGGAATATATCAACTTTCAGTGAAATTATTGGATCAATAAATCTTCCCTTCCTCTAGTAGACTCTGTTCTCAGAGGTGAGAGAGAGTGCGGGTCTCGTTAACTACCTACAAAGCACAGGGATAGCTTCTATCATGCTACACATGTCTAAATACTGCCAAGTTACCCCTTCAGGATGAGCCCAAACCATTGGTTCATGGGGTACCCTAGCACCCCGTGGTGACCGTCATGAGGAAGGGTCTCTATAAAACCAGAGAGAAGACACCTCGGAAGACAGACGTGGCAAGAGCTTCCTCTGCCTACGTGGGTCTCCAGGCAGCTCATTATTTATGTGTTCATCATTCCTTCAACAGATGAGGAATTATCTTCTCTAAGAACAAAGAGGAGCTTAAGGCCTTGATTGTGGTGATGTTTTCACAGATGCATACTTCTTTCCAAACTCATCAATTTACATATAGTAAATATACAGCTTTTTGTGTATCAGTCATACATCAATAAAGTGGTTTAAAAAAAAAAAGATTCAAAGAGAAAACGTTTGACTTGCAACTGACAGGCTCCTCTACCCATGTTTTGGGCACTCCTTTTGGCTTAGAGATATGGGACAGGAATTGGTGAAATAACTAAGCTTTTCAGCAATAACCGATTTATACTCACCACCAAGTATAAACTGGAAAACATCGTCATGTAGCTCTTTAGAAGCCTGTAGGGCATATGAGTAAGTAGCCAAAACCCTAAAATTATTCCAGCCATCTCTAGTTTTGAATGCCTCTTTCTATGGATTAAACCTATTTGGCTGTTTTCCTCCTCTTCCCTCTTTGGTCTTGAAGAGTGCATTAAAAAAAGATTATTGTTCCCAAGTCATCCTTGGGATGATTCATAATTGATCAATTATATTAATATAGAAATGTTGAATATTAGAAGTTTACAAGGCAAGTGTTATGGAGCTCCTACTCTGAGACAGTTCTTAGGCAAAAGTTTTGAAGCCCAAACCTCAAGTTCTTAACCAGTGACACGGAGAGGCATCTAAACTGCAGTTCTAGTGTGGAGTAAAGAAGTAAACACCCATTCATAAAGGAGACAGAGCTGGCAAGTACTCATCTTGGGTAGAATATTGGTTTCTTCTTAAGACTAATGAAAAAGTTGGGTTGGAGAAACATGTTGAACACCCGTAGCACTTGCTATTCTTATTTTTCATGAGACAGCATATGCTGCCATATGTAGCTCTATATCTTTTATTAAAATGCCCCCGTTATCTAATTAGCTTGGGAATCTATAAGAGAAGGGACAGATACTGGTATTTCAATGGACTCTCCATGAACTTAAGACCCAATGCAGCCTGCTTTCTGGGTGTCCGAGAGAATGAAAATAGGGAAGTCCCCATTTGGGACTCATCAAGAGACCACCATCAGTCTCTAAAGAAGGCAGACAAGTTCATGTCCATAACCTGGAAGCAACCACTGGGCTGCTCATGCCTTGTTGATGCTTCAGAGCAGTAACTAAAATGATGTTTGTGCTTAAAGAGAACAACAACAACAGCAAAAAATCCTCTTTCTTGGGGCTGAATTGTTCATGGATGTAAATCAAGAGCATTCTCCTAGGGTTTGTGAGGCAAGGTCATTTGGAGTACTCCCACTTCTGCTTTGTGGATGTTATCTTAGATGCTTTTCCTTTGTCCTTTACACTATATATTTGAAATAAAATAGTCAGGATTCTCTGATTCTAATCAGGACTGTTATTATTATTATTATTATTATTATTATTATTCTAATCAGGACTCTTTCTGTACACCCGGAAGTGCCCTAATTCAAACAATATCTTCTGGGGGAGGGCCCTAAGAGTATATGCCTGGGACAGGAATAAAGACGCAGACGTAGAGAATGGACTTGAGGACACGGGGAAGGGGAAGGGTAAGCTGGGGCGAAGTGAGAGAGTGGTATGGACTTATATATACACTACCAAATGTAAAATAGATAGCTAGTGGGAAGCAGCCGCATAGCACAGGGAGATCAGCTCGCTGCTTTGTGACCACCTAGAGGGGTGGGGATAGGGAGGGTGGGAGGGAGACACAAGAGGGAGGGGATATGGGGATATATGTATATGCATAGCTGATTCACTTTGTTATAAAGCAGAAACTAACACACCATTGTAAAGCAATTATACTCCAATAAAGATGTTAAAAAAAAAAAAAAAGAGTATATGCCTGAAGATAGGAATTTGATCACCTGAGCTGGCCCTGCCAAGTTTACCTGCACGGTCCGGCTGCATGAATGCTGTTGTGGAGACATGGGGAAACAGGGCCAGGGAGTCGCGGTGAGTCCCTCGTAGGTGGATGGTGTTCCCTTGAAAATAAACTCCATGCATGTCAGTGTCGCTGCCCATTCCAATCATATGCCAGGAAACTCTATCCTTTTTGCACATGGTTAGTCCTGGCTGGTTGCCATACATATAGCCATTAATAGCTAAATGGAAGAAAAAAGATAGCAGAGCCCACTATAATTTTGTAGATGTACTGAAAACACGTCATCTTAGTGAAAGATTATCAGTGTGTGGGGGGGGCAGTGGTGTTCAAGTTCAAACTATTTACGGAAGATCCTTATTATCAGAGAATAAATAGTCCTGGGGAAAAGTCACGTGGTGAATCAAATTTAAATGGAGACTGAAATTAACAATGAATAATGAAAATACACTAAACTGTGAATCTGTTCTATTTAATAATGTATACACAAGACATTAATTCTAAGAATCAATAAGAAATAAACCAGGTTGTTTTCTGGAGTAATTTTTTCTGACAAAATTGTTTGATATTATAATATGATATCCTTCATTTCACATTTTAGGTTTGCAGATTATAAAGAGTATCATCCTTGCAAAAATATTTACAGACTTCGTTAATTTTCTCGAAGTCTTTTTTAAAGGTCTTGATATGAAAATCATTTTCTTTTGAGGTTCTTGTCCTGTCATCTCCCTTGTTAAGTGTCTTTTCCTCAGTTATTCATTTAATTTTGTCAGATCCTCATTTGCAAATGGCTTTGCATTTGATTCTAGAAGTTGTCACACATCTCTTCACTGATTTCATGGATCTTGCATCATTTGAAAAAATTGCAGTTGATTGACATTATATTTGCCTGTCTAGTCAGTGGAGAGGGATTTTTGGGTGGGGGGAAGGGACACTAAGTTATAAGAGGTTGGCCCTTGAGTAAATAATTTTGCCTTACGATAACTTTGATTTCCATTCCCCAATAAAATAACTGACAGAACTTTGAATAATGATCACTTAGATATGAAAACACTTTGTATCTCCAGAAATGCAAATTGTTTTTCTCTTTTACATCAACCTCAATCCATCAATAGTGGTTACCTGGAGCAGTGCCTTGAGAAGAATTGAGAAACCACATTCCCGCTCTGGGGGATGAATACCGTGATTGAATAGCACTGAAGGGTGACTGCACCTACTTATGTCTCATGCTTGATGGCCCTTAGAGAGATATTCCCACTCCCACTCCTTCTAATGCCCATTCATCATGCACATGAATGATCTGCTACAATCTCATTGTCAAATAAAATTACTTTTTGTTTCTTTATCTGCAGAATGAGTGGTGCTAGGTAATTTTACTCAAATATCTGGAATTATTAGTAGAAATTCCAAGAAGCCCTGGGGCTGCTGAGAAGAATACCACATTTTCTGAAAAAAATCTTTAATAATGCTCTTGCAAATAAACTAAGTCTTGTCTGTTGCATGTTAAAGAGGTATCATTGTAAATTGTGATGCTAATAATTTAGTCCTTGGCTGGCTGGTAGAGAATCCTCTGTTGCCTTGGAACTCTAGTTTAAAGCCTCTCTTTCCCGGGAATTCCCTGGTGGTCCACTGGTTAGGACTCAGCGCTCTCACTGCCAAGGGCCCGAGGGCCCGGGTCAGGGAACTAAGATCCCACAAGCCAAACAGCGTGCCCCCCAACCCCCCAAAAAAGCCTCTCTTTCTGGAACATTCATTCATTCATTCAGACATTCAACAAACAGCATTGAATATAGATTATATAATACGAGCAATGCAAAGCATTGTATGCTATATAAGGCATTTTCTCTTTGGTATTGTTGCCAACTTTCTCCCACTCATGTAAGCAAGACTGGAGACAAAATTTAATTTATAATTAATGTGAAATTTAAACTAAAACACATAATTTTCCTTGAATTTTGCTTGAAAAATGACATATTCTACATGTTCAAAATATACAAATGTATTTCAAATTGCCAAACCAGGATGGGACTGGATTTGACATGGTCCCTTAGATTGTTTTCTGTTTTCTATATACAGGCTTCTCATGATAAATTGCTTTTGCAACCTAGCTTCTCCACTAAGGAATTGCTATGTTTCCTAATTTATAGTTGAGTTTACCTTTTCTATTGGCTACTAGAGAGGTAGGAACCACATTTTGTATTCAGTTATAACAAAATTTTTCGTAGAAGATGATATTGAAGGTGCACTATTCCATGCTTTCCATTGGTCCAAGAGGGGACTCTGTTGGAACAGAACATCCAGGACCACAGGAGTCTGAGCTGGTGCTGTGCATCACTTGGAAACTTGAACTTTTTTTGGACTTCCTTGGGAGAGAGGGAAAGGGCTATTTCATTATTTTCCCATAATGTTTCCCATACTTTTCCCCATAATATTTAATAAACATTTGTTTATTGTTTCCCAATAATCAGATGTTATGCTTGGTCCTAAGACAAGGCCTGTTATCTCGCCATGCTTGCTTTAAGCACTGAAAAAAAATTTTATTGAAGTATATTTGATTTACAATATTATACTAGTTTTAGGTGTACAACATAGTGATTCAGTATTTTTATACGTTATACTACATTTAAAGTTGTTACAAAATAATGGCAATGTTTCCCTGTGTTGTACAATATATCCTTATAGCTTATTTATTTTATTCATAGTAGTTATTTTCTCTTAATCCCATAGCCCTATCTTGCCGCTTCACCCTTCCCTCTCCCCACTGGTAACCTCTAGTTTATTCTCTATGTCTGAGTCTGTTTCTTTTTTGTTATGTACATTCATTTGTTTTACTTTTTAGATTCCACATATAAGTGAAACATACAATATTTGTATTCTCTGTCTGACTTATTTCACTAAGCATAATACTCTCTAGGACCATCCACATCGTTGCAAATGGCAGAATTTCATTCCTTTTTATGGCTGAGTTTTATTTCCTCATATATATATATATATATATATATATATATATATATATATATATATACACCATGTCTTTATCCAATTCATCTTTTCATGGACACTCAGGTCGCTTCCATATCTTGGCAACTGTAAATAATGTTGCTATGAACATTGGAGTGCATGTACCTTTTCTTTTCTTTCTTTCTTTTCTTTCTTTTTTTTTTGGCTATGCCACACAGCATGCAGGATCTTAGTTACCCTTCCAGGGATTGAAGCTGGGCCGCCTGCATTGGAAGTGTGGAGTCTTAACCACTGGACCACCAGGGAAGTCCTGCATGTATCTTTTCGAATTAGTGGTTTGGGGTTTTCTTTTTGTTTGGATATATATATACCCAGGAGTGGAATTACTGGGTCATATGGTAGTTCTATTTTTAGTTTTTTGAGACACTTCCATACTGTTTTCCACAGTGGCTGTACCAATTTACATTCCCACCAACTGTGTAGGAGGGTTCCATTTTCTCCACATCCTCGCCAACATTTGCTATTTGTGTTCTTTTTGATAATAGCTGTTCTGAGAGGTGTGAGGTGATATCTCATTGTGGTTTTGATTTGCATTTCTCAGATGACTAGCAACGTTGAGCATCTTTTCATGTGCCTGTTGGCCATCTGCATTTCCTCTTTGGAAACGTGCCTACTCAGTTCTTCTGCCCATTTTTAATCAGGTTGTTTGTTTCCTTGATTTTGAGTTGTACAAGCTGTTTATATATGTTGGCTATTAATCCCTTATCAGGCATATCATTTGCAAATAGTTTCTCCCATTCAGTAGGTTGTCTTTTCATTTTATTGATGGCTTCCTTTGCTGTGCAAAAGCTTTTACGTTTAGTTAGATCCAATTTGTTTAGTTTTGCTTTTATTTCCTTTAATTTAGGAGGCAGATCCAAAAAACTATTGTTGGGATTTATGTCAAAGAGTGTTCTGCCAATGTTTTTCTCTAGGAGTTTCATTGTATCCAGTCTTACATTTAGATCTTTAATCTATCTTAATTTTATTTTCATATATGGTGTTATAGAATGTTCTAATTTCATTCCTTTACATGTAGCTGTCCAGTTTTCCCAGAACCACTTATTGAAGAGACTGTCTTCTCTCCATTGTATATTCTTGCCTCTTTTGTCATAGACTAATTGACCATAAGTGCGTGGGTTCATTTCTGGGCTCACTATTCTCTTCTGTGGATCTATGTGTCTGTTTTTGTGCCAGTACCAAAATGTTTTGATTACCATAGCTTTGTATATTGTCTGAAGTCAGGGAGCATGAATCCTCCAGTCCTGTTCTTTCCTGAGATTGTCTTGGCTATTTGGGGTCTTTTGTGTTTCCAAACAAATTTTAAAATTATTTGTTCTATGCTCAACATCACTAATTATTAGAGAAATGCAAACCAAAACTACAATGAGATATCACCACACACTGGTCAGAATGGCCATCATCAAAAAAATCTACCAATAATAAATGCTGGAGAGGATGTGAAGAAAAGGGAACCCTCCTACACTGTTGGTGGAAATATAAATTGGTACAGCCACTATGGAGAACAGTATGGAGGTTCCTTAAAAAACTAAAAATAGAGCTACCATATGACCCAGCAATGTGACTCCTGGGCATATATCTGGAGAAAACCATAATTCAAATAGATACATGCACCCCAAAGTTCATTGCAGCACTATTTACAACAGCCAGGTCATGGAAACAACTTAAATGTCCATTGACAGATGAATGGATGAAGAAGATGTGGTACATATATACAATGGAATGTTACTCAGCCATAAAAAAGAAGGAAATAATGCCATTTGCAGTGACATGGATGGACCTAGATATTGTCATACTGAGTAAAGTATGTCAGACAAAGACAAATACATGATTTCACTTATATGTGGAATCTAAAAAAATGGTACAAATGAACCTATTTACAAAACAGAAATAGAGTCACAGATGTAGAAAACAAACTTATGGTTACCAAGGTGGAAAGGGAGGAAGGGATAAATTGGGAGATTGGGATTGACATATACACACTACTATATATAAAATAGATAACTGATAAAAACGTACTGTGTAGCACAGGGAACTCTACTCAATACTCTGTAATGACCTATATGGGAATAGAATCTAAAAATAGTGGATATATGTATATGTATAATTGCTTCACTTTGCTGTACAGCAGAAACTAACACAACATTATAAATCAGCTATACTCTAATAAAAATTAATTTTTAAAATGTGACTAATTAAATTAGAATAAAAGAAAAAATAATAAAATTATTTGTTCTAGTTCTGTGAAAAATACCCTTGGTATTTTTATAGGGATTGCATTGAATCTGTAGATTGCCTTGAGCAGAATGGTCATTTTAACAATATTGATTCTTACTATCCAGGAACACAGTATCTTTCCATCTGTTTTTGTTGTCTTCAATTTCTTTCACCAGTGTCACAGTTTTCTGAGTTCAGGTCCTTTACCTCCTGGGGTAGGTTTATTCCTAGGTATTTTACTGTTTTTGATGTGATGGTAAATGAGATTGTTTCCTTGATTTCTTTTTC
This sequence comes from Eschrichtius robustus, assembly GCF_028021215.1. Lineage (NCBI taxonomy): Eukaryota > Metazoa > Chordata > Mammalia > Artiodactyla > Eschrichtiidae > Eschrichtius > Eschrichtius robustus. The sequence continues at coordinate 42,763,106 of NC_090834.1, forward strand.
TTATAATGCATTGTTAGGGTGTATAAATACAACAGATTTCTATATATTAATTTTGTATTCTGCAACTTTACTGAATTCATTGATGAGTTCTAGTAGTTTTCTGGTGATGTCTTTAGGATTTTCTAAGTATAGTATCGTGCCATCTGCAAACAATGACATTTTGACTTCTTCCTTTCCAATTTGAATGCCTTTTATTTCTTTTCCCTCTCTGATTGCTGTGGCTAGGACTTCCAATACTTTATTGAATAAAAGTGGTGAGAGTGGGCATCATTGTCTTGTTCCTGATCTTAGAGGAAATGCTTTCAGCTTCTCACAATTGAGTATTGTGAATTGTGAATTGAGTGGAGCTGTCATATATGGCCTTTATTATGTTGAGATATGTTCCCTCTATGCCAACTTTCTGGAGAATTTTTATCATAAATGGGTGTTGAATTTTGTCAAAAGCTTTTTCTGCATCTATTGAGATGATCATATAGTTTTTACTCTTCAGTTTGTTAATGTGGTATATCACATCGATTGATTTGTGGATATTGAGAAATCTTTGCATCCCTGAGATAAATTCCACTTGATCATGGTGTATTATCCTTTTAATGTATTGTTGAATTCAGTTTGCTAATATTTTGTTGAGGATTTTTTCACCTATGTTCATCAGTGATATTGGCCTGTGATTTTCCTTTTTTGTGATGCCTTTTTCTGGTTTTGGTATCAAGGTGATGGCCTCAGAGAATGAGTTCAGAAGTATTCTTTACTCTGAAGTTATTTTGAATAGTTTTAAAAGGTAGGTGTTAACTATTCTCTAAATGTTTGGTAGAATTCCCCTGTGAAGCCATCTGGTCCTGGACTTTTGTTTGTGGAGAGTTTTAAAATTACTGATTCAATTTCATTACTGGTAATTGGTCTGTTCATATTTTCTATTCTTCATTCAGTCCTGGGAGATTGTACATGTCTAAGAATTTGTCCATTTCTTCCAGGTTGTCCATTTTATTGGCATATAGTTGCTTGTAGTAGTCTCTTATGATCCTCTGTATTTCTATGGTATCTGCTGTAACTTCTCCTCTTTCATTTCTGATTTTATTGATTTGGGTTCCCTTTGGCTTTTTCTTGATGAGTCTGGCTAAAGTTTTATCAATTTTGTTTATTTTTTCAAAGAACCAACGTTTAGTTTCATTTATCTTTTCAATTTTTGGGGGTCTCTATTTCACTTATTTCTGCTCTTATCTTTATGATTTCTTGCCTTTTACTAACGTTGGGTTTTGTTAGTTCTTCTTTCTCTATTTCCTTTAGGTGTAAATTTAGGTTGTTTTTTTGAGATTTTTCTTTTTGCCCGAGGTAAATTTTTATTGCTATAAACTCTCTTAGAACTGTTTTTGTTTTATCCCATAGGTTTTGGATTATCATGTTTTCATTTGCATTTGTCTCTAGGTATTTTTTGATTTCCTCTTTGATTTCTTCAGTGATGCACTGGTTGTTTAGTAGCATATTGTTCAGCCTTCACATGTTGTGTTTTTTGCAGTTTTTTCTCATGGTTAATTTCTAGTTTTATAGAGTTGTCATCAGAAAAGGTGCTTGACGTGATTTCAATTTTCTTAAATTTAGGGAGGCTTGTTTAGTGGCCTAGCATGTAATCTAACCTGGAGAATGTTCCATTTGCACTTGAAAAGAATGTGTATTCTACAGCTCTTGGATGGAATATTCCATATATATCTATTAAGTTCATATGATCTAATGTGTCATTTAAGGCCAGTGTTTCCTTATTGATTTTCTGTCTGGATGATCTGTCCATTGATGTAAGTGGGGTATTAAAGTCCTCTATTATTATTGTGTTACTGCTGATTTCTCCCTTTTGTGTCTGTTAATATTTGCCTTATGCATTTAGGTGCTCTTATGTTGGGTGCATATATATTTACAATTATTATATCTTCTTCTTGTATTGATTCCTTTTCCATTATGGAGTGTCCTTCTTTGTCTTTTGTAACAGTCTTTAAAGTCTATTTTATCTGATGTAAATACTGCTAGCCTGGATTTCTTTTGATTTCCATTTGCTTGGAATACCTTTTTCTATCCCCTCACTTTCAGTCTGTGTGTGTCTTTAGCTCTGAAGTGAGTCTCCTGTAAGCAGCATATAGATGAGTCATTTTTAATCCAGTCATCCACCCTATGTCTTTTTTTTTTTTTTTTTGCATTTGAATAAAAGATTTACTTTCATCTCAGGAAAAACACGTACATCTTAGGGAAACACACTACATTTTACAGCCCACATTAGTTTGTAGTTGGTCCTAACCATTCCTGGCACAGCTGTCAACAGCATCAGCTGTTTTAACCAGAACCAAGGTGTTCACCCCCAATAGAATGTACACAGACGACACTAGAGGACTGCAGGGTTTTCCCTGAGAGAAGCATTAGACAGACAGAAGTTGCTGAGAGAGCCATCTTTCCAAGCAGCCCCTCCCTTTCCATTTTGGAGGATTTGCCTGAACTATGCAGCTAATCAGCACTTAAAACATGTGCCTCTTCTCCCTATATAATCACCCACCCTGCCCCAAAGCACTTGGGCTCGCTAAGCCCTCACAGCCTCTGACCCAAAATAGCAATTGAAGATTCTCATGTACATTTCAGCAGTCACACCTAGTAAATTGGGAAGTGGGGCCCCTAAATTCCATCAATCTACAGCTCTGTGCTTATTTCCACAACTGGCTATGGGGAGACAGGCCTTTTTAGTCACCTCAACTAGATCTTAAGATTAATTAACTATATAAAGTGCTTTTAGGCCCTTAGAGATAGACATGATATAAATAGGTGGTTTATGATCAAGAATGATAAATACACAGATAAAAATAGCTCTAGCTAGATGACCTTAAGGCTTGGAGATGGGCGGGCAGGGCAATTGTTCCCTTATTATATCCTTAGTCATTTTATTCGTGCCTATTTTTGTCTGGAGTCCACATACTAAAGGTCAGGTTCAGAAGCTGAAGGTTTCAAAATGATCCTGGTTCCACTATAAAAGTTTTCTTCAGTTTACTAGTAGCTTTTATATAACTCTGAGGTTTAACAGAGCCCATCAATTTCTATAAGTTTAAGTGAGCATATTCAAATGCAAAAGAACCTAGAGAAAGTCACCTAAGATACCGTCCCCTCCTCTGAAAATCCCTAAGGGATTTTGAAAATTTCTCCCCAAAGACAGGATTAAGCAACAACCAATAAGATACTAGTCCAAAGAAAAGGGACTCTTCTCACCTCATCACTGTTACTGTCAGCACCCATTGTACTGCCACCTCCTAAGGATAAAATTCAAGAAGGATGAAGGTCTGTGGACTCCTTGGGTGGTCAATTAGGTTCCTAGTGCCAAAAACTAAAAGGGCTAGTATGAGTTCAGGGATGGCAAGGTAAATTTGTAAGAACTATAAATATCTGTAGAGGGAGCTGAACAAGCAGCAAATATTTCAAGGAAGGATAGGAAATAAACAGTAAGTTTGATAAAACATCAAGTCTAAAGTCTGTAGAGATGCCAATGCAAAAATTTGAAACAAAGTTTGAGAATCATTAATAGAAATGAAATAAGTATTCGTTTTATTAACTCACTAGGCTTAGACCTGTGTTTAACAAGCAAGCCTAGTAATAGCACCATGGTTAGACTATAGCCTGCTTTTCCAAGCCATCATTGTACAATTTATTAAGCAAACAAGGGATCAAATGTCTCTCATCCACCCGATATGATCTTTTTATACATACTCCTAATAAGTCCCATTTGGAACAGCTGAAAATCTTTTAGCAAAAGCTTTGAAGATGAGCTCATGAACTCAGTTTAAATTTCACCAGTTAAATTAAGTCAAATGGAAGGAACTCAAATGAGTAGTTGCCCAATCAGAGCCCATTATCTGCAAGTCATCAAACCGTGTGCCCCGCCCCCCAATAAAACCTTAAAACCTTGACTCAATTATTGAACACCCACATGTAACAAAGTGAAAGGGTTAATTTCCATTCCTCAATTTCTCAGTCCCAGGTTAAAAAAAACCCAACAACAAAAAAAACCCAAACAGCTATTTAAGAAATACTTGCCAAAATCAGATAGGAAAATTAAAGCCTGCATACTTATGAATCAGAATTGTTGTACTACAGCCAGGTTGCATACAATTACATCAGTTGGTTCTGTATACAATCTAGAACTGACTAGCACAAAATTTAGTATAGAAAAGCTATAAGAAACAGGTTCCTAACTACAGAAGTTGTAAATTTCAAAAGGGTATGAAAAAACTAATGTAATTTCAGACTTTTCTCCCTTTACATTTCAAACAGATGTTCTGTAAAAATATATACAATTTTTACAGACGAATACAAGTTTTTGTCTTAAAAGCAGAATATTCCAGATTTGTAATTGAGCCTTAAGTCAAGTATTCTTGGCCATAGCACTAGGCGAATAAACTAGGAATCACTCAAACCAAGCCAAAGTAGAACAGGTATAAACATCCTGAGCATTGGACTTTCTATTCAAGAAGCACATCTAGGAAAGCTAATTATAGAGGATAAAGCTTCCCTTCACACTCTGTGGTACAGTGTTGAGGCTTCTAGTCATAGGTTCTATTACTTGTAGCTTAAATCCATTTTACACATGCCACTGGCATTGTTAGTGTTTCTATTTTAACACTATAGAAGTTAATGGATTCAGTGGGCATATTTAATGAACTCTATGACTAGCCTGGCTACTGGCCACTTTCCTGTTCTAGGCAAGTAATTAGTCTCTCCACCCTACCATCTTCACTAAATCTAAAAGTCCTCCTCTGTGGCCTCCCAAAGTTTGCCTGTTGCTGAAACTGAACTCTGCTTCTTTCACTTCTTTCAGACAGTGACTCTTCAAGGGGGACTACTTTTCCCATGTATTTATTCCTGTTAGCCATAAGCCTCCTGCCACTTGCTTTTCTCCATTGCTAGAGTAGAACTCTTGGAGGTTATGGCCTGCACAGCCTGAAGTCCAACTTCATAAATACATCTGATTTCACAGCAGGCGTATGTGGCTTTGGTGGCTGGAGTTGGTTAAGAGACAATTATTGCACTTAAAAGGCTATCGTATTAGATACGCCAAACCAGCTCCTACTCCAGCAACACCTGCAAAAGCCAGCAGCACATTTCTGAGGCCGTTTGCTAGGTCCTCTCCATGGAAGAAGTCCACAAACCCATCCCAGCCTCTTTGTTTGACTAGCCAGTCTTGTTTTGTCCTTACGAGAACATCTGTGATGCTTTCTGCTAATGGTTCGATGCAGATTTCTTGGTTTATACTCTTCAAGTGTTTGGCCACAGAGGCACCAAAAGAAAGAAGAGTCACAATCCTGCCCCAGTTTGTAACTCCGTCACTGAAAACATGGACCATCACTCGAGACAAAGATTTGACATCGTCTTCGTTTTTGATGTCCAGTTTCTGAAGCATGCCTTGGAAGGCCGTCTCGTGGCTGTGTTGCACACCGTCCCCGACCCGTTGCACGGTCTCTAACGCCTTCCAGCTGGCAGCCCCTGACCCGCCCAGTGGCTTCACGTCCTTGGCGCCGGTTGCCTGCTCCCGGAGGTATCGAGAGATAATCTCCAGGGACTGCCGGTACAACTCGTCCTCCTCCTCCTCTGCTGGGGGCGGCATCGAGGGGAGTGAGCCGTCCGTGCTGGGGCTGTTACTGGCCTCGCCGACCAACTCCAGCAAAGGCAGGACAGCCAGCCACTTCCCCAGAGGCTCTGGCTCCCACCTGTCCAGCTCGTCTTCGGGCTACATGATGGCATCGGAGGCCAAGGATTCCATCTCCTCAGGCGGCGAGGCACGGCGGGTGGGTGCGAAGAATAGCAGCCTGGCGGGGGTCGCGGTGATGTCGGGGCCCTCGGCGCCAATGGGTGAGGGCCGCGTGACCCTCCGGGCATCGGGCGCGAGAGTGGCCGGGGGGGAGGGGGTGGAGGGGTGGAGGGGGGTGGAGGGGGTGGAGGGGGTGAGGGTGAGGGGGTCGGGGGGCACCGTGCCATCTTCCCCTCCTCCTACCTCCCGCCGGGCCGTGGCCTCCTTTCCCGCAGCCAAAAGCTGCCTCCCCAGAGGAGAGGAGCCGCTGCCGCTACCTGGTCCCAATCCGGTCCCCCCCCAGTAGAGTTTGAGTCCGATTACTGTGTTTCTCTTGAGGCCGAGCATCTCAAACCACCGCTTCCGCTTCCTGAGAAAAATGGGGGACGCCCCGACTCCTATCTTGAAGAGCAGAAGTAACAACTGAGAAAGGCGCTCCTAGATCATGGTTTTAGGGCCAGTCCACCCTATGTCTTTTGATTGGAGTATTTAGTCCATTAACATTTAAAATGATTATTGATAGATATGTACTTATTGCCATTTTGTTACTTGTGTTCCAGTTGTTTTTGTAGTTCTTCTTCTTTTAGTTTCTTCACTTGTGGTTTGATGATTTTCTTTAGTGGTACGTTTGTGTGTTCCTTTCTCTCTAGTTTTTGTGTATCTGTTGTAGGTTTTTGATTCGTGGTTACCATGGGATCATATATGATGACCTATATCTACTTGTTTTAAACTGTTAGTCATTTAAGTTCAAACACATTCTGAAAGATCTACATGTTTTACTCCCCTCCCACACATTTTGTGTTTTTGATGTTATATTTTATATCTTCATGTTTCTTTCTTTACTGAGTACTGTAGTTATATTTGATATTACAATTTTTTTCTTTTAATCTTTGTACAAGCTTATTTAAGTGATTGATCCTCAGCCTTTACCCTATATTTGCCTTTAGTAGTGGAATTTTTTCTTTCCTATAGATTCCTACTTCTTGTTATAGCCTTTTCTTTTCCACTTAGAGAAGAACCGTTAACATTTCTTTTAGACTAGGTTTAGTATCGATGAACTCCTTTAGTGTTTGCTTGTCTGAGAAGTTCTTTAACTCTCTTTCTATTTTAAATGATAATCTTGCTGGGTACAATATCCTAGGTTGCAGGCATTTCCCTTTCAGTACTTTGAATATATCATGCCACTCCCTTCTGTTCTGCAATGTTTCTGCAGAAATATCAGCTGATAGCCTTACAAGGGTTCGCTTGTATATGACTCTTTGTTTTTTGCTTGCTGCCTTTAGAATTTGCTCTTTAACTTTTGCCATTTTAATTATGACATGTCTTCGTGTGGGTCTGTTTGGCTTCATCTTGTCTGGGACACCCTGTGCTTCTTGTATCTGGATATCTGTTTTGGAAGTTTTCAGCCATAATTTCATCAAATACATTTTTGATCCTTTTCTGTCTCTCCTCCTTCTGGGACCCCTATAATGGGAATGTTGGTACATTTGATGTTGACCTAGAGACCCCTTAAACTGTTCTCACTTTTAAAATTTGTTTTTCTTTTTGCTGTTCTGAATGGGTGATTTCCTTTATTTTTTCTTCCAGATCACTTATGTGTTCTTTTGTATCACCTAGTCTGCTGTTAATTCCTTCTAGTGTGTTTTCATTTCAGTTATTTTATTCTTCATTTCTGACTGGTTCTTTTTTATATTTTCTAGTTTCTTGTTAAAATTCTCACTGTGTTCATATATTCTTTCCCCTAATTCAGCCAGCATTCTTATTACTATTGCTTTGAGCATTTTATCTGGTAATTTGCTTTATTAGTTGTGTTTTCAGGGGTTTTCTCTTGCTCTTTCAATTAAAACAAATTCCTTTGTTTTCTCATTTTGCTTAACTTTATCTGACTGTGAAAGTAGGTGAAACAGTTACCTACTGTGATCTAGAAGGGGTGTCCTTATGTGGGAGCATTCTTTTACAGTCCGCATGTGCCCAGTGGTTTTTATGGGAGAGCTGGATCTGACATGAGCACAAGTTATGTCTTTCCCCAGGGTGTGCTGGCAGCTATCACCTTGGTAGGAGGTGGGGCTGGAGATAGATGGGCTAGGGCCAGAGCCAGGTGTGAGACAAGGTTTCCTCTCTGCTTAGTGGCTGTCACCACCCTATCAGGGGCAGGGACAGGTCCAAGTTGCTGGAGCAGAAGCCCTGAGAGTCAGGTCTGAGTTTGCTCCATCCCTTCAAGTGTGTGCTCTCCCTACTCCCAGCACTGGCACCCTCAGCTCAGAGGGGAGCTGTGCTGGAGCAAAAGGGGTTGGAGCAGGCACTTGGCATGGGTTGAGGCCCAGGCTGTGGCAGTTCAGCTGTACTCAGATATTGGGACTGCTTCTGGTGCACTGCCTATGTATGCACCAGAAATGGCTGCCACTGCCCTGCTCAGACACTGCTTCAGGTCTGGCCTCATTTGTGTCTCACAGCCAAGCTCTCTCCCCTTGGCCACAGTAGCTGTCACCCCAGTGGAGCTATGTCATGAAGCAAGCAGGCCTCTAGCAGTTGCTAGGTTCAGGCTGGGGCGCATGCCAGGGCGATCACAGGAAGCTGTCCAGCCGCCTATGCTGTTTCAATCTTCCCTCTCTGCCCTGTTTCAGGAGTAAGCAAACATGTGCATGCTGCTCGAGAGTGGAGCCCAGGCTTCCTTCAGCCTTCCTATTAGTCCCACTGGCCCTTCAACCAGTCTAAGGGACTCATCTTCCTGGCATTGGACCCCAGGACTGAGGTGCACGACATGTGGCTCAAAACACTCACTCCCCAGGGAGGCAGGGAGGATCTCTGCCTGTGTAATCTCCCTCTTCTTCTGAGTCCCCTCCCAGGGGCGCAGTTCCCTACCTGATTGATTCTCTTCCCTTCATACACATCCCATTAGATCTTTCTTTTCTCCTTGGTTGCATACGAGTCTTTCTGCCAGACTTCAGTTAGTTTTCAGTGAGAATTGTTCCACATGTAGATGTGTTTTTTTTGGTTTTTATTCATTCATGATATTTTATGCAAATGTAATTGTAGTCACTTTTTTAAATTATAGTTTATAAAGTCCATAGTCATGAAAGTGAGTTTCTATGAAATTGTAGTCACAAAAATACATGTCTACAGTTTTTATTTTTATTTAATTATAATTATTCCTCTTTAGCTGTCAAGCCCAGTTTTTTTTCTTTTAACATCTTAATTGGAATATAATTGCTTTACAATGGTGTGTTAGTTTCTGCTTTATAACAAAGTGAATCAGTTATACATATACATATATCCTCATAGCTCTTCCCTCTTGCGTCTCCCTCCCTCCCACCCTCCCTATCCCACCCTTCTAGGTGGTCACAAAGCACCGAGCTGATCTCCCTGTGCTATGCAGCTGCTTCCCACTAGCTATCTATTTTACATTTGGTAGTGTATATATGTCCATGCCACTCTCTCACTTTGTCACCGCTTACCCTTACCCCTCCCCATATCCTCAAGTCCATTCACTAGTAGGTCTGCATCTTTATTCCCATCTTGCCCTTAGGTTCTTCATGACCTTTTTTTTTTTCTTAGATTCCATATTTATGTGTTAGCATACAGTTTTTGTTTTTCTCTTTCTGACTTACTTCACTCTATATGACAGATTCTAGGTCTATCCACCTGACTACAAATAACTAATTTTCATTTCTTTTTATGGCTGAGTAATATTCCATTGTATATATGTACCACATCTTCTTTATCCATTCATCTGTTGATGGACACGTCGGTTGCTTCCATGTCCTGGCTATTGTAAATAGAGCTGCAATGTACATTGTGGTACGTGACTCTCTTTGAATTATGGTTTTCTCAGGGTATATGCCCAGTAGTGGGATTGCTGGGTCGTATGGTAGTTCTATTTTTAGTTTTTTAAGGAACCTCCATACTGTTCTCCATAGTGGCTGTATCAATTTACATTCCCACACACAGTGCAAGAGGGTTCCCTTTTCTCCACACCCTCTCCAGCATTTATTGTTTGTAGATTTTTCGATGATGCCCATTCTGACTGGTGTGAGATGATATCTCATTGTAGTTTTGCCTTGCATTTCTGTAATGGTTAATGATGTTGAGCATTCTTTCATGTGTTTGTTGGCAATCTGTATATCTTCTTTGGAGAAATGTCTATTTAGGTCTTCGGCCCACTTTTGGATTGAGTTGTTTGTTTTTTTCATATTGAGCTGCATGAGCTGCTTGTAAATTTTGGAGATTAATCCTTTGTCAGTTGCTTCATTTACAAATATTTTCTCCCATTCTGAGGGCTGTCTTTTCGTCTTGTTTATGGTTTCCTTTGCTGTGCAAAAGCTTTTAAGTTTCATTAGGTCCCATTTGTTTATTTTTGTTTTTATTTTCATTTCTGTATGAGGTGGGTCAAAAAAGATCTTGCTGTGATTTATGTCATAGAGTGTTCTGCCTATGTTTTCCTCTAAGAGTTTGATAGTGTCTGGCCTTACATTTAGGTCTTTAATCCATTTTGAGTTTATTTTTGCGTATTGTGTTAGGCAGTGTTGTAATTTCATTCTTTTACATGTAGCTGTCCAGTTTTCCCAGCACCACTTATTGAAGAGGCTGTCTTTTCGCCACTGTGTATTCTTGCCTCCTTTATCAAAGATAAGGTGACCATATGTGTATGGGTTTACCTCTGGGCTTTCTATCCTGTTCCATTGATCCATTTTTTTTGTGTGCCAGTACCATACTGTCTTGATTACTGTAGCTTTGTAGTATAGTCTGAAGTCAGGGAGCCTGATTCCTCCAGCTCCGTTTTTCTTTCTCAAGATTGTTTTGGCTATTCAGGGTCTTTTTTGTTTCCATACCAATTGTGAAATTTTTTGTTCTAGTTCTGCGAAAAATGCCAGTGGTAGTTTGATAGGGATTGCCTTGAATCTGTAGATTGCTTTGGGTAGTATAGTCATTTTCACAATGTTGATTCTTCCAATCCAAGAACGTGTATATCTCTCCATCTATTTGTATCATCTTTAATTTCTTTCATCAGTGTCTTATAATTTTCTGCATACAGGTCTTTTGTCTCCTTAGATAGGTTTATTCCTAGATATTTTATTCTTTTTGTTGCAATGGTAAATGGGAGTGTTTTCTTAATTTCACTTTCAGATTTTTCATCATTAGTGTATAGGAATGCTAGAGATTTCTGTGCATTAATTTTTTATCCTGCTACTTTACCAAATTCATTGATAAGCTCTAGTAGTTTTCTGGTAGCATCTTTAGGATTCTCTATGTATAGTATCATGTCATGTAGATGTGTTTTTGATGTGTTTGTGGGAGGAGATGAGTTCCACATCCTCCTACTCCACCGTCTTGATCCCTTCCCTCTAGGCATTTTTGTTGACTCCACACTCTGGTGGCCATTTGAGTTTGGACTCTTGTGCATTACTCTGCCACCTTGGGTAATCTCTCCAAGACTAACAAGAATCCCATGTTACTCACACCAATTACAATGTGGGTTTTCTATTGTTAACAACTGATGTAAAAGAGACAGAGAAGGATAATTAACTAATTTCTCCTACATGAAGATCTTGGATAGGAATGGCTAATGTTTTACAAATTAACACTTTAGATAGTCATACATACAACTTGATAAGAGATGCCTTGCTGGATAATAATTATTTCCAATTATCACCTGGATTATCAGACTTAATGACATTATTACAAACCCATGGGAGGGCATTTTGTCAGTAATTTTCTACATTTATGATGTACTGTGATCTTTGCTAGTTCAAATTTTGTATTGCTTTATCTAAGGCTGATAAAGTGCTTTCGAAGTATTAATTAAGTTTCACATCTCTCGAGATAGGGAGGTTTCACCATACCTTGTGAGTCTGAAGCCATGAAATATTTTCATCATGATCAAGAACAATACCCAAGAAACCAAACTTAAGATAGTTAAAGGATTCCAAACATTTTCACTTCAAATGCAATTATGACTTTCCTTTACAGGAGGGAAAAACATTTTTCATACCATGCATTCGGTTGGACTTCACAAACTCTTTGTCGTCCTTGTCAACACTGAAGGGACGCCAGGTAAACTTCTGAATATTTTCATCAAGATACCTGCTCAGATTCTCATCAAAGACTGTGAATAATAGGTAAAATTCCTTGTCTATTCCTTTCTATAGAGAAGAAAGAAATGAATGTATTAAAGTACAGCTTGGAGGACTTCTTAGCTCTACTTCACTTTCAAAGTTAACACAAAGTAACACAAAGTAAATTAGGGTCAATGTCAGCCATAGATTTACTAGGTCATTTTGTAAATCAGGTTTCTGATAAATTCATTCTACACCCAACAAATTCATCTTCCTCATTATATCCTTCTCCCTGTCCATGTGACCTCCTTAGAGGAAATAAGTCGTTGCTCAGAAGCTTTCCTTCCCTGTGGTACTCCTATTTTCAGGCTGGTCATCACTGTCTTATTTTCCTTACCCTAGACTCCAAGTCCTGGCCTCGGCCTCTCTCTCTCTGGCCTCGGCCTCTCTCTCTCTGGCCTCATCTCCATGTATCACCCCCTAACTTATTCCAGCTACCCTGGCCTTTTGCTCTTCTGTGAACACACCAACTTCATTCATGCCTCAGGGCCTTTGTGTGTGCTGTTCCCATTGTATAGAAGGTTCTCCTAGGTCTTGCCTGGCTCAATCCTTTATTCTGTTCCATTCCCTACACAGACATCACCTCCTCAGAGTGCCCTTCCCTGACCACCCTATACAAAACAGTCACTCATCTTCCATCCTGCCTGCAAACTCACTCAGTTTACTCTACCACACTTTACTTTTCTTCATAGCACTTATCTCCACCTGAAATTATATTTTATTTATGCACTTATATTTTTTGATGTTGCCCCACTGCAATGTAGGCTTTGTGAGAGTAGGGAAGTTTTAGGTCCCTCTCTGTAACCCCAGCTCCAACAAAAATGACTGGAAAAGTAGGCGCTCAATAGGTGTTTTTGAGTGAAATAATGAATTCACGTAACCCATGGACTTCGCTATGTTATGTTAATTTGAGTTGATATTCAGGGATTACTTCCCACTGTGTATATTCCTAATCCGTCTTTTTTGAGCCTGTCTGACCAAACAGCATCTTGAACTGCTGAAATCTACTTTTATTTAAAGCTGAACCAGAGAGGTAACTGTATTTTCTGTCTCTCAACCATCTTCCCATCTCTAATGTGCTCCCTTCCAATCTACCCTTCATCCTGCTGCCTGCTCCAGAGGGATCCTCAGCAGTGCCATCTGATCATATCTCTCTACTTAATCTGGGGAATACAATCTAAACTCACAGTGATCAGTCCCTGCCTACCTGTTCAGCCTCATCTCTCAGCCCTTTCCTCCTGGCACTTGGACTGAAGTAAGACCAAGATCCTTGCAGCAATCTGAACTTGCTATGTTCAGCAAGCCTCTGTCCTTTATGCGTGTACCCCCTCAACTTTGATGGTCTCCCACTGTAATCCAACTTCAAGGGTCAGCTTAGCTGTCCCACCCCTGTGAAGCTTTAACTCTTCATTGAAGTTAGGGTATTCTTTGCTTTATGTTCTTACTATACCTTATGTACACTTACTGCTCTTATCACATGGTGTTTTAGAAGGCAATAATTTAAGATCATTGGCTAAGGAAAGAAACAATATAGGCTTAAAATTTTTCAAAATACAATATAAAAAACTGGGGGGGGGGACAAGGGGTCAAATATATTTTAAAAGATCTTGGGTTCTAGTGCCATTCTGCTTAAATGCTGTGAAAACTGGGACAAATGACTTGTCTTCTCTAAGCCTAATTCCCTCATTTGCAAACTGAGGATATGAGTAGTCCCTACTTCATGTTTTTTTGGAAGGTAAATTAGATACTATAGGTAAAACACTCAACACAACATCTGGCAAATACTAAGTATTCAATGTTAACTGTTATTAACTGTGATTGCAATTGTACACAAGATGAGAAGGAACCATCGAAAGGAGTTCAGTTGAAGAACCTCATCATCTGAGAGTTATTTGGAATGTAACTGGGTCTATAAAAGTGGGATATTAGCCCAGGAGAAGGTTAGAAGGTAGGTGATAGGACCCTGTGTAATGATTAATTTTATGTGCCAACTTGACTGGGCTATAGGGTGCTCAGATATTTGGTCAAACCTTATTCTAGCTGTTTCCATGAGGGTGTGCTTGGATGAGATTAACATTTGATTCAGTAGACTGAGTAAATTAGATTGCCCTCCTTAATGTAGGTGGGCCTTATCCAATCAGTTGAAGGCCTTAGCAGAACAACAAAAAGTCTGACCCTCTCACAGGTAAATGGGGATTCCTCCTGCCTTTGAACTGGAACAACAGCTTTTTCCTGCCTTTGGACTCAAACTTAAACACAGGCTCCTCCTGGGTCTTGAGCCTGCTGGCCTTTTGGGTCTCCTGGGTCTCTTGCTGTGACTCACCCTGCAGATCTTGAAACTTGTCATCCTCCATAGTCATGTGAGCCAACTCCTTATAATAGTTTTCTTTCTATCTATATACACATCCTAATTGTTCTTTTTCTCTACAGAACTAGGATTAATGCCAAATATTACAAAATATACCATTTAAATAAATAGCTTGCTATTTCTGATTGGTAAAGTAATTTAAAATGGTTAAATGGCTGGCTTTTCTTCTTTTCATCAATGTGTTTAATATCATGCAGACATAGCTTGAAATGCTATGCTTTGCCACACTAATCAGTGTGGCTTAATCGAAACTTCTAAGTTGGGACTTGCAAGAAACAATCTACTTGCTTTCTTGTTCCTTCGGTCATAGTGACTAATTTCCAGATTATAGTGGTGAGCTACAGGGGTTCTCAAACTTGGTTGCACATAGGAGTCACCTGGAGATTCTGATTTAATTGGTCTGGAACACCTGAATAAAGGATGATTAAAAGGTCCCCCCAGGTGATTCCAATGTGTGGCCAAGTTTGAGAAAACTTGCCCGCCAAAAAGTTCCCAATTTGCATTTCATATAGATCTCTGAAGCTTCTAGAATCAAAGCAATGCACAGGGAAAGAGACCCACCAAATTCCAGCCACAACAAGCAGAAATCCTGGTTTTCTAGGTGGGCATCTGTAACTTTCAGATCTTGAATTTACATTTAAAATCTGAAAATTAAAATTTTAATTACATTAAAATTACCTTAAATTAAAATTCAGATCTTAAATTAAGGAAAAACAAAATAAAATAAAATCCTCATTTCGTAGAAGTCAATTTCAAGAGCAATGAGGAAAAATCACTTTTTGTAACTGACTCTTTATTAATATTTACTCCCTATCCATATTACTGATCTGTCTCACATACAACCCTGAGAAGAACTTGGTGACCTTTGATGGCCTACCTGTGTCCCATCAGCATTGAGAATGCCCTTTTTACAGACTAGCAAAGGCCCTACAAGGCCAGAGCTGGTGTCCTTGATTGGCTCAACAGCTGAGAAGTAAAGATAGGTCAGACAGGGGGGATCATCAGCTGTTGGGCTTATGCTTTCAGGCACCGTCCACCTGTATGTGAAAGTTTCACCTGGCTTAACGTGTGCCCCTGGCTTCAGAAATCCTGAGGAGATAAATGAAACAGTTATTCAAAGCAACAGCCAAGAACACTAAACTTGTCACACTGGGTCTTCCAGCCCTGGTGTGTCTCTCTCTGATGATGTACTTTGTGGAAGGACAGTTGTTTTCACTGTATCCTACCAGGGAGGCCACTGCCACAATCTGCTGTTTCATGAGATAGAAGCTTATATCAAAGGATTACCTTCCTCCCAGATTACATTTAATATCTTCACAGATACTACTTCTTACTCATCTACCAGGCTTAGCAAATGTTAGAAGAGCGATAATTGCCCATTTATATATTAATATATAAATGTAAATTCATAAAATATCATTGAGTACCTTCCATGTGGAATATATTATACTTGGCCTTGCAGAGGACACCCCAAAAAGTTAAACAAGAGACCTATCTTTAAAGAGTTTGAAATCTAGAAGGTTGAACTAGGAATAACCCAAATAACTACAAGTTAGAGAAGGTAAGCGAAGGCCCAAGGTAACAAAGCTGATAAACGGCAGATCTGGGATTCAAATTCAGGGCTGTCTGATTCCAAAGACTTTGCACTTAACCCTCACATTATATTGCCAAATGAACACATTGAATCTCTCCAACTAGACTGGGGCCAGAGACTTTCTGCATCTTGTCCAGAGCTTTGCAAAAAGGTGCCCAGTAAGTTTTCTGAGATAAAGAATAGAAAATGTGGACATTTGCGCTGTCACTAGTGTTCTCTCTGCACACACACAAAAGTCATTGTGAGCATTTTGAGCAAGGAAGAGACTGCAGGCACAGGAAATGTTTCTGTGGCAGGGGCAGGGGAGGGTGGGTGTAGAGAGGGGGAATACTCCCTCTGTTCCTTCCTTCTCTGTCCCCTCCCCATCACCTGCTCTGGACTGTGAGTGGCCTCATACTTGGGCATGAAGAAGTAAGTATCCCAGGAGTCATGATGTCTGTTGTAGTGATGGGGAAGGCTTCCATCACGACCAGGAGTTTCCCAAAAGCAGTATCATGAATGGAAGGATAGTTCCTGCAGCCACTGGGTAGAAGCTGCCTTTCTTACATGTAGAGAGCCTGTGCTACATACTCTGTGATTGGGAGAGGTCGTGTATGATGGTAAGCACATAATACTGGTTTTAAATAAATATTTGTCAATAGAGACAAAGTAAAGACCACGTGTAAGATTTTGATTTCAACAAAACATTGGAAATCAGAGTTCCCTTTCAGCCTTCAGCCACAGATCCCATCCAAATGCAGCAGAAAAGCTCTCCATCTTAGAGAAGTGGGGTGACTGTGAAAGTAGCTCACTTTGAGATTTATTACATTACTGAGGGAAAAGGAAAGGCATTAACATTTCCTAAGTACCTACTGTGGGCCAGACCCTGTCCTAAATTCTCTCCATCCTTTCCCAAAGCCCTATGAGGTGAGTGTCATTATCTGCATTTGATAGATGAGAAGAATAAGGTTCAGAAAGTTGAAATAGCTGCTCAAGCTCACAGGGCTGGTAAGTAAAGGGACCAGGATTTGAACCAGGTCTGTCCAGTTTCAAGTCCTTTGCTCACTCATCCTGTTTCCTCCCAAGGCAGAGGCCGGGACTTACCATCTACATTTGGGGCTGCATCAGAGGCCTTGTCATAGATCACACCGTGGGGCAAAATACTGTAGACCTTGTCGGCTTTGTTAGCAAAGGTCACTAACAGAGTATCACCCACCTCTGCCTTGATGATGGGACCTGAGAAATATTAAGAGAAGGAGGGATAAGAGGATGAAAAGAGAGAAGTGGATAGGAGCAGGAGAAGAGTCATTCCATGTTAGGTGTGCATGTCCTACTAAAACATTTCCCCTGTTCAAAACATGACAGATGGTTTCACTGTACCAAGAATTCCAAGGTGGGCTTCTGCCTCAGAGGGTCTTTTTCTTCGAGTAAAAGTTGCATCAACATACTCTATATACTGAGCCTTCCAATATTTTCCTCCTATTCTGTTGTCCCCTTGTGTGAAGTAGAGCTCAGAGTCACTGTGGAAAGAATAGGAAGTTGGCTGAGATTACACCTCTGCATATCCACCAAGGGCCTTAATTATGGAGCTTAATAATGAGCTTTAGCCCATTTATCCACCCATATCTCCAGAAAAGATAGCACAGTCTTCAACAAAGTTCCCAGGAATAGTCAACCAGCTTTAAAAGTCTTCAGAAGCTGTTTGATGCTCAAGCTCATTTCTCTCTTAGCCATTGTACTTTCTTCCCCAGAGGTCCAGCAACTGAAGAAGGCAGAGGCAAACTCCTTAATTACCAATATTGGAGTCCCAGAATGGTGTCCTACAAAGTAACAAAGAGCTAACTGGTTTCTTTGCAGAATAAGCATCCCTCTAACTCTTGCTGATGTCTATATGAATAGACTCTGCATATAGTATGCTCTGATATCTGGCATGATTAAGGAATGGAGTGTCTAGTTAATCAAATAATTTAATCAATGGAGTTACCATACAAACTATATACATGAAATACCAAATTTCAAAGTTGTGAAATACGATAATATAACTTCCAATTAGTACTATCTCTATTCTATTTCTGTCAATGGTGCCATCACTCTTGCAGACGTGCAGGCTTTGTCTTCTTTTTCTGCCTCATCTCCTTATCTTGTTCATCCTGACTTTGTAACCTTTTATTTTGCACCCTTCCTTTTCTTCACCTTCATTTCTTCATCTTTTCCTTTCCTTCCTTCCCATGGTCACAACCCCAGTACGTGCATGTCCTCCTCACCTTGTGCTTGGACCATTATATAAACCTCCTAACTGTGCACACAGCATCCTCTATCTCACATTGGCTCACTCTTTCTTTTTTTTTTAAACTTTTTTTTAAATTGCATTTTATTTTTTTTGAATTTTTTTATACAGCAGGTTCTTATTAGCTATCCATTTTATACATATTAGTGTATATATGTCAATCCCAATCTCCCAGTTCATCCCACCCCACTCTCCCGCAGCTTTCCCCCCTTGGTGTCCATACATTCAGTTTTTTTCTCAGCATACACACTACTACTACATTAATCTTCAAAATAGTAATTTTTATTGTCATTTTACCTGCTCCAAAATCTTCAGTTGCTTCCAATTGCCAATTGCCAATCAAGTAAAGTTCAAGTGATTGGAGGACCTCTGCAATGGATATCCAGTTTACCCCAATTCTCTCTGCATTGCTCTATGTAAGTGCCCGTTCCCCATGCAAATCCCCCACACCAGTCATTCACTCTCTGATCTAATCACTCTGCTTTATGGCAGATGCTTTTCATTAACCCCTGCATCTAAAATTTCCCTCTCTTTACAATTCAGTTATATAAATTCTACCATTCTTGAAGACCCTACTTAAGTTCCACTTCCTCTGTGAAGTCTTTCTGGTTATTGTAGCTCTCTCTGAATGCGCAGAGAACTCACCGTCTGGACAACTCACCTAAATCTTATTTGTAACTTGCAAAATCACTTCTCTTCTCCTGTGCATTCAGCTTCTTTCTCTACCTGAGATTGGGAACATTGTTTTAGACCTCCCTGCATCCCTTATGTCACTTAGTACATTGTGCTGTCACATATTACATTAAATATTGATTGAATATAGCTTAATATTTCATATTTTATAAGGAGCTTCTGAATTCTGGAAGGCTTCTAAGAAATAATTTTCAATGTTAATTTTCATTATTTTGTTTATGGAGAAATACTGGTCAATAGAGAATGTTCGTATCAAAGACTTTTTCATATATGGTCCACACAAATTCTTTAGGCAAGCCTCAAGTGCATTGGTTTGGTGGAAGAATGAATGAATGAATTAAATTTACAATGAAAGAAACAAAGGGTATCTTATTGACCACAAAGACAATTTTTAAAACACTCCCTCAAACATTAAAAGGATTATAGGATAGATTCTTGCTGGGGATGCGGGCCCGGACGGCCGTGGGAAGCCAGGATACAGCATTACATGTAGTCTTCATGTCTCCATAGGCTCTTCTTGGCTGTAACAATTTCTCATACTTTCCTCATTTTTGATGACCTTGACAATGTTGAGGAGTACTGCCCTGTTCTAAAGCCTCAGAGTCTTCTGCTTCAGTTGGCAGAAAGGGAAAGAGACAGTGGAGGAGCCACTTCAGATTCATAAAAACCACAGCTTAGAGGAAGTAATATCTTAGAAATTTTTGAATATTAAATAATACATGCTACTGGATTGTAAGCGAAAGAGTGAATTTAAAGAAAAACCTTGGGGGGCTTCCCTGGTGGCGCAGTGGTTAGGAATCCGCCTGCCAATGCAGGGGACACGGGTTCGAGCCCTGGTCCGGGAAGATCCCACATGCCGTGGGGCAACTGGGCCCGTGAGCCACAACTACTGAGCCTGCGCATCTGGAGCCTGTGCTCTGCCAACAAGAGAGGCCGCAACAGTGAGGGGCCCGCGCACCACGATGAAGAGTGGCCCCCACTCACCACAACTAGAGAAAGCCCTCGCACAGAAACGAAGACCCAACACAGCCAAAAATAAATAAATAAAAAATAAATAAATTTATTAAAAAAAAAAAGAAAAACCTTGGGGGAGATCTTCAAGATGGCGGAGGAGTAAGATGTGGAGATCACCTTCCTCCCCACAAATATATCAGAAACACCTACATGTGGAACAACTCCTACAGAACACCTACTGAATGCTGGTATAAGACCTCAGACTTCCCAAAAGGGTCTTGGTGCTCCAGCCGGGTGTCAGGCCTGTGCCTCTGAGATGGGAGAGCTGAGTTCGGGACATTGGTCCACCAGAGACCTCCTGGCTCCATGTAATATCAAATGGCAAAAGCTCTCCCATAGATCTTCATCTCAACGCTAAGACCCAGCTACACTCAATGACCAGCAAGCTACAATGCTGGACATCCTATGCCAAACAGCTAGCAAGACAGGAACACAACCACACCCACTAGAAGAAAGGCTGCCTAAAATCATAATAAGGTCACAGACATCCCAAAACACACCACTGGACGTGGTCCTGCCCACCAGAAAGACAAGATCCAGCCTCATCTTCCAGAACACAGTCACTAGTCCCCTCCATCAGGAAGCCTACACAACCCACTGAACCAACTTTAGCCACTGGGAGCAGACACCAAAAACAACAGGAACTATGAACCTGCAGCCTGCAAAAAGGAGACCCCAAACACAGTAAGTTAAGCAAAATGAGAAGACAGAGAAAATCACAGCAGGTAAAGGAGCAAGGAAAAAACGCACCAGACCAAACAAATGAAGAGGAAATAGGCAGTCTACCTGAAAAAGAATTCAGAGTAATAATAGTAAAGATGATCCAAAATCTTGGAAATAGAAAGGAGAAAATACAATAAATGTTTAACGAGGACCTAGAAAAACTAAAGAGCAAACAAACAATGATGAACAACACAATAAATGAAATAAAAATTCTCTAGAAGGAATCAATAGCAGAATAACTGAGGCAGAAGAACGGATAAGTGACCTGGAAGATAAAATAGTGGAAATACTACTGCAGAGCAGAATAAAGAAAAAAGAATGAAAAGAATTGAGGACAGTTTCAGAGACCTCTGGGACAACATTAAATGCACCAACATTCGAATTATAGGGGTCCCAGAAGAAGAAGAGAAAAGAAAGGGACTCAGAAAATATTTGAACAGATTATAGTTGAAAACTTCCCTAATATGGGAAAGAAAATAGTTAATCAAGTCCAGGAAGCACAGAGAGTCCCGTACAGGATAATCCAAGGAGAAACACGCCAAGACACATATTAATCAAACTATCAAAAATTAAATACAAAGAAAAAATATTAAAAGCAGCAAGGGAAAAACAACAAATAACATACAAGAGAATCCCCATAAGGTCAACAACTGATCTTTCAGCAGAAACACTGCAAGCCAGAAGGGAGTGGCAGGACATATTTAAAGTGATGAAAGGGAAAAATCTACAACCAAGATTACTCTACCCAGCAAGGATCTCATCTAGATTCGATGGAGAAATTACACACTTTACAGACAAGCAAAAGGTAAGAGAATTCAGCACCACCAAACCAGCTTTACAACAAATGCTAAAGGAACTTCTCTAGGCAGGAAACACAAGAGAAGGAAAAGATCTACAATAACAAACCCAAAACAATTAAGAAAATGGTAATAGGAACATACATATCGATGACTACCTTAAATGTAAATGGATTAACTGCTCCAACCAAAAGACATAGACTGGCTGAACGGATACAAAAACAAGACCTGTATACATGCTGTCTACAAGAGACCCATTTCAGACCTAGGGACACATACAAAGTGAAAGTGAGGGGATAGAAAAAGATATTCCATGCAAATGGAAATCAAAAGAAAGCTGGAATAGCAATTTTCATATCAGACAAAATAGACTTTAAAATAAAGACTATTACAAGAGAAAAAGAAGGACACTAGCTAATGATCAAGGGATCAATCCAAGAAGAGGATATAACAATTCTAAATATTTATGCACCCGACATAGGAGCACCTCAATACATAAGGCAAAGGCTAGCAGCCATAAAAGGGGAAATCAACAGTAACACAATCATTGTAGGGGACTTTAATACCCCACTTTCACCAATGGACAGATCATCCAAAATGAAAATAAAGAAGGAAACACAAGCTTTAAATGATACATTAAACAAGATGGACTTAATTGATATTTATAGGACATTCCATGCAAAAACAACAGAATACACCTTCTTCTCAAGTACTCCTGGAACATTCTCCAGGATAGATCATATCTTGGGTCACAAATCAAACCTTGGTAAATTTAAGAAAATTGAAATCGTATCAAGTATCTTTTCTGACCACAGTGCTATGAAACTAAATATCAATTACAGGAAAAAATCTGTAAAAAATACAAATACATGGAGGTTAAACAATACACTACTTAATAACCAAGAGATCACTGAAGAAATAAAAAAATACCTAGAAAAAAATGACAATGAAAATACGAAGACCCAAAATCTATGGGATGCAGCAAAAGCAGTTCTAAGAGGGAAGTCTATAGCAATACAATCCTACCTCAAGAAACAAGAAACATCTCAAATAAACAACCTAACCTTACATATAAAGCAATTAGAGAAAGAAGAACAGAAAAACCCCAAAGTTAGCAGAAGGGAAGAAATCATAAAGATCAGATCAGAAATAAATGAAAAAGAAATGAAGGAAACAATAGCAAAGATCAATAAAACTAAAAGCTGGTTCTTTGAGAAGATAAACAAAATTGATAAAGCATTAACCAGACTCATCAAGAAAAAAAGGGAGAAGACTCAGATCAATAGAATTAGACATGAAAAAGGAGAAGTAACAAGTGACACTGCAGAAATACAAAGGATCATGAGAGATTACTACAAGCAACAATATGCCAATAAAATGGACAACCTGGAAGAAATGGACAAATACTTAGAAAAGCACAACCTTCTGAGACTGAGCCAGGAAGAAATAGAAAATATAAACAGACCAATCACAAGCACTGAAATTGAGACTGGGATTTAAAATCTTCCAACAAACAAAAGCCCAGGACCAGATGGCTTCACAGGCGAATTCTATCAAACATTTAGAGAAGAGCTAACACCTATCCTTCTCAAACTCTTGCAAAATATAGGAAAGGGAGGAACACTCCGAAACTCATTCTACGAGGCCACCATCAGCCTGATACCAAAACCAGGCAAAGATCTCACAAAGAAAGAAAACTACAGGCCAATATCACTGATATGAACATACATGCAAAAATCCTCAACAAAATACTAGCAAACAGAATCCAAAAGCACATTAAAAGGATTATACACCATGATCAAGTGGGGTTTATATCAGAAATGCAAGGATTCTTCAATATACGTGAATCAATCAATGTGATACACCATATTAACAAATTGAAGGATAAAAACCGTATGATCATCTCCGTAGATGCAGAAAAAGCTTTTGACAAAATTCAACACCCATTTATGATAAAAACCCTACAGAAAGTAGGCATAGAGGGAACTTACCTCAACATAATAAAGGCCATATATGACAAACCCACAGCCAACATCCTCCTCAATGGTGAAAAACTGAAACCATTTCCACTAAGATCAGGAACAAGACAAGGTTGCCCACTCTCACCACTATTATAGTTTTGGAAGTTTTAGCCACAGCAATCCGAGAAGAAAAAGAAATAAAAGGAATCCAAATTGGAAAAGAAGAAGTAAAGCTGTCACCCTTTGCAGATCACATGATACTATACATAGAGAATCCTAAAGATGCTACCAGAAAACTACTAGAGCTAATCAATGAATTTGGTAAAGTAGCAGGATACAAAATTAATGCACAGAAATTTCTTGCATTCCTACACACTAATGATGAAAAATCTGAAAGAGAAAGTAAGGAAACAGTCCCATTTACCACTGTAACAAAAAGAATATAATACCTAGGAATAAACCTACTGAAGGAGACAAAAGACCTGTATGCAGAAAACCATAAGACACTGATGAAAGAAATTAAAGATGATACAAACAGATGGAGAGATATACCATTTTCTTAGATTAGAAGAATCAACATTGTGAAAATGACTCTACTACTCAAAGCAATCTAGAGATTCAAGGCAATCCCTATCAAACTACCAATGGCGTTTTTCACAGAACTAGAACAAAAAATTTCACAATTTGTATGGAAACACAAAAGACCCCAAATAGCCAAAGCAATCTTGAGAAAGAAAAATGGAGTTGGAGGAATCAAGCTCCCTGACTTCAGACTATACTACAAAGCTACAGTAATCAAGACAGTATGGTACTGGCACAAAAACAGAAATATACATCAATGGAACAGGATAGAAAGCCCAGAGATAAACCATGCACATCTGGTCACCTTATTTTTGATGAAGGAGGCATAAACATACAGTGGAGAAAAGACAGTGTCTTCAATAAGTGGTGCTGGGAAAACTGGACAGCTAGCTACATGTAAAAGAATGAAATTAGAACACTCCCTAACACCATACACAAAAATAAACTCAAAATGAATTAAAGACCTAAATGTAAGGCCAGACACTCTAAAACTCTTAGAGGAAAACATAGGCAGAACACTCTATGACATAAATCACAGCAAGATCCTTTTTGACCCACCTCATACAGAAATGGAAATTTAAAAAAAAATAAACAAATGGGACCTAATGGAACTTAAAAAGTTTTACACAGCAAAGGAAACCATAAAAAAGATGAAAAGGCAACCCTCAGAATGGGCTAAAACATTTGCAAATGAAGCAACTGACAAGTGATTAATCTCCAAAATTTACAAGCAGCTCATGCAGCTCAATATCCAAAAAACAAACTACCCAATCAAAAATGGGCAGAAGACCTAAATAGACATTCCTCCAAAGAAGATATACAGAGAGCCAACAAACACATGAAAGAATGCTCAACATCACTAGTCATTAGAGAAATGCAAATCAAAACTACAATTAGGTATCATCTCACACCAGTCAGAATGGCCATCATCAAAAAATCTACAAACAATAAATGCTGGAGAGGGTGTGGACAAAAGGGAACCCTCTTGCATCGTGGGTGGGAATGTAAATTGATGCAGCCACTATGGAGAACAGTATGGAGGTTCCTTCAAAAACTAAAAATAGAACTACCATACGACCCAGCAATCCCACTACTGGGCATATACCCTGAGAAAACCATAATTCCAAAAGAGTCATGTACGACAGTGTTCATTGCAGCTCTATTTACAATAGTTAGGACATGGAAGCAACCTATGTGTCCATCGACAGATGAATGGATAAAGATGTGGCTCATATATGCAATGGAATATTACTGAGCCATAAAAAGAAAGGAAATTGAGTTATTTGTAGTGAGGTGGATGGACTTAGAGTCTGTCATACAGAGTGAAGTAAGTCAGAAAGAGAAAAACAAATACCGTATGCTAACACATATATATGGAATCTAAAAAAAAAAAAAAAAAAAAAAGCGGTTATGGAGAACCTAGGGGCAGGACAAGAATAAAGATGCAGATGTAGAGAATGGACTTGAGGACACTGGGAGGGGAAAGAGTAAGCTGGTTCAGAGTGAGAGAGTGGCATGGACTTATATATACTAGCAAAAGTAAAATAGATAGCTAGTGGGAAGCAGCCGCATAGCACAGGGAGGTCAGCTCTGTGCTTTGTGACCACCTAGAGGGGTGGGATAGGGACGGTGGGAGGGAGACGCAAGAGGGAGTGGATATGGGGATATGTGTATATGTATAGCGGATTCACTTTGTTATAAAGCAGAAACTGACACACCACTCTAAAGCAATTATATTCCAATAAAGATGTTTTAAAAAAAGATTATAAGATAATAGCAATACTTGTTGGTATCACACTGTACATTTTATAATGCTTTCACAGACATATTTGTATATGATTCTGCAATAAGAAGTCACAGGAGTCTGCATCCACTTAATGAATTGTTAGATTCAATTTGAAAAAATACTATATGCTGCGGGAGCCCAGAGAAAGTTATTCAGGTGTCAGGGGAGGCTTTACTTAAGAGGTGACATTAGAGTTAGAGTTTGAAGGGAAAAATGGCATTATACTGGACAGGGAGAAAGAGGAATTCTGGGTAGAGGGGGCTTAACTTATATCAGGCTGTTCTTGAGCCAAAAAGGTTAACCTTCCTTGGCTAGTTCATCTCCATTGAAAGAGAGTCCTGCTGGATCTTCCCTGGTGGTCCAGTAGTTAAGACCCTGTGCTTCCATTCAGGAGGCGTGGGTTGGATCCCTGATCAGGGAACTAAGATCCCACATGCCACGTGGTGGCCAAAACAAAACAAAACAAAACAAAACAAAAAGAGGGAGTCCTGCTATATTCCCTTTTCAAAACTGTCTGCTTCATATGTACAAGCACCTTACTCTCTTCTCTGTCAGCTTAGTATTTCTCATGGCATGTAACGCTGCAGCTTGCACACAGTAGATGCTCATAAAATGTTTGATGAATGAATGAATCTAGGGCTTTGATTTAGCCAGCAAATCACGAAGCAATAAATACTCCTCCATTTCTCAGCTGTACACATTACAGGGCTCAGAGCTCCTTAAGTGATGCCATTATGCTATCTATGCAGTATGTGCTCATAAGAGCAGTGCCTGGACTACAAATGAGATCACAGCGAAAAGCCTAATAGATGCCTCTCTTATGAGAGGCTTAGAAACACCAGCAAAGAGAGCTTACCTGCCAGAGGCATTTAGGGGAAGACCACTGAATTTGTTATAGCCTTGAGGACCATAATCCCAAAGAATTTTTTCAGCTGCTATAAAGTAGCGCCTCTGTTGACCCTTCATCTTGGGATGAAAAATACCACTTTTGCAGTTACCAACATTGTATTGCCCCAGCATGCCAGCTGCAGAAGAGAGGAAAGCCATGAGCCAAGGTATAAATGCTCCAAAAGAAATCATACAGAAAAAGAATGATAGATTTGACTTCATGAACATTTAAAACTTTTGTACGGAAAACAGGACCATAAACAAAGTTAAAAGTAAAAAATAAACAGTGGGTAGGGGGATATTTTAGCACATATGACAAAAGATTAATATGTAAATACATTTGATAAATAAGAAAGAAAAAAGTAAATATCCCAATAGAAAATGGGCAAGGGACATTTATAGGTTATTCACAGAAGAAATACTACTGACCCATGAACAAATGAAGGAAAAAGAAAAGTTCAACCTTAATAGTAATCAAGTGATACTGTTGTTCATTTATGAGATTGGTAAAGACTAGAAAGACTAGTAATTCTCAGTGTTGTCAGATGAACAGGGAAAAGAGAATGCTCACACACTGTGAGTGAAGAGTAACAATTTCTAAAGGGGAATTCGGCAATATATGTCCATAGCTTAAAAAAAATTAAACTCTTCAACCCAGGAATTCTAAATCTAGTAGTTTTCCCAAGGAAATGTCAGACAAAGTACAAACATTTCTATAAATTGATGTTTATGAGTGTTTAGCAAAAAATAGGGAAAATATATGTGTTAATAAAGACTGTTGGTTAAGTAAATTGTAATCTCCTTACAAAGCACGCTGGAAGGATTAACAATGATGTAGTAGATCTATATTCACTGACATATAAATTTATTTCTGGTATATTAACAAGTGGAAAAAGTAAGCTACAGGGCAATATTAATAGATTGGTTTCATTTTATATATAATATAAGTATTTATATATTAAGGTCTAGAAAATAGGAAGGATATTCATCAAAATGCGACACCATTATCTCTAGAGGTAATCACTAATTTTAAAATTGAATTATACATATCTTCTAATTTTTAAACATTTTTTTCTGAGGGTATGGACAATTTAGGAAACACTGTATTTCAGTAACGTATTCCAGCTTATGTCCACAACTACTGGCCGCGTTTAGCAATCTTACTAATCTCAAATGGCTGCTAATGCCTTGATTAGTTTCTTCTCAGATTTAGGGATCGTGTGTGGAGAACAATTACAATTTACCCTTTTAGGGAGTTTCAGGTATACCACACAGTATTGTTGACTGTAGTCACCATGGGGTATATTAGATCTCCAGAACCCATTCATCTTGCATAACTGAAACTCTGTATTCTTTGAGCTCTCAAGTGTTTTCACCACCACAACAACAAAAATGTTTAACTACGTGAGGTAATAGATATATTAATTAGCTTGAGTGTAAGGTAATCACACCTTGCAAGTATATCAAAACATCAAGTTGTACCTCTTAAATATATACAATTCCTATTTGTCAATTATACCTCAATAAAGCTGGGGGTAGGAGCAGGGAAGAATAGTAACCTTGTCTTGTTCATGTTTGTCTTCCCAGGAGAGTGTCTTATACATATTAACTGAGCAGCTCAACATTTGCTGAATTGAATTTAACTGGAATAACCCAGTGGACAAATGTGAGGTTTGCTTAAGGTTGATGGGAACAAAAATGTGTAATGAAAGCAGCCCTGAAGAGCTGCATCCCTGACCTCATAGTGACTGTGTGTAGTTAGTCAGTATCCAAGTTGAATCACACATTATTTCTTCTATGTTTATCCCATTGACACATTTTCTTTTTATATTCTTGTTTTTACCATGTTAGGCCAAACTTTTAATATGTCATAACTCTAATGTTACCAATGCTTCTTAACTGGCATCCAGTAGCCAGAGTCTCTCCATTGTGTCCTTTCTGCACACAGACATCATATTTATCTTCCTAAACCACTGCACTGATTATGTCACTAGTGTGCCTAAGGATCTAGAAGGACTTACTCTTGCCTTCTAGACAATCCTTAGTCTTGCCATTCAAAGACGCTTGCCTGGGGCCCAATCTGCCTCTCTAAGGCTTCTCCTTCATCACTCCTCTGACATGAGCCTAAGGTCCAGCTAAGTAAAGACCTATTCCCAAGGAACCTGAACCAAATCATTCAACAGGTATTTGTCAACAAATGTTTATCATTCATCTTTCATAGGATTTTGTACCTATCATTGCATTGTGTCTCAATATAAGGAAGAATGTTCTCACAGAGCAGCCCAGAGATGAAACAAGCTGCTACAATTACTAGGTTGGGATTAACATATACACACTACTATATATAAAATAGGTAATCAACAAGGACCTACTGTATAGCACAGGGAACTATACTCAATACTCTGTAATAACCTATATAGGAAAAGAATCTGAAAAAGAATAGATATAAGAATATGTATAACTTACTTTGCTGTACACCTGAAACTAGCACAACATTGTAAATCAAATATACTCCAGTATAAAATAAAATAAAAATTTTAAAAAGAGATGTCCAAAAGAGAATTCAAGAATTGGATGGGGGATTGGTCCAGATTATCTATAAATTCCTTTTCAGTGCTAAAAATTTATTATTCTATTTACAATTGCCCATGTGTTTTTCCCAGTTCATGTTGCTTCCTCTGCCTAGAAAGCCTTTTTCCCCTTCTTCATCTATCAAATTCCTAAACTTCTAGGCTCAGATTAGGGACCACCTCCTCAGGAAGCCTCTCTGCTCCAGCAACGTGATAAAGCACTCAAAGAGCATTTATCATTCTGCCTCAAGTTTTATTCATTTTGTAAATGTCTAACTATATTTAACTACTAGATTCCAGGTTCATAGAAGGTCTTATCATTTCTTTCAATCACCTCTTACCTGGTTCATAGGGATGTGATTAATAAATATCTGTTGATAAGATGCCAAATAGGCATTATACATTTTCCTAATTTAATATTTAATTAAATATAATTTAATTATAAAAAAATTAAAATTATAAAAAAATAAAAAATTAGGAATATAATTCCTAATTTCCTAATTTAATATTTAATTAAATATAACACGTATGAGAATCTATCCAACAGCAGGCACTGAATGAGCACCATTGATTGTGTGGTTTAATTGTACCATTGTAAGCATCTCTACACTGGTCTCTGTCCTTTTTACCTTGAAAGTGATCACTGATTTGGCAGGTTATCATCCACTTCCCAGGATTCTCAACTATCATTTCTGTTGTCAGGAAGGTGGCTGGGAAGAGGTTGACGACATCAGTCCGATGGCCTCTGCTGATGAAGGTGTTACCATAAAAATAGATGGAATGGATGTCTATCTCATTCCCCATCCCAAATAGGTGCCAGGACACCGATTCACCAACACACATATCAGGCTCGGGGAAGTTTCCAAAGAGGTATCCATTGAGCGCTGAAAAACAGAAACACTAGTGGAAGAGATTCCCCTGCAGAGGCGAGCAGATCCAGAAGAAATGGTAACACATGCTCTAGCACAGTTGAAAATTAGCACAGATTATTGCTTGTAATGTTTTTGTGCAGAAAGGCATGGTTTCTTTGGTAAAATACAGTCCCGGAAAGGAATGAAAAGCATTAGTCTTTTCAAGAGAAAAGCACTCAATAAAAGTGATCAGCAACATGAAAACAGCCTTCGAGCTGTTATGTGAACACAATGAGATCAGGAGCAAACAAAAGCACTGTTCATACTTCCAGGACAGCTTGGCCACCTCTTACCTCCATCTCTATTTACATATTTACCTTCCCCACCAGATCTGTTCCGTGTAATTAGAAACCCTGTCTTACCTCAGCGGGAAAGCTGACACATAGTAGCTACTTAAATGACAAAAGCATGCAGCAAGAAGAGAAGGAAAAGAACTGATTAGAAGGGACTTATGAGACATGTTACTTTTTTTGCCATTTCTCCCATCCCCATCCCCTGCCTCTTTAACCACCAATTTGTTCTCTGGATCTATGAACTTGGTTTTGGGGGTTTTGTTTGTTTGTTTGCTTAGATTCCACATGTAAAAGAGGTCTTACAATATTTGCCTTCCGTGTCTGACTTATTTCACTTAGCATAATGCCCTAAAAGTCCACCATGCTGTTGCAAATGGTGAGATTTCATTCTTTTTTATGGCTGAATAATATTCTATTATTATATACCACAATTTCTTTATCCATTCATCCATCAAGGGACACTTAGGCTGTTTCCATATATTGGCTATTGTAAATAATGCTGCAATGAACATGGGGGGTGCATATATCTTTTTGAATTAGTGTTTTCATTTTCTTCAGATAAATACCCAGGAGCAGAATTGCTGGATCATATGGTAGGTTTATTTTTAGTTTTTTTAAGGAAATTCCATACTGTTTTTCATAGGGTTGTACCAATTTACACTTGTTATTTCTTGTCTTTTTGATAATAGCCATTCTAACAGGTATGAGGTGATATCTCGTGGGGTTTTTTTGTTTGTTTTTAATATTTATTTATTTATTTGGCTGTGCCAGGTCTTAGTGGCAGCATGTGGGATCTTTTTTTTTCTTTTTTTAGTTGCAGCATGCATGTGGGATCTAGTTCCCTGACCAGGGATCAAACCCGGGCCCCCTGCATTGGGAGCTTGGAGTCTTAACCACTGGACCACAGGGAAGTCCCTCTCATGTGGTTTTGATTTGCATTTCCTGATGAGTAATGATGTTGAGCATCTTTTCACATACCTATTGGCCATCTGTATTTCTTCTTTAGAAAAATATCTATTCAGATCTTCCGCTCATTTTTTAAAAATAAGATTGTTTGGCTTTTTGCTATTGATTTGTATGAGTTCTTTATATATTTGGATATTAGTTTCTTATCAGATATACAATTTACAAATATTTTCTCCCATTCAGTCAGTTGTCTTTTCATTTCGTTGATGGTTTCCTTTGCTGTGCAGAAGTTTTTGGTTTGATGTAGTCCCACTTGTTTATTTTTGCTTTTGTTGTTTTCGCTTTTGGTGTCAGATTTAAAAAATCATTACCAAGACCTATGTCAAGGAGCTCACCACCTATGTTTTCTTCTAGGAGTTCTATAATTTCAGATCTTATATTCAAGTCTTTAATCCAACTTGAATTAATATTTGTGTATGTGTGTAAGACAGTGGTCCAGCTTCATTCTTTTGTATACGGCTGTTCAATTTTCCCAACACCATTTATTGAAGAGACTGTCCTTTTCCTCCTGTATATTCTTATGTGGGTTTACTTCAGGGCTCTATTCTGTTCCATTGATCTCTGTGTCTGTTTTTATGCCAATATCATACTGTGTTAATTACTATGGTTTTGTAATATCATTTAAAATCAAGGAGCACGATACCTCCAGCTTTGTTCTTTCTCAAGATTGCTTTGGCTATTCAGGGTTTTTTGTGGTTCCATACAAATTTTTGGATTGTTCTATTTCTGTAAAAAATACCATTGGGATTTTAATAGAGATTGCATTGTGTCTATAGATTGCTTTGGGTGGTACGAACATTTTAACAATATTAATTCATTCAATCCATGGACACAGAATATCTTTCCATTTATTTGTGTCTTCTTAAATTTTTTTTATTAATGTCATAGTTTTCAATATATGGTTTTTTCACCTCCTTGGTTAAATTTATTCCTAGGTATTTTACTCCTTTTGAGGCAGTTGTAAGTGAGATTGTTTTCTTAACTTCTCTTTCTGATAATTCATTATTAGTGTAAAGAACTGCAACAGATTTTTGTGTATTGATTTAATATCCTTCAAATTTACTTAACTTATTCGTTCTAACAGTTTTTTTGGAGGCTTTAGGGTTTTCTATGTATAGTATCATGTCATCTGCAAATAGTGACAGTTACTTCTTCCTTTCGGATTTGGATGAATTTATTTCTTTTCCTTCCCTAATTGCTCTGGCTTCGACTTCCAATGCTGTGTTGAATAAAAGTGGCAACAGTGCACATCCTTCTCTTGTTCCTGATATTAGAGCTAGAGGATTAACTTTCAGCTTTTCACCATTGAGTATCACGTTAGCTGTGGGCTTGTCATATATGGTCTTTATTATGTTGAGGTATGTTCCCTTTATACTCTCTTTGTTAAGAGTTTTTATTATAAATGGATGTTGAGTTTTGTCAAATGCTTTCTCTGTGTCTACTGTGATGATCACATGATTTTTATCCTTCATTTTGCTACTGTGGTATATCGCTTTAATGGATTTGTGGAAGCTGAACCATACTTTCATGGTTAAAATCCCATGGATTAATAAATCCCAATTAATCACAGTGTATGAACCTTTTAATGTATTGTTGAATTTGGCTTGCTGATATTTTGTTGAGGACTTTTGCATCTGTGTTCATCAGGAATATTGGCCTGTATTTTTTCTTTTTCTGTGTGGCACCTTTGTCCGCTTTTGGTATCAGCACAATGCTGGCTTCATAAAACATGTTTGGAAGAGTTTCTCCCTCTTCTATTTTTTGGAAGATTTTGAGAAGAACTGGCATTAATTCTTCTTTGAATGTTTGGTGGAATTAACCAGTGAAGCCATGTGTTTCCTGGACTTTTGTTTGTTGGAAGGTTTTTGATTACTGATTCAATCTCCTTGCTAGTATCAGTCTATTCAGATTCTATTTCATCCTGATTCAGTCTTGGTAGGTTGTATGGTTCTTATCCATTTCTTATAGGTTATCCAATTTGTTGGCATATACTTGTTCATAGTAGTCTCTTATGATCCTTCTTATTTCTGTGGTATCAGTTATAATATCTCATCTTTCATCTCGGATTTTATTTATTTGAGACCTTTCTCTTTTTCTTAGTGAGTCTAGTTGAAGGTTTGTTAATTTTGTTTATCTTCTCAAAGAACCAGATCTTAGTTTTATTGATGTTTTTTATTGTCTTTTTAGTATCTATTTCACTTATTTCTGCTCTAATCTTTGTTATTTCCTTCCTTTGGGCTTAACTTTGGGCTTAATTTGTTTTTTTCTAGTTCTTTGAGGTGTAAAGTTAGGTTGCTTACTTGAAACATTTTTTGTTTCTTGAGGTAGGCATTTATCACTATGAACCTCCCTCTTAGAACTGCTTTTGCTGCATCCCATAAATTTTAATATATTACATTTCCATTTTCATTTGTTTCAAGTTTTAAAAAAATTTCTCTTTTGATTTCTTCTTCAATATGTTGGTTGTTCAGTAACATGCTGTTTAATCTCCACATGTTTGTGAATTTTCCAGTTTTCTTCATGTAATTAATTTCTAGTTTCATATCATTGTGGTCAGAAAAGATGCTTGATATAATCTCAATCCTCTTAAATTTATTAAGACTTGTTTTATGGCCTAACATATCTATCTTGGAAAATGTTCCATGTGCACTTGAGAAGAATGTGTATCCTGTTGTTTTTGGATGGAATGTTCTATAAGTATCTGTTAAGTCCATCTAATCTAACATATTGTTTAAGGCTAAAGTTTCCTAACTGATTTTCTTTCTGGATACCTACATTGATATAAGTGGGGTATTAAAGTACTTTACTATTATTGTATTGCAGTCTATTTCTCCCTTTATGTTTGTTGATATTTGCTTTATATATTTAAGCGCTCCTGTGTTGGGTGCACAAATATTTTAAATGTTATATCTTCTTGTTGGATTGACCATTATGTAACACCCTTCTTATTATAGTCTTTGTTTTAAACTCAATTTAAAGTCTGATATAAGCGTAGCTACTCCAACTTTCTTTTGGTTTCCATTTGCATGGAATAGTTTTTTCCATCCCTTCAGTGTCAGTCTATGTGTGTCCTTACAACTAAAGTGTGTCTCTTGTATCTAGTATATAGATGGGTTTTGGTTTTTTTGTTTTTGTTTTTTAATCCATTCAGCCCCTTTATATCTTTTGAATGGAGAATTTAGTCCATTTACATTTAAAGTTATTATTGATAAGTATGTGCTTATTTCCATTTTGTTAATTGCTGTCAGTTTTTGTAGTTCCTCTCTGTTCCTTTCTTCTCTTGCTCTCTTTCTTTGTGTTAGGTTCTGAGAGGTATTATGTTTCATCACTTTCTTATTATTCTCATTACGAAGTTATAAATCTTGGAAAACTAGGTTTAATATTTCTGTGTGTTCTGTATCCCATGTAGCGCCAAATACACAAAAGGCAGTCGGTATGTATTTGGTAACATGAGAGGCACTCACCGTGCATTTTGTTACTCCTCTGGAAAACAGCATCTTCTTTGTCAACTGAATCAGGGTCAGTGCAGAAATGTCTGATATTTTCCTCAAGGTACCAGCTTTGATTCTCATCCACAAGAGCAAACATTATAACAAACTCTTGATCCACATCAGTCCTTGTCCCTGAATATTTATGCAGGATACCTATCAGGCACATTCAAAAGAGTAAGAAAAAATTCAAAGTGGACAAAATCAAGATGAGCTTTTCTTCCTGCCAATGGTATCAGGTAATTTTGAAAGACCTACATGTACAAGAGTAACCCACAACATAAAATCAGTGAAAGGCTTTGATGGAAATGATAAAACCATAGAAAACTCATAAAACAGAAATCCTCACAACCACAGACTTGGAAACCTGGCTGTCCTTAAAGGAAATATACTATATTGACAGAGCACAGATACACTAAATCAATTAATAAGGAATAAAATAGCAAAGAGATTATGTGGGTGAAATAATAAAGCAAAAGCATTCCTGGTCATTTGCCTACATTTTACACTTTCCTATGTGTGGTGTCAGTGTGTATTTTTTTAAAGCATGTAAGTTTCAGAAGGCTATGATTTTTTTAGGCAGAAGCCTGAATTATTGTCCCTGTTATGGATCTTCCATGTTAGAAAAATTTCTTTAATCTTACAGAAAGTTTGGAAGAAGAGGCACACTCTGTGTGAAGCAAGGGAGGTAGGCAAGACAAGACCTGAAGACTATGTACACTTTTCAGTACACCTGGGATTAGGCTCCTAGGGACAGAGAGGGTGGGGAAGAGACGTCTTACCCTCTTTGCACACCAGCAGTGGGCCAATTAGCCCAGAGCAGATGTCCTTAGGGGCATCAATGTGCGAATGGTACACCCAGGTCAGGCAATTTGCATCTGCTGGGGCAGGAGCATATTCTTCTCTCACTGGCCAGACATAGGTATAGTTTTTGCCAGGAGGAACATTGTCATCATCCTTGTTCCTTCCAGATGTTCTATCTGGGTACAGGGCTCCTTCCAAGAAAATATAAAACATAGTTAAAATGCAGAGATCACACACTATAGTGGAAAGAGCTAGAGCTTTGAAATCAAACACACATGAATTAAGATTTATTTGCTATGGGACTTGAGGCTAGTTACTTAAATTCTCCCTGCCTTGGTTTTCTACCAGTAAAGCTGGAATGTTTATATCTACCCCCACAGAGATGTAAGAACTACATGAGGCAGTGTATATGAAGTGTCCTGCACAGAGCCAGATGTTTAAGAAATATTCATGAAGATCCCTTCTGACAGGCCTCCCGTACCAATCAGGAAGACTTCAATCTACTTCACTTAACATCAACTGAAGAAGGAAAGGAGAAGCAGCAGAAGAACTAACAAACACTTCTTGGGCACTTACTACACATTCAGCACCTAAATTTGAGACCTGAGAGATTTTGGGTCTCATGAAAAAGATCTGCTGACCTCAAAGCTAAGCAGGTATAGAGGTGACCACTCAGCAGCCAGGCTTAAAAATAAAAACAAGGAAAAAAAAGAGCAGAAACCTTAGTGGCCAACACACTATAAGGAATACAGATTTCACAGGTTTAACCCGGACAAGTTACTAAACAAAAAAGCAAGTAACATAAACAAACTTGGATGATGGAGGGATCAGAATCCAGAATCCAAAGTTGCTACAGTATATTCTCAATAATTACCAGTTTTCAAGAAGAAAAACAACAGCCACAACAAAATGGGACATGCAAAGAAATAAGAAAGTGTGATCCATACTCAAGGAAAAAAAGCAGCCAATAGAAACTACCTCTAAGTGCTTCTAGGTGTTGAATTCAGCAGATAAAGACTTTAAAGCAGCTATTATAAATATATTCAAGCAACTGAAAGAAACTGTGTTTAAATAATTAAAGGAAAGTAGGACAAATTATTCAACAAATAGAGAATCTCAATAAGGAGATAAAATTTATACATTAAAAAAAAGAACCAAGTTGGAGTTTTCACACTGAAACATACAATAAATGAAATAAAATATTCACTAGAGGGGCTTGACAACAGATTCAAGATGGCAAAAGAATCAGTGAACTTGAAGAGACATTGACAGAATTATCCTATCTGAAAAAGAGAGGGTTAAAAAAAAAGATTGAAGAAAATAAACAGAAACTCAGAGACCTATGGGACTAAATCAAGTATATTAACATGTGTGTAATGTAGTCTTCCAAAGGAGAGGAGAAAGAAATGGGGGCAGAAAAAAATATTTGAAGAAATAATTGCAGAAATTTTTACCAAATTTGATGAAAAACATTAACTTACACATCAAAGGAGCACAACAAACCACAAGTAGAATAAATACAAAGAATTCATACACAAATATATTGTTGTCAAGCTGTTGGGGAAGAAAAAAAGGCAAAGAGAAATGATCACATACTAGGGAGCCCCAACCTGATTAACAGTTGACTTCCCATTTAAATATTTGATATGAGAAGACAGTGGGATGACATACTAAAAGTGCTAGAGGAAAAATACCAACCAAAAATACTACATCCAGCAAAACTAGCCTTCAAAAAAATAAGGCAAAATAAAGATCCTCTAGATAAGCAAAAATAAGTGAGTTTGTTGCTAGCAGACCTGTCTTACAAGCAATACTAAAAGAGTCTTTCAGACTAAAAGGAAATAACACCAGAGAACATGAATCCACAGAAAGAAGTGAAAAGCACCAAAAATAGGAAAAATGGGAGTTAATATAAAAGATTCTATAAATATATTTTTCCTTTTTTATCCTAACTTCTTTAAAATTCATAAGATAATATACAGTTCCAAGTATAACATCACATTGTTGGGTTTACAGAGGGAGAGATGTAATGACAACATAACAGTAATAGCACAAAAGAGGTGGATGAGAATGATGCTCTGTTGGAGTAAAACCTTTATATATTTCCAGAATTAAGTAGGTAAAAAATATGAAGTATATTGTGATATGTTAAAATGCATATTACAATCCATAGGCCAACCAATAAGAAAAGAACTCAAAATAAATAGTTGAAAAATCAACAGAGAAATATAAATAGTAGATTTTAAAATACTGTTTTACACCAAAGAAGACAGTAAAGGAAGAACAGGGGAATAAAAAAGACAGAATGCATATAGAAAATAATTAGCAAAATAAGTGTAGCTCAAACCAATCAATAATTACATTAAATGTGAATGGTCTAAACACTCCAATCAATATGCAGAGACTGTCAAATTGGACAAAGAAGTAACACCCAACAATATGCAGTCTATATTTTAGATTCAAAAACACAAATAGATTGAAAGCAAAAGAATGCAAATAGCAACAATATGAGAGCTGAAGTGGCTCTCAATAACAGACAAACTAGATTTTAAGACAAGAAATGTAAATAGAGACAAAGATAGATATTTCATAATGATAAAAGAGTCAATATATCAGGAAGATAAAACAATTATAAAGGTATTCATACCTAACAAGAGTCTCAAAACACATAAAGCAAAAACTGACATAACTGAAAGGAGAAATACACAACTCAACAGTAATTGTTAGAGATTTCAATACCCTTCTCTAAATAACTGGTAGAAAAACTAGGAAGAAAATCAGCAAGGATATAGAAGACTTCAACAATGCTGTCAAACAACTCAACCTAACTGATACCTATAGAACATTCCACCCAATGACTGCAGAATACACTTATTTACAAGGGCACACGGAACATTCTTCAGGATAGAAAATAAGCTACACATAAAATAAAGCTCAATAATTTAAAAGGAATGATACTTCCATCCAAAAACTACAGAATACAATTTCTGCTCAAGTGCACATGGAACATTCTCCAGGATAGAGCACATCTTGGGTCACAAATCAAGCCTCGGTAAATTTAAGAAAATTAAAATCACATCAAGCATCTTTTCCAACCACAATGCTATGAGACTAGATATCAATTACAGGAAAAAACTGTAAAAAATACAAACACATGGAGGCTAAACAATATGCTACTAGACAACCAAGAGATCACTGAAGAAATCAAAGAGGAAATTAAAAAACACTTAGAAAAAAAGGTAATGAAAACACGACGACCCAAAACCTATGAGATGCAGCAAAAGCAGTTCTAAGAGGGTAGTTTATAGCAATACAATCCTACCTCAAGAAAAAAGAAAAATCTCAAATAAACAGCCTAACCTTACACCTAAAGCAATTAGAGAAAGAAGAACAAAAATCCCCAAAGTTAGCAGAAGGAAAGAAAATAAAAATCAGATCAGAAATAAAGGAAAAAGAAATGAAGGCAACAATAGCAAAGATCAACAAAACTAAAAGCTGGTTCTTTGAGAAAATAAACAAAATTCATAAACCATTAGCCAGACTCATCAAGAAAAAAAGGAAAAGACTCAAATCAACAGAATTAGAAATTAAAGAAGAGAAGTAACAACTGACACTGCAGAATTACAAAGGATCATGAGAGACTACTACAAGCAACTATATGCCGATAAAATGGACAACCTGTAAGAAATGGACAAATTCTTAGAAAAGTACAGCCTTCCAAGACTGAACCAGGAAGAAATAGAAAACATGAACAGACCAATCACAAGCACTGAGATTGAAACTGTGATTAAAAATCTTCCAACAAACAAAAGCCCAGGGCCAGATGGCTTCACAGGCGAATTCTATCAAACATTTAGAGAAGAGTTAACCCCTATCATTCCAGACTCTTCCAAAATATAGCAGAGGGATGAACACTCCCAAACTCATTCTACGAGGTCACCATCACCCTGACACCAAAACCAAAGATGTCACAAAAAAGAAAACTACAGGCCAATATCATTGATGAACATAGATGCAAAAATCCTCAACAAAATACTAGCAAACAGAATCCAACAGCACATTAAAAGGATCATACACCATGATCAAGTGGGGTTTATCCCAGGAATGCAAGAATTCTTCAATATACGCAAATCAATCAATGTGATACACCATATTAACCAATTGAAGGATAAAAACCATACGACGGTCTCAATAGATGCAGAAAAAGCTTTTGACAAAATTCAACACCCATTTATGATAAATGGGTGGGCATAGAGGGAACCTACCTCAACATAATAAAAGCCATATATGACAAACCCACAGCCAACATCACTCTCAATGGTGAAAAACTGAAAGCATTTCCTCTAATATCAGGGACAAGACAAGGATATCCACTCTCACCACTGTTATTCAACATAGTTTTGGAAGTTTTAGCCACAGCAATCAGAGAAGAAAAGGAAATAAAAGGAAACCAAATCAGAAAAGAAGAAGTAAAACTGTCACTGATGCAGATGACATGATACTATACATAGAGAATCCTAAAAATGCTACCAGAAAGCTACTAGAGCTAATTAATGAATTTGGTAAAGTTGCAGGGTACAAAATTAATGCACAGAAATCTCTTGCATTCCTATACA
The DNA here is from genome assembly GCF_028021215.1 of Eschrichtius robustus. Classification (NCBI taxonomy): domain Eukaryota; kingdom Metazoa; phylum Chordata; class Mammalia; order Artiodactyla; family Eschrichtiidae; genus Eschrichtius; species Eschrichtius robustus. The sequence goes on from NC_090834.1 coordinate 42,803,345, forward strand.
CTAATGATGAAAAATCTAAAACAGAAATTAAGGAAACACTCCCATTTACCATTGCAACAAAAAGAATAAAATACCAGGAATAAACCTACCTAAGTAGGCAAAAGACCTGTATGCAGAAAACTATAAGACACTGATGAAAGAAATCAAAGATGATACAAACAGATGGAAAGATATACCATGTTCTTGGATTGGAAGAATCAAAACTGTGAAAATGACTATATTACCCAAAGCAATCTACAGATTCAGTGCAGTCTCCATCAAATTACCAATGGCATTTTTCACAGGACTAGAACAAAAAATTTTACAATTTGTATGTAAAAGTCTTTACAAAAGACCCCAAATAACCAAAGCAATCTTGAGAAAGAAAAACACAGCTGGAGGAATCAGACTCCCTGACTTCAGACTATACTACAAAGCTACAGGAATCAAGACAGTATGGTACTGGCACAAAAACAGAAATATAGATCAATGGAACAGGATAGAAAACCCAGAGATAAACCCACGCACCTATGGTCATCTTTGACAAAAGAGGTAAGAATAAACAATGGAGAAAAGATAGCCTCTTCAATAAGTGGTGCTGGGAAAACTAGACAGTTACATGTAAAAGAATGAAGTTAGAACACTTCCTAACAGCATACACAAAAATAAACTCAGAATGCATCAAAGACCTAAATGTAAGGCCAGACACTCTAAAACTCTTAGAGGAAAACATAGGCAAAACAGTCTATGACATAAATCACAGCAACATCTTTTTTGACCCACCTCCTAGAGTAATGGAAATAAAATCAAAAACAGGCAAATGGGGCCTAATGAAACTTAAAAGGTTTTGCACAGCAAAGGAAGCCATACACAAAACGAAAAAATCAACCCACAGAATGGGAGAAAGTATTTGCAAATGAAGAGACTGACAAGGGATTAACCTCCAAAATATACAAACAGCTTATGCAGCTCAATATCAAAAAACCCAAACAATCCAATCAAAGAATGGGAAGAAGATCTAAATAGACATTTCTCCAAAGAAGACATATGGATGGCCAAAAAACACATGAAAAGATGCTCAACATTGCTAATTATTAGAGAAATGCAAATTGAAACTACAGTGAGGTATCACCTCACACCAGTCAGAATGGCCATGATCAAAAAGTCTACAAACAATAAATGCTAGAGAGGGTGTGGAGAAAAGGGACCATCCTACACTATTGATGGGAATGTAAATTGGTGTAGCCACTGTGGAGAAGAGTATGGAGTTTTCTTTAAAAACTAAATATAGAACTACAATATGATCCAGGAATCCCACTCCTGGGCATATATCCGGAGCAAACTATATTTGAAAAAATACATGCACTCCAATGTTCATTGCAGCACTGTTTACAATAGCCAGGACATGGAAGCAACCTAAATGTCCATAGACACAGGAATGGATAAAGAAGATGTTGTACATATATACAATGGAATATTACTCAACCATAAAAAAGAACGAAATAATTCCATTTGCAGCAACATGGATTGACCTAGAGATTATCATACTAAGTGAAGTAAGTTAGACAAAGACAAATATCATAAGATATCACTTATATGTGGAATCTAAAGAAAATGGTAGAAAATTTGAAACTTATTTACAAAACAGAAACAGACTCACAGACTTCAAAAACAAACATATCGTCACCAAAGGGGAAGTGTGGAGGGGGGATAAATAAGGAGTTTGGGATTAGCACATACACACTACTATATATAAAATAGATAGTCAACAAGGACCTACTATATAGCATAGGGAACTTTACTCAGTATTCTGTAATAACCTATATAGGAAAAGAATCTGAAAAAGAATGGATATATGTATATGTATAACTGAATCACTTAGCTGTACACCTGAAACTAACATAACATTGTAAATCAACTACACCCCAATATAAAATAAAGATTAAATTTTTTAAAATCCAGTACTTATCAAATTAAAAACTCTCAAACTAGGAATAGATGGGAACTTCCTTCTAAGAATAATCCACATCTAACATCATGCTTAATGTATGGGAGACTGCATGCTTTCTTCCTATGACTGGGAACAGGGGAAGAATGTTTGCTCTTGCCACTGTTATTAAATATTGTCCTGAAAGTTCTAGCCAGTGCAATAAGCCAAAGAAAAAACTAAGTTTTACCCATTGGTAAGGAAGAAATAAAACGTTATATTCATAGTGACATGATTCTGTATTTAGAAAATTCCAAGGAACCCTTTAAACATCTACTAATAAACAAATTTAACAAGATATTATGATTCAAGATAAATATATAAAACTCAATTGTATTTCTACACACTAGTAACAAACAATCAAAAATGAAATTAAGAAAATTATTCCATTTATAACAGTATCAGAAAGAATAAGATATTTCTGAATAAATTTAACAAAAGAAATGCAAATCTTGTACACTAAAAACTAAGACATTGTTTAGAGACAATAAAAGTCTAAATTCCACGTTCAGATTGAAAGACTCAATATTGTCAAGATGGCAATTCATCTTTTAAATGCAGATGACAATTTCCCCCCAACTGATTGATAAAACTCAATGGAATCCTAATCAAAACCCGGCTGATGTTTTGTGGGTTTTTTTGGTAAAAATTAACAAGTTCATCTGATATTTATATGGAAATGCAAAGGACTTAGAGTAGCTAAAAAGTCTTGAGAAAAGCAAAGTTGGAGGATTTATGCAACCCAGTTTCAAAACTTACTATAAATTCGTAGTAATCAAGACAGTCTGGTGTTGGTGCAAGGGTAAGCACATAGATCAGGGGAACAGAATTGAGAGCCCTGAAATAAACCCTTATACTCATAGTTATTGATTTTCAACTATAGCCTATGAATCATTTATCTTCTATTCCCAGGACCCACAGTCAGTCTCTGGCACCTGGTGGGCACTCAGTGGAAGTATCATGAAGGTAATGAATTTTACGTGCTCGCCTTCACCTACTCAGAACTAACCAAATTTGGGACCGAGAGCTTTGCTGTGCTTCGGATGGAGGTAAAGCATCAAGAACAAAGGGCACTCCTATCTTGTGTCCATCATCAGAGGTGTCTCCTCTGGCTGCTTAGACAGACCTGTCTATGGCAACTCCCAGGCAAGTTTGGCTGCCTTAGGACAATAGTTAATAGCCAGAAGCTAGTCCTTGGTGATAAAGTAAGCTGCATCAGAGTTAATGGTGCTGTTCCTGGCATGTTCCTCAGAGCCAGGAGTGTAGCAGGTTTAGCGTCATTTGACACATTCCACCTGGTCACGAGCAAGAATGAAATGAAAGATGTGAAAAATACTTCTGAAGATTGGGAAATACTTCCATCTCAAAAGCCTAAGAATGTTGCTTTAAACAAAAATTTAACTTTAGGGAGTACTCAGGAAACTGTGCTACTGAAGCTATTTAAGTACAAACAAGAAGACAGGGATGGGGGACTTCCCTGGTGGCGCGGTGGTTAAGAATCTGCCTGTCAATGCAGGGACACGGGTTCGAGCCCTGGTCCGGGAAGATCCAACATGCCACGGAGCAACTAAGCCTGTGTGCCACAACTACTGAGCCTGCACTCTAGAGCCCTCGAGCCACAACTACTGAGCCCACGTGCCTAGAGTCCGAGCTCCGCAACAAGAGAAGCCACCGCAGTGAGAAGCCCGTGTCTCCAACATGGGACCCAGTCAAGACTGATTGACAGGAAGGTTAGTGTGCTTCTGGGGCCGTGGTGGAGCATGTGTCAAGGGACGCCAACACCCAGTTCTGTAGCAACATAAACAAAAGTGAGAAAGAAGAGAGGAAGGAAATAGGGTAAGAAAAAGGAAAAAGAGAAAGAAAAGGTGGGGACAGATGGAGATGGGGTGAGGGGGAGGCAGGGAGAAGACAAAAGTACGTGTGTGATCTTAGAATGCGCTCTTGGAATCCCGTTCACTGTAACTGACAGTTGCCTTACTTAAGAAGGCGAGAGAAGACATCAGTAATATAGGATTGATATTTACCTTCTGAATCTTTGTTGTAGAAAACACCATGTGGATGCAAGGAGTAGGGTCGGGAAGCAAAGTTCTTTAAATGGATGACAATCACATCACCCACTTCAGCTCTCAAGATGGGGCCCAAGAATCCAAGCCAGGGAGGTTTGGGGATCTCCGTGGAATAGGTCTCATCTGTGTATTGTCTGTAAACAGCCTTTTTGTAAATACCGCCTATCCTGTTGGGTCCTCTTTCGAGAAATAAGGTTGCAAGTCTAAAAGTAAGAAGGAAAATATTTTATAATTGAAATTAAAAGAGAAATCCTAATAGCTTACCTTAATAGTCCATAAAGTACTTGTAAGCATGATTTCTCATTTGGTGTTCACCAAAACCCTTCAGCCTCTGTAAAGTTGGTAAGATTATCCTCAATTTATTAGCGAGGAAATGGAGCCTAAGAGTTAAGTGACAAGCCAGAAACAAATAGTATTCACAACCAAACTAAAACAAAACCAAAATATTCTAAAGTCACACTGTCCCTTTGCCCCTTTTCATTTAACAAACACTTACTATGCACTTACCGCATTCTCAGTAGGAGTCTATGATCTAATAATGAAAAAATTAAGTAACTACACAGAGCAATATATGATTAAGTAAGTGCCAATTGAGTGGTTGATGCAATGGATATTGGCTCAGTTTTTCTAGGAATATATTTGTTCACAGAAGGAAAAGATTGCTGTGGGTCAAAGAGGTCAGAAAAACTTCATACAAAATGCAGAAATTAAGGAGAAGTAGGATTGGATAACAAAATGGAAAAGTTGAGGACACTAAGCAGGGACAGAGCATGAGCAACAAGGAGGAAGAAGTATGGGTGATATGGGGGGAAAGCAAGTTATAGGCTGGGGCAGAGTTCTGGAAGGTGAGTAGTGAGAAGTATGGATATGTGTAAAATCTGGGGAAAGACTGATAATGAACTTTATCATATGGTTATCATAGGTTGAAGAATTTAGAATTTAGAATTGATCTTGGAAGAACTGAGGACTCACTGAGGTTTTTCATAAAACGGGTGACATGATAATCAGTATTTAGGAATGATCCTTATGGCAGTGGTGTGAAAGTTTTAGAGGAGTCAGGCAAAGGGGATAGCAAAGATGGGGGGCAGGGAGGTTGTCAGGAGATTAGGAGAGTGTGACGCAATAGGAAAAAAAAGGGATGGATATGAAAAAACAGAATTCTAGGACTTAATATGGCCAGATGCCCTCCTGGGGTGAGAGGGAGACTCAGTGCCGGGGTTTGGGAGCCTGAGACAATAGCAACACTGGTGACACTATTTTGCAGGTGGTCATACCATCTTCTCCTGGGAGGTGGAACACCCTTCCCCACTCTCAATCTATGTGATTAGTGCTCCAATCCCAGAAGTACTGGCTTCTGCTTGAGCAATAGCTCCTGGGTGCAGCCATTCCAATGAAGCTGAGGCAAGAGACAAGTCCCACTCTGGCACAAACTCCTGCACACGTGCATGCATTACTTCTCAGTCATTCAACAAACTGTAAGTATCTCAAGCCCTGTACTCAGTCCTGGGGATATAGAGAAAAAAATGCAAAGACTTGAAGGAGCTCTCATTCTAGAAGGAAGAGTTATTGAAACCAAGCAGGACCCTATGGGGACTTACCAGTGACAGACCCCTGGTGTCTCCCACCTCTTGTTTGTAGAAAAGATTTAGCCTCCTGGGCCTTCCCCAAGTTCCAAAGACCAAATTTAATCAGAGAAGTGAGAAAATGCAGAAACAAAGGAAAACAGTCAAGCAAGACAAAAGAATAGTTTAGCCATAAAACAAAGTCAAGGACTTTTACTTCCTCCCCAGGTGCTATAGAAAATGTCCTGAGCCATATACTTGAGTTGTTTTGCAGATACTAAAACCCCCACCAGGAGGAAGAAGTTAACTACATGCTGACCACCAGCACGTCAACTCCAAACCAGCTGGAACCAGGAGGCTGATGATGTCGACTCCCGAAACACTACCATTACCTCACCACCAGCCAATCAGAAGGATGTACACAAGCTGATCACACACCCCTCAACCTCACCTTTAAAAACCCTTCCCTGAAAACCACTGGGGAATTTGGGTCTTTTGAGCATGAGCTGCCTGTTCTCTTTGCTTGGCCCCACGTTGAGTGCCTTGCAATAAATGCTGTACTTTCCATCACCACAACCGGTATTAGTAGATTGGCTTTGCTGCGCATTGGGTACGTGGATCCACATTCGGTGCGGTAACATTATGAGAACACAGGCATGTAATCTTGATTGTAAGACAGATCAGATGAGGTTTCCTAGATGAACTAATGCCTAAATATGGTCTCAAGGAGCAAAGAAGAGTTACCCAAGCAAAGAAGATGGAAAGGGCTGATAGAGCAGACATTTTGCCAACTCTGCACCCACACTACATTCTTTGATCTAAGAGGACACCTTTCCCATTCTTATTCTATATATGCTTTGGGTGGGGCACCACACCCACCTCCAGCAATGGCGCAAGTGACTCACCCTAACCTATTAGCACACCAAGCCCCCTCATACATTGGTGGAGGGAGGGCTTGTGATCCAGGCCTGGACAATTGATGTAATTCTTCCAACCAAGCCACCCTGGACCACAGTGATTAGTTCAGGGACAGCTATAGAGTGGCTGATTTCTTCAATCCAAGGGAAACTAGGGACTTGTGAAGGATCTCTTTTTTGTGCACTTGGAACTGGGGATGTGAGTCTAGAGCTTCTGGCAACCATATGGCTAATCCAAGGAGAGAATCTGCTGGAAACTTGTACGTTCCTCTAATCTCTTAAGTTTTGCTATTTACTTCTTCCCTCTAATCAACTCCTACTTGCTTCCATCATGATATTCCTCTTCATTTTTCTCTTTCCCATTTATTGCACTTTCTATTCTCTTTTATTAACTTACAATAATTCAATCATTCATTTAAAAAAATATATTAGGCACCTACCAGGTGTCATTCAGCACTTCTCTTTCTACTCTTCTGTGCTACCCCCAATCTTTTTCCATTTGTTTTTTTTTTTTCTCTTTCAAATTCTTCCCAATAGAAACTTATCCCAGCCTTTCCTAAAGGGTGTGATCCAGTGTTTTTAACAGAGTAATCAGGCAACCCACCATGGGTCAGAATGAGCAATTCTTGCAGTTCTGTTCATTCCAGGTCCACAAAGAGTGTCAGAGTAATTCTATGAGGGCTAGACCAGTTGGATGTAAAAGACCTAAGAAGATCTGCTCTATGACATTGCAACCCAAACAGTTGTGAGGCAACTCCAGACTCCCAGCTTCCTCCAGAGTGCCCTGCACCAATTCTTCCCCTGCCTCACCACTCCCAGTATAGGGCACACTTTCCCCCTTTGATTCCTCTCCCTCATCTGAGTCAGAACCCTAGGCAGATGCCCTGATTCAGGTATCCTTGTCCTGTCCCAGGTCCCAGCCTCAGACATCAGTACACAGAGCTATAAACCCTTAGATAGTTGGGGTTCAGTCTGTAGCTGGACCCAAGCCACATTCCCATTCTGTCCAGAGACAGACCCAGGAGCAGTGGTCCTCCTGAGGTAGACATATTTCCTGGACCAGAATATATAAAGTTTATACCCATGTATGACTGTCTCCCCATGACAGGACAAGCACTTGACAACTTACATGACTACTGTGGATAAAGATCAAAAGGAACACCCTCCCTGCCCCTGCAATAGGGTCTGTCTATCCCATCAGTGCACATCACACCTTTGAGAACTCTCCCAGAGTTCTCATATGCATCTCCCCTATTTCAGTCCTGTGATGAGCTTGAAAACTGTTCTGCTGACTTTCAACAAGTACAGATTGAGGACCTAAAGCATGTGAGGCGCAGGGATAGGTGTTGCTTAGATAAAAATATGAACAAGACCCAAGGGACAAAGACAGTATTGGCTGCACAAGAGAGACGAATAAGAATTATAAGAGGAGAACAAAATGCCCTGAGAATTTAGGAGAGAGGGAGAGACGATGGGCTCTCCAAGTGGAAGGGATGGCTTGAGCAAGGAGGTAGGGGGGCGGGAGAGGAATTAGAGGTCAGTACTCAATGGGAGTGAAATTGTAGTGAACTGTGAATGCTGGATTAAGGCATTAGTATATATTATATCTACAATTAATAGCACCTGAAGATTCTTGAGCAGAGAAATTTGACCATATCTTTGTTTTGGGAAGACAATTTTGGTAGAACCCCATATCTGACTTCTCTTCATTGTACCCACCTATCTGATTTTGCCCACATGCTTCTGCTCACTTTATCAAACTCCTTCCTGAGCTTCCACCTCTGAATACCAAGCCTACATATTTGACCAAGGCTCTGTTTACCTTCATGGTTGATTTGGGGGATTTTCTTCCTTGGTGTCTGACCTGAGCTGAGCTGACCTCAACTTAGCTGAGCCTCCCTTTCCTGGCGGCCCAGATATGGCATCTGCTTGCCCTGTCTGATCTGGTTCTTTCTCTGGCCAACTTGGGAAGTTTCACTGTCTCTCTTTACTTCAACATCATGTTTTCCCAATTTTCCTCCCCTCCTCTTTCCTCTTTCTGGGTCTTATCTCAGCAGAGAATCCCCCTTTTTTTTTTTTTGGCTGCGCACTCTTCAGCTTGCGGGATCTTAGTTCCCTGAACAGGGATTGAACCTGGGCCATGGCAGTGGAAGTGCTGAGTCCTAACCACTGGACTGCCAGGGAATGCCCTAGAATTCCTTTGCTGATGGAGCCATATGTCTGATAGTCTCTGTATTAGCAATGGATTTCTGTTAGCTTCATTAAGCACGACAGATCAAAAAGCAAAATAACAGGTATTTTCAGGGCTTCATGTTCATCTCCTTGAAGACATTATCAAATGATCGTATACCAGTGACTCAGATACAAGCTCCCAAGCAGTTCCTGCAACAAAGCTCCCAGCAGTCTCTAGTATGAATGGTAGTTTTGCCCACCCTGCAGACTCTTCAGGATGATGGAGCCAGAGATCAACGTGCTCCTCTCCTCTGCATGCAGCCTTTCCTCCAAATAAGCGTTGAACAAATGTTTCTGCAGATATCAGTTGAAGGAGTCCCAAATTATTTATCTGCCCAGAACACCAGAGTACTAGCCTGCCGAGGCATGCTCATGTGCCGACCCCGCAGTGCCCTTGGTGTGGGGTCAGTACGGGAGGAGATTCCTGGGACAAAGGAGGAAGCCGTGGTTCAGGCCCCCACGGAGAAGCCAGGGATGGGCCTGACCAGAGAAAGGCCAGTGCTCCAGGAATCACAGGGCCAGTCCTCCCAGAGGCAGCAAAGCTCTCTCTCCCCCAGATGCCAGGCCCAGCTTCCAATCCAGATAATGGAACTAAGAACACAGGAATCCTGACAAAAGGGTCAGAGAATTATAACAATGATCTTGGTAGCAAACGCCTGGAAAGACAAATTTCTTCAGCTGGTGACTGGGAAAATAAATTATGGCACAGTCATACCACTTAGCCATACAAAAGATTTAGGTGTTTCTACAGGTAGCAAGATGACATGATCACCAAGATGCTAAATGGTAAGAGCAAATTGCAGAACAGCATGTAAAGTATGATCCCATTTGTGTGTGTGTTTTTAACAATGTACATATACATGCAAAGAAAACATTTGGAAATACGGCCAGGGAAACCATAAAGTGTAGCTTCTGGGACATGGGACTGAGGCCACAGACAGGAGCAAGAAGGGACGAGAAGTTTACTATTAATCACCCTCTACCGTACTGTGGGAATGTTCTACTCTGTACCATTGTACTTACTTTCATAATAAAAACAAGCTCACATTTTATTTAGACAAGAGGGTCCAGGCTGTTTGGCTACTGAGGGATCAAACTTCTCTTCTTGTGTGCCTTCTACCTCTGAAAACACAGCTGCCACCACAAAGTGTGCTGTGAGGGTGAGAGCTCCTTCCCCACAGAGGGGATTGGCATCCTGACCAGGGAGCACAGCACCTGCTCCACCTCTGGTTTGACAAATCCAAGTCCACTATCTAAGCATCAGGACCGAGGTCTTGGGGACACTTGGGTCTGTGCACACGAGGTCTTCTGCCTCTGTGTATCCACTGAGCCTACCTGTGTCTGCCCAGGAGCAGGAGTTCACTTCTTCTGCTCTACAAGGCAGAAGCCTACATTTCCATGTGCAAGGGAATGGGATAAAAAGTCTGGATGCCTGACAATGGGGCTTTATGATAGAGGCTCTTGTGTTTCCCAGTCTCACTTGCAGCTTGGATGGTCATGTGACATAGTTCTAGCCAATGAGATGTAAGCATATATCACTCCCTGGTAGTTCTCTGGACTCAGCTGGTAGAGACCCTTTCTGTCCTTTGCTCTTCCCATTATCCATGCCCAAAATGAAGATATGACCACTGGAGCTTTAGCAGCCATCTTGAGAGAATGAAGAAGAAGGTCACACCCTAGGGATGGTGAAGTGGAAAGCCAAAAGAACCTGGGACCCTGAAGTTGCCAACCTCTGGACTTCTTTTGTGTAAGTCAATAAATAGACTTAACCCAGTGTTTTTCGGGCTTAAGAAAACAGTGTTTTTCTGTTAACTAGCAGCTGAATACAAGTCCTAATTGAACAGAATGTTCAAAAGAAGAAGGAAGAAGAGCAGAGGGAGAACTGAGTCATCCTCAGGCTGGCTAATTAGCCCCAGAGTAGGCAGTGTTGCCTGGCTTTATACTGGTCACACAGTAAGTCAATGACAGAGCAAGGATTAGATTCAGAATCTCTGGTGTCCTCTCTAGGTTCAGCCTGAAGGGTAAAAAGCAATAATGATATTATTCATAGGAGCTTATCATTCCAACAGGCTCTGTGGGAAAGATGGACATCTGACCCTCCTCACTTCTCTACTGCAGGTTCCCAGCATGTGTGTCCATGCATGCACACACATATACCTACATGGAAATGCGTGCTGAGCAAGAGTTCCTTACCATGAGTTGTCTGGCAAAGCCACCTTAACAACAGGCGAGCATATGGGAGGGAGGGGAAGTGTTTGCTGCCTTCCTACAACACATTGCATATACTGTGTATTTTAGCACTGAGTTATATATCGACTTGTTTTGTGCATTCATGGATGTGTGTCATTCTTATCACCTAAACAGCCAATGGTCACTCCAAGAGAGACTTAGGTTTTCTAACGTAGTTGCTCCTAAATGTCCACTCATGTACCAACAATATCAGAATTATCTGAGACATTTGCCAAAAATGTCAGGTCCCATTTCAGGACAATTGAATCAGACTTTCTGCTGGCAGGACCTGTGATATCTTTATTTTTCCTCACCAAAGAGTTCCTACAACAGGGCATTCCAGTGCTTGCCCATTCTGATTTTTCTTTCCTCCCAGGAAAAGGGGAGAGCAAAGAGCTTTCACAGTTAGGTGGGGCTATGGGATTTTAGCAAATGGGCTATGAGTGGAAGTAATATGTGTCACTTCTGGACCAGGGCATTTAACTGCCATTGCAAGACTCCTCACTTCCTCTGCTGTAGGGGAAGCCTCCAATGAAGATAGTAAGATCTCAAGATCCAAGCAGCCTGGCTGCTAGTTTGTTTGGGGATGACAGCTGTCCTGGAGTCACTGGTCCACTGTGAACCAGAGTGGATGAGAAATACACCTCTGTGAAATCAAGCTCCTGAGATTTGGGGCTTGTTTGTTTCTGTAGCACAACCTGACCTATTCTGACTAATACAATTCCAACGTGCATGCAAGTTTGGAAATCACATTTCTGTAGTACTTAGCATAAAAACCATAGTAACTATTCGAAACCATAAGAACTGTTTAAGTCCATAGAAACTATTGAAAATGGAAAAGGTAGGGGAGAGAAGCAAGAAGAACTACAGTCCTGCAGCCTGTGGAACAAAAACCACATTCATAGAAAGATAGGCAAGATGAAAAGGCAGAGGGCTGTGTACCAGATGAAGGAACAAGATAAAACCCTAGACAAACAACTAAATGAAGTGGAGATAGGCAACCTTCCAGAAAAATAATTCAGAATAATGATAGTGAAGATGATCCAGGACCTCGGAAAAAGAATGGAGGCAAAGATGGAGACAATGCAAGAAATGTTTGAAAAAGACCTAGAGGAATTAAAGAACAAAGAAACAGAGATTAACAATACAATAACTGAAATGAAAAATACACTAGAAAGAATCAATAGCAGAATAACTGAGGCAGAAGAATGGATACCTGAACTGGAAGACAGAATGGTGGAATTCACTGTTGTGGAACAGAATAAAGAAAAAAGAATGAAAAGAAATGAAGACAGCCTAAGAGACCTCTGGGACAACATTAAACACAACAACATTCGCATTATGGGGTCCCAGAAGGAGATGAGAGAGAGAAAGGACCCGAGAAAATATTTGAAGAGATTATAGTCGAAAATTTCCCTAACATGGGAAAGGAAATAGCCACCCAAGTCCAGGAAGAACAGAGAGTACCATACAGGAAGAACCCAAGGAGAAACACGGTGAGACACATAGTAACCAAATAGGCAAAAATTAAAGACAAAGAAAAATTATTGAAAGCAGAAAGGGAAAAATGACAAATAACATACAAGGGAAATCCCATAAGGTTAACAGCTGATTTCTCAGCGGAAACTCTACAAGCCAGAAGGGAGTGGCATGATAAACTTAAAGTGATGAAAGGGAAAAACCTACAACCAAGATTACTCTAACCAGCAAGGATCTCATTCAGATTCGATGGAGAAATCAAAAGCTTTACAGACAAGCAAAAGCTAAGAGAATTCAGCACCACTGAAGCAGCTCTACAACAAATGCTAAAGGAAATTCCCTAAGTGGGAAACACAAGAGAAGAAAAGGACCTACAAAAACAAACCCAAAACGATTAAGAAAATGGTAATAGGACACACATATCGATAATTACCTTAAACGTGAATGGATTAAATGCTCCAACCAAAAAACACAGGCTTGCTGAATGGATACAAATACAAAACCCATACATATGCTGTCTACAAGAGACCCACTTCAAACCTAGGGACACATACAGACTGAAAGTGAGGGGATGGAAAAAGATAGTCCATGCAAATGGGAATCAAAGGAAAGCTGGAGTACAAATAATCATATCAGATAAAATAGACTTTAAAATAAAGAATGTTACAAGAGACAAGGAAGGACACTACATAATGATCAAGGGATCAACCCAAGAAGAAGATATAACAATTATAAATATATATGTACCCAACATAGGAGCACCTCAATACATAAGGCAACTGCTAACAGCTATAAAAGAGGAAATCGACAGTGACACAGTAATAGTGGGGGACTTTAACACCTCACTCACACCAATGGACAGATCATCCAAACTGAAAATTAATAAGGAAACACAAGCTTTAAATGACACAAAAGACCTGATAGATTTAATTGATATTTATAGGACATTCCATCCAAAAACAGCAGATTACACTTTCTTCTCAAGTGCGCATGGAATATTCTTCAGGATACATCACATCTTGGGTCACAAATCAAGCCTCAGTAAATTTAAGAAAATTGAAATCATATCAAGCATCTTTTCTGACCACAACGCTTTGAGATTAGAAATCAATTACAGGGAAAAAACCCTAAAAAACACAAACACATGGAGGCTAAACAATACATTACTAAATAACTAAGAGATCACTGAAGAAATCAAAGAGGAAATCAAAAAATACCTAGAGACAACTGACAATGAAAACACAATGATCCCAAACCTAGGGGATGCAGCAAAAGCAGTTCTAAGAGGGAAGTTTATAGCCATACAAGCCTACCTCAAGAAACAAGAAAAATCTCAAATAAACAGTCTAACCTTACACCTAAAGGAACTAGAGAAAGAACAACAAACAAAACCCAAAGTTAGCAGAAGGAAAGAAATCATAACGATCAGAGCAGAAATAAATGAAAAAGAAACAAAGAAAACAATAGTAAAGATCAATAAAACTAAAAGCTGGTTCTTTGAGAAGACAAACCAAATTGATAACCCATTAGCCAGACTCATCAAGAAAAAGAGGGAGAGGATTCAAATCAATAAAATTAGAAATGAAAAAGGAGAAGTTACCACAGACACTGCAGAAATTCAAAGCATCCTAAGAGACTACTACAGGCAACTCTATGCCAATAAAATGGACAACCTGGAAGAAACGGACAAATTCTTAGAAAGGTATAACTGCCCAAGACTGAACCAGGAAGAAATAGAAAATATGAACAGACCAATCACAAGTAATGAAATTGAAACTGTGATTAAAAATCTTCCAACAAAAAAAAGTCCAGGACCAGATTGCTTCACAGGTGAATTCTATCAAACATTTAGAGAAGAGCTAACACCCATCCTTCTCAAATTCTTCTAGAAACTTGCAGAGGAAGGAACACTCCCAAATTTATTCTATGAGGCCACCATCACCCTGATACCAAAACCAGAAAAAGATGTCACAAAGAAAGAAAACTACAGGCCAATATCACTGATGAATATAGATGCAAAAATCATCAACAAAATACTAGCAAACAGAATCCAACAACACATTAAAAGGATCATACACCACGACCAAGTGGGATTTATCCCAGGGGTGCAAGGATTCATCAATATATGCAAATCAATCAACGTGATACACCATATTAACAAACTGAAGGATGAAAACCATATGATCATCTCAATAGATGCAGAAAAAGCATTTGACAAAATTCAACACCCATTTATGATAAAAACTCTCCAGAAAGTGGGCATAGAGGGAACCTACCTCAACATAATAAAGGCCATATACAACAAACCCACAGCAAACATCATTCTCAATGGTGAAAAACTGAAAGCATTTCCTCTAAGATCAGGAACAAGACAAGGATGTCCACTCTCACCACTATTATTCAACATAGTTGTGGAAGTCTAAGCCACGACAATCAGAGAAGAAAAAGAAATAAAAGGAATACAAATTGGAAAAGAAGAAGTAAAACTGTCACTGTTTGCAGATGACATGATACTATACATAGAGAATCCTAAAGATGCTACCAGAAAACTACTAGAGCTAATCAATGAATTTGGTAAAGTTGCAGGATACAAAATTAATGCACAGAAATCTCTTGCATTCCTATACACTAATGATGAAAAATCTGAAAGAGAAATTAAGGAAACATTCCCATTTCCCATTGCAACAAAAAGAATAAAATACCTAGGAATAAACCTACCTAGGGAGACAAAAGACCTGTATGCAGAAAACTATAGAAAACTGATGAAAGAAATTAAAGATGATACCAACAGATGGAGTGATATACCATGTTCTTCAATTGGAAGAATCAATATTGTGAAAATGACTATACTACCCAAAGCAGTCTACAGATTCAATGTAATCCCTATCAAATTACCAATGGCATTTTCTACGGAACTAGAATAAAAAATCTTAAAATTTGTATGGAGACACAAAAGACCCCGAATAGCAAGAGCAGTCTTGAGGGAAAAATACGGAGCTGGAGGAATCAGACTCCCTGACTTCAGACTATACTACACAGCTACAGTAATCAAGACAATATGGTACTGGCACAAAAACAGAAACATAGATCAATGGAACAAGATAGAAAGCCCAGAGATAAACCCGCGCACCTATGGTCAATTAATCTATGACAAAGGAGGCAAGGATATACAATGGAGAAAAGAGAGTCTCTTCAATAAGTGGTGCTGGGAAAACCTGACAGCTACATGTAAAAGAATGAAATTAGAACACTCCCTAACACCATACACAATAATAAACTCAAAATGGATTAGAAACCTAAATGTAAGACCGGACACTATAAAACTCTTATAGGAAAACATAGGAAGAACACTCTTTGACATAAATCACAGCAAGATCTTTTTTGATCCACCTCCTAGAGTAATGGAAATAAAAACAAAAATAAACAAATGGGACCTAATGAAACTTCAAAGCTTTTGCATAGCAAAGGAAACCATAAACAAGACGAAAAGACAACCCTCAAAATGGGAGAAAATATTTGCAAACGAATCAACGGACAAAGGATTAATCTCCAAAATATATAAACAGCTCATGCAGCTCAATATTAAAGAAACGAACAACCCAATCCAAAAATGGGCAGAAGACCTAAATAGACATTTCTCCAAAGAAAACATACAGATGGCCAAGAAGCACCTGAAAAGCTGCTCAACATCACTAATCATTAGAGAAATGCAAATCAAAACTACAATGAGGTATCACCTCACACCAGTTAGGATGGGCATCATCAGAAAACCTACAAACAGCAAATGCTGGAGAGGGTGTGGATAAAAGGGAACCCTCTTGCACTGTTGGTGGGAATGTGAATTGATACAGCCACTATGGAGAACAATATGGAGGTTCCTTAAAAAACTCAAAAATAGAATTACCATCTGACCCAGCAATCCCACTACTGGGCATATACTCAGAAAAAAACCGTAATTCAAAAAGACACATGCACCCCAATGTTCATTGCAGCACTATTTACAATAGCCAGGTCATTGAAGCAACCTAAATGCCCATCGACAGATGAATGGATAAAGAAGATGTGGTACATATATACAATGGAATATTACTCAGCCATAAAAAGGAACAAAACTGGGTCATTTGTAGAGACGTGGATGGATCTAGAGACTGTCATACAGAGTGAAGTAAGTCAGAAACAGAAAAACAAATAACGTATATTAACACATATATGTGGAACCTAGAAAAATGGTGCAGATGAACCGGTTTGCAGGACAGAAATTGAGACACAGATGTAGAGAACAAACATATGGACACTAGCGGGGGAAAAGTGGTGGGGGGTGGGAGTGGTGGTGTGAAAAAAAAAAAAAGAAAAGGTAGGGGAGGGGTGGAAGTAAGAGAAAGTCTTTTCAGTGTCTATGCAGCAAACCACCCCTAGCAATACATAATACATATGTAACAATAGGACAGAAGCTCCAGCTCTTATGAGTCTTAGAAGACGCAAATCTTGCCCAAAGAACAAAGCAAGTGGGTGACTTCAAGGAGCCATCCACAGGTAGCAGCCTCCGGTTTAGCTTGAGTGCACTCATTAGAATGCCCAAGTTGTTGGGTTGTATATTGTATTGATAGTGTAGCTGCAGGGTGACCCCACTCTGAGTGACTGAGTAATCATCACGCCTCAGATTCATCCTCAACCTACATTCCAACATTTTGACTCAAGCTGAGGACGTGGCTGTTTCCTGCTGTGAAGGAATCCAGTGAGGTTGGGAAGTGTCCCATTAGCTACTGTTTTAAAGACAAAACGTTTACATTGCCAAGGCCAGGGGCAATACCGTGAAGGGAGACACCTTCCAAAGGCAGGCGAGATCAACCACTGTCAGAATGAACCTGCCTGTGGAAATCCTCTAACCAGTGCAGAGGTGGGCTGCCAGTTTAGATTCCGAGGCATTTGTAGCTCACTGGGGCTGTGCAGCTCACCAGCACCTCCGTCCCCCACAACCTGGATCTTTTAGTGGGATTTTTTTTCCCTTCCATTCAACCATCGAGCAGTTGTTGAACCTCTACTGTATATGGGACATTAAATTAGAAACTGGAGTCAAGATGTATAATTCTCAGTCCCTGTATTCAAGAGATTTCCCATCTGGTTGGGAAGACAAAACATATGCATTGGTGAATAAATAGCAACACCGAGTTTTCTATATTAAGGGACAACTAGCCGTATAGAGCCCAAATGTCTGAGTGTGTGTTGGGGGGATACAGGATGAAGATGAGTTGCAAAGTAACATCAGCAGAGGGTGTGGTCAGAGCAAACATGTGAGATCATATAGTCACAATAAGGACAAGTGGTGTTGTCTGAGCTTGAGATGGGCTGAGGTTCACCAATGAGAAAACAGGACTAGAATGGGACAAGTGCCACGTGGCAAAAGGAAGGGTGAAGATGGCAGTTTCGAGTTGCAGCTCGGGCACAGCCACACCCTTCTTAATCAGATTAATAGTTTTTGAAGCTATCCCATCCAGTGATGAGCTCCTCTACACCTTGCTCACCCTGGTTTCCCCCTGGCATCCCCTAAGTCTTGAGTTCCCCCTTCTCCCACTTCATTTCCACGGAAGCCCCCCCGGTGCCAAATACACACAGTAAAGGGAAAAGAGAATGAGCTTGAATTCCAGTGCCCGCCTTGACATTGTGAGGTCTTGGGAAAGTGACTTAACTTCTCTGAACCCCAGTTTCCTTGGCTGTAAACTGCTGACCATGGCAGAGCCACTGTGAGGGGTAAATGAGATGTGGAGCCCCACGCACGGTGTCTGGGAGAGTGAGCGCTCAATCAATGGGAGTCAGGGGAGTTATGATCGTTTCTGGCAAAACTCTAACTAGAAAAGAGGAAAATGTGACCATCTGAGGTCTCTTTCCCATGGATATCCTGCTCTCCAGAGAACCCCTCAAGACAGGAGGGCTAGCATGAAGACAAACGTTTCCTGAGTGCTAACCCAGTACCCAGCACCACATCTGAGCATTTACATATCTCCTGATACCCACCCTGCGGTGGGCTGATGATGGCTTCCAAAGATAAATTGATATCCTAATCCCATTATTTGGAGAAAGAGTCCTTGTAGATGTAATTAAGTTAAGGATTTTGAGATGAGGAGATGATCCTGGATAATCCAGGTGATTATCCAACCCAACCTAAATGTCAGTCCTAAATGCCAGCAAAAGTGTTCTCATAAGGAGGAGATAAGACACACACAGAGGAGAAGGTGATATGAAGACGGAGGCAGAGATTGGAGTGATGCCACCACAAGCCAAGAATTGCCAGCAGCCCCCAGAAGCTGAAAGAGGCAATGAGTGGATTCTCCCTTAGAGCCTCCAGAGGGAGTGTGGCCCTGCCAACACCTTCATTTCAGACTTCTGATCTCCAGGACTGGGTGAGAATAAATTTCTCTTCTTTTAAGCCACCTAGTTTGTGGTAATCTGTTCCAGCAGCCACAGGAGATGAATATACGATCCCCCCCATGGAAGGACTGTCATTATCCCCATCTCACTAATGAGAAAATTGAGGCCAAAAAAAAAAAAAAGAAGAAGAAGAAGACTCAACTACTTGCCTAGTAAATGGAGCAAGAATTCTAAGCTTCTCAGTTGATGCCAGAGCCCCACACTCGCCAGGAGGCAAGGCTGCCTTGGCATCTTGTTAGACCACTTGGGCTACACTTGGCTAAGGAAAACTTCCCTGGGTCTCCTGGTCCCCCTGACCAGGGTAGGAGATCTGTCACCCCTATGCATGGCAGGGAAAGCTTTAATGACAATGCCTGGAACATAGTAAGGACTCAAGGACAGCTATTATGTTGTCTTTGAGTTCTCTCAAGCCCCACAGACCTTGGTGTCCCACTATCCAGAGGTGAGAAAGGGAAGAGGGGGACAAAGATGGTGCTCGTGAAGGATGGGGAAAAGGGAGAATTAGGGAGGGGAAGGTGGCAGGGACTGTCAGCTGCCTTATACTCTTGCTCCCTTTCTTTCTTAGTAAAAGAATCAAACCCTGCTTTTATTCAGGCCAAAAAGCGCAAAACTAAAAGACCATATTTCCAAGCCCTCTTTGTGTCTTTGAGCATCCAATGAGATGTAAGTAGAATTGGTTGGGTGGGGTTTTCATGAGAGCCCTTTAAAGGGCTGATGCAGCAGGAATTATGGCCCTTCTACCTTTCCCCTTTCTCTCTTCCTTCTTGGATAACAGGCATGAGGGCTGAGTCCTAGCAGCCATTTTGTGACCGTAAGCTTCCTTGAGGAGTAAAGTCGCATGCTAAGGATGGTGGGTCAGAAATACAGAAGGCCTCTGAAATCCTATCATGCCAGCTGTCCCACCAGTCTTAGACTGGCCACCTCTGCATTTCTTTCATAAGAGTATATCAAACCCTAATTTATTTAAGCCACTCTAGTCTTGTCTTTACTGGCAGCCAAAAGCAATCACTAACTGATATAGTAACCCCAAGAGATTCACAAGGCATCAGGCCCAACACATGATTTTTTCTGCTGATAAGATAGAAGTTGAGATTTGAAAGTCATCATCCGTCTAAGACCAAGTGCTAATGAGGTGAGATCCTTCTCTTTATTTCAAAGCTTATAAAAGCCTTTCTCTTCCTCCACCTGTTTCCCTTCAGTTGGCTCTTCTTTCAGGTAAATATACAGGGCCTTCCCCATCCTAGGGCCTGCTCCTAGGAGGTGTTCAAAACCCTTTGCCATCAACTGGGCTGCCACAGTGATATGGTTGGGTAAACTCCATTTAGAAAAATTTTCTAGATAGAATGTAACTCCTAAATCCTATACTTTCTAGGAAACGTCCATGCTTATAGTCTCAATTATGTTTTTGACCCCTATGATCAAGCAAAGGTACCAAGTTGGAAAGTTAAATGGCACCATCTGATGGCTATCATATCTTGGTGAAATGATTTCAATTTATTTCTTATCTCATCCTTGTGAATCAGGATTTATTAGGCTCTTGGCACTGCCTAATTTTGGTTTCCAAGAATTTTTACATCACTGAAACTTTGGCACTCACCTTTCTTTCCACCTAATTTTTGCCCATTCCCCTTATTCAAAGATAATGCAACCAGAACAACTAAATTGATTGACAGTGATTAGTTCTTACTTTAATGATTCCAAATGACTGGCCTTGCTCAGTCCTCCATGGGTCACTGTCACTGACAAACTCCGTGTTGGGAAGGGGGGTTATTTTACATATGCTGGGCCTTCCTCCCCACCAACAGAGCACTCATCCTCCAGCTGCAGAGGTGACTGGTGTACATCAAACCACTAGAGAGCAAAGCAGGGAGAAGGAAACACTGTGTCCAAGACCAGATAAAGACACCAGATAAAGCTCCATGAGGGGTTGGGAAGGAAGCTGATCAGAATAAGCCAGGGCTGTGGGGAAAAAACTCTGTGGGTGAAGTGAAGAATTGGAGACCGTTCTTAAAGAATAGGGAAAAAATGAATGGGTAAATAAAAATATAGAATACTTCAAAAATTGTCACATCTCCCCACTCTCGGGCTTTCTTCAACTCTGATTTCTAGGCTGAACATTTGCAAATCATCTCTCTCCTTGCATTGCAAAAAATCTTTCTAGAACTGGCAAGTAAGGTAAGATGTTTTTCATTTAGTTTTGAAAATTATGTCTAATGCCTTGGAATTATACTTCTCAAGTGACTTTAAGGATTGTGTTTCAACTCCCTTGTTATACAAAGTAAGGAAATTGATGTTCAGAGAGATTATGTGACATGTTCAAGGTTACACAGCAGGTTGGGGGCAGAGCAAGGACTAGAAGTCAGGTCTCCTGGTTTCTAGTCTAGGCTCCTTCCACTCATAATGGAATACTAGGCACCCAGCTGTCATGGACTTCTAAATATTGGGCATTTTCTGGGTGTGAATATCTAACCAGCAGAGAGTCCTCAGAAGTGCTGTCTACTCATCCTGCAGAAGCTAAGAGGCATGGTCACATCACCCAAGATGATTCCTTGCTCTGGAGGAAATGGCACAATGCAGAACACACATAGTGAACTCCATACTTGTCCCATAATCGTGACATCTTCACATATGTCACCTGTGGCACCCATGACACTTGTGAATCATGGCACCTGAGACATGTGTCCTGTGGTCTTCAAGCAAGAGTCAGCAGCCAACCACAACTGTACCTTCTTAGAAACTTGCCCTGACCCACTGGCCACATGAGTAGCACTTCCTGGCATGATTGCTGCCAAAAGCCAGCACGCATCACATCCTCACTCAGGCTCCCTTTTAAGAGTCAGGAGTCTGCCCCGCATAAACATTGCTCCTTGACACGCCAGAAGGGAACCCTTGGGGATCTTGGCATTCCAGGTATGACATCTAGTATGCCAGCTTCTCCTAAAGGGCAGGAGTCCTCCTCTATGGAACCAAAGCATTTGTTAAACCACCTTACTCTAATCTGATGACAAACTGTGTTTTAGTCATGCCTATTCTCTTTTTTTTTTTCTTTTCTTTTTCACCATAACTATTTTCATACATTTTATTGTAATTTCTTCAAAGCACCATCTTCTGGCTGAAATGATCAACAGAGATCCCCTAACTTCTTCCTGCACCCATCCTTGTGGAAATGGCATTTTAGTATTTGAGTATTTAAAGTACTTTGGGTTTTTAAACAAACACCCAGACATAGAAAACAAACCTATGGGTACCAAAGGGGAAAGGTGGGGCAGGGGGAGAGATAAATTGGGAGTTTGGGATTAATATATACACACTACTATATTTAAAATAGATAACCAACAAGGACCTACTGTATAGCACAGGGAACTCTGCTCAATATTCTGTAATAACCTAAATGGGAAAAGAATTTGAAAAAGAATAGACATCTGTATATGTATAACTGAATCACCTTGATATACACCTGAAACTAACACAACATTGTAAATCAACTATAGTCCAATATAAAATAAAAATTAAAAAAAAATAAAGTACTTTGGGTTTTTGAATGAACCCAGGTAACTGGTTTGGTCACTGACACCAGTGATCATTTTCAATGTCTTTCTGGAAAGAGTGACAAGTGAGACTAAACCTGCCCTTGGTAAAGAATTGGGTCTTTCTAGAAAGTTCTTATTAATGGAATCCTTGACTTCCCTCAAAGTTGAGTTTAATTCAATGGGAAAGGATCACCTTTGCCAGGAAAAGTTTGCATCGTGAAAAAATATTGGCTCTGAAGTCAAAGAAATGTGAGTTTGGTGCTGCCTTTTACATTGTAAACAAGTATTTGACTTCAGAGCCTCAGTTCCTTGTTTGTAGAGTGGGAATAATAACATCTGCAAGCAGTAATGAATTAAAAGTCTCTGGTACAGGGGCTTCCCTGGTGGCGCAGTGGTTAGGAATCCGCCTGCCAATGCAGGGGACACGGGTTCGTGTCCCGGTCCAGGAAGATCCCACATGCCGCGGAGTGGCTGGGCCCGTGAGCCACAACTACTGAGCCTGCGTGTCTGGAGCCTGTGCTCCGCAACAAGAGAGGCCACGATAGTGAGAGGACCGCGCACCGCGATGAAGAGTGGCCCCCGCTTGCCGCAACTAGAGAAAGCCCTCGCACAGAAACGAAGACCCAACACAGCCATAAAAAAAATAAATTAATTAAAAAAAAAAAAGTCTCTGGTACAATCACTGGGTCAGAGTAAATGCTACCAAACAGCTATACTGGCATGGGCATTTTAGGAGAAAGATAGAATTCTGTGCATATGGAAATGTGTCCAACATCACATTGAGCTTAAAGACTGCACTCACTACCCTCAATGCACGCATCTTGAATATTTTCCCGTCCAATAGCTGCTCACAATGATCATTTTTCTATTGATGCCTTTTTGAGGACAGCAGAGCTCTATTTTCAGGGAAAGCCCCTGGCAGATAGGGGAGTCTTTCGACCCCATATCCATTTGTTGCAGTACAAACTACCACCACCAATTGTCAGCAAATGTGAGATTGAAAGAAGTCAAGAGCATTCTCTGGAAATAGCCCCTGGACATTAAATTTCCTGGTACAAAGCTTAAGGAAAAGTCTTTCTTGGTAGCCTGGCCGGCATGAGCACCATGCTTTTTGAATAAACAAAACATGACTATGCCTCCTTTGTGTTATTAGATAACCTGGAAGCCGTGTGTCCAAGCCAACTAGGTCTTTGGTCTTTCCCCAGGGCAGGGGGACCTGGCTTTTAAAGACCTGTTGGCAGACCCCATGAATCTTAGCAACTAACCTCATCTTTAAAAAATGGAACTTGGATTTGGATGCACTGGGCTCTGCCTATCAAGAAAGGAACAAGCATCCGAATATATGACTATTTGCCAAAACATCTCAAAAGATGTTCTAAGAACTACAACATTGAAAATATGCACGACAGCTTCTGGAGCCAGAAGGTGATTTCAGAGGGAACTCCAGGGAGCAAATGAGAGATTTAAGACACAGCACTCTGGGAGGGAGAGGGGTAACAAGCGTTATTTTCTGCAAAAATAAAAAGTCAGGGACATAGAAGACTGCAGCACCATCTCACCCAGCTCTGCCCTGGGCTCTGGAGATAAATATTGCCCTCAGATTGAATGAGCTGGGGCTGGAACAAACCTCTCACGAGCAAAATAAAGCCATTTCTAAGTGGACTCAAGGAAACTCTTAAAATACCAGCCAAATCTATTATAACTCTCCCCCTTTTTTAAACATTACAAAACAAAATGTAACTACCTAGAGCATACCTATCTCTAATTATGATGTTTCATTCCAAAAATAAAAACTAAGAAAACACTATGTGTTTTAACAGTGAAGAATTCTTGAAATTTCTCAAATTTTTATCCCAAGTTTTAACTTTTTTTTTTTTTAACACAGTGAGTCCAGAACCCCTGGAAGTTCTTAGTGATACCTAGTGAAACTTGTCCATGTAGAGAGTAAACCATTATTCAAAACACATGGTTTGGGCTTCCCTGGTGGCGCAGTGGTTGAGAATCTGCCTGCCAATGCAGGGGACATGGGTTCGAGCCCTGGTCTGGGAGGATCCCACGTGCCGCGGAGCAACTAGGCCCATGAGCCACAATTACTGAGCCTGCGCGTCTGGAGCCTGTGCTCCGGAACAAGAGAGGCCACGATAGTGAGAGGCCCGTGCACCACGATGAAGAGTGGCCCCCACTTGCCACAAGTAGAGAAAGCCCTCGCACAGAAACGAAGACCCAACACAGCCATAAAATAAATAAAATAATAAATACTTAAAAAAAAAAAAGTAAAAACTCAGAACCATCTGCTTTAAAAAGCACCAGTCCCATATCCTTAAAAAAAAAAAAAAAAAAAAAAAAAAAAAAAAAAACAACACATGGTTTTGTATATGGCTCTTCACAGACGAGGCTGTGAATATATGGAGCTAAGAATGTCTCTTCCAAATTACACACTCGCCCATGCAAGGGCTCTCCAAGCAAACACAAAACCTCTCCTGTTGATTTAGGTCAACTCACCCCCACTGTAGCCACCCAAGGAATACAACCTTCCCCAAGCAGAGTCAAAAAGGAACCAAACCTGGGAGTCTATCGGGACCCCAGTTTCACTCACTTGTCTTCTGCAAAACTTTTCCCAGTAATAACGTTCTTCCCTTGGGGTACATAGTTCCAGTATTCTTCCACAATCCCAATGTGGTATGTTCTGGTAACTGCGCCAACTATCCCAGACAGACCCAGGAATGTAAGGAGAAGGATGCAGCCAGCCGGCTGCTTCTGAGGCATTTGTGGATGTAACTCAGGCAAGCAGCCTGCACAGGAGGCAACCCTGCCTGTCCCTCCCCCTCACTCAGGGCTAGTTATAAATAAGGAATGGACAGGGTTCAGCTCCTCCTACTTAGGTAGTTTGGGGTTGGTAAAGAGGCTGACAACTTGTATAAGCAGAGCAAGCTCAGTGGGGTAGTTGCTATGATGACAAAGCTTTTGCCATCCATCCAAGTAATGTAACTGGCTTATTTATTTACTGTCCAAACCAAACAGACTTGTTTCTGTAAGGTTTTGTGCTCTGCTCTGACATTAGTCTTTCATCTTTGCCAGGAATGTCAGTACAACAAGTTGGGCTGATTGCTTCCCCCTGCTTTCTCTTTTTTTCTCTACACCTATTACAGGAACATATTAAAATTGGAAAACTGGGTGGGTCTGTGTGGAGTATCAGGAAATAATCCCAAGCATTAAAGAAGACTTCATCTCTTTCGAAAAGGCAGAGGGAGTGATGTAATCACCCTCCACCTTCTCCAACTTGTTTCATGAGGCTACATGAAACAATCAACTCACATCATAAAGTTTATAACAACATTGTAAAACCTCACTAATTCTCCATTGCTCATGCACCATCTTCCCCAGATGCTCTCAAATCCCATCAGCAAAAATGAGGCACTCAATCGCCCAGTTCAGCCAAAATTTTAGAGGCCATCACCCCCAAGGGCAGGGAGCTGCCTTTCTTAGAATGAATGAAAATAATAAGGAAGAAGTACCCTTCAGGCACATGAAGACAAAATTCAGTAGCAGGTCTTTGGGTCAAAAACGTGAAGGGATGCTCATTCTTCTATTTATTCTAATCTGTGACCTAGAATCTCCGTGTTGAAAGAGACCTCATCCAACCCTGGAAGAGAGCCAATCTGATTCCCATGCAGAGTTGCTCTTGAGGCAGCAGCCATGGAATGAAGGAGACAGCCTCCTGGCTGGGCTTTGAGGTTAGACAGACCTGTGTCTGAATCTAGTCCTACCAGTTACTAATTTAGTGGCACTGAAGAATAACTTGACCTCGCTAAGTCTGGGTTTATAAAATGGGGATGGAGGGATTGTTAAGAAAATTTAAAGGATGATATACGAGCAAGTCTAGATGAGTTTGGGCTTGATAACTTTTTAGATAAAACAGCAAAGAAATGATCCATGAAAGAAATAATTGATAAGCTGGACTTCAAAAATAAATTTCTGCTCTGTGAGAGACACTGTCAAAAGAATGAGAAGAAAAGCCACAGACTGGGAGAAAATACTTGCAAAATACACATCTGATAAAGAACTGTTATCCAAAATATACGAGTAACTCTTAAAACTCAACAATAAGAAAACAAACAACCTGATTAAAAAATGGGCAAAAGACCTCAACAGACACCTGGTCAAAGAAGATATAGGGTTGGAAAATAAACATATGAAAAGAAGCTCCACATCATATGTCATTAGAGAAATGCAAATTAAAATGACAATGAGATACTACTACACACCTATCAGAATGGCCAAACTCTGGAACACTGAAAACACCGAACGCTGGGGAGGATGTGGAGCAATAGGAACTCTCATTCATTGTTGGTAGGAATGCAAAATGGTACAGCCATGTCAGGACACAGATTGCCAGTTTATTATAAAACTAAACGTACAGTGCACATTAAATATCTTACAATTTTATTTGTCAACTATACCTCAGTAAAACTTTTTTAAAAACCCTAAAATTCTGCCATATGATACAGCAATCACATTCTTTGGTACTTACACAAAGGACTTGAAAACTTATGTCTAGACAAAAACCTGCACAGAATAAATGAACGGTGGTTTATTTATTCCATTATTCCAGATAATGGAATATTATTCAACACTAAAAAGAAATGAGCTATCAAGCAATGAAAAGACATGGAAGAACCTCAAATGCATATTACTAAATGAAAGAAGCCAATCTGAAAATCTACATATTGTATGATTCCAACTAGATGACACATGGGCAAAGACAAAACTATGGAGACAGTTTAGGGATCAGGGATTATCAGAGGTTTGTGGGGAGGCAGGGATGAATAGGCAGAGCGCAGAGGATTTTTAGGGCAGTGAAGCTACTCTGTATAATACTATAATACGTGGTGGATACATGTCTATACATTTGTCCAAACCCACAGAATATAGAACACCAAGAGTGAACCCTAAAGTGAACCCATTGTCATTGGGTGATAATGATGTATCACTGAAGGTTCATTGATTGTAATAAATGTACCACTCTGGTGGGGATGCTGATAATGGGGGCACTAAGCATGTGCGGGAGAAGGAGGTGTGTGAGAAAACTGCAGCTCAGTATTGCTGTGAACCTAAAACTTCTCTATAAGAATCAAATCTGTTTTTTTAAAAGAAGATCTGAAAAGATGATGTCTGCAAAATGCCTACCATACCCACAGAATAGGTTTGCAATAAATGTTAACGTCCTTATTCCTCATCTACACCCTCTCAGAGAGCCTCTGCCTCAGCCCGTGTTATGACACATGCATTTTCACCAACATTCTTCTGTTTTCTTTCCCAGAGTCCCATCCACCACACCTCCCACTAGCCTCAAGTAAGAGAGTTCTTTCTCTTTAAATTGTAGGTATGCTATAGGTATGCCATAGCATGGGTTTTGAGTTGATATCCATCTTAGCTAATAAAATACATGCTGAGTATCTTGTTTCATAGCCAAGCTCTTAATAACTTTGATTTATTAATTTGTTTTTATGTCAGGATACTTGTACAATAGAATAATTGCCATAGCACATTACCCTTTAACTCAAATCTATTCTTTAGTATAAGTTTGGAAGCTTTTTGTGAGTTCATCACTTTAATATCCACTACAGAGGAAGGATTCACAGGGCGAACCTGGGCACGACCTCAAAAGAAGTAGGGCTTCAGGAGTTCTTGGAATTTAGAAATGTCCCAGAACAAATAGTTTTTTGTTTATACCCCAGAGAAGCAGACTATTTTGGGCCAAACAGGCTTGATGTGGTATCAAAAACTTCATTAGGACATATTCCACACAATTCTTTTAGACGGGAGAAACAGGTATAAATGACACAAATCAAAAACACACCGTTAACTTTTCTACTCAGGATACTGAATGCATATAATGAAGACCCTGAGGAAGGCATCACCTAACTTCTGATTCAAAATGAGGCCCACAGAGAAGACCCAGAGCACGGGAGGTGCTGTAGCCGATGAGATGAGTGCACTCAATCCATTCGAAGCAGAGAACGTGGTTCCTGAGGGGCAAAAGAGTCAGGGAAAGAGTTTACTAAAAGGGATGAAATAAAGTTCTGGAAATTTCTCTGACTTTCTTCCTTATTCTAGGACAATAGCATCTGAATTACCTAAGAGCTGAGGAGCAGAAAAGAAAGGTGTGTGAGTGAATGAATTGTTCCTGTAACACTCATTTCTGAAAACCCACTGCTAAATACAAGGTGTCATGGACAATGTAGAGAGTTTGATTAGGAAGTCTGTGAGTAATAATGTGAACAAATACTTTAAACTCCATTGGACACTCTTCAGACATGAATAAAGCAGAGAAATGCAACATTTATAAAGCACCTACTATGTGAGATGGACAGTACAGATATTCACTCCATGATTTCCTCAGTATACTCACCAGGTTTAAGACATGGTAAATCTGATGCCATGCATCAATAGAATCATATCATATTTCTCTGAAACATAGTACAGGATACTTAGAGAATAAAACTTTTAGTGGGAGAAGCCAATTCAGATAAATAGTATTCCAGCTAGCCTTAGCTGAGGTGTCATTTTAAGTAATAAATAAACTGTGAATGACAAAATTGGCTGTCCCATTCTTTAGACTTTTTGCGTGTTTTAAGAGAAATATTAAATACTCCTTAAGAGATTTTCGATATTCCAAACTCTGACCAAAAACTTTCACTGGTCTAGCCCTCTCTCACTACCCTGCCACAGTAGATCATGGCGCTTCAACCTCCTTGGGTCCCTCAGTTTCTTGATGGGATCTTTTATTTCTCACCTGGAGGAGCCTTAGAGCTTTCTAGCTGCTCTCACAGGGGCCAGAGTGATCTTCCTGAATGCAGATGGGACCAGGTTTCTCCACTGCCTGAGATTTTTTGGTAGCTCCCCATGGCCTTCAGGATAAGGGCTGATAGCCTTGACTTGACTTTCAAGACTGGTCCTGATCTGGCTCCTAGGGACTGGAGCCCTCTCCTCAACATTTAGCCCGGGCTCTCATCATCATCATCATCATCATGGCAACCAGTTTGCCCTTCATCTGTGCTCCCATCATCACTTTGTGTGTGCCTTTGCCATAGCACTTATCACATTCACACAGTGCAGTAATCATCTGTTTGTCTGCCCTCCCACACAACACTCATCAGAGGCTTCTTATGGGCAGGGACTGAGCCTTGTTCATCCCTGTGTTCCCGGTGTCTGATGTTAAATGGTGAACCAACGCATGAGCGAATGAATGAATGAATATATTAGATGCTACCAGTATGTACCAAGTGTGTGTTATGTGGTGGTTTCTATGCTAAGCCCTTTACATGCATTATTTCATTTAATTATAACAACATCTCTATCAGGTGTGCACCATTTTATCCATTTTACAGATGAGGAAACTGAAGTTTAGAGGGGTTCCATAATTTTCTCAGCACCCCACACTGGTAAGCGGTAGAGTTCTGTGAGACTCCAACACCAGCATTTCTACTCAGACAAAGGAGAACGGGGGCTCCAGAGATTATGGCTTCCTGCTTTATACTACTGAGTGGGACCCGCTCTCTGTAAAGAAATATGAACCAGGACTGTTCAAGGACCTGTCCATTGAAGGAGGATCCCCAAATGCCACC
Source organism: Eschrichtius robustus (assembly GCF_028021215.1). Classification (NCBI taxonomy): domain Eukaryota; kingdom Metazoa; phylum Chordata; class Mammalia; order Artiodactyla; family Eschrichtiidae; genus Eschrichtius; species Eschrichtius robustus. The sequence continues at coordinate 42,833,380 of NC_090834.1, forward strand.
CCCCACCAGCCCAGTCCATGCACCCCTGACAGCCAGGGAAAGTCCTAATTATTACAGAACACCCAAACATGCCATCCTGCTTCATCCCTCCTTTTAATGTTCTGACCCTCCACCCACTCCACGTCTCACCCGCACTAAATTCCTCACCATCCTCCTGAACCTTCCTAGCCTGTTCCTCTGGGAAGCCTTCCTTGGTTCCTGCTACACCCACCACACCTTCCCTCCCATGTGTCCCTCCTCTGTGCTTCTTCTGGACTTTGCATACATGCTTATCCTTGTTTATATGATTATTTGCTTCCATGTCAGTCTTCCTTACTAGGCTCTAAACTCCTTGAGAACAGGGTCTGACCAGCCCTCAACACCTCCCTCCTGCTATGCCTGAAGTCCTAAGGCTTTACTAAAAGAACTCACTGCTCAGGGCCTGCTCCAGCCTCCACTTGCCACCACTGGGTACCCCATCTCAAAACTCTTGCTCTCTTGAGACTCTCACCTGCCCATTCTTTTTGGGCCATCCTCTCACCTGGGATGGGATTTTGCCCTTCCTCCTCCCCTCTCTTCCTCCTTCCCACCATCCTATCTTCCACTCATGACTCTGCTCCAAACTCTGAGGTCTGAGAACCAGTCCTGCCTCATCCCTACATCCAGTTCTGTTCTCAGGCCCTTTCATATGTGGATTGGGAGATTTGAAAGGCATCCTGTTCATCTCTGCCTCCTCAGTGGTAAGCACAGAACCAGTGGCTAGCAGTAGGCACTGAGGAAAAAAGGGAATAACAACTGTAGCATTTACAACATGCTAGGCAAGGTACTAAATATTTTACATACATCATTTCTTATTCCTTGCCACCACAATACTCTATGAGGTAGATATTTTTGTTCTTGTATTGCAGGTGGGAAAACTAAGGTTTGGGAAGATTAATAACTTGCCCATGTCACACAGCTAGAAAATAGTAGAGTCAGGATTCAAACCCGGGTCTGCCTGGTACAGAAGCCTACACTCCAGACCACCACACTGGACTAAATGAAAGCCAAGGCTAGTTCAGGAGACCATTTCGAGAAAGGAAACATGAGCAGTATACAGAAATTTCTCCAAACATAAACATGACCTATGATTTTTAAAGAAGCAGAATGTAGAATGCACATGGACAAACACTCCACCAAACAAAAGTCCAGTGATGGAATCATTCATTCCACTATCTGAAAGTATTTGCTGAGCACCTACTTTGTTAACTGTTCTAGTCAACTGAGAATGAGACAGGCCCTGCCCTCAAAGAGTTTACGTTCTAGTGAGGGAAACAGCCTGTCGATAATAAACAAGTATTAAAGTATTTATTTAAAAATATTAACCAAATATCATGATGAGTTCAGTGAAGTTCAAGTTAAATCCAATGTGAATGGTGTGGGGAGAACATCAGGGCTGTACCCAGGAGGTGTCTGAGATGTTTGGGGAGGTGGCCCAGCAGCTTGCTCTGAAGCATGCTGATATTTTATAGAATGGAATAGAGCATATTAGAGTCCCATCCCTAAAGCCTCATCCACTGCCATCATCAACAAGGAAGGACGGAAGAAAGGAAGGAAAGAAGGAAGGAAGGAAGGGGGAAAGAAAGAGAGAGAGAGGTAGAGAAAGAAAGAAAGAAGGAAAGAAAGAAAGAAAAAGAAAGACAGAAAGAAAGAAAGAAAGAAAGGAAGGAAGAAGGAAGGAAAGAAAGAAAGAAAGAAAGAAAGAAAGAAAGAAAGAAAGAAAGAAAGAAAGAAAGAAAGAAAAAGAAAAAAGAAAGAAAGAAAAAAGAAAGAAAGAAAGAAAGAAGGAAGGAAAGAAAGAAAGCAAAAGAAAGAAAGAAAAAGAAAGAAAGAAAAAAGAAAGAAAGAAAGAAAGAGAGAAAGAGAGAAAGAAAAAGGAAGAAAGAAAGAAAGAAAAAGAAAAAAGAAAGAAAAAGAAAGAAAGGAAGGAAGGAAGAGAGAGAGAGAGGGAGGGAGGGAGGAAGGAAAAAAGGAAGAAAGGAAAAAAGGAAGAAAGGAAAGAAGGGTGCAAGGTCGGGCCTAGGAGACACTTTGGTTGAGTTCTGGGAGGAGTTAATGATGGACCACATCCCTGCCCAGTGGGAACTTCCACTTTCAGGTGTCCGTTTGTTCCTCTACTGGGGAAGTGCCTGATGATGCCTTAGAGCCCACATGCCTGAGGCAAACCCTGGTGCCAGACACTTGAGTGAGCCAGCCTTCACAGATGTAGTAGAAAGAAGAGCAAATACTCTCTCTCCAAAGTCCTCTGTTTTCCCCTCCTTCCACACAAACCAACACAACTGAGGGTGTGATTCGAACCCCTAATGCCTCTTTGAAGTATGGATTTTGAGAGGTTCAGGCAGGACTGTCCCTTGGAAGTGTGTGTCAGAGTAGGGGGCAGGGCAATCTAAAGAGTTGGAGTGTTAGCCCCATTCTGGCAGCCAGCTTTACACAATCCCACAAAACAAACATGCCTGCCAACTGGAGCAATCAGCCCACCAGGCCACCCTCCTAGAATTGGAACTAACTACAGAGCCCTGGGACAACCACGTAGACACAAGTCCTAGAGCCTCTAGAGGCATCTGGTCAACACCATGCACATGCTAGAGGACTGGAGAGTGCCTTAAAGGGGAGAAATGGGACCAGAAACCAGAGCCCATGTAGATTTTTGTCTGGACTCAAGGCACCCTGCCCAGATAGCACTTCTAGGCCAGAGAGTCCTGGACACCAGAAGGGAATCATCTTTGAGAAAGGCACTCCAAAACGAGGGACCTCCTAAGGACCAGGGCTCAGAGCAGGGCCCTAGTGCCCAAGTCTAAGGACAGTACTGGGTTCAGCTCTCCTCCCAGCTCCATATTGTGTGTGTGTGTGTGTGTGTGTGTGTGTGTGTGTGTGTGTGTGTGTGTGTGTGTTTTGAAGGAGGGGAACAATCTGGTCACTATGATCTGGACATAGGGTTTTCCCATAGCATCTCTTTGATGACTCCTCTAGACCCTTTAGGATGATACTCTGCTTCTCACTGAAAGAGAAAAACGAAAGCAAAGAGCCGGAAAGCCCCCCGAGACCCACCCGCTGCCTCTTTCCATGACTAAAGGGTCAGGCATTCATTTACTCCTCCATAGGAAAGGGATTACCCTTCACAATCACTGTCACATCCTAACTATGCCTTTCCGTGCTCCATGCTCAAACCTCACAGCCAGCTGTGTTGTAATTTGAGTGTGTGGCATGTCGTCAAAACTTCTCATAAACCCAGTCACTAAATGCTCCTGAGACTCTCTATGTATTCACAGCTCAGAAACAAAGAAGGCAAATTCTAGTCTGACAACTCTTTGGGTGGTCAGGAAAAGTCAGATTCCATTGCAACAGAACTTTCAGGATTCTTTTGAGGGACGTTGAATTTTTGTGTGTATCCAATACACTTTCAAAATAGGTGGGTCCCCCAGAGTCTTGAAGCTTGGTTTATAATGATCTTGCATTGTTTGAAATAGTGAAGAAAGCTCCATTTCCCTTCATCATTAGTGGTCAGAGAAGTCTTAGAGACAGAGAGAGTTCTCTTGTCTAGGCTCCAGGGTTTTAGAGTGATGTCTATGTGAAGGCATTTGCAAGTCAGGACACTATATAGGATTGTCTGGTTGAAGGTCAATTCAGACTCTAGATCCCCCACTTCTCAGGAAATGGAAGGCTCCACTCCCTTCTCCCACCCTTCCATGGTTCTTCCAGTAATGGCTCAGTAGGGCTGTCCTCAGTACACCCCCAGTGACCTGCGCCTAAGGAATACAAAGCAGCAGGGCAGGGCACTCGGGAAGGGGTTTACCAACTTCCCAACCTGTTTTCTGGGAAGATATCAAACTGCTCATCTCAACACTTCTTAAAAATCCTACCTGAGGGGCAGAGCTCTTCAGGAAGCGCTATTATATGGCATCAAAGATACTGGTTAACTGTAGCAAATTTCTGGGTTCGGGTGGCTGTAGGAAGTGAATTCCTGTTAGAAAGGAGGAACTGGCTCCAGATGGGGCCTGCCTTAGCTGAGACCTCCTTGAGACATAGATTCCCAGGAGAAATGCTTCTGACTATCAAAGCACCTGATGATTCTGTAGAGAAAGTCTTTATAGGCAGTGCTTCAACTCCCAGGTTTGGGCACATAGGCACATGTGATGTGGATTCTGGAGTACAGCCAAGGCTCCCTGTTCTGGCCTGATCACTGATGCCCAAATTCCACAATCAGATCTTCTTGATTTTGGCTTGAGGCAAACCATGTGAAAATGAAAATATCTCATGATATTGGTCTTACTGGTTGAGGTTGTCTTCAATGAATGATTTTATTAGATCCTTTCCCATGAATAGGTTTAGACTGGGGGGGAGTAAGGGAAGACCATAAGGTACCTGGTCTTCCAATAAGAGGTTCAATAAGACTCTGTTTCAAGTCAGAAGGAACCCAAGAGACTGTCTGTTTCAGAAGTCCCAAGTCACAGACCACAGACCAAATCCAACCTGTGTTGCTGGTCTAGAGTGGTGTCTAACACAAAATCTGAATGTTATGTGCTTTAAGTAGGATATGAGCTCTCCAGTTCATCATAGACCCCACCACTCCTCACTGACCTCCATCTATTTACTTCTGTTCAGGACACCTGGTCCGAAGGTATGTGTGTTTTTGACCCTTGAAATCTAGTCCAATTTTGCACTCAATGCAAAAATCTCTTCAACAACATCATGCATTCTTTGCTCATTAGCACCTATTACATGTTGGCTTATAAATACATAGAATTCGGGCTTCCCTGGCGGCGCAGTGGTTGAGAGTCTGCCTGCCAATGCAGGGGACACGGGTTCGAGCCCTGGTCTGGGAAGATCCCACATGCCGCGGAGCAACTGGGCCCGTGAGCCACAACTACTGAGCCTGCGCGTCTGGAGCCTGTGCTCCGCGACAAGACAGGCCGCGATAGTGAGAGGCCCGCGCACCGCGATGAAGAGTGGCCCCCGCTCGCCACAACTAGAGAGAAAGCCCTCGCACAGAAACGAAGATCCAACACAGCCAAAAATAAATAAATAAATTAATTAATTAATTTAAAAAATACATAGAATTTTAGAGCAGGAAGAGTCCTTGGAGACGTTCTACTCTTACCACTTCATAGGTGATGTAACTGAGGCCCAGGTAGCTGCACAGCATGTGTGACACCACAAAGCTGCTCCGTGGATGTGGCTGTCTCTCTGGAGACTGCCAAGGACCTCACTGAAATCCAGTTACGCTATGACCATGCATTCCCCAATGCCTAGTTCAATGATTCTCAAAGTGTAACCCAGGGGCCTCTGGGGTCCCCAGGATGCTTTCAGGGCATCTGTGAGGTCAAAACTATTTTCATAATGGTACAAAACTATTATTTGCTTTTGTCACCCTCATTCTCCCATGAATGTACATTGAAATTTTCTGGAGGTATGTGACATGTGATATTGCAACAGATCAAACGCAGAAGTAGATATGAGAATATTAAGCCTATCATTGAACAGGTTTGCATAAGCATATATTACTAAAGTATGTTACTGTTCTCACTAAATTTTTCTTGGAAAATATATTTCTATTTAAAGACATGTTGTTTATATTAATATTTAATGGGCCTTATGTTAACACTTATTTTTATTATTTTAAAGTGAATAGTTTTTGGGCTTCCCTGGTGGCGCAGTGGTTGAGAGTCTGCCTGCCAATGCAGGGGACACGGGTTCGAGCCCTGATCTGGGAAGATCCCACATGCCGCGGAGCGGCTAGGCCCGTGAGCCACAATTGCTGAGCCTGCGCGTCTGGAGCCTGTGCTCCGCAATGGGAGAGACTGCGATAGTGAGAGGCCCGCGCACCGCGATGAAGGGTGGCCCCCGCTTGCCGCAACTAGAGAAAGCCTTCACACAGAAACGAAGACCCGGGCTTCCCTGGTGGCGCAGTGGTTGAGACTCTGCCTGCCAATGCAGGGGACACGGGTTCGAGCCCTGGTCTGGGAAGATCCCACATGCCGCGGAGCAACTAGGCCCGTGAGCCACAATTACTGAGCCTGAGCGTCTGGAGCCTCTGCTCCGCAACAAGAGAGACCGTGATAGTGAGAGGCCCGCGCACCGCGATGAAGAGTGGCCCCCACTCGCCGCAACTGGAGAAAGCCCTCACACAGAAACGAAGACCCAACACAGCCAAAAATAAAAATAATAAATAAATAATAAATTAAAAAAATTTAAAAAAAAAAGAAACGAAGACCCAACACAGCCATAAAATAAAAATAAATAAATAAAAATAAATAAATAAAATAAAAATTAAAATGAATAGTTTTAAATTTCTCACTCTTAATTTCTAATGTGGTAAATATCAGTAGCTGTAACCAACATAAACTATAGCTTTTGGTGTCTTCAATAATGTTTGAAAGTATAAATAGGTCCTGAGTTCAAAACTTTGAGAACTGTTGATCTATTGTGATAAACCGAGCAAAGGCAAATTATATTATTTGAATTTTTCCAATAAGCATATATTCATATAAAAGTTGCATAATTTTTTTAGAAAAGGGAAAAAGTGAATGGGGATCTATTTTTGTTTCTTAGAGATGGAAAATGGGGCCTTGCAGCGTGGTAGACTCCTTCAGTCATGTCAAGGCTCAGTCTGGCCAGGAGTTACGCTGGCCGTGTGGTTATCAAAGTATGAAATTAGGTCTGGTGTATCTGGATTTACATCTCAACCCCCAAACCTGGTGCTCCTGCTGCCATCTTAGCAACAAGTGCCACCATCCCCAGGGGCCTAGGCCAGAACCCAGGGTTCCTTTTTCAGTCTCTCCTTTCACTTTCTGCCACACTCACCATTGCCAGCAGCTCCTCCAGCAGCTCTAGGGCCTTTCCTTCACTGCAGCAGCCATAGCTTGGGCAATCTTTATCTTGTGCTTGGAGATGGCCCTTGTGTCTTCCCTGGTCTCAGGGCCTCCCTGTCTTCTCCATGGTGGCTCCTCTCTGTCCCCAGAGTAACCATCTTGTTATACGAATCTGACCATGATCCACCCTGCTCATGATATAAAAGGTCTTTTGTAATCTGGCCCCTGAGGACCAACCAGCCTCACCACCTCACCTCATGTCTGAAGACTTTATCCTCCACCACGGAGAACTCTTTGTATCTCTCCAAACCCACCATGTACAGTGGGGCCTCAGGGCCTTTCCACATAAGGTTTGGAGTTCCCCTAGTCTGGAACACACTTCCCCCTGCTTATCTACCTGGCAAACTCCATACCTCAGGCCTCAGCTCAGGAACGCCCTTCTCCTGGAGGAAGCCCCAGCTCCTGGAAAGGCCCAGTACAAAGTTACACGCACAATAAGCGTTTGTTAAAATAAATGAATGAATCCTTTATTTGAAAAAAACCATTATATGGTGTCTGTTAAATTTCCCTGCCTTATTAATTATAGCATAATGAACTGAATTGATATCCTCCAGGGGGAGTCGTCTTTGCTTTGGACACCAGACCTCATTGTACACTCTATTGTGTTGAGACAGTGAGCTGGGATGAATGTTTATTGACTTCAGGAATTGACCTAATTGTTTTTCTCTTCATATATCTTTCATATCAACTGATTTCTTGTTTATTTCTCCTTAAAATGGAATCACAGGATGAGACTGATATAATTTGTGGTTCCAATAAATTGGTTTCTGGTTAATTGGTTCTGTCACTTTAAGATTAATAATATGTTACTTACAAAGCTTTTATTCAGTATAAATAATGCATGGATATTATTTGTATCATTTTCTCATTAAAAACAGTACTTCTTTGTGACATTAATTCTGAGAGCATTTTTCTTATAGTGTCAACATGAAATGGGATAGGTTGTCACAGAACCTTTGGTCTAATTAAAACAACCTGTGATCCCTATTTCTTATTAAGAAAGGAAACTTTATAGAAAGAAGATAATCTGTTGAAATAACTCATGTCAAGCACCTTAAAGAGGATTTGTCACATGGTAGTGAACAATAAATGCTAGTTCTTCTCCCTTCTACCATAAAAGTCAAATTCAACAAACAAAGTCCAAAGTTTTCAGCATGGCATGTAAAGCCCTACTGATTTGACCCCTGCCCACATCAGAAACCTGCTACTCTCCCCATGAAACTCTGTATTTCAGCAATATACCCTGCTGGTGGTGCCTGGATACATCATGCCCCTCATCTCTGCTTTTACTCACTCAATTCATCTTCTGGGAATGCCCTTGCCCCATCTAACTCCTTCCTGTCCTGCCGGGCTCAGAGCAGGTATCAACTTCTCTGGAAACACATCTGATCCTGCCCAGCTTGAGTTAGCTGCTCCACCTTGAAGCTCTCATGGAACCTTAGGCTGACCTCTTATCAGAGCCATATGACCTTGGGCCAGGACCTGACCTCTCTCACTTCAGTTTTTAAATCTGTAAAATAGACTAATAATAGTTCCAACCTCACAAGGTGATTGAGATGATTACTTGAGATTTACGTTAAGTGCTTAGAATAGTACCTGGGACATATTAGTCATTCCCTACATACTAGCTATTATATTTATTTTGGTAGAACTTACCACATTGAAAATATCTGTGTACTTATCTGGGTATACAACTCTGTTTTTTTTTTCCTCTGTCTCCAAGATCCTAGCAGACCTTCTGGTCACTAGCAAGTGTTCTATAAACTGAAGTAACTCTTTTTTAAAATTTTTTATTTTATATAGGAATATAGTTGACTTACAATGTTGTGTTAGTTTCAGGTGTACAGCAAAGTGATTCAGTTATACATATACATATGCCTGTTATTTTTCAGATTTTTTTCCCATATAGGTTATTACAGAGTATTGAGTAGAGTTCCCTGTGCTATGCAGTAAGTCCTCGTTGATTATCAATTTTACATATAGTAGTGTGTATATGTTAATCCCAACCTCCTAATTTATCCCTCTCCCCGTTTCCTCTTTGGTAACCATAAGTTTGCTTTCCATATCTGTGGGTCTATTTCTGTTTTGTAAATAAGTTCATTTGTATCTTTTTTTAAGATTCCACATATAAGTGATACCATATGATATTTGTCTTTCTCTGACTTATTTCACTTAGCATGATAATCTCTAGGTCCATCTATGTTGCTGCAAATGGCATTATTTCATTCTTTTTAATGACTGAGTAATATTCCATTGTATGTATGTACCACATCTTCTTTATCCATTCCTCTGTTGATGGACATTTAGGTTGCTTCCATGTCCTGGCTATTGTAAACAGTGCTGCAATGAACACTGGGGTGCATGTATCTTTTCGAATTATGGTTTTCTCCAGATATATGCCCAGGAGTGGGATGGCTGGATAATATGGTAGCTCTATTTTGTTTTTTTAAGGAACCTCCATACTCTTCTCCATAGTGGCTGTACCAATTTACATCCCCACCAACAGTGTAGGATGGTTCCCTTTTCTCCACACCCTCTCCAGCATTTATTGTTTGTAGACTTTCTGATCATGGCCATTCTGACTGGTGTGAAGTGGTACCTCACTGTAGTTTCAATTTCCATTTCTCTAATAATTAGCGATGATGAGCATCTTTTCATGTGCTTTTTGGCCATCTGTATGTCTTCTTTGGAGAAATGTCTATTTATATCCTCTGCCCATTTTTTGATTGGGTTTTTTCTTTTTGATATTGAGCTGTATGAGCTGTTTGTATATTTTGGAGATTAATCCCTTGTTGGTCACTCCATTTGTGAATATCTTCTCCCATTCTGTGGGATATCTTTTCGTTTTGTTTATGGTTTCCTTTGCTGTGCAAAAGCTTTTAATTTTAATTAGGTCCCATTTGTTTATTTTTGTTTTTACTTTCATTACTCTAGGAGGTGGATCAAAAAAGATATTGCTGAAATTTATGTCAGAGAGTGTTCTGCCTATGTTTTCCTCTAGGAGTTTTATAGTGTCTGGTCTCACATTTAGGTCTTCAATCCATTTTGAGCTTATTTTTGTGTATCGTGTTAGAGAATGTTCTAATTTCATTTTTTTATATGTAGCTGTCAGTTTTCCCAGCACCATTTGTTGAAGAGACTGTCTTTCTACCACTGTGTAGTCTTGCCTCCTTTGTTGTAGATTAATTGACCATAGGTGAGCAGGTTTATTTCTAGGCTTTCTATCCTGTTCCATTGATCTATATTTCTATTTTTGTGCCAGTACCATACTGTTTTGATGACTATAGCTTTGTATTATAGTCTGAAGTCAGGGAGCCTGATTCCTCCAGCTCTGCTTTTCTTTCTCAAGATTGCTTTGGCTACTTGGGGTCTTTTGTGTCTCCATACAAATTTTAAGATGTTTTTGTTCTAGTTCTGTGAAAAATGCCATTGGTAATTTGATAGGGATTGCACTGAATCTGTAGATTGCCTTGGGTAGTATACTCATTTTGACAATATTGATTCTTCCTATCCACGAACATAGTATATCTTTCCATCTGTTTGTGTCTTTTTCTATTTCTTTCATCAGAGTCTTACAGTTTTCAGAGTACACGTCTTTTGCCTCCTTAGGTATGCTTATTCCTAGGTATTTTACTCTTTTTGATGGGATGGTAAATGGGATTGTTTCCTTAATTTCACTTTCTGATCTTTGTTAGTGTATAGAAATGCAACAGATTTCTGTATATTAATTTTTTATCCTGCAACTTTACCAAATTAATTGATGAGTTTTCTCATAGCATCTTTAGGATTTTCTATGTATAGTATCAGGTCATCTGCAAACAGTGACAGTTTTACTTCTTCTTTTACAATTTAGATTCCTTTTATTATTTCTTTTTCTTCTCTGATTGCTGTGGCTAGGACTTCAAAAACTGTGTTGAGTAATAGTGGTGAAAGTGGGCATCCTTGTCTTGTTCCTGATTTTAGAGGAAATGCTTTCAGGTTTTCTCCATTGAGGATGATGTTAGCTGTGGGTTTGTAATACATGGCCTTTATTATGTTGAGGTATGTCTTGATATGAGTCAAAATTTTATTATCTATCAATGTAGTCAGCACAGAACAATGTTCCATATTCTAATCTTTCACTTTATATCATTCATAATTTTGCCATTTTAATAGCTATATATGTGTTTATTTATTTCCCTTTATATTTTTACAATTGATTTTGTTATAAACATCTTTGTCATTAAAAAAGAAATATTTCCTTGTGGCAGCAAGGAATAGTTTGATCAAAACATATTAACACTTTTACAGCCCTTGAGAGAGATCATCACACTGATCTCCAAAGAGACCAGGCAAATATACAATTTCTCATGAACCTGTTTCTCACCCTGACTTTTCATCACTGGATTTTATCACTGGTTTTATTACTTTAATGGGGATGTAATAGTACCTCCAAGTTGTTCTTATTTGCATGTTTTTAATTACTCCAAGGATGGACATTTTATAACATGATAAGATACTGTATTTTTTGCCATCAGCAACAAAACATCTATTCATTTTTTACTGCACTCAAAGTGGAATCAAATAACGATGCTATCTATTTCTATCATCTTTATCTTCTTCAGATATAAATTTCCCCAATCTATTTATTTTCTTTTTGGTATGTATTTTACAGTATTTACTGCTATCACAGATTTTTGTACATGGAAGGTGCCCCAGCAGTCAGGCAATACTGATATTCAAGTGTCCCATGACAGTCTTCAGTAGTATTCAATTATGCTAATTTGTTTACTTCAAGCTCCTTTTGATGGGTGGTTTTTAAATTGTTCATTCTTTGACTTATTGAGAATCTATTCTAGTGTACAGCTCTGAGTTCATTCTCTTCCCTATTGAGATGCAGTTTCTTCAATACACTGAATAGTGAATCTTTTCCCTATTGTAATACTGTTTCTAGCATGTTACAAAGCTCTGTACAATTTTGAATTTCTGAAATTTCTATTCTATTGCAATGATAGATCTTTCAAATCCCAAACTATATGGTTTTAATCACTGCTACTTTGTAACAAGTTTACAATCTGTTAGAGTAGGAGGAGCATTATTACTGATCTTAAACTGCTTTGATGTTCTTGCCCCCACTTCTCAGGGGTGGAGGAGTAAGAACGCTGAGAGCTGGAGTGGTCAGGGAGTCAACTTTCTTCCCCATCCTCAGAATTTGGGCAGCTGTGATGGTACACAGGAGACATCAGAAACTGGCTGCCCCACCTAGCCTACAGCCTTGTTTTGTTTGGCCTACAAGGTTGTTTTTATTTTGGTTTGTCTTGACCTTGAATGTATTCAAGTAAAGCACACTGGCCCCAGTTCTTCACAATCCCTAACAATTCCTATCACCTGATATCTGGTCTAGTTATCTCAGTTTTGTCTCCTGATACCTGGAGTCATTTGAGCTTGCAACCCCAGGAATAAAGCGTATCTCAGTGTATTTTAATTCTAACATGGAAATAATAATGTATCTTGTCAGGTTGTTGAAAGGATTACATGAAATAACATGGAACAATTGGAGAAGACTTTTACTTCAGCAACTTTCTTTTCTTTTATCTTTTCCTTTTTTATTTTTTTGGCTCTGGCCACCCACAGGGGCAATGATAACCTTGTGGTTTTCTGAGCCCAGGGGAGAGACCAGGGATCTTGGTGATCTGTATATCCCCACCCCATTGCACAGTGCCCTGGCACACAGCAGGGATTCACTAAATATTGGCTGAAATCTATTGAATATGAGTATACATATGCCAAGTGCCCAGGAGCTATGCTGTAGATATAAGACCCCAAGCCACACTTTAAAAGGACACACACACCAGCTTGCCATTCCTCAAACACCTGACCACATCCCTGTGACAATTCCCTTATTATTGGTCTCTTACTTGCAGGGTCTGTTGAATTGCTAGCCATGCCAATGCACATGCTAAATTGGATTCTGTTTTAACTTGGCCTTAATTAACGAAGACACTATGGAGTGGTTGTTCAGCCTACATTCACCCATATTTAGTCCCCATGGCCTCCAGTGTCTGCTTCTCCAATTCAGATAGACAGGAGAACGCATTGCCAGATGATGATCTTTTAGTTGGAAAAACACTCTGCTCTCTAAATTATAGGCAAATCCAGGTCACTGGAATTACCTATGGTTGTTAAGCTCTACCCATCTATATTCATTTTGAATGATGCCAAGATTTTACCTCATAACCTGAGACTACACTACTAAAATATTTCAGGCCAAATAAATAATACTTATTTAGAGCAGTCTGCATTTTACTTAACGGAGAAAGAATTTTTAAGATTTATATTATAATATACTAAATTGAATTAAGCAATTATTACCAGTACTATTTAATGAAGTATTATAAAAATGATCAATAGATTAGATAAAAATAAGAAATAAAAAGTATTACCCATGAATAAAATAATTATTTTCTAAATCAGATGATGAGTGTGGCTCATCAAATTAAATTTAAGAAAGAAGAAATTATAAAAGAATATTACAAACAGTTATTTACCAAAGAAAATCGCACAACCTAGAAGAAATAGACAAATTTCTAGAAACAAACAACATGTCAAGACTGAATCAGGAAGAACTACAATCCTGCAGCCTGTGGAACAAAAACTACGTTCACAGAACGATAGACAAGATGAAAAGGCAGAGGGCTATGTACCAGATGAAGGAAAAAGATAAAATCCCAGAAAAACAACTAAATGAAGTAGAGATAGGCAACCTTCCACAAAAAGATTTCAGAATAATGATAGTGAAGATGATCCAGGACTTCGGAAAAAGAATGGAGGCAAAGATTGGGAAGATGCAAGAAATGTTTAACAAAGACCTAGAAGAATTAAAGAACAAACAAACAGAGATGAACAATACAATAACTGAAATGAAAAATACACTAAAGGGAATCAATAGCAGAATAACTGAGGCAGCAGAACAGATAAGTGACCTGGAAGACAGAATGGTGGAATTCACTGCTGCAGAACAGAAAAAGAAAAAAGAATGAAAAGAAATGAAGACAGCCTAAGAGACCTCTGGGACAACATTAAATGCAACAACATTCACTTTATAGGGATCCCAGAGGAGAAGAGAGAGAGAAAGGACCTGAGAAAATATCTGAAGAGATTATAGTGGATAACTTCCCTAACATGGGAAAGGAAATAGCCACCCAAGTCCAGGAAGTGCAGAGAGTCCCATACAGGATAAACCCAAGGACAAACACACCGAGACACATAGTAATCAAATTGGCAAAAATTAAAGACAAAGAAAAATTATTGAAAGCAGCAAGGGAAAAATGACAAATAACGTACAAGGGAAATCCCATGAGGTTAACAGCTGATTTCTCATCAGAAACTCTACAAGCCAGAAGGGAGTGGCATGATATACATAAAGTGATGAAAGGGAAAAAACCTACAACCAAGAGTACTCTACCCGGCAAGGATCTCATTCAGATTCAATGGAGAAATCAAAAGCTTTACAGACAAGCAAAAGCTAAGAGAATTCAGCACCACCAAACCAGCTCTACAACAAATGCTAAAGGAACTTCTCTAAGTGGGAAACACAAGAGAAGAAAAGGACCTACAAAAACAAACCCAAAACAATTAAGAAAATTGTCATAGGAATATACATATCGATAATTACCTTAAACATAAATGGATTAAATGCTCCAACCAAAAGACACAGGCTTGCTGAATGGATACAAAAACGAGACCCATATATATGCTGTCTACAAGAGACCCACTTTAGACCTAGGGACACATACAGACTGAAAGTGAGGGGATGGAAAAAGATATTGCATGTAAAAGGAAATCAAAAGAAAGCTGGAGTAGCAATACTCATAGCAGATAAAATAGACTTTAAAATAAAGAATGTTACAAGAGACAAGGAAGGACACTACATAATGATCAAGGGATCAATCCAAGAAGAAGATATAGCAATTATAAATATATATGCATCCAACATAGGAGCACCTCAATACATAAGGCAACTGCTAACAGCTATAAAAGAGGAAAATGACAGTAACACAATAATAGTGGGGGACTTTAACACCTCACTTACACCTATGGACAGATCAACCAAAGAGAAAATTAATAAGGGAACACAATCATTAAATGACACAATAGACCAGATAGATTTAATTGATATTTATAGGAATTCCCATCCAAAAACAGCAGATCACACTTTCTTCTCAGTTGCACATGGAACTTTCTCCAGGATAGATCACATCTTGGGTCACAAATCAAGCCTCATTAAATATAAGAAAATTGAAATCATTTCAAGCATCTTTTCTGACCACAATGCTATGAGATTAGAAATCAATTACAGGGAAAAAAACATAAAAAATACAAACACATGGAGGCTAAACAATACGTTACTAAATTACCAAGTGATCACTGAAGAAATCAAAGAGGAAATCAAAAAATACCTAGAGACAAATGAAAATGAAAATACGACGATCCAAAACCTATGGCATGCAGAAAAAGCAGTTCTAAGAGGGAAGTTTTTAGCTATACAAGCCTACCTCAAGAAACAAGAAAAATCTCAAATAAACAATCTAACTAAAGGAACTAGAGAAAGAAGAACAAACAAAACCCAGAGTTAGCAGAAGGAAAAAAATCATAAAGATCAGAGCAGAAATAAATGAAATAGAAACAAAGAAAACAATAGGAAAGATCAATAAAGCTAAAAGCTGGTTCTTTGAGAAGATAAACAAAATTGATAAACCTTTAGCCAGACTCATCAAGAAAAAGAGGGAGAGGACTCAAATCAATAAAATTAGAAATGAAAAACGAGAAGTTACCACAGACACCACAGAAATACAAAGCATCCTAGGAGACTACTACAAGCAACTGTATGCCACTAAAATGGACAACCTGGAAGAAATGGACAAATTCTTAGAAAGGTATAACCTTCCAAGACTGAACCAGGAAGAAATAGAAAATATGAACAGACCAATCACAAGTAATGAAATTGAAACTGTGATTAAAAATCTTCCCACAGACAAAAGTCCAGGACCAGATGGCTTCACAAGTGAATTCTGTCAAACATTTAGAGAAGAGCTAACACCCATCCTTCTCAAACTCTTCCAAAACTTGCAGAGGAAGGAACACTCCCAAACTCATTCTATGAGGCCACTATCACCCTGATACCAAAACCAGACAAAGATACTACAAAAAAAGAAAATTACAGACCAATATCACTCATGAATATAGATGCAAAAATCCTCAACAAAATACTAGCAAACAGAATCCAACAACACATTAAAAGGATCATACACCATGATCAAGTGGGATTTATCCCAGGGATGCAAGGATTCTTCAATAGACGCAAATCAATCAATGTGATACACCATATTAACAAATTGAAGAAGAAAAACCATGTGATAATCTCAATAGATGCAGAAAAAGCTTTTGACAAAATTCAACATCCATTTATGATAAAAACTCTCCAGAAAGTGAGCATAGAGGGAACCTACCTCAACATAATAAAGGCCATATATGACAAACCCACAGCAAACATCATTCTCAATGGTGAAAAAATGAAAGCATTTCCTCTAAGATCAGGAACAAGACAAGGATGTCCACTCTCACCACTATTTTTCAACATAGTTTTGGAAGTCCTAGCCATGGCAATCAGAGAAGAAAAAGAAATAAAAGGAATACAAATTGGAAAAGAAGAAGTAAAACTGTCACTGTTTGCAGATGACATGATACTATACATAGAGAATCCTAAAAATGCCACCAGAAAACTACTAGAGCTAATCAATGAATTTGGTAAAGTTGCAGGATACAAGATTAATGCACAGAAATCTCTTGCACTCCTATACACTAATGATGAAAAATCTGAAAGAGATATTATGGAAACACTCCCATTTACCATTGCAACCAAAAGAATAAAATACCTAGGAATAAACCTACCTAGGGAGACAAAAGACCTGCATGCAGAAAACTATAAGACACTGATGAAAGAAATTAAAGATGATACCAACAGATGGAGAGATATACCATGTTCTTGGATTGGAAGAATCAACCTTGTGAAAATGACTATACTACCCAAAGCAGTCTACAGATTCAATGCAATCCCTATCAAATTACCAATGGCATTTTCTACGGAACTAGAACAAAAAATCTTAAAATTTGTATGGAGACACAAAAGACCCTGAATAGCCAAAGCAGTCGTGAGGGAAAAAAACGGAGCTGGAGGAATCATACTCCCTGACTTGAGACTATAGTACAAAGCTACAGTAATCAAGACAATATGGTACTGGCACAAAAACAGAAATATAGTTCAATGGGAAAAGATAGAAAGCCCAGAGATAAACACACACACATGTGGTCAACTAACCTATGACAAAGGAGGCAAGGATATACAATGGAGAAAAGAGAGTCTCTTCAATAAGTGGTGCTGGGAAAACTGGACAGCCACATGTAAATGAATGAAATTAGAACACTCCCTAACACCATACACAAAAATAAACTCAAAATGGATTAGAGACTTAAATGTAAGACCAGACACTATAAAACTCTTAGAGGAAAACATAGGAAGAACACTCTTTGACGTAAATCACAGCAAGATCTTTTTTGATCCACCTCATAGAGTAATGGAAATAAAAACAAAAATAAACAAATGGGACCTAATGAAACCTCAAAGCTTTTGCACAGCAAAGGAAACCATAAACAAGATGAAAAGACAACCCTCAAAATGGGAGAAAATATTTGCATACAAATCAACGGACAAAGGATTAATCTCCAAAATATATAAACAGCTCATGCAGCTCAATATTAAAAAAACAAACAAACCAATCCAAAAAATGGCAGAAGACCTAAATAGACATTTCTCCAAAGAAGACATACAGATGGCCATGAAGCACTTGAAAAGATGCTCAACATCACTAATTATTAGAGAAATGCAAATCAAAACTACAATGAGGTATCACCTCACACCAATTAGAATGGGCATCATCAGAAAATCTACAAACAACAAATGTTGGAGAGGGTGTGGAGAAAAGGGAACCCTCTTGCACTGTTGGTGGGAATGTAAATTGATACAATCACTATGGAGAATGGTATGGAGGTTCCTTAAAAAACTAAAAATAGAATTACCATCTGACCCAGCAATCCCACTACTGGGCATATACCCAGAGAAAACCATGATTCTTAAAGACACATGCACCCCAATGTTTATTGCAGCACTATTTACAATAGCCAGGTCATGGAAGCAATCTAAATGCCCATCGACAGACGAATGGATAAAGAAGTTGTGGTACATATATACAATGGAATATTACTCAGCCATAAAAAGGAATGAAATTGGGTCATTTGTAGAGATGTGGATAGATCTAGATACTGTCATACAGAGTGAAGTAAGTCAGAAACCGAAAAACAAATATCGTATATTAACACATATATGTGGAACCTAGAAAAATGGTACAGATGATCCGGTTTGCAGGGCAAAAATTGAGACACAGATGTAAAGAACAAACGTATGGACACCGTGGGGGGAAAGCAGTGGGGGGGTGGGGGGGCAGTGTGATGAATTGGGAGATTGAGATTGACATGTATTCACTGATGTGTATAAAATAGGTAACTATTAAGAACCTGCTGTATATAAAAATAAATAAAATAAAAGTCAAAAATTCAATAAAAAAATGTATTGACACCAAGGGGGGAAAGTGGTGGGGGGCGGGGTTGGGTGGTGTGGTGAATTGGGAGATTGGAATTGACATATATACATTAATATGTATAAAATGGATACCTAATAAGAACCTGCTGTATAAAAAAATAAATAAAATAAAATTCAAAAAAACAAAACAAAACAGAAGACTGAATCAGGAAGAAATAGACAATCTGGACTGGCAGATCACTAGTAGTGAAACTGAATTTATAATAAAAAAAAAAAACTCCTAGCAAACAAAATTCCAGGATTGGATGGCTTCACAGGAGAATTCTACCAAATACACAAAGAAGAGCTAATCCTTCTCAAACTATTACCAAAAATTGGAGAGGATGGAAAAATTCCAAATTCATTTTACAAGGCCACCATACTCTGATTCCAAAACTAGACACACTACAAAAAAAGAAAATTACAGGCCAATATCTCTGATGAATGTAGATTCAAAAATCCTCATCAAAATATTAGCAAACCAAATTCAACAATATATAAAAATGAGCGTACACTACAATGTGTTGGAATTTATTCTAGGATGCAAGGATGGTTCAATATTCACAAATCAATCAATGTGATACACTACATTAGCAAAAGGAATAATAAAAATCACATGATCATCTCAACAGATGCAGAAAAAGCCTTTGATAAAATTCAGTATCCATCCATGATAAAAAAAAACCCTCTCAACAAAGTGGATATATAAACAACATATTCCTACTGTATAGCACAGGGAACTATATTTAATATCTTTTAGTAATCTATAATGAAAAAGTATATGAAAAGTATATATATGTATGTGTGTGTGTGTATATATATATATATATAACTGAATCACTTTGCTGTACAACAGAAGCTAACACAACATTGTAAATCAACTATACTTCAATTAAAAAAAAAGAAAAAGAAAAAAGTGGGTACAGAGGGAACATTTCTCAACACAATAAAGGCCATTTATGACAAACCCACAACTAACAGCTTTTTACTCTCTGGTGAAAATTTGAAATTTTTCCTCTAAAATCAGGAACAAGACAAGGATGCCCACTCTCACCATTTCTATTTAACATAGTATTGGAAGTCCTAGCCGCAGCAATCAGACAAGAAAAAGAAATAAAAGACTTCCAAATTGGAAGGGAAAAAGTAAAATTGTCACTATTTGCAGATGACATGATACTATATATAGAAAACCTTAACATCTCCACCAAAAAAACCATTAGAACTAATAGATGAATTCAGCAAAGTTGCCGGAAACAAGATTAATATCTGTTGCTTTTCTGTACACTAATAATGAACTATCAGAAAGAAAAAGCAAGAAAACAATCCCAGTTAAAATCACATCGAAAAGAATAAAATACCTAGGAATAAACTTAACCAAGGAGGTGAAAGAACTATACTCTGAAAACTATAAAACATTGATGAAGGAATTTGAAATGATGCAAAGAAATGGAAAGATATACTGTGTTCTTGAATAGGAAGAATCAACATTATTAAAATAGTCATACTACTCAGAGCAATCTACAGATTTAATGCAATCTCTATCAAAATTCTCCTGACATTTTCCACAGAACTAGAACAAATAATCCTAAAATTTATGTGGAAACACAAAGATCCAGAACAGACAAACCAATCATGAGAAAAAAGAGCAAAGCTAGAGTTATCACCCTCCCTGAATTCAGACTATACTACAAAGGAACAATAATCCAAACAGCATGGTACTGGCACAAAAACAGACACATAGATCAATGGAACAGAATAGAAAGCCCAGAAATAAACCCACATGTGTATGCTTAATTAATCTACAACAAAGGAGGCAAGAATATACAATGGAGCAAAAGACAGTCTCTTCAATAAGTGGTTCTGGGGAAACTGGACCGCTACATATAAAAGAATGAGATTAGAACATTTCCTCACACCATATACAAACATAAAATTAAAATGGATTAAAGACCTAAATGTAAGACCTGAAACCATAAGTCCTAGAAGAGAACATAGGCAGAACATCCTTTGACATAAATCATAGCAATAGTTTTTTAGATCTGTCTCCTAAGGCAAAAGAGATAAAAGCAAAAATAAACAAATGGGACTTAATTAAACTTAAAAGTTCTTGTACAGCAAATGAAACCATTGACAAAAACGAAAACAACCAACTGAATAAAACAAAACATTTGTAAGTGATATTATCAAAAAGGGGTTAATATCCAAAATATATAAACAGCTCATACAACTCAATATAAAAAAAACCTTATTAAAAAATGGTCAGAAGACCTGAATAGACTTTTTTTTCAAAGAAGATATACAGATGGCAAACAGGCACATGGAAGATACTCAACATTGCTAATCATCAGAGAAATTCAAATCAAAATCACAATGAGATTCATCTCATACCTGTCAGAATGGCTATCAACAAGAAGTCTACAAATCACAAATATTGGTGAGGATGTGGAAAAAAGGGAACCCTCATACACTGTTGGTGGGAATGTAAATTGGTGCAGACACTATGGAAAACAGTATGGAGGTTCCTTAAAAAACTAAAAATAGAACTA
Source organism: Eschrichtius robustus (assembly GCF_028021215.1). NCBI lineage: Eukaryota > Metazoa > Chordata > Mammalia > Artiodactyla > Eschrichtiidae > Eschrichtius > Eschrichtius robustus. Next base: position 42,854,487 of record NC_090834.1, read on the forward strand.
CCATATGATCCAGCAATCCACTCCTGGGTATAAATCCAGAAAAAATGAAAACACTAATTTGAAAAAGATACTTGCACCCCAGTGTTCATAGCAGCGTTATTTACAATAGCCAAGATGTGGAAGCAACCTAACTGTCTATCAACAAGTAAATGGATAAAGAAGACATGGTTTAAAAAAAAAAAAGCTGAAAAAAAGAGACATGGTATATATATATATATACACAATGGAATACTACTGAGCTATAAAAAAGAATGAAATTTTGCTAATTGTAACAACATGGATGGACTTGGAGGGTGTTATGTTTAGTGAAATAAGTCAGACAGAGAAAGATATATACTGTATGATATCACTTATATGTGTAATCTAAAAAAATAAAACAAACTAGTGAATATAACAAAAAAGAAACAGACTCAAAGATACAGAGAACAAACCAGTGATTACCACTAGGGAGGGGGGTGGGCAAGCTAGAGGTAGGGGATTAAGAGGTACGAACTACTATATACAAAATAAATGAGCTACAAGGATATATTGTACAGCAACAGGGAATATAGCCAATATTTTATAATAACTACAAGTGGAATATAACCATTAAAATTGTGGATCACTACATTGTACACCTAAAGCTTACATAATACTGTAAATCAACTATACCTTAATAAAAAAAAAAGAAAGTTAATGAACACTTGTTAGAAAAAGGTGTTAAATCTAGCATAATAATACATTTCTGGTGACATTGGTTCAACCCTTTTGGAAGAAAATATGAAAATATATAGCAGAGCCATTTTTAAAAAAATTATACCCTATGAGACAGTAACCTCTGTTTTTTATATTATAAGAAAATAATCCATTTTATTAATGGAAAACCACAGAATCCACTTTGTCTAGTTTAGGCAGGAAGGGAATTTATTAAAGGATATCGGGAAACTTACAGGATCTCTGGAATGCAAGACAGAGAAGAGGCTTGGGAGCTATATATCCAGGGATAAGGGCCAACCACATCGTGGGGGCACCAGAAGCTACTCTAGAAGCACCACCACTTGGTCAGGATAGACCCTATGTCTCCAGACAGCTCATGTCCTGGACATCCAGCACTGAGCTATTGCCTCCAGGTTCCAGAAGCCTCTGCCCCCAAGCTTGCTAGTGGGTAGACACTACACTACCCACTCACATTGTTCCCTTCCAAACTGGAGTCTCTTACAGATGTATATGTGGCAGGGCCCAGGTCTCTCAAGCAGCAGGGATACTGGGAGAATGAGTTTTAGCATCTACTTTGAGGAAGTGTTTCTCAATATGTGCGAAACTCTTCAAATACTGGGGTAAGGCAAGCATGGTCAAAAGATATTGGGCAGCTACATACAAGAAAAAGGTTCAAGACAGTCCAAAAGGAGATAGTAATATGTACAATTATGGTCAATACAGCAGAACTTGTCATAACCAAAAATTAGAAATAATTTAGTAAAGGGAGGACTTTTATAATTCAATAATTTCATAGAATATTATTTAATCATAAAAGGTTATAAACATACAAACTCACAGAGACACAAAGTATAATAGTATTTACTAGGGGCTGGGGGAAAGGGGTTAGGTGGAGCTAGTGTTTCAGAGGTTACAGAGTTTCAGTTTGAGATGATGAAAAAGTTCTGGAAATGGATAATGGTGATGGTTGCACAACAATGAGAGTGTACTCACCACTGAATTGTACATTTAAAAATATTAAAATAGTAAGTTTTGTGTTATGTATATTTCACCACAACAAAAAGGTTTTTAAAAAGAGCTATAAAGAATGATGAAAAATAGTTCTGATATAAAGGATAATGGAAAATTGTATCCATACTATCATTAAAAGAATGTAAAATTTATACAAGTGAAAAGGAGTAAAAGGATCAAGGATAATTAAATTATAATATTTTAGGACTGTGGGATTATATGTGAATATCTTTTTCTTTTATTTGTAATTTTAATAATGTTAATATAGTATTTTTGATGTCATTTGAAATAAAAAATTAGGTAGTGATTGCCTACTCTCCCCCTTTCTCAAATCTTGAGTTTGAATAAAGAAAGCTGTACAGAAAAACCAAAAAGTGAGCTAGTCTCATCAATCAAATGATGAGCTCACAATCAAAATTTTAAAACACATAAGGAAAAAATTCACCATGTGCACAAGTCAACAGACACAGTAAATAGCAGGATTAGAGCCCTAAAAACTTGAGATAGTATAATGTAATTCTAAAAAATATGACATAAGCATATTTAAATTAGTTAATGAAGGAATAAATTCTAAGAGTGTCGCTATGAAAAACAATGGTAGATTTTTAAAAATAGAATTTCTAGAAATAAAAAATACAGTCATCATAATTACAAGTAGTGGATGAGTAAAATAGATTAGACACCTGAAGAGATTAATAGATCTATTAATAGATTATTAGACATCTGAAGAGAGAATAAAGCACCTGAATGACAAATTTTTAAAAATTAACTGGGAGGGACTCCCTTGGGGGGAAAAGATGGTCATCATTGCTGAGGGCCCAGGCAGTGACGGGGCTGGGAAAGCACCATCAAGCCTGTGTGAAAATCTACGGACAATTCTAGATATTTTGTCAGTGAGAATTGGCTTGCCTCCAGTTTGGGGTTATTTGATTATCAGAGAAGATTTTAATATTGCACTAGGAGTTTTTGCTTTAGCTGGTCTAACTGATTGGTTGGACAGATTTATTGCTCGAAATTTGGACCATCAAAAAGCAGCTCTGGTACAGTAATCAAGACAGTATGGTACTGGCACAAAAACAGAAATATACATCAATGGAACGTGATAGAAGGCCCAGAGATAAACCCACGCACATATGGTCACCTTATTTTTGATAAAGGAGGCAAGAATATACAATGGAGAAAAGACAGCCTCTTCAATAAGTGGTGCTGGGAAAACTGGACAGCTACATGTACAAGAATGAAATTAGAACACTCCCTAACACCATACACCAAAATAAACTCAAAATGGATTAAAGACCTAAATGTAAGGCCAGACACTATAAAACTCTTAGAGGAAAACATAGGCAGAACACTCTATGACATAAATCACAGCAAGATCCTGTTTGACCCACCTCCTACAGAAATGAAAATAAAAACAAAAATTAAAAAATGGGACCTAATGAAACTTCAAAGCTTTTGCACAGCGAAAGAAAACATAAACAAGATGAAAAGACAACCCTCAGAATGGGAGAAAATATTTGCAAATGAAGCAACTGATAGAGGATTAATCTCCAAAATTTACAAGCAGCTCAATATCAAAAAAACAAACAGCCCAATCCAAAAATGGGCAGAAGACCTAAATAGATATTTCTCCAGAGAAGATATACAGATTGCCAACAAACACATGAAAGGATGCTCAACATCACTAATCATTAGAGACATGCAAATCAAAACTACAGTGAGGGATTGACATGTATACAGTGATGTGTATAAAATTGATGACTGATTAAAAAAAAAAAAACTACAGTGAGGTATCACCTTACACCAGTCAGAATGGCCATCATCAAAATATCTACAAACAATAAATGCTGGAGAGGGTGTGGAGAAAAGGGAACCCTCTTGCACTGTTGGTGGGAATGTAAATTGATAAAGCCACTATGGAGAACAGTATGGAGGTTCCTTAAAAAACTAAAAATAGGGGCTTCCCTGGTGGCGCAGTGGTTGAGAATCTGGCTGCCAATGCAGGGGACACGGGTTCGAGCCCTGGTCTGGGAAGATCCCACATGCCGCGGAGCAACTAGGCCCGTGAGCCACAACTACTGAGCCTGCACGTCTGGAGCCTGTGCTCCGCAACAAGAGAGGCCACGATAGTCAGAGGCCCACGCACCGCGATGAAGAGTGGCCCCCGCTTGCCACAACTAGAGAAAGCCCTAGCACAGAAACGAAGACCCAACATAGCAATCAATCAATCAATAAAATTTTTTTAAAAAACTAAAAATAGAACTACCATATGACCCAGCAATCCCACTACTGGGCATATACCCTGAGAAAACCATAATTCAAAAAGAGTCATGTACCACAATGTTCTTTGCAGCTCTATTTACAATAGCCAGGACATGGAAGCAACGTAAGTGTCCATCGACAGATGAATGGATAAAGAAGATGTGGCACATATATACAATGGAATATTACTCAGCCATAAAAAGAAATGAAATTGAGTCATTTGTAGTGAGGTGGATGGACTTAGATACTGTCATACAGAGTGAAGTAAGTCAGAAAGAGATAAACAAATACTGTATGCTAACACATATATATGGAATCTAAAAAAAAAATATGGTAATGAAGAACCTAGGGGCAGGACAGGAATAAAGACACAGACCTACTAGAGAATGGACTTGAGGACACAGGGAGGGGGAAGGGTAAGCTGGGATGAAGTGAGAGAGTGGCATGGACATATATACACTACCAAATGTAAAATAGATAGCTAGTGGGAAGCAGCCACATGGCACAGGGAGCTCAGCTCAGTGCTTTGTGACCACCTAGAGGGGTGGAATAGGGAGGGTGGAGAGAAACGCAAGACGGAAGAGATATGGGGATATATGTATATGTATAGCTGATTCACTTTGTTGTAAAGCAGAAACTAACACACCATTGTAAAGCAATTATACTCCAATAAAGATGTTAAAAAAAAATCAGCTCTGGGATGTGTTGTTGGTCCACTTGCTGATAAAATACCTATCAGTACCTCATATGTTAGCTTGACCTATGCAGATATTATTCCAGTTTCACTTACTTACATGATAATGTCAAAAGGTGTAATGTTGATTGCTATCATTTTGATGTCAAATATTGAACTGTTCCAGCACTGAGAATGCTTGCTAAATATTTCAATCCTTGCTGTGCCACTGCTAAATTAAAACCAATATTCATCAGCAAGGTAAACACAGCAGGCCAGTTCATCTTGGTGGCAGCTTATTTTGCAGCTCTGGTTTTGAATTACAGTTGATCCCTTAACACACAGGCATTAGGGGCACTAACCCTCCTTGTAGTCAAAAACTTGGGAATATAAAATGATGAGGCTGCTGCAGAAACAGTTTGATGGTTCCTGAAAAATTTAAACATAGAATTACCCTATGATCTGGCAATTCCAGTTCTAGGTATACACCCAAGAGAATTAAAAGCAAGGACTCAGATACTTATATACCAATGTTTATAGAAACATTGTTTCACAATAGCCAAAAGATGGAACAGCCCAAATGTTCATCAACAGATGAATGGATAAACAAAAGGTGGTATACACATGCAATGGAATATTATTTGGACTTAAAAAGGAATGAAATTCTGATACATGCTACAACATTGGTGAACCTGGAAAACTACACTAAGTAAAATAAGCCAGACACATAAAACAAATATTCTATGACTCAACTTACATAAAGTACCTAGAATAGGCAAATTCATAGAGACAGGAAGTACTATAGTAGATGTTACTAGAGGATCTTGGGGGCGGTGAGGAGTTATTTTACAAGGGGTACAGTTTCTATTTGGAATGATGAAAAAGTTCTGGAAATGCATAGTGGTGATGGTGGCACAACATTGTGAATGTACTTAATACCACTGAACTGTATACTTGAAAATGGCTAAACGAGTAAATTTTATGTATTTTATTACAATAAAAAATACAGGACCACCAAATTACATTTGAAATTCACATAAGCTATGAATAACTTTTTAGCCTAAGTATGTCCCTTGCAATATTTGGGACATATTTATAAAAGAAAAATTAATGTGTTGTTTTCCTGACATTCAAATATAACGGGGCATCCTGTATTTCATCTGGCAACCCTGACAAGAGATGCTCAGAGTCTTCATTAGGGTAGGGACAAAGCAACGAAGATGATTCAAGAGATGTTTTAGGATTAAAACTGACAGACTTGGTGACCAAATGGAATAAGCATGCGCTGAAGAGGGAAGAAGTGTGAATAGCACTGAGGCTTCTGTTCTATAACACAGAGGAGCCATTCATGTTGGTAAAGAGCCAACACCACCCTTCAGTTCATTCATTTGTCCAACTAACCTGTATGCTTTGCCAACACTGTGGTAAGGGCTGTCCAGACCTCAGTGACTAAACAAGCAGCTTACAGTCCAGAGGGGCCTCTGGGCAAGTAAGGAGACAGTGACAATAGGTTATGAGGAGTCCCGTGATGGGGGCAGTATCTGCTGCAGATCGGGGGGGGGATGGGGGTGTCTGTGGCCAAGGTCATGGGATCAGATGGCAGCGCACTGGAATCTGGAACGGGGAAGCAGCAGCAGGAGTGCCTGGAAGGAAACTGAGGACAGTCTTGGCCTCCTGGACTGTCACGTGGAGTGGCCCAGCAGACCATGAGGAATCTTCCTTCCTTCTTGCCTTCCAAAGATCGGTGTCCTTCTAAGGAGGAACTTCACAGCTCCCAAGCCCAGTAGAACCTGTTGCCAGCAAGTTCAGATATAATCTTGCAAACTGGAATGAATACCGTCTCCCCTGCTGCCTTCCTGGAACAACGATTTGAAAGTAAAATATAAAATAGATTGTTAGGGGGACTTCCCTGGTGGCGGAGTGGTTAAGAATCCACCTGCCAATGCAGGGGACAAGGGTTCGAGCCCCGGTCCGGGAAGATACCACATGCTGCGGAGCAACAAAGCCCGTGCGCCACAACTACTGAGCCTATGCTCTAGAGTCCGCGAGCCACAACTACTGAGCCCGTGCACCACAATTGCTGAAGCCCACGCACCTAGAGCCCGTGCTCCATGACAAGAGAAGCCCACGCACCACAACGAAGAGCAGCCCCCACTCTCCACAACTAGAGAAAGCCTGCGCGCAGCAATGAAGACCCAAGGCAGCCAATAAATAAATAAATAAATAAAAAGGGAGTAACTTAAAAGATATATATATATATTGTTAGGACCCTTGCCAACCACAGGTTTCCAAATGCCCAACGAGCAGCAGCCAGAGGGGCCTGGGAAATGGGCAGCTTCTAAATCGGGTCCGTGCCTTGGCTTTTCTTCCTAGCTGGAGCGGCCTAAACTGGCCCCCCTGCTGCCTCATATACCCTGTGCACTCATAATTATTACTTCACTAGACACATTGTAGCACCACTAAAATTACATATGCAAAAAAGCTCCATTAAAGGACTGGGGCTGGTTTAGGAGGAATGAGTCTTCAAGATTAAAGAAAACCCGTTTCTTCAATCTTGGCATTTCTTGGGAAATTCCCTGAGGCTGCTCAGCAGAAAATTAAATTGCCCTGCTAGCCAGCTGGATTCTTTGTAACTTTCTGAGCCTAGAGACCCAGTCTCTTCTCATCTCTCTGCGGATCTTTCCACCGGGTATGCAGGCTGAATTTCCTGTCAAGTTTGGTGGAGATTTAGAGATGTCTGGGTGGTGAATCAGCCAAAATCCTGGGGTTGGGTAAGGTGACCTGAATATACGCTGCCCCTTGATTTCAATCCAGTGGAGTATAATCTTACCGTATTTGGTGGGCAGGGGAGATATGGAGACAGACCCTGAGAAAAGCAAGATGGATGAGCAAAAGGGGCTACAGACAGGGGACTTTTAGGGCAGTGAAACTATTCTATATGACATTGTAATTGTGGGTATGTGTCATTCTTTCTTTCTTTCATCTTCCTGTTGTTGTTAGAATTAACAACGTGCTCCTGCTGTCCAATTTCTTAGCTTGTCTAAGAGGTAAGGCAGGATGAGTTCAGTCCATGGGAGCTCAGAAAAGATTTCCCTAAACCAGGAAACAGCACAGCGTGTCCCACGTAGAAGCCTGTGATACCAGCTGAGCAAAGTATTAACTTTATGAATTACACTAGTGCGTCCCAAACTTTAATGTGCATACAAGTCACCCGGGGATCTTATAAATTACAGCTTCTCATTCAGTCAAGTCGGGCTGGAGCCTGAAATGCTGCATTTCTAACAAACTCCCAGATGTTGCTGATGCTGCTGATTTTTTTTTTTTAACATCTTTATTGGAGTATAATTGCTTTACATTGTTGTGTTAGTTTCTGCTTTATAACAAAGTGAATCAGTTATACATATACATATGTTCCCATATCTCTTCCCTCTTGCATCTCCCTCCGTCCCACCCTCCCTATCCCACCCCTCTAGGTGGTCACAAAGCACCGAGCTGATCTCCCTGTGCTATGCGGTTGCTTCCCACTAGCTATCTATTCTACGTTTGGTAGTGTGTATATGTCCATGCCACTCTCTCACCCTGTCACATCTTACCCTTCCCCCTCCCCATATCCTCAAGTCCATTCTCTAGTAGGTCTGTGTCTTTATTCCCGTCTTGCCACTAGGTTCTTCATGACCTTTTTGTTGTTGTTGTTAGATTCCATATATATGTGTTAGCATACTGTATTTGTTTTTCTCTTTCTGACTTACTTCACTCTGTACGACAGACTCTAACTCCATCCACCTCACTACAAATGACTCCATTTCATTTCTTTTTATGGCTGAGTAATATTCCATTGTATATATGTGCCACATCTTCTTTATCCATTCATCCGATGATGGACACTTAGGTTGCTTCCATGTCCTGGCTATTGTAAATAGAGCTGCAATGAATATTTTGGTACATGACTCTTTTTGAATTATGGTTTTCTCAGGGTATATGCCCAGTAGTGGGATTGCTGGGTCATATGGTAGTTCTATTTTTAGTTTTTTAAGGAACCTCCATACTGTTCTCCATAGTGGCTGTATCAATTTACATTCCCACCAATTGATGGGATCCACTCTGAATAGCAAAGGATACACCACATCAATGCATAGGGGAGCAAATTCTTACACTCTTTTCGGTGGAGTGTATGAAAGAATGTCCAGCTAACACCAGTTTGCCCATGGCTACTTCCAGGTACCAATTTCTAAGACCTGAAGGGATATGTTGTGGTCTGACTGGTTGCTTAAGAGCATATTCATATATACTTTATCCCTACCCCCAGAGAGTAGGCATCACCCAATACTGTGTTTCCTTAAGGGTCTTTCAACTGAACTATGTGTGAATAAGGCAAGTCTCCAGAGTACAGGCAAGAATGACAACTGGCCACGAGAAGGTATAAAGAAAGCTTTAACCTAAGCTTTACCACTTAAGTCTGTTAGCCTCAGCAAGTTATGTAAGCATCAGTTGACCCACCAGGAGAATGGGAAGTAGTCAATACTCCCATCTTATTGTGAGAAAGAAATGAGATAATTTATGTAAAGAGCTTGATACTCTATGCTTGGTATGCGATAACTACTATTATTCACTCATTCACATACATACTTAGTGCTTATCATGCGCCAAAGTCTGTTCTATGGTAAATGCTATGAATAAAGTGGTAAGACAAAATCCCTAACCTCCTTGAGCTTATATTTTAATGAAGGTTAATGCCTTTTTTTATGACATGGGGGAAAAAAAAGAATTTAGATTTCTTAGCAAGCACTTTTCATCTCTGAAATACATAATTTTTACTCAGAGGCACAGTTTCACTCAAAGCATAACCAACATTTATAATCATTCAACATTAGACATAAATTAATCCATGTTTCCTATCACTGGAGATAGCCCACATTAATGTAAATGGCACTCGCCAAGACAGCTATAGCAAGGATTTTTCATTGGATAATTGGATTATATCACATGGCCTCAAAAATCCTTTCTATGTTTATGATAAATGCAATCTAGACCTAAAGCTCTTTAAGATCTGTGTTGGGAATTCCCTGGCGGTCCAGTGGAATTCCCAACTCCGTGCTTTCACTGCCAAGGGCCCAGGTTCGATCCCTGGTTGGGGAACTAAGATGTCACAAGCCACGAGGCGCAGCTGAAAAATAAAAGATCTGTCTCCCCCACCATAATATTCCCAATACCTAGCACAGTACCTGGCATTTAACAGATACCTAGTAAATATTTGTTAAATAAATGATTGGTGGTTCTTTAATTCTTGAACCTATGATTCTATTATTGTTGCCTGGGGCTTATTTTAGCACTTACCACATTGTGTTGTAGTTGTTATTTTATGTCTGTCATCCATACTCACTTCTGATCTCCCTAAAGATGGGGCTGTTTCCTTAATCTCTGCTAACCAAGACTGCACACAACAAAAAGCCAATACAGTTGACCCTTCAACAACACAGGGGTTAGGGGTGTCGACCACCCATGCAGTTAAAAATCCTTGTATAATTTATAGTCACCCCTCCCTATATGGTTCTTCCATATCCGTGGTTCTGCATCTGGAGATTCAACCAAACTTGGATTATGCAGTATTTACTACTGAAAAAATCTGCATATAAGTGGACCCGTGCAGTTCAAACCTGTGTTGTTCAAGGGTCAATTGTACTAAGTGAATGTTTGTTGGAGGGAGGAAGGGACAATATATGAACAAATGAATGAATTCTTTGATCCAAATTTTTATGATTTATGAACATATCAACCACACACCTCTTGTCAGAGATTCACTTTCTAAAAAATCAAGACATAAGTGATAAGACCCATCAGCCAAATGGAAGAAGGGATTCTAGGGCCCTGGGAGAAAGTTGACTATGGAAATAATTGCTAACATTCCAGACAGGTCATTTTGTATCATAAATCAGTCAGATTAGAGCAGAAACCTACTAGGTTCACATCCCCTCAGTGAGTGCTGAGAAGCGACAATTCAAACTTTCCAGAACTCATGGTCAAGCCTAGGGGTCAGCAGACTTCTTCTGCAAAGGGCCAGAGAGTAAATATTTTCAGCTTTGCAGGCCAGCTGTCCCTGTTGCAACCACTCAACTCTGTTGTAGAGCAAAAGCAGCCATAGACAATATGTAAGCAAATGGGTGTGACTGTGTCCCAATAAACCTGTTTATGGACATTGCAATTTGAATTTCACATCATTTTCACATGTCATGAAATATTATTGTCCTTTTTATTTCTTAAATAAGTGAGGCACAGGAGAATTTTAGGGAGGTGAAACTACTCTATACAACACAGTAATGGTACATTTGTCAAATCCTTAGACTGTACAACACAAAGAATATAAACCATGAGCTTTAGTGAATAACAAAGTGTTAATATTAGCTTATTAATTTTAACAAATCAACCACACTAAGTCAAGACGTGAATAGGGGAAATTATGTGCTGGGGGTGACGGGGATGGGGGAGGTAGGTACATGGAAGTCTATGTACTATTTGTTCCATCATTCTGTAAATCCAAAATTGTACTTTTAAAAAAAAGGCCCCCCCAAAATTGTAAAAATATATCTCACATGAAGCCTGCTTTGTGAGGCCCCAGGTAGCACGGTGATTTAATTGGGCCCAACAGTGATGGGAGTGGCCTGGCAGGTAGTGTCAGGGCTGCCAGTCACTCTGGTCTTCACTGAGATGAGAGTCAGGGTCCCGATCTGGCCATTGTCCTCTCACAGAGCAGTGACCAAGGCTTTCGGCAGAGATCATCAGATGGCAAGAGAAGTCCCCAGATTTTTAAAATGCTGTGGAATAACTTTCTGTGTTCATTTTAGAAATTAATCCTAATATAAGAGAAGAGAAACAAGGGTAGGAAGGGAAGAAGGACTGGAGAAGGAAAAAGGAGGAAACACCCAAATCAAGCTCTGTTCAACCTACTTTTCTGGCTCTCGCCCCACGTTCTCTAATTCAGGGGCCCTGAGAGGCAGGCAGAAACACTCTTCCTTGTCCCCTCTCTGCAATCAGAGGCTGCGTATGACTAGAAGGTGAAGTTCAGACAAATGTGAACAAACCATTGTGCTCTGAGAAGCCGGAAAGGAACTCAAGACTTAAGTTGAAGTGGTTTCCTTAGGTCAGCGAGTATTTAACAAGCACTTACTGCCTTTCAGGCCCTGTGCTGGCGAAGCTGAAAAGAAAAGAGAGCAGAATTGTGTCAAGCAACTTACAAGGTAACATTTTTAGACACAAGGAGACCACCTTTATTCCCTCTAGGGAGAAATAATTTGCTGCCTCTGCACTTTAGTGCATCAAGAGAAGCACAGTTCGGATGGAAACTCCCTCCACTCAAGCTCCTATCCCCAGTTGTCTCTCTAGGGCCAGCCTCTGCTCCTGAACTGTCCATATGGCAGCCACTAGCGACATGAGGCCACTGAGCACTCAAAATATGGCTTGGAAAATGGAGACACTGAATTTTTTACTTTTATTTAATTTTAATTAATTTTAATTTAATAGCTCATACTCAATCCAGTTATTGGGAGACATTTAAGTATCTTTGAAGTAACTTGAGTATGTGAATCAACTTTTTTAACCATAAATTTTATAAAATCTAAATACAGATCCAGGATCTCTAATGAAAATTTAACATCCAAATTGAGATGTGCCATAAAAAAAAGGCACACAGTGGGGGGACTTCCCTGGTGGTCCAGAGGTTAAGAATCCACCTTCCAGTGCAGGGGATGTGGGTTCAATCCCTGGTTGGGGAACTAAGATCCCACACGCCACGGGGCAACTAAGCCCACAAGCCACAACTAGGGAGATGCCCGTGCCACAACAAAGAGCCCACTTGCTGCAACAAAAGATCCTGCATGCCCCAACGAAGATCCCATGTGCCGCAACTAAGACCCGACGAAGCCTAATTAATTAATTAATTAATTATTTTTTAAAAAAATGCACACTGGAATTCAAAGACTCAGTATAAAAAAACTGTTAAGTGGTTTATTAATAATTTGTATACTGATTACATGTTAATGTCATATTTTCAATATATCAGGATAAAGTATATTATTTAAATTAATTTTTCTTTTTCAATGTGACTATAAAAAAACATATAATTCCATATGTGGCTTGTATTGTATTTCTAGTATACGGCACTGCTCTAGAACTATTATAGTTTCCTAGTTGGTCTCCAACCTCCAGGGACTCCAAGTTTTGCTCCTTCATCTCTCTATACCAGATAGTTCCTTCTCAAGCTCTCTTTTTCACATTGTCTTTTTCCATTTAGTGCCTCCTTTCCAGTTACCTGTCATAACTAATTATAACCTCTCAGCTTGTAGTCAGGACCCTCAACCATGTCTTGGCTCCCCACAGCCCACAGCTCCTCACAGCTTGTACCTCTGCAATCTCATCCAGTAAGTCCCCTACATACGAACGAGCTTCATTCCAAGAGTGGGTTTGCTAAGTCCAATTTGTTTGTAAGTCCAACAAAGTTAGCCCAGGTACCCAACTAACACAATCGGCTATACAGTACTGTACTGTAATAGGTTTATAATACTTTTCACACAAATAATACATAAAAAACAAACACAAAAAATAAAACATTTTTAATCTTACAGTACAGTACCTTGAAAAGTACAGTAGTGCAGTACAACAGCTGGCATACAGGGGCTGGCATCGAGTGAACAGGCAAGAAGAGTTACTGACTGGAGGAGGGAGAGGAGGTGGGAGATGGTAGAGCTGAAGGATCATCAGCAATAGGAGACGGAGGGCAAGCTGCAATTTCACTCATGCCTGACGTTGATGGCACAGGTTCTGGTTCCTTGCTGGAAATTTCACAACTTGAAACTTCGTGTGTAGGCGACCTACTGTATTTACTTCCTACCATGTTGCCTTTGATATAGTTGAACAAATGTTCTACCAAGTTTATTTTAGTGTCTTTATACTTTTATTCCTTCCCCCAACTCTCCTTTCCTCAAATTCCATCATTTCTCCTCTCTAATCCACAGCTTCTACCTCCTTCAAGGTATGTATCAAAATACAACTCTTCCAGAAATCGTTCCCATATTAACATGAGTCCTACTCCTTTTTCCTCATCCCCAGTGACTAGAGACTTTAAGTCCAACTGTAGCACGATGCTCTTGTCAGTGTCTCTGATGGCTGGGCCACAGCCCTTGTGCAAGCTGCCCTGTGCCCATGATGGTGCCCCAGCTAGCCAACAATTCCTGCACAACAGATCCATACTTGCTCAGTTTTATATCCCTTAACAACACCTTCTGCAGTACTTAATAAATGCTTATGATGAACAGCCGATACTATAATAAACCCTAATGAAAGACGTGTCCAGCAGAGAATCGGGTTTTCATGTGTTGATACTTCTTCCTACAGATGTGTTTTATGTGGTGTGAGACCACATCTGACACGTCACCTTTCGTGTCATCTGCAGAAGACACACGCCTTCATCAAAGACTTCATTTGCCCAAGGCATTTACAATCAAGAACCTTGGTTTTAAAGCAGACATGTGTACAAGCAGAGCAGTTAGCATTCTATCTAAAGCATTACTTGGCGTTTCTCCACATCAAAAGCAATCTTTTCCCAGATAGACTTAGTAGCCTTAGTGTTCTCTCACAATCATTAGGACTTCTCGTAATTTGCTTTTCGATGGAAGTATTGAGCTAATACAGTCTTAGAAGAAAAATTCTCTATAAATTTCAGTTCAAAAACATTATTCCAACCTCTAATGGACACACAGGGAAAATAGTCTTCAAAAATGAGGATGAAATAAAGACATTTTAAGGTAAAAGTTAGATGAGAGAATTTGTCACCAGTATACCCATACTACCAAGAATGCTAAAAGATGTTTCTCAGGTTGAGGGAAATACTACCAGATGGAAACTTGATTCTACAGAAAGAAAAAAACCACCAGAAATTGTGGGTAAATGTAAAATATTACATTTTTTTCTTCTTATAATTTTCTTAAAACCACCTGACTATTTAAGGTGAAAATAATTAACATTGTAAGGAAAGGTCTGTAGTGTATATACAACTAAAAGTCATGACAACAATAAAACAAAGGATAAGGAGAGTAGGTAAATGGAATAACATAGTTGTAAAAATTATTATATTTATGGAGTAGAAAATGTCAGGTATGAGGTGGAAAGCTGGAACGTGAAGGGTAAGGTATAAAGAGAGAAGGAAAATGTGAAGGGTTACAATATTGACTTAAACAGCCTTTGACAAGTTAAGGATACATATTGCTATGACCAGGGCAGACACAAAAAAATGAAATAAATTAAGTATAACTAAGAAGCCAACAGAGGAAATTAAATGGAATAGAGGCATACTTCATTTTATTGTGCTTTGTTTTACTGTACTTCACAGACACTGCATTTTCTACAGGTTGAAGGTTTGTGGCAGCCCTGCATTGTCAGATAATGATTAGCACCTTATAACAATAAAGTATTTTTTAATTCAGGTATGTACATTGATTGTTTTAGACATAATGCTATTGCACACTTAATAGACTACAGTATAGTGCAAACTAACATTTATATCCACTGGGAAACAGGAAAAATCCTGTGAGTCACTTTATTGAGATATTCACTTTATTGTGATGGTCTGGAACCAAACCTGCAATATCTCCGAGGTATGCCTATACTAAAAAAAATTCGATTAAACCAAAAGAAGAAAGAAAACGAGCAGCAGAAGAACAAAAAACAGCAGGTGCAAATAGAAAACAAGTAGCAAGCTGGGAGACTATAAACTATCAACAATTACATTAAATGTAAATGAAATAAGCATTCCAATTAAAAGAGACAGATTGTCAGACAAGGTTAAAAAAAAAAAAAAAAAGCACAACCCAACTGAATTGTATGAATTCTACAAGCAATTCACTTTAAACATTAAGGTATAAGTAGTTTGAAAATATGGAAAAGAATGGAAAAAATACAACATACAACCAATAAACATAAGGAAGCCATTGTGGCTGTGTTACTATCAAACAAAATAGACTGCAAGACAAAAATTAACACAAGAAATGAAGAGGGATGTTTCATAATAATACAATGGCCAATTCCTTAGGAAGACAAATCAATCATAAATTGCATAAGTGTATATGCATGTAATAAAAGAGCTTCAAAATACAGAAAGCAAAAATGATAAAACTAAAGGGGGAAATAGACAAATCCATAATCATATTTAGAGATTTTAGCATCCTATTCTCGGTAACTGTAGAGCAAGGAGACAAGAATCTGAGAATATAGAGAATCTAAGCAACCCTCACAACCCACTAAAATTAATTGATAGCTACAGAACTCTATACCTAACAACTGTAGAGTACACATTCTTCTCAAGTGTACATAGAACATTCACCAAGATAGACATATTCTGGGCCTAAAGCTTCCCCATAGCTCTAAGACTCTTGCTCTGTCTAGTGAGAATGAGCACAGTTTTCTGCAGCAGCCATCGGCATTCGAGGGATTTCACTGATAGCTGCCAACTGTTGCCAGATCTACTGAAAAAGTGCTCCAGACACCATTCCATGTATCACCATTCATCCATCCATCTAACGTACACATATCAAGAGATAGATGTGGATCCAGCACTTTGCTAGGCAGTCTGCAAGGGACAGAACAAAATGGTTACATACTTTAGCTTTAAAGAGTTTACCATCTAGGGGCTTCCCTGGTGGCGCAGTGGTTAAGAATCTGCCTGCCAATGCAGGGGACACGGGTTCGAGCCCTGGTTCTGGGAGGATCCCACATGCCGCGGAGCAGCTGGGCCCGTGAGCCACAATTACTGAGCCTGCGCGTCTGGAGCCTGTGCTCCGCAACAAGAGAGGCCGCAATAGTGAGAGGCCCGCGCATTGCGATGAAGAGTGGCCCCCACTTGCCACAACTAGAGAAAGCCCTTGCACAGAAATGAAGACCCAACACAGCCATAAATAAATTAATTAATTAAAAAAAAAAAAAGAGTTTACCATCTAGATGAGAAAATGGAAAAAAAAATACACACGGCAAAAACAGAGGGTAGGTATACAAATGACATAGGAATTCAGAGCAAAGAAAATATTTCAAGTAAGAGTTAGGGAACTTGAGTTTTTGTGTCAGAGAGATCTGAGTTTGTATCCCAATTTTATCAATTGCTAGTGTCATCTTAGGAGATTTATTTAAGGTTTCTGAACCTTAGTCTCCTCATCTGTAAAAGAGATATAATACCTCATTGGGTTGTGAAACTACATGAAATAAAACCTGTAAAGCATTTAGCACAGCCCCTGGCACAGAGCAAGTGTTCAATAAATGTTAGTTATTTTCGAAAATTCTTCATTTACCAACCTGGAATTTTTTTTAAAGTATCTAAAAATATAACAATGGAGAGTTGGTTACCTCAGGGTAACCCTAAACAATTTTCAACCGGTCTGTATATGCTTGCTCATCTGTTAAAGGGGGGATATCATATATTAGAGGATATAAAGCACTTAGTATAGTAAGTGCTCAAAAAATAACTATCATCACTAATACATGGTAGAGGAAGTGGGGTCATTAGATGCATCTTGAAGGAAATATACAATTTGACTTTATGGAGAGCTGTGAAGAGAGCATACCTGTCTCTTAAGATGTTATATATGAAAGTATTCAGCAGTGTTGAAAACTTAGTAAGTCTGCATTATATTTCAAAGTGCGTGTGTGTGTGTGTGTGTGTATGCACACACACATGCACACAAGTTTTAAAGAAAAGAATACAGGAAACATAAAGGCAAAAAAATGAGATAAGCAGGTTTTTTAAAATATATACTACTTTACTCAAAAAAGTCACATAAAATGCAAGCCATAATTAGGAAGCTATCTGGAAAGAAAATAAGCCACAGGTCCAATCACCAAATATGTGCAAATTTTAACAGATATGAGATCCTTTCTTAATATATTAGTCACTGTGTTATAGTGAGTTTTATAGGATCCTGTTCTTATGTGCTGATACAGGGTCCCAGTCTCCCGCAAAGACCTCACCCAGCATCTGGGATCCTCAGGTTATGTCTCCTCCATGCTCATGAACAAGCTGTATCCAGCTACATAAATACTCTATTTTAAGCATCTTCTGCTCTGGCCTGTGCTCTGGTGATGCTGACTTCCGAGGCCCTGGTGCTTTAGAAGCTGCATGAAGATACCACATCACTACCTGCAGGGCTCACCAATGAGCTCCTCGGCTGGGCACTGCCTTCTGTCTCCAGGTATCAGGGCCACTGCCAAATTGAAGTGTTTGTGTGTATTAGTTTGCTAGAGCTGTCATAACAAAGTACCACACTCTTAAACAACAGAAATTTACTTTCTCATAGTTCTGGAGCCTGGAAGTTTGAATTTAAGGTGTCGGCAGAGTTGATGTCTTCTGAGACCTCTCTCCTTAGCTTGTAGATGACTGCCTTCTTGCTGTAGCTTCTTCACATGTGTCTGTGTCCTAATCTCCTATTCTTATAAGGACACCAGTCATATTGGATTACGACCCACCCTAATGACCTCAACTTAGTTCCTCTTTAAAGTCCTTATCTCCAAATACATTCTGAGATTCTGGGGGTTAGGACTTCAGCATATGAATTTTGGAGTGACACGATTCAGCCCATAATAAGGGGCAAAGTAGATCCATGGCCCTTGGAATCCTCCTTCACATGTCCATGTGGGTACCAAAGGCAATATTGTTGAGAAAGGAGCTATTTCAGTTTTCACTTGAACCTCCCACCTGCATCTCTGTATTAGACAGATTTAAGTTGGAGGACAAGACCTTTCTGAGACAAATTCAAATGGCTTTGTGAAAGACCACAAGGATGTTTGGGGGTGTGTGAACCTAACTTTTATGGTTGAATTCCCAGAAGAACAACAGATCCTCCCCCAAATAAACCCTTAGAGTATCATTTCTCCAGTGAGTCTCACCAGCCACAGAGGTTGGCCATTGGTCTATCAAGTTGGCTACAGATGGTTTGGTAATTTCAGGTGGAAAATTTCAGTGGAATTTTTCATTTATGTTATTCTGCAGATTTGGAAATGAAGGATCGATTGTTATTGTCACAGAAATCTCATATCATGCCCTTCAAGGACTGGATTGGCTTCTTCTGACCAGCATTCAATTAATAGAACGTGGTTTGAGATGAATGGATGAATGGATAAAGATGTGGTATAGGACTTCCCTGGTGCCGCAGTGCTTGAGAATCCGCCTGCCAATGCAGGGGACACAGGTTCAAGCCCTGGTCTGGGAAGATCCCACATGCCACGGAGCAACTAAGCCCATGCGCCACAACTACTGAGCCTGCACTCTAGAACCCACGAGCCACAACTAATGAGCCTGTGTGCCACAACTACTGAAGCCCGTGTGTGTACAGCCCGTGCTCCGCAACAAGAGAAGTCACCACAATGAGAAGCCCACGCACCGCAACAAAGAGTAGCCCCCGCTCACCTCAACTAGAGAAAACCTGCGCACAGCAATGAAGACCCACCGTAGCCAAAAATAAATAAATAAACTTATTTTTAAAAAGATGTATATATATATTATATAATATATATATAATGGAATACTACTCAGCCATAAAAAAAAGAAATTTTTCCATTTGCAACAACATGGATGGACTTGGAGGGTATTATGCCCAGTGAAATAAGTCAGAGAAAGACAAATACTGTATGATTTCACTTATATGTGGAATCTAAAAAATACAACAAACTAGTGAGTATAACAACCACAACAACAAAAAAACAGGGGCAAGATAGGGGTAGGGGAATAAGAGGTACAAACTATTATGTATAAAAGAAGATACAAGGATATATTGTACGATACAGGGAATATAGCCAATATTTTATAATAACTATAAATGGAGTATACCCATTAAAAATTGTGAATCACTATGTCGTACACCTGTAACATATGATATTGTACATCAACTATACTTCAGTTTAAAAAAATAGAAATACTTGGTCCCAGCTAAAGTACTTTACATCATTTGCATGTTAATGTTCATGTTCATTAAATTGGCATTTTTACTTTACCTATGGTATTATATTATGCTACCAATTTGAAAATGGGGTCAAGTCCTCATATATGATTCATTGAAGTATAAAAGTCATTATTTTAAAAATTAAAAATAATAAAAGTAAAACAGTAACAGCAATACTACATTTCAAAACAAAATCATAAAGGGTGAAAAGGATGCCAGTATAAATACAGACTGTACTGGCTCTGTAGTAGAATAAGTGCATCTCTGAATGTGATGATTTCCCACAGCAGCTGAAAAAGAAAATTACCTCTGAAATACCACCATTACTATCTGAAAAGCTGATTTACTGTGGGGCAATACACTCATCTTTGGTGCCTAGTGTGCTGTCTGTTACGGAACTTCTCAAATACAAAGCCATTTGATGCTCTTGTTTCATGTTCAAACAAAGCACAGTGACCTTGTTTATAAAGAAATTGATTAATCATCATTGGAGAAGAGAATAAACCTACAGAGGCATGGCTAAAACTTATGGTCCTCATGACAAAAATAAATAAATAAATCAGATGTTTTCAATAGCTTCTAAAACCAGTCCCAAATTTCAAAAAAAAACCAATACTGTTTCATCTGTTAAGGAGAAAACAGGGCAGCTAATGGTAAAGTCCCTGTATCAGATGATACTGTTGGTATCAGACGTTATCCACAGCGCACACTGTGGAAGAGCAATGACAAGCCCATGTGGCATTCTAGCAGAAGTTTTATTTATGAGTTGGATGAAACACACTGATGTGAAGAGTGTGATTTGGTTCTTAAAATGGAAAATACCCGTACCAGAAAGATGTGCTTGCAACTTTTCTATGTTATTCCTGGAAACAAATGTTATAGGAACAAAATATTTTATTAATTAAAAATTAATGTAGCAGCATTATTTACAATAGCCAAGATATGGAAGCAACCTAAGTGTCCATCAGCAGATGAATGGATAAAGAAGCTGTGGTAAATATATACAAAGGAATATTACTCAGCCATAAAAAAAATCTTGCCATTTACAACAACATGGATGAACTTGGAGAGTATTACGCTAAGTGAAACGTCAGGCAAAGACAAATGTTGTCTGATAGAACTTATATGTGGAATCTAAAAAATACAACAAACTAGTGAATATAACAAAAAATAAGCAGACTCACATACATAGAGAACAAACTAGTGGTTACTAGTGGGGAGGGTGGGGAAGAGACAACATAGGGGTGGGGGAGTGGAAGGTATAAACTATTGGGCGTAAGATAGGCTCAAGGATGGATTGTACAACATGAGGAATACAGCCAATATTTTGTAATAACTGTAAATAAAAAGTAACCTTTATAAGTTGTATAAAAGTTTTTTAATTAAATTAAACAAAAAACAATGTGAGCTCTGATATTGACTCAAATGGTATTTTGAAATCATTGTTGACAAAGAGGTCCTGTTAGGTATGAACTTGAGCAAGTCACTTAATCTCTTTACCTCAATTTTCTCACCTGTGGACCAAGTGTTAGGCTCCATGACCATGAAGTTCCTTTCTAAATCCCCCAAGCAGCTTTAGTTCTCTACCACTGAAGTTGGCCAGTCCTGGTCCATAATCCCTGTGACTTCATGCTATTTAGGAAGGTAGCTGTGAACAATAGTTAAGAACAAGGACTCCAGAGTAAGGCAAACCCAGATGAGCCCCTCTATGCCTCAGTGTCCTCATATGTTAAATGGCAACAATGTAATGAGACCACTTACTGCAAAGTACATACAAAAAGTATTGTTGTGAGTAAAATGATTATTTAGCAGAGTTCTTGATATGTAGAAAACACTCAGTAGATGTAAGTTGTTATTACTGTTGTTGTTATTATTATTATTACCACTTCTCTTCTAACTGACATTAGTTGGCAGTGAGGACAGCTTGTGGGAAGAAATAAATTTAGGAGAGGAAGAAAAGTAAAACTATATATCACAACATCTTGAGAAGAAAACAGGTCTGATTGGGGTTTGTTCTCAAATGAGGAAACTGAGGCAATGAACTATGGAATTGGAGACCAATGCTATCCAGTGAGTCATTAATGGAACCCCACACCAAGCCCAGAAATGGGTTTCCTGAGGATAGTTATACAGGGCATTCAAGACTCATTGAGTCTTATGAGATTTCCTAACAAGAAGGTGTCCCACTTTCTCTACCCTAATATCAGCTTGAAGGCCGTCAATCAGAGAAAGTCACATGGACACATGCACTGATGATAGAGGGAATAGGAATGAAGCAAAATTTTAAGGATATGGAGACGAGTGATGATAAACTCTCTGCAATAAGTTCCTCTTCTCAGAGCTCTCTCATGGAGCCTCAGAATGTTGATGAAGAAGATGAGCCACGACTATTTATTCCATTACAAAGGCAGAGGTCATGGGAAAGTGCTATAGGATGAACCTACCTGGTCACAAATTGGAAACTCTGCATCAATCACTGACCACACGCACACTCACTGAAAATAAAAAATGTGCTTTGTCCTCAGCTTCA
Organism: Eschrichtius robustus; assembly: GCF_028021215.1. Classification (NCBI taxonomy): domain Eukaryota; kingdom Metazoa; phylum Chordata; class Mammalia; order Artiodactyla; family Eschrichtiidae; genus Eschrichtius; species Eschrichtius robustus. The sequence continues at coordinate 42,876,628 of NC_090834.1, forward strand.
CTTACCTTCAAGACACATAGTAAATGTTCACTAAATACTGATTAGATCAAATCCTTACTGCCTCTCACCATTATGCCACTATTAAATCCCTAGAGTTATAGTAATTGAATGCAGCTATATTCCTGCTACCAGACACTTTTAAAATCGCTCTTCAAAATGTGACCTAGCGCCTCTAAACCTTTTCTGTCATTTAGTTTCCCCACACTGATTCGTCTGGTGAGACAATCACCCTTCTCCCCTTCTCACTCACGCAGTTTGGACAGGAATGACGAGACACACTTAGCTCAGAAGGGGAGTATGTGACACAGGACTAGATAATCAGAGCATCTTGTTATCCTGGTCTTAGTCATTGGCTCATAACATGTGACTCAAAAAGGGCCAATTAAGAGCAAAGAGATTTTTTTGAAACTGCAGATGAAAAGGTTCTTTTCCACCGGACTTAAACCTGGGAGCATGTAACTCAACGCCACCCAGGGCCTGTGAATAAAGGCAGAAAGTAGAGCACAGAGCTGAGAGATAAAAGAAGCCACATCCCAGCGATGTTGCTTGGCCCCCTGAATTCAGCAGTGGTCAAAGTTATGTGAGCCAATAAATTCTCCTTATTAAAAGGAGCCAATTCAAGTTTGTCAATTTCTACATTTATCACTTGAGCTTGAACAGGGTATTAGTGTGCTAGGGCTGCCATAAAAAGTACCACAGACCAGGTGCCTTAAACAGCAGAATTTTATTTTCTCACAGTTCTGGAGTCCAGAAGTCCAAGATCAAGGTGCTGGAAGGTTTGGTTTCCTCTGAGGCCTCTTAGCTCGCAGATGGCTACATTATCTCCACGTCCTCATCCAGTCTTTCTTCTGTGTGTCCATCCCTCTGTGTCCATCCTCTCTTCGTGTGTCCAAATTTCCTCTTCTTATAAGGAGGCTAGTTATACTGGATTACCCACCCTAATGGCCTCATTTTAACTTCATCACCTCTTTAAAGGCCCTATCTCCTAATAAAGTCATATTCTGAGGTACTTGGGGGTTAGGGCTTCAACATATGAACTGTAGAACACACAATTCTGCCTGTAACCACCAGTAAGAGTCAAAAGGAGAGTTCAGAGCGGTGATCATTTTGTAACGCATAAAAATATCAAATCCCTATGTTGTACACCTGAAACTAATACAATGCTGTAAGTCAAGTATACTTCAATTTTATAAAAGGGAAAAAATAGTTCAGAAAAACAAAGGGAAGAAAATTATCAAAGAAACCGTATGAAAAGATTTACCAGAGATGAAAGATAAGCATTCCTAAATCAAAAGGGCCCACCAAGTTTGCAGCACAATGAAAACAGACTCTCATCTTGACCCTCCACTATGAAATTTCAAAATGATACGGAAAAAGACCCTATGAGATGTTAGGGTGAAAAATATAGGACACCCACAAAGGAACAAGAATGAGACTGGCATCAGGCTTCTCCTCAGCAATATCGGGAATTAGAAGACAGTGGAATAATGCTTTCAAAGTTCTAGGAAAAAGGTATTTTGAACCCTGGATTCTCTACCCAGACAAGCTATCACTTATGTTGAGGGCAGAATAAAAACACTTCTAGGCATTCAGAATTCAAAATTTATTTTTAATATGCCTTTCTGGGGAAGCTATTGAGGATATGCTCCAGCAAAACAAGAGTAAACCAAGAATTGGGGCTTCCCTGGTGGCGCAGGGGTTAAGAATCCGCCTGCCAATGCAGGGGACACGGGTTTGAGCCCTGGTCCAGGAAGATCCCACATGCCGTGGAGCAACTAAGCCTGCGCACCATGACTACTGAGCCTGCGCTCTAGAGCCTGGGAGCCACAACTACTGAAGCCCGCGTGCCTAGAGCCTGTGCTCTGCAACAAGAGAAGCCATCGCAATGAGAAGCCCACGCACCACAATGAAGAGTAGCCCCCGTTTGCCACAACTAGAGAAAGTCTGCACGCAGCAACAAAGACCCAAAGCAGCCAAAAATAAAGAAGAAAGAAAGAAAGAAAGAGTAAACCAAGAATAAAGAAGATGTGAGGGGACGTCCCTGGTGGTGCAGTGGGTAAGACTCCGCCCTCCCAATGCAGGGGGCCCGGGTTCGATCCCTGGTCAGGGAACTAGATCCCACTTGCATGTTGCAACTAAGAGTTAGCATGCCACAGCTAAGCAGCCAGTAAGCCGCAACTAAGGAGCCCACATGCCACAACTAAGGAGCTGGTGAGCCACAACTAAGGAGCCTGCCAGCCACAACTCAGGAGCCTGCCAGCCACAACTCAGGAGCCCACGTGCCACAACTAAAGGAGCCAGTGAGCCACAACTAAGGAGCCTGCCTGCTGCAACTAAAGGAGCCAGTGAGCCACAACTAAGGAGCCTGCCTGCTGCAACTAAGACCCAGTGCAACCAAATAAATAAATATATATATATATATTTTTTTTTTTTTTAAAAAGAAGAAGATGTGGGCTCCAAAAAAACCAAAGCAGTGAGGAAGTCCCAGAGTGATGGCCATGCAGCATGTAGAGAGCAGTCAGCAGAGGACGGAGGGCCCTAGGATGGGGTGTCTGGGGGAAATGGATGGAGGGTATTTAACAGAATGCCTATTCAGATCAACACTTGGGAATAAATTAAGGATGTAATAAAAGCAAACAGTACCAGAAAAAGAAAGGAATTAAAGGTGCTAGGAAAAACCTAAGAAGTTCTATAAGAGAGAAAATATAGTCAGTACAAAATCGGACTCTGCACTAAGCAGTTAAAATGATCTTCAGCTCTTAAACTAAACCCGTAGGCAAAGCACAGATGCAGTTGTGGTTACAATACAGAATATAAATATCCATCTTGACAATATGGAAGTTCGAATGATAGAAGTTGGGAGGTGGAAGGCAGGAAGGAGAGCCAGAAGGAAGGGTAGAGATGCCCTAAAATGTCCCATTTTATAAAGCGGAGAGTCAAAAAAAATGTCTATAGCTGAACAAGAAATAAAGTGGTAAGTTTATGGCAAAGTTTCAAAGGAAACTGATAAAAGAAATAGAATAGTGATATAGCGAAATTAAAAGGTTGAGGGAAGGGGGAGGAGGACGGTAAAATCCTAATAGATCAATGCCAAAAATTCAATAACTAGTTTCTAAAATTGGTGAATCAAAAAACAAGAGTATAAACGTTTGATTTAGAGAAATGGGAAGTAATACTGCAAGAAAGAGTACAAAGATTACAAGTGGCTGCCCTAGGGAAAAGGATAGGAGTTAGGAAAGGATGAGGCAAGAGGCTGTGGCTTTTATTACCAGCGTTCTATACCATTTGATTTATTAAAACCAAGGTCAGTTATTTTATAAATTTATTTAAAATTTTTTTAAGCATTTTAAAGCTTCCCCTGGGATCACTGCCAAATTGCTTTTAGGCCCTAGCTTCATGTACAGCCCCTAATTCTCACGGGCAGTGGCCAGGTCCTACGGCCAAGAATTCCTTGGGCTCATCTCCCTGTCTTTTCATCCATCTTACTGTGAACACCATAAGCAATGAAGCTTCCGTGATCTTCCATAGGTCAAGGGCTTTTAATAGCATTTGGTATTTATATGTTACCTTTCATCTGAGGACTGCAGTGCATGTTACAACACTATCTCGCCATGTTCCCCCCCGTGGAGAGGTAGGAGGTAGGTGCTCTTAACCCCATTATATATATGGGAAAACCGAGGCAAAGTACTCTCATAATCAACCTGCTAGGTTGGTTCTAGCACTCAGAATTAAGGGAAAAACTGCTGAGCCTCATGACCCTTGTAAGGGATTCTGGGAGATTTAACCTGGATTTTTAAAGTCCTGGAAAGGATTCTTTCTGAAGACCCTAGTGAGTGGGCTTACTTATGGGCTTCATCTATTCCCTCTTTTGGCTGAGTGATCTGGGGCCAAAGAAGCGTGGAGTCATGGGGAGAAGGGAGTACGTCACGGAGAGCGGATGAGTATGGAGAAAAAAAGACCCCGTTAATTGTGGTCAGTCTTACCCTTCGCTAAATAGATCAGAAAGTATTTATAGCGCCCCCTCGTTGGTTTTTGGCTCTATGTTTGATGCCAGGGAGAATTCAAGGAAGAATAGAACTAGCGCTCATTGATCAGTAGCTCATAATTTACTTGGATTCATAAGAAATATGCACATTGAAAAAGAGGTAAACAAGGCTGCACTGGGAGGTAGGAACAGAACAGAAAGTGAAATAAGTTTTTAGGGGAGAGTGAGGTGAGCCAGGGCTGGAACAGTCATTTTTTTCGTCTTGAATTTCTTTACTGAGCACCTACAAGCACTCACCAGGCACCGTGTTAGAGGCTGAATAGGTAATATCCCTTTCCTGCTCTCCTAGGCTCATAGGCTAGACTATCTGGGGAGAAATGGTTGGCAGGGGTGTGTGGTGGGAAAGGGTGGTCAGAAAAGGCTCCCTGGGGAAGTAAGATCTATAAATTGAGACCTAAATAAAGCTTGGACATTGTGCCTGTGAAATGGACAGAGAGTTTCTGGGCAGGAGGAGGGGACCGCCTGGCAGGGGAGGACCATGGAAGAAAAAGGCTTCAGGGAGAAAGAAGGGCTTTGGCTCGAATTTTAATAACTTTCCCTGAGGTCACCCAGCTTTCTTCTTCTAAGCCAGGACTCTTCCCTCCACTGATGCCATTTTGCCTAATCAAGTTTAAGAAAATATCCCCCCTCCATCTCCAAATCTATCTTTCTCTTTTTTTCTCTTGCCTTGCCTACCTTGAACAATGGCATTGAGTGGTTATTATTCAAAAACATCTCCTGCCAATTTCAGTAAGTATTTGGTTTTTTTTTTTTAACTATTCCTTATTAAGAATATGTTGTGTTTATGTGACTTCATTGCCCACAACTGTTTCCATCCCACAAAGTTACATCCTGAATCTGACAAGGGACACCAATGTCTGGTCAAGGATCTACTTGCAAGATGATTGATATTATTACTACTAATAATTAAGTTACTATTAGTAAATATTTTACTAGTATAACTAATGTTATCAAAATCACCATAAATGCTTATACTATAATCATTACTAATAGTAGTAAATTTAACTATTTGTTTCATAAGAACCCTGAAGTGTTAATGGATTTGTTCACGAGCCCTCAGGAAATAGGCATGTAGTGTCGCAGGCATAATTTTTGTTAAATTAATAGAATTAAAAACTAAATAAGAGAATCTATGCTCTGCTGCTCTTTTCATGTAGCTCTTACTTCACCAGGGTTTTACACTCTCATGAGGTCTAGGCTGCCTCTAATAGTCATATTTGGTTACAAAAGAGTACTTCAAGTTCACTGAGAAATCTGGTCTGATCTGTCCCTTGGAGGGACATATAATAGCTAGGAGTAGGACTGTGAGACTCTAAGGTGCCTTCTGATATCTGCAAGTACTAAAGCCCCCAAAAAGGTGACGTTCAGTCCAAATTTCTCTCAACTGAGCTTTGGAAAAGGAGCTAAAATAAATTTTTAAAACACACACGAAAGCTATTCAGTAACTTCAGTAGAGAGGCTGAGGTGATAAGACTTTCATACTTGAATCAGAAGAGCAGTGAAATTGCAAATGGACATTTAGACTTTAGGCAGAGTCATGGGACCTCAGAGGTGTGAGAGAACCTAAAATCCATCTAGTTCAACTGCCCACTTGATCTTCCGTTCCTTCCCGTGGCCTGACTCAGGCACGAGTCCAAGTTGGTGAAAAAAGGAAACAAGCTGGCTGCTCATGGGGCAAAACTAGAGAGGAAGTTCCTATCATCCTTTTTTAAAAATAAATGAGTAAATAAATAAGAAAAGGCATTATATATATTCTTAATTTCCGATTTAATAATTTTCCAGTTTATTAAAGACACACGAATCATACATGTGTAGCTTGTGCTTAAAAATCCCCAACAGGGCTTCCCTGGTGGCGCAGCAGTTGAGAATCTGCCTGCCAATGCAGGGGACACGGGTTCGAGCCCTGGTCTGGGAGGATCCCACATGCCGTGGAGTAACTGGGCCCGTGAGCCACAAGTACTGAACCTGCGCGTCTGGAGCCTGTGCTCCGCAACAAGAGAGGCCGCGTTAATGAGAGGTCCGCGCACCGCGATGAGGAGTGGCCCCCGCTTGCTGCAACTAGAGAAAGCCCTCACACAGAAACGAAGACCCAACACAGCCAAAATAAATAAATAAATTAATTAATTTAAAAAAAAATCCCAAACAATAACTATTAAAAGCAAAATCACTATTTCTGAAGTTATTTTCAATATTGCATCTCCAGTCTCAGTTCTGAAGATGAACAAACAATACTGCTAGTTAATCATGAAGGATTGTACCTGTTTGTCTCTGTCCCCTCTTGGAAACTCCCTCCAAAAACACAGTAAAGTAATTGAAAAGGACAGAATAGGAGATGAGATCACAGAGCAGGAAATGCCAATGTATTCTGGGAAGAGGGAAAGCAGAGGCAAGCGTGGTGTCTAACTTCTTCAGAAGGGAGAAAGCTGAATTCTAAATATCTGCAGAGGAGGACACCAACATGAATCCCATGGAATCCAGCCCTACGATCTGGAAAGGCTCAGGAACCAGAGTTATCTGGTTTGGAAGGTGGAGGTGGAGGCTAAGCTGAAAAAATCTTGTGGTTCAAGCATCCATCTAGGATCTCTGCATCCAGCCAGCAGACAATAAAAAACAAAGAGGATGGAGAATCACACATGAGAAGTTATCCCGGGCCAGGCCCGGAAGTGTTGCACATCCCGTGGACCTACATTCCGCTGGCCAGAATGTAATCACATGGCCACACCTTCCCACAAGGGAGGCTGGGAAAGGTAGGCTACCTCTGCGTCCAGGAGGAAAAGGTTTTGGTGATCATATAGCAGTTCCTGCCACAGGCTAAAACTCTTCTAATTGATAGAGCACGTTATAAAGTTCAAGCAAGGAATTTTACCAATTTCATTTCAGTTATACCTTCTTAGTGCTATTATGGGGGCTCACTGAACACCAGATCCTTTGGTAAAAGGATAAACCACAACTCCTCCAGGGCTTATATTGTGTGTTTAATAATAATATTGCATAGCGTTTACTCTGTGCCAGGCATGGTTTTAAGTACTTTATAGAGATAACAGAAAGATTTCGCTGATGTAATTATTAGCACAGACGCAAATATAAGCATAGCTCTAACTGAATTCTGTACAGGGTTCTCCCACATTTCCAGTTTACTACATAAAATTACTTAATCCTCGCAATAACCTTGCGAGATAGATGTTATCATCCCCATTTTACAGATGAGAAAACTGAGGCCTGGAGAGGCAACCATGTAACTGGTCCTGACCACTCAGCAACTAAGTGGCAGAGCTGAGATGAGAAATCAGCCCATCTGGTTCCAGAGTCTATGCTCTTAAATGGAAACACTGACGCAGAGAGTATGATTAAGGATTTAGTAGTCAGTGCTCCCTGGCATGACGTGAGTGGGTAACACTTACTGATCGTTTAATCTGCATCAGGGACCGTCACATGACATTTTGTGACTTGTACCTTTCCACTGATAAATAGGATTTGCATGTACCAGGAACCTTGCATCCTCACCACAGCCCTATGAGTTATGAGGGTTACAATCCTATTATTATGATGCTTCCGTTTCAGAGATAAGGAAACTGAAACACAAGAAAGTTAAGCGCAAAGGCTCTGTGCTATGCAGCAGCATAAGACATGAACATCATAAGAAATGTAACAGAGGATCAACAGGGCCTGGGAGGAGAGGAAGCTTGGACTGGACCCCAGTGAAACCACTTCCTTGGCTGTGCATTTACACCGTATCTTTAGAGGGATGGAACTGGAAATGTGGGAGAACTCTCTACAGAACTCAGTTAGAGCTATGCGTCTATTTGTGTTTGTGCTAATAATTACATCAGTGAAATCTCTCTGTTATCTCTATATATTGTGATCAATGTCTGGACAGAGAGAACTGGACCACTGCAGTCAGGGTTCTGTTAACCCAGGAGGCAGACCCGATGAGCACATCACCCCCATGATGTGTTAACGAGTCTAACATTTGTGGGTGTGCCTTGTGTTTCATGTGCTGAGATATATTGATATAATCACAAGCACACATGAACATGTAAGTGATTATGTGGACAATATTCGGACATGAGTGAAACAAGCACACAGACACCTAGGTTAGAGTTCCACATCTTCCATCTATGAATTAATTGTAAGACCTCGGGCAATTTTTTAATTCTCTCTGAAGCTCAGGTTTCTCCTCTGTAAAAGAATACCTCTCTCACAGGGTTGCTATAGTAAATGTATTTGAAACTTTATAAATCAAAAAACTTGATTCAAGAATGTAAGTTATTGGGCTTCCCTGGTGGCGCAGTGGTTGAGAATCTGCCTGCCAATGCAGGGGACACGGGTTCGAGCCCTGGTCTGGGAAGATCCCACATGCCGCGGAACAACTGGGCCCGTGAGCCACAACTACTGAGCCTGCACGTCTGGAGCCTGTGCTCCGCAACGAGAGAGGCCGCGACAGTGAGAGGCCCACGCACCGCAATGAAAAGTGGCCCCCACTCGCCGCAACTAGAGAAAGCCCTCGCACAGAAACGAAGACCCAACACAGCCAAAAATAAATAAATAAATTTATTTATTTATTTTTTTAAAAAAGAATGTAAGTTATTATATGTATGATTATTATATTATGTATTTATTAATATAATATATTTATTATAATATATAATATTTATTATTATATTATTATTATATTATATTATATGTATGATTCACTTTGCTGTAGAGCAGAAACTAACACAACATTGTAAATCAACTATACCCCAATAACAATTAAAAATTAAAAAAAAGAATATAAGTTATTCTCAGGGAACTCTACTCAATACTCTGTGATAACCTATATGGGAAAAGAATCTGAAAAAGAGCAGATACATGTATATATATAACTGATTCACTTTGCTGTACACCTGAAACTAACACAACATTGTAAATCAACTATACTCCAATAAAAAATAAAAAGTTTTTTAAAAGGATGTAAGTTATTGTATATATATATGTACAACACGCATACTATAATGGCCTGGTTGAAATTTTTATCTTGTTACCTCTGTCTGTCACAAACTGCAAGTGAGATTTCTCCATCTCTCCTTGTCTGCTCTTGAAAGCACATGCATCTAGGAATGAGGTTAATGCTGTGCTTTGGAGGGTGTTTGCATTATTTTAAAAGGCATCAAATAGTACAGACGTTTGCAGCCTTGAATAGGAGATCCTCCAAACGCCGCCTCTACCAGACTGACCTGGGGACCAGATAAAGTCACGCCTTTATCAAAAGTAGTTCCCTCCAGGCTTGAGGGACACTCTTTGGGTGACAAGCAGTGTGGCGGAGCCCGAGTGCCCAGAATGTACTCTGGTGGAAGAGCTCAAGGTCAGAAGGCAATCTCAGTACCACAGAAAGAGCACAAAAATGAGAACCATGAATTCTCTCTTGGTTTCCCTGACCTGAGGCAGGTCACATCTTCTCTGACCCTGTTTCCCCATTTGAATAATGAGGAAAAAATAATATCGGACTGACAGCCCCTTGGGGTTGCTGACAGAGCAGTCTAGGCACAGCATAGCAAAGCACTTTGCTGCCAAGGTGGGTTACCAATTACGATACAGTTAGGCTTTGGGAGCCAGGTATCTGATCATAGAATCACTTGGTTCTTCTTTCTCAGAGGTTTCACAGCACCCTGGGGGTCACTGTATAGGAAAAATAAAACTTGGTAGATGACCAAAGGGAAATGTGCTCTCATGGGCAGGAAGGAGTGGCAGCGAAGACCAAAGACAAAGAGGGCTTTCTCCTGCAGCTACACTGCTCACCGACTAGGAAAGCCGAGATGGAGGCCGACCAGTGCCATTTGGGGCTCATCCCACTGGGCAACCGGGTAACCAGATTCTTAGCCCTGAGCCCCACACGGTTACACTTCCTCCAACTCTTGCAGCATCAATTTCACAGCATCAGGGGCTGGAGGGATGGGTGAGAAGGGGGAGGGGGCCCACTTGACAATCCATTTCCTTTCCTTGGCTGGCTGGGGGAATCAGGTCTGGCTGGAAGACCAAAGCACAGCCAGGTAGCCGCACTGCACATCTATGTGAGACGCCATTAGCCGACAGCTCGGGGTCTGGAGCAAGGGAGCTGGAAGATGGAGAGGTGGCGAGGCCCTGCTGCAACCCTCCCCGCTCAGTAACCGGGACCTTCCCCACACGTGTTCACGCAGGGCTGGTGGGCCCTCCCTGCCCACCCACATCCCCTCCCCTCCTCCGTCTCAGCTGGGTGGAAACACATCCGCCAGGGAAACTTTTCAGAGGTTATCAGGAATGACCCAGAGGGAGGAACGGAGCGCAGTAAGTGCACACGCCTTTGTGGCTGGGCGGCTGAGCCCTTCCCCTGGGGCCGCCTGGCGAGGGAGGAAGTGCTGGCTCTCACTGGGGGAATTTGAGCCACTTTGCCGAGACTGGGGGACAGCAAGAGAGACGTGGGTCCAGACAGGAAGAGGGGAGCCCTGCGCCCCTCAAAGCTCAACGTGCTGTCGTGCTAAGGGGCCTCAGAAGGACCTGGAAAGGCCTTCAGACTCTAAAGAGACAAGAGACCTCCTCACAGGGGGCCTTCAGGGAAGAGAAGATGACAGCTGTGATTAGATGCAGAAATTGTCCTGGTGCCTGGGACCTATTGCCGCCCAACGTCTATTAAGTGTTCACTTTGAGCCTCCTGAAAAGTGGAAGGATCCAGGGCTCACCCAGAAACTTCCAGCGGCTGAGCTAGATTCTCTGGAACTGCAACACTGCTGCTGGCCTGGCCTGGCCGGGCCGGGGTGCCTTGCCCAGGGGAGGCCGCCCACTGGGCCTGTGCCCAACCCCCGCTGACCAGGTACTGGGTGGACGGGTATGTCTGTGTGTTTCTGCTTGAGATTGGGCAGGACTGGCGTTGAAAGCCAGTCCCCACAGCCTGGAGCTGCACAGCTGGCCTAAAACCTCAGTGCAGCAAAACCATGCTGAACAAACCCAGACTTAGGGTGTCATTGTCTGACACGTATGAATACGATGATACAGGGAGCATGAGACAGATTATTTGATGTGAAGTCTGTGATCAAGGAACTCAAGGGCTTGTGCTTGTCCCACCTGTTGAGGCCGCAAGCTATGGGGACTGGACAGCCTCAGAAGACGAGCTGGCCCGTTACAAGCTCCTGGGTTCCTCGGAGCCTCAGAATGTCCAGCAGCAAATGAATAAATGAATAAAATAGGCATAATCGTGATGTTTCTTTCACTGAACTATTAAAGGATCGAGTGGGAGCATGCCTGTGAACAGGACTGCGGCTATTTTTGCTGTGATTTCCAACTCCCTAGCTATATAACCTTGAACAAGTTATTTCAACTCTCTAGGGCTATGCTGACCAGAAAAGGGAGGGCCTAAATTTCCACCAGTCCTTAGCAACTCTAACATTCTCAGCCCAAGAGAATGACTGGCTTCTCACAGTTTTAATTAAGTGCTGTCAGCTGAAAAAAATGCACAACCTAAAATTTGAGAGTTATGTTTTACTCAGCGGACAAAACCGAGGACTTAAGCCCGGGAACAGCATCTCAGATAACTCTGAGGGACCGCTCGGAAGAGGTAAGGGGGGAAGCCAGGATATAGAGAAGTTTTTGCAACAAAGACCAGGTAGACAGAACATCAAAAGATGACTGTTAATGACAGAAAACCAGACATCTCAAGTTAAGGAATTTAGCGCTTTTCTAAGTATGGGAAGATGCAAAGTCTGGGCTCATTTAAACCATTCCTTTAATATGCACCTCAGCTATCTGGGGCCAGTATCCTGTGCTTCTCATCCTGAGTCTCCTCACGGCCCATCTTCAAGAGTGGCTGCAGTGGCTGACGGCTAGATGGGGGGCAAATCCTGCCTCCGTCCTCAGCTCCCTCAGGGCTCACCGTCAGGGTGGCTATAATGTGATGGCTTGATGGCTGCAACATCCTTTGTTTACCGATACGGCAGGTGGCATTTTTAGTTCACGGTGCCAACCTTGGATGCTACATGGTTCCCCTTTCCAAATGTGGCCACAGTCTCAACCCCTACTCCCTTCCCTCCTAAGAAGATCTGCAGATTTCCAGGAGGGTGACCACTACTGTATTTGTTACTGTAAGAGCTGGGACATCTAGGCGTCAAGGAGCAACAGGGGCTGTTGGCTTTGTGTCCTTTTGCAGGATGTAAGAAGGCTCAACAGCACTGTATTCTCAGTGCTCCCAGTTGTTAATCATCTGCCCTCACTGGGAATAGCTAGAAGCGGACATGGGCAGACCTACATTTGAGGATCGGCATTGACATTTACGGGCGGGGAGACCCTGCAATCTTGTTTAACTTCTATAAGCCTGTTTCCTCTCAGAGCTAGGGAGCTATTAGCTCATGGGGATGTTTGAGGATTAAATGAAATGACGCATGCCGTGTGTCTGGACAAGTGGAGGTAGCTGTGTATTATTGTTGCTCTTCATACAGTATGGGAGACCCGTAAGTGTTAAATTTTCATTACCACTACTCTCAGTGATCATAATGCGAGTGAGGTCAGCAGTTTCAACCTCCCTCATCCAAACAGAGGCGGCACCCCATTCAGGCATCAGCTTTCTGTAGCCCTGAACTTGGATATCAGATAGAAATAAGACCCCAGGCACTACCACCCTGCCTAAGCCATTGTGCATTAATAACTTTAACTCTTCTGGGGGAGTAGAAAGCTAAGGCTGGACATTTCTCAATTTTGTCCCTGAAAAGAGGTCCCTGGCTCTGCAAATTGCTCCAGGTCCCCCTGTTCCCCACCCAACGCCCACCGTGGGAAGGGCCATTCGTGGCACTCTGTGTCTGGGAGCCGGGTAGTGAAGGAGCTGCTATTCAGGAGTCAGTTAACAATCTCAGCATGAATCTGAGTCAAGAATGGGCACAAAGGGCTGTTGGGAGAGTGCCACCTAACACAAAACAAGAGCCCTTCCCTGGGTCTCAGAGGAACATTCTGGAGCCCCTGGACCTCGGCGCAGAGCACCAGGGCTCATGCTGCTCAGGCAGCCTTCACCCGGCAAACAAGATACTGAGTTTACTCCAAACTCATTTATGCCCAGGAGAAAAAACATGCATCATTATGCAGAGAAAAAACCAAGAGGCAAAACCTTTCCCTCTTTCCCTCTTTCCATGTGCCTCCAGCCTGGCTTCTCAGAAATCTCCAGGCTCAAAAATCTCAACTGACAAAGACAGTGAGAGAGGAAATCTGCCACATAAATAAAAGGAGAGGCCAAGATGATTCAGATTCCCTTTAGTTCTTTCTTCTCCAGCTACCACACATTGACAGCCTTGTAGGAGAACATTTTGAAAATATTATTTTCATACCCTCAACAATTCCATAATGTGAGTGCTATTGTCAGTCCCATTTTGCAGATGAAGAAATTGAGGTGAGAGATGTAAAACAACTTGCCCAAGGTCACACAGCTGCTAAGTGATGGAGCCACAGGGTTTGGATCAGGATCTAGTTCATAATCACTAGGGGAATTCCTCTGGGAGTGGATGAAAGAACCCGAACAGGGTAACAGCAAGTTCCTAAACATCACCTCAATTACCCTAATCCTTTAAAGAAAGCCTATTGAACATCTGCTAGAGCCGGATGCTGTCACGTTGATTTTACTTCCTTTAGTCCACGCACCGCCATCTGTAAAGTCAATGTTTTCTCTGCTTTACAAAGGAAACTGAGGCTCAGAGCGGTGAGGTGGCTGGCTCCCCAGGTCACACCTCTTACCAGTGGCAGAGCTGGACTCGCCATCTTTCTCTTGGGGCTCTGAGGCTGATGCACTCTCTCCTGACTCTGCAGTGCCTGGAGCAGGCAGCTTCCTGGTGTTGGTTGTTTCTTTCTCCCTTCCAGGAAGGATTCACCATGTGTTCTGAGACGGGCTCCAGGTACACGGGCCTGCTGCTCTTGGCCTTGGCCATCGCCGCCATCATCGCCAACCTCCTGCTGTACTTTCCCAGCGGACAGGTGCTGGAGCCTGCCAAGATCACAGACTTGGTCTGGTTTTTCCATGGCTTTCTTGGAGCTGGACTCTTGGTAAGAATGAGGTTTAACTACCTTACCTCCTCCAGGTGAATGATGCCCCTAAACAAACTTCAAGTCACAGAGCAATTCATCTCCTCATGGGGCCACGCTCCTAGGGTCCCCAGAGCATGGCCGGCTGCTCCTCCTCTGTACCCCACAACATGTGATACATAAACACCCTCCACACTGGCACCTCGTACTGCAAACATCTCTTTATGTGCCTGCTTCCCCCATTAGCTGTGAGCTCCTTAAGGATACAGTCCAAGTCTCATTCACTGTGGCCTCTAAATTACCTACCTAGCAAAGTGCCGGCTTAGCCTAGAGCTTAGTATGTGGTTGTTATGAAAGATATGCATTAAGAAAAGCACAACAGCAGAGCATTTGTCAAGTCATCAGGTTCCAAGGGGTCATCTTGAAAAATAAATTGTGTAGCTCCCATCAAGGCTTCCCTCGGCTAGATTATGGGGTTGGCAAGTTTTTTCTGTAAAAGGCCAGAGAGTGACTATTTCCAGCTTTGTAGGCCATGTGATCTCTTGTTTCAACTACTCAACTCTGCCGTCCTAGGGCAAAAAGCAGCCATTGACAATATGTAAACAAATGGGCGGAACTGTGTTCCAATAAAACTTTATTTATAAAAACAGGCAACCTGCTGGATTTAGCCCACAAGTTGTAATCCGTTGCCCCCAAGGTAGACACTGAGTGTTTTTCCTTCCTTCCCACCTTTATTTTCATCTGGCTCCTCCTTTCCCAGGCATCCGGGGTCCCTTAGGAAAAGATCATGGGTTAATGTGAGACCCCAGTGCCGGGCACGGAACTCAGCAAATGGAAGGATGAATGTATAAAGGATAAAGAACCCTCAGAAAAAGGTGGCCACCTCCCTTCCTGTTTCTCCTCCCCACACAATAGTAGACGCAGTGATGTCTCAAGTTTCATCCAATGGCCACCTGCCCCTCCCATCCTAGCAGAGCTGGGCCTTCTCTTCCTGCCCAAGAGAACCTCTAAATCAGCAATGCCTCAGCAAAGGTTGTCTGTTTCTCAGCTCAGAGCCCTACCTAAGAGGCAGTACAGACCTAGTTGTCTAACAGACCCTGCTCAAATCATGAATCTGTCCTGACCAGATGTGTGTCCTCCCTGAGCTTCAGTAAAAGGAGAATCACACCATCTTACCAGGAGGTGGGGAGCATTAAATGAGATAACATACATAGAGAACCCCACACATACCTGCAGCCAGTAAAATGCAATCTGTCCTCTTTCCTGGCCCAGATTACCAGTTCCTCCACCTCCTCCCTGGATCCAGCCAAGCACCTGTGTCCTGCCTCTTACCTACCTTGCTTATTTCTGCAGGACAGGTCTGCATTTCTCAGTTCCACCGCCAAGCAAATCATTAAACTCCCCTTAGCCTCACTCTCCTCATCTGTAGAATGTATAGGTACATCGGCACCCAACTTCTCTCAAGATATAGATGAGCAAATACAGTGACTATTGAAAGGTGTTGAGCAGCTTGAGGGAATTTAGGCTTCCTATTTGCAGAATCTCAGAATGTTCACTGAAAGAGAGTGACCCAGAGAGGACATTCCCTGGTCCTGGGGAAAGCAGAGTGGAGCCTGGCTCAGGCAGGGACCAGACACCCTGTCTGCATAGCATCCCTCCATACCAGCCAGCTGTCCAACCCTCTCTCCAATTTTCCAACACAACCTCCCAGGATTTCCTAAAAAGATGCTTACACTTGTATATTCACGGCGAAATGGGGATAAAATAAACAGGACCAAACCAGTCCATGCAGTTGGATAAAGTAAAAACCAATGAGCCATTCCCTTTTCTCTTCTTTCTTTCCTTTTCCTTTTTCCTCCTTTTTCCTTTTCTTTGTTCAGTCCACTTTAGTGTCTACTCTATGCCTTCACTCATGCCTGGCTCTAAGACCAACTAAGGCAGTGGCCATGAGGTTGGAGAGAGGAAGGTGCATTTGAAATGTGGAGTTGGCAGGATCTGAAGAGTGATGGAGGTAAGGGGGCACAAGGAGAAGTCAGGGTGGCTCTGGCATTCTGGCCTGAGCACCTGGGGAGATGGTGGAGGCGTTCCCTGGGGCAGGGACCTCGGGGGGAGGGTAGAGGCTGAGCTTTGTTCCACGTCCCCCCTGAAGGAGCAGAGGATGGTTGGGCTGGGACTGGAGACCTGGGGAGAGGCAACCTTGAGAACCACCATGGAGAGGTGATGTAGAACTCCGGGGACAGTGGGTTTGCCCAGGGCTCGTGAACTGACTGAGAGGAGAAAGAAGCCCAGGTCAAAACCCCAGGGAACCTTGCAAATTGAGAGTATGCAAAGGGAGGGGAGGGGAGGAAGGAGACTGAGAAAAACAGCTAGAAAGTTTCAGGCAAAGTGAAAAAGTGGAAAGTGAGAAAAGTCGGAAAAAAGAAGAGAGAAAGTTTCTAGAAGAAGAGAGGAATCCCAGTGTCAACTGCAGCAGAAGGGACATAGCTGGGACCTGAAAAGCATCTGGTACCCAGCAAGGTGCTGATGGCTCTTGGCTGGCATGGTCCTGAGGGAGGATGGGGACCCCAGACTGCAGAGGGCTGAGGAAGGTGTGGAGGTGAGGAGCTGGGCTCTGAACGGAGGAAGAGAAGCCAATAGGCAGAGCTGCCTTCATGATAACAAAAAAAAAAAAGGCCAGAAAGATCTCAAAAGTCACAAGGGACACAGCAGGCAATGACAAGCACACTGTCCATTTATCATCAGCTCCATGCCAAACACTGTGTAAGGATATGGAAGGGAGAAATCCTGGATTCACAGTTCCTGCCCTTTAATAATCATTGTAACAGGCATTTGCACAAAGGTTTCGAGTGTATCAAATGCTTGCACACATGTTATTTCATTTGTGAGGTGGGATCATCACCTCCATCCTATGGGTAGGGAAATGAGGCCCAAGCAGATTAAGTCATCTGACTGTGGCCACACGGAGGGCGCCCAGCAGAATTAGGACTCAAAACACTCATCTGAGCCCAAAGCCCATAATCTCTCCATTTCTCCCATTTGATGTACACGTGCGCTTGCAACATGGGACACAGAGAAAAAGATGGCACGTGTGAAGCTAAGCCAGCAGAGCCCTACTCTGTACATGCCCTGATGAAACGAGACAGGAAAGTGCCTGCGGGGGGCTGCTCCAGAAAGTCTGCTTTCCAGATGAGAGAGAAAAACCGGACCACGTGAGTCACTGTCTCCCCACCCTCCCTGCCAGGAGGTCAGTCACTCGGGGGCTGAGTTTATACACACAGGGCTCACAGCCATGGTGTGTAAAGTCACATCCAGCAGTATGTCATCTCCTAGGCAGGGAGGTCCCCTGCAACCTCCCCATATTATTGCTGGAAGGCAGCCTCGGGACCTCAGCAGACTAGTGATCTCAGCAAAGCCACGGCCAAGAATAACAGCTCTCTGTTCTCATGAGGCCACAGGCCAACCCAGAATGCCTGGCGGGCTTCTGTGGTTAAAACAGGGCACCTGGGACAAGCATGACATAAACCGAATTCGTTGCTCTAGGGACTGAGACGCAGGGCTCCAGTTTCTTTCCATATGTAACTAATGGCTGTTTTCCAGCAATATTGTTTGCAGACTTGGCAAGACCATTAGGAGGGAGAGGTTAGAACTAGTCCGTGGTGTGGTTTGGGATCACTTGAGGTCTGATTGGAGGTGGAAGGTCTGCAACAGATGGGGGTCTGCCTGACCCAGCAGAGATGGTCCCTATAGGTTCCTTCACCAAGGGAGATGGGAAAACACACAACTAATTCAGCCCAGTGGGGTGAGTACCTGCCACAGTGGAGGCCTGGAGTCTGCAGGAGAGGGAACAGTCAACTCTACCTCTGGGAACCAAGAGAGGCATACCAGAGAAACAGGTATCTGAGCTGTACTGTATAGAATTACAGAATCAGTAGGTATTTGCCAGGCAGAGAAGGGAGGCGCGTGTTCCAAGCAGAGGAAGCAGTTTGTGTAAAGGCAGAGGAGCATCACAGAGTACGATGCATTCATGGAAACTGTGCAGTTTGGTGTGACTGGAGCAAGGGCTGCTTACGTGAAGAAGGGATAGGAAACGGTGCTGAAATGCAGACTTGGGCAACATTCCGTTTGACCTTGTGTACCATGCTGAGGAGCGAGCCCCTTACCCTTGAGTAGCTGACCCACAAATATTCATTGAGCATCTACTATGTGCTAGCACTGTTCTGGGTATTAGCGATACAGTGGAGAAAAAAAAAGCAAACAAAATTCCTACTCTCCTAGGGCTTACATTCTAGTGGAGAAGAGAAAGATCATAAATAATCAACTGCGTGGTGATGTCAGGTGGTGAGCACTAGGAAGAAACTAGAGTAAAGGAATAGATAGACAGCAAGATACTGCCTGAGGAGGTGGTGTTTGAGAAGCCACTTGAATGATTGAAGAATAGCCATGCTGATATTTGGGGGAGGAGCATTCCAAACAGAGGGATTGGCGCATTCTAAGGCCCTGACCTGGGAATGGGCTGAATAATTCCTAGATCTGCAAGAAAACCAATATAGCTAGAACCACATAAAAAAGATTTGGAAGAGAGGGTAGGAAATGAGGTCAGGGGAGAAATGAGCATCCACTAGAACTTTTAAGCAGGAGAGAAGCATGCCCAGGTGCCACCAACCTATGACAATTCTGACTTGAATCCATCGCTTCATCCTGACCCCCATGTTGGAGCCTGGTTTGCTGGAAATGCCAAGCTATGCTCCCCAGAAGGTGCTTGGAAACACTCTTAGCACCCACCTCCTCCAGGGTGGTTCCAAAAGCTCTCATTTGTCAGGCCCAAACTTGTACCCTTGCCACACAATCTCCAGTTGACCCTCCCATTTGACTCAAGGGAGCTTTGGGTCTCCCAAAGGCCCAGCAATAAGACAGAAGAATCAGTAATTCCTGTTGCCAGAGAATCATCAGAACTAGGAAAAGAAACTCAAAAAAGGGAGAGCATTACCTCTTCTCCAGGTTATGAGTGTACAGCGACCTGAGGCTCAAAGCTGCCCTCAGCCATCCCCCAGGGAAGCCAGGAGTCCCGGCCCGTCTCTTCCTACCTGGGAGGTTCCCATCAGCTCTATATCCCAGCACAGAGTTACCATGAGATAACTTTGAGAATCTGAGATTTTTGTGAAAATACTTCACTTAAAGAAATATATATCATTGAATAAATGGGAAATACACACGTCCATCACACCAGTCAGGTTTCTCTAGAAAATTTTAATATGCCTCATTCGTGCGATAAACAGTGCAGGGTATACCGTCATTCAGTAATTTGCGTGAGGTCCGCAGAAAGCACCAGCAGTTCTGATCTTTGTCTTCTCCTCTGGGGCTAAGAATTCAGGTATGTGACCTGCTTTATATCAGTGTAGGGAAGAAAGAAAATACGGCCGAAGACCAGGAAGGGAAAGGGAAAGAGTGGGCTGGCAGACCCTTAATAATGCTCTTCCTCTCCTCTCTCACCTCCTCAGCTCACAAATCGTACTCTGTTTAAGGCATCTTGGAACTGAACATTTGAACTGGAAAGAATCTTAGACATCAATATTTTAACAGTTCTTACTTTATGGATTTTTTTGTGTGATGTCATTTCCTGCAAATGAAAGTTACCATCCCTTTATTCCTCATCTAGCCTTGATTTATGCCATCTCACCTTCAGCTTTGGTATTTTTTTGTTTGTTTTTGTTTTTTGGCCACACTGTGTGGCTTGTGGGATCTTAGTTCCCCTGACCAGGGATTGAACTTGGGCCCAAGGCAGTGAAAGCACAGAGTCCTAAGCAAGTCCCTGGTTTCTTTTTTCTTCTTTTAAATTTTTAAAAAGATGTCATTGAAGTATAGTTGATTTACAATGTTGTGTTAATTTCTGCTGTACAGCAAAGTGATTCAGTAGTACATATGTATAGCCTTTTTCATATTCTTTTCCATTATGGTTTATCACAGGATATTGAATATAGTTCCCTGTGCTATACAGTAGGGCCTTGTTGTTTTTATAGAGTTAAAACAGAGATCCAAGAGTGGTTAGGCTAGATGCAGATCATAGAGCTAGTGTACGGCATAGCCAGGTGTAGAATGCAGGTCTCTGGGCTCTCATCTGTTGACGCTTAAAAGATGCCCAAAGCAGCAGACAGAGGTGGCTCAGAGGGGCAGTGCCTTGGTGGGGTCAGTTCTGGCCAAGGTCTGATGGGCAGCATTGCAGATCAGGAATCCCATCTTGTCTGTGCACAAAGTAAAACCTCTCAGGGAATCTGATCAACACTAACCAAGCTCACCAAAGCTCAACTGATAAAAATGTCAGTGTATTTATCCCAAGGAGAACCAAGGAGAAATACTCTTGCCAGGAAAAGGGGTGGGGGGCGGGGAATGCAGGGCTTTCTCTCCCCTGTGTCCATGGCTGTGGTATGCAGCGTGGTGGGAGCCAAACGGAGTTGGGTTTGAAACACTCTCTACAGCAGGCCAGCTGAGAGATTTCAGGCAAGGCACTTGTCTCTCCAAGTCTCAGTTCCTCTCTCGGTGACATGTGGATATCAGTAGTAGCCACAACCTGTGGTTAGGATGAGCATTGTAGGAGATCATGTGGAGAGCGCTCGGTCCCAAGCCCGGCTCATGGATCGTGCTCATTCAATGGCCACTGTAAGAGAGCGGGAGCAAGGGATGCCTAACCATCACTGTACCTAGTGTTACGGAGTTGCCCCATTTCCACTAAAGAGAGCCGACGGTAAGGCAGACTCAGCACACTCTTCCCCAACACAGCAGACACGCACAGGCAAGTCCTAAAACCGTGGTTCTCCTTTTACTAGATGCTGTGTCACTGTCCTGGCCCCCATCAAGTCTTCCTAAAGTTTGCAAAACACCTGGGAGTGGGCCAGAGTTTGGCGCAGTGTCTGTCTGTTTTGCTTTACCAGGAATTGGATACCTTTAGGAGGGGTATGCATTCTCCCGTTCTCTCCACAGTCCCCACCACTCCCTATTGTCTCATACCAGGACACGTTTTCTTACTTAAAATTACCAACTTGGGAATTCCCTGGTGGTCCAGTGGTTAGGACTCCGCGCTTCCACTGCAGGGGCCACGGGTTCGATCCCTGGTCGGGGAACTAAGATCCCACAAGCCACGCGACTCAGCCAAAAGAAAAAAAAAAGTTACCTGCTTGGCCACTAAAGGCATGAGAGTTTGCAACCGCCACCACCACCTTAGACTATCAGGTGAAAGAATACATCCGTGTAGGCAACAGTCATCTTTAGCATCAGTCACATACCCATACATTCCCCAGGGTACATCTTGGTAACCTTGGTGAGAAGTAGGGATTTCCCAGATGCCTACATCAGCAAACACATTTACCAACTATCTCTCAGGGTGAGGTGATTTTTTTTCATAAAGTTAAGTTCATCCATTATGTATTTATTTCTTGCTCCTAACCCATGGCCCTATCATGCCCCTACCTTCCTCCTACCCCACAGTGCCAGAAGAAACATGGCGAAATGTCATCATAGATTTTACCACCATACCACTGAGTCCTGATTGATTCCATGTTGGGCACCGTGGTAGGCGCTGCTGAACCAGCACTCAGAACCCAGTGGTAAAAGGAGAATGAGCACGCTCAGAGCGACAGGATGGAGTGACTGGAAGGAAGGAACCATTCATTTTGCCGGGGGTGGATGAGGGGGTCACGGAACACTACAAAGAGGAGATGTATTGGTTTCCCATAGCTGCTATAATAAATTACCACAAACTTGGTGGCTTAAAACATCAGAAATCTATTCTCTCACAGTTCTGGAGGCCAGAAGCTCTCAGTAAATGTGTTGGCGGGGCCCCCTGTTCTCAGCTGTAAGGGAAAATCATTCCTTGCCTCTTGCAGCTTCTGGTGGCTGTTGGCATTCTTTGGCTTGTAAAGACATTACTCCAGTCTCTGCCTCTGTCTCCATATCACCTTCTCCTCTGTGTGTCTCTCAGAACTCCTTCTGCTTCTCTCTCATAGGGATACATGTGATTGCATTTAGGGCTCACCCAGATAATCCAGGATAAACTCCTCCTGTTAAGATTCCCAACTCAGGGACTTCCCTGGTGGTGGCGCAGTGGTTAAGAATCCGCCTGCCAATGCAGGGGACACGGGTTTGAGCCCTGGTCTGGGAAGATCCCACATGCCGCGGAGCAACTAAGCCTGTGCGCCACAACTACTGAGCCTGCGCTCTGCAACAAGAGAAGCCACCACAATGAAAAGCCCATGCACCACAACGAAGACCCAAGGCAGTCAGAAATAAGTAAATAAATAAATAATAAAGATCCCAACTCAATCATATCTGTTGTCATATAAGGTAATATTCACAGGTCCCAGGATTCAGAAGTGAATATATCTTTGGCGAGGGGGGGCGGGAAGCCTTTTTGTTCAGCCTACTACAAAAGATAACATTTGAATTGACCCTTTGTGGGTGAATAGTTTATCTGATGGCAAAGGGTGAAGGGCATATTCAAAAGCCCAGAGGCAGGAAGGTCCCAGGTCTCTCCTGGGGGCCCATAAGGTGTTGTGTCAAGAGGTCTCGATGGAGGAGAGGTGAGGCTCTGGTGGCAGGTCAGGAGCAGGGCATGAGGGCTCACATACAATGTCCAGGACCTGTGTTGTGTCCTACAGGCAATGAGGAATCATTAGACATTTTTAAATAGCTTGAGTTTTGGAACTTTGTTCTGAAAAGGTAACATTCCCTTCATTACAAGAGCATCTTCTTTGCCACAGGTTATGGTGCCAGCACTGATGCTGTTGAGGGGAGGTGGAGAGGACTGCTGTGCTCACAGATGTGGTGTAAGTACTGTGGGGTCTACAGAATGTTTAGACTCCCACCCATACCCCCAAAAGGGCTTACTTCCTAGACTGCAAGCTTTCTCTCTTCTGAAGGCCAGACTATTAACCCATTGACCATAGTCTAGTACTTCTAATACCCTTCTTTCATTTATTTAGTTTTATTGAAGTATAGTTGATTTACAATATTGTGTTAGTTTCAGGTGTGGAGCATAGTGATTCAGTATTTTTGCAGATTATACTCCATTACAGGTTATTACAAGATCATGGGTATAATTCCTTGTGCTATATAGTATATCTTTGTTGGTTATCTATTTTATACATAATAGTTTGTATCTGTTAATCCCATATGCCTAATTTGTCCCACTCCCCTTCCCTCCCGCCTTTGGTAACCATGAGTTTGTTTTCTGTATCTGTGAGTCTGTTTCTGTTTTGCATATACATCCACTTGTATTATTTTTTAGATTCCACATCTAAGTGACTAATACTTCCTTTTAAAGTACAGTGATATTATGCAGGGCTCTCTCCAACAGTGATGAGGGTTATTGCATGAGATCCCAGGAAGAATGAGCCTGGAGAGGGTATAAAGAGAGCTGTTAACACACAAAGCCTGTGAGCTCTGGTGGACCAGCTTGCCAGGGTTTGGTTGGTTGTTTCTATCTGTCTTTCTGTCTGTGGGAAGGTCTAGAACCCTCCATCCTCTGGTTTTCTCATTTCCCTAATAGCCAGTAGATTAACACATCCTAGAACTGGGATTTGAGCAAGAAGGGAATTGGAGATTTTACTGTCAAAAACTCTTTCACAGATACTCTCTTACAATCGCCCCATAAAGAACAGAAGGCTGACACTCTGTAAGTGTATCCATTTTGTATTTATGTCTTGTTCCTGACATGTGGCCCTCTTATACCACTGCTCTTTCTACTGCCCAACACTGCTGGAAGAAACCAATGGAAATGTCACCACAAATTTTACAAACTTGTCTACATTTGATGAATAAGAAAGGAAAAGCCCAGAAAGGCTGAGTGGGCTGCCCAGATTCGCATGGCTGTAATCTTAGAGCTGGAATGGACATATAGGACTATTTACACAACTCCAGGAAGAGTATAAGCTGCTTTCTTCAAGGCAAGGTCCACAGTTATCATCTACATACTCCCAGATGCCTGACACACAGTCGGCTCTCAAGACACACCCAGTGAAGTCAGGTCTGGCTGAGCGGGGACTCGTCTTGGTCTCCTGACCCCCAAGATCATGCTCTTTCCCACATACAAACCTGCTTACCAAGGTCCCTGCTCACAGCAAGCTGTTCACTGTTCTTATATTCCTAGTTCATACACTGTCTCACTTCTTTTCTGCTCCCAGAGTCACCTCACCCAACCCTTGCAGTCCCCAGTCAGACCCTCCACAGAGATCTTAGCCACCAGGTCATTTGAGGACCATCTCCAAGGAGCTCCCTGAGTCATTCCATTCAACTCCAGCCAGCCCCTCCCTCACTTCCTGTGGTAAGAAAGACACAATATGGACGTGTCAGGAATAAGAGCTCATGCTTTGAAGCAAACGAGTCCCTCAGCTTTGCCCCAATTTAATGCACTAATATGCCAGAAGGTTGCGTCTCCCAGACACTTGCCTCACTGTCACACTCATTCACCCATCCAGTCAACACGTTTACGGAGTCTGTACACAGTACAAGGCCCCGTGTTGACCGCTGACTCAGGCATTAGAAAAATGACTATTCATTTATTCATCCAATCATACAACACTTACTGAACACCCACCACCAGGATGGCGAGTAGGTTTCATTTAGTTTCAAACAAAGCCAATACCAATTGGTCAGTTGTTCTGTTTTGAGGACTGTGGTGCTTTTTCTTCTAGGGGAAGAGTGCTGAGATCAATTACTGATGTCTGCTGTGAGTGCAGACTAGGAGACTAGCAGCACACCTATATTACGTGCCAGGCAGTGCGTAGGCTCTAAGAGTTCAGTGATGAATAAGTTACATTTCCTGCTCACAATTTTGTAGTGCGTGATTTCATTTGTTACAATTGCAAATGGAACGCCGATGTATGATAAAAAACCCTCCAGAAAGTAGGCATAGAGGGAATTTACCTTAACATAATAAAGGCCATATATGACAAACCCACAGTCAACATCATTCTCAATGGTGAAAAATTGAAACCATTTCCTCTAAGATGAGGAACAAGACAAGGTTGCCCACTGTCACCACTATTATTCAACATAGTTTTGGAAGTTTTAGCCACAGCAATCAGAGAAGAAAAAGAAATAAAAGGAATCCAAACTGGAAAAGAAGAAGTAAAACTGTCACTGTTTGCAGATGACATGATACTATACATAGAGAATCCTAAAAATGCCACCAGAAAACTACTAGAGCTAAACAATGAATTTGGTAAAGTTGCAGGATACAAAATTAATGCACAGAAATCTCTTGCATTCCTATACACTAATGATGAAAAATCTGGAAGAGAAATTATGGAAACACTCCCATTTACCATTGCAACAAAAAGAATAAAATACCTAGGAATAAACCTACCTAGGGAGACAAAAGACCTGTATGCAGAAAACTGTAAGACACTGATGAAAGAAATTAAAGATGATATCAACAGATGGAGAGATATACCATGTTCTTGGATTGGAAGAATCAATATTGTGAAAATGACTATACTACCCAAAGCAATCTACAGATTCAATGTAATCCCTATCAAATTACCAATGGTATTTTTTATGGAACTAGAACAAATCATCTTAAAATTTGTATGGAGACACAAAAGACCCCGAATAGCCAAAGCAGTCTTGAGGGAAAAAAACGGAGCTGGAGGAATCAGACTCCCTGACTTCAGACTATACTACAAAGCTACAGTAATCAAGACAATATGGTACTGGCACAAAAAACAGAAACATAGATCAGTGGAACAAGATAGAAAGCGCAGAGATAAACCCACACACCTATGGTTAACTAATCTATGACAAAGGAGGCAAAGATATACAATGGAGAAAAGACAGTCTCTCCAATAAGTGGTGCTGGGAAAACTGGACAGCTACATGTAAAAGAATGAAATTAGAACACTCCCTATCACCATACACAAAAATAAACTCAAAATGGATTCGAGACCTAAATGTAAGACTGGGCACTATAAAACTCTTAGAGGAAAACATAGGAAGAACACTCTTTGACATAAATCACAGCAAGATCTTTTTTGATCCACCTCCTAGAGTAATGGAAATAAAAACAAAAATAAATAAATGGGACCTAATGAAACTTCAAAGCTTTTGCACAGCAAAGGAAACCATAAACAAGACGAAAAGACAACCCTCAGAATGGGAGAAAATATTTGCAAATGAATCAATGGACAAAGCATTAATCTCCAAATATATAAACAGCTCATGCAGCTCAATATCAAAACAACAAACAGCCCAATCCAGAAATGGGCAGAAGACCTAAAGAGACATTTCTCCAAAGAAGACATACAGATGGCCAAGAAGCACATGAAAAGCTGCTCAACATCACTAATTATTAGAGAAATGCAAATCAAAACTACAATGAGGTATCACCTCACACCAGTTAGAATGAGCATCATCAGAAAATCTACGAACAGCAAATGTTGGAGAGGGTGTGGAGTAAAGGGAACCCTCTTGCACTGTTGGTGGGAATGTAAATTGATACAGTCACTATGGAGAACAGTATGGAGGTTCCTTAAAAAACTAAAAATGGAATTGCCATATGACCCAGCAATCCCACTACTGGGCATATACCCAGAGAAAACCATAATTCAAAAAGACACATGCACCCAAATGTTCATTGCAGCACTATTTACAATAGCCAGGTCATGGAAGCAACCTAAATGCCCATCAACAGATGAATGGATGAAGAACATGTGACACATATATACAATGGAATATTACTGAGCCATAAAAAGAAATGAAATTGAGTTATTTGTACTGAGGTGGATGGACCTAGAGTCTGTCATACAGAGTGAAGTAAGTCAGAAAGAGAAAAACAAATACCATATGCTAACACATATATATGGAATCTAAATAAAAAAAAAAAAAAAAGAAGGTTCTGAAGAGCCTAGGGGCAGGATAGGAATAAAGATGCAGACGTAGAGAATGGACTTGAGGACACAGGGAGGGGGAAGGGTAAGTTAAGGCGAAGTGAGAGAGTGGCATGGACATATATACACTACCAAATGTGAAATAGATAGCTACTGGGAAGCACTGAATAACACAGGGAGATCAGCTCAGTGCTTTGTGACCACCTAGAAGGGTGGGATAGGAAGGGTGGGAGGGAGATGCAAGAGGGAGGGGATATGGGGATATATGTATGCATATAGCTGATTCACTTTGTTATATAGCAGAAACTAACACAACATTGTAAAGCAATTATACTGCAATAAAGATGTTTAAAAAAAAAGAATTGCAAATGGAGCAGATGAATGGACATAGGTCTTCTCAGCTCTAGTGCCCCCATTTTTTTGTGTGCATTTGGGAAGCAAAACAAGGATGCCCACCAGATCGATTCCCCTCTTCAATTTGCCAGGAAGCTCAGCATGGATCTTTCAAAAGGACCACCACCTCCCTCTGCATTGCTGCACTGAATTTCTAATTCTGTTCCATTGCAGATGCTGTTCCCTGTGCTCCTGGCCATACAGGGCACTGTGGGCGCCGTGTATTGTGTGGTCATTTCTTCCCTGGGTTTGCTCAGTGGCCCCCTCTGTGACACAGGCAGTGGAAACTACACCTACCCGTTCAGGAATTACTCCCTGGAGTGAGTAGCATTTATGGCCTTGGGTCCGTGTCTAACATCTAAAGATGATACCGTGATGACCACCAAGAGTGTGTGCTCTGAGAACTGACTATGCAGTAGTGGGGCCAGGTACCTCCATTCATACTTGGTGTCTTGCTCCTCTCTCTGTACCAGATTGACATTTTTATTCCCAAATCACCAGTCTCTAGAGGTGATTGGCCAAGGCAAGCTGTGCCCATGAATTAAGCAGTTCACCCAAGGTATTCAGTATAATACCTTGACTTCACTTGCCCCCATTATTAAACACAGGTGAACATGTGCTGAGGGCTTGCTTAGTACTGACTAGGCGCTGTGATAAGAGAAGGGATTCCAAAAGAAGGATAAGACCACTTGCCTATTTACAACTTGCCTGTTCACAGTCTAATTGGGGAGACAATAGTCAAATTTGGGGTTTGTTTTGTGACGATCTCAGCCTATCAATAAGCAATGTTGTGGTTGGACCAGCCCTTGTGGTTCTTATTATGATTGCAAGACGCCCTTTAGCAAGAACCATCAAGAAACTTTGAAAAAATAAAGATTTCTTACATACAGGACCTGGTAATTACACAGCACACCTGGGGTCACACAGCAAGGTCAGGGGGGAGGGGAGGTGGGGGGGTAGGGAGCGCAGGTGCATGGGCCTGGGGTTCTGCTTTTATCGGGTTTGAGGCTGGGGGTCTAGTGTTTCGCAGGCTCACTCTTTACTGATGAACTTACAACATAAAAGCAGGAATTTAAAACACAGGAATAGAAAAAATAAGTGGCCCAAAAGGTCGGTTATTGAAATCAACCAAGATCACTAAAACAAAGGAGCCTCAGTCAGGCTTTTACCTAGGTGTGAAGCTGGCACTGTGTTGATCTGAGATAGCCCTCTTTCAAGCGGATGCCTCACAATCAAAGCTTAAATCAGGCACTTGCATTACAAAAAGAAAAACCAACTGTCAGGGTTTACACTGCAGGGTTGCACAAATATCCTTAAATGGCAGCCCCTGTGATGCCCACTGATTTTCCTAAAGGAATAAGGAAAGAAACTCAGCACCACTGACTGAGAAAGACACTGCTTCTCTTCTCATTTCACGTTCTCTCCCTGGTAGAGCTCATCCATCCCCATGGCTTTCAGAACCCTCCATCTACCCATATAAATAATCCCCAAATGTCTATCTCCAGCCCAGATCTTTCTTCTGAATTCCTGACTCAGATACCAAATTACCTCTTTGAGATTTCCTCTTGTGAATTTCAGATCATTTCAATATTTAAATGTCCAAACCCTTGATGTTCCCTTGCCAATTTCCTGTCTGTCATCCCCAGCCCATTAGATGGCACCCAAAACCTGTGAGTCATTGATTATTCTCCCTTCTGCATCCCAAGTTCAATCCACCACCAAATCCTGTGAGTTCTACCTCACCAGTGCACCTTGAATCTGGCCGCTGCTCTTCGCCTAGTCTGTCATCACCCCGTTCCAAATCTGCAACACCCTTTGCTTCCGTGTCTACACCAGCCCTCCAGCAAGCATCCCAGCTCCATTTTCCCCTTCAATCCTTTCGCTGTAGATGAGCCCGGAGGGGCTTTGTAAAATGTAAAAGTACTCATTAAGGCCAAGAAATCTTTACATTTAAGGAACTTGCAATCTCATTGAGAACTCAATAGACGAGTATGGATATGGGTGAAGGCAGAGATACCAAATAATATATAACTCCATGAAACAGGGCCTGAAAACCTATTCCGTTTTCTCTTTGTCCAACGAGAACCCTCTGATTCCAAATATTCCTTAGAGTTTTTGCTTGCCTGCTGTTTCCTCTTATAATGCACTGCGTTCCCCTTGGCTGCTGCCTCCTTCAAGGCCAGGTGACTCCATCCTTCCCCCACGAAACCCTCTCCAGCTACTCTAAACCTCTAGACCTCCCCGTTTTATGATAATAATTATAAATATATCGCCCACAGTGCCTACTGCATGGCAGACACTGTGCTAATATCTAATCCTCCCAACCCACTCGATGGTATTGATGTTATTTTTTAGCCCCATTTTACATATAAGGAAGCTGATATACAGAAACACTTAGGAAACTATTGGGGCCAGGGAAGGCTGCATATTGACACATATATCAATCAATGGTATATTGATTATTTTGAGTGAAAGTTACTTAAGAAAGAGATGATGCAAGAAGCCCATTCTGACCCTCCTCTCTTGTCTCCCTGAAAGCAGGAAATAAATCTCTCATGTGAAAGGTGCACTCCCTACATCTGGGGCTAGAAGGACACCCTTATTGCCAGAGATAGAGAGTTCAGGGCCAAGGAGTCTGTATGAACAGGCCTTGTTACTTCCTTAATTTACTACCAAGCTCCAACTGTTTAGATTCTTTACTAATTAAGCACCCAAACCTAAGTTTCTTTGTCCTGTCAATTTCTCTCAAATTTGTTTCTTTGTCGGAAGAGTGTAAAAGCTGCCTCCTTTGGGGAATTCCCTGGTGGTCCAGTGGTTAGAACTCTGCGCTCTCATTGGTGAGGGCCCAGGTTCAATCCCTGGCTGGGGAACTAAATTCCCACAAGCTGCGTGGGGTGTGGCCCAAAAAAAAAAAAAAAAAAGCTGCCACCTTTGGCCACTACTTTAGGTCTCATTTCTACGAGACCTCCAGGGGCATGCATTAAATTTTGTTTCTCTTTCTCCTGTTAATCTGTGTTGTGTCAATTTTATTATTAGTCCAGCCACAAGAACTCAAGACATGTAGAGGGGGACATTTTACTCCCCCCGCCGACAAAGCTTATCAAGAACTTCCTAGTGAAGAAGCTGGAGTTAGGATCTGGGTCTGTGGGACTTCAGAGCCCGAGCTCTTAACCAATCCTTACTGCCCCTGAGATCTTTAGAGCAGTTCAAATCTTGCACCACACAATTTCCCGCTTCTTCCTGGCTATGTCTGTACCCACAATGCCTTGCTCAGATGCTGTGCTGTTACAGGGAAAGATGGTGTGTTCGACCCTCGACCAATGGGCAGTCATGAATGTACTACGCTTATGAAGATGAGAGCGATGTAATAGACTAGTGCCTCTCACATGCTTGTAAATGGCAGTTCTCTCCCTTTCCTGTCTCTCAAAGCCAGGCTAATTGTCTCCCCTGTCCTGGCAGCAACAGCTACTTACTCAACCAGCCCACCTGGGCTACCTGCCAAGAGCCTGAGCACATCGTCCTCTGGAACGTGGTCTTGTTCTCCATCCAGCTGGGGATCGGCGTGGTAGAAGCTGTCCTTTGCCTCAGCCAAGTCGTCAGTGGACTCTGTGATATCTTCTGTGGTACATGCGTCCGAAAAGGACAGGTTGGTGCTTCTAGAACCCAGGAATGTTCAAGTCATTTCCCCTGACCTGTTTCTCACATCTCCCTCCTGCCCCAACCTCACACTCCCAGGGGTAATCCAGTAACCAGGAAGTGCCTTTTGAAATGTCGAACTTCATTTGCCACTTGGGGCTTAATTTTCTTTCAGGTGACCATAACTGGCTTATGACCAGCCTAAGACATCACAACTGATTGGCAGAGTTCCCCGGCTTCAGAAGGACTGGATTTGGTGAATATTTCAGTGATATCATATGGTATTTGTCTTTCTTGAAACAAACACTTTTAAGAACTCAATCTACCATACAAGCCATGGCAGTTCCCAAAGAGGCATCAGATAGGGTTTCTGCTTCAGGAAGCTTGCAAACTAATGGATCTTGCATAGCTGACTGCTTCCACAGATGATATCCAACTTTGTACAAATAAGAAAAAAAAGCAAATGCTATACAGCTTGGTAAGTAAACAGAGCCAATGGCAAATTTTTAAAAGGTGCCTTCTCCTCCAGGTCGATGCCCATTTGGGGTGGAATAATGTTCCCCCCAGAATTCGTATTTAACAGGAACCTCAGAAGTGACCTTATTTGGAAATAGGGTATTTGTTGATGTGATTAATTAAAATGAGGTCATACTAGATTAGGGTGGACTCTAAATCTAATATGACCAGTGTCCTTGTAAGAAGAGAAGAAACACGCACAGAGAAGGCCACATGAAGATGTAGGCAGAAATTGAAGTTATGCTGCCACAAACCAAGTGATGCCAAAGATTGCTGGCAACCATCAGAAGCTAAGAGAGAGACATGGTGCAGATTCTTCCTCTGAGACTCCAGGACCAGCCACCTCTCGATTTCAGACTTCTAGCCTCCAGAACTATGAGTGGATACATTTCTGGGGTTGTTTGTTTGTCTGTTTGTTTGTTTTGGCCATGCCATGCAGCTTGCAGGATCTTAGTTCCACGACCAGGGATTGAACCCGTGCCCTCGGCAGTGAAAGCACAGAGTCCTAACCAATGGACCACCAGGGAATTCCCAAGTTTCTGTTGTTTTTTTGTTGGTTTTTTTGTTTTGTTTTGTTTTTATGAAGATTTTTTTTAATTAATTAATTTATTTTTGGCTGTGTTGGGTCTTCGTTTCTGTGCGAGGGCTTTCTCTAGTTGTGGCAAGTGGGGGCCACTCTTCATCGCGGTGCGTGGGCCTCTCACTATCGCGGCCTCTCTTGTCGCGGAGCACAGGCTCCAGACGCGCAGGCTCAGTAGCTGTGGCTCACGGGCTTAGTTGCTCCGCAGCATGTGGGATCTTCCCAGACCAGGGCTCGAACCCGTGTCCCCTGCATTAGCAGGCAGATTCTCAACCACTGCGCCACCAGGGAAGCCCTCTGTTGTTTTAAGACACCCAGTTAGTCGTAGTTTGTTACAGCAGCCCTCAGACACCCATACACAGTCCCACACCAGGGCGCGGGCAAGCCAGGCACGGGCTGGATCTCAGCCCCCCACTCAAGCTGGACCACTGCCTTGTACAGAAACGTTTATCCTACTCAAATGAAGGTAGCCCTGCTGATGTCACAAATGCCCGGCTGCCCTGCTACCCCAGGCTGTTCCTTCAGCTTCCCTTTAGCCCTCCCACTGACACAAGGCAGATACACAACCCCCAGAAAGAGAGGTACCCAGAATCCTGCAATGAGCCCAGAACTGAACTGGCTCCCGAGACTGTTCCCTCAGCCCTGACAATGCTGAGGTTTTCATCCCTGTGAGAAAACTGGGCTTAGGGAGGGGAAGTCTTTAAAACAGTTGGTCCGTCAGATTGAATGGCTCTATATGGCCCAAATACTGTTTCCCTGGGAGGGAAAAAATCCAAAGCAAACAGTTTTATTAGTTTTTCCCCATTAAAACACCCTCTGTGTAAAGTGATAGATTTGAAGCAAGGGAGGAGAAAGGTTTTCTGCCTCTGGCAAAAGTCCCTCTTGTGGTTCTTCCTTTGGTGAGTAAAAGGAACTTGGAGTTAAAGACACCAAAGTACAAACATTCTGTGGCCAATAAAGTGGGCCCCAGCTCATAAAGGCAACAGAGTTCGGCTAATGTGCTCCATCAAGGGCTTTGGAGGGTGGAAAGAGCCAACATTTTAAATGTAGGGCCAGCTATAAAATGAGTCATGATTAATCCACTAAAAAAGTGTTTATTGCCAAATGAAACATAAATTAAAATACATCTGAAATTAAATAGAAACAGTTGATTTTTGAGGCTGACTTAGGTCTACTTCAGCTACATGACAATTATTTCCTGAGTTCCTACAATGTGCAAAGCAAAGTGCCTGGAGAAAGGAAGGATGGACGGGGCTCTCAGTTCTGAAAGAAGGGGTTTAAGCGGAGGGAATTTTTTCAGCACACAACTACCCAGATGTAAGGCAGAAGCAGGGGAGGTGGTAATTTCCACTTCAATCTCTGTGTCTTCAAGCATATCTCATCTTTTTAAGTTCCTTACTTTCTCAAGAGAAACCACATGTTTTCCAGATCAGAGTTGACTGACATTGCTTTTTCCAAACTCATATTCTGGATGTTTACAGTGTTTATATAACATGGTGCATCTGTTACTGGAAATATGAAGAAAATAGCTCTTCATGGTGAGTTTAGAGATTCTTTACTCTTTACACTTTGCTATAGTATAACAATTTCCACATTTTCCAGAATGAGCACTTAGACTTTTGTAATTATAAAACATGTGAAAAAAGAGATTTTACCATTTTATGAAAATGATCTAGAACACTTATCTGTCTGCCATGTCTGGCAAAAAGCTCTTACAGTTATGACACTGACTTGAGAGAAACGTCATGGTTCAAAGGCTCATTGACAAACCAACATCCAGTATTTCTCCCAAGTCAAATGAGAAGAAATAATTTTAAAGGAGGGAGATGCCCTATAGGGGGGAAGAAAACAAAACTAACCTAAATAGCTTTGGAAATTTTGGAAACCTTGATTTGACTAGAAACTATAAGGCTAAGGACAAAGGGAATTACATATAAACACTGTACTCTAAAACTGCTTCTCACAGGGGTATGAGTTAACAATTATGAAACAGCTATGCATATATAATGGTGTTGAATGGTGGATGGTGGGAGCCAGGTTTCTCACTGTCATAGGGATAATTCCCACAGATAAGCAAAGAGGGAAGGCTAGAATAATCCATGTAGTACTGGATTAGAGTCAAGGACATCAATATAAACTCATGTTCGGCTTAACATAGATACAGATGGATAAATACAGAAATATGTGCGTATGCATGGGTTATTATACATATATATTTCCTGCTGAGAGAGCTAGAAGCAGTGACAGCCCAGTAGCAACGAGCACACCCAGTGCCAAGGTCTTGGTTTCTAATGCCATTCTCTACTAAAAGCAACTAGGGCTCCTTGAAGAAATGACTGATTCTAGGGGTGAGAATGAAGAATAAAGATGAGCTTGGAGCATATTGCTGTGCCAGAAAGCAAGGAAGTGCTCAAAAAACAAAAAGCAGGACATGAAAATAAACAAACCAAGGGGACACAGGAGCCAACCTGAAATGGCTCCCAAGGGCCAAAGCAGAAACAAATTGAGCAACAAAATAAATAACATAGTATTAGATTCTAGCCCAAGTATAAAATAAATATCTGAGTCAACGCTAATATAAATAAATGATTGATTAAATAAATAGGGAGAAAGAGACAAATCTTCCTTAGAGATAAATTTCAAATAATTTATATAGATACTCCTGTCTCTTTGAAATGGAGCTCAGTACCCCACCCCTTTTAGTGTAGACTGTGCTTCCAAAATATAGAGTATGGAAGGCGGGGGAAAAGTAATTTTAGAGTGAGGAAAACTAGAAAATACCACTTTGGCCAGGAGACATTTTAATTGAGATTAATTAAAATGGAAATGGAGCTCAGTACCCCACCCCTTTTAGTGTAGACTGTGCTTCCAAAATATAGAGTATGGAAGGCGGGGGAAAAGTAATTTTAGAGTGAGGAAAGCTAGAAAATACCACTTTGGCCAGGAGACATTTTAATTGAGATTAACATCATCAGTGATAAATCATGTTGATAGCAAGTACTCCTGATATTATATGATAAGGGCACTTCAGCTGTGTGACCTCCCAAAATCCATAAACCTATTCTAACTATGAGAAAAATATCAGACAAACAAACTGAGGGGCATTCTATAAAATATCTGACCAACACTCCTCAAAATTGTCAAGGTCATCAAAAACAAGGAAAATCTAAGAAACTGCCACAGCCAAGAGGAGCCCAAGGAGACATGACAACTAAATGTAATATCAGATCCTAGGTGGTGTCCTGGAACAGAAAAAGGACATTAGTCAGAAAACTAGTGAAATTTGAATAAAATGTAGAGATTGGTTAACAGAAATGTACCAACACTGATTTCTTAGTTGTAACAAAGTTACCATGGTAATGTAAGATGTTCACATAAGGGAAACAGGGTGAGGGGTATATGGGAACTCACTGTACTATTGATACAATTTTTCTGTAATTCTAAAACTATTCTAAAATAAAAAGAGACATAGTATAAATTCCTGTTTAGCTTAATATAGATACACATGGATAGTTACAGAAATGCAGATGTGTATATACGCATGGGTTTATTATACACACATTTGACCTTTTGTATCCACAGGTTCTGCATCCACAGATTCAACTCAGATTGAAAATATTTGGGAAAAAAATAACTCCAGAAAGTTCCAAAAAGCAAAAATTTGAGTTTGCTGTGCTACAACTTTTTACATAGCATTTACATTGTATTAGATATATAAGTAATCTAGACATGATTGAAAGGATACAGAAGGATGTGTGTAGATTATATGCAAATACTATACCATTTTTATATAAGGGTCATGAGCATCCTCAAATTTTGGTATCTGCTGGAGTCCTAGAACCAATCCTAGGCAGATACCAAGGGACAACTGTACATATATTTCCTTGCTCTGTATCTTGAAAGAGCTAGAAGCAATGATACCCCAGTAACAATGAGCATGCCCAAAATTATTTGTTTTAAATAATTTATCATTTTAAATTTAAATTTTTATTAAACTTATTGTTATTAAAAAGGAAAAGAAAAAACAGGGAAATGGGGTTTTTTTAAGTTTTTTTTTTTAATGTGGACCATTTTTAAAGTCTTTATTGAATTTTGTTACAATATTGCTTTATATTTTTTGGGTTTTGGCCGCGAGGCATGTGGGATCTTAGCTCCCCGACCAGGGATCAGACCCACACCCCCTGCATTGGAAGGCGAGGTCTTAACCACTGGACCGCCAGGGAAGTCCCAGAAATGGGTTTCTTTAACTAAGAGGCTTTGAGCTTCCCAACCTACCCAAGCAGCAGTCTAGGAGATGCAAAATTATCCAAAATTGGAAACAAACTTGTAGGGGAGCAAAATTTGTCACCCCAAAATGTCTTTTCGTCATGTGGATTATTTCCAGCTGAAAACAATCAAGGCCCAAAGAGACTGAGGAAGAGACTTTGACCTTCACCCTAACTGCCTAAAATAATTTAGATAGAGGGCCTGTTCCCAGAATACAGCATCACCAGAGATATCTGCAAGGAATACGGTCTGGGGTGGTGGGGAAACTCTAGGCCGGGGCTAGAGATCAGAATCCACCCTGTGTCCCATTGTCTCTGCGTGGCCCAGCAAACATTTGCTTTTCCATCTTCATGTGCATTACCTTCATCCCCTTTGAAGTCCCAAACCACTACCCCCAACACCATCTTTTTTCTTTAGCCAAAGATGATATTTAAGGTCAGGCTTTCAGCCATTTTGGTGAGATATTCAGTTTTCCTGGGGCTCTCCCATATATACATGTTATTAAACTTCTGTTTCATTTTCTCCTGTTAATCTCTCTCCTATCAATTTAATTCTTAAGCCACAAGAACCTAGAAGGGCAGAGGAAAATTTCTTCCTTCCCAACAGATTCAACTAGCTTTCCCTGTGTTTGAGTATCAGACCTTATCCACAGATGGCTAAAATGAGTAAGACACAGTCAAGAAACACAGGGATTTTTATGTAGGGACCCTGACTTGGCCTCTTCCTCCAAGGCTATGCTGAGAATAGGTCTAAATAAATTACTTCATGTCTGAGAGAGTGGCATGGACTTATATACATATATATACTACCAAATGTAAAATAAATAGCTAGTGGGAAGCAGCCGCATAGCACAGGGAGATCAGCTCGGTGCTTTGTGACCACCTAGAAGGGTGGGATAGGGAGGGTGGGAGGGAGACGCAAGAGGGAGGATATATGGGGATGTATGTATATGTATAGCTGATTCACTTTGTTATAAAGCAGAAACTAACACACCATTGTAAAGCAATTATACTCCAATAAGATGTTAAAAAAAAAATTACTCCATGTCATGGAGACAAGGACCAGGCCACCTGACCCCTGATAAACCAGCAATTCAGCCCTAAAGTGACCGAAGACATGGGTTCAAGAATAGAAGAGCAGAGTCCGATGGATTCCTTTATCTTAAACGTTTTCTTGCCTTACCACGTGCTGTCACACACCCACTGAACCCTCTTACCCTCCATGCAAACAATACTCTGAGAATAATTGGTAACCCCTTGGTTTGGACTAGGTGTTCCCTCCACCCCTGGACATATCTCGTCATGGCACCCATCTTGCTCTCATGCAGGATTGCTCCACCCAGCTGTGATTCAGGATGTACCTTATGCATCATATTCTATCATGCCCAGGGCATAATAGTTCTCAATAAATGTTTAGTGAATGAATAAACAAAAGAATGAATGAGTAAACGTTCCAAACCTGCAAAGGGAAGGAGTTCCGGAAATGTAATTATACAAAGTAGTATATACAGACAGAATGCACAGCTCTTTAAAAGCTCAGCTTCCTTCTTATTTCTCTTCCCCCCTTTCATCACCCTGGCCCAGGTGCTGAGGTTCCTAAAAGGAAACAAAGCCAGTTCTGAGCAGAGTTTCATTTTGCAATTATAGTTGAAATGTACTCTGTCACTCAACCACCACCCATCATCACCTGGGATTTATATGAAGTTCTTAGCATGGGCCATACTGTTCTAGAGGCAGCCCTGTGAGACTGTGTGATTGATAATAAGAAATAGGTATCTCGGTCTTTCTCCATTTCTGGCACAGAGCTTCTAAAACCCTTGGAATTTCCTAAGGGATAAAAGCGATAAACGTGCCTTTTCTTATTCATCACAAGACTCTCTCAAACCACAGCTGAGTTTGTGTTAATGAGGTGACTTTTGGAAAGCCCCTCAGGTTGGTTCCTGCCAGGGGAACCAACCAGGATTAGAGGGTTGAAATTTTCAATTCCACCCCCAATGCCCACCCCTGACCTCCAGGAAGGGAGAGGGGCTAGAGACTGAGTTCAGTAACCACTGGCCAATGGTTTAATCAATCGTGCCTATGCAATAAGCCTTCCAGAAAAAAACAAAAGAAGAAGGTTCAGAGAGCTTCTGAGTCGGTGAACACGAGGCGGTGCTGGTGGGAGAGTGGTGTGCGCAGCCCAGAGGGGGCACGGAAGCTCTATAACCCTGCCCACATACCTTGCCCCGGGACTCTCTCCATCTGGCTCTTCCTCCGTTATATCCTTTTATAATAAGCGGGTAAGTTAGTAAGTAAACTGATTTCCTGAGTTCTCTAAGCCAATCTATCAAATTAATCAAACCGAGGAACGGTGCATAGAAGTGTCTGATGTATAGCCAGTAGTCGGAATTACAGGCAACAAGGGGAGGGGATGTCTTGTGAGACTGAGCCATTAACCTGTGGGATCTCATGCTATCTCCAGGTGGTGTCAGAACTGAGTTAAATTGTCAGACACCCAACTGGTGTCACAGAATTGGCTGGTGTGGGAAAAATGACC
Organism: Eschrichtius robustus; assembly: GCF_028021215.1. Classification (NCBI taxonomy): domain Eukaryota; kingdom Metazoa; phylum Chordata; class Mammalia; order Artiodactyla; family Eschrichtiidae; genus Eschrichtius; species Eschrichtius robustus. Next base: position 42,915,482 of record NC_090834.1, read on the forward strand.
ACACATTTGGTGATCAGAGTACAGAAGCGTTCAGAGTATCGTATGGAATAGTCTGAAGGAAAACAGTGAGTGTGTTTTCCCTTTACAAGCACAACACACAAAAATCCTCTAATGATAACGTCTGGGACCTTTGCATAAGCTGAATCATTTCCAAAGCCCTTTTCCTATACGGTCATATCTGACCCTAAAACAGTCATGTCTCATTGTCCAAGGACAAATGGTTATCAGCATTTTACCAAGGAGGAAGCCAAGGCTCAGAGGTGGTTGCCCAAGATGAAGAAGACATGAGGCTCAGAGGTGAACTTTTGACTCCAAGTTCATGGTTCCTTACATGGAATCTCACTGATCAGAACCTGGTTGAAAAGATAAGACCAGTACCAGAGAAAGACCCAGAGAGGAGAGAAGCTGGAGCTGGGGAAAGGAAGGCCATTCCAGGCAGAGGGAACAGCAGCAGCAAAGGGGGAAGCTGGACATCTTAAGGCCTCTAGGAGGCACACAAAGGAGGCCAGGTAATAGGGACAGTGGCATAACGCTATGCATCCCTCGGAGTGGAGAAACTCATCTATTTGTGAACTTGGGAGGTATGAACTCTCCCACAAAAGCAAAGCTGAACTCCAGAGCCAAAGTGCCTGTGACCAACACGAGGTCTCAGCAGTGGTTTTGCCTTCTGACATATTGGATAATTCTAAGAATTTACTAAGATTATGAAGAAGAGCATCTTTACAATGGAAACAAAAGTAGGATTAAGAAGGAGGTTAAAATGATAAGAAAAGGATAATGTTGCACATTCTAATGGCTGAGACCTTTGACAGTAGGAATGATTCTCAAAATCAAAGAAAATTCTGCCACATGTGAGGAGTGCTGTAACTTTGCAAACACATGGCAACCAGCAAGACATGAGGAAAAAGGAGATGAATGAAATAGACAGCTTTTGAATATGCCGCTTGAAGATTAGCATGAAGTCTGAATACGCATTAGACTAATGTAATTAGAAGTAGGCTAGGAGTTATTTATTAAGTCATTCCGTAAATATTTGTTGAGCATCTACTATGGGCCAAGAACTGTTCTAGATACTGGGGGTAGAGCAGTGAACAAAATGAAGTCCCTGCCCTCATGGAGCTTTTTGTTAGTAAGGAGAAATGAATGACAAACACATTTATTGGTGCTGTTAAGTATTATGGAGAAAAATAACAGGGCAACTGAATCAGGGAGTAATGGTGTGGGCAGAGTAAAGGCATGTTAGTATTTATTTATATTCAGTGGGTGGGAAGACCCCTCAGACAAGGTGGCTTTGATCAGAGAGCTAAAGGAAGCAAAGAAGTGATTTTTTGAGATCTACAAGTTTAAACACAATGAAAATGCTGCCAATAAAACTTTCTGAAATTTAAAAATTTTAACTATTTAATTTTTGTTTAAATTTTGTTAAGTTTTTGTTAATTTAGTTGGGGGGAGCAATGGGCTTATATTACAAGACACAAAAGTACAGTAGGTTCAAAGCCCCCAGGAATGTTGTCACATCAAAAAGACCTATAAACCGCAACATGAATGGACCTAGAGAACATTGTGCATAGTGAAATAAGTCAGACAGAGAAAGACAGATACTGTATGATATCACTTACATGTGGAATCTAAAAAATACAACAAACTAGTGAATATAGCAAAAAAAAGAAGCAGACTCACAGATATGGAGAACAAACTAGTGGTTACCAGTGGAGAGTGGGAATGGGGGAACAGCAAGATAGGCATGGGGGATTAAGAGATACAAATTACTATGTAAAAAATAGATAAGGAACAAGGATATATTGTACAGCACAGGGAATTATATCCATTATCTTGTAATAACTTTTACTGAAGTATAATCTGTAAAAATACTGAATTACTATACTGTGCATCTGAAACTAATATAATATTGTAGGTCAACTATACTTCAATAGAAAAATTTAAAAGACCTGTGGCCATTGTATGAACACAATAGCTGCTAGAGTTTTCTCACATTTACAGAGATTCTCAAGGACCAAGGTGTCTTGCTTGCTTTGCTTCTGCTTCATCCAACTGCCAATGGAGCAGAATCAGGTCGATTTGGGGAAAAGAAGCACGATAATACAGCCATCACTAATAGCGGACAAGTGTGTCTGATTTTAAAGCTTAAAATTAGCTCACATTTCTTTTAGGTAGAAATAATCTGGGAAATACAAACTTAAACCCTTTTTGTCACTTTGGTCTTGAAAGTTTTGCTCGTTGCTGAGTGGTAAGTGGTGAGTGACAGTTCATTTCCTTCTCATTTAGTCCTTCACAGAAAACAGAGGCATCTGCTTCGCCTTACAGAGGCTGCTGGTAAATCTCAAATGCTGACATTTTCTGTAGCTTCTAATTAGCCATATGAGCCCTAAAGTTAGCCCATAGGGAGCATTCCTTCTCATTTGGAGAGCGTGTTGGTCATGCATCATGCTGGCACCAGCCTGCTATAATGACTCTCATAATTCAAATCCAGTGACATTTTTGTATGACGAGACAGCAGCAAAACAAGCCAAGCTCAGAGGAAGTACAAAACCAGCCCAGCTGCCACTGCAGCTGGCCTGACTCCTGTCCTTCATGCCCAGGGGAAGTTGGATGGGCCTCTGGTGACCCTCTCACAAGTCAAATCAAGCACTCTGAGCTGGACTGTTGTGGGAGGAAACTGGGAACTTATCCTTTAATTACTTAATATCCTACACTCTAGAATCCATCCCCTTCGTTGTGGGACATAAGCTTTGGGCTACTACCTGGCATTCTATCTCAGCTTCGTCCCTGACTGTGCGACCCTGGGCAAACTGCCTCAGTTTCCTTACCTCCTAGGAATGTTGTTAGGATAAAATGAGCTAAAATGGGAACCTACTGTGCATCAGAAACACAGTAAGCTCTGAATCGATGTTAGCTGGTGGTGTTGTTTCTGCCCCTCATTAGTTCTTGCCTGACCTATTGCAGTGGCCTCCTCACTGGTTTCCTGCCTCCAGTCTCCACCTAAATCCATCCCACACATTGTTGCCAAAGTCACCTTTCAACACAGAAGACTGATTCTAAAACCCTCCAGTGATCCCTGTGCCAAGATACAGCCAGACTCAGGCGTGTGACCTATCAAACCCTCTATCATCCGACACCTCTGCCCCTGTGCCATGCTGTATGCTCAGCCCAGAATGCCTTGTCTCACCTTGACCGCCTGCAAAACTACGCATCCATTAAGATTAAACTTAAGCCTCATTTCCTCCGACCTTCTCCTGCCACTCCAAGCATCTTTTTCTTTGCTTCCTGTAGAACATTCGGTGTTGGCTTTTATGATGGCTCTTAACTGCATTATGCTGTCAATGTTGGCCCGGCATGCTTTCCTTCTAGACAATTTAGTTTATATAGACCACGAGAGAAAGGTCGGCTTCAAGGACTATAGAGAATAGCAGCACAGACTCAATAGGGATGCTTTCACTCTGGTTTTCCAGCACTTCTGCCAGCTAGCAATGCAGAGGATACACACAATGCAATGCTATGCTCTCTCTGTGATGCTAAGGACTTTAGACTTTATTCTGAAGAGAGATAGTTGTAAGAAGGGGGAGTGAAGTGATCAGTTTTACACACCTAGCTAGAGAATTGAGAACTGATTGTAAGGAGCAAGACCGGAGTCAGGAGATAAAGGCGTAAGAGGTTGTGGTTCCCCAGACAGGAGAAGTTAACAGCCTGAACTAGGGCAGTGGCAAGGGGTTGGAGAGAAGTGAAGAGATATGAGAGAAATTAAGGAGAAAGAATGTGATGACTGTTTGTTTGGAAGCAAGAGTGAGGAAGGAGTTGACTGAAGATACTATTAATTGAGGTAACCCAGAAAGTAGAAGTCTGTGAGAAGAGGATAAACTCAGTTTGTTAAAAAAAGGATTTACACAAAATCAAGGGTACATAATGATGCAAATGGACAGTGACACTCCCCAATTCCCACAGAGAATGCCCAAAGGTCAGGGGTCTCAGCAGACTGTGGGGAGAGAGGAATTTGCTAGGTCAAGGAAGCCCGGAAGTGAGGGTCTGCTGCCTTTTATTCAATTTTAGAGCCAGAACAAGAGTAATACAAGATCCCATCACTGGTTCTAATGTCTGGATGTCAGGTTCACAATATCCTGCTGCCCCAGTTATACAAGCCATTTACTTGCACATATGCAAGGTTTCAAGGTAGTAAGGTAGTAGGCCTGACCTTGGCTTGTCACACTGTGAATATTTTGCCCTATCTATCTACCTATCTGTCTATCCATCTATCAATAGATTAGATGGTAGGTGCTCAACAAATATTTGTCAGATAAATAAATCAATGGCATCTATAAATGAATATAATAATACCGACTTCATAAGGTTGTATAAATTTAATGAGATAACTAGGTAAAGGCAGACTACATTTTATACATAGAAAAATCCTGGTGGCATTTACTAGATATTTAAGTAAACATATTTAGCCTTACTCAAAGGGAACTAAAATATTTTATCATATTTATTCATTCAATCATTCATTATGTCTGTTGAGTATATACTTTGTATAAGACATATCGAGACAAAAACATATCAAAGAGACGTGTAATCTAGTGACAAAATACTATGAATAAGAAAAAATAACAGGATGAGATTGATAGATGAGGACAATTTTGTATATCAGGGAAGGCTTCTCTAAGGAGGTAATATTTGATCATGTACTTAAAGGAAATGAGGTATTATGCAGATATCTGAGAAAAAGAGTTCTAGGCTGAGATAACAGCACATGCAAAGGCCCTAAAATAGCAACAGCTATGGGTTGCATTTTTCTGTTTCTTGGCATGTCTAGTCATTTTTGTTTGGAAGCTAGATATTATGAATTTTACACTATTGAGTGTTGAATTTTGTTCTATAAAAGTGTTCTATAAAAAGTGTTTTACATTATTGAGTGTTGAATTTTTTCTGGCCAGTTTGACAAATTACTTGAAGTCCAGCTTGATCTTTTTGAGACTTGTTTTTAAGTTTTGTTAGTGTGGATCTAAAGTAGTCTTTACTCTAGGGCTATTTTAGCTCTATGAATATATGGTATTAGCCTTTTGAGATCTATACTGAATGCTCCAGGAATTCGGTAGTACTATCCCTTGACTGATTAGAACACAAACACCTTCCAGCTTTCCAGGTGTAAGCTCTGGGAATCTTTCAATTTCTAGGACTCTAGCCATTTTTTGCCTGACCTCATGGAGTTCTACCCTATGCACGGTTTGGTATTCAGCAACAGACACAAGGGGCTCGTTCCTCCTCTTCATTATTCTGATTTTAAAATGTTAGCAGCCTCAGCCTCTCCAAACTCCAATCTCTCCTCAGCTCAGCAGGGTCACCATGTTCTGCTTAGATTCTCCCTCCCTGAAACACAGTCTGGAAAGTACTTCCAGACAGCAAGCTGGAGTGGTCATAAGGCTCACCATGTTTGTTTCTAGTTCTCTGATTTGCAATTCTAAAAGTCCAGGCTGGCTGTTCTGTGAATAGAATGAAAGATAGCAGGAGTGGAAACATGAGATCAATTAGTAAACTACTAAAGTAGTCTGGGTAAGAGTAGAGTGGAGCAATGGAGGAAGTGAAAAGAAGTTAGATTCTGGATATATTTAGAAGGTATAATCCACAGGGTTTGCAGATGAATTATACATAGAGGTGAAGGAAAGAGAAAATTCAAGGATGATTCCAAAGTTTTTGTCTTGAGTAACTAGATAAATTGTGGTACCATTTACAGAGATGGAGAATACTGGGGGAGAATCAGCCTTAGGAACTGGGGAAAAGATGAAAAGTTTGGTTTCAGGCATGTCAAGTCTGAGTTTCCTATTGGCATCCCTGGGGAGACGATACATAGTCAGTTGGTTACATGTGTCTGGAAAGCAAGGTGAAGGTCAAGATTGAAGACATAAATCTGGAGTACAGAATGAACTTAAAGTCAGGACTAGACGAGCTCACCTAGAAAATGAATGTAGCTAAAGGACAGATTCAAAGCCTGAGGCTCAGGGGGCTTCAACACTTAGAAGCCAGCAAAGCAAACTTATATATCCTCCACATTTTCACAATGACACTTCCCAGTGACAGCTAAGATGTGAGGTTTCCAGAAAGAAAAAAAATATAAGGCCCATGTCTCAATGCAGCCCCAAAGAATCATATCTTATGCCTAATAACTCCAGAAAGTACAACTACCCTCTACGGCCCACATGTGACTGAGACTCACCTAATCAGCCCATGCAGGGCCAAGGTGAGTTTATAACTAAAGTACAGCATGATATGGTGACAAATGCACAGGAATAAGCAACAAGAGATGTGAGTTCTTGTCCAGACAATGGCTCTAATTAACTGAACTTAAGCAAATACCAACCTCTCTGGACCTTAGTTTCTTCACCTATAAAATGAAGAGATTGAACTAAGTGATCCTTAATGTCTCTTCCAGCTTTTTATTTTAAAAGTCCTAGAGAAAAAGTTCTAAGGACCAGAAGAGAGATAGTTGTAATTCCATCCCCCACAAAAAGATCTGCCAAATGTTCTCTCCAAATGTTCAGGAACAAGCAGTGCCTCTTCATGTATCTAACTGCTCCTTGCACCTTATGCCTCCCTTCCAGAAAGGTGGTTACCCAGAGAGGACCCACCAACCACTACAGAGGGAGAGACTTCTCATTAGAGCTCTGAAGGTTTTCTAAGACTCAGGGTATCCATTAGAGTGCAGTCCACACCACATCAACTACCATACCAGTTATTTGAACTGAGATGATTTAAAATAAAGAATGGCTAGCTAAATGGAATATTACTCAGCCATAAAAAAAGAATAAAATAATGCCATTTGCAGCAACATGGATGGACATATGGAATATCATACTAAGTGAAGTAAGTCAGACAGAGAAAGACAAATGTCATATGATATCACTTATACGTGGAATCTAAAAATATGATACAAATGAACTAATTTACAAAATAGAAATAGACTCACAGACATAGAAAACAAACTAATGGTTACCAAAGGGGAAAGGGTGGGTGAAGGATAAATTAGGGATTTGGGATTCACAGATACACACTACTATATATAAAATAGATAAACAACAAGGACCTACTGTATAGCACAGGGAATTATATTCAATATCTTGTTATAACCTATAATGGAAAAGAATCTGAAAAAGAATATATCTATAACTGAAAAATTTTTCTGTATACCTGAAACACTGTAAATTAACTATACTTCAATAAAAAAAAATAAATTAAAAAAATTATCCTAAGTAAAAGAATTCAGATACAAAAAAAAAAAAAAAAAGTTAGCTAGGTTTGAAGACCTGAAAAGGCAAAAAGAGAAAACTAAGATATAACAGAGGTAACAAGTGCAAAATGAAGCTTCAACCCCTAGGGTGCATAAACAAAGAGAAGAGGATGGAATGATTAAAACCTAGGAGCTTGCAGGAGAGGTGCCTTGGGGCTGGGATCCAGACCTCTGAGGAGGAGGCACTGGCCAACTGGAGTTGATGGCCCAGGTCAGGTGGGGAGAGTGTTGCCATGAGGTTGATTCTGCAAACGTTGGGAAAACTGCAAATTGGATTCACCTGCTGATTGGAACAAACTGGCCCGGTCGAGGTGAAGAAGAAGCATTGCTGGGGCAATGCTGAGAGGCACCAGAAGCAAGTAGATAGGGCCATGGCCATGTCCCTTTTTCCTCTTCCAGCCCTCCTCTAGCGCCCCCTACCGGCGCTACCCAGAGCAGCTGGCAAAGGAGCTTTGCCGAAAGGTGATTTGTAGAGCCCCAGCCCCAGAGCCAAGTAGAGAAGAGTAGGCTTGCAGCTCAGAGACAATAGTTCAATAACTGACACAGTTATTTTGAAATTAAAAAACAATACTGGGTTTGTAATCTATTGATATAATACATAATGTAGTAGTATTTTTTTTACTTCGCTACTGAGCAACCTAGAGCTTCCTTTATCTTTAATGGATCTGAGTTCCTGTACTTAAAGGTATGCTTTTAAGACCAGTAAATAAATGCTCCCCACAATACCCAGAAGGTATCTACTTGTCACAGTTCATTAGACACCCAATTATTCTGTCACCCAGTCGATTGTCTGAGTGCTTATCATATATCACCTGTTATTCTAGGCACTGGATTCTTAGCAATGTGATTTGAGAGTCACCTGAAATGGAGTTCCTCTGAATTGGATAATGAAAGAAATGGTGCTTTCTCCAGAAAATGTAATTAAAATGTTGACTTGAGCTGGCATGTTGGTTAGTCCTCTAACCCCCTCCCAACACTATTCACAAATCCCTTCCTCCATATGGCCCCTTACATTCACATTCGTTATCCCACTGATCCACAAAACAGCTTGTGGAAAAGAGAGATATGAATATACCCATGTCTATAAGTGAAGAAAGCAAGGCTCAGAGAGGTGGTCAATTCACATGCAGCTTTGTAAGAAGCTGAGCCATTATTTATACCCAAGTCTTCTGACTTAAAATCCAGAAGTCTGCCCACCACACCAGGAGGCCCTTCGCACAAATGAGTTTATCAGATTGGCTGATGGTGTAAACTTTCTGGGGAAAATTCAGAAACTATTCCACACTCTCCCCAAGCAGGCACAGAGCACCTGTAGCTCCACATCATTATAGCCAACTAGCCCAGCCACCTCACTTGGCTGAACACAGATAGCATGTCATCTGAAATCCTGCAGGGAGGACATGCTGGGCTGTCTGGCAACCCAAATGGCAAACTAAGGACAATGGAGAGCCTCACCAATGGTCATGATGAATAAAATCTGAGAACTGCCAGAAATGAAGGCCTGGGACACCCAGGGAGTCTTTCTATCAACAATGACATTGCTCAGCCAGTGGAAACAGTAAAAAAAAAAATATATATATATATATAATTAATCTAATCCTGGGCCTACCTTGGGCAAGTAAGTGCCATGGCTTCTGAGAGGTGCATGGAATTCTCCCAGGCATTGCCTCAGAGGTGCAAACCCATTCCCAGACCTGGTTTCTTGAGAATTCAACTTTGGTCCAAATGCCTAGCTCAGGTCCACAGGCCCTTCAGGAGAATGTTCACTGTAGCACTGAATTTTGACCTCTTTAGAGCTGGGAACCTTATTGTTGTTCTGTGTTTGGTTTTCATTTCACGCCCCAACACCAACACACACACACTTGCCCCGAGTGATAGGAACTCCCATGCACTGACCATTATATGCTCTGATTGGCACACAAAAGAGGAAGAAGAATGCTCCATTCCTCTCCTTTTCACCACCTCTATCCTTCCACCACTCCCCACATGAACATGCATGGCACCTCATAACTGCATACCTAATTAACAGAAGAGGGAATTAGCTGAACGAAGAAAACCAGAGCCAGTGAGGAAAGCCAGAAGAGTCCCATCCTCATAAAGAAAGGAAACATTTATAGAGCTCCCATCATACATAAGGGACACTGAGTTAGGTAGTGAGGATAACACATCTCTGTATGATGTAACACACCTTTGATGTTCACAGGTTATTTAATTGCCCTCCATCCCCAAGAGCAGACAAACAGAGCAACGAGAACTAGCAAAGCTCCTTGAAAGGCGGGGTGTGGCCTTTCATCTCAGAAATTTCAAAGACTCTTTGCAAACATTCATTAGGCCCAACCTCATTCCATAGGCAGTGGGTGGAAAACCCAACCCTAGCCATAAACTGAACTCTATATATATCTCTTCCAGCCCAATCACACAATCACCTCTCTCCAGCAGGGTCTGATTAAATATTTTGCTCTACTCATTTACTTCTTCTTCTATTCATCCCTCAGGGGAGCTAGCCAGGTGCTATCTTTACGAGGAAGTAGTCATGTTCCTACAGAGTGGTCTTCTCCTTTTCCAAGGAGTGTAGGATGATCACTAGGACAGAAGATACAAGAAAGAGTAGCAGATACAAACTACTATATATAAAATAGATAAACAAGGTCTTACTCTATAGCACAGGGAAATATATTCAATATCCTGTGATAAACCATAATGGAAAAGAGTATGAAAAAGAATATATATACATACATATATGTATAACTAAATCATTTTGCTGTATACCAGAAACTAACACAACATTGTAAATTGACTATACTCCAATAAAAAAAATTTTTTTAAAAGAGTGTCAAGGATCAAGGTGAGTCTCTGGCTTTTCTCCTCAGGGCATTAGGTCATCCCCAGAAGCTAAAGAAGTATCAATCTCACCACACTCCATATATTCTATTTATCATAGCAAGTAGCTTATTTTGAGTGCCTACTGTGTTCTCAGTGCTTTGCATATGTCATCCCATTATCTGGCTAAGAGGTTACCTCTGGAATCAGAAAGATGTAGGTGTTGATGCATCTTTGTCACAAAATAGTTATGTGACCTTAAATAAGATGAGTTACCCTTGGAGTCTCAGTTTCCTCATCTGTAAAATGGAAATGATAATAATATCAATCCCATAGACTTGTTGTGAGAATTAGATGAGTAAACTCATGTGAAGCACTTAACATACGCCCAGCAAAGTTTAAATGCTCAACAAATACTAGCCAATGTTAAAGTTCATCACAACCCCATGAAGCAAATATTCGAGATAATTAGACCCTCTTTATAGATGAGGAAACAAAGATTCAGAGATAAAGTCATTTAAGGTCACCAAATATAAGTGACAGATGAAGGTAACCAAACATAAACGACAGAGCCCAGACTCAACAGAGGTGTGACTGACCCAGATCCCATGCTGGGATCACAGCGTACAGAATGCGTCACAGTGCCACAACCCAGGAGCTTATGGTCACCATTCCAATCTAGTCATGCCCCAGTCAACCTGGCAGAGATGTGCAAGGAATACTCTGGACAGAGCAGAGATGGGAAGCAAAAGGTTAGAAGACTTGGTTGGCCCAGACATAAAGCTCATGGGCATGGAAAGTTCTGAACATCCTGTAGCCATTTGGGTGTTGTTGGTTTTTTTTCAAGAACTGGAACAGGATCAGCTCAGACTATTGAGGGGAGAAGTGTATTGAAAACACCATTTTATGCCCAGATGTGAAGCTGTCTGCAAAGCTCATCAGGAAGATAGATAAAATCTGCCACTTGAAACCAGCCTTTTGGACACTCCAAGAAGAGTAAAGAAGCACCAGGGCTGAGATGACAGCCTCAAGGCCTATAAATTTTATGGAGGACTCAGAAGTTGTATCCTCCTGCCTTTACCTAGCAAATAACAATAATACATAATAATGGTACAGAAAGCCATATACTCAGGTGACTCAGTTTGATTTAACTCCAAACCTAAAGCTATTTTTTACTATGATTACATCTATTCATTTGCTCCAAGATGATTTACTGACTAGTTTTTCTTTATTGCAGGTACATTTTGGCCTCTGTGCTGTAATTAGGGTGCTTAATATCCCACCAGCTACTAGCTATAACAAGCTTTCATCCCTCGGGTTTCAGAGTCTTTTCTCTTGAAGTTTTTGTAGTCTTTTTAAAGCAAGCAAAACAAAAAAGCAGGACCAAATAGGAAAATCATGAGTGGAGAAACATCTGCTTTGAGCCAGATCTTCCCCAAGTTGTAGCCATAGATGGTGGTCCACATTACAGAATGATGCTGAAGTTTGGGCTTGAGATCTGGATGGCTTGGCTGTAATGACAAACAGAAGCCAGGTTTTCTAGGCCGAAAGTTTGGATATGTGATCTGATGCCAGACTATAACATATTTGGAAATAGCATGGTCATAGAAGATCTGGTACATCAGTTTACTAAACTTGCAGGCAATTCACCAACATGACTCTCCCACACACTGGAAGAAAAATAGCAGCAGCATTCCAGGGCTTCCCCTGAGCTGTCTTTGTGGCTGATCTCATCAAGCTCTGAGGGTCCCCTGAGGAATCAAGTTGAATAGTGTTTAGCATACAGGTGAGCATTTGCCATTCCCCAGTGTTTAATATCAGAGATGTGATCCAGCACCACCACAGGAGGTTTGCTTTGAGGAAAAGAAAGGGCCTGTGAGATGTGGCTGTAGCTGGTAAAAGAGCACTGGTCCACTCTAGAAACATGTAACAAGGATTATACACCATAACCAAGAGAGATTTATCCCAGGAATGTAGGGTTGGTTTTACTTCTAGAAATCAATCAAAGTAATATTCCATATTAATAAATAAAGGAAAAAAACACATGAGCACCTCCATAGATAGAGAAAAAGTGTTTGGCAAAATCCAACACTCTTTCATTATAAAAACATTCAACAAACTAGAGATAGAAGGGAACTGCCTCACCTGATACAGAGCCTCTTCAAAAACCCACAGTTAACATCACACTTAATGGTAAAAGACTGAAAGCTTTCATATTAAGGTCAGGAACAAGGCAAGGGTGTCCACTCTCTTCACTTCTATTCAACCTTGTACTAGAGATTCTAGCCAGGGAATTTAGGCAAGAAAGAGAAATAAAACACTTCCAGATTAGAAAGGAAGATGTGAAGCTGTCTCTATTGACATGGTCTTGTAAATAGAAAGTCCTAATGATGGTAACTAAACTTATTGTAGGGATCATTTTGAAATGTATAGAAATATCAAATCACTATGTTGTGTAGGTCAATTATACTTCAAAAACAAACAAACTCATAGAAAAAGAGATCAGATTTGTGGTAACCAGAGGTGGGGAGTAAGGGGAGGGGGGAATTCGATGAAGGCAGCCAAAAGGCACAGACTTCCAGTTGTAAGATAAATAAGAGCTATGAATATAACGTACAACATGACAAATATAATTAACACTGCTGTACATTATGTATTAAAGTCATTAAGAGAGTAAATCCTAAGAGTTCTTATCACAAGGAAGAAATTCTTTTCTATTTCTTTAATTTTATATCTATATGAGATAATGGATGTTCACTAAACTTATTGTGCTAATCATTTCATGATGTATGTAAGTCAAATCACTGTGCTGTGCACTCTTAACTTATACAGTGCTGTATGTCATTTAAATCTCAATAAAACTGGAAGAATAAAAAAAAATTCTAAGGAATTCACTAATAGATTATTAGAACTAATAAGTGAATTTAGCAAGGTTGCAAGGTAGAAGATCAATAAGCAAAAACCTATTGTATTTCTATACACTAGCAATGAACACTCAAAAATAAAATTAAAGAAATTTCATCTATGATAGCATACAAAGAATAAAATACTTCAGAATAAATTTAACAAAAGAAGTATAATACTTGTACACTGAAAACTACAAAACATTTTTAAAAGAAACTAAAGACCTATATAAATGGAAAGACATGCCATGGTCATGGATTGGAAGACTTAATGTTGCTAACATGGCAATACTACCAATATTGATTTGCAGATCCAACACTTCCTATCAAAATCCTGGCTGGGTTGTTTGTTTGTTTGTTTGCAGAAATAGGCAATCTGGCTCTAAAATTCATATGGAAATGCAAGAGACCCAAAATAGCTAAAACAATCTTGAAAAAGAACAAAGTTGGAGCACTTACATTTTCTAATTTCAAAACTTACTACAAAGTTATAATTGTAAAGACATTGTGGTACTGCCATAAGAATAGAAATATAGATCAATGGAGTAGAACTGAGAATTCAGAAATAAACTCTTACATTTATGGTCAATTGATTTTTGACAAGGGTGCCAGGACAATTCAATAGGGAAAGAATATTCTTTTCAATAAATGGTGCTGGGAGAACTGGATAGCCACATGCAAAAGAACAAAGCTGGACCCCTGCCTCACACAATAATGCAAAATTTAATTCAAAATGGATCATAGAACTAAATGTAAGAGCTAACACTAAAAAACTTTTAGAAAGAGACATAGAAGTGAATTTTTGTAAACTTCAGTTAGACAATGGTTTACTAGATATGACACCAAAGGCATACACAACAAAAGAAAAAATAGATAAATTGACTTCATCAAAATTAAAAAGTTTGTGCTTCAAAGGACACTATCAAGAAAGTGAAAAAGGGACTTCCCTGGTGGTCCAGTGGTTAAGACGCCATGCTTCCCCTGCAGGGGGTGCAGGTTCGATCCCTGGTCAAGGAACTAAGATCCCGCATGCCAGGGTCCAGCTTTATTCTTTTGCAAAATATGGCCAAAAAAAAAACCAAAAAGTGAAAAGACAACCCACAGAATGGGAGAAAACATTTGCAAATCACATATCTGATGAGGAACTTGTATCAAGAATATGTAAATAGGGACTTCCCTGGTGGCACAGTGGATAAGACTCTGAGCTCCCAATGCAGGGAGCCTGGGTAGAATCCCTGGTCAGGGAACTAGATCCCACATGCATGCTGCAACTGAGAGTTCACATGCCACAACTAAGGAGTCTGTGTGCCGCAACTAAGGAGTCCGCCTGCTGCAACTAAAACCTGGTGCAGCCAAATAAATAAATAAATAAAATTTTTTTTAAAAAAGAATATGTAAATAATTCTTACAACACAACAATAAAAAGACAATCTAATTTTTAAATGTGCAAAGGATTTGAACAGACATTTCTCCAAAAAGAAGATAAACAAATAGCCAATAAACACATTAAAACATGCTCAACATCATTAGCTATTTGGGAAATGCAAAACAAAACCACAATGAGATACTACTTTACATCCTCTAGGATGGCTAAAGTCAAAATGACAGATAATAAATAACAAGTGTTAGCAAGAATTTAGAGAAATTGGAACCCTCATAGGGGGTCTTAGCCCTGCCCCATAATAAGTCACTTTGCTCCCCACCTTGGGAAACGGGTCCTTGGCTGGCTCACAGAGGTTTGGGTTTTCTCTGTGGTCTGGGAAAATCTTGGGCCACTGCTAAGTTAATCAGTGCAAATTAATTAACAACGATGAGCATTTTTCTCCCCTCCCTTCACACTTAGTGAAATGCCTTGGATTAAGCAGATTATTCATGATACATAAAACTGCCGCTTTTCAAGTCAGATCATTCTGGGGGTATGTCAGAAGAAGGTGGATAAGAGAGATTCAAATCACATTTAGGATGTCTGTAGATTCCCAAGGCATTAAAGGTTTCTTGCGTGGCCAGCCTGGAGGTTGTAATGTCTCTTGTCTGGATGGGGAGCTGTGATACAGTTAAATAACTTAAGAGGGCCATCTCCCAGTGTGTTCGAAGAAAAAAATACCATTAATCCTAATGATGGGTACTTACATGGGCCTTTCATCTGTGCCTTTCAAAGTATCTTTAACCACCATTAATTATACCTCCCAACATACCTCTGAGGCAGGTGAAAACCATCATACCTATTTTACAGGTGAATAAAGGACTACCAGGGAGGGGAGGAGGAGTGAATTATCTGGGGCCACACATAAACCAGTGGCAGAGCAAGCAATTCCAGCCCCCGGGTCAGAGCCTGGGCTGCCCTGTTCTTGTTGGCTCTTCCCTCTGAAGGACCAGGCTCCGGGAGAGAATCAAAGATGCTATTGTGACGCCACTTCTAAGGGCCAATGGAATTGATCACTCTAAGCCTTAAAAAAGAAAAGTGGCCTCTTTATGGAAAGCATAGAAGAATATTCTCATGCTTTGGGCATTGTCCCTTATGCTAAAGGTGGCCAGTGATTATCGGGATGTTTGGGACACATCTTAGACTATGACTCAGCTGCTCTGGGCCCTGACCAAGATGCTCCTTTCAATGGAGTCACAGAATCGGGTGTCAGAGTCAATCTGAACAAGAAGATGTTCTGTACAGCAGCTCCATCCTTACGTCCAGGGCTTCATCTTTTCCCAGTGTCCCCCCCTTTGCTTCTCGGCTTTGGTTCCCCATCCTCACACCATAGGAGCACATAGCAGGGATATCTGACCTAATCTTGGAGACTCAGGGAGAGCCCAAAAGAAGAGCGTGAGTAAGCTGGCAGAGGGATGGGGTCTAGAGGTGAGAGAGCAGTAGTACAAGGGACGCAAGGAGTTCTTTAGAGAAGATACCCAACGCGTGTGAAGGAAGAGTGAGTGGTAGGAACCAAAATAAGGAATTTTACAGAAGGGCGTCATTAGAGAGTGGTGAGCTGTGTAAAAACACAACCAAGTCTGTATGTTTGGAATAGTTTGTATATCGGAAGCTCGGGAGGAGGCCCAGGTGTGGGTGGAGAGCTGAGCTCATTGGCTCATGTTAACTCTCAGAGCACCCAAGTGCAGACAGCTGGTGGGCTTCAGGTCCAGAGGTCCAGAGGTCAGAGTGGAGCTAGGGATGGAGACTTGGGGTCATTAGCTATCACTGATCCTCAGGTGAGGATGGGATCACCAAAAGAAGATGTTAAAGTGAGAAATGAGAGGCCTGAGGTTGCAACCCTGAGGTCAACCAACGTAAAAGAAATCTGTTCAAAAGCAGGCTTCCTTAGAGAGAGAACCATATAAACTGTGTCCTTGCAAAAGGACCAGCAAGCACGGTGCCTTGCATGTAAATGTTTGAGGAAGGAAGTGGGGACAAAGGTGGGAAGGAATGAAGGGAAGGAGTGAGGGAGGGAGAGAGGGAGGAAAGAATAATTTCTATGGAGCTCCTTATCAGAAACTATAATCCAAGAGGCAGCATTGCACAGTGGTTAAGAGAATCAGAGGACCTAGATTTAATCCCAACTCTGTCACTGACTAGCTCTGTGGCCTTCAGCAAGTTACTTAATCTCTCTCTCTTTCATTTTCCTCATCCATGAGTGACAATAATTCCTACCTCGGAGGTTGTTGTGGGAAGTAAATGATCTAAGACAAACCTGTTTTTCTCACAGTTTTCCCTATCTCATGAAATGACAATTCCATCTTTCCAGTTTCTCAGCCCAAAAGCCTTAAAACCACCCTGGACTTCACATTGTTTTCCCTCACACCCTACATCCAAGGGATCAACCATTCACGTTGACACTATCTGCAAAACACCTCTAGAATCTGACCACTTCTCACTACCTCTGCTGTTACCACCCTGGGCCATGTCACCATCTCTTTCCCGGATTTTGGTCATAGCCTCCTAACTGGTCTCCCACCTTTTGTCCTTGCCCCTTTACGATCTGTTCTCAGTGGGCAGCCAGAGGGCTCCTGCTAAAACAGAAGTCAGACCACTTTGCTCCTCTGCTGGAAACCCCCCAGCAGCCCCCATCTCACTAGCAGTGCAAGCTGGAGCCCTAGGCTGGGCTATGAGGCTCTATCTGATCTGGCCCCACCTCCTCTCTGCCCTCACCTCCCACCCTTCTTCCACTCATTCAGCCTTCTGGCTATTCATCTCTCAAGCAAGCCCTGCTCCCATCTCAGGACATCTGCCCTTCTGTTTCCTCCACCTGTAAGGTCTTGCCCCAGCTGGCCACATGGCCTGCTCTCTCACCTCTTCAAAGCCTTTGCTTAGTCACCTTCGCATCAGACTTTCCCAATCACCTATTGAAAACTGCAGCTTCCTCTCCTGCCCATATGCCAACCCACCTTAGCCAGCTTCATCTACCCCCCGCCACCAGCCCCATCCTCATAGCTCTCGATGGCTTTAGTCTCACAAATCATTTGAAACTCCCTGAATAGCTCTAAAATATAAGCTAAATGAAAGCGGGGACTTTTACCAGTTGTGTTCTCTATAGTGGAACAGCTCCTAGTACATACTAGGTGATCAATGAATATTTATTGAATAAATCACTTAAGCAGTGCCTTGTGCATGGAACACATTCAGTTTTAGCTAATTAAAATTGATCCACGGGGCTTCCCTGGTGGCGCAGTGGTTGAGAGTCTGCCTGCCGGTGCAGGGGACACGGGCTCGAGCCCTGGTCTGGGAGGATCCCACATGCCGCGGAGCAACTAGGCCCGTGAGCCACAACTACTGAGCCTGCGCGTCTGGAGCCTGTGCTCCGCAACAAGAAAGGCCGCAATAGTGAGGGGCCCGCGCACCGCGATGAAGAGTGGCCCCCGCTTGCCGCAACTAGAGAAAAGCCCTCGCACAGAAACAAAGACCCAACACAGCCAAAAATAAATAAATAATTAATTAATTAAAAAAAAAAAAAAAAAGAAAAGAACAAGGGAGAGAGGGGTATTTAAAAAAAAAAAAAAAATTGATCCACAAAAAAGGTATAAAGATCATTATTGGAACAAGTAGGAAATTTTGAACATGGATTATATGTTATATAATATTACTACACCAATATTAAATTTCTTGAATGTAATTATGTAAGTTATGTAAGAGAATGTCCTTGTTCTTAAGAGACACGGACTGAAGTATTTAGAGGAAAAATGTCATCAAACCTACAACTTACCTTCCAATGTTTCAGCAACATACATAAATATTGAGAGGTGAATAGAGGAAAACAATTAATGAGTCTAGATGAAAGGCATACTGGTGTTCATTGTACTGTATTTTAAAAATCATCTTCAGTTTGAAATTCTTCAAAATAAGAAGTCGATGTGGTTGTTTTGTAATGTGTCAGCTTGGCTCGGCTGAACTACATTTCCCAGAATTCCTTTTCCTGTATGATTCCAGTACAGATGGGCCACAAGGGAGACTCTGGTGCAAGATGTGGAGGGCAGAAGTGTAGCAGCAGCCATTATGCAGCTCACACGCCTTCTCACTTATCTGCTAGGTCACCTCATTGGCATGACGAAGCCATTTCAACTGCTAACAACCCTGGGACTCCTTTAAGAGTCTCTGACTCCCAGGCCAGGTGCGTGTGTGTTTTAGCTCCATGAAGAAGAGCCCCAGCTGCTGCAGGATACCCATCCCATCAAGATCAAAGGCAACAGGTACTCCTGGGCTTCAGTCCATCCTTATGGGCTCCAGCTCGCTCTGTGGGTGCCAGCTTGTTCTTGCCTTCCTCCCCTTTAAATCCAACTGCCTGTCCCAACTGCTTCCCAAGCCTCGGCATCAAATGAAAAGGAAAAGGATGATAAGCATCCTTACAGAGACTGCTTAACTAGCTCCCACAATTGCATAGGATCATGTTCTTCTAACAGACCTCTTTACACACATACAGATCCAGAATTTGGTATCAGGAGTGGGGTTTACTCCATTAGCATAAAAAGCCACATTCACAAATCTCTTTGAGATGAGCCCTTCTCTACCTTGGCCTTCTACTGAGACCCCTAAGGAACAACATTCTTAAGCTTCCTAGAAGCCCTATTATTTGGCTGAGAGGATCTGTAATGCACACTCTTAGTCTTTCTAGAGGGTCTTTTGCTTGATGAAATGGTACTGTGAGGCACCATCTTTGATATTTCTAAGACCTTAACAAAAGGTTTACAGTCATGCCCTTGGCTTCATCTTCAGGTTTTCCCGGCAGTGTCCTGGATTTGATCTCTGCTTAGAAGCCATTTCTTAGTTTTAGCCCCATTTGCCATCGGGAGAGGCTGAGAATCCTCCAAACCATCAAGTCCCAGCTTCTTTTTGCTTAACAGTCCTTCCCTTGATTTTTCCCTCTCCTCTCACATTTTACAATAAGCAGCCAGGAGAAATCGGGAGGTACCTTTCACTCTTTACCTGGAAATCTCATTAAATAGATCACTTCATTAAGTATATTTTCTACTTTCAACCTTGCTGCAGGCCACAGTGTTCCTAATGATTTCTGCTGCTACATAATGAAGATCTCCTTTCTTCTTTGAATTTCCAATAAGACCTTCCTTACTTTAAGCCCTCAGCAGCAGCCTCTTCAAAGTCCAAAATTCTACAAGCTACGTGTACCTAATGCTTTCACTAACATTCTCTTCAAAACCCACAGCCTGCTTCCAAAGGCACACCCACATTTTAGGGTTTTGTTATGGCAGCACCCCACCTCCAGGAACTGTAATCTGCATTCGTTATCTACTGCTTTAGAACAAATTACTCTAAAACTTAGCACATTAAACAATAAACATTTATTATCTCACACAGTTTCTGATTGTCAGGAATCTGGAAGCAGCTTAGGGTCTCTCACAAGAAGCTAGTTAAAGTGAAAGCCAGGGCTACTGTCACCCCTAGGATTGGCTGGAACTGAAGATTCTGCTTCCAAGCTCATTCTCGTGGTTGCTGGCAAACCTCAGTTCCTCACTGGCTATTGGCTGGAGACTTGAGTTCCTTGCTATGTGGGTTGCTTCATAGAGTAGCTCTCAGCATGGCAGCTGGCTTTGCCCAGAGTGAGAGATTCAAGAACATGAGAGAGAAAGACAGAGAGAGAGAGCGAGATGGCCCTCAGATTTCCTCCACTCCAGCTAGTTTAAGTGGAAAGGGATTTGTTACAGAATGACTTACAGAGTTACTTCTGGGAGACACAGAACTAAGCTTGACTGCTACAAATTCAGGACAAGTCATCCAAGAGATACACACAACCACACCATAAGACTATTCTAGTAGAAACCCCACCGCTGCTGCTGTCTGCACTTCCCATCTATGGAGCAGGGACCAGAGAATAGATGCTCTACCACAGCATCCAGGAAGATCCAGTCTCTCCACATGGCCACCACCTACATTCCTCACTTCTGTCATCCGAGTCTCAGAAAGCACATCTAGGTCACATGCAGAACCCAAACTGCGGAGAAGTCTGGAAATTATTATTAGCAGTATCATTACTGCTACACTGAGAACCTGTGTCTGAAGAGGTATAAGATGATGAGAGACTTCAACAGGCTCATTCCCCAATGACTATGGGTATCCGTGGCCTTGTAATATTCCAAATAGAACACCTTAGAGCCATAAGGTAAAGAGACCCTGGAATGAAACAATAGAAGGTGATAGAAAACATTGGGAAACTGGAAAAATGCAACGGTTTAAAACAGAAAAAGAACTAAAAACTCTTTATACTGATATACAGTCTTAGGATGGCCCATTTATAGAAAAAACAGTAAAACTAGAATGTTCTCAATCCTTCCCAATTTCAAATAATCTCTCTCATAGTCAACGTATGTACACATACTTTTGACAGACATTGGGTTGTAGTTGTTTTAATACTATTTTTATGCCCCCCAATTTCCATATGGTAGCCCTGCCACAACCATGTCTTTGGGAACTCTCTTCTTTGGCCTCTTCAGAGAATAAATCTCCTATCTTCTGCCTCACTTTGTGGGTGGAGGAAGGCATCTGGAGTCTAACACCTACTTAAACAGACTTGTAGCCAATCCTCCAATGTTTAGCCTCACCTTTATCCCTCTTTCCAGAAGGACTTGGTGCCACCAATGTCTGAGTCTGTGGAGGGTCCTGTGGCATTAAATGGGTCCTTGGCTTTTCCCCAGAATTTCTCTTCTGCTGACCCAGAATTAGCTCCATTCCTTTCCATCTTCCAAAGCTTTGTTTCTATCATGTCTTTTCTCTTCTATTAATCCTTAAGAGTGTGTGCCTTTTTTTTTTAAAGTCCTCTTCCCATTCTTAATTTAGAGAGATTTCAAGAGGGAGCAGATATGAATGGGTGTGTTCAACCTGCCTCCTTCAGTCAGAAGTCCAGACCCTGGGTTTTGGTCCCCATTAAGTTAGCTTCAATTACATTATCACTTTTGGTTGAGCATCCTTTTCCTTAAACCTGTCCTGGAATCTTTCATATTCTAGACCTGGGTCTGGGAGCAGAATGGATGGTGTTCATCACCTGAGAAATGTGACACTTGTCTCCACTACTTTCCATGAGGATTTCAGGTGTTACCCCAAAAAGGACTTGCCTTTAATGGCACACACTTTGGAAAGATCCTTTTTAGCCTAAGTATCTCTCATATCCATGTTTAATCACATCATTTACCAATCAAATGAATGGATTGGATGAGCAGTTAAGAGTGGGACTCAGTGATCTTTCTATGGGGAGATGTCTAATGCAGAGACTCCCAAACATCTGTCCACAGGCGTCTCCACCAATCCACAATAAAATGAGAAAAATAGAACGTTGTATTAATGTTCATTCAGCCAAATGCATTCAATGTATAAGGCTATTTTGTGATTAATGTTTCCCACCATGGTGTTAAATTTTTTAATGCCATGCTGGAAAGAGTGGATTTTAGTTAGGGTTTATTGCTTTGCTGATTTTTGTTCTTTCTCAGCAAAATAAAACGTTGTCGTCCTTATTTTAGCTAACTTTAAAAAATTTTGCAGTTCCATGAAATTCATAAGCCTGGGAGCTGTGGGTGTAATAAGAGTTCTCAGTGTAGAGGACTTTCTGAGTCATGGAGGGGGCATGAATGGGGCCAGCAGTGGATAAAACGGTGGCGTCAGCCTGCTGTGGTTTTGATGCCTTCCCACAGCCGCCCATTTCACTCTTCCTCCTCCCTCCCATGAAGCCTTTCTGGGGTCACACCCAGCTCTGAATGCCTCCCTTAATGGCCGCACTGTCCAGACTTGAGAACTGCCTGTCTCCTGTGACTGCTGTTGCATGTTGAGAGGTGTTCAGGGAAAGAGGCTGGAGGAGCCTTACTCATCACTGTGTGTCAGGTTTTATTACCTTGTCTCTCACTGGGGTATTTCTACCTCATCTTGGCCCCACATTCTGGGACTTCATTTCTATATATACAACTTGACACACTCTTGCTATGAAAACAATGTGATGCAAGAGAAAGAACACTGGACTCAGAGCCAGAGCCTGGACACCATCTTCCAGCTGTGTGATTGGGGTAACCTCTCTGAACCACAATTTCCGCATCCCCAAAATAATGATGCCACCTTCACAGTGTTGTTGTAGGAATTACATTTTTTTTTAATGTATGTTTTAGTCCGTTTGGGCTGCTATAAAAAAAGCACCATAGGCTGGCTTAAACAACAAACATTTATTTCTCACAGTTCTGGAGGCTGGTTAAGTCCAAGATCAAGGCATCACATATTCTGTGTCTGGTGAGAGCCCCCTTCCTGGTTCATAGACGGCTGCCTTCTCTCTATGTCTTCACATGGCGGAAGGGGGCAAGGGGACTCTCTGGGGTCTCTTTCATAAGGGCACTAATCCCATTTGTGAGGGCCCACCCTCATGACCTCATCACCCACCTCCTAATACCATCCCATTGGGGGTCAGGATTTAACATATGAATTTGGAGGGGACACATACACTCAGTCTACAGCAGGATGTGAAAGCAGGCATGGTCTCTGGCATCTCAAAAGTGCTCAGCAAACATTATTTGAATCTGATGTTAAGAATACAAGAGCTGGGACTTCCCTGGCTGTCCAGTGGTTAAGACTCCGTGCTTCCACTTCAGGGGGCACGGGTTTGATGCCTGGTCGGGGAACTAAGATCCCACATGTTGCAAGGCATGGCCAAAAATTAAAAGGATATAAGAGCTGAGAGCAGTTCTTCCCCCAGACTCCATTTCCCTTTTCACATACGATGAAATGTTGAAGCAGAAGTAGCTAATGGTGGAGCTGCAAATGTGGATGACAGGTTACGAGGGAGCTGTAAAGCAGATTCTGACTCCTCAGCTCAAGCCCTTCAGCCAGTCCTTGTCTTCCCATTGTCTGCTCACAACCTCCTCACACTTGAGTCCCCTCAGTCACTGACTCACTTGGCTCTCCTCTTAACTCTCATCCTCATGTTGTAACACCTGGGATTTAATAACTGGGGCAAGAACCTGGCCCGAAAACCTACTGGGCTCCGCTTCTGTTGTTCCCAAAATTCATGGGTATCACACATCTACTCTGCCCTCACCCAGACCTCCCCTCTGCTCCCCTCACACAGCCCATGGGGGAAGCCAAACCACAAAAAGAATGACAGTGTAACATGAGAAACCAGAATCACCAGGCTTTTGGTGGGCCTTCCTGCCACTGTGCCCAGCAAAGCCCTTCTTTTGGGGTCAAGCAGGGCCCATCCCTAGCAGGTGCAGGTGGCTGTATCAGAGGGCATTGCCTGCCCAGGTATGTTTGGTCTGATTCCTTAGTCTAAACTTGAGTTACCACAACTAGCTGGTGAGGAGGAGATATCAGTTATAGGAACTAAAAAGCCATGTTTTCTTAGCACATCTCAGTGTAGCATGAAAATGTTGACCCTACCTCAAAGAGAGGGTGGGTTATTCATTTAACAGCTGTCTCTCCTACTGGATCTTGCTGGTTTTACTCACTATTGCATTCCCAGAGCCCAGCATGTAGTAATAATTAAAATTTTTTTTGAAGAATGAATAAATAAATGAACAAAGGAAAGAATGAAAGTGTGGGTGGATAGAATCACCTTGGCCGAAAGAAAAGATAACTCTTCTAGCATCACGGGAGGAGAGCAGAGGGAGGATAGATGGGAATATGAGCGATGAGCAGATTCAAAGGTGCAGAGTTAGGAAGATGAGTGAATCTCCACATGATGTCTTTTTCTTTATCTGTGAATTGGAGGGGGCGGGGGCCAAGGGGTTATCTCCTGAAAGGAGGGGTGGTAAGGAACAGGAGGAAGGATTGAGGACAAAACTGAAGATCTGAAACAGTTACTGTGGGGAATGGGACTAACTGTCCACCAGAGACTCATGAAGGGATTGCTGGACAGAAGGGTGGCCCAGAGGATCCAACCACGATACCAGGGCAGCAGATGCCAGCAGCCCAGAGAGGGAACAGAGGGGGACGAAGCCTAATTCAGGGAAGAGTTATGGGGGTTCAGACTTGCAGACAGAGCCAGTCATCTCAGATCAAGAATTTGTCAGGCTCCTACTGTGTGCTGGACCTGCTCACTGAGTACAAAGAAAAATCAGAGAGCCCTGACTTGGAGGAGCTAGAAAATGCCTCAAATATGAAGGAGTCAAAAATGCCAGAATAAAACCACAGGAGGTCTCAGACTATGGCTCAACTGTGAATGCAAAGGATGCCAAGACCAAAGGTGTTTTCTTTTCTTTCTCTCCATTCTCCTTTCAAACCAAAAATCACAACCTTGTCTCCGTGTCCAGAATTCTTTCTCGGCAAGTATGACTGACACTAGGCAGTCTTGGAACGCCACCTGGTGGGTCTTCAAGGTATTACATATTTAGCTTCTAGGGGAAAGGGTTCTAGATTTAAGAACAGGAGAAAAATGCATTCATTCAACAATATTTATTCCCTAAAACTCTGTAACAGTCCAGAAATACAGAGATACCCTCAAGTTTCTTCCAAACTAATAAGAAAAAATTTAATTGTTTATTAGGACTTATACTAATTTAGTAATTGAAAGTATATATGAATTCAAATTTAATAAGAATTAAGACCTGTTGACTGAATTATGGTTCCTCATAGAAGAGAACATAGTATCCACTGTTAAGTAGAAAATAGAAAGTCTAGTCCATCTATGTAAGCTGTTTTTTTTTTTTTTTCTGAGCCTACTCTCATCTCCTCTAGCTTCCCAAATTTTACTCTGACCAGATACTACAAAACCCCATATCTTCAAAGGTGGCAACAGGGGCGGGGTTGGGGGGGTAGGGGAAAGAGAACCAGATTGAAGTAAACAGTCCTGAAGTTGAGCTAAATAAAGCCAGGTGAACTTGAGCAAGTCTTTTTATGTTTCTGAGCTTGTATCCTCACTAGTGAAATGAAAATTAAAATATTTACCTTTCAGGATGGTTACAAGGATTAAATAAGATAATAAGGTAGGGGGACTTCCCTGGTGGTCCAGTGGGTAAGACTCTGCGCTCCCAATGCAGGGGGCCCAGGTTCGATCCCTGGTCAGGGAACTAGATCCCACATGCATGCTGCAACTAAGAGTCAGCATGCCACACTAAAAAGCCCACGTGCCGCAACTAAGATCCTTTGTGCCGCAACAAAAATCCGCATGCCACAACTAAGACCCAGTGCAGTCAAAAATAAAATAAATAATAAATAAATAAATATTAAAAGATAATAAGGTAGGAAACACATTTCAAAGTGCTGATCAAATTTTGTTGATTACTGTTATAAGTCCATAGAAGGTTACCTTCCATAAAGGAAAAACACATCCCTTTCTCACTGATGAGCCATCACTGACCCAGGTAAATGAGGGAAAGGTGAGGTGAATGCCATGAACATCTTAACAAAGCCATTTCTCATTTCACAAAAAAATCAAAACTACATAGAAAAATTATCTGTATCTATGGCAGACAGATTCTACCTTTTACAACCACATCAAAAAATATGAAGTACACAGGAATAAATAAAACAAAAGTTGTGCAAGATTTTAACAAAGAAAATTACCAAACTTATTGAGAGACATTAAAGATAACTGAATTAAATTAAGAGATAGACCATGTTCATGGACTGGAAGACCCTATATTATAAAGATGTCAATTCTTTCAAATCAATTCTAGAGTCAGTGCAATTCCAGTTAAAATTCCAACAGGTTTTTTTAGTAACATTTGACAAGTTAATTCCCATCTTATGTGAAGATGCAAAGGGAAAGGAACAGCCAAGATGCACTACAAGAAGAAGAGGAAGGAGGATGGGGGGGAAGAGGAGGAGGGGGAGAGGAGGAGGAAGAGGGGGAGAGGAGGAGGAGGGGGAGGAGGAGGAGGAGGAGAAGAAGAACCAGAAGGAGAAAAATGGAGGACTCGTGCTACCAAATATCAAGATTTGTCATGAAGCTATAATATTTAAAACAGTATGGACTGGTACATGGGTCAACAAATAGACCTATACAATAAAGTCCAGAAAAAGAACTTTGTATTATGTAAGCACTTGATACATGATAGAGGCAGGCAAAGGACAGTTTTTTAGTGAGTGCTGCTGGGACAATTAGCTACCCATATAAGTTAAACAGAAATCAATTCCAGATGTATCCATCCTTAAGGTAAAAGGCAAAACTATAAAGCTTTCAGAAGATAAAATGGGAGAATATCTCCATGACTTTAGAGAAGAAAGCTTTCTTAAACAACTATAAGATGTACTAATTGTTAAAGAAAACGCTGATAAAGTTTGACTACATTAAAGTTAAGAAGTTCTGTTCTTCAAAAGATACCGTTAAGAGAGTTAAAAGACAAGCCACATAATCACGACATACATAACTGATGAAAGGATTCGTATCCAAAATATATAAAGTAGGGACTTCCCTGGTGGTGCAGTGGTTAAGAATCCACCTGCCAATGCAGGGAACACGGGTTGGAGCCCTGGTCCTGGAAGATCCCACATGCCGCAGAGCAACTAAGCCTGTGTGCCACAACTACTGAGCCTGTGCGCCTAGAGCCTGTGCTCCTCAACAAGAGAGGCCACCGCAACGAGAAGCCCGCGCACTGCAACAAAGAGTAGCCCCCGCTCGCCACAACTAGAGAAAGCCTGTTGCGCAGCAACGAAGACCCAACACAGCCAAAAATAAGTAAATTTATTTAAAAAAAAAAATATATATATATATATATATAAAGTACTCCTTCAAATCAGTGAGAAAAAACAGACAATCCCATAGAAAAATAGGAAACATATTGGAATGGAATCAGTATTTCACCAAAAAAAAAAGGAAAAAAAAAATATATATATCTGTCCAATAAACTTCATTACAGAGAAATACTAGATTACAATGATAATGATACAACACTACAGACCCACCAAATAGGCAAAAATTTTTAAAGTTGGTATTATTAAGTGTTGGGGATGTAGAGCAACTGGAATTCTCAGACACTGCTGTTGGGAATATAATTGGTACAACCACTTTGGAACACTGGAGTTATCTACTAAATTTGAATGTGTGTATACTTTCACTCTTAGATACCTTCCTTAGGGAAACATATGTACATCTGTACTGGAAAACATGAACAAGAATATTCATAGCAGCATTTCTCAGGAGCCAAAACACTGTAGACCACTCAAATACCCATCAAGAATGTAACAGAAAAGTAAATGATGGTATATTCATATACATCTGGGGTCAGGAAACGTTTCCGGTGAAGGACCAGAGAATAAATACTTTAGGCTTTGCAGGTCTCTGTCTCAAAATCTTAGTTGTTTTTTCTTCCCCAACTTTATAAATATAAAAAGCATTCTTAGCTCATGGGCCAAACAAAAACATGGCTCATGGGCCATAGTTTGCCAACCCCTGATGTAGAAGAAAACTATACAGCATTGAAAATGAATGAACTATAGCTACCTGCAACCCTGTGAATGATTATTACAAACATGGCATTGAGCTAAAGAAGCGACACAAATACACATACGTATATACAAATCACATATACAAAAATCATAAATAAAAACCATAGGAATGGGTTTCCCTAGTGGCGCAGTGGTTGGGAGTCCGCCTGCCAATGCAGGGGACACGGGTTCGAGCCCTGGTCTGGGAAGATCCCACATGCCGCGGAGCAGCTGGGCCCATGAGCCACGGTTACTGAGCCTGCGCGTCTGGAGCCTGTGCTCTGCAACAAGAGAGGCCGCGATAGTGAGAGGCCCGCGCACCGCGATGAAGAGTGGCCCCTGCTCGCCACAACTAGAGAAAGCCCTCGCACACAAACAAAGACCCAACACAGCCATAAATAAATAAATAAATAAATAAATAAATAAATAAATAAATAAATAAATAAATAAATAAAATATTAAAAAAAAACCCATAGGAATATAATTCCATTTATATAAAACAGGCACAATGACACTATAGGATTTAGAAATGTACAGATAGGCCTTAAAACCACAAAGAAAAGCAAGAAAATAGTTACCATACAAATCAGGATCATGGATACTTATAGGTGAGGGAGGGGGTTGTGACCTGAAAGGGACCTCTGGGGGTCTGGCAATATTTAATTTCTCGACCTGGATGATGGTAACAGAGGTGTTGGCTTTATCACTATTTGTTCATTTGTACGTTTGTGTTTGTTATTTGTCAAATTGTGTGTTTATGTTTTACACGTCTTCCTATGGGTATTGTGTTTGGATGGATCATTACCTAAGGCCGACAAAGACGACAGTACAGGAGAGAGTTGAAGACAAACGTATGGGCAGATGGCATACCACTCAAGTAACATGGGAGGGGGTCTGAAGGGAAGAGGATGATGTCCCTAACAATAGAGGAGGCTGGTAATGTCCAAATATATGGACTTCAAAGGCGGAGAGGCTATTGAACCAGAAGGAGAAGCCCTGGTTAGAAGCAGCTTTGGGCAGTGGGGAGAGGGCTGCCTGATTTTTCTGGTCCCAGTTGGGGGCTGGGACTGGAAAGTCATTCTACACATTTCACCAGAGCATAGACACTGGATAGGCTGGAAGGACCATCAGGAGAAAAGTACAGGGCTGACAGGGCGTGGCAGGGCAGTTTGGGGCAGGCCTGAACAGTGTAAGATGATAAGCAGTTTGTGCCCTCTCTGATGCCTCAGCCCCCAAACACTCCTTCACGGGCACAGGGAAGCAGGCAGAAGAGCTGTGTGCAAAGGGAAGAGATGGAGATATTTTAAATATATATTTCTTAATCTCTATTTTACAGATCAAGAAATTGAGAATCAGGGAGGTTAAACGATGTGTCCAGGGTCACAGATTAGTAAATGATGCCTGGGACCCCAACTGGTAGATGTAGTAGTCAGGGTTCCCAAGAAAAACAGAACAAATAGGGGAAGGAGAGAGAGACAGAGACAAAGACAGAGAGACCCAGAGAGAAAGAGAGATTGATTTTAAGGGATTGGCTCACACCATGGGCAAGTCTGAACTCAGTAGAGCAGGCCAGTGGGCTGGAAACTCAAGCAGGATTTCTATGTTTCAATCTTGAAGCAGAACTGCTTCTTTCAGAAAATCTCAGTCTTTGCTCTTAACACCTTTAACTGATTGGATGAGGCCCACCCACATTGTGGAGGGTAATTACCTTGACTTAAAGTCAACAGAATAAATCATAGAAACCTTCACAGCAACATCTAGATTAGTGTCTGACCAAACAAGTCAGCATCACAGCCTAGTCAAGTTGACACATAAAATTACCCATCATAGCTGGATATAAGCACCCAGTATTGACGGACTCTGGCCTAACACACGGTGATCGAGTAAACTTAAGCAGGTGTCTCAGGTAGGAAGCACGGCCACATATGTGTTCCCACCATACAGTGAGGAAAGTGAGGCAAGGCCATATCAACTGACCTGCCTGGGCCTCCCAAGTAATTAGCGTCAAGGCTGGGCCTGGCTCCCAGTCTCCAGACTCCAAATGCCCTGCTCTTTCCTCCCAGCCATGCCTCTGTCTGTGGCTGCTCTTCACTTTCCCTCTGCTCTGGAGCAGCTCAGGCGCTAAGCCCAAGCCTGCCAGGCTTGGGCCTTGCGGTACTGTCCTGTTTTACCCTCCTAATGAGAACATGGAACTGTTCTTGGAAATTCATTTCTTTTTTTCTAGACTATTCAGCAGAACTATATTAGGGATGCTTAATGCTAAATCATGCAAACTCCTGTGTCAGGAATGGCCTGCCTTCTCTCTGGGCACAAAAAAATCACTAGCCATTCTGTGGCTCAAAGGTCCACAGAGGTACAGGCCTTCTCTCTCCCTCTCTTCTCACATGACCTGGTGGCCCAGGTTCAAGAACAATTCCATCAGGTCAGAGACTCTCTCTGGACCACTTGGTGGGGCACAGTACTCATCAACCAAGGATCCCCAAAGGAAGCAGGCCACTCTTGAATTTCAAAAATCATGTTCCAACCAACTACCCGTGAAAGAGTGACCCTTGCTTAGCAAAGCCAAGCCACACCCACTTGTGGGTTCAGACCTACTGAGCATGTTTGGGCAACTGTTGGCCAGGAGCCAGTTTTACATCAGGAACAAGTAGCATCTTGGCAAATCATTTATCCTAACAGAAGAGTCCCTCATATTTGAAGGGGTCAGTGACATTGGAGGAGAGGCGTGAATCTCAATGCTGGGTGAGGTCTACCTCTCAGATTGTACATTAGGAGCTATAATGAGCAGTGTGGACCAAGAAGCAAAGGAGTGGTTTGATACCTCTGCAGGACAACTGCTCTGTGGCCTGTGCAGGAAACACTGTGCAACACCAGTGGGAGTGAAATGTACTTGCCCCTCTTGGAGTGAGGGCTGCAGCTCTTAGGGGCATGAAAGAGAAATGGTGGGGGATTGTCTCTTCCAGAGAGAGATGGCTAGAAAAGCTTAGTGGATCATAGGTCAGTTCAGATCAGATCAATTCCCCTCTATGTGCCAGGGCCAGAGATGAACAGATGAACAAGACACAGCCCTTGTCTTCCCAGAACAGACCGACTGGTGGGGGAAATAGGCAGATAATATCAATAAGATATAGTAAGTGCTAGGAGAGAGACATTCCCAGGGTGCCATGGGAGCCTGGTGGAGGGACACCTCACCACGAAAAGGGGTTGGGCTACGTGAAGGAAATGACACTTGAGCTGAGTCTTTAAGTATGAGCAAGAATTTACTCGTGGAAGAAAGTGAGAAGAGCACTCAGGCAGGAACAACAGTGTAAGCAAAGGCCCAGAAGCATGAACAGCTTGGGTGAGTTAAGGAAACGAGCTGAGAGATCACAGGTCAGAAAGTAGGAAGATAGGAGGGCAGGGAGCTAAGGCCGTTAGTGAGGGAGGGGCCAGGCTCTGTATGCCAAACTAATAAACAGGTTAGACTTTATTCTATAGGCTATAAGGAGGCCCAACAGGCTTTAAATAGGGGTATGACCCATTTATAGAGTTCCAAATTGCAATAGGTGTCATTGATTTCTGTATGCCCACCTTCAAACTATCAGGTTCCAGAGTGATCTTTCTAATGTACAAATCCAGTGATATTGCATGAATGAATGAATGAATCGAAAGAGTTATTCAGGAACAAAGAGAGAAAGGTTGTCAAGCTGCACTGAGGATCCAGCTGAGATGAGAAATCATGAATTTGCAGAGCCGCCAACTTGCACTGCTGTGTCATGTTCTCCGGCAACAGACCAGCAGAAAAGACAGGTTTGTAAGATGGAGACAGAGTCAGAATTTTGCCATGTCAGACTCGAGAGTGAAGAGTGCTGGTGAGAGAGTAATTTTGATGACTCACCACAGTGGTGAAGGTTGGGTAAGAAGGAGCATAGCGACGGCCCGGCACCTGAGTCCTGGCCTCGCTCTTTCCTCACGGAACAAACAACATGAGCTTCAGGGCCCAATCCACCTTCTCCAACTACCGGTCCCTGGGCTCCGTGCAGTCACCGGGCCACCGGGTCCGACCGGTCAGCAGTGCTGCCAGCATCTATGCAGGCGCCGGGGGCTCGGGCTCCCGGATCTTCGTGTCCCACTCCACCAGCGTCTGGGGCGGCTGGGGATCCAGGAACCTGGGCTCCCGGATGGCCAAGGGTCTGGTGGGTGTAGGGGGCATCCAGGGCGAAAAGGAGACCATGCAAGACCTGAATGACCGCCTGGCCTCTTACCTGGAGAGGGTGAGGAGCCTGGAGGCCGATCGTAGGAGACTGGAGTGCAAAATCCGGGAACACCTGGAGAAGAAGAGACCCCAGGTCAGAGACTGGGGGCATTACTTGAAGACCATCGAGGACCTCAGGGCTCAGATTTTTGCAAGT
Organism: Eschrichtius robustus; assembly: GCF_028021215.1. Classification (NCBI taxonomy): domain Eukaryota; kingdom Metazoa; phylum Chordata; class Mammalia; order Artiodactyla; family Eschrichtiidae; genus Eschrichtius; species Eschrichtius robustus. Next base: position 42,947,723 of record NC_090834.1, read on the forward strand.
TCTGTGGACAATGCCTGTCTTGCTGCTGATGACTTCAGAGTCAAGTATGAGATGGAGCTGGCCACGTGCCAGTCTGTGGAGAGTGACATCCACAGGCTCCACAAGGTCACTGATGACACCAGTGTCACCTGGCTGCAGCTAGAGACTGAGACCGAGGCTCTCAAGGAGGGGCTGCTCTTCATGAAGAAGAACCACGAGGAGGAAGTAAAGGGTCTACAAAACCAGACTGCCAACTCTGGGTTGACTGTGGAGTTGGATACCCCCAAAGCTCAGCACCTCAGCAAGATCATGGCGGACATCCAGGCCCAGTATGACGAGCTGGCTCAAAAGAACCAAGAGGAGCTGGACAAGGACTGGTCCCAGCAGATTGAGGAGAGCACCACAGTGGTCACCTCGCAGACCGCTGAGATAGGAGCTGCTGAGATGACACTCACGGAGCTGAGACGCACTGTCCAGTCCCTGGAGATCGACCTGGACTCCATGAGAAATCTCAAGGCCAGCTTGGAGAACAGCCTGAGGGAAGTGGAGGCCCGCTATGCCATGCAGATGGAACAGCTCAATGGGGTCCTCCTGCACCTGGAGTCGGAGCTGGCCCAGACCTGAGCAGCGGGGCAACGCCAGACCTAGGAGTACGAGGCCCTGCTGAACACCAAGGTCAAGCTGGAGGCTGAGATCAACACCTACCGCCGCCTGCTGGAAGATGGGGAGGACTTCAATCTTGGTGACACCGTGGACAGCAGCAACTCCATGCAAACCATCCAGAAGACCACCACCCTCAGGCTCGTGGATGGCAAAGTGGTGTCTGAGACCTCAGACACCAAAGTTCTGAGGCACTGAGTTTGCAGAAGGAGGGTGCCCTGGGGAGCAGGAGGCCAATAAGAGTTGAGACGTTACTGTAAAAAAAAAAAAAAGAAGGAGCATAGCACAGTGCCTGGCACATGGTGGGTGCTCAGTACATTTTTGTTGAATGATGAGAAGATGCGAAGATGGGTATGACAGTTACCAATTTTACTCACTGGTGAGTGTTCCCCCGTCTTCTAGTAAGACACACCCACTTTCCTGACAGTAAGTGTGACCATGTGATCCAGGGCTGGCCAATCAGAGTGCTCCACTCCCCTCCCATGACCACGATAGGCCCCAAGATGGTCATGTGACCCACAGCAGGCCAATTAGTGTTCTTCCCAGCACTGCAACTGGGACTAGCTGGAAGCCAGCCTTTTGCCTGTAGAATTATACTGGAAGAATGAAAGTCTAGGGCTCACCACAACCATCTTCACCACACAGAGGAGCCCTCTCTACAACAGTGGGGAATGACAGAGCAGAGCTGAGAGACGAAAGCACTGTGCTATGCTCCTTCTTACCCAACCTTCACCGCTGTGGTGAGTCATCAAAATTACTCTCTCACCAGCACCCTTCACTCTTGAGACTGACATGGCAAAATTCTAGCTCTGTCTCCATCTTACAAACCTGTCTTTTCTGCTGGTCTGTTGCCGGAGAACATGACACAGCAGTGCAGGTTGGCGGCTCTGCAAATTCATGATTTCTCATCTCAGCTGGATCCTCAGTGCAGCTTGACAACCTTTCTCTTTGTTCCTGAATAACTCTTTTGATTCATTCATGCAATATCACTGGATTTGTACATTAGAAAGATCACTCTGGAACCTGATAGTTTGAAGGTGGGCATACAGAAATCAATGACACCTATTGCAATTTGGAACTCTATAAATGGGTCATACCCCTACTTAAAGCCTGCTGGGCCTCCTTATAGAAATGAAAACACTGGCCAGGGTCATCCCAGCCTATATAACACCTTTGTGTGAATTAGGGAAAAGCACCTTTGCCTCAAGTTAGAAAAGCTCTATGTTAATATATCAGAGTACCGGGAATTCCCTGGCAGTCCAGCGGTTAGGACTCAGCGCTTTCACTGCTGCGAGCCCAGGTTCAATCCCTGGTCAGGGAACTAAGATCCTGCATGCTGCGCAGCACTCGGCAAAAAAAAAAAAAAAAGTATGTGTGTGTATGTGTGTATATATATATACATACACATCCATATATATACACATATATATCATTATATATCACATATATATCCCATATATACATATATATCAGAGTACAACCTGAACAACCCTAAGTCATGAGCCCTGGAAATAGAAACAGAGGTGGCTATGCCCTCTGCCATGTTCAGTCACCCTGAAGGAACGTTCTAGCCCCAGTGGCCATCCTGCCCTCTGAGGCAGGCTGAAGTTGGAGGGCAGGGGGACAGGAACGTGTCTCTGAGAGCCACAGGTGAGAGAAGCAGTCTTAGGGGAGGCAGGAAGTGGTTGGGACATGCACGGTTGCACCTGTGTGAACATATCTCCTGAGCTTGTTTAGGGCTTCGATTGCCAACGTGGCTTTATTAAAGAGGGGATTCTCCCTCACTGCTCCAGGACTCAGCTGAAACCGTCTCACCTACCTCATGTGGGTTAGTATGTGAATGGCATGTATTTCACATACAATGCCATGTGAATGGCCCCCCCTTAGATGTGGTGCCCTTGTGCAGTATACAAGCTGAACAGTTGTACACAGCGACCCTGAGTCTGACAAGCTCCTCTGACCCTAGATATCGTACCCGTCCTTCCCAGTTAAAAAGCCAACAAAACTCTTTCTCTCTGAGCAAGTGTAAAATGGGTACCTACCATTTGCCACTGGAAAAGCCCTGACTATTAATACACACTGACAAACAGAATGAAGTGTAACAGACAGATCAGGGCCCCGACCCCAGGCTCTGGAGGTTTCTATAAGTATTAAAATGGCAGTGGGAAGGAGACGATAAGAAAGCTGTTTAAGATGTCTGAGGTAGAGTCGCTCTTGGTAACAGCAGAGCTGGGGATGGGCCCTGGGGCTGGGGACTGAAGCAGATGGAGGGAAAGGGAGAAAGTTGAGCGGAGAGGCTGGGCCATCCTCACAGGCACTGAAATTCCCCAGGCTGGTTGCAGGCGTGACGTAGAAATCTACCTCAGAGAATTATGGGTAATTTTCTTTCCCCTCAAACCCTTCCCCTCCTCTGTCCCACTTAAACTTGATTGGTTGGTTTGTCCCTAAATTTGCAAGGAAGCCCAGCTACCCCAGCTAATGAGGACTTTTTACTCTTTCTATCGCTGGAGGGGGGAACGGGGGAACCAAATAAAATCCAGTGTGTTCATCCCACAGGGAGGAAATCCCAAAGTGCCCCTGAGGCCTGGAGATGCACAATTTCCACCCTTCGATTCCCACCCCATGCCAGAGAAACTGTGATTTGCTGAAGAGTCTCAGAAACTTCGATGTTATCACTTTGCTCATCTCTTTCCAAAATCACCTCGAGTAACCATGATGCAGTGGAAAAAATGTGAACTTCAAAGTACAACAGATCTAGTTTGAATTCCAGCTCTGACCTTGGACAAGTTACTCGATATTTCTGAGCTTATATTTCCTTAAATCTAAAAAAAGTGGGGGTGGGGCGCTGCGGAATTCCCTGGTCCAGTGGTTAGGACTCGGCGCTTTCACTGTGGTGGCCCAGGTTCAATCCCTGGTAGGGGAACTAGGATCCTGCAAGCTACGTGCTGTGCTCAGCCATAAATAAATAAACTAACAATTCCCATCTCATAAGGCTGTTGTGATAGTTACATGAAATCATCTCTATAGAGCCGCTCCCTTAGTGCCAGCACAGAGTTCCCACTTCTACCACTATAATCCTTCCCCGCAAAGCCCCAATGGCATCAGACCTCCCCCTCCATTAGCTGTTACTGAACATGAGGATGGCTACATGGAGTGGAGAAAGAGAACTGGCTGAGCTGTTAGGAGCCCTGCACTCCAGATGTGGCTTTAGGACTTCAACGGGCAACACCCAGCCTGTCTGGTCCTCGATTTCTTCATCTGTAAATGCAGATGGTGATTCCAGCCCTGCCCAACTCACAGAATGGATACGAGTTTTAAGGGAGCTAATGTGATTTGTAAATATCAGCAAAAATGGACATGTTAAAGTACTAGTGAGTGACAGCAGTTTAGAGTGCTACTTTCCTGAGAAGTATCTCATTTTCCCCTGCAGTAAAATGTAACCAGCCATTCATTTAATAAAGCTGAACTGGGGCATCCATCATGTGTCCAATCCTGTGCAAAGGATTAGTTCATCAATAACCCTTCTTCCTCGGTGCTACTGGATATATGAGTTGAACATTCATTTATTCATTAAATAAATAAATCTTTACTGAGCTTTTGAGGTTTGAAAGGAGTTACTACCATGTTTATCTCTTATAGGACATATTTAAGTCTTAGTAATTTCGTTGACTGTCACCTCTTTCTGACTAGACTGTGAGCTATTTGAGGACAGGTGAGATTTGGGCAAGATTCAGTTTCTGTTGACTGACCAAATGTACCCAAAGGACTGACTCAGATGACACGGTTGCCATGAGCTGCTTCTCTCTGACCATTAACTATAGTTAATGGGCTGCTTGTCACCCTAGTCAGGCCCAGGAGAGGGAACTGGACTCACCATGTTTCCATCACTCCAAAGGAACTACTGTTTGCCTTCCAGGTGACTCAGAAGTCTCAGGGCCCTGGCCTGGCATCAGACCCCAGGTTAGCCCAGGGAAGTGTCCTCTCTGTGAGCACAGCCTGGCATCTGCCCAACCAACATGTAAGCTCTCTGGTCCCTCTGCAGCCCACGAGGCTCAGGGGCCATTAGGGCTGGCTGGGACCTCTGATATTAATGAGGGATGTTCTCAGCACAACTCAGCGCTGCTTCCTGGGCATCAGCCCACCAGGAGCAGAGACAGATCTCGCTGGCAAATGAGCTTCCCTCCAGGGCTGGGACAATCCAAGGCTGCCCACTGGATGGGTGGTGCGGGAAAGATTTTGCTTCTCTTTTTCCCTTTGTCTCCTCCCTTTCTCCATGTCCCGTCTCCATCCTCCCTTCCCTTCCATGTCCCGCTTCACTTCCTTTTTTTGTCCCCTCCCTTCATGCACACTTCTTCTTACTCTCTTTCCTTATCACTTTTCCTGCTGTCCCATTGTCCCCCTCCTCCTTTATCTGGTGCCTACCTCCTCTCCTTTGCTCTTAATTTTTCTCATCTTTGTCTAATCCCATCTCTCTGCTACCTTGCCTCTTTCTGTCTTTTGTATATGTCTGCCTCTGTCTCCCTTTCCCTGTTTTCCTCTTTCTCCCCTCCCTCTACATTTCTAACCCTCTCGCCCTCAATCCTGCAACCACTACAGAGGCAGGAAAGCATGGTTTAGGGCACAAGAAAAGTCCAATTCTAACAGGACACAGAACACATAGAGGGGGTAAGCAGAAGAGCCTGGGATGGTATTTGAAATTATCTATGAGACAACCTTGAAACCAGGTTAAAGAGGGTTTTCTCCTTCCAAAATAAAACACAATATCATTTCACACCCACAACACTGGATAAAAATTTGACTTGACCAGTTGTTGGCAAGGATGTACAAACAATAGAACTTTCATACGCTTCTGGTGGAAGTAAAATGTAAAATGGTGCAACCACCTTGGAAAACTATCTTTTTCTTTTCTCATAAAGTGCAATGTACATCTGCTCTATGACCCAGCAATTGCACTCTTTGGTATAAACCCAAGAGAAGTGAAAAACTATGATCACATAAAGACAAAACATAATCATAGCAAACTGATTCATAATAGCCAAAATCTGGAAAATATCCAAATGTCCATCAATAAGAAAGTGGATAAATAATCATGGTATATTCATACAATGGAATACTACTCAGCAATAAAAAGGAACAAACACATAACATAATGACAAATCTCTAAAATGTTATGTTGAGTGAAAGAAGCCAAACACAAAAGAATATGATTCCATTTATATGAAATTAAAAAATAGACAAATTGCTCCAGTTGATTTTGATTGCAACATTGTGAGACTCTGAAGGAGAGGGCAGAGGTTTTTTTCATGTCATTAAAACTAACCTACTGTGATAAAAATGAGGACGGTGGTGGTGTAGTACTGACAAGAAGGCAAGGGCAGAAGGGAGATTAACTGGAGAAGGAACCTTCTCAGATAATGGAAATGTTCTCTCATTTTGGATGACATTTATACAAGTGTATACAGTTATCAAAATTTATTGAACTGGACAGTTAATATCTGTCCATTCTATTGTAGGTAAACTATGTTCGTTTTTAAAATCACCCATAATTACATAATCCACAAAAAAATACTGCTATATTTTCTTTTCTTCTATTCATATACAAATGTATTTTCATAACTGAGGTTAAATGATATATACAATTCCTTTTCTTTTAACATCATTTTGTGCATTTTCCCACGTCTTTAAAATTTGTTGAAAAGCATCCCTTTTAATATAATATATATAATATAATAGATCATCCTAGAGATGTACCATAATTTATGTCACCATTTCCCTATTATTGGACAGGTATGTTGTTTCCATTTTTTCACTATTATTAATGGCAATGTCATGACAAACATAAATGGAAATGTGTAGGTACTGAAGATTTTTTTACATTAAATTAGTGGTTTAAGAGCAGACCAGTTAAGTTTGACTCTCAGTTCCACCATTTACTAGTTGTGGGACCCAGGCAGGTTACTTAACCTTTCTCTGCTTCAATTTCCTCCCTGGAAATGGTGGAGATGTTAATAGTAACTTACCTCTAGGGTTGTGGTGAGGTTTAATGGGATAATAAATATAAAGCACTTAGAAACGTGCCTTGCATTTAGTAAGTCCTCAAGAGGTATTAGCTATTGTATACGGTATTATGAGGAAAGAAATACAACTGGGCTTAGAACAATTGATGTTGCAAACAAGTTTAAAAAAAATTATTGTTGTTGGAGGACTGGGGGAGACTGGAGAGAGTTTTTAGATTACCCCCAAAGTCTATATTTGGGTTGGCAGAGTGTAGACTAGGGATGGCATAGCCCACATTTGCCACATCCCTTGACCTTGGCAGACATTACTATTCAACTACCACACTGCTCCCATGGAGCCCAGATATAGCCTCATAATCACTTTCATCACTCTAGATTCACTACTCTTTAATCAAGCTGAGATAAGGTGTGGGCTTCTTTACATCCTTGTTCTAGAGCAATGGTTCTCAGCCCTGGTACATACTGGAATCACCTGGGTGGTGGGGTGGGCAGACTTCCAAGATAGCCCCCAATGATCCCCACCTCCTGGTAGGCACATCCTTGTGTACTTCTCCACTTTTTGAGTGTGGGCTGGACCTAGTGGCTTGTTTCTAATGAATAGAATATGGCAAAAGTAAGATGTAAGCTATTATATATAGAGTGGATAAACAACAAGGTCCTACTGTATAGCACAGGGAACTATAATCAATATCCTATGATAAACCATAATGGAAAAGGATATTAAAAAAAAGAATCTGTATATATGTATAACTGAATCACTTTGCTGTACAGCAGAAATTAACACAACATTGTAAATCAACTATACTTCAATAAAAAAAAGAATAGGGCAAAAGTAATGGGGTGTCATTTCCATGAATGGGTTATAAAGCAGTGTGACTTCCCTCTTGCTAGCAGACCCTCTCTCTTGCTGACTTGAATGAAGCAAGCTTCCATGTGGGAAAGGCCCAAGTGGCAAAGAAGTGAAAGTGGCCTCCAGCCAACAGCCAACTAGGAACAGGGACCCTCGGCCCAGCAGCCTGTGAGGAACTGAGTCCTGCCAACAACAACTGAGTGAGCTTGGAAGCAGATTCTGCTCCAGTTGACCTTGACTGCAACCTTCTGAGAGACCCTGGGCCCACACCTTGACTGCAATTTTGTGAGAGACCCTGAAGCAGAGGATCCAGCTGAGCTGTGTCTGGACTCCTGAACACAGACACTGTGAGATAATAAATGCATGTTGTCTGAAGCCACTAAGTGCTGGGGTAATTTGGTACACAGCACTAGATAAAAGAAAAGAAGTGGAAAAGGGGGGGGGGGAATCTTTAAAAATGTATACTGCTGCTAACTACTTAAATCAGGATTTCTAAGGCTGGGGCCCAATCACTGGTAGTTTTTAAATCTCCCCAGGTGATTCTAATATATAGCCAGAATCCACTGTCCGGGCTTCTCAACTGTAAAGTGCCTAGGAATCATCTAAGTGTTTTGTCAAAATGCAGATCTAGGGTGGGGCCCAAGGCTTTGCATTTCCAAAAAGCTCCCAGGTTATGTTGATGCCGAGGGTCGCCAGACCACACAAAGTAGCAAGGGTCTAGAGACTCTAACACAGGACAAGACAGGCCTGAACTCGGTGTATGGCTCTGGAAACTGTGTAGAGCACGAGGATGTGAAGTGCGTGAAGGGATACTCCTCAAATCTTGGCAATCAGTTGGGCGTAGAGGGTGATGCAAGGGTGACAGCTGCCTTGAGGTTTGAAGTCCAGAGGACTGGGAAGAAGCTGGCATTTTTGGGTGAGATGAGGAATTTTAAAAGGAGAAGCCTGATTAGGAGGAAAAATTATCAATGATGGAAGTAACCTGATAGAGATGATCAGGACATAATTTGTGGGACCCAGTACGAGATGAAAATGTGGAGCCCCTTGTTCATAATTAATAAGAATTTCTGCAGAATCGAAAATATAACACAAATGAACTTATCTACTAAACAGAAACAGAGTCAGAGACATAGAGAACAGACTTGTGCTTGTCAAAGAGGAGGGGGGGATGGAGGAAGGATGGATTGGGAGTTTGGGATTAGCAGATGCAAACTATCATATATAGAAAGGATAAACAACAAGGTCCTACTGTATAGCACAAGGAACTATATTCAATATCCTATAATAAATCATAATGGAAAAGAATATATATATATAACTGAAACCCTCTGTTGTACACCAGAAACTAACACAGCATTGTAAATCAACTATACGTCAAGGGAATACATTTTTTTTTAATTATTGAGAATTTCAAGATGGCGAGAGCAGAGCATTAACCCAAGGGTGGGAGGCCCTCTGAGCATGGGTCATACATCCTGGGACAGATCTGTCAACAGCAAGACTTACCTACTCCAAGAAACTATCTTTGGTGCCTTTGGTAGCCCCTGTCCCAGCCCCTCTGCCCTAGGGAATGCCATGCTCCTTGCCTGGGACTCCCTCACACGTTATCCTCCCACAAGGCACTGGTCTTGCTAGCTCCTATGCCTGCCTCCCCAGTGAGACTGGAAGATGATGGGGGGCAGAAAGAGCGACTGCTTTGCTCTTTCCCCCCCACCTGGTCTCATAGAAGCCTGGGTGTGGCTTGTTTAAGTCCCCCCAGATCAGCAACAGGCCTGGGTTTCAATCCCTGTCCTGCACCCACCTCCCCTATGCCAAGGCAGAGCTGTGCTGCCCTGAGCCGCAGCAGCCGGCTTTCCCTCCCTCCAGCCCCTCCCTGGACCTGGGGGTCTCTCGCAGACTGGCCATTCCGATAACAAGCTATGAACACAGTTCACGGCCTGTAGCTCCAAGAATATTGCTGAATAGTTATTTTCAGCAGAGTGCTGTATGGTCCAAATCAGAAAAAGCTATTCCCAGGGGTGGGGCAATGGAGAATTGGATGAAGGTACTCAAAAGGTACAAACTTCTCATTATAAGACAAATAAGTGCTAGAGATGTAATGTACAACATCATTAATATAATTAACTGCTTTATGTTATGTATGAAAGTTGTTAAGAGAGGAAATCCTAAGAGTTCTCATCACAAGAAAAAAATATTTTTTTTCTTTTTCTTTCATTTTATATCTATAGGAAATGATGGATGTTCACTAAACTTATTGTGGTAATCATTTCGTGGATGTATGTAAGTCAAATCATTATGCTGTACACCTTAAACTTATACTGTGCTGTATGTCAATTATATCTCAATAAAACTGGAAGAAAGAAAAAAAAAAGAAAATAGCTGTTCCCTCCCTGAGGGTTGGCACTGGCTCCTGGCTGATCATTTGACACTGATTGGTTTCCTGTGGTTGTTTGTGAATTGCTTACAATGCTAACCTGGACACCCTCAGGATCAGACCCCACTCTCAGGCCAGCTCTCAGATTGCCTTAAAAGGGCCTAGAGAGTCTCCTTCTGGGCCAAATTATGAACAAAAATTCACAATCAATGTACTGGAAAAATATGTAATCAAACTGATCTACTTAACAAACTTATTATCCTTCCCAGTACTTAAATCATGTCTCAACACAAGAAACTAAAATGTCAAGAGGATGAAAATAATGCAGTGTATCACAGTCTACAAAATTCTATTGAATTTTACCTGCTGCAACTTTGCACATATGGTCCTGAAATGATAGGTAAATGGTGGGATGTTTGGCATCTTGCTCTGTGACTTTATACCTAAGGAAGAAGGAAACGAATATTTACTGTGAAGCTATTATGTGTCAGGTACTGTGCTGGGCACTTCACGTGTTATCTGGTTTAATAGCCTAGAGAAGCAGAATAACAGCGATGGGGAGAACAGTCTCATAAGCTAAACAGCTGGGTACAAGTGAAGCTCTGCTCTTACTAACTCCTGCCTCAATTTTCTTATCTGTGAAATGGTCAGAATGATAATAATAGTACTTTCCTCATGGGGTTGATGAACTGATTAACGAATTACATGAATTATTACTCATAACACACTTAGGACAGCACTGACTTTCCATGTTTAATAATCTACCTTTAGGGCTTCCCTGGTGGTGCAGGGGTTAAGAATCCGCCTGCCAATGCAGGGGACAGGGGTTCGAGCCCTGGTCCGGGAAGATCCCACAGGCCGCGGAGCAACTAAGCCCACGCGTCACAACTACTGAGCCTGTGCTCTAGAGCCCACGAGCCACCACTACTGAAGCCTGTCCACCTAGAGCCCGTGCTTTGCAACAAGAGAAACCACCGCAATGAGAAGTCCATGCACCGCAATGAAGAGTAGCCCCTGCTCGCCGCAACTAGAGAAAGCCCACGCTCAGCACGGAAGACCCAACGCGGCCAAAAATAAATAAATTAAATAAATAAATTTATTTGAAAAAATAATAATAAATCTACTTTTATGTTCACAGCATACTTGTGAGATAGTATGACAATGCTCAATTTACAGATGAAGTAACTGAAATTCAGAGACGTGAGGCAATTTGCTCAAGGTCACAAAGTTAATAGTGCAGGAGGTATTTGAACTCAGGAATGCTCCAAGTACAGCCCAACGTTGAAATTCCTGGCATTATTCAGTCCTGAGCTCCCATCATGTGTCAGGCACTGCAGAGAAAGTGGAGAACTAGAAGATGAGGTCCTGTTTGTTTTGGGGAAAAGAGGGGAGCCAAAAACAACTAAAGAGATGAAGAAAATTTCAGACAGTGACAATGCAATGAAGACAATGAAACAGACTGACGTCAATAGGCAAAAACGGAAAATGACCCAAATGCTCATCAACAGGAGAATGAATACACAAATGGCAGTAGTATATCCATACAATGGAATAGCAGGGAATGAAATTCTGATACACGTAACAACATGGATGAATCTCAAAATCATTATGCTAGGTGAAAAAAAGCACATGCAAAATACTACATGCTGTATGATTCTATTCATATCATTCTAGAGAATGCAAATGACTCTATATTGACAAAAAACAATCCAGTGGTTGCCTAGGGCTGAGGGCAGAGAGAAGGATGGGCTGACTGCCCAGAGGAAACTTCTGGAGTGAAGGAAATGCTCTGTTTCCTGATTGTGGTGGCTGTTTCATGGATGTATACATATAACGAAAGCCATCAAACTGTACATTTTAAATGGATACAGTTTCCTGCACATTAATTAAACCCCAGTCAAGTTGATTTTAAAACACGGAATAGTGACTGTGCAGGTTGGTAGGGCAGGGCTACTTTAGGTCTCTCGAACAGAATGAAATTTGTGCTGAGAATTTAATGATGTTCAAGCGGTAAGAGATCTAGTCCAAGGGCACCCAAATATTTTCAATCCATGGCAAACCAAGGGCAGGGGGCATCTGGTCCCTGATGCAATGAGGAGGTGCAGTGTCTAAAAAGAACTTAAAAATAAGAATAAGACCCACTTAAGAAATTTCATTACCACCATGCACCGGCAATTCTAAACAATGTCAGTGACAGAATACTCTTCCCTGCTCAAGCTGACCACTCCTACAACCAATGTTTTCAGTAATGGTCCACGGGATCAGAAAATTCCGTGTGGCATATAGTTAACCTTAATTTTTTTTTGAGTACAGTGGTAAACCATGATTTTAAAATATGTGTCATAGGGCTTCCCTGGTGGCACAGTGGTTAAGAATCCGCCTGCCACTGCAAAGGACACGGGTTCGGGCCCTGATCCAGGAAGATCCCACATGCCGCTGAGCAACTAAGGTCATGCACCACAACTACTGAGCCTGCGCTCTAGAGCCCATGAGCCACAACTACGGAGCCCACGTGCCACAACTACTGAAGGCCACGCGCCTAGAGCCTGTGCTCCACAACAAGAGAAGCCACCGCAATGAGAAGCCCGCGCACCACAACGAAGAGTAGCCCCCGCTCGCCGCAACTAGAGAAAGCCCACGCGCAGCAACGAAGACCCAAAGCAGCCAAAAATAAATAAATAAAATTAATTAATTAATTAATTTAAAAAATATGTCTCATAAGCTTTTATCATATCTATTATAATTTCCTTCATAGTGCCCCGCCTTTGTGACTTTTTCATTGACTTTTATTGAAATTAGACTTGAATAGCTCAATTCCCATCTTGTACATGGGATACCCAGCCCATCTGGGTCCATAATGGTCATGTCAGATCCTGCTGGCCAACCAGCTCACAAATGCCAGCGAATTCAGGAAAACTGTTATTTGTTCTTCTAATTTTTATTTTTGTTTTGTTGCGTTTGACTGAAAATCTCCTGCAGACCATATTCTGGGATCAAGCACCTGGCATCTGCTCCAAACCATGCATTCAGTGCCTAACTCTTCATTTTTACCAATGAAGAAACTGAGACCCAGAGATATTAAATCATTTCCATAATGGAACAGCTAAGACCAGGATTCAGGTTAGACTTTTGCCGTCCACCACACTTCCCCCACTGCATATTTACTGAACACCTTCTACATGCCGGGCCCTGTGCAGGAAGAGACAGTCCATAGAAGATCTGAAAGTAATGGTCTCTGCCCTTTAGAAGTGTAGTCTTAGCATCCAAGACTAAAAAAGCATGAATCCACCAGGGAAATGTATTCAATTGCTGAGCACCTATTATACAAGACACTGAGCTGGACGCTGTGATAATAACTGATGTGGATCAGGGGTTCCCCTGCAACCATCCCACTTCACACCTGTATCTTATTTGACCCTCTCAGCAGCATTACTAAGTAGTAATATCAGAATCCCACTTTTCAGAGAAAAAACTGCTGTAAAGGAATGTTAAGTAGCTTGCCTAAGGTCACACAGCTAGGAGTGGAAGTGCTGGGCTTTTCCTGGGTCTGTCTGACTCCAGAGCCAGAGCTCTTATCCAATGTGCTCCCCGGAATCACTATTATCATGCAGAAGGGATATTAAGAGAATAGCACTGGCACTTACCCTTAAGGTAACCGTAGGCTGATAGGGGATAAGGCTTGCCTGCTTCATCACCACAACTCCTGCTCACAGAGGCTACACCCAGGCTGCGTGGTCCAGGCAGTTTGGACCAGCCAAGTTCAAGGGAGAAAGAGAATTGCCATTTTGGATCTCCCCCTTAGTAGGCTTGGCCTCCATATGGTCCCAGAGTGACATGGGGAACACAACAACGGCTCAGTTTAAGAGACTTAGGGCACCGTATGGCACCATAAAAGCCTGGCTCAAAGGAACCAGTTTTAACAAAGATTTGTATAGGTCTTTCATACCATAACATTCAACACAATCCCCTCCCACTTCAACCACCTGCCTGGCACCCTAATACCATACACACATACATAATAAACTACAAGCATATTTTCAAGAGAGACAAAAAAAAAAGAAAAAAAAAGCCTAAGAACTTACAGGTTATCTAAATGTGGTAATCCATTTTGCAAAACTGAACACCAAGATATATGGTCTCACTGGAAGAGCATATTTAAAATCAGGGCTGTCCTTGAACATGAGAATTATATGGGGATATCTATGGCTGTCACAGAGCTAGATCACTATAAACACACATCATTTTCTTCTTCTGGAAGTGAAGAATGGCTCCTAAGGTTTTGAGAAAATAAACACTGGTGGGTGTTTTTTTTTTAACCAAGTGGTTGATTGGTGAGAATAGTTACCAAATACCTGAGGGCTACAGTTTATGTCAAAGATTTCAAAGGAGAAGCCTACATTTCATACTAAGTATGAATCTTGAATTATACCCTTATAGCAAAAACAAGCAGCCTCAGTATCAGTATACAGGCCCCTCAAATCTTAGTCCCAACATGCTTTTCTAGTTTTTCTCCCTATTCCTCCCTCTCTGCCTCAACCAGACTGTTGCCGTGCCTGGGATCTTGTAGGCACTTAACTAAAAGTTGTAGGAAGAAAGGAAGGAAGGAAGGGAAGGAAGGGAAGGAAGGGAAGGAGGGAGGAAGGTAGGAGAGAATGAACAAATGAAATAGTAAATATAATCAGGGCTTAAATGACCTCATGCTATCTCCCTCCTCCCCTCTATGAAATCCTACTCTATATAAAGGATCCCATAAACTCAGATCAAAGTATCATTTGACTATGACACAAGAAGCTTCTAACTAACCTAGAGCAGTGTTTTTCCACTCTGGCAGCACATTAGAATTATCCAGTGAGCTTTCAAAAAACACTAATGCCAGGGCCCCACTCCAGAAAATATGATTGAATTGAACTGGAGTGAGGCCCAGGCCGCGGTGCTTTTTTTCTAATGTGCAGATAGGGTTGAGCATTTCTGGTACAGCCCAACCCCCTCAGAGGTCCAGAGAGTTGATGTTACTTCTCCAAGGCCAGAGAGCTGGTGGGTGACAGAGGCAGGACAGGAACTCAGAGCATCACTGAGTCACTCTAGCCTTTATCAGCTCTTGATCTCATGAAATTCTTCCTTCTCTCTTACATCTCGCAGACTACAGTTTTTCTAATTCGTGTGCCAGGTGCCAGGTACATGGCAGTGAGCAAAACAGCGTCTGCTCTCATCTTGGCCTCAGCAGGAAGACCCCATATACCTGGAGGCCTTTCTCAATCTGGATCATGCTACTTTGTGAGTTTCTTGGGACCAGGAGCCAAGAGTTAGTTATTCATCTTTGGAGCTGCAGGGCCTAGCATGTAGCCTGGTACGGGGTCAGATGCTATGAAAGTTTGATGAATAAATAAATGAATGCAAGTGATTCCTGAATCCCCTTACATGGAATAAAAAAAAAAACCAGAAAACTGTCAAGAAGACCCCTTGTATGAGCCAGGACTTTCTCAATTTTATGTCAGAGAAATCCAACTTTAATTTTTTGAGGCAAAAGAGGGTATTTATTTGCTCATAACTGGCAAAGGCTAGTGTGCAGAATCCCAGAGCTCAATCCATGTCATGAGGGCTCTATCTCTCTTCTCAGCTCCCATCTTAGTTTGTACCATCTTGGCTTCATGCTTAATTCAGGGTCTTTCCAATATTCCCAGTATTGCCAGGTTCGTATCCTCTCATTTTAGCAATCCCAACAATGACCACATATCATTCCCAGGGAAGACTCTGAGGGCTCTGTCCAACCATCCCTGAACCAAACACTTTGGCTGGTGAAAAGTGTACTCTGATTGGTCAGCCTGGCTCACAAGCTCACCCAGGGGCGGTCGGCAGGGTACCACTACTGTCAACCTCACCAAGAACACATGAAATTGGCAAGGAGTCCCCCTTAGGAACCAGAAGAAGGAGACAGGAAAGTGTGCCAGACTGCCACGGTCTTCTATCTTTCTATCTTTCTGCTCCATCATCTTACTTGGCATGATGGCTTTTGTCCTCATCCATGTAACTTCATGGATACAAGATAGGTGCCACAGATCTAAACATTATGATGTCTTCAAGGCAGGAAGAAAGGGAGAGGGGCAGCCCTAGCCTTATCTGTCACTTTTATCAAGAAAGCAGGGACTTCCTTGGCGGCGCAGTGGTTAAGAATCCACCTACCAATGCAGGGGACACGGGTTCCAGCCCCGGTCTGGGAAGACCCCACATGCCACGGAGCAACTAAGCCTGTGCGCCACAACTACTGAGCCTGTGCTCTAGAGCCCGCGAGCCACCACTACTGAGCCCACGTGCCACAGCTACTGAAGCCCGCGTGCCTAGAGCCCATGCTCCTCAACAAGAGAAGCCACCGCAATGAGAAGCCCACGCACTGCAATGAGTAGCCCCCGCTTGCCACAAATAGAGAAAGCCCGTGTGCAGCAACGAAGACCCAACACAGCCAAAAATAAAAATAAATAAATAAATAAATAAATTAATTAATTAAAATAAAAGGAAGCAAAAACTTTCCCAGAAACACCCCAAGAAGACATCCCATCACTGGCCAGCACCGGACAACCCTGCTACCCCCAGCTGCAAAGAAGGCTAGAAAATATAGTTTTAACAAACCAGAGTTGAATTTCATGACTAGCTGGGATCAATACTAATTCCTCCTCCACCCTGTACTCTCCCTCCCCAGGGTTAATTACTCTTGCCCTGAGTCCCCATAGCACACTGGGCCTCCCTTATCAAAGAGACATACGCACTGTACAGCAATTGCTTGTTTTTCCAGCCCTACCCCTCGCTAGGATTTCTAAAGACTTCTATCTTGTTCATAGTTGTATCCCCAACCTTTAGCACAGTGCCCAGCTTCAATCCACCAATGTTTTATGACTGTCTACCATGTGTCAGGCCCTGTGCAAATAAGTAGGCTCTCAGTGAACACATCTTGTATGCATGGATGAATGGAGGTGTGGATGGGGGGTGGGTAGATAGTGGATGGAAGAATGGTAGATGGTAGATGGATGGATGGTGGATGGGTGTATAGATGGATGGATGGATGCATGGATGGATGGATGGCTGGTTGGATGCATGGATGGGTGGATGGATGGTGGATGGGTGGTGGGTGGGTGTATAGATGGGTGGATGGATGCATGGATGGATGGATGGATGGATGCATGGATGGGTGGATGCATGGATGGGTGGATGGATGCTGGATGGGTAGTGGATGGGTGTATAGATGGGTGGATGGATGCATGGATGGATGGATGGATGGATGGGTGGATGCATGGATGGGTGGATGGATGGGGGGTTGGATGCATGGATGGGTGGATGGATGGTGGATGGATGGTGGATGGGTGTATAGATGCGTAGATGGATGCATGGATGGATGCATGGATGGGTGGGTGGATGCATGGATGGATGGATGGATGGATGGATGCATGGATGGGTGGGTGGATGCATGGATGGGTGGATGGATGGGTGGTTGGATGCATGGATGGGTGGATGGATGGTGGATGGATGGTGGATGGGTGTATAGATGCGTAGATGGATGCATGGATGGATGCATGGATGGGTGGGTGGATGCATGGATGGATGGATGGATGGATGGATGCATGGATGGGTGGGTGGATGCATGGATGGGTGGATGGATGGTGTTTAGATGGCTGGATGGTACATGGTGAATAGCTATCATCACTGTCCAGTGGCTCCACCCAGATCAGCCTGAGGCTCCCTTGTCCTCTTCTCACCCCTCTCACCCTAGGCTGTCATTTCACCTACCTGAAAGCCTTCTCATTTCACATGGAGCCATTAGATGGTCCCTCTTGGTCCTCAGGCAACAGCTAATACCTTACCTTCCTTCTGCCACCCAGCATCCAGCTGAATCTTGAATCAATACCAGTCAAGTGGGTGTGAACGGAAGGAGACTACTCATTTTTTGCTATTATTTACCTCTGGGTGTGTGCGTTCCAACTGCTTCCTCTCTCTCTCTCTCTCCCTCCCTCCCTGTTTCCTCTTCCTTCCCCACTCCTTGGAACTGGTTCAACCAGAGTACAACCAGCTCATCTGCATCTGGCCTCACAAGACAGGCAGGAGGCAGCGGAGGAGGAGGAGCGGGCAGGCGGGCGGCCAGGAGCTGCAGCGGCTGCCACGTGAGCGCACAGCCGGGGCCGCGCCGCGCCGCGCCGCGCCGCCCGGGACGCCAATGCCGGGCCGGCGGCGCGCGGGGCTTGCTCATGAGGCCTCTGCCGAGCCGGAGGAGGAGGAGCCACGGCCTCTCGCTGGGAGTCTTCGCCCTCTGCTTGGCCGCTGCCCGCTGTCTGCAGAGTAAGCAAGGGCCGGACTGGGCGGGGGTGCGGGGGGCGCGGGGCGAACCACCGCTTTCCGCGGGGTGAACCACCGCTTTCCGCGGGGCTGTGCGCGGCCTGGAGCGGGGACCGGGCCCGGCGAGGATCCCCCAGGCCGGCTCCCGGACCACTCTGGGTACGCGCCCCGCCCCGGGCGTTATCAGAGCCGGAAGCCGCCCGGAAGATAACCGGCTCGGCCAGGTGGCCGCCTCCTCTGCAGCATTTTTTCTTTCTTTTTCCTGGAATAACCAGACTGCAGCCCAGGCGTCCGCGACCTCCGGGCACACGGGCCCCGCCCCCTACTGCGGGGACCCTCCCCCTCTCCCTCCCGCGCCTTCCCTGGTCCTGGTGCTGTAGGCCTCCCCACCTCTCAGAGGAACCCCCAGCAGACTCTCTCGAAGAGAAGGGGTTGTAGGGGTTTGGGTTGGGTGTTGGGGCCTGAATCCCTCAGGCCGGCTGTGGTCCTCACCGCTCTGCCCGGAGCTGAGGGTTTGGATGGGCTGTCCCCAGAATCCCCCGGCTTGGTGAGTCTGCATGTAACGCACAGCCCCACAGACTACCACGGACCCACACCACAGATTGCAGTGCAGTTCTACTTTCTCATGTAATCATGATCCTTATGATCATTCCCATTTTACAGATTAGTCATCTGAAGTGTAGAGACTGACCGGTGCAGGGCCACCGGCGGTGGGAGGATCTCTAGTAAGAGGCGGTGCTTACTAAGCATGTTTGCGCCCACTGTCCCCGGGGCTTGACGACACTTATTTCATTGAATCCTCGGAGCAACCCTATGAAAAAAGTGCCGCTCTTATCCCTGTTTCGCAAGTGAGGAAACTGATGCACGGCCGTCACCAGCTAGGCCGTGGTGGAGTTAGGATTTAAACCTGGGCAATCTAGCACGCTTGACCTTTACACCTCTCTAGCTAGAGCCCAGCTTTGGAGGCTGCAGATCTCAGAAACCCAAAAGGACTGGGAAGGGGCATGTGCCTCTGGCTGTCCGTGGAGCAAGCAATAGTCATCTAGTCCATCAGGTGGGTGGGTGTGTTTGGCCTTGCAGTGACCTTTTCTATCATTTTTCAACCCTTCAACATGTGTTTCCAATCAGGCATTCTCATGCAACATCTGTACAGCTGTCCCAGGCATTCAAGGACCAGCGATTCACCACAGTGTATAATTCGTTTATTCACTCACTCATTCGTGGCACCCTCTGCTTCCAGGAAGCAGGCCACAATCGTACTGGGGATACCATGGTTCACGTCCTGTCCTCAGACGAGCAGACAAGAGTGCCGGCTTGGAGTGGCGAGTCCTGAGAGGCAGGAAGTGCCAAAGTTCTGGAAGCCCTAGAGGCTCAGGGGAATGAGGCCAAGCCTCCCAAAGGGAGCTGCACCTACCCAGTGACAGATGGACAGGAGCAGCCAGGGGAACGGGACAGAGGGAACACAGCGCGTCCTAGGTAAAGAGGAAGCACATGCAAAACCAGGAGGAAGGGTCAAAGTTTTGCAGTTCTCCATTGAATAGTGACTCCTGCAAAGCTGTAAACTCCAGGAAGACAGATTCCCAGCGCTTGTCCAGTGCCAGCCAGAGTCTACCCCTTAAGGATAGTGAGTGGGTGTGCACCTGCCTGATGGGGGCCTGTGCTTCAGGGCCAGCACTGATGATGTAGAGGGGGCCTCCTCCCTCCCACCAGCTCCCTCCATTCTCTGCCTCTTCAGGCTCTGCCCAAAGCTTCCACCCATAAAGTCAGATATTCATCATTTACACTGAAGTCTGCGTGAAAGCATGCTCCACAAACACAAACACACAAACACCCTGCATTTGAGGCCTTTTCTCTATAAACGGGACTGTTATGGACTGAATGTTTGTGTCCCCCTGGAATTCACATGTTGAAACCTCAGCCCCCAATGTGATGGTATTTGGAGGTGGAGCCTTTGGAAGGCAGTTAGGTTTAGAGGAGGTCATGATGGTGGGGCCTCCACGATGGGGGTAGTGTCCTTATAAGAAGAGGAAGAGACACCAGAGATCCCTCTCTCTATCTCTTTCTGCCATGTGAGGACGAAGCAAGATGGCAGCTCTCTGCAAGCCAGGAAGAGAGTCCTCCAAATTTGCCGGCACCTTGATCTTGATGTCCCAGCTTCCAGAACTATGTTGTTTAAGGCACCCAGTCTCTGGTATTTTGTGATAGCAGCCCAAGCTAAGACAGAAATTGGTACCGAGAAGTAAAGTGCCGCTGTAACAAATACCCAGAAACGTGGAAGCAGCTTGGGGACTGAGTAATGGGTAGAAGCGGAGGAGTTTTGAAGTACATGCTAGAAATATGGACTCTAAGGGCCATTCTGGTCAGGTTTCAGATGGAAATGAGGAACATGTTATTGGACAGTAGAGAAAAGGTGATCCTTGTTAGAAAGCGGCAAAGAACTTGGCTGAGCTGTGTTCATGTTCTAGTGTTCTGTGGAAGGTAGAGCTTGGGAGTGATGAGAAATTAGATATTTAGCTGAGGAGATATTAAGCAGTGTCGAAGGAGCAACTTGGTCCCTCCTGTCTGCTTATAGTAAAATGCAAGAAGAGAGAAATGGCTTGAAGAAGGAATTCTTAAGCAAAAAGGAACTAGAACTTAAAGATGTGAAAAATTCTCAGCCTATCTATGTTACGAAAAAAGAGGGCATGTTCAGAAGAGAACACGTAGATTGCGGCCAAACACTGCTTGATAAGATTAGCCTGGGTGTGAACCACGGGCCTAATCAGCCACCCCAGCAGAAACAACTCCAGTGTAACTGAAGGGGGTGAAGACAGAATGGAATGAGGGAAGGCTGTCAGATTTGATAGATCCTACAGGGCTGACTGTATCGCTGTTTAGCTGTGTACACTATTTTTCAGGCTAAGAAAAGAATGACTCTGAAGGCAATTCAGCCAGCATCAGAGCTGTCTCCTTGGTTTCAAAAGGCGGGGGTAGGGCATTGCCTTGGTTTCAACAGACAAGATGGAGGCCTTGCAGAGTCTCCGGGGGACATGGAAATGCCCAGCAGAGCTGCAGGGGTGAGGGTGCACCCCTGCCTCAGTGGGTCCTAAAGGCAAGACCACCGCCCTGGTGGGTCCAGAAGGCAGAGCATCGAACCAAAGAGCTAAGGGCATTTACCTTGCTAGGTTTTGGACTCACTTGGGACCCGCCACTCCTTCTTACTTCTGATTTCTTCTTTTTGCAATGGGAATGTCTATCCCATGCTTGTCCCACCACTGCATTTTGGAGGTACATAACTTACCTGGTTTCACAGGTTCACAGCTGGAGAGTAATTTTCTTTCAAGATGAATCATACCCCAAGTCTCTGAAAGGAGTTAAGACTTTTGGAGCTGTTGGGATGGAATGAATGTATTTTGCACGGAAGAATTCATTGCATGAATTTTTTGGGGCCAGGGGCAGGATGTTATGGACTGAATATTTGTGTCCCCCAGAAATTCATATGTTGAAGCCCTAACTCCCAATATAATGGTATGTGGAGGTGGGTGGGACCTTTGGGAGGCAGTTAAGTTGAGATGAGGTCATGAGGGTGGGACTTCAATGAGGGAATTAGTGTCTTTATAGTAAGAGGAAGAGACCAGCGCTCTCTCCCTCTACATGTGAGGATACAGCAGGAAGGCGGCCATCTGCAAGCCGGGAAGAGGGTCCTCACCGAGAACTGAGTCTGTTGTCACCTTGACCTTGGACTTCGCAGCCTCCAGAGCTGTGAGAAGTAAATGTCTGTTGTTTAGGCCCCCAGTTTTTGGTATTTTGTTATAACAGCTCAAGCTGAATAAGACAGGGACTTAAAGGCATATCCCCTCTGAAAGCTGGCAGGCCTCCCACACCTGGCCAAGGTGGAGTGCTTTTCTAGGACCCTTGTTCGTTTCCTTTCTCAGCTCTCAACATGGGAAGTTATCCATCAGGCCTCCTCCTCATCAGTGCTCCCGCTCATTTGGAAGCAGATGATCCAAGACTCAAGTAGGAAAGTTTTGGGTTTTTTTGTTGTTGGTTTTTTTGTTTGTTTGTTTTTAATTGAAGTATAGTTGATTTACAATGCTGTGTTAACTTCTGCCGTACAGCTAAGTGATTCATATATATATACGTATATGCATATATATATGTATATATATACTTTTTTTTTTAAACTTTTTTGGGTTTGTTTATTTAGTTATTTATTTATTTATTTTTGGCTGTGTTGGGTCTTCGTTTCTGTGCGAGGGCTTTCTCTAGTTGCGGCGAGCGGGGGCCACTCTTCATCGTGGTGCGCGGGCCTCTCGTTATCACGGCCTCTCTTGTTGCGGAGCACAGGCTCCAGACGCGCAGGCTCAGTAGTTGTGGCTCACGGGCCTAGTTGCTCCACGGCATGTGGGATCTTCCCAGACCGGGGCTCGAACCCGTGTCCCCTGCATCGGCAGGCAGATTCTCAACCACTGCGCCACCAGGGAAGCCCCTATATACATTCTTTTTTAAATATTCTTTTCCATTCGGATTTATCATAGGATATTGCATATAGTTCCCTGTGCTATACAGTAGGACCTATTGTTAAGTAGGAAAGTCTAGCTAATGGCCTGGGCCAAGTCAGCTTGCTTCCTGTGCTCCAACCCCAGCTTCTAAAAAGCAGCTCACTCCCCCAGCATGCGCACACACCCAGCCACACACGTGCACACGTGAATACACACACGAGTGCCCTTTAACATCCCCACTTTACCAGGGTGGAGCCAGGGATGGAGGAGCTAGCCCCACTGAGTCACTCATGGCCCAGTGCCCGGGAGACCAGAGGAGCCTCATGGGGGCTGAGCCTGGGTCTGGGGAGGGAGTTGATAGGCCAGAGTGGCCACAGCCAGATGGAGCTATGGGTTCTGGCTTAGCTGGAGGTGCCATGGGAGGGGAGGGAGAGCCGGTGTTGGAGGAATCCCCTGGAGGCCCCGGGGAGACACCGGGATCCATCACACCAGGACAAGGCCCCCACTGGTCACCTATGCAGCCGTCCACAGTTACTAAGCAGTTATGGTGTATCGGGCTCTGCACTGGCCCAGGTGAAACAAATGAGGCGTGGTCTCTCTCTGCACTGTCCTCTCTGATTTATAGACAATAGTCTTGCGTACCTATAAAGGTACCCACCCAAAAGAGTGGTGCTTGGGCGTGCTTTTAAAAATGCAATAAAAAAAAATTGCAGTCATGCCGTACTTGTTACTCAGCAACTTACTTTTTACAGCAGTTTATTTATTTATTTATTTTTGGCCATGCCACCCTGCTTGTGGGATCTTAGTTCCCTGACCAGGGATTGAACCCCGGCCTTCGGCAGTGAGAGCGCCAAGTCCTAACCACTGGACCGCCAGGGAATTCCCTTTTTACAGCAGTTTTTGAGCTCTGTCCATGTTGATAGCCTAGATCTTGCTCATTCCTCTCAACTGCTATCTGTATGTCATTGTATCCACATGCTACTTTTTCCTTAGCTAGCCCTCTTCTGATGGACAGGTCAGCTTTCAGATTTTAACCCTCCCTGGGGGGAGAACAGAGCCCTAATACAGGGTGCTGAGTGCACTGCTATTGATGTGCACATCGTATGGAGGATGAGGAAGGCCGGGGGCCACCTCCAGGCTGACAGGTACCCCCTGCACACACACCTCCTCCTCTTGGGGGTAGTGCTCAAAAAATGGCTGGGGGATTACACTGAAGCTATTGAGGGAGGGGCGGAATCAACCAGAAAGTCACCCAAATTTCTTCATTTCTGGTCTCCAAGGGAGTCCTGAGTATATTCTCTGCTGGTCTGGGAAGGGGCTGCAGTCAGGAGACTCTCCTTTCTCCATTGTCCCCAGGACTTAAGGACACCTATTTATTTCATCTGCTCTAAGACTTTTTTTTTTTACTTTTAATATTCCGATATATCTAAAGTCAAGATGCATGTTACAAATGAATAACTTTGCTGTAATCTCTGTCAGCCTGGACTGAAGTTGAGTCCTTCCCGAATGTGTGTTGCTTCTGTCGGTCACCGTCACCGGGAAGCATCCTCCTACCTGGGGAACGGGAATGAAGAAGGTGATGTTGAGTCTTGAAAGATGAGTAAGGGTATACAGCAGGACAGGTGGAGAAGAGAGTTTCAGGCATAGAGCAAGTGCTCAAAAACTAGGTTCACGCATCCTCTTGGGGCCTGGCAGGGTCCGGGTGTGCTAAGCGAAGGAAGAGGAAGTGGGGAAGTGGGGGAGTTGCCTTGGTAGGCACCTACTGGAAACTTAACTGGTCCCCCACTCAGAGACCCCACTGACACTGCACCCCCGTAGCCTGTGCTCTCAAACACTGGGCTGCCTGCACCTGGGTTTTCCCTGGAACACAGCCTCAGGGTCAGAAAGTGTTTACTAGCAGAAATGGGAGTGGAAGAGAGGCATCGTTGGCAGGTATGAAGTTGGGCCATGATTTTCTCCCGTAACTGGGTTGCTGGGCTGGGAAGGCACCGGTCAGCCCTGTGGGCAAAGGGGAAAGGACACACTGGACCGTGAAGTGAGCACAGAACATTCCTGCTGTTCACTGGGGTCCAGGAAGCTCAGTGGCCTTTCCCCTGCTGAGGTGCATCCCTAGGGGCAGCTCAGGCCAGTGACGTGCCGATCCCAGAGGAACCCCGCTGCTCTGGGGCTTCCTGGGGAGTCCCCAGCTGGAAAGGGGCAGGGCCTGAGAGGCTGGCTCCAGTCCCGTGCTGGCAGTAAGCCCTGTATATGGGGTCACCTTCATTCTCTGAGTGCACAGGGCCAGGAGGGTGGGCTGGCTTAGCGGTTCATAGCCAAGGCTGCACGTGAGAACCTCCTGGAGGGCTTGTAAGACCTACAGATGCCCACACCCTACCCCAGCTGGTTACATCCGTCTCTTTGAGGGCAGGACCCAACACTGTCTCGTTTCAAGTTAGGCTCCTGGGGTGACTCTAATGTGTGGCCAGGCAGAGAGTTCCTGGACTAGACCATTTCCATGTCCCCTCCATTCATCTTATCTTAAGGAAAGAGCTGGGCATGAAGAGTGCACCTTGCTCCCATCTTCCGTTCTCAGAACACCCACCATTGTATGCAGACGAATCTCGCTTATGCCTTATTTGTAGTTTAATCCTGACAAACCCATGATACTCTGCCACCGGGCTTAGGTCAAGAGAGAAGGCTGCTTTGCTTTGAAGTTTGGTTTGGTTCAATAAATGGTTCCTGAGCACCTACTGTGTCGGGAGCATCATGCCAGGAGCCAGGGGTACTCAACACGGTCCCTGCAGCGGGGGGAATCACATGACCCAGAGGGGAGGTCAGATCCTACCCAGATGATTTGAGGTCAGATGCCCAGGGAGTACTGAGAAAAGCATTTAGCTCAGCTGAGAGTTGGAAGGAGTCTACTCAAAGAAGAAGCCTCGAAGGCAAAGTAGGAGGAAGCCAGGTGAGCCGGGAGGAGGAAGGTTCTGAGCAACAGGAAATAATGAGCGCAGACACAGCACCGCCACCTTCTCGCTCTTGGAGCCAGTAGCGGGTGACAATTCTTTAGTTAAGTCAAGTTTTTCAGCTCTGGTCAATTTCTTCATATTCAATCTGATAAGTTGTCTTAACAGTTAAAGGACTGGGGCTTGGGAAGGTCTTGGATTTTAAGTGCTGGAACATTTCCTCTGATAGACTCTTACACTAGTGCCAGGGGATCAGGAGGGAGATGTGGGTCCCTCGGCACCAGACACTGGCCAGGGGACCTAACGTGAGCCTTCTCTGGCTGTTTGCCCTTCTGTCCTATTGCAATATCCCCACCCCAGGCTCACTGTGGGACTGGATCACATTCCTTTAGGAAGCCAATGCCCAAAAGCCGAACACCAGACCCGCTCTTTCCTCTTGCCATCAAGCAGGCCTTCTGCGTACTCTGGGATGGGAGTTCAGGAGTCCTTGAACCAGAGCTTGTTCTTTTATGTCAGGTAGACTGTCAATTCAGTTTGACAGCCCCAGTTTGAATGAGCCATCCGTCATGTCACACACTGCTGGGGTGCTGGCGATTCGGACCTAAGTGTGTGCTTGCCTGCTCCTTCTAGCGGGGGAGATGGGCAGTCACTCATCCAACACGAATGCAAAGCCAGCTGGGAACTGTGCTATGGGAGCCGAGAGGGGCCTGGCAGAGGAGGTGGCATTTAAGATGGGCCTTTAGAAGTGAGCGGAAGGCTGAGAATGGGGATGGGTGATCTGAGCTGAGCTAGAGGGAGTAAGCCACAGTGGGGAGTGGTCCACAGTTTGGTGCAGCTGGAACTGGGGGGTGGCAAGGAGTCTTGGGAGATGGGGAAGGAAAAGAAGGTTGAGGCGAGATTTTTTAGGTCTTTCAGAGCCAGGAGAGACACAGCAAGATGCGTAGTTTAGAAAGATCACTAATAATAGCCTCTAGCCAACTGAAGAGAAGAAAAGCCAGTACCTCCTGAGTTTTTATAATTGTTAATAACAATTACAAGACAGTAATATCTGTGACTATTTATTGAGCACCACGTACTTTGTGCCAAGCACTGTAACAGCTGCTTTTCCATGCAACTTCACAGTAATCCTGCAAATAGGTATTATTAGTCCCCATTTTATAGATGGGGAAACTGAGGCTCAGAGAGGTTGAGAGACTTGCCTAAAGACATTCATTCTTTCATCAGGTGTTTATGGGAAACCCAAAGTGCCAGGCACTGTGCCAGGCCCAGGGGATTCAATGAAGAACGAGATAGACCAGCCCCTGTGTTCATAGCTGAAAGTTGATCTGCGAGGATGGAGCATTAATCAAGAGAAATTACAATGGACAAGGATAAGTTGATAGAGAGGGACAGGGAGCCATGGGAACCCAGAGCTGGGACCCCTAACCTGGTGTTGAGGGACTGTGGCAGGCTTCCTGGAAGAAGTGATGTTTAAACTAAGACCTGTAGGATGAAGAGGGATTGGCCCTTTAATCTCGTTGAAGGAGGAGCTTTGTACTCCTAACTGTGGTACCCTGTCACGTGTATGCCTGAATTATCTTTTGATCACTCGACACCCCTCTTCCAAGTGCTTTCAGGCATCCTGTAAAAAGAATTGTTGGGAGACTTCCCTGGTGGCGCAGTGGTTAGGAATCCGCCTGCCAATGCAGGGGACACGGGTTTGAGCCCTGGTCCGGGAAGATCCCACATGCCGCGGAACAACTAAGCCCGTACGCCACAACTACTGAGCCTGTGCTCTAGAGCCTGCGAACCACGACTACTGAGCCCATGTGCCACAACTACTGAAGCCTGTGCGCTCTAGGGCCCGTACTCTGCAACAAAGAGAAACCACTGCAATGAGAAGCCCGCGCACTGCAACAAAGCATAGCCCCTGCTCGCCACAACTAGAGAAAGCCCACGCGCAGCAGCGAAGACCCAACACAGCCAAAAATTAATTAATTAATTAATTAATTAATTTAAAAAAGAAAAGAATTGTTGGGAGGTCAGCCACCTCATTTCCTCCTTCCTCCTCCCGTTCCACACACATTTCCACAGAAGTGTCTGAGGAGCACCCCACCTCCTGGTTCCCCAGGCTGGCCACTGACTCAGGCACGCCGTAAGTCCTGCAGCCCAGATCTGCAGAGGGAAATACCATCAGCACCCCATCCCCCAAGCTTGGGCAGGGCCAGGCAGCCACCTTCGCCATACCTGGCTTCCTTGATATCCGAGTAGAAACACAGCAGTGACTTGACCATAGCCTGTGACCATTCAGAAAAGTGTTTGGCTTTCTAGCAAGGGTGGCTCTTGCTTAAGTCAGAAAGATTCCAGAAGGAATTCCACAGGGAGGAATTTCGGGTCACCCAATCTCTTGCCACACCTCCACAAGTGGATCACAGATTTACAAACGCTGATTCAAGTTCTATACCTGTTACGTAATTTGGGCTGGAAGAACGAGCCTCCTTCACTCAACACTCCAGCTCCCAGTCTCAGGTCTACTGCTTCAGTCCCTGGTACAACTCCAGCTTCTGCTTACACACCCATGAGGATGGGGAGCTCACTACCTCAATAAGCAGCTCAGTGCATCTTCACAGAATTCTTGTTCTTTGAAGAATAATAGTTCAATAATGATTGAATGGGCACCAAGTGTTAGAAACTGTGATAAGCTCCTTGTATGTCTTGCCTCCCTTAAACTGCATTCTGCTGCCGGAGGTGGGCACAACCCTATTATAATATACTTATTTCATTGGTACGGTAACAGAGACTGAAAGAAACAACTTTACCCCAGATCACACAGCTGTTATTGGCAGACCTAAATGTTGAGGATAAGTCTGCCTGACTCCAGGTCTATGAATGCGTGCGTTCTACACACACTCTCTCAGTCCTCTTCACCAGAACCCAATCTTCTTTCAATCTTTACCCACTGGTCCTCGTTCTGGCAATGATTGGGTGTCTCAAGTCTTCCCTTCTCCAAGGTGAGAAGTTCTGCAGCAGAGGCTCTTCCCCTGCCTGGCAGAAGTGGTATTAACTGTGCTCGGCAAGGAGAGGAGGGGCCAGCTTTCAGGGATCCTGGGAGCATCCTCAGTGCCCCCCTTTGCCCAAAGTTCTAAGGGTGTTGTCCTGGGACCAGCAGCCGCATTACCTAGGAACTTGTTAGTGATGCGAACTCTGGGGCCTCACCCCAGACCTGCTGAATGAGAGACTAGGGATGGGGCCCAGCAATTGTTTCAATAAGCCCTCCAGGTGATTCTGATGCACCTAAATGTTGAGAACCATTGCCTTATAACATTGCAGAGAGTAGAGGAGGCAAAGGGAAACACTTAGGTCACTCGTTCTTCCTCCCTCACCCAAAAGCATCTCTAGAAATAGGACCAGATATAGGAAAATTTGAGGGATGCCAGAAAGAGCCCATTTCCCCCAACTATCTTGCTGAAAGGCTGTCACAGAGCCTCAAACATTCCTTTTTCACACAATGGCCCTTCATTCCTTTGGTTTAGGCGTTGTTAAATGCCCCTAGGAAGTGGGTCTGGGCTTCAGCCGCTGACCCCTTAGTGTGGATTCGTTCAGTGGTTTTCAGTCTTGTCTGTACACTGGAATCATGTGGGAGCTTTTAAAAATCACAGAGGCTTTGGTCTCACCCCCAAAGGCTCTAAACTCATAGTCCAAGGTAGGATTTTTTAAAAGCTTCCCCAAATGGTCTACTATTCAAAGATTGACAGTAACTAGATTAGATCAGGTGGTTCCCCTTGGTCCAGTCTGCTGACGGGGGAGGTGGGTTTGCCGGGCCGTCTCTGCGGGGCTCTGGGAAGAGATTGGGTGGAGCTGGTCAGATGCCAAAGGAGCTAATTATGGATTTGCATGTAGCATGTGTGACTCCAGGCTGGTGCTCCATCAGTGTCGGTCCCCTTGACTTACTTTCCCAAGTGCTTGTTGAATGGGAGGAGACTGGATTGAGTCTGGGTGAAAAATCAGAGAAGGGAGCTCCTCTGCCCCCTGGAATTGTTCCTGGCTGTCAAGCTGTCTCACCTACATTTTTTTTTTTTTTAATTGACTCATTAACAGCCAAGCCATGATGATCTGTAATTACAAATGAGGAAATAGTGGCTCAGAGAGGGGAGGGGATTTGCACAGTTGTTCAGCTAGGGCCTGGCGCAGCTGAAACAGGACCTGGGTCTTCTGATTCCAGGGCTTCCCCAGCCGGCATCTTGCCCTCCTCTGCCACCCTCTGTCCCCACAGGCAGGTGTGCCTTCCCGGCATCTGGGGAGAAGGGCAGCGTTTCCTCTCTGCCGGCAGAAAAGGAGCTGAGAAGAACATCGGGTGAGTGTGGTGGCCCAGAAGCCACAGGGTGTTTCAAGCAGGAGAGGGTGCCCAGTGGTGTCCCAGCAGGACGAGGTCATCTGCTGGGAATGAGGAGGAATCTGGAGGTCAGAGAGATTGGAGGGACATAATAACCATGGAGAAAGGAAGAGTGAATTTACGTGAACAATACGTTAAGAGGGGCAGCCTGGAGGGCCCTCTCGAATGTGCACTGGAAACCGCGTTCTCTGTTGTTCTGGAGAGTGTCAGCCGTGGGATGTTCTCCTGCCGTGCTGACTGCTCAGGTCTCAGGTCTGGGCAGAGAGGAAGTGTAGAGCTGTTGATCCAGGGTGAGGGTTTTGCTAGTAGATGTGATTAAAAGACAGAGGCCACTGGAGTTTGAAGAATCTTGGCAAGAGTGTTTGGGACATGATGGGCTATGGAACCCAGGCTGGAGAGGGAGGGATGTGAGAATGATGGACTGGGAAAGGCAGAGAGAGTCGGAGTGGAAGGACTGAGGAGGCCAGTGGGAGATGTTGAACAGTAAACAGGAAGGAGAGAAGGTTGTGGTCAGAGCAGGCTGCTCTACTGGAGACCGAGGTAGAGGGAGAATCTTCTTGTAGACGAGGATGCTGGAGGTATGTAGGGTGATGCCATACCTTGCAGTAGGGTTGCCAACGTGTTTGAAGAGTGAAGAGGAGACTGGGGGAGCAGAGCACTCACGATGACGAGGAGGGGAGAGGGTGAAACAAACTCAAGGGAAGAGGATTTTTCTGAAGCGAGTGGAGGAGTGATGGTCGAAACCAATGGTATCCAATAGAAATATAATGTGAGCCACACATGCAAGACATGTATGTAATTCTAAATTTTCTAGTGGTCACATTAAAAAAGAAACAGGCACAGTTAATTTTAATATATTTTGTCTTACCCTATATGTCTAAAATATTATTTCTACATGTATTCAATATACAAAATTATTAATGAGATATTTTACATTCGGTTTAACATACTAAGTACCAAGTCTTCAAAATCTGGTGTGTATTTTACATTTAGAGCACATCTCAATTCGGACTAGCTAATTTCAAGTGCTCCATAGCTACTGCGGCTTGCAGCTACCATATGGGAAAGCCCAGGTCTAGACTCTTGCTTCTTGTCACATCTGTCTCCCAAGTCCTTACCAGCACTGAGTGACGTGCTATTTTGGGAAACATAAAAGAAGTGAAAACCTCCACGTCTATACTCAAAGTGCCTTATCTTATTAGAGGCAGCTGTGGAGCAGTGAAAGGAGAGTTGGGTTCCAGTCTCAGCTCTGATTTTCTACTTGTCAGGGATTTGGACACTTATACCGTGACTCAGCCTCAGTTCCCTCGTCTTTTTTTTTAATGAATAAATGTACTGCTGGCTTAATAAGATTTTGACTGTAAAACATTCTGATCACCAACTATCTTTTTTTTTAATTGAAGTATGGTTGATTTACAGTATTAGTTTCAGGTATATAACATTGTGATTCAAAAATTTTATCGATTATAATCCACTTATAGTTTAAAATATTGGCTATATTCCCTGTGCTGTACAATATATCCTTGTAGCTTATTTATTTTATATACAGTAGTTTGTGTCTCTTAATCCCCTACCCGTATTTTGCCCCTCCCCCTTCCCTCTTCCCACTGGTAACCACTAGTTTGTTCTCCGTATCTGTGAGTGTTTCTGTTTTGTTATATTTACTAGTTTGTTTTATTTTTTAGATTCCACTTATAAGTGATATCATACAGTATTTGTCTTTCTCTATCTGACTTATTTCACTGAGCATAATACCCTCTAAGTCCATCCATGTTGTTGCAAGTGGCAAAATTTCATTCTTTTTCAGGGCTAATATTCAATATAAACTGTATATTTATACCACATTTTCTTTATACATTCATCTGTTGATGGACACTTAGGTTGCTTCCATATCTTGGCTATTATAAATAATGCTACTATGAACATTGGGGTGCATATATCTTTGCAAGTTAGTGTTATTGTTTTCTTTGGATATATACCCAGGAGTGGAATTTCTGGATCATATGGTAGTTCTATTTTTAGTTTTTTGAGGAACCTCCATAGTGTTTTCCACAGTGGCTGCACCACTTGACGTTCCTGCCAACAGTGTCCAACGGTTCCCTTTTCTCCACATCCTCACCAACATTTGTTATTTGTAGTTTTTTGTTGATGGCCATTTGACAGGTGTGAGGTGATAGCTCATTGTGGTTTGTTTTTTTTATATATATATATTTATATTTATGTATTAGTGTTTCTTTTTATTTATTTATTTATTTTTGGCTGCGTTGGGTCTTTGTTGCTGCACGCAGGCTTTCTCTAGTTGCGGCGAGCGGGGGCTCCTCTTCGTTGCAGTACGTGGGCTTCTCATTGTGGAGGCTTCTCTTGTTGCAGAGCACGGGCTCTAGGAACGTGGGCTTCAGTAGTTGTGGCACGCAGGCTCAGTAGTTGTGGCTCACGGGCTCTAGAGCATGGACTCAGTAGTTGTGGCACACGGGCTTAGTTGCTCCGCAGCATTTGGGATCTTCCCGGACCAGGGCTCAAACCCGTGTCCCCTGCATTGGCAGGCGGATTCTTAACCACTGCGCCACCAGGGAAGTCCTTATTGTGGTTTTGATTTACATTTTCCTGATTAGCCATGTTGAGCATATTTTCACGGACCTATTGGCCATCTGTGTGTCTTCTTTGGAAAAATGTCTATTCAAGTCTTCTGCCCATTTCTTAATTGGGTTGTTTGGGTTTTTTTATAGTGAGTTGTATGAGCTGTTTATATATTTTGAATATTAACCCCTTATTGGTTATATCATTTGCGAATATTTTCTCCCATTCAGTTGTTTGTGTTTTTTTGTTTGTCAGTGGTTTCCTTTGCTGTGCAAAAGCTTTTAAGTTTACTTAGATCCTGTTTGTTTATTTTTGCTTTTGTTTCCTTTACCTTAGGAGACAGATCAAAGAAATGTTGCTATGTTTTATGTCAAATAGTGTTCTGCCTATGTTTTCTTCCAGGGGTTTTACAGTTTCAGGTCTTACATTTAGGTCTTTAATCCATTTTGAGTTTATTTTTGTGTATGGTGTAAGAAAATGTTCTGATTTCATTCTTTTACATGTAACTGTTCAGTTTTCCCAGCACCGTTTATTGAAGAGACTGTCTTCCCTCCACTGTGTATTCTTGCCTCCTTTATCATAGATTAATTGACCATAGGTGCATGAGTTTATTTCTGAGCTCTCTATTCAGTTCCATTAATCTTTGTGTCTGTTTTTGTGCCAGTACTATGCTGTTTTGATTACTTTAGCTTTGTAGTATAGTCTGAAGTCAGGGAGCATGATACCTCCAGTTTTGTTCTTCTTTCTCAAGATTGTTTTGGCTATTTGGGGCCTTTTGTGTTTCCATACAAATTTTAAGATTGTTATAGTTCTGAGAAAATTGCCATTTTTTTGTTTTTTTGGTTTTATTTATTTTATTTATTTATTTTTGGCTGCATTGGGTCTTTGTTGCTGCTCACGGGCTTTCTCTAGTTGTGGCGAGTGGGGGCTACTCTTCGTTGTGTTGCGTGGGCTTCTCATTGCGGTGGCTTCTTGTTGCGGAGCACGGGCTCTAGGCGTATGGGCTTCAGTATTTGTGGCACGTGGGCTCAGTAGTTGTGGTTCGCGGGCCCTTGAACGCAGGCTCAGTAATTGTGGCGCACTGGCTTTGTTGCTCCACGGCATGTGGGATCTTCCCAGACCAGGGCTTGAACCCGTGTCCCCTGCATTGGCAGGCGGATTCTTAACCACTGCGCCACCAGGGAAGCCCATTGCCATTGTTTTGATAGGGATTGCATTGAATCTGTAGATAACCTTGGATACTTTGGACATTTTACAGTATTAATTCTTTCAATCCATCTTACCATGGTATATCTTCCCATCTGTTTGGGTTGTCTTCAGTTTCATTGAAGACAACAGTGTCTTATAGTTTTCTGAGTACAGGTGTTTTACCTCCTTAGGTAGGTTAATTCCTAGGTATTTTATTCTCTTTGATGTGATGGTAAATGGGATTGTTTCCTTAATTTTTCTACCTGATAGTTTGTTGTTAGTGTACAAAAATGCAACAGATTTCTGTATATTAATTTTGTATCCTGCAATTTTACCAAATTAATTAATGAGCTCTATAGGTTTTTGCTGGTATCTTTAGGATTTTCTTTGTATAGTATCATGTATAGTATCATGCAAACAGTGACAATTTTACTTCTTCCTTTCCAATTTGGATGCCTTTTATTTCTTTTTCTTCTCTGATTGCTGTTGCTAGGACTTACAATACTATGTTGAATAAACGTGGCAAGAGTGGGCATCCTTGTCTTGTTCCTGATCTTAGAGGAAATGCTTTTAGCTTTTCACCATTGAGTATGATGTTAGCTGTAGGTTCGTTATGTATGACCTTTATTATGTTGAGGTATGTTCCCTCTATGCCCACTTTCTGGAGAGTTTTATAATAAACGGATGTTGAATTTTGTCAAAAGCTTTTTCTGCATCTGTTGAGATGAGCATATGGTTTTTATTCTTCAGTTTATTAATGTGGCATATCATATTGATTTTCTAATGTTGAACTGTTCTTGCATCCCTGGTATAAATCACACTTGATCATGGTTTATGATTGTTTTAATGTATTGTTGGATTCGGTTTACTAGTATTTTTTTTTAATAAATTTACTTATTTATTTTTATTTTTTGGCTGCGTTGGGTCTTCATTGCTGCATGTGGGCCTTCTCCAGTTGCGGCGAGTGGGGGCTACTCTTTGTTGCAGTGTGCAAGCTTCTCATTGTGGTGGCTTCTCTTGTTGAGGAGCTCGGGCTATAGGCGTGCAGGCTCAGTAGTTGTGACGCATGGGCTTAGTTGCTCCATGGCATGTGGGATCTTCCCAGATCAGGCCTCGAATCTATGTCCCCTGCATTGGCAGGTGGATTCTTAACCACTGTGCCACCAGGGAAGCCCCAGTTTGCTGGTATTTTGTTGAGGATTTTACCTCTATGTTCATCAGTGATATTGGCCCGTGTTTTCTTTTTTTGTGATATCTTTGCCTGGTTTTGGTATCAGGGTGATGCTAGCCTAGTAGATGAGTTTGGAAGAGTTCCTTCATCTGCAATTTTTTGGAATAGTTTCAGAAGGATAGGTGTTAATTCTTCTCTAAATGTGTGGTAGAACTCACCTGTGAAGGCATCTGATCCTGGAATTTTGTTTGTTGGGAGTTTTTAAAATTACTGATTCAACTTCATTACTGTTAATTGCTCTGTGGATATTTTCTATTTCTTCTTGCTTCAGTCTTGGGAGATTGTATGTTTCTAAGAATTTGTCCATTTCTTCTAGGTTGTCCATTTTATTGGTATAAAGTTGTTAGTAGTCATCTCTTATGAGCCTTTGTATTTCTGTAGTGTCAATTGTAACTTCTTTTTAATTTCTGACCTTATTGATTTGGGCCCTTTCTCTTTTTTTCTTGATGAGTCTATCTAATGGTTTATCAATTTTGTTTATCTTTTCAGAGAACCAGCTCTTAGTTTCATTGATTTTTTTCTGTTTTTTTATATCTCTATTTATTTCTGCTCTGATCTTTATGATTTCTTTCCTTCTAATTTTGGTTTTTTTGTTGTTCTTCTTTTTCTAGTTCCTTTAGGTGTAAGGTTAGGTTGTTATTTGAGTTTTTTTTTTTTGTTTCCTGAGGTAAGTTTGTATTGCTATAAACTTCCCTCTTAGAACTGCCTTTGCTGCAACCCATAGATTTTGGATCACTGTGTTTTCTTTGTCTTCAAGTATTTTTTTTATTTCTTCTTTGATTTCTTTAGTGACCCATTGGTTGTTTAGTAGCATATTGCTTAGCCTCCATGTGTTTGTGGTTTTTGCAGTGTTTTTCCCTTATAGTTGATTTCTAGTCTCATAGCATTGTAGCCAGAAAAGATGGTTGAAATAATTTCACTTTTCTTAAATTTACTGAGACTTGTTTTGTGGCCTAGCATGTGATCTATCCTGGAGAATGTTCCATGTGCACTTAAAAAGAATGTGTATTCTGCTGCTTTGGGGTGGAATATTCTTTATATATCTATTAAGTGCCTCTGGTCTAATGTGTCATTTAAGACCAGTATTTCCTTATTGATTTTCTGTCTGGATGATCGGTCCATTGACGTGGTGGGGTGTTAAAGTCCCCTACTATTATTGTGGTACTGTCAATTTATCCCTTTATGTCTGTTAATATTTGTTTTATGT
Organism: Eschrichtius robustus; assembly: GCF_028021215.1. Classification (NCBI taxonomy): domain Eukaryota; kingdom Metazoa; phylum Chordata; class Mammalia; order Artiodactyla; family Eschrichtiidae; genus Eschrichtius; species Eschrichtius robustus. The sequence goes on from NC_090834.1 coordinate 42,983,920, forward strand.
ATTTAGGTGCTCCTATGTTGGGTGCATATATTTAGTGATCAAATAAGTAAGCACCTGTGAAGCAAAAAGCATGGGTCCTTAACCCCAGTCCCCTGCCTGTCTCACAGGTTGAGATAGTCCCTGTGAAGTACTTTGTCAGTTGTGTGTATGTGAATTACTAACATTATCAAATGTGAAAAATCTGGCACTGTGACCCAATCTTGGCATTCATTTTATTTATTGTTTTTCTTTAAGTAATTCACAAACTCACTAAAATATTCTAACTGCTCAAAAGGATATAAAATGAAATGTAAAGCTTTCTTCCACCCCAGACACCCAGTCCCCTACCCAAAGACACCCATGGCACCTGATTTTTAGAATACCCTTTGGGAGACGTTCTGTGCATTTTATGGATAAATGTGCATATCTCTGTGTGTGTGTGCGCACATGCACATATACATATTTACTCAAATGGAAACAGTCTCTACACACTGTTCTGCTCTGTGCTTTTTCATTATTTTTGAGATCATCTAATATCAATGCATATAGATCTACCTCATTTTAAAAGTGCCGCTGTAGTATTCCCAAGTGTGAATATTGATAATTTATTTAACCAGTTCTGACTTAATAAGAAATATATGTTTGGTCTCTGCTCCTGATTCCTGACACAGAGCTCCTAAAAACCTAGTAATTTCCTGGGTGATAGCAGCGATAGGACCATCTTTTGTTATAATATTTGGTCTTAGTCCTTAGTTCCTGACACATAAGCTTCTAAGACCCTTGGATTCTCCAGAGTGATGAGTGTTTTTTCGATTGTTAATGATGTGACTCTTGGAAGATGAGGGCTCCTTTTCAGAGAAACCAACCATGTGATTAGAAAGTTGGAATTTTAGCCCCATCCCTGACCTCCAGGGAAGGGAGAAGGTCTGGGGATTGAGTTAATCACCAATTGCCAATGATTTAATCATGCCTATGTCATGAGATCTCCCCAAAAAACCCTATCTGAAGGAGTTGGGAGAGCTTCTGGGCTGGTGAACACATGGAGGTATTGGGAGGGCAGTGTGGCCCAAGAGGATATGGGAGCTCCACGCCCCTTCCAACATACCTTGCCCTGTGGCATCTCTTCCATGTGGCTGTTCCTGAGTTGTATCCCTTATAATAAAGTGCTCATAGTAAGTAAAGTGCTTCCCTGAGTTCTGTGAGCTGTTCTAGCAAATTATCAAACCTGAAGAGGGTGTCATGGGAACCTCCAATTTATACCCAGTTGGTCAGAAGTATAGGAAGCCTGGACTTGTGATTGGTGTCCGAAATGGGGAGCAGTCTTGTGAGACTGAGCCCTTAACCTGTGGAGTCTACACTAATTTCAGGTAGTAAGTGTCAGAAGTGTTCTTCGTGGAGTAAGAAACAGTTTTCCTTTACCTATGAGCACATAGATTGTCACCAGTCTTTTGCTACTGCAATTGACTATGCTGTGCTTCAGTGACAATATGTACACTTATAACTTTGCATCTATGTGCCCTTATTACTTGTAGGATAAGTTCCTAAAAGTAGCATTTCTGGGTCAAGAGGTATGTGCTATTTAATATTTCTATAGGTTTCAACATGTTGCCCTTCAAGCAGATTATAACCATTTATAATCTACACGGTAATGATTGAGTATAACTTCTGCACACTCGTGACAACATAATGTTATCAAACTTTCTCATTGTTCCCTGTCTGATAGCAGCCAAGTCATTCAACTTTCCCAGCCTGGGTTTCACTGAGCTGTGATAAATGTGTATGACAGCTAGTATTTAACAAGTGTTACCAGTAGAAACGGTGGCTCTTGCTATTTTGGAGTGATTTTTCTGGTTGGGGTACAAGTACAGGAACCTGATGAAAGAAAGCAGCCTGCCAGCCTCGATCTAAACCTGCATCTGTCCATTTTGTTTGGGTTTGGCTGACATCTGGGTGACTTCCCAAGGCCATTATATGGCAATATTGGGGGGTGGGGGGTGGGAGGAGCTCCCTCAGGGAGGAGCTGAGCTCTTTGGTCTCTGAGTGATCAGGCACCAAGAGGGGGAATTACTACCTGAGCTAACAGGAGGGATAGGTACCCTGTAAATTGGATGTAAATGTCAATCATCAACACTAGTCATGGCGTCTAAACCTGAAAGCTGTTATTTGGGGTTTCTGTGTTGTCCCCTCATGAAGCTGTGTGTCTGAAATTCCAGGCTCGCTTGTTTCAAGAATGGCAGAAGTTAGGCAGGGACATGGATGTATTAGTTGCAGCTTAAAACCATCCCATTTCTCCTCCTAGCTATTTGACTCTCAGCAAACTTGAGGCTGGGAAAGGGGTCTTGACAGTTCTCCCTCAGCCAGGCCTGTTGCCCCCTCAACTCAACACAGATCCAACCCCTTACTTTCCTGATCTCTCCAAATGGGCAGCAGTTCAACAGGCAGGGCATGCATATTCGTTTATTCTTTATTCATTCTTTCATACAGGCATGTCGTGAGCACCTATGAAGTGCCAGACCCTGTGCTGGACACTGGTGTTTCTGAGATGAATCGGAAACGAGTTCTCCCAGCAAAGATCTCACAGTCTAGGGCAGATCTACCGCGCACGTGTGTGCTTCCTGCTGCCCTCACCACCCCGTCTCCCCAGTCCAGGCCAGAGACTGGCCCAGGTCTGGCCACACTCAGCACCTTAGGCTGTTCCCACCTGTTTGGGCTCCAGCCATGAGCTCTCCTGAAGGTGCATAGGACAAGCACATGCGGTGAGCCCAGGGCCGTGCAGGTGAGGTGTGTAGATGATAAAATCATGAGTTCTGCTGCCAGATTGCCCTTCCTGAAGCCCAGTTTAGAGCATGCCATGCTTCTACTTGAATACCATCCTAGGGCCTCACTGCCCGCGGATAACTCCTTCAGTTGATTCCCAGCCTGTGACAGATTCCTCATGGTATAGCCCATCTTTGTTTCTTACTCACCAGGTCCCAAACATGAGGATCCATCATGCTCCTCTAGGTGGGCTCACTTCTTTCTTAGCTGGGATTGCCCTTCCTCCCTTTCAAAATCTTATTCTTCAAGCCTCAACTGTAATGATGTCTTCCCCCTTCCCCAGCTCCTGCAAACATCCTGGCGTATTATCGGGACAGTTGAAGAATACCCCGATTTCCATCTCTACTCAGCCACTTACTGTGACATTGCACAAATTACCTAACCTCAGTGGCTTGACCTTGCTCCTCTCTAAAATGGGGTTGATGATATACTCTTCACCAGGCCAGCACCCACGAGCCAGTGCCCTGCCATGGAGGAAGCGTGGCGAGTGTGGGGCTGGGCTCAATTACTCGTGGGTGGTCCCCACTAAAAAGGGGATGTGGTGAGATTGCCGACCCATGGGAGATGTGTTCGGAAGCCAGAGGGTTAAGGGAAGAAGGGCTTTTGTCCTCTCTGTTTACCCAGAGCTGGCTGTCTCTACATCCCCACTGTGGAGCCCCCTTGGGTGCCTCAGAAATCAGCTGTTGTCTACCTTAGAGTTTTCTCTTTGCTCTTCAACGTTTCTTTGAGTCTCAGATGGGGTGACCAGCTGTCCTGTTTTGCCCATGACTGTCCTGATTTTAGCACTGAAACTCTTGAATCCTGGGAAAACTCTCAGCCCTGGGCAAACCATGAGGGTTGGTCACCTGAGGCTGGTGACACACTGATGGAGAGGGGTGAGCAGTGGGGACTGCAGCTCCTGGACGGGTACCTTGTGCTCAGCCCCGCTGGGCCTTACATGTGTTGTGTCACCTCATCCTCACAGCCCTCCTCCCAAGGTTTTCCAGTCCTCATTCCACAGCGGAGGAAGCCGGGGCTCTCAGCAGTGAAGGCGCCGTCTCTAGGTCTTGACAGCTAAGAGGCCCCCAGGGTGAACCTGTGTGGATCCTCCCACATCAGGTATCTCCACTGCACCTCACCGCCCCTGGAATAACCCTTTTGTGATGTGACTCATCACTTCACCAACCTGCTCCAGTACTTCTGAATTAGGACCCCTAAACTAGGCTTTCTTACTTCTAGTTTAGTTGCCTACAGTCTTGATACGGATGCTGATGACGATGATGCTTGTTTCCTGGTTCTCATCTGATGATCGCACTGGCTGGATAAGTGGCTTTCCAGATAAGTGAGCTGAAAATGAGTTGTCCTGGGACTTCCCAGGTGACGCAGTGGTGAAGAATCTGCCTGCCAGTGCAGGGGACACAGGTTCGAGCCCTGGTCCGGGAAGATCCCACATGCCACGGAGCAACTATGCCCGTGCGCCACAACTACTGAGCCTGCACTCTAGAGCCCGCAAGCCACAACTACTGAAGCCTGCGCACCTAGAACCCGTGCTCCGCAACAAGAGAAGCCACTGCAATGAGAAGCTCGCACAACGCAACGAAGAGTAGCCCCCGCTCGCCGCAACTAGAGAAAGCCCGCGCAGCAACGAAGACCCAATGCAACCAAAAAAAATAATAATAATAAAAATTAATTAATTAAAAAAAATGAGTTGTCTTGATTAAGGTGTATCCTCCATGGCAGGCAATATCTGTCTCCCCTTTAATTGATGCTGTTGTCCCCCCAAATTGTGGTGTGAACATTATTAACCTTTATTGTGATTTCAGGAAATATATCCTTCTTAAATAATAAATTTTTAAAAGCAGCAAAGCGCTACCTCTCATTTACTTGTAAGAAAAGGAGTAAGGATTACTCCTTTTAGATTAGATTAGAGTATTAGATTCCAGCCTGTTGCTCAGTAGCTGGCTTCACCTGCCTGGTACTTTCCCTTTGATTAGTTCCCAAGGGGTGTCACCAGCTCTAGGAAATCAGACTTTCCAGAAGCCCGTTGGTTCAGGTTCCGTGACTTCTGCCCTGCTAATGTCTTCAGTTACGTGACCTCTTCCTTAAAGGAAGCATCTACATCTTTCTGGGAAATTGGTAGAATTTAGTTTTTCTCTTCTCTCCACGTAGAGTTCAAGTAAAGATGAAAAGCAAGGTAAACTTTTAAACTTTAAACTTTGCTCACCAGATATCTTGGTCTAATCAGGAGAACTTTAAATGATTTTTAAAACATTTTTTTAAATTTTCAATTTAATCAATGTGAAAATGCAAAATGGTATAAATGTATAACTTGGAAAATTTCTGGTGCCATCCAATCTCTAACGGATAATCCCTGTTAATATAGCATATATTACTCCAACATTTTTCCATACAAAATATATACATATTAGCACATAGTTACACAAATGTAAGTAAGAACATAGCATATGGTTTTATAAATTTATTTTTTAACTGAGTAACATGTCATAGACATCTTCCCTTGTCTGCACAAAGGTCATTCTTGTTCATGGCTGCCTGGCATCCACTTTACACGTAAAATCTGATTTATTGCACCAACCTCCTTGAGTAGAACATTTGAGCCAGGTCTGACTATTGGCCTAGCCACTAAGTTCCTCTGGACTTGTTCTGGAATGATTTTAGCATGAGGTGCAGGAGTGGTTACTCATTAATTCAACTTTTTAAACAGTTGACAAGCAGTTTGCCTTTAAACTCTTGGAACTGTTCATTTTCCATCTTTGCCATAGACCATTTATTCCTAATTCTATGTGTCAGGAAGAAGAGGAACTCTTTGTTCCTAAAACCTAGTTAAATGCCTGATTAATTTGTCAGATTAGGAAGAGGGTTTTCTAGTCAAAAGAAAATATAGGGCTTCCCCAGTGGCGCAGTGGTTGAGAATCTGCCTGCCAATGCAGGGGACACGGGTTCGAGCCCTGGTCTGGGAAGATCCCACATGCCGCGGAGCAACTGGGCCCGTGAGCCACAACTACTGAGCCTGCGCGTCTGGAGCCTGTGCTCCGCAACAAGAGAGGCCGCGATAGTGAGAGGCCCGCGCACCGCGATGAAGAGTGGCCCCCGCTTGCCGCAACTAGAGAAAGCCCTCGCACAGAAACGAAGACCCAACCATAAATAAATAAATAAATAATTTAAAAAAAGAAAAAAGAAAATATAGAAACTAACAAGGACCAGTTGGCCAGCTTCCAGCTGTGTCAGCATCTGAGAAATTTGGGCATGTTATTTTTGTTTTTCAGTTTTGCTGTTTCTTGGGACAAAATAACTGAAAGGCTCAAAATGGAGGTCCCTAAGGCTATGAAAAGGGCTGCTACTCTCCCAGGAGACTAGTCTGTCAGTAACCTTGACTAACATGGTTAACACAGGATGTACATGTAATACAAATAGTTGATGATCCAGATTTGTCATTAGTTCTAAATATGGTTCTCCAAATCTTACGGAAATCATAATCCCAGCTGCTCATATTTGAGGTCAGGGAAATCAGAAAATATAGATAAATAAATGATAGATCGATCAGTAGTCACCAAGTAGAGTGGAAAAACTGTGGGTTTTGAATCAGACAGAGCTGCATGCAAATCCCACCTTTGCCATTTCCTAGCTACATGGGTATGTTGCTGACTCCTGTAAAAAATAAAAGAGAAGGATTTTAAAATACGTAATAAATAGATAATAAAGCAATGGGCACATAAATCCTCGAGTAAATTACAGTTCTCTTTGCTACGTGTGTATAAGCTTTTAGATGTGCCTAATTTTTCAAACCACTGAAGCAGCAACATTTCTATCAGATCGGCTCGCCTTCTTGCTGCTATAATTAGTCATTCACTTATTCATTCAACAAACGTTTATTGGCCAATCACTATGTGTCAGGCATTGTGCTGGGTACAGGGAACACTGAGATGAAGAAAGCACCTAATTCCTGCCCTCCAAGGGCTGACCTGGAATTTAACCTCTGTTTTCTACCTGAGAGAGAGAGAGAAAAAGCAAATGCGGCAAAATGTTAATAATCGGTGAATTTAGGAGAGGGTATATAGATGTTAATTGTACTTGGCTTTCAATCTTTCTGTGAGTTTAACATTTTTTAAAATAGGGTTGGGGAGAAAATATTTTTCTGTTACGTGGCAGCTGTAACTTTTTTTTTTTTTTTTTTTTTGGCTGTGACGGTCCTTAGCTGCGGCATTCAGGATCTTTCGTTGAGGCGCACAGGCTTCTGTCTAGTTGTGCTGTGCAGACTCAGCAGTTGCGGCACGCGGGCTGTCTAGTTGTGACGTGTGGGCTCCAGAGTGAGCTGGCTCAGTAGTTGTGGCGCACAGGCTTAGTTGCCCCATGGCATATGGGATCTTAGTTCCCCGGCCAGGGATCGAACCTGTGTTCCCTGCATTGCAAGGCAGATTCTTAACCATTGGACCACCAGGGAAGTCCCGACAGCTATAACTCTTGAAAGCCATTATTACCTCCCAGTTTTTCAGCATGGAACCTATCGGATTATCTCTGGCCACTTAGCCGAGCCTTAGGAGAGGGATGGTAATGGGATATTCTGGGGATGGGAGAGGACAATGAGAAAAGTCTGGAAAAGTAACAGGCGTGGTTACCTGGAGCCACACAGCAGGGGCCCTGGGGAAACTGGGCACCCAAAGAGTGAGGGGCTAAACAGGAAGTAGCGGTGGAAACAGAGGCATGGGCTCCAGCTTGAATCCTGCCCTATTCACTATCCAGTCTCCAACCAGCCCTGACCGTTCTCTGTGTGGGGAGGGTGGAGGTGGAGGGGATTTGTCACATTCTGTGCCCTGAACTGCCAGCCACTGACCTTTGATTTGAGCATAGAGGTTAAATATCTGACCTTTGGAGTCAGCAGCCCTTGTGTGAATCTCAGCCTTGCAGGGTCAACTTGGACAAGCTACTTAATCCTGTTGACACTGAAGTTTCTTATATCCTTGATGGAACTGTAGTGGGTTGTGTGACACTTTAATGACGTGGCGTGTGTAAAGCAGTTAGCGCAGGGCCTGTGCATGGTACCTACGTAATAAAATATTTCATGACATATACGATCTTAGCCAGTGGCTCTACTGTTCATCCACACACTCATGCAGAAATCTCGGCTTGATGCCTCTTTTCCTCGCCCACTGCCACGGCTAGTTATCGGCATGTTCTGTCCTCTTTACTTCCAAATGCATCCTAAATCAGACCACCTTTCACTCTCTCCAAGGCTATGTCTCCATCTCTTATCTAGTCTCTGCGGCAGCCACCTGACTGTTTTTCCTGCCTCCACTCTGGCCCCCTCACCCGCAGACGTTCTCCACAGCGGACTCTCTCAAGCTTAATGGAGAATGTCACCTTCCCACCTAAGCCTTCCTATGGCTTCCCATCACCCTTGCGTAAAACCCACCCCTGACTCTCACGTCGTGACCCAAGTCCTGCCTAGCTCTCCAGCCTTGTCTCCTGAACTCGCCCCATGGCTCCCTGCATTCTGCGTTCTGGCCTTTCTGTCCCTCAGACATACCAGTTCACTCTCACCTCACTCTTTGTAGTTGTTCCCTCTGCCTGAAACGTGTGTCTTCACGTGGCTCCCTCCTTGTCCTCCCTGTCGTTTGGGTCCTGGTTCATTTTCTCAGCGAGGTCCTCTCTGACCATCCTGTCTCATGTTGTGTACCCTACCCACCACTAGTACCCTATTTTATTATCTTTAAAGCACTTGTTATCTAAAATGATCTCATGTGTTTATTTAACCCTTGTGTGTCTCCCTTATACAATGAAAGCTCTAGGGAATAGTGAATAGTAACCTTGTTTTGTTCACTGTCCTAGCTTGGGCTGCCATAATAAAATACCACAAACTGGGGGCCTTAAGCAACAGAAATTTATTTTCGCACAGTTTGGACGCTGGAAAGTCCAAGATCAAGGTTCTGGCAGGGTTTGGTTTCCGAGGAGAACTCTTTTCCTGGCTTGTAGACAGCTGCTTTCTCACTGTGACCTCAAATGGTCCTTTCTCCATATGTGCCCATGAGAGAGAGAGGGAGAATGAGAGAGAGAGAGAGACTTTTCCTATGAAGACACCAATCCAGGGGACTTCCCTGTCTGTCCAGTGGTTAAGACTCCACACTTCCAGTTAAGGGGAGTCAGGTTCGATCCCTGGTCGGGGAACTAAGATCCCACATGCCATTCGGCACGGCAGGAAAAAAAAAAAAAAAAGACATCCAACTGGAGCAGGGCCCCACCCTTATGACCTCATTTAACCCTAATTACTTCCTTAGAGACCCCATCTCCAAATACAGCCACACTGGGGGGTTAGGGCTTCAACATAGAAATTGGGAGGTGGGGGGGCAGATACAAACATTCAGTCCATGACATTCACCATTGTGGCATCAGCATTGGAACCTAGAAGAGAGCCTGGCATGTAACAGGCACTCAATAAATACGTGCTAAATAAATGAATGTGTTATAGAAGTTCACTTCACTGTGAGTCCATATGAGTGGCGCCAAGTCTAGCACTCCATCCCGCAGGTCAGGGCGTGTCCCTGTACATTCCCCAGGCAGCCATCAATGCCACGGTGGAAGAGGACATCCTGCTCTCGGTTGCATACTCCTGCCATGGCATCCCCACTATCGAATGGAAGTATACGTCCAACTGGGGAGTGCAGAAGATCGTGGAGTGGAAGCCAGGGACTCAGGCCAACATCTCCCAAAGCCACAAGGACAGGGTTTGCACCTTCGACAATGGCTCCATCCAGCTCTTCAGTGTGGGTGTGAGGGATTCTGGCTACTACGTCATCACGGTGACCGAGCGCCTGGGGAGCAGTCAGTTTGGCACCATCGTGCTGCACGTGTCGGGTAAGACACCCCCCAGGGGCCCCGGCGCCTCTCAGAACTGTGAGTGTGCGGAGGCCGACTTCATGATATTAAAAGAGACGTTATCTCCCCCTCCCCTCCCCCCGCCCCGTAGAGATCCTCTATGAAGACCTCCACTTTGTCGCTGTCTTCCTTGCTCTTCTCGCTGCCGTGGCTGCAGTGTTAATCAGCCTCATGTGGGTTTGTAATAAGTGTGCGTATAAATTCCAGAGGAAGAGAAGACACAAGCTCAAAGGTAATTCTCTGGGCCTTGTGATAATCGATTCGTGGCTTGGATGGCCAAAGGCGGCCCTTGTCACATCTTGTTCTTACCAAGAGACCAGCCCCGGCCGATTGGCAACTCATGGATGTGTCTTTTGCTTTGCAGAAAGCACAACGGAGGAGATCGAGCTGCAAGATGTGGAGTGTTAGCCAAGGCTGGGCCCAGTTACATTCCTGCCTCCAGAGGAAAACATTATCTCCCAACGAAAGGGGCAAACACGGCCAGTCCACCCCAAGCCTCTTGTGCCACACACTGGTTCCTGATGGGACAGCTGGATGTTGACAGGATGTTGACTGGATGTTGACTGCCTGGAGCTGGACTCTGGATTGGATAAAGGCAGTTCCAGTGGCATGGAGTTCAAAGAGGAGAGGGGTGCAGGCTCTGAGCCACAGCTGTGCTTGGCTGCGGCTCCCGGGCCGTGTGGACGCATCAGCAGTGGCCCCGTGCAGGCCCTGGCTGCTTCCTCACTACGCTCTGCTCTGGCGGGGGGATGGCCATTGGAGGGGTCCCCGTACCAGAGGCCAGAGTATTTCCAGATCAAGTGTGCAACCAGCACCAGAGCAAGCTGTCTGTGCTCCGGTCTCCTCTGCCTGTGGCCTCCTCCAGCCCTCTGCTGTGGGAGCTATTGTGAGAGCTGAGGCATTAGAGCACCTGCTCAGAGCAGGGAAAGGACCCCCCCCCCCCCCCCGCTCCGTGGCCTGGAGCTTTAGGGAGAAGAGCTTAATTTGTTCCACAGGGACCAGCACTGGGAACAAGGAATAGGAGAAAATTCTCTTTCTCTTTCTCTCTTACTCCAATGTTAATTAGATTTTTCCCTTCTACGGCCCCAATGTAGGCCAGTGTGAGGAAAACAGTTCATCTCCGCCATGGGCAGAGTCTGGCTTCCAGATGGCCCCCTGACAAGCTGGGTGACACTACCTGTGTGAAGGCTGGGCCTGCACGGTGGGAGGGACAACTGGAAAGTCAGCGCGGGCTTCGAATCTGTCCCCCTCAGCCACTCACACTTCCTGTCAAGTCAGAGCCTTGCTTGCTCCCAACTGGGCTGAGGAACACTTGGCCCGCACCTACCTCACCCTCAGGGTATCATGTGAGGCCCACAGTAGCACAGAGCACTCCGAGCAATGGAAGGAAAGCATGAGGAATCTTCCAGAGCCTAGAAAGCAATAAGCACTATGCTGAGTCCTGGAAAATGTAAAATACCCTGGGGTATTGGGGCCCCAGGTGAAAGTGGGGACTGGATCACAGCTGACCTTGGCCGTTGTTCTCTGAAGTTGTTGGCCACCGCGTTTGCCTGAGTTTCTCCATCCCAGCTTCCTTTCGGCAAGCTCTAAAGCAGGCATGAATTTATCTTCCATTCTCTTTTCCCTCTCCAACATTCTTAGCTACAGATCAAAGGTACCATCCCAATTATTGGTGGAATTTGAGCTTAGTAGCTGTGTCCCCAGCCCTCAGCTGCAAATTTACCCACACAAACATGAAGGAGAGCTAGAACATTCTCTTCTGCCTCTCTTCAAGTCCCCAGTGTCAACATCTTTTCCAGAAGTTACCTGGAGACGTTAGTATGAGGCTTTTCCCTGAATACTGAATCCGGGGTTATAGGAAGGGATCTTTTGGGGCTATCAGTGATCTAGAGCAGAGCTCCAAAGGCACTACTTGACTCAGAAGGTGAGAGAGCAGTTGATCTACACGACCGATTTGTAGCCTAAGTATGTGACACACAGAAGGGTCTCACCTCAGGCCACCTCCTGGACACATGTGTAAACACATACACCTGCACCCTTTTCCCTGGACAGCAATCAGGGGAACCAGACCTATGCCATGAAGGATGGGTTTCTTATACTGGTCTCCAGTGCCACGAAGAAGCAGGCTAAGTGTCAGAGAGGGTCAAGGATAATCTGATCATTTCTTCGTCCTTTTTCACACCCATCAGCAGGAAACCGGACTGGATCTGGGTAGCTGCTAGAGCCTCTGTCCTCTTGACACTACCTGCTTTCCAGAAATCTACCTCTCAGCTTATGAGAAGTCAGGGGTGGTAATCTTTGTAATAAAAGGAGAAATGGAAAAGAACACCCAGTGAGAGGCACAAACCCAGATGTAAATTAAATTTGTGCCCAGCCCCTGCCCCAAATCTTCATGAAAGGTTATTCCCTCAGCTTTCCGTGTCTTTATTTTGCACTTTTAAGCTCCCCCCATCTTGAATATTCCTGTGGAAAGTTCTTGATTCTTGAGCCTGGGGGTTTTGTCTATTTTTTAAAAAAGAAAACGTTAAATCATAGAGGTTTAGCCACTGAACATGTTAAACTATAAGTTATGTTTCAAGCTGTGAGGGAGAAAAAAAAACCATTTTAAAGACTGAAATAAAACCTGCAAACAAAGCTCTGGTCCTTTGTGTGTGAGCCCATCCCTGCGGAGAACTCAGAGGCCCTGGGAGAGGTTTCCATCACCTGTAGACAGAAGCAAAACCCTCAGCCACAGCCAGGGACCTGACAGGTTTTTTTCATGACAATGGAATTAATCACACTGATTCTAACCATAAACATTCTTCAGCAATTCAGAAAAGCCACACTTCATTAGCGCCATTATTCTCCCCTGTATTGTAACCAGAAGACTAATTTGAAGTTTTTGCTTCCGGAATGTGACTTGTGATTCAATAGAGTCCTTCCTGCTTCTACAAGGGGCTGAAACGAGGATGTGGCAGTTGTTATCACCTCGTTCAACGGTGCATAAGACGCCAGAACTTCCGTGCTTTGTCGACAGAATGTCCTCTCAGAGATTGTGATCTTAGAAACCCAAAAGGGACACACTGTTCTTTCTCATTTCATGGTGTTCCAGGTATGCAAGGATTGCTGAAACAGAGCACCCCTGTCCTCTGGAGCCCGCATGAGATGCTAAATGCTCCACAGGACGTCACGCTTGCTCTGATTTGAAATGGTACCACACAAAGCTGAGGAGCCAAAGCAGTGAGAGATCAGAAGGTTATCAGGATATCTTGCTCAGTGCAGGGCTGTAGAAACAAGCCCTGAGAGAGGATAGGGTTTGGAAAGGCTAGATAACTGTAACGAGGGCAGAGAAGACGTGGCAGAATAGAATGTTAGGAGATGGAACCAAGAGGAACCAAATGTGATGGGGTGAAACCCCAGGGCCCAGACGCAAATACAGCCCCCTATGACAACATGGGAGGGGAGACTGGGGAAAGGGAAACCCTCTCTCTGTCATCAGCCTTTATATATCCAGCATGTTTCTTCTGCCCAGTTTTCAGGGAAGCCTCAGACGCCTCTAGTTTACTGAAAGCAGAGCAAATCCCTGTGGTAGTTGATAGTGTGTCGATCCAGAGCTCAGCTTCTGTTAAGGGACAGTGCGAGTCTCCAGCACATGCACCTCTCTGCACGCCCATAACCCATCCCCACTGTCAGCTTTTCCAAACCCTGAGAACATGGATACTGAGTCCACTATTTCCACTGCCTTTTATTTTATTTTATTTTATTTTATTTAAATTTTTTTTTATATTGGAGTGTAGTTGATTTACAATGTTGTGTTAGTTTCAGGTGTACAGCAAAGTGAATGTTATATATCAGTTATATATATATATATATATATTTTTATATATATATATATATATATATATATATATATATATATATATATATATGTATGTATATATCCATTGTTTTTCAGTTCTTTTCCCATATACGTTATTAGAGAATACTGAGTAGTGTTCCCTGTGCTATACAGTAGGTCCTTACTAGTTATCTATTTTATATATAGTAGTGTGTATATGTTAATCCCAATCTCCTAATTTATCCCTTCCCCCCATGTTTCCCCTTTGGTAACCATAAGTTTGATTTTGAGATCTGTGAGTCTGTTTCTCTTTTGTAAATAAGTTCATTTATGTTATTTTTAAATTAGATTCCACATGTAAGTGATATCTCCACTGCCTTTATTTATTTAAAAAATATTTATTTATTTATTTATTTATTTATTTGGCTACGCCAGGTCTTAGCTGCGGCACACGGGATTTTTATTTGCAGCATGCGAACTTTTAGTTGCGGCACGTGGGATCTAGTTGTTCCCTGACCAGGGATCCAACCCGGGCCCCCTGCATTGGGAGTCTTAGATACTGGACCACCAGGGAAGTCCTTCCACTGCATTTTCAACATTAGGTGGATGTTTGGTTTAATTACAAAGGGGATGAATCGTTCTTTAAAATTAAAATGATATTGGAGTCCATATCTAAAGTAAAAAGTAAAAGTTCTCTCTCCTTTTTTCCTATGCAATAGTTAAATTCAGGTGTATCCTTCTAGACTTGCTCATGCATATATGAAAATATCTGTCTATATATACATGAACCACAATATACATATTTAATCTATTTTCTTTTTAGGCAAATGGGATTCTATTATACACATTACCCTACAACTTGCTTGTTCTCCCTTAATGTTTCTTGGGCATTATTTCATGTCTCTACCTATTCCTAAATATTCTTATTGCCTCCACAATGCAATTCATAGCATGGATACATTGTAATTGTTTGTTCACTGAAAAATTTTTATTTCAAATGGTATATACAAAAATAAATATCTTGGGCAATCTTCCTATCACATCAGACTTGTTCCTTCAACCAAGATGGCTTCCTCTTGTTAACTAAGGTGCATAACTCCATCACCTATGAATCTCTTCCTCTTTCAGGAAATTCAATGTTTTATAATATTAAAAAAATTTTTTTTGAAATATAGTTGATTTACAATGTTGTGTTAGTTTCAAGTGTACAGCAAAGTGATTCAGTTATATACATATATATTCTTTTTCAGATTCTTTTCCACAATAGGGTATTACAAGATATTGAATATAGTTCCCTGTGCTATACAGTAGGTCCTTGTTGTTTACCTATTTTATATATAGTAGTGTGTATATGTTTTTTTTCTTCTTTGTTTTTGCTCTGCTGCACAGCTTGTGGGAGCTTAGTTCCCCAATCAGGGACTGAACCCGTGCCCCCTGCAGTGGAAGCGTGGAGCCCTAACCACTGGACTGCCAGGGAATTCCCAGTAGTGTGTATATGTTAATCCCAAACTCCTAATTTATCAACCCCCCCCCTCCCCGCCTTCCCTTTTGGTAACCATAAAATTGTTTTCTATGTCTGAAGTCTGTTTCTGCTTTGTAAATAAGTTCATTTGTATATTTTTAGATTTCACAAATAAGTGATATCATATGATATTTGTCTTTCTCTGCTCTGACTTACTTCACTTAGTATGATAATCTCTAGGTCCTTCCATGTTGCTGCAAATGGCATTATTTCATTCTTTTTTTACGGCTGAGTAATATTCCATTTGTGTGTGTGTGTGTGTGTGTGTGTGTGTATGTGTGTGTGTGTGTGTGTATACGTATATATATATATATATACCATATCTTCTTTATCCATTCATCTATTGATGGACATTTAGGTTGCTTTCATGTCTTGGCTTTTGTAAGTAGTGCTGCAATGAACATTGGGGTGCATGTATCTTTTTGAATTTTGGTTTTCTTCAGGTATATGCCCAGGAGCGGGATTGCTGGATCATATGGTAGCTCTAATTTTAGTTTTTTAAAGAACCTCCATACTGTTCTCCATAGTGGCTGTATTAATTTACATTCCCATCAACAGTGTAGGAGGGTTTCCTTTTTGCCACACCCTCTCCAGCATTTATTATTTGTAGACTTTTTGATAATGGCCCTTCTGACAGGTGTGAGGTGATACGTCATTGTAGTTTTCATTTGCATTTCTCTAATAATTAGCGATGTTAAGCACCTTTTCATGTGCCTGTTGGCCATTGGTATGTTTTCTTTAAAGAAATTTATTTAGGTCTTCAGCCCATTTTTTGATTGGGTTGTTTGTTTTTTTGAATGTTTTATAATATTGGTGAGTTTTATGTAAAGTTTAGCAAAGACTGAATGTTGGGAGAGGGAGAAAGAGCCCTATTAATGTAAAATCAAAAGATTTAGCTTCAGATTTGACCTTATCAAGTGCACCCACATGTAGGTTAAATTCTTTTGATGCAAGACTCCTGGTTGTTCAGGCAGTTCTGTCCCTAAATATGCTAGAAAGTACTTTTCCCTCAGGTACCTCATGGTTTGAAAAGACTTTTTCTTACTAAACAAAGTGAACTTATTAAATAATAATTCAGTCTCCTGTTTTTTATTCAATAACAATACATAAATGCCAGTTAGAATTCCCGGTCAACATGAGATTATCAGGAATACCACTTTGATTTCATGGTGTTCTGGCAAAGAAATCAGATGGTGAAGTTTTAAAGGGTAAATATATGATTCCGTTAGGCTTGTTACCACCGATCAGAGCTCTCTCTTACTGCCTCTTTGGGTCTCAAGGGGATCGGGATGGGACTACATGTAAAGAAGGTTAAAAGAGAAGCCGTGAATAGAATCGAGTGGAAGAAGAGATTCTGCCACTGGCCTAATCTCCTTGGTATACTCACTAAGTTATCAGGAAGTTTTCCAGATTGTACGTTACTTTTCTATCTCAAACTTCTCCCTCATCTACCAAATTTCAGGCCAAGTATAGTCTGTTCTACAAAGCTCACAATCAGTAAATAGGGAAACAAAGACAGTATAACATGGAAGTTTTTCTGGTGCATAAGCTAGGGAAGCCAGAATACCGGGAGTAGAAAAACTCCTTGGCCATTTGAGCTCAACTATTAGAGAAGTAAAAATGAGTGCCTGCGTCTGGGACCCCTCTAGCATGATTTTAGTCATTCTTTCAGATGTTTAGATTGGTCTCAGTTTTTCACTTTTACAGACCTCCTTGATAATCCTTACACAATGATCTTTGTGAAGTATGTCTATAGGATAAATTTCTGGAAGTGAAGTTGCAGATAGGAAACAGCAAACTTTAAAGCAAAGACCCAGCTCTGGTCACTGACTTTTGAGTAGCACTTATGTCACTTTGTTTGCTGCTTCGAAGAGACAGGGTTTCTCCATGGTGAACTTCCTCTTAGTTCCCATCCTAAAGTGAGATTCAGAGACTTGAATTTAGCTCCAAGTATTTAAGGTATCAACAAAGAACAGGAGTAGGAAAGTGAAAGTGAATGAAAGGCCAAGAGAGAGGGTGTAGAGAGAGTTCAACCACAGAGAATGGCTTTAAAAATAAACTAGAGAGATGGCTAGTGGGAAGCAGCCACATAGCACAGGGAGATCAGCTCGGTGCTTTGTGACCACCTAGAGGGGTGGGATGGGGAGGGTGGGAGGGAGGGAGATGCAAGAGGGAAGAGAAATGGGAACATATTGTATGTGTATAACTGATTCACTTTGTTATAAAGCAGAAGCTAACACACCATTGTAAGGCAATTATACTTCAATAAAGATGTTTAAAAAAAATAAAATAAAATAAACTAGAGAAAACAAATCTTCCACCCACAAATGCACTCCCTGTCTTTACCATCTGTAAATTTGAATATAGGACATAGGACATTTATAGGACAAATATAGGACATAGGACATTTATAGGACAAATATAGGACATTTTCTCCTAATGATAAACAAACATAAAGCTGATGTCTTAACCATTTTTCCAACTTCTAATTAGCTCAACTTTTAGAAAAGAGTTGCTTAATGCTTTATATTCGCACAACACTTTAGAATTTAACATCCATTACCAACCATATTGAAACCTTTGAACCACCGCTGCGGTTACCAGAGGCATCCTTGTCCCCATTTTATATACATGGAAACAGCTTCAGAGAAGGTAACCCTGCCAAGCAGACACAGCTGAGCAGATGTAGAGCCAACATTCCAACACAGCTCCTTTGCCAGCCTGTTAAATACTTGGTGAGGGACTAATTGGTTTTCTTCTAGCCTCTCTCCCAAATTCCACAGCACATCCTTCCAACTCCAGGTCATTCAGGTTGAAACATTAATCTGGAAAATGTGGAGTTGCTGCCACAGCAACTGAGCTTCCTGCCATTTCCCCCATATTTACTTTTAGTTTTCACTATTCTTCAAGTGGGAAGTGGCTATTCTGTAAACAGTGACTTAAGATAATGCGGACAGGAAGGCATTTGGAGATCCTGTTGGTCTTCAGTTATCCTGGTCCACTCAGATGAAGTGTAGATGAGCAGGTGGTAATGTCTGTGCGTGTATTCTTATCAGCTCTACTCAGAGTGTGGTCCTTTTACTGGTTTATGACAAGATAATCATAGAAACAGAAAATAAAACATTCAAACATTTTTATATTTGACAGCCATTTTATGTCTATTATAATAGATGGGGCTTTTATTTTGTATCTCAAAATTTTTCTAGTAATTAATTTTTATTGTATTTTACCAAAGTATCAATCTGCAATGGATGGAAATTTTTAAAAAAAAAAACAAAAAAAACAGTCTTTTGGTGAAAGCTTGAGAATCACTGTACTGCAGTGTGAGCCTTCTTAAAAGACTCCTTGTGTGAGTAGAGATGTACAGATTAGCTTAGCAAAATTAGCTAAGGCAACTTTTGGTCCACCATAACTTATGAAGCACAGAAATTTTTAAAATAACTGCAGATTCATACCAATCTTTCCATTTCCATGGGTAGAAAGATGTAGTACCTTGATCAGGAGGAAAAAAAGCAAACAGAAACAGAGAGGTGTTAGGTATTTTATGGCTTACAAACTCTATTTATCTTTTAAAAGAAAAAATGTAGAGAAATACAAAGGACTTTTTAAAAGTTACTTTAGTCATAAATTATTAGAAAGGTATCTTTTAAAAACTGAAAGCTACAGATTACTTATAGATCATTTATAGTGGCACCAAAAGGCCCATAAGGCTAAATCTCTTATTGAAACAAGAGGGAAGGGGACAGGGCACAACCATTAAAAGAATGACATGGCCATAGGCATGACAAAAACTGGTTAGAACTCACTAGATCCAAGATGGCAGGAGATTCGATTTCCAATGGACCTTGAGCCTCATTATATGCTCGTTGTAATATATTAGCATGCTAAATGACACACCCACCAGCACCATGACAGTTCTGAGGCTAACCATAAAAGGCCATAAAAGACCAAAAAGTGAGCAGTGTCCCAATTCCTGGAAATCTCTGCCCCTTTCCCCCAAATAATTGGAATAATCCTCCCGCTCATTAGCCTATGAAATTACCCAGCCCATAAAAACTAACCACACCATATTTTGTGGTGCTCTCTCACCTTCTGTGATGGCCCACGCTCTGTCTGTGGAGTGTGTTTCTCCCAAGGCCTCTCATCTTCTGAGATGGTCCACACTCCACTTCTTACCTATCACTTCATCTCTGAATTCTTTTAGAACGAAGCAAGAACCTCAGATTCACTGGGAACATATTGGTGAGCCAGCCAGGAGAATTCGGTAAGCCTCAGCCTCTCGCCTCCCTTGCGCTTGAGAGGGACTACCTTATTTCCCACCATTACTCTCCCATTCTCTCCTACTCTCTCCCTTACTCTCTCTCTTTTGCTTTCTTACTCTCTGTCACCTTTTTGGACTTAGCCTCTCACCTCCCTTGGGCTTGAGAGGCACAGCCTTACTGCCAGTCATCCTCACAGGCATCTAGGGACCTGAACCACAGGATCTTTGCCTTCTGGGTTTGCCTCATCCACCATTTAATTAACTGTTAACAGGTCCAATTGTGTAAAAATATGGAATACAACCTTACTTAGAGTTTGTGCCCTGGTTACAGCGGCTGCAGTCCCTTCGGGAGCTCCCTCAAGCAGTAGGCTGTCTGTGCGTATACCCCCAGGTATTAGGAGGGGGATGGTTCCTCCCCACGTGGTTGGGCCTCACGGTGGTGGGACCATCGTTCACCACCTGCCTCCTGGCGTTTGTCCGGCCCCCTCCAGAGTCCACCCTGACCCCACTGCCACCACGCCCTGTTAGGGCTGGCCAGGCGACTCAAACTGCATGGCCACGCCCCAGGGATACATGCCTGAGCAATGACCCGTATCTGCCGTGCTTGCCTCCCCGGGGTCACGTGATTGGGGGTGTTCTTCTAGGGTTGCGGGGCCCTCTATCCCCCTAACGACAGTCACGGTGCCTCTGCCTCGGCTGCCATATCAGCCCCTGCACCCAGCCCCGCTGCCCGCTGGCCAGAGCATGTGTGGGAGGGGGTGAGGGGGAGGATGGCACCAAGGTCCCAGGGGTGCTGCCCGCAAAAGGGAAGGGAAAAGAGAAGTTTTTTTCTTTCTCACAAACCATCTCCCTTAATGGCCAGTGCCTGTTTTCTGAAACTTACCACCTTTTTAGGGAAAAAGGCTGGGACTTAAATAAGTCTTAGAGCCATGAGGATGTCCATTCCAGGGGAACATATCCCAGAACACAGGAATTAATCTATAGACTGTATAGAGAAACCTTCAGGAAGGTCACTCATCCTGGGTACCACAGACGCCAGGATAGGATACAGGCCCCAGGACTTGGGTGCCAACAGGACCGCCACATGGGGGAGTAGCTAACCCCCACTGTGGATAAAGTCAACAGGACTATGTGGATGGGGATGCCTGGAACCACTCCTGTCTTAAGAGCGCTCCCATGGGACCTCCTAATGCTAGTGCTTCTCTCTGGTACAGGAGCACCCTCTCCCTGAAGGAACGATGGGAAACACCTCCTCCATCCCCAAGGACTCACCCCTTGGTTGCAACTTGAGTCACTGGGACAAGTTTTCTCAAGATTCTTTAAAACGAAAAAGCTCATTTTCTTTTGTAATGAAGCCTGGTCCCAGTATAAACTTGAGGATGATGAGGCCTGGCCAGCAAATGGGAGCCTCAACTGTAATACCACTCCTACAGTTAGACATCTTTTGCAAAAGGCAGGGGAAATGGGACAGAAGTTCCTTATGTACAGGCTCCTGTGGCCCTGAGAGAAAACCCGGAGCTTCGCAAGTCTTAGGTTAGGGAACCTGGCCGGCTGGGACCCATTTAGGCTACACAAAAGCCCTCTGTAGTGGCACACCTGGAAGAACAGGAGCCCCAGACAGAAGACCCAAGCCCTAACACTCTTCCACCATCTTCAGCCTCTCCCCCGCCCTATAAGCCTCTTTACCCTTCGGTACCAGAAATGCAGGAGAGCCTCTTTGCCCCCTTCAGGAAGGAGTAGGTGGGCCTCAGGGAATTACCAGAGTCCACGCCCCTTTTTCCTTGTCTGACCTTAACCAATGCCACACCTGCTTAGGCAGATTCTTGGAGGACCCTGGCCAGTTCACCGAAGAATTTCAGGCACTGACTCTCTCCTTTGACCTTACCTGGAAGGATGTAAATACTGTCCTTTCCCACTGCTGCACTAGTGAGTAAAAGGCCCGTATTTGGGCACAGGTTCAAACATATGCTGATGAATTACAGGTTGCCCAACCACATCGATACCCTTTGGGCCTGACAGCCGTGCCTCTAATGGATCCCAGTTGGGACTATCAACCAGGCCAGCCTGGTTTCACTAGTAGGGATCACATGATCCTTTGCCTCATTGAAGGGACGAAAGGATGCGTAATTAAACCTGTTAACTATGTTAAGGTTAAAGAGGTCACCCAAGGCCAAGATGAAAATCCAGCCCTATTTCAGCCCCGATTGGTAGATGCCCTCAGAAAATATACGAATACAGACCCAAATATTTTCAAGGGACACATTATATTTGCAACCCACTTCCTTAGCCAATCAACCCCTACATCTGTCGGAAGATTCAAAAGCTTGCCACGGGGCCCTTAACCCCTCTCAACCTTCTTACTGACACAGCCTTCAGTGTTTTTAACAATAGAAACCAGACTGAGGAGGAAAAGAAGGAACGGCATGACTTAAGGAAGGAACAACGGCAAGCCAGGATTTTGGCAGCTGTCATGACGAGACCTAAGCCACCTCCTTCCTGGTCACCCCAAAAGTACTCCTAGAAGACCTCCACCAGGGAAAGGAGCCAGTTTCAGCTGTGGGAGTCCTGAACACTGGAGCAAGGAATGCTCAGGAGACAGGCCCCAGCCTACACCCAAAACGCCATGCCCACTCTGCAAGACGATGGGCCACTGGAAGAAGGACTGCCCCAGCTCCAAAGGGAGTGAGGATATTCCCCCATGCCAGTCATGGCAGTGGTTGATTGACAGGACCTGGGACCTCCCAAGGCTCCTGAGAAGACAGTCATCATACACGGGAGGAACTGCGGGTGACCATTGATGTGGCAGGTAAGCTTGTCCAATTTCTAGTGGACACAGGAGCCACTTATTCTGTCCTGACTTCTCTTGCTGGGCCCCTTGCCCCTGAAACCTGCTCTACTGTTGGGGTTGAAGGAAAGCCAAAATTAAAACATTCCACCACCCCTCTAACTTGCACCTGGGGAAAGAGTCTTAAAACTCACAAGCTCCTTGTCATGCCTGAATGCCCCAGCCCATTATTGGGAAGGGATTTTTCTCAGTCTTGGGGGCAACTCTTACTCTCCCTGAAGACCAAAGCCAAGGAGTGTTTTTGGCTGGACTATGTATTATACAAGACATGGACAGTCCAACCCAAAATATTCCCCCCAGAAATTGAAAAACTTACAGATCCACAGGTCTGGGATCAGGGAATCCCAGGGAAAACAAAGTTTGTCACTCTTATAAAAATCACCTTACAGGAAACTAATAACTTCCCTTCCGGGCGCCAATACCCCATAAAACCAGAGGCTCAAAGAGGCCTCCAACCCCTAATCTCAAAATTCATTAATTATGGGCTTTTGGTGCCATGCCAATCTCCCTGTAATACTCCAATCCTACCTGGTCTTCTCAGGAATCCTTATCTCTGCCACCTTTTTAAAATGCAAATTTTGAAAGAGGGTAATTTAGATCTTGACTTGTCAAGGATAAATAGAAATCCTAAGTGTCTTTTCTGTAAACATTAGTAAAAAGGGTTTAGCCATCTAGACAGGTGACCTGGATTTGTTCCATCTGCCAGAAGCCCAATTTGAATCCAACCCCTTGTGAATGATGGGTTTTATATTACTGTACCTGACTCGGGGCTGAAATTTTGAAATGGGAACTATGAGGTCTCTGTGTTTGTGTGTTCGTATGTATCTATGTGTGTTGCAGATGTATGCTATCGCCAAAATTAATTCATAAAAGAGCTCTATTTAATTGGCTTAAAGGAAATTAAGTCCTTATAGCTTATATAAATACTCAGAAATATAAAACTGGCCGGAATGAATTTCAGGCTCAAGTCATCTGGGAAATATTCAATACTAGGCCGATATCTGGTATTAAAGGTGGCTTAAGCTGGTTGGTCTGATTAATATAGACGTCTTTATAGAGTCATCAATGTTAAGTATAGTACTTCTGTTGTACCCAGGTTTACTAGAGGTCAAATAAGACCTTATTCTGTTATGGATTTGTCAATAAGTAACTCGATGTGAAAAAAACATTTAAGGAAAGTAGGTTGTGTGTTTTCAGTAAAGAAAGTGTGAGGAATGGAATTGCATTTAATTAAGGGAAAAGAAAGTCTGCCTTCTGGTTGTTTCTGGATGGAAAAAAATAAAGCGATGGATATAGAAGAAGGTGATAAAAGGTTTGTGGAAAGTGGACCCTGAGAAAAGGGTTTTGTGCATGGTCAGGATTGACTGAGTTTAGAATAAATTTAATTGAGTAAATGAATTGTAAAAGTAAGCTGGTGCAACACTTGAATTTGGCCTTTCTCTCTCTTAAAAGGACAAGTTTTCTTAAAATGTTCAACTGTCTTTGCTAACAGGTTTTAAGTTCTTTATCTTTTAAATGATCTGTATTTGTGTTTGAAATGTTTTATTGTCACTTTGGCTAAGTAACTATTGTCTCACAGTGACCTATGATCTTATTTGACCAAGTGTTTTAAATCTTTTTGACAAACTTCCCAAATACCAAATTTTAATTTAAGTTCTTTTGATTTCCAGCTAATTTGGGGATATTTTAGAGGGCCCCTGAGGTATCTCAAAGAGAAGTATTTAACTAGGATTATTTCGTATGTTAAATTACATGTAATCAGAGGTTTAATCAGGCCTTTTAAGTCTTTTGTCATTTATAGATATTTTTGTACTCTGACACTGTTACAAAAAGTGCTTCATCGTCAAGAAGATTCATAGGAAGGCTAAGGAAACAGTTACAACAGTTCCACATCAAGATGACGGCTTCCAGCCGGTACGGACTTAAAACAAGGAGCTGTCCTGCCCTTGTGGCCCCTAGATCAGGCATCCAGAGATTTTTACTCCCTGACAGGCAGGGTCGACGCCCCTACTCAGCCTTGAAGCAGTTGTAGAAGACAGACCGTCACCCCTCTGCTTCCCATAAGAATATGGGAGTAAAATCTCTGAGGAGGTAATGAAACAGGAGTGAAGGGGGCACGGCACAACCTTTAAAAGAATGACATGGCCATAGGACATGACAAAAACTGGTTAGAACTCGCTAGATCCAAGATGGCAGAAGATTCGACTTCCAGTGGACCTTGAGACTCATTATACACTCACTGTACTATATTAGCATGCTAAATGACACACCCACCAGCACCCTTACAGTTCTCAGGCTAAGCATAAAAGGTCAAAAACTGGGTGGAAAAAACAAAAAACAACAACAACAAAAAAAAACTGGGTGGTGGCCCACTTCCTGGAAATCTCCACCCCTCCCCACCAAAAACTGGAATAATCCTCCCACTCATTAGCCTATGAAATTACCCAGCCCATAAAAATTAACCATGACATATTTCAGGGCACTGTCTCACCTTCTGAGATGGTCCATATGTCTGAGTGTATTTCTTTTTTTTTTAAATTAATTAATTAATTAATTATTGCTCTGTTGGGTCTTCATTGTTGTGCGTGGGCTTTCTCTAGTTGTGGCGAGCGGGGGCTACTCTTCATTGTGTTGTGTGGGCTTTTCATTGCAGTGGCTTCTCTTGTTGCGGAGCACGGGCTCTAGGTGTGCGGGCTTCAGTAGTTGTGGCTCCTAGGCTCTAGAGCACAGGCTCAGTAGTTGTGGCGCACGGGCTTAGCTGCTCCGCGGCATGTGGGATCTTCCCGGACCAGGGCTCGAACCCATGTCCCCTGCATTGGCAGGCGGATTCTTAACCACCGTACCTGAGTACAGTGTTATTTCTATCTGAGTGTATTTCTATCTAAATAAATCCGCTTCTTACCTATCAATCACTTTGTCTCCAAATTCTTTCTCGACAAAGCAAGAACCTCAAATTCACTGGGAACATTATTAAGTGAAGTTCCTCAGACATATTTTAGGACTGGGGCACTATTTCCAAGAAGTTCATGTTATTTATTCTTTGCAAAATGTATTCCATTACTCCCTTTGTATTTTCCCTGGGAAAATGCAGAGAGCTAATGGAATAAGACAGGACAAATCTTTAGTTGGAAGAAGCAATCCAGGGCTGCTGGCTGAAGCTGGGGACTGCCAGAGGCAGGGCCAGGCAGGAGCAGGTGCCTAGTGTGGCAAGGCAAATGAGGTCTTTCAAGTGGGAAAACAGACCAAGGAGGGACCTGAGGAAACACTAAAGATACAGTCTGCCTTCCAGGCCTTCAGCTGGAACTCTCCAAGGAATTTCTCAAAGTAGTAGACCCAGGCATGCATAACAAAGACAATCAGAGGAAGAGGTACTTTATCCACTAATAACAAGAGCTCGCTTTAATAGCTCTGGTATGGAGTGGAGAACAGGCTCCTTTGGCTGGAGAGTACTTTGTTGCACTTCAGGGAAAGGATCTGCTTCTCTCAACTGGAGGGAATTTCTGTATGAAAGCTGAGTCTTAAGAGTGTTTAAATATTCTTAAGCAATAACAAACAGTGGAATGAGACAAGTCAATTAAAGACAATTCACTGAGGTTGAGTTCAGAGTGTCTGGAATTTTTAACCATATGCTTTATTTGATGTCAACATCAAAGGAATATTTTAAAAAGCAAATTCAAATCCATAAGTTAGTAACAGTTCAAGTTAACTGCATTAAAAAAAAAAGTATTTACATCTCTCCATACTTGTATACCCTATAACTGTACACAAACTTTTGCATTTCAAAGCAGTTGTCACTTATAAAGTGAAAGTTTTCAAAATGCTAGGTAAACATTTGCTAATTATGACTTTTTGAAAACAATACTCCTTTGGAAGATTCCTCTTCCTTGTGCTTATAGTTGATCTGAAACATTTCTCAAAGTTTCTGGAAACTTCTCTGGAAAAAAATATCTGGAAACTGGCCTGGAAGAAAATCATAGTAGACAAGGGCTAAGTGCAGACATAAGCAGCTCCATTTTGTAAACAAAGTTCCGGCCTTCCATTTTATTCCACTGAACTTCTTTGAAGGGTCCACGAAGATGATTCCATTTGCTATCTTGTAAAACATCACTTTTTGGAAGGTCTTTACACTGGTTACGGGGAAACTGAACCATAATCTTGCTGCCACTTTCAGGGCCATTACGAACTGTGGAACAAAACCAAAAATTCAATATGCTCATTTTCCAAGCTAGAGACAACAAAGATCACACAACTTCATTTTCCATGAGTATAAAAACCTTGTTTGTCTATCAACTTGAAAGTGCTCATTTAAAAGTGCTTTTCAGGTTCAATATGCTAAAATAAAATTTACTAATTTATAGATACTAGGCTGGTATAAATATTCATGAATTACCATTTGTACTATAAAAATGTGGCAAGATGAATGTTGGTTTAGGAAAGTCAAATGTCCTATACATTTTCAGAACATATTATTTTTTTCTAAAATACTTGACAACCCAATCATTCAATGACTTGGTTAATATATACCTACTATGTGATAAACTCAAATGTTCAAAATCAGAACTGGAAAGGATGGAGGAAAGATTATTCCAAATATGAACTTTAGGTTTTAATGAGGCTTTATAACCCAGGAAAGAAGAAAAGAAATTATCAATTAAGGGCCTAGCAATGATCAAGTCTGCAGATTCACAAGCTCTGATCCTGTGCGGAAGAATTTCTAATTATCCACTCTTTCAAATATTTAGAGCAGGTATTAGAAAAGATCCCACTAAAACCATATATAATTTTCAACTAGACAGTATGTATACATGCCTATCAAAGTGCCCCACTCATAGTAGGTGCTTCATAAAACACCTCTCTGTTCCATCCCTTGAGCATCTTTAGGATCAAATATTATTCTTGCATATTTGCAGCAGTATACGCATTTTATCTATCTATCTATCTATCTATTTTTGGCCACGTGGCTTGTGGGATCTTAGTTCCCTGACCACGGATTGAACCTGGGTCCACGGCAGTGAAAGCACCGAGTCCTAACCACTGGACTGCCAGGGAACTCCCCAGCAGTGTATTTTTAAAATGCATTTATCCATTAAAAGTTTTGAACTGCAGGAGCAACAATGCTGATGGCATTTTTCAGATAATCTCTTAGGAAAATGTGTTGCCAAGCAAGACATTTTTTATAACTACTAGAAAGAGAAGGAATAACCTGTTGCTCTGAATAACAGCTATGATGAGATAAATGCTCAGTATAATTACTGCATGAACTCACCTACTGCAGAGATAAATTACTATTAAGTATAGTACCTATTAAAGCTAAATGTTAAGGCCAAACTCCCAAAGGTCTCTTCACATTCAGAGAAGCAGAAAGTACCTGAAATAGCATAGTCACCATTCGGGGAGGCCACTGTTATGGCAGAGGCATTGCCAATGCTCTCTATGGGCCCAAGTCCCACGTGATTACTGAAGCTCAGGACCTGCCAGCCCATAACCTTGGCTAGCTGCTGAACTGCATGCACCTGGTGCTGTGACATCTGTGAATGAAAAAGGAAACTTCACTGACAATCAGCACGGGTATTTACTTTGCAGTGACTTGACGTCGTGACTATAAAATAAACTTCTGTTGGGGTTTTCAGTGCCTAGCACAGGAACCCTATCTTATGTTTGAGGAATCCTCCTCTGTGTGACCACTGAGGGAAGCGAACAGCACCCCACCTTCTACCGCAGAAGCTAAAACAGCCTGATACTCGCTTTCCTGTCCACTGGCAGCTGGAAGACAGGCATACAGCCTGAACTTGGCCAAGTGGAACCTCCCACCTGGATCACTGATTATGAAGCAACATCTAAGTAGTAGCAGGGTGTGTAGCTGAATATCTTCCATTAACCCCCTCAAGTCCACTCTCCACCCTACTCTGTCCTGGGAGGCTGATCCATATGGTTACACTACCAGCTTTTACAACTAGGTCCTTAGTAAACCGACACTCCTGAAATTATCCTGAATGTGCCACTTATTTCCGGTTAAGACCCGACTGATACCACGGGGCAATTCAGAGTGCATTCTGTCCCAGCGATGAAGGCAGTAGTGCTGGGACGGCAACAGTAGTGGCATTGCCCTGGCTGTGGTTCTATCGAGCTTCCTTTGACTCTGATCCATTCGCAAGTCTTATTCTCTAGACTTCTCATCAATTCTGGAAGCTATCCAACAGGCTTTCAATATGTTTCTGCGTGTATGCGTAAGCCGACCAAAGCCATTTTAGGTGCAATCAACCAAGAGCTGCCGTACCTCACGAATGCATTTTATTTCCTTGGTACCACATAAGCAAGTCAGTATAAAAGATTATTGCTTCTAGGATGGAGAGTGTCAGTATTTTCAAAACATTTTATGTGAAACATAAATACGTGTTTTATGTGAAAGATTCATTAGCATTTCAAAACCTACCCTTTCTCCCATAACTCATATTTCAATGGGTCATCACAGCTCCATGAAGAATGTAGGAAAAATACTGTTCTTACTTTACAGACGAAGAAAGAAAGGTCCAGAAATTTGTCCAGTGTCACAAAGAAGGTTTGTAACAGCACTCTCCATACTGTCCCTTAATAAGAGGAACTCTTTCTTAGGGCTCAAGAGGAAGGCATTCCATTTATCATAATGGAGAATGGACACTATAGCTTTGTATCTGATCTCCCTTTCTCTGGTTTTCTTGGGTTAGTAATTCTAAACTTTCGTGTGGTCCTGGAGGGGTTGTATATCTTGGCTAACGTGAGAAATGAAAAAAGTCTGATAGTCTCAGAACTGGTCCTGCATCTTAAATACAAACTAAGAGTAGAAACAAATCTAGGAGAGTTTGTCAACACTTTCAATTAGCCCGTAGGTTGTAAAATGTGCACTACAAATTAGGTGGCAGGGAAAAATGGCTTTTTAAAAATAATTTTACTTCTTACCCACTTTGTTCTTTCAATAATTATGAGTGGACCTGTAGTGTGCAACTGTTACCTGAGACAGAAGGAAATCCTGCAGCTCCTGCTCCTGATGAGACAGAGTAATTACTCTTCCATCTCTGTGTACGACTCGGATCTGCTCAACTCCAATATTCAATTGCAGCTGAATGGACCTTTATAGACACATATACTAAAAATCAGAAACGTTGAAAATTACCTTATACAACGCCAAAAACCTTAACATCAAAGAAAAAGAATGTAACAGACAGTTTTGATAACCTACACCAACACCCACGGGGGAGAGTTTTCTTAGGTTCAGCAGAAACCATCAGACTCTCTCTGAACTACTGTAGGCCACTGAGCAGCAGTCTACTCAGAAGGATACAGTGGGGGAAGCGCGGCTTGCCAGCAGGCCAACAGCACTTGCTCCTCTTCCGCGGCAGGCCTTTCAGCTGTCAACACTGCAGCAATACACCTTTGCTGCAATGAAATGAGATCCGCATTGAGAATATGTGGGACATGCCCTGACTTAACAACCTGGTTCCTCACAGGAGCCACGCACCCTTAACAGCTCCACAGGCATGGTTTCCAGGGTGCCCACCAGAGACACTGCCCACTGTTAGAAGTCACGCCATCCCGGGAAATCCAAAGCCGTCCCCATCAGGGATTTATAATTTCTCCCAGTCCAGAACCATTTTACCAATTTGGGATCATTTTTGCCATAAGCAGTGTTGCCTAGTGACAAACATGGCATCTTTCCTTATCAAGTTACTAGGAGACTAGAGCGAGAGTTAACCAAAGGTCAAATTCTCATACAGAAAGGAATAGGGTTTGTTAACTTCACCCTCCTGAAATAATCAGCAAACAAGTCAAAATATGTACGCTCTATTAACTAGGCTTAGGTCAAACAAAGAAACTCATAAAATAGCCAATGAATATATACGCAGATCACAAAACTCCTCCAAACTAATTTATAAATTTTTAGCATATGACATGTACATGAAACACAACTCTCCAAATCAAATAATCTAGATGAACAAATGTGGAAAAAAATAGCATTATATCTTTCCACATCTGATAGTACCTCTTTTTTCCTAACTTTGTTTTACAGCAAATATTTAAGAATAAAGCATTTTGGCAACTATCTATATAAAATTGTAATTTTGATGAAGTTTACATATTTCTTTCCAAGAAAAAACACAAAATTCAGAAGGCTTAAAGGAAAAGACTTATAAATCTAACGAAATTTTTAAATTCTCCTTTTTTAAACAAAGGTGTGAGGGAAGAGGAATTTGTAACCACTTTGAAAAGCAAATTGGTAACATTAATCAAAATTTTAAATGTCCTTATCTTCTGACACAGCAGTTACACTTGGAGGGGTGTGTACACATGTAAGCGTATCTATAGGATAAATTATTTTGCTGGCGTCCAACTAAAATATTCAACAATAGAAAGTTGGGGAGTTCTAAGAAAGAGAATTACTTTCCATTTTAAATAGCATAAGATGACCCCACCAGCTATAGAAGATGGGGAAAAGGGCATTCTACACTTCCTTCTACTTCCTCTCCTGTCCTGATTCTGTCAAGGCTACATTATCACAAACCTTTCTTCAGAGAAGTTTAGAACATTTACACTGGATTCTATAACCATATTCCCACAGTTGTTTGGTCTTAGCTCTAGATGTAAATAATTCAATGCTGATCAATTTTTTCTTTTCCTCTCCTTTGTGCTCACTCTCTAAGTTTTTATTATGGAAAATTTTAGGCACACACAAAAGTAAAGTATAGTATAATGAAAGCCTATGACCCCGTCACCTAGCCTTAACAGTTAAAAACGTACACTAACTTTGTTTCATATATTCAACACTTCCTCTCCCACCACACCCCCGAGCCACCCCAATTATTTCATTATTTCTTTAGGTAGAGGGGGAAGAAAGCCATGATCCACTCCACCAACCTTTTCCGAGAAGTTTCAAGACTGATTTCCTTTGCATTGTATACTCTTTTACCTTCTATATTTCATCTTTAAATCATGTTCGTCTACTATTTTTCATTTTTAAAAAACAGTGAATTAAAACATCCCTATTAAAATATAGTGTTATTATTATATTATATATTATTATATTCCCCTACTCCTGAGGGTGGTGATTTCGTTTCCAGTTGTGTTTTGCTCACTGAGAGACCACTGTGGCTAGTTACGTCTGCCTGAAATAAAGCAACTAAAGCTTGAAAAATAAAACATACAGACCCTGATAAACATACTCACTCTCTCAGACTGACCTGGAGGAGGGGACTCAGCTCCATCTTTCTAGTTGTTAATTTTCAAAGAGGCTAAAGTGGAAGCCCAAAATGTCTTTCATGGCCACCAGCTAACTATATTAACGTGTTCCTCCCCACTGCCCACAGTTTTACTGCGATATAATTGACAATGTCATTGTATCTGTTTAAGGTGTACAACATAATGGTTTGATATTTGTATATATGGCAAAATGATCACCACCAAAAGTTTTTTTAGCATCCATCACCTCACATAGTTACCCATTTTCTTTTTCTTGTGATTAGAACTTTTAAGATTACTCTTTTATCAACTTTCAAATATACAATAGAGTATTATTAACTATAGGTTCCATGCTGTACATTACTTCCCCAGAATTTATTTACCTTATAACTGGAATTTTGTACCTTTTGACCACCTTCACCAACTCCTCACCAATGCAACCACCAATCTACTATCTGTATATTAACTTGTGATTTATGAATATAAATCAAGTAGACTGCCCCTCCAGGAATGCTGGGGACAAAAGTCATTAAGGGCATATCATGAACTGGATTAGACACAGGGGTTGTTTTAGGCACACTATGGAAAGGACAGGCTCTAATATAAACAGCCCTCCTCACCTCAAATACCCCAGACTGGCCACAGCCTCTAGGCAAGAACTGAAGCGGATTGGAGTCTGAGGAAGCGTGGCAGCTTTCCGCTCAGTGCTGGGGTTCCTTCTTTACCACAGCTCAAATATGTGACATTTACCTAATAGAGACTATTTTAGACATTCTTACCTCTGTTTTTTTTGGTTTGTTTGTTTTTTTTCTGTATATTTTGGCCGCACCACGCGGCATTGGGATCTTAGTTCCCCAACCAGGGATAGAATCAATGCCCCCTGCAATGGAAGCACGGACTCTTAACCACTGGACTGCTAGGGAAGTCCTTACCTTTCATTCTTAAAAACACTCTACAGCTGACATAATTTACTGGAATGTTATGCCACCCTAGCAAATAAAAACCAAAATCTTGATATAATCACTCAGCAAACATCAATACATAAAAAGCAACTTAACATATTAAACAACTTCTTTTTGATACTCACTTGCATATTTGTTCATAGCCTTGTGATGTGATTAAGACTTTCACACTAGATTCATAAACATCATTAATATTTGACCAATGAGCCTGTATCTGAGGATCTTCAATGCGACTTGCTAAGCTGTCAATGGTTGCAGCAGTTCTTTTAAAGAAAATAAGTTAAAAATTTTATAAAGTTACCACATAAAATAATAAGATGATAAATCACTTATCAGTTTTACGGTTATTTGAAAACCAGATGACTACTTTTTGAAAATGCCATCATTTGAAAAGCAAAGATTTTAAAGAAAGGTCAGATGTAGCTCTGACGTGCTGGTTCTCAGTTTCACATCACGGCACAGTCTCATGCCACGTTGATTTCCTTTTAACTCCATTTGTTTTCTGCCACTCAGAAAATCTTACCAGAACACAAGTGAGAAGGATACTTCCAGGGTACTAACCTCAGCTCTGTAAAGAATATAAATTACTCATAAATATCAGTACTTGATCCCTGGTAACAAGTGACTTGGGACATACTCGCACCTGTAATTATAATTCCATTACTGTCATGGAATTATAATCATTTTCAAGAGAACCTAGAGAGACTTATTGCACAATTAAAACCTATACTCCAAGAAAGATAAATATGGTAAGCATAAATGAAAAATAAGACCCATCAAGTGATAAAAGATAAATATGGTAAGTATACATGAAAAATAAGAGCCATCAGTGATAATTATATACCAACTACTATAACACGTGCTTTCATGAATTATTTTAACCTTACTAACAATAGTAGACACTACTATTATTACCTCCATTTTTCAGAAGGAACAAAAGCAGTTTAGCAATGTTTAGTAACTTGCCCAAAGTTTGTAACTGTTTGGGGCACAAAACCTGGAAGTCTAACTCAAGAGCCAATAATCTTTCCTTTATATTTTATACACACTAATGAAAAGCCACTGCCTAGAACCAAAGCATAAATTATGTAAGTTAACCAAATTACTGAGATCCTCAGTTTCTAAAATTTGATTCTAGCACTTGACTGGAAAGAGAAGGAAAAGCCAGGAGGAAATGCAAGAAATGAGAATAGCCACTGAGGACAAGGGGTTTTTACACCAACAGGCTTGGGCTTTGTTCTTTTATCCTGCTTCTGCTCTAGTACTGGTTTCTTTCAATCCATTTTTAACTTTACCTTCTTTTTCTGTGATTTGTTTCCCTGGCAGCGCTTCAAAAATTTTTACAGCAGATAAATACGTATGTGAGAGTTTTGATCTCAGTATTATATCTATCAACAAACTGGGAATAAAAAAGTATCTAGCAATTGAGAATTGTTAAAAGAAATCATGAATTAGTCACACAATGGGCTATTACATAGCTATTAAAATATCTCTGAAGGCAGGGTATAAAACTTTATGATACCAGATTTATTAAAAAATAAAAATATACACATGCCCTGACACATATACTGTTGACCCATGAACAATGGGTTTGAAATGCACCTGTCCACTTATAAGAGAATTTTTTTCACTAAATAATTACTACAATAATGCACAATCTTTGGTTGGCTGAATCCACGAATGCAAAACCTGGGAAAAGGAGGAATTGCCTATTTGGTGGCCGACTGCAAGTTATACTTGGACTTCTAACTGTACAGAGAGGGTGGCACCCCTAACCCCCGCGTTGCTCAAGGCTCAAATGTATGTAAAAATATATGAACATGTTAATTGTATGGAATTATACAGATGGGTTGATACATCTGGAATATTATTTCTATATCTAAGGGGAGAAAAGGGAATATTTTTAAAACTTTGCTGCTTCCAAGATTATAACTACTATTCAGAAATTTATAAGTGTTCTAAAGATAACTTTTTCCATGCCCTTCATTTATTTCAGGGAATATTTAACTTTATGGTTAATCAGAAATTTGCAAGATTAACAATATACTCAAATTAATAGCTTTTATACTTGAAATGTACAAATGGAAAGTAACAACAATAATCTAACATATAATATTCTTACTGCTTATAAGGAACTTCTGTATACATTATTCAATTTGATCCTAAGACCAGACTCCTATACCCCCAGTTGACAGAGAAATAGAGGGCCACAGATATTAACTAACTTGCCCAAAGTTACTTAGCAAGTCATTGAGCCCTGGCTTAAACGCATCTTTTGCCCTAAACTCCTTACTCCTTTCACTGTATCATGCTGTTGTCTCTAACACGTCTTCCTAATTCATTTTACTAAAAGTTTCCATTCTGAGACCAAAGACTAATATGCTAATAAAACCATGACTGTATTACCAGGAAAAAACCAAAAATCAACAATAAAATGCCATTCACAAAAACAGTGTGCCCACGCCTGTTGAGTACCACCAAGGCGCAATCATGAATGAAGTAAAAACAGAACTCTTCACTAAGTGCCAATAATAAAATAGAAGAGCACCCTTTAGCATTTGGAAGTGATACATTCATTTAGGTCCAATCATGCAAGTTTTTTTTGTAAATGATGTGTATGGAGGAAAGAAAATGAGCTTTGGGGTTACATAAACGTGGGCATAAATCCTGATTTTGCTAACCTTTCAGCTGTGTAACCTTCGGCATGTTGCACAACTTCTCTAAACCCCAATCTTCTCATCAGCAGAAATGGGTTAACATGATCTGCCCCAGAGCTAAGGATTAAATAAGTCAACATATAGGAAAGTGCCTTCCAAAGTCCTAAAATGTGTGACAACCAAAAAATAGGGAAAGCTTCAAAAAAGGTTTAAATCCGTTCAGGAAGAGCATCCCATGGACGGGTTACTGAAGACAGTTTGGTGTCCCACGGCAGGTTCCTAGTCAGTTGTCTTTGGAAACATTAGTGCCAGCGTCAGAAGCAATATATTAAGTTACATGGGCAATGGCGCTAAGTCTTCCCCAAACTTGACAGACCCATCTACGACCATAAACTCTTCTACCATAGCCACCTCCATCTCCCCGGAAAAAAAATTAAAGCATGCCAAAAATAATGTAACTAATAAAGATAACTAACAAAGGAAAAAGGACTGCAGTTTCAAAGAATAATAGTAACTCTGTCCTTACCTACTCCTCAGAAATATATGCTTTGCTTGTTTAATTATTTTTTCCAGGAGCCCTTCACTTGACTGTATTGAATTAATTTCATTTTTATCAAAAGCTTGAGGACCCGAAAGTCTCATTCTCTTGTGGCCGAAAGGTGCACTTGCTGGATGCGGCATCATGATGGAACTCAAGGTCTGTTTATGAAACTGTAACAAGAACAGCCGTTTTAAACAGCCAATACCCACATATTAACTACACAATATTCGATCAAAACATGGCTCACATTTTGGAATCATGAAAGCAATGGATCTGAACCACATATAAAGGCAGTCTTGGCACACAGATAAATGTTAACATCTACTAGGCCACATTTAATGTGAATTTGTAAAGAGAAGGGTCCCTCTCAAGCTGCTGTTTTTATTTTAAAAGTTTTAAAGTAGAAAAACAAATATTCTTTAATAAGTCCCATTGACAGAAAACATAAAATCAATAGATAATTATTCCACCATACCCTAGATTAGAGGTTCCCAAACCTGGCTACAACAGAACCATCTGAGGAACATAAAAAAATACTGATTCTTGCACCACCACAAATGACTGAACCAGATTTTGGGGTGAGGCAGAGAAGGCTGGAATATGTACTTCTATTAAAAGATTTTCAGGGGAGTCTTTTGAAATTAGCCTAAACTGTGAACCAGCACTCTGGAAACATAGTTCTAGATGACGTGTAAGTAGAATACATCCTGAAATAACTCAAGTAATCCTTTTCACGGGCTCTGGCAAGATATTTTCCCTGATTACCCAATCAGAATACCCTCTAGCATGCATTTCCTACACCTCTCTATAAAACTTGTGGTGTATTTCTGCCACTAGAAGCTATGCTTGGGGATAGAGACTGTATTCTGATTATCTCTGTATTCCCTGAGCCCATAGCAAGGATCTTTCACAGCACAGCTAGTGAATGTCTTCGCTATATGAATAATGAGGACTCAGCAGAGGGGAGTGTGTGTACATTCACTGCTGTGGATACTCTTACCACAATGCAAGGAAAAACATTTACTTCATTACCTCTCTAATCAGTAGATGCAAATTATGCTCTAGGACATAAAGATGGTCCTCTGGACTTTGCTTCTCAGTAGCAGATTTTTGGGATTTCTTATCATTTGAAGAATGGCACAAAGAAATAGATAACTGCAAGCCTATTTATAAAAATAAGTAGGACAGATATAAATAACCTATAATATGGACAGGCACAAACTGTTTTCATAAAGTATAATCACAGCCCATTCTCAAAAGATACATTCTGAACTTTAAGAGGAGGCTTTCGTGATCAACATTTTTACACCAAAATGACTACTCATGAATATAATAAACTACCATATATTTTAACAATTCAAATTCTGTTCACCTACAGTGTGGCTGCTGACCTTGAGCTGTGGCTAAAGACAGGTGAACAGAAACTATATGTTAATTTATTTCTTCCAGATTTTAAATTAAAAACGAAACAAAACACAGAGTTAACATCTGGTCAAGATCTAAGAAGATGCTCAGAATTTATGTAAAAAACGAGTGCAGCTAATTACAAATTGATCTCTAGGTAAGCCTAACTGCTTTTGAATAATATTTTAAATTCAATCTCCACAAATTTAGGCATATTATGGATATTTAATTATGCATTTTCTAAACAGAAACACTAATTGGAAAACATACATGCACCCCAATGTTCACAGCAGCATTATTTACCATTGTCGAGATATGGAAGCAAAGTAAGTGTCCATCAACAGATGAATGGATAAAGAAAATGTGGTGTATATATATACAATGGAATACTACTCAGGCATAAAAAAAAAGAATGAAATTTTGTCCTCTGCAACATGGGTGGACTTTGAGAGTATTATGTTAAGTGAAATTAGTCACAGAAAGACAAATACTGTATATCACTTATATATGGAATCTAAAAAATAAAACAAACTAGTGAATATAACGAAAAGTAAACAGACACACAGATATAGAGAACCTAGTGGTTACTAGTGGGGAGAAGGAGGCAGGAGGGGCAATGTAGGGACAGGGGATTAAGAGGTACAAACCACTATGTATAAAATAATAAGTTACAAGGGTACATTGTACAACACAGGGAATACAGCCAATATTTTATAATAACTATCAATGGAATATAACCTTTAAAAATTGTGAATCACTATGTTGTACACCTGAAACTTATATAATATTATACATTAACTATACCTCAATAAAAAAAATAAAAAATAGGGACTTCCCTGGTGGCAAAGACTCCACGCTCCCAATGCCAGGGGCCTGGGTTCGATCCCTGGTCAGGGAACTAGATCCCACACGCATTCTGCAACTAAGAGTTCGCATGCCACAAATAAGGAGCTGGCAAACCGCAACTAAGGAGCCCGCCAGCCGCAACTAAGACCCAGTGCAACCAACCAAATAAAAAAATAAATTAATTAGATATTTTAAAAATAAATAATTAAAATTAAAAAATAAAAAAAACTAAGCATTTTCTAATTGACATCTCATTTAGACAATAAGACAGGATCCCTGAGAAATCTTCCACAAATGGTGCTGGCATAGACACTTCAAAGCAATTGTTACTGAATAACAGCCTTGCTAGGGCAAACTTTAACATATATTGTTTAAAGCCCAGGAGTGACACTACTGAGGACACAGACCAGAGTCAGCAGTGTAGACTGTGTTGCGTACTTCGTTGGCTGTTATTACGGACCGCACACTACCTCTTTGCTCTTACTGTTCCTTCAGCACACCCAAATAGCTACCCGCTTTGTCCTGTTCCCCAAACCACAAAGTCCTAATTATAAATCTCAAAAGGGTAGGCTGCACTTACTTGGAAAGGGCTGAGAGATAATCTGGTTTTTCACCACAATGTGAGGGATCTGTGATTTAATTTGAACAGCTTCCCGAGAGAGCTGTGCAAAAATTTCTTTACATAAGAGAACATTTTGTGCTGCTTCTAATTTCGTCTGCCAATGTGGGGAACCTGAAAGACAGGGGACATACGTATATATTAATTACCTAATAATATTAGGTATTAACTAGCTTAAATGATGATCTGGATACATATGACAAAAGTTTAGAAAACAGTGCATTATGGCATGTAAAACATTTTACTTCTTTTACACAGAGAAAACTGGTAAATAAGTTCAATCTTTAAAAACAGATTGTACAGCTATTCACTAATGGTTAATTAACAAATTATAAATACTTACATTTCCAATTGCTCTTATTCCTAAGTACCTATTTTTCCTATCTATGTTTATCTTCAGTTCATTTGTAAATATAAGCTTAGATAAGACCAGAAGTTAGAGGACAGAACATAACTATACCTGGTTTGGATTTAGGCAAAGGTCGTTTGAAGAGGTTAACTGTGCCAAGATCACCTATGTCTGGAGCCTGCTTTTGAATTGAAACCTATGTGACAATAATAACACGAAAAAATTTAGCAAATTAGCTTCTGGGCTATTAATAAGAAATTACTTGAAAAATACTTTGACAAATACCTTGATATATGCAGAGCCCTCTAAATCACTAGGAATCTGGACATCAAGGGGACAGTAATCTTCAGGTATTTTCTTGTCTAGATCAATATCTGTATTCTTTATTACTTCAAATGTACCATGATGGGGAAACAGAGATCCTAAAGGCGTATTAAAAATAGGAAAATCAAAACCAGCTAACATGTTAATTTAACACAAATTATTAAGTGTATAATAATATTTCACATACACATCACTGAAGCATAAATTAAGTTCCTATGAAAAACGTGTGTTTTGGGGGAAGGGAAAGGTGTGGTAAACAAAAGGAAGCAGGAGAAAAGAGTTATTTACCTTAAAAAAATAACATGCCTTAGTCTAATGGTATCATAATAATATGAACTCTACAGGCCATCCAAACTGTTTTATTCAAATGGAGTTTTGACAAAATGAATATAATTCTAGAAAATACTTCCATAAATTTAAACTTTGGAGATTAAAAACTTCTGGAGCTCAGTCTCCGTAATAAGGTTGCAATTAAAGGGTTCTGAATTCAGTAAGAGAAGGACAAAAGGAGAGTGTATATACCACCCTTTTTTCAACCAATTCCTAGACTTTCATGTGATGTCTTTTTATGTAGTGCATAAGTTTGGGATAGTTGTTTTGGGCTGCTGAATTACCGGAGGAGTGGGTAGATAAATGTAACTGCTGTTTTATAACAAGGGAAGATGTTCAAGATTTTCTCGCAATTAAAAACAGAATGTAATCAAATCCTTTTATAACACAGGTGACTATCCCACAGAGAGAATTAGGTGAAGTTCTTGCACATAATTATTTGTTGGGAAGAGTTTACAATGTCCAGAGCCAGAAAGCACTGCTTCTACCGACTACCTATTAAAATGTAAAAATGTCTTTGTCATCTCAAATTCATCTTTGTGATAGAACTTTACCTTCAGAATTCAAAATTTCCCAATTCACATCAACACTAAGGCATGTAGGTCCTCCAGTAATTAACTACCTCAATTTACCTTCCTTTAATTTTGGGATAATGATGGCTTGCTCTGACAAATGAATCCTTTTAAAATATCACTCTACTATTGTTACCCCAGTGATCACAGCCAGGGCTCCTTGCTTTTTTATCCCTTGACATTCAAAGTTTTTACCCCATTGAGCTGTGACTCATGAACTTTTACTGTATCCTCTGAATATACTTCAGCAGCTTAAAGACAGTACCATAATTACCTCGAAAAACCTGCTATTACATATCATAGCTCAACAACAAAGAATTTACACCAAAAGATGTGAATTCAGGATATTAAACTCTGATATACTTCAACAAAGTATATTCCTTAAGTTAGTGTTGCAACCTTGGCTGAATGGAAAAAGGAAGGCGAAGTGTTTTCACCACTGTTTCTCTTCACCCAGGATATGAAAACAGCTTAGCAGACTTTAGGGAGAAAAACAGAATAAGGAAGAATAGAGAAGTTTCTTTTCTCCATTTATGCCCAGTTTTTGAGGGTTACTGGTAAGCCTGTGATTGAGGACGCTAACCCTACCTCCTTATTTCTGACTAAAATGTCAGTTATGGTTCAGGGTGTATGAGCACATAAATCCTATCTCTGAACTTTCAATTCAATGTATCTAAAATGTTTTCAAATTGAATATAAACTATTTATACATATATTTACATAGGTTGTGATAAGGGTAATTTTAGCTTTTTCAGGCTTATGGGCACAGAAATTAAAACTTCAAAATGCAACATGTAACTGAGAAATAATATTATTACAGAAGAATATGTGGGAGTCCCCTGGCAGTCCAGTGGTTAGGACTCGGCACTTTCACTGCCAAGGGCTCAGGTTCAGTCCCTGATCCGGGAACTAAGATCCCGCAAGCCATGCGGTGCGGCACCCCCTTCCCACCCAAAAAGGTAACATTACAACCTATCATTTATAGTTTTTGAAGAACTATATTTTAAACAATAATCTATACCTGCACTTCTGTAGCTCAGATCTCCAAGAATTTTATCTCCAACTTTTCTAAGTTTCCAGTGTTGCCTGAGTCTCAAAAGCTCAGAGTTGAAGTCTCTTTGTAGCTTATTTTCTTGGTTTTCAGTGACTGATTTAGTCAGTCTTTCTGCCCCCTTCAGTAGGATCTGTGCTGCTCCGGCAAGTGACTTCTTTTTAGATATCAACTGCAACGTCTGAGGATTCTATCAAAAACAATCCAAAAGTGTAGCTCTGTATTATTTTTTAAATGATTTTAAAATGATACACTTTTCTCAACAATAAAGTACCTACTCAAGGGAAAATTTAAAAATTAAAGAAAAGCACGGAGAAGGGCGAAAAGCACATATAATAATGTTGTTTTTTTTTAAAAAATAACCGTAACCTATTTCTTTGGTCAACTCAAATAAAGATTTGTGTTAAACCAAATCACCACCGTGGACTATAAATCAGAACTTAACACTGCATCAGCCTGGCCCAGCCTAGGTTAGGTTCCACTCTCTGTACTGCCATTCCTCTCCTATGTATGCCACTCTCCCCCACACCCACAGGTACACCCTTTCGAAGCACTCAGTATACTTCAAAGTCCATAACTGGAAAACTGATGAGAAATCAAAATCTATGTATTATATACACATATATAAATATCCACAATCACTACCAATTCATGTAGACATACTTCCAAAAAGCCAAGTTTAATAAAAGTTTTCTGGCTGCTGCATAAGAGTCAAAATAATAAAGTTTCATAAAAATGTCACAATATTTTGATCATATTACAGAACCGAATTTTGAGTTTTTGGAGAACTCAAGAGAGTTAATCTTCAAATCTTCATCTGGACTTAATTTTGCATTAAGGAAAAGGAAACAATGGGCACACAGCCTAAAAGATGGTCCTGGGACTTAAGAAAACGGCACCATTATTCAATCAAATCCCACAAATACCTGTTTTGGAGGAAGTGCATCCTGAGAGACGGGATCAAGAGTCATAAATTTTTTATCCCTAACAATACTGAGAACATCATAGAGAACACACATCTCTGTCAGGGCACCTCTCAAATTGTTCCTCACTGAATCCCAAGGCCAAAGGGAAGGTTGAAATTTCACCAACCCTAAAAAGAGAAAGAAAAAAAAAGAAATACACAGGTATTAGTTATAGAAAGCTCATTTAGAGGTTTAAAAGTACTAAAAGAAGAAATAATGAATTCTATTTTAAATTGTTCCCACTTTTATCCCATTCTCTCCACCCTTTCTTGAATCTTGGTTAACGTTTAAGTTAGTATTCCTACAATGTCAAAACAAGTATGATATCTAATTTCCTAAGTTAACTCTAACATTACAACATGATAGGCTTTCAAACAACTTTTAAAATTTATGCAAGCCTTCTTAATAACCTTTTTTTCTTCCAGCTTTCAAAACCTGAACAAGTAATTGTGGAGAATTTCCAATACACAGAAAAGTACAAAAATAAAAATGACCTATAATGGCAGCATTCAGATAGTAAACACTATTAACACATCTTCCAACCTCTTAATCACTTTTAAAAATTAAATTTCATGAATACAGGCTCATTGTACAGAGTTCAAACAACAGAGTTATAGAGTAAAAAGTGAAGGTTTCCCTTTATTCCCCACCCTTAATTCTCTCCCCTCCTGACAGGCAGTCACCATTAACAGTTGGGGCACACCCGTCCAAATGTTCTTCTATGCATTTACATACATGTACTCCCAGTTTTCTATTGCTTGCTTCTCCCCGCCACCCCACCAAGTTAATATGTCCTAGAGACAGTTCCAGATCTACTTCATTCTTTCAACACTGTATGATATTCTGGAACACAGATGTACAGTAAGTCTACTCATTTCTGTTTAATGGACATGGAGATCGGTTTCAACAACGCTAGCAGTGGTAAACATCTTGAACACACATCTGTGTATACGTCAACTTTTTCTGTAGGTTAAATCATTAGCCATGATATTAGTGGTTCAAAAGAGATACACACTGGCAGTTCCCTGGTGGCCTAATGGTTCGGATTTCGGCTTTCACTACCGTGGCCCGGGTTCAATCACTGGTCAGGGAACTGAGATCCCACAAGCCGCGAGGCGTGGTCAAAAACAAACAAAAACAAGCAAACAAACAAAAGAGATGAACATTTAAAGATTTTGATACATACTGAACTGCCGAACTGTTACCCAAAAAGGCTCTAAAAATTCACATTTCCAACACGAGATATTAACAATCTTTTTAAATTGCTACTGATCTTATGCATGAAATAGTATCTTAATGATATTTTCATTTGCTTCTCCCTACTAGTGAGATCTGAAGTCTTTCCTCTGTGAGCAAACTGTTTATATCTTTGGCCTATTTTTCCAATGAATTGTCTTTTTCTTTTCAGTTTCAAGGGACTCTTTGAACATAAGGGTATCAACCACTTGTGTGTCATATGCATTGCATGTGCTTTTCCCAGTCTGTCATTTATCTTTTTACTTTATTTATGGCATATTTTTCCATTATTATTTTAAATTTTTATGTAATTAATATACCTATTATTATACCTATCTTTTCCTTTATAACATCTGTGTTTCCTATCTTGCTTAAGAAGATCTCTCCTAATCCCGAAGTTATATGATTATAACTTCTTTCCAATATTTTGTTTTATTCTCTTCACTTGCATGTCAATCCTTGTGGAAATATTTCTGTGTGAGGTCTGAGGTAGTATTTACCTTTTATTCCCAAACGGATCCCTAATTGTCCTAACACGACTGGCTTGAAATGCCATCTTTAAATTCCCATTTACACAGGGTTTCTTCACATAACTAAATCAAGAACTGTTAATGTTTTTTTATTCTTGACAATAAGAATACAAAAACCACACTTTTTCTATAATTCCCTCCTAACTAGTTTTATTTTCCTTATAATCCATTTACTATATAGCATCCAGAGTGATCTTTTGTAAACAAAATCATCTGTCTACTTAAAATCCTTCAAACTTTCAGCTGTCGTTCTAATAAAAACCAAGTGCTTATCCTGGCCTACTGGCTCTGCATGATTTGGCCTCTGCCTACCTCTTAGATCTTATCACATACTCAAGTCAATACAAATTTCCTTTCAGTAGGTGTTACTATAATCATCCACCTTGCACAGCGAAACAAAGTAACTAGTCCAAGGTCACACAGCTAATACGTGTCACAGCCGAGATGTGAACTACAGGGCTCTTAACCAGGGTGTGCCACATTACAGACGCTCTATTAAAAACGTAAACACTTCACCAGTGACAGTGTCCCTCAAGTGCTCCCACTCAAGGAAACCTGCAGAAGAATAAGGAGTATTAAGAGTCAAGCAGTGCCCTAAATTGTCCAGGTGACGAAGAGCACAATTAATGT
Organism: Eschrichtius robustus; assembly: GCF_028021215.1. Classification (NCBI taxonomy): domain Eukaryota; kingdom Metazoa; phylum Chordata; class Mammalia; order Artiodactyla; family Eschrichtiidae; genus Eschrichtius; species Eschrichtius robustus. Next base: position 43,028,257 of record NC_090834.1, read on the forward strand.
TTCGCGTACCTACGTTCGAAGTACTTCCACGCACAGCATCTCACCTGGCGCAGGAGAGGCAGAGTGACATTACCTGGGCGGGTACCGGGACCCCCAGACCCGCCCAGCAGACTCGAGCAACAGACACGGGCCTTACCTTCCTCGTCGTCCTGGTCCGCGCTGGACCCGGCGCCCGCCCAGTCCTGCGCGTCGCCATCTGCCCCCGCCGCCTCCTCCTCCTCGGAGCCCGAACCCTGGCTGAAGTCGATCCGCTGGGCCAGACGCGCCAGATTCTGTGACATGGACAGCGGCTGCAGGTACGTCTCAGTGCCATCCAGGCCCACCTCCTGGACCTGCTTCTCGCAGGCAGACTCAATGCTGATCCGCACAGCGCGCACCCCAGACATGCTGGCGGCGTCGGCAGGACCCCAGCGCCAGCCGAAAACCGAAGGAGGAAGTATGTGCGCCTCTGTGGGGAGCCGGGAACCCAGGAACCGCGGCCCCTTGGAGGAGCTTTTGGGAAACCAAACGCTGCTCTTGAGCCGGAAACAAAGACGAGAGCGCCGAGACTTGCCCAGAATGCACTGCAGGCCCCTTCGCACTCCCCCCTCCCCACCTCGTTGGAGTCTCGCGGAAGGAAACCGGCTGACGCGGGAACTCTGCACTTCCGGACGAGCGCTTCCGGTGAATCCCACTATGTCGTCCGGAGAAGCTTCCCGGACTGTAAGAGGCGTGGCTGGCGGTGGGAGGGTGGGATCCGGGTGCGGAGAGCTTGGGGAGGCGGGTCCCTGGTGTCCACCTCCGTTTTAAGTGTTACTTGTTGGAAAGTGATGGAGGCTAGAAGGGTTAAGACGACCGAAAAGAGGTAGGGAAAAGGAGATGAATGGGCCCGTGGATCCTAGCAACGAGAGGCCCTCTGAGAATGCTGAGATTTGAGGGCTTACACCTGGGGTAGAAACATGTCTGAAGAGTTAGAAAATAAGGGCGTAGTTTGAGGAAAACAATGAATTGTGCTTATCACTACTTAAAATTATACTGCATAATTAGTTTGTTATCTAAACTCCCGTTAGTGGTAAACTCCATGACGGTGACTATCTCTGACGTGTAACATGCGCATATTTCTTTCATGCCTTAGTTAAAATAATATTTATAAGATTAAGAAGAACTGATGTGGACGTGGGGGTGGTGGGATGAATTGGGAGATTGGGATTGACATATATACACTAATATGTATAAGATAGATAACTAATAAGAACCTGCTGTATAAAAAAATAAAATTCAGAAAAAATATTAAAAAAAAAGAAGCACTGATGAGTCTTTGAGTCCCTGAGAAAGTATTTCATCAGTAGTAATTCCACAGGGGAAGAGGAATTCTTTTATGTTACAAAACTCTACTTAATTTAAGGAATTATGTATATCATTTATCATGAGCCTCTCCAAGTTTTGTGCTAAGGTATATTTAAGTTTTCCAACTCCTTTTCTAAGGTATTTAGGAAAATACGGTTGTCATGGTGTCAGTCTCTACCTAAACAATACATGTGGGGTGTTTGTTGGGGGGGGGTGTGTGTGTGTGAATTTTCGAGGGAGGAAGCTCAACGTTGGCAAGCTCAACAGATTCTGCTGGACAGTCATGTTTGAGAACTACTGTACTTTTTATGCATAAGTTTGTAAAAGATTTTAATACCTTATTTCAAAATTTGATTAATATTTATCTTGGGCTCTATTTGTGCCAGTCACTGTGCTAAGTGTTTTAAACATATTTCTCCTTTAATCTTTATAAGGTGCTCATACTTACACAGTTTGGCTGGGGCGTCTGCTGTCTCAGCTGGGCTTGACCTGAGGGTCAGCTGATCTAGGCTGGGCTCAGCTGGTTGGTTCTACTTCAAGTTATAGGTCTACAGGCCATTTAGAAGACTCTGTGCCATGTGTCTCTCATTCTTCTTGTACTAGCAGGCTGGTCAGGCTATGTCCTTCTCATGGAGATGGTAGAGGTACAAGATGTAAGCCTTGCTTGCATTACATGTCTAAAATCCACAAGTCCCATGGCCAAACCCAAAAGTCAAGGGTGGGAGAGGGGTTACACTCAGCTTTTTCCGTTGCAGAAACTGCAGAGTTACATAGAAAGGGGTGTGGATAATGGGAGGAGCAGGGCCAACCATCAGTCACATATGGAAAATAATCCAGTTGCATTCCCTTATCTCACATCCTAAATAAAAATAAATTCCAAATGGAGTAAAGATCTAAGTGTAAAAAACAGTGACGTCGTCTGCAGACTAAGATACACATAAGGTATATACCTACCTAAGTCCTGCTTAGAGGAAAGTGTTCTATAAAAAATATTTGTCAGATTTTGAGCGTTCATGGAGCTCAAATCTACGAAAGGGAAGAACTGAACCCCACACCATCTTTCAGGATTGAGGAGGCAGAGATCTGCCAGGCTCTGAATTAAAATCCCAGAAGTAACACAGAGTAACAGACTCTAGGCAGAGGTGGCCTGAGTTTTATTTAAAATGCAACTGAGCCCCAACCCAGCTCCATCTCTGATTACAAGGAGCTAATCAGTCTCTCACTTCATCTGCCTAACAAAAGAAAGGTGGAAATCCTCACTGGTGAAAGATACCACCTAGCAGTAGTAAGCGGTAGGAAAGAGTGACTGATAAAACATAAGCAAAAACAAATAATAGGAACGTATTCATGAATGATCAAAACATTGGTGATGGAAGACAAGGACTTTAACAGATTAGTATGTTAAAAAAAAATTGAGGACTTCCCTGGTGGTCCAGTGGTTAAGACCCCGTGCTTCCAATGCAGGGGGCATGGGTTCAATCCCTGGTCAGGGAAGTTCTGCATGCTGCACGGCCAAAAAAAAAAACGGAAAATGGACAAAATGGATGAAAAGATGGGGAGTTTCAACAGAAAAATTTCAATCTATAAAAAAAAATGATCATATATACATTCTAGACTAAAAACTAGCTGCAATTAATAACCCAGGGTTTACTAAGAGATTTGACACAGCACAGAAAAGGATTAGTGAACTCAAAGGCTGGACAATGGAAAAGTCCAAAACACAGAACGGAGTATAAGATAATTTGGGATACACATTCAAAATTCTTACAGACATTAATAGGCTAATAAGGGAATACTGTGAATATCACCCCTTTCCCTGCTTCCTCTGGCCACAAATACCAGTTTTTCTTACTTTTAGTGCCCTACACCCCAGACTGTAATGTAGTCCTTCACAGCTGGGGCCACCCTCCAGAGGAAGTACCAAGAGAAAAGAGAGAGAAAAATGGGACCATAAGAAACCCATTTCCTGATTCCTCTGGAATCATTTTTCTCTTGGTGCTTTAGGTAACAGCTCCCCTGATACCACTGGTACAGCAGTGCAGCTCTGACTGCACTGGGACTAGCCTCTGGGCAGAGCCAAGAGATAAAAAAGAAACAAGAAAAAAATGGAGACTTTCACACTGTGGCCTGCTGAGGCTCCCTTTCCTGGTTCTCGGGCCAAAAAGAACTGTCTCTTGGGAGTTTTTGCTGTCCATGCCCATTGCGTAGTTCTGTGACCCAGACTGCCTTGGATAAAAGAGGAAAGAAAAATCAGGAAACTCATCATCAGTATTATTCATTCTTCAAGTTTTGACTTCCCTCTTCAACCAGTCAAAATGGTTTAATTTTCAACAGTGTTCTGGGAGTTGCTTTTTGTATTTTATCCAAAATTTTGTATTTTGGAATTGTGGAAGAAATAGCCTGTTGTGGGCTTATTCCATCTTGGCCAGTACCAGAAATTCATGTGTTCTTTAGTAAATTTATTTTTGTGTTTGTGATATGAAGTGTCCTCTAATGTACAGTACCTTACAGGGTAATACTGATAGGACTTATCCTTTTTTATTTTAATTATTTGTTCGTATGTCAGTCAGTGTCCCCAGCTGACTGGGGTAGGCCTGGTACAGTGCTTGGCACATTGATGGTGTTCAGTAAATTGTCCTGGAATGAATGGTAGAACAAGCCACACGGAGGCATCACAGAGAACGTAAAAGGAAGCTGGGCTTTTAAAACCAAAAGCAAATGAGAGTCTGCTTTTAGTTTTTTAAATATTTATTTATTTATTTGGCTGCGCCGGGTCTTAGTTGCAGCACACGGGATCTAGTTCCCTGACCAGGGATCAAACCTGGGCCCCCTGCATTGGGAGTGTGGAGTCTTAACCACTGGACCACCAAGGAAGTCCCCCTATCCCATATATTTTAAAATGAACTGGTGAGGTTCTATAAAAGCCCTACTGGGATTAGACTGACGTTGAATTGAATTTATAGATTTGAGAATTGATACTTCTATGAGATTGCATCTTCCTGGATGTAACCGTTTATTTTGATTTCTTTGAGTTTTCAACAGTTTTATAATTTTCTCCATAAAGGTTATATATAACTTCTGTTAAATAAAAATACTGCTGTGTACTTTTGGTAACACTGTAATTGGTATCCTTTTCAAATTTCCTTTTTTTTGGTTTTGGCCATGCCACCGAGGCTTGCAGGATCGTAGTTCCCCAGTTAGGGATCTAATCCAGGTCCTTGGCCCTGAGAGCACGGAGTCCTAACCACTGGACCGCCAGGGAATTCCTGCCAGATTTACATTTTTAACCTATTTTTTGTTGGTATGCAGAAATACAACTCATTATTGTATACTGATTTTACATTTAGCAACTTTTTTTTTCCCTTGTTGATGTATAGTTACAATATTGTGTTAGTTTCAGGTGTACAGCAAAGTGATTCAGTTACATATATATTTTTTCTCAGATTATTTTCCATTATAGATTATTACAAGATATTGAATATAGTTCCCTGTGTTATACAGTAAATCCTTGTTTCTTATCTATTTTATGTATAGTAGTGTGTACCTGTTAATTCCACACTCCTAATTTATCTCTCCCCCACCCGCTTCCCCTTTGGTAACCGTAAGTTTGTTTTCTGTGTCTGTGAGCCTGTTTCTGTTTTGTATATAGATTCATTTGTATTATTTTTTAGATTCCACATTTAAGTGAAATCATACATTTGTCTTTGTCTAACTTCACTTAGTATGATATTCTCTAGGTCTGTCCATGTTGCTGTAAATGGCAGCATTTCATTGTTTTTTTATGGCTGAGTAATATTTATATTTAGGAACCTCTTTGAACTCAGTCTGATAATTTAACTATAGAGTCTCTTGGGTTTTCCAAGAAGTCAATCATGTTTTCTGCTGAAAAAATTATTTTTTCCTTCCTTTTCAGTTGTTATACCTATCCTGTCTTTGTCTTTTTTTCCTGGTTGAAACTCCAATAGTTAATGATATTGGGCATCCTTGTCACATTCCTAAAGTGAATATGGTATTAACATAATTTTGCAAATAGCTAGCTAGCTAGCTAGCTAGCATTTTAAAAATTGCTTCTCGCAATATGCGCTAGATGTTAGCTTCATGGAGTTCAGGTGATCCTATTTTGTTTACAGTGGCTTCTTTGCCATATTTTGAAAATACCAAGTCCTCTTCTGCCTCTGAGCCTTTAAATCTGCTGGAAAGGATGTTTCTCCAAATAACTTCATGGCTCACTCGCTGAGTTTTTTCAGGCCTTTGTTCAAATGTCTCTTTATCAGAGGCTTTCTCCGATCTCTCTCTATAAAATGTGTCATATAGAGTCTGATTCCACGTTTGATGTTTGACCGCTGACAGCTGTTAAGCCTTACCCCACTCCTTCCTCCCCTTCTGCCCCACGTTTGTGCAATAAAGCCTGGCTGCTTCTTGCTTTGCCACCTGTGGGAAATTCAAACTGCATGCAGAACCATCACCCTGGCCCTACCCCCTAACCACCATAAAACCCCCAAGCCAGTCTCCTCTCTCTGTTCTCTCAGGCCATTTTTGGACTTGCTTGGGAGCTGCCCTGCTTTCCCCAGAAAGCCTCATTATGGGAATAATAAAGTCTTTCATACACCCTTGGTATGTGTGTGACTTCATCAGTCTCAACATCTGAGCTGAATTTTGGGTGGGGAGTCCACCTTTTCTCAGTGTGGATGCCCACAACAAAATAACATCCTCCTTCACAGTCCATCTTCTGCTTTATTTTTCTTCATAGCACTAGTACCACCTGACATAATATGTATTTGCCTTCCCCTACTATATAAATGACTGAACGATAGATCCCAGCATCTAGTGAAGTATCTGTCATAATCATTCATTCAACAAATATTTGAGTGCCCATTTTGGCCAGGTTCTCTTAAAGGCAATAATGCTATAGTGGTGATCAAAGCCCTTGCCATGGAGCTTACATTCCAGAGGGCAGGGTAGGTGTTCATTCAGTATGTATTTGTTAAATGAATGAATACGAATATTATTTTTGTCTGGAGGTAGGATATTAAAAAGAAACACAATATCATATTATGAATGTAAAATTTTTATTCATTTCTTTTGGTACAAACTAGTGTTTATTAAAAAATAATATTTAGGAATTTGTACTCACAGGACATGTTATAGTTAACATCCAAAGACAAAAAATATTTCTTGACAATTTATTATATGCTTAGTACTAAAAAGCTCCTAAATCAGTGTTGGCATTCCAAGATTAGAGAGTTGTTTTTGGCTCATGATTATTATAGAAAAACACTGAGGAAAATTTCAATCATTGCAGTTGGTAAAGGTATAATTTTATATTGCATGAAGGATAGTAGTCATATTTAGCAATAGCCTCATTTATAAATTAAAGTATACTCACTTCGAGGTTGTATTTTGATGCTGTTTCTTTTCACTTCTCTTCTTGCAAATAACCAACAAGGCACAAACTGCTTCCAATTGACAGTCCAAACAAAGGAGGAATCATGGCTAACCGTCCGGTTGCTAATATTTGTTAAAGGCAAATTGCAAACTTCGGAGTATGGTTCAACATCACCAAAAGGAGTAAAGTTGCTCCCTCTGACCACCTTATTCCATGAAAAAAGTGTACTTTGACTTCTAAAATGGATTTTAAAAATTCAGTAGAAAGATTTAACAACTGTCAACATTTCCAGCACTGATTTTTCTAATACCCAGAAACACCCACTTAGCAGTTGTAAGACTAACTTGAAAAACTGAATATACAAATGTAAATTATTGCCATTAGCTAGTAGGAATCATCACTTGATTCTTAATCCTGTTTATATTTAATTATAAACATAAGACTGATTTTTAGAATAAAAAGAATGAAGAACATCTCCATCCTGTGTCTTTGTTCCCAATAATCCCTTTCAGATAGATCTGTGAAGTAATACAGAGCACAGTGTCAACATACCTTTCATTTCAAAGGCCGAAAAAAATAGGGCTTATTAAGTAGTGAGATCATTTCTGTTAGGCTTTATATTAGTATCAATTAATGAGTTAATCAGTCAAACGAGTATCAGTTGATTTAATCTCGCCCAAATGAATGGGTCTCTGTTGGTTGATCAATGCGATAGAGAAACTCTGCAGGTAAGAAGTATCCAAGATATTCCACTCTGTCTGGGGTGGTGTCATAATGGTAGTGTCCCCCTTCTCCATGATGACTAAAACAATGAGTGTGCTCCAACCGCAAATCAAACCCCTAGGACAACAGAGAAGCTATCTGTTAGTATTCCAATTATTTTGCATAGAACTTGTTTAAGGGGACGGGAGACTTTTTAAATTTATGTTACAATAATTTTTATTTTATTTTTTTTGGTAGGTAATACAGTCACATGATTCAAAATTCAGAGGGTGCAAAAGCATATATTCAGTAAAATGTATCTTTCCATCTCCTGCCCTCACCACTCACTTCCTTTCCTAGAAGGCAACCAAAGTAAGCAGTTTCTTCTATATCCTTCCAAAAGGATTTTTTAAAAATTTATTACTTGTATGGTAGTACTCCGCACCTACTGTGCTGTGTGTTGCTCTTCTTCATGTAACAGTATAGCTTTCAGATCTTTGTATATCAGAACATAAAAGAGCTTCCTAATTCTTTTATATCTACATGGTATTCTATTGTATGCGCATACCACTTTCCAACTGACATTAGATTATTTCCAGTTCTTCTGCTATTACAGCAATGCTGTCATGAATAACCCTTTTAACTAGTCATTTTATGCACATAAGCATATATTTAATGATAAATTCCTAGACATGTAGTCACTGGATCAAAAGATATAAATAGTCAGTATTTTGGTAGATATTTGCTTTGAATTAGTCTATATCTTCTAGGGTAGAATATTAGAATATAATGAACAGTATATAGAACAGCAAATAAGATGATAGGAGACCTGAATCCTGTCCTGCTTCTACTATTTAATAATGTGACTTTGGGTGTTATTTAAAATGCCTGTGCCTTCAGTTTTCCAAAGGTAAAATCTGCTCTGCCTAAATCATAGGTGGTCAGATACTTGCTCCCTTACCTTTCAAGACAATTCTACAGACTATCTTAGTTCTTAAATAAGAACACAAGAAGTGCCTAATTCTAAAAGAATATTCTAAAAATCAAGCATTATTGCAGTGTAAAAGACAGACATAGACTTACTGGGTCTCTGGAGATAAAAACTGGCAGACAAACCAAAGGAGCCTTCATCTCATAAAAACGTAACCATTCATTCACGTCTTCATCAGAGTTCAATGGGCAGGAAGAAAATTCTGCCGGCTACAATAAAAGGACATTAAACAAGTAAACATACTGAATATTATTCAGGTAAAAATTTATATATAATTTCATTGTTAAAACCTTTAAGCCTTCTTATACATTCTATTGCTATTTTTGGCACCAAGAGAAGTTATATACCCTAGTTTTCAAAAGGACCACCAATCAATGTGTACACACTAAAAGATATGAATGAATAAATAAAGGAGTCTCTCAGTTTTCCTATGACCATATCCTCATCCCAGTCTTAAATGTCATTATTGATACTGGTAGATGAAAAAAAAGGAAGGCATTGAAAGTGGGGTAGAAGCATCAAAGAGAATAAAATACTTAGGACTAAACTTAAGGAGGCAAACGACTTGTACACTGAAAAGTACAAAGCATTGCTGAAACGAATTTTAAAAGACTCCAGTAAGTGGAAAGACATCTTGTGTTCATGGATTGGACAACTTAATATTGTTAACATGTCAATACTATCAAAAGCAATCTAAAGATTCACTGCATTCCCTGTCAAAATCCCAATGACGTTTTTGCAGAAATAGAAAAATCCACCCTAAAATTCATATGGAATCTCAAGGGACCCCAAACAGCCAAAACAATCTTGAAAAAGAAGAAGAAAGTTGGAGGTCTCACACTTATTGATATCAGGCTTGCTACAAAGCTATAGTAATCGAAATAGTGTGATACTAGCATAACAACAGGCATACAGATCAATGGAATAGAATAGAGATCCCAGAAGTAAACCCTTGCATATATGGTCAAATGGTTTCTGACAAGGATGCCATGACCATTCAATGGAGAAAGGGCTGTCTTTTTAACAAATAGTGCTGGGAAAACTGGATATCCACATGTAAAAAAACAAAGTTAGACCCTTACTTTATATCATATACAAAAATTAACTAAAAATGGATCAAACACCTAAATATAAGAGCTAAAACTGCAAAGACTCTTAGAAGAAAACATAGGAGGGAAGTTTCATGACATTGGATTTGACTTTTTGGATATGACATCAAAAGTACAGGTAATAAAAGGAAAAATAAACAGGTGGGACTACGTCAAACTAAAAAGCTTCTGCACAGCAAAGGAAACAGTCAACAATATGAAAAAGCCTATGGAATGAGAGAAAATATTTGCAAACCGTATATCTGATAAGGGGTTAATATCCAAAATATGTAAGGAATTCAATAGCAAAAAAAAAGAAAAGGGCTTCCCTGGTGGCGCAGTGGTTGAGAATCTACCTGCCAATGCAAGGGACATGGGTTCGAGCCCTGGTCTGGGAAGATCCCACATGCCGCGGAGCCACTGGGCCCATGAGCCACAACTACTGAGCCTGCGCGTCTGGAGCTTGTGCTCCGCAACGAGAGGCCGCGATAGTGAGAAGCCTGCGTGCCGCGATAGTGAGAGGCCTGCGCACCACGATGAAGAGTGGCCCCCGCTTGCCGCAACTAGAGAAAGCCCTTGCACAGAAACGAAGACCCAACACAGCCAAAAATAATTAATTAATTAATTAAAATAAAGGAATTCCTTTAAAAAAAAAGCCCAATTAAAAAATGATCAAAGGACTGAATTAGACATTTTTCCAAAGAAGACATAGAAATGGCCAACAGGTATATGAAAAAGCACTCAACATCACTATTCATCAGGTAAATGCAAATCAAAGCCATGAGATATCACTCACTCTAGTGCAGATGGCTGTTCTCAAAAAGACAAGAGATGAAAAGTGTTAGTGAGGATGTGGAGAAAAGAGAACACTTGTACACCGCTTGTGGGAATGTAAACTGGCACGACCATTATGGAGGTTCCTCAAAAAATTAAAAATAAAACCACCATATGATCCAGCAATTCTGCTTCTGGGTATATATCCAAAGGAAATGAAATCACTACCTTGAAGAGATATCTGCACTCCTATGTTCACTGTGGCATTATTCACGTTAGCCAAGATTGGGAAACAACCTAAGTGTCAATCAACAGATGAATGGATGAAGAAATTGTTATCTGTCTATCTTTTTAGTTGTCATATGTATATGAAATATTATTCAGGCTTAAAAAAAGGAGGAAATCCTGCCATTTGTAACAATATAGATGAACTTGGAGGACATTATACAACACTAAGTGAAATAAGCCAGTCACAGTCAAATATTGCATGATATCACTTATATGTGGAATCTAAAGAAGTCCAATTTAGAGAAACAGTATAATGGTGGTTGCCAGAGGATGAGGGGGTGGGGGAAATGGGGAAATGTTGATCAAAGGGTACAAACTTCCAGTTATAAGATGAATAAGTTCTAGAGAGCTAATGCACATCATGATAACTATAGTTAATAATAAAGTATTGTTTACTTGAATTTTAAGAAATCCTATAATCCTTTGGTATTTACAAATAGATTTATCTATAATTTTGTTGTAAATTGGAAAAGTAAGTAGTTTCACAAATGTTGTGTCTTTCTATGCAGAATCAGCTGGCTTGCCATTTAAAATTATCAGGATAAAAAACATCAAAACAATACATTTTCTAATGGCTTCATTGTTAAAACAAAAAGGACATTAAGTTATAACACTTTTACACTTCATTCATTTATTCATTCATTCACTCACCTACCAAAAATTATTTTAAAAGTCCTAGATGACCTGGTCTGTCTTCATATAGTATTCCGTCATTAATGTCTTATAAACTTATTATAGTTAGCCCATAAGATTATAATTTTCATGAGTTCTTTCCCTAAAACCACAACCATCTTAATAGCAAAGTCTATATAGGGATTCTAGCAATGAAAATAATCAGTTTCTAAGGCTTATACTCACATCTACCTCGATCTTTAATACAAACAAATTGAGAAGAAAGTTCTAATATATTAATATGAAAAAGGACTCCAGCTGGACATTATCATACAAGTTGCTTTACAGTATTGTTTGTCATTTAAATTTGAAAGTAATATGATCACAGTAAAAGGATTTGTTCAGGGTGTCTTTAAAAGTTAAATTCTCAGGTCTTCCCTGGTGGTCCAGTGGGTAAGACTCAGTGCTCCCAATGCAGGAGGCCCAAGTTCAATCCCTGGTCAGGGAACTAGATCCTGCATGCATGTTGCAACTAAGAGTTCGCATGCCGCAACTAAGAAGTCCACTAAGAAGCCGGCATGCTGCAACTAAAGATCCTACATGATGCAACGAAGATCCCACGTGCCACAACTAAGACCCAATGCAACCAAAAATAAATAAATAAATATTTTTTAAAAAGGTTAAATTCTCAATGTATATTAAAAAAATCCTACAATCTTAAGCACATGCACACACACACACACACACACACACACACACAGGCCTTTACCATAATATGAGTCTTCACTTTTCCCTTCTGAATCACGAAAGTACCTCCCATTCCTACAGGCTTATCTCCATAATGTTTTTCAAGAGTCTGTCTCATACAAGTCACAAAGTTAAGTTTTCCAGTTCTTCTTTTGGCTTTCACCTCAATGACCTAGAGAGGACATAAATATACATACCATTGTTCTAAGCTGCAAAATATTATGTAAATAACTACCCAAGTGAAACATTATATAATTTAATGCCATCAAGCAAATATTCACTTGTTTGCTTCAAGCACCCAGATATGAGCAGAAGTGTCTCAATCCTCTAAGTCTTAATAATATATATAGTATTATATATATATATGAATTATGTATCATTTACTCTAATAATGTGCTTTCTTGCACTGAGAAAGAGAGTTATAGCTAAATTTTATAAATTTATAGCCAAATTCTACACTGAACTCTAGAGATTCTTATTATATGTCAAGGTGGTAAAAGACTGAGAATTCTTTGGTTTAAAGGGATTAACTTCTGATAACTGGAGGGAGGAGAAATGATTATGTTTTCTCATTTCCTTTAAAAATCTGGACTTCTGTTACCTCCACTTTATTAGGTATTTTTGCTTCACTATCTCATTTCCCAAAGTGGCTGAAGTAGTTATCTCTACAAGATCTGGGAGTTCTCACAACAGCTAAAACTGAAATCATCTTTTAAAAAAAAATAACAGCTTTATTGGGGATATAGCTCACATACCATACAATCCACCTATTTAAAGTATACAATTCAATGGGTTTCAGTATATGTATAGAGTTGTGCGACCATCATTACAATTTTGTAACATGAAATCATCCTTTTTTTTTTTTGTACTAACAGGAAGTAAATATGAAGTGACGCATTAATTCTCCTCACCTCTTCTATAATTTTTTGCTCCCATTTCTGTCTGTATCAATCAATGTCTGGTCAGTCAGAAATGAGTAAGTTATGTATATACTAACTATATAGGTAGACATTATCTACTTCAGCTGCATGGTTCATCTATTTGACTAACTCACTCCCCACAGGAACATCCTATTACTTTTAGTTCCTTGGAAAAAAGGCTATCGCTTACTAAGTATTATTCTTTTTTTTTTTATTTTTTTAAATTTTTGTTTGCGTGTGTCTTTGTTGCTGTGTGCGGGCTTCCTCTAGTTGAGGAGAGCGGGGGCTACTCTTCGTTGCGGTGCTAGGCCTTCTCATTGCGATCGCTTCCTTGTTGCAGAGCGTGGGCTCTAGGCACGCTGGCTTCAGTAGTTGTGGCACATGGGCTTTGTTGTTCCATGGCATGTGGAATCTTCCCAGACCAGGGCTCGAACCCGTGTCCCCTGCATTGGCAGGCGGGTTCTTAACCACTGCGCCACCAGGGAAGCCCAAAGTATTATTCTTTTTTTTTTTTTTTTTTTTTCATGGGCTCCAAGTGGATTTTAATGGATTTCAGATGATTTCATCACAGTGCTGAGAAAACAATCCACAATACTGAAAGCATGAAACCAAATGGACAGTTTTACAACATATTTCCATTCATTCATAAACTACTATGACAATACCACTCATTATATCTCCCCAAATCTCATATAAAAATAACTATTCATGACAATATTATGTTGACAAATTAATAGTACAATCAGCTATTACCTTTTTAAAACAGATATGATTTTTAAATAGATTCTCAGTAGAATATCAAAGAAATATAAAGATAAACTACTATGGAAGAAAATAACAGCGCATTTTAAGTTGTCAAAAGCCAAATTACCAATAAAAAGACTTTCACACTGACACTTATGGAAGAGTTAAGTACAGGATACTGTGGGAACAACTGAGGGGTGCCTGGCCAAGAATGGCTAAGGATGGGGAGAGATTGAAAATTCAGGAAGGCTTCCTAGGAGACTTCCTGCTAGAACAAAGAGGGATTACTTCATAGAGGTCCACATTTCCTGCCCTTCACCCTTCAAATTAAAGCAGATGGACTCAATCTGGACTTAAAATGTTAATGTCAGATTGGTGCATTAAATAAAGCACTTAGTATAACCAAGGTCATCAATGTTTGGTATATCTACATCTTTCTCAAGAAAATGTGGTGAGTTGATCTTCCCTAAAGATTCAGCTCAATACAAAGAAAACTATTAAATCTAGTAACATTTCTATAGTAACAAAGACCAATAATTACTATAATCTTTTTAAATCGCCATTTAAAATTATTTATCAAACTGGAAAAATTCCACATTTAAAAATATTCATTGTACAATCTGCAACCATTAGTTTTTCCATTTATTTTAAAAAAGGAGAAACACATTAGATACTGCCATTCATGGGGTATTTTTTACATTTTTTTTCACTAAACTGATATCAGACATTCATTGTTATTCAACTTTTTGAAAAGTCTTTCCAATATTCTGACCAAATGTCATCCCAATATATGTATACCTACACATATATATACACACACATATATATAGTTAAAAACATCTAAACAAATATAACAAAGTGACGGTTATCAACTACACCAAAATATGCCCCCTGAGGTTTACGTACATTTTTTTTTCTTTTGAGACAGTAAGCTTTAGGATTTCAGTTTTGTAATTAAATGGAGTAAAGATGATATTTTCAGTAGTTATGCAGTGGTCTTTTATAACTTGATTTTATCGATATGTATGTTCCTATGACCATTTTCTTAATTGTTTTGGGTTTGTTTTTGTAGGTCCTTTTCTTCTCTTGTGTTTCCCACTTAGAGAAGTTCCTTTAGCATTTGTTGTAGAGCTGGTTTGGTGGTGCTGAATTCTCTTAGCTTTTGCTTGTCTGTAAAGCTTTTGATTTCTCCATCAAATCTAAATGAGATCCTTGCTGGGTAGAGTAATCTTGGTTGTAGGTTCTTCCCTTTCATCACTTTAAGTATATCATGCCACTCCCTTCTGGCTTGCAGAGTTTCTGCTGAGAAATCAGCTGTTAACCTTATGGGAGTTCCCTTGTATGTTATTTGTCGTTTTTCCCTTGCTGCTTTCAATAATTTTTCTTTGTCTTTAATTTTTGCCACTTTGATTACTATGTGTCTCGGCGCGTTTCTCCTTGGGTTTATTCTGTATGGGACTCTCTGCGCTTCCTGGACTTGGGTGGCTATTTCCTTTCCCATGTTAGGGAAGTTTTCGACTATAATCTCTTCAAATATTTTCTCTGGTCCTTTCTCTCTCTCTTCTCCTTCTGGGACCCCTATAATGCGAATGCTGTTGCGTTTAATGTTGTCCCAGAGGTCTCTTAGGCTGTCTTCATTTCTTTTCATTCTTTTTTCTTTAGTCTGTTCCGCAGCAGTGAATTCCACCATTCTGTCTTCCAGGTCACTTATCCGTTCTTCTGCCTCAGTTATTCTGCTATTGATTCCTTCTAGTGTAGTTTTCATTTCAGTTATTGTATTGGTCATCTCTGTTTGTTTGTTCTTTAATTCTTCTAGGTCTTTGTTAATCATTTCTTGCATCTTCTCAATCTTTGCCTCCATTCTTATTCCGAGGTCCTGGATCATCTTCACTATCATTATTCTGAATTCTTTTTCTGGAAGGTTGCCTATCTCCACTTCATTTAGTTGTTTTTCTGGGGTTTTTTCTTGTTCCTTCATCTGGTACATAGCCCTCTGCCTTTTCATCTTCTCTATCTTTCTGTAACTGTGGTTTTTGGTCCACAGGCTGCAGGATTGTAGTTTTTCTTGCTTCTGCTGTCTGCCCTCTGGTGGTTGAGGCTATCTAAGAGGCTTGATGGGAGGCTCTGGTGGTGGGTAGAGCTGACTCCAAAGTATTATTCTTAACCTTAGTTTTAAATGAGACTTTCACTCTGCCTGTAGTACTTTCTGAATCTTTCATAACTGGGTTATTTAAAGAGGTTTGGGACTTAGGTAGCTTTGGATTTTCTTAAGAAAACTACAGTAGTAGGAATAAGCATTCAAATTTTTAGCTATCTGAGAACTCTTGGAGAATACTGCATTTTTAGAACAAAATCACCTTTCCAGGTTGGCCTTCACTGGCAAAAAGATTAGCCAGTAATGCAAACCCAAAATCATGATATTTCTCACTGTATTTCTCAAGTAGGCACCCTCCATCTGCAGAGTTAACATGAGCAAAGTAACTTCCATTCACAGGAGGTTTGTGTTCACTTTCTGTCTGAACAACTGGCATAAACTGAAAAGAAAAGTAAATAAGGTAATTAGTCAATCCTAGTATCTCTATGCAAAGAGAAGATCTTGAATAATGTAACAAAATATTTTGTCCTAGACTTTAAGACATTTTATTTCAAGATCTAATAATAAAACATGAAAAATAAAATATTTAAAGTTAGATTCAAAATGTTAAAGATTTACAAATATCAAAAAACTGAAAAAACATTTTAGAAAATGTTTACAGTATTATAGTGTTTCTATAAGATTGTGACATTTGCATCAAAATTTCTCATTTATTTATTTATTTATTTATTTATTTATTTATTTATTTATTTATTTATGCCGAGTGGCTTGCAGGATCTTAGTTCCCTGACCAGGGATTGAACCCGGGCCCTTGGCAGTGAAAGTGCCGTGCCACGTCCTAACCACTGGACCCCCAGAGAAGTCCCTAAAATTTCTCACTTAAATTTTAAACTTTTTCTGTCTTGAACACCAGGCAAATTATATTAATGTTTCTGTAAAAGGACTTGTATGATTACTGACTAACAGTCACACCTGTAAGAGGCTGTGAGAGAATGGGCAGACTGAGCAGGTTATTCATTCTTCTGTTCGTGAGATGTGAAGAAACAGTGATGTTTTTATGTTGGAAATGTGTTAACATACATAGTGATAGATATTACCTTTTGTAAATAATAATCATACTACTGGGGTAGGTCCCCGCAATTTGGTCTGAAAGAGGGAGTTGATTAGATCATTAAATATTCATCTTCTGATTGAAAGCTGCCCTTATACCAGCAAAGATCATAGAGAACTTAGGAATCCTCTGATGTGTAAGGATTGAAATCTTTCACAGTCCAGAGTCCTCAGCAAATCACAGTAGGACCTTCGATGGACTCCTCTAATACTGAGTGTATGCCATAAGAAAATCTAAATTAGACATGAGTGCTCCATTTCAGTTGGACTGATTGGAGCATGTGCTAGACTCCAAATCTGTATCAAACAGCAACAAATCTGTAGAGAGGTATGACATCAACCACTTACAATTCATTCAGAAGACAAGATTTCTGATAGGGCAGTAAAAGGAAGAAGGCAAACTAAGTGTCAAATCAATAAAATAAAATAATTATATATATGCTGACCTCAGAATTGAATCCAAGAGTCTGAAATGGGCCTGCTCCTGCTCCAAGAACAAAAGCTCCAGGAAGCTGGATTTCTTTTGCGATTTTATTTAGATCATAAACCTATACAAGAGGAAACGCATATTATTTAAATCTTATTTATATAAATTCCCAGGTTTACTTTTTATTACTGCATCCATTAACATTTCCTTGTCACATTGGTCAATGGACCTTCTAATAATAAAAACAGGAATCAACCTAATTTTCATAATCTTCATGTGAATGTGAAAAGTAAAAGAAACTTACTTTTTTTTTATTTACAAGAGGCAATAAGTAAGGCACACCTCCTACTTCTGCAATTCTAGTTTTCCCACAGATACCTAAAAAAAATAAATTAAAAAAGCCATCTTAAAAATAGGCAAACATCTAAATTTAAGTATAAAATGCCAGAAGACACTAATTTATTAAGAGTATATAACTTTTCGGTTCATAGTTTTACAAATAGCAGGGGTTGGAAAATGTAAGTAGCTAGGATCCCTGTCCTGTTCTAACTTCCTGTGTTTCTAATACTGTCATAACCAAGCATGACTTGATATAGTTAGTAGCATAAAGGCAATCGAAAGTTGATGATACACAACACTGTAAAGCAACTATACTCCAGTAAAAATTAATAATATAAAAAAAAGAAAGCTGATGATGATAGGGCAAGGGCTAGCACTGCAGCCAATGTTTGGATTGGATGAGGTTTCTAGAATTGGTCTATAATGACTTATTCCTTTAAAAATCTTTCTTTTGGGGGAGGGAGGGTTTTAGCTAAAATTATATTTTAATTTAAAATATCTTGGTAAAATATTACTTCTTTTAAAAATCCATATTGTGGGGCTTCCCTGGTGGTGCAGTGGTTGAGAGTCTGCCTGCCAATGCAGGGGACACGGGTTCGAGCCCTGGTCTGGGAAGATCCCACATGCTGCGGAGCAACTGGGCCCGTGAGCCATAATTACTGAGCCTGCGCGTCTGGAGTCTGTGCTCCGCAACAAGAGAGGCCGCGATAGTGAGAGGCCCGTGCACCGCGATGAAGAGTGGCCCCCGCTTGCCACAACTAGAGAAAGCCCTCGCACAGAAACGAAGACCCAACACAGCCATAAATAAAATAAATTAAAAAAAAAAATGCAAACCTTTAAAAAAAAAAAACCATATTGAGAAGTCCTCTTGTTAGAGTTGTTTGTTACAAGGTTGTTTATAAAAATGACAAGTAATTTTAGGTAAATTCAGATGCTGGGAACTTTCTACTTACATTTTTAATTAAACGTCACAGGTACAGCTAGACACTGTTTGGGAAAAGGCACATTTTTTTTTTTTTTTGTTAATGTAGAGTGGAAAATCATTACCTTTTATCTGAGAAAAAGTAGTCTTACAAATTTCACACTAACATCATTCCATAATAAATGTAGATATAATTGCTCAATTCAGCTATGCAGAGGACACATGTACAGAATTCTGTGAGGTTCCATTTATAATTAGGGATTTTGGAAATGTTTTCCATGGGATCGGCAGAAATTACTCACTTATAAGACTCATAAATGATAGTAACATTAAAGTTTACAGAAGCCATTAGAAGGACTATTTTAGTAGTCTATGGAAAAGACAAGTAATGAGCTAAAAACAGATGAGGAAATTAAGAAAAAGAACAAAGAAAGGAGAATAGGCAACTATGGTGAAGGAATGAACTGGAATTATTGACCTATAGCTAAGAAAAAGAGAAAGCTAGGTGAGATATACAGATTTCAACGTTGTTGTATGCAAGTAGAATTAAAACCACAGGAGTAGATGGAAAAGCCAGAGAGATTGGACAGAATAAGAGGATGAGGAAAGAATTCTGGAAAGATCAAAATTTAAGAGCCTGCCAGAAAGAGAAAGGAGCCAGTAAAAATGAGGAAGAAAGAACATCATGGAGGAAGGAAAGGCACCAAGGAAGAAGAGGCAAAGAACCAAGGAGAGAGGAGAACCAAGAGGAGAAATAATATCAGGCAGCAATGGCCAACCAGTATGAAATGTGTAGAGAGACTGTAAGCAGATAGGGTAGGAGTCCCTGGAGAAAGAGAACCAGGAATGGTTTTCTTGACATAAGAGAACTCATTTTGGCCTAAGCCATTTTGTGATCTAAGCCTGGCCACAATGCTTGCCCTTGAACAGGTCTCAGCAATTAATGAGCTTAAGGGAACAAAGGAATGCAGGAACAGAAAAAAGGCAGTGAAACAATAGTGCAGTGATAAAGCAGAGTCCTAGTTCCTCCTCAAGGGATATAGATAATAATACATCTTGGAGTTCTGCAGGAACTAAGGCCCCCACCCAGGTGGAGGATGGAATGATGATATTGACCCTCCAGACTTCAGTCAACTAAAGCTTGGACTCTGTAGACCTTTGCCCCAATTCTATGCTGAATTCTCCTCTGCTCAAGCCCCGTCATGAATGTGCATGTACTCTTAGCTTAAAACTTCCCAGTTTTGCTGTTGGGCAGACACTGCTTTGGGAAAGATCCCCCAGTGTTCTCCTTACTTGCTGCAAGTGACAATAAATCCTTCCTTCTCTAGTGCTTTGGTTGTGTCTATTGGCCCGACACCCACCAAGAGGTGAACCTGGTTTTCGGGTAAAAAGACGAAATAATACTAGTAAACACGCCAAGATCACTAGTGACAAGACCAGTTCATGTAGAAAGTACCTAAATATGTTTATGAAAGATCATATATGTAACATACGCATACATATCTGGCTTCCTTAGTATGTAATTTAAAGACTCACAAATTATTGACAAGAACCTAGAAAACTCTTCTTCAAACCAACCCTTTGGGTGACAAAATTAAGATTAACTATTTTTCCTTGTACTCTTCTGTGTTTTCTGGTTTTTATTTTAATTATTTAATCAATTATTTATTTTGGGGTAAAATATATTACCCTTATAATTGGAAGAAACAGAGCTATAAAAAAGTATTATGATAGGGACTTCCCTGGTAGTCTAGTGGTTAAGACTTCACCTTCCAATGCAGGGGGTGCAGGTTCAATCCCTGGTGGGGGAGCTAAGAGCCCACGTGCCTCGGGGCCAAAAAACCAAAACATAAAACAAAAAAAAACGTATTATGGTAAAATGCTTTCAAGGTGTGAAGAGAAATTGCCATCTGGTACATAAAACTTCTAGAATTTATAGGTCTCCTTAAAATCAAAGACTGAACTAGAAAGACCCAAAAAGAACATTTAACCCAAATCCCACTACCCCCCACCCCCATTTTAATGTATCTGAAGCCCAGATACATTAATTGGCTTACCCAGGGTAATGAAACCTTAAGTGGCAGAGAAAGAACTAGAGTCCAGGATTTCTACGTAAAACTGCTTTTTAACAAAGATGTCAATTACCTAATAAAAGAGTGAGTAAGTGTGACTGTTTCTCTCCAAATTCCTCATCACAGTAGGGTATAATGAGAGAATGTTGGACTTTGGAAGCAGACAGATCTGGATTTGAATCCTGATTATGATTCACACTGAGATTACTTAGCCTCTCTTGAGCTTCAGTTTTCTCATCTATAAACTGGGGCTAGTACTTACCTTGCAGTGTTATTATAAAAATTTAAGACATCAAATATAGATATCCATCATACTGTCTGACAAATTATATTCACTTAATATTGAAACTGAATGGTACAAATGAACCGGTTTGCAGGGCAGAAATAAAGACACAGATGTAGAGCACAAATGTATGGATACCAAGGGGGGAAAGTGGTGGTGGGGGGGGTTGTGGTGGTGGTGTGATGAATTGGGAGATTGGGATTGACATATATACACTAATATGTATAAAATGGATAACTAGTAAGAACCTGATGTATAAAAAAATAAATAAAACTCAAAAAAAGAAAAAGAAACCGAGCAGGACCCTGTGGGGCTCCTGGGCACAAAAGTCTTTTCGTGTCCCCTGTTTTTTTGTTGGTAGGAAATAGGCTTCATTCAGCTTCTGTGACCTTCCCTGAGTTCCAAAGGGCAGGTTCAAACAGTTGCTAATCAGGGAAGGGAGGGGATGAAGAGACAAGGGAGGAGCGGTCAAGAAACAATAGTGCAGCCTTGGGGCAGGGTCCTGGTTCCTCCTCACGGGATATACATAACTGTATCTTTGAGCTCTTCCGCAGAACTAAAACCCCCACCACAAGGACACATGGAAGATGTTAACTCCTTGATGAAACATTCTTCATTCCAGAGAGAAGGTTACAGTTCAATAACCTAGAGAACCATAGATCACGGGACCACCTGAGATGATCCTTAGATTGAAGGAATGCAGGCCTTGCAAGCACCCTGATCCTTATGAGAAGCCCCACCCCTTGACTGTAAGACTCCCCACAACCCCCCCCCACTGAGTTTGGGACACACAGTTTTGAGGGCGTTAGGCCTCTGTGGCCCCCTTTGCCTGGCAAAGCAATAAAAGTATTCTTCTCTACTTCACCCAAAACTCTCGTCTCTGAGATTCATTCGGCACTGCTGCACAGAGGCTGAGTTTCAGCATCAATATTAATTTCCCTTCTCACTTTAAACACTGGCTGGATAATCACTTGACAAATTTGTTGACGGGATATTAGTATTTAATAGATGATTCAAATAAATACAAGGCTTTTAAGATCCCTTCTGGTCTTGAATGAATGAATGAATGAATGAATGAATAAATAAATAGATAAATAAATAAAAATTACAGTAAGTTTCCATAACAGTGATTTGAATGATTAAAAACAAAACTCTCATGTGATATTCAGGATTCTAGCCTATTGAATATCTATTATATAACCTGTGAAAGTTACAAAAGTACATAAAACACCGTATTTTTCTACAAGGCTATAAAATGAAATTTGACCAATATTAGAAAACACAGAAATTAAGCACAATTTAAAAGTTGGGGCAATATCCTTTGGAGATATTGCTTACCTTTTACGGGAAAGGTAAACGGCTCCTTGGTCAAATTAGGGCAATCAACTACAGAGACCTGGACATCAGCAAAGTTATCCGTTAGCCCCTTCTGCAGAACTAATAAAGACAAGGACAAGGGTTAAACATTAGGTAGAAATTTGCCATCACATATCAAGTCTTCCCTCAACTGTTTTGTGTGTCAAACTTCCAACCTAAACTTGTGTAATGTATTATTTTTTTATTTTTATTTTTTGGATGTGCCACATGGCATGTGGCATCTTAGTTCCCTGACCAGGGACAGAACCCGTGCCCCCTGCAGTGGAAGCATGGAGTCTTAATTGCTGGACTGCCAGGGAAGTCCCTAAACTTGTGTAACTTAAAAGGAGGGGGATAAGGGACTTCCTTGGTGGTCCAGCAGCTAAGGCTCAGTACTTCCACTGCAGGGGGTGCTCCCCACATGCTGCGCAGTACAGCCAAACAAACAAAAGGAGAGGGAAAAGGTCTTATTAATGAATATAATCAGACACTGGACACAATCACAAGATATGTATATTAAGATACATAAATACTTGCATAAATAACACTGTAAACTGTAGTGATTAGAAACCACTGAAGATAAACACTGCACTCAGGTGAGGACTATGTTTCTTTTAGGGAGAGGATTCCAAGTATTGAAATGTAAATATTTAAACTGCTAGAAAGTAAGCAATTACATGCAACACCTTCATTAATGCTTACAGACAAAATGTTGAGCAAAAGAAGTAAGACATGGAAGTATGTGTTATATGACTCATACGTATTTCAAAGACAGGCAGCTAATCTAAGGTTCTAACAGGTCAGAACAGTGGTCACCTCTTGGGGTAGAGATATTGACTGAGAAAGTGCAAGGAGTCTTCTGGGATGCTGGAAATATTTAATATCTTAATCTGGGTGTGTTATGGGTGTAAACATGTTAAAATTCATCAAGCTATACACTTAAGATCAGTGTACTTGGGCTTCCCTGGTGGCACAGTGATTAAGAATCCACCTGACAAATGCAGGGGACACGGGTTCGAGCCCTGGGCTGGGAAGATCCTACATGTCTAATAGCAGCTGAGCCCATGTGCCACAACTACTGAAGCCCGCGCGCCTCAAGCCCATGCTCTGCAACAAGAGAAGGCACCACAATGAGAAGCCCGTGCACTGCAACGAAGAGTAGCTCCTGCTCGCCTCAACTAGAGAAAGCCCTCACTCAGCAATGAAGATCCAACGCAGCCAAAAAAAATTTTAAAAAGTAAATATAATAAATTTAAAAAAGATTAGTGTACTTTACTGTAGATATGTCATAACTCAATCAAAAAGGTAGAAAAGCAAACAGATGTCTCAAAGTTATAAATCTGGGAGCAATGTACTTTTTTTTTTAAATACATTTATTCATTTTTAGCTGTGTTGGGTCTTCGTTTCTGTGTGAGAGCTTTCTCTAGTTGCGGCGAGCGGGGGCCACTCTTCATTGCGGTGCGTGGGCCTCTCACTATCGTGGCCTCTCTTGTTGCGGAGCACAGGCTCCAGATGCGCAGGCTCAGTAGTTGTGGCTCACGGGCCCAGTTGCTCCGCAGCATGTGGGATCTTCCCAGACCAGGGCTCGAACCCATGTCCCCTGTATTGGCAGGCAGATTCTCAACCACTGCGCCACCAGGGAAGCCCAGGAGCAATGTACTTTTAAGGATGAAAAGTTCTTATACAAAACTTCTCTAAGGGGACTTCCCTGGGCGGTCCAGTGGTTAAGACTCTGCACTCCCACTGCAGGGGGCACAGGTTCAATCCCTGGTCGGGGAACTAAGATCCCACGTGCCACTTGGTGCAGCCAAAAAAACCTTCTCTGACAATAGTGTCGGCCATTAGTTTAGTCTTGTAGAATCAGACTTTCTAAAATCATGAAGTCATCCTAAATTTAGCCCTAAATATCCTAAATAGATATTCCATACCAGATCTTTTATGTACATGAGAACAGAAACCAAATTGACTGGAAAATCCCCCTACCTAGACTAATGACTGCATATTTATGAATATATAAAGATTCAATGTATGGAAATAAATATAGTAAAATCTATTTTTTACCAATCACAAAGGGACCAAGTTCTGGCTATAACATTTTCTGTAAAAACTGAAAACAAATTTTAAGCCAAAAAATTTAGATTTCATCTCTGTTTTGTATAGAATATATCTTCTACAGATAGAAAACAGAAACGTAAAGACACAAGAGAAGATAGGTTGTAGGAAGGCACTCGTCTGATTCCTAGCTGTCCTGTTATATCAGGAAAGACAGATTGACAGAAAAGAAATACAGACAAAGAATACTAGTAATCCAGTTTGTTTACTAACTCCCCTTCAATTTAGGGAAAAATAGGAAGGTTTTAAGAGGAGAGCCACAACCAAGCAAAACGTGAATATACCTCTTTTTTTTTTTTTTTTTTTTAAATAAGAAAGAAAGAGTGGCTTTATTTCTTTGCCAGGCAAAGAGGGAACACAGGCTAGCGCCTCAAGAACTGTGCCCCGTTAACTGGGGAATAGGGTGAATATACTTCTTGACTTCAACCTTATCAGGAGGACAGAAGAGCTACCAGGACAGATACACTTTGAGATAAGGGTAGGTTTTACACTTACCCTCAGAATAGAATCCAAAGGCTGTCAGACAAATGCTAGCATTCTGACAGGCTATACAGTTTTGGATTAGTACTATTCCTGGCTTCGTTTCATGTTCCTATTTTTATTTTCTTTTTCTTATCTATATCCCCTCCTTCGAATTAATCTTGGGAAGCTGCCTTAAGTTCTTGTTCAAATAAGATGAAATACCTAAAAACATATGCAGACAGAGAAATCTAAGCAAGTTCACTGGCAGTCTGTCATATCAGGAGAGGGAGGAAAAAGTAGTAGATTGGGAACATGATTAATACACCACAGTAGATTATATATTTCAAGAATATTACAACTGGTAAAAAGTTAATAAAGCAGGGGTGGAGTCAAGATGGCGTACTAGGAGGACATGGAATTCGCGTCTCCTCACAACTAGGGCACCTATCAGGCACTGGGGGGACCACAGACACCTAAGGGGACGAGAGGAACCCCCAGTAACCGGGTAGGCCATGGGGCTTGGGGGGAGTGAAGGGGGAGGAGAACTGGAGGTGGGATGGGACTGGAGCCCCTGAGGGGCGGCTGGGGGAGGGGAAGGGATCCCACACATGAAGGGGGAAATCGGGGAACCACTGGGAGGGCAGAGGATCAAAAGGGAGCATGGCTAGGTTTCCCCTGCCCACGTGGACCCCCAGGAACCTGTTGAGATCCTGGGCCTGATCCTCTGCCCACCTAGGCCCCCTCCAGCCCTGCAGGTCCTGAGTGAGTGGGAGGGAGGGAAGGGGGAGCAAAAGTAAAGGCTGGACCTATGGGACCGGCACCCTTGAGGGCCAGCCAGGGGAGGGAAGCAGTTCCTACACCCAGCGGGACCCACCCATGGTTAGGGGTCCAGCAGTGACGGGGGAGACCCTGGGGGAGACAGTGGGGGAGGGGCACAAAGGAACGGAAGGGAATGGGGCCAGTGCTTTCCCTGTCCTCTTAGGCACCAGGGAGCCTGTTGGGCTCCAGGGCCTAATCCTCTGCCCTTGGAGCCTCCCTCCTGCTGTGCAGAGCCAAAGCCCCGCCCCTACACCCCCACCCAGGGCCCTACCTCTACACTTGGAGACCTCCTCCAATGAGCTGGGCCTAAACCCTACCCACACACCCTCACTCAGGGCCCTATCTCCAAACTCCGGAACTCCACACTCCAGAGGCCCTCCTTTCGACGTGCTGCCTCTCCCCTTCTGTGCAGGTCCTAAGCAGAGGCCCCGCCCCACACTCAAACATCACCCTGCCTAGGCCCCGCCCCATGCTCAAGTGTCACACTCCCACCCGCCTAGGCCCTGCCCCACCCAAAACCCCACCTCTGCCTAAGTTCCACCCCATGGCTAAACTCTGCCCCTAGAGCCAAGACTTTTTTTTTCTTTTCTTTTTTCCTCTTTTAGATTGGGGTTCTGTTTTACCTCATTGATTCATTGTTGTTGATTCTTTTATAATTTTATTTTTTCCTAATCTTTTATTTTTCTAATTTTATTTTATTCTTTATACTTTGTTAGTGATCTCTCCTTTTGGCTTGTTCCCCCGCACCTTTATTTTTTTTCCTTTTTTCTGTTGTTTTATTTTACCTTGTTGCAGTTGTTTCAATTATAGTTTTACTTTTCTAATATATTTTTTATCTTTCTAATTTTATTATCTTTTTTATTCTTTGATATTGTACTGCTCCTTTTTCTCTTTCTTTCTTCCCTTTTTTTTTTTTTTTTTTTTACCATGCCACAAAGCTTGCGGGATCTTGGTTCCCAGGCCGGAGGTCGGGCCCGAACTCCTGTGGTGGCAGCTCTGAGTCCAAACCTCTGGACTAATAGAGAACCTCAGACCCCACAGAATATCAATTGGAGTGACACCTCCCAGAAATCCTCATATCAGCATCAAGACCCAG
This sequence comes from Eschrichtius robustus, assembly GCF_028021215.1. Lineage (NCBI taxonomy): Eukaryota > Metazoa > Chordata > Mammalia > Artiodactyla > Eschrichtiidae > Eschrichtius > Eschrichtius robustus. The sequence continues at coordinate 43,054,928 of NC_090834.1, forward strand.
CTCTATCCAACTGCCTGCAAACTCCAGTGCTGGACGTCTCAGGCCAAACAACCAGTAACACAGGAATACAGCACCACCCTCAAAAAAAAAAAAAATGAAACGACAAAAAAATTTGTTACAGACGAAGGAGCAAGGTAGAAACCAACAAGACCAAATAAATGAAGACGAAGTAGGCAACCTACCTGAAAAAGAATTCAAAGTAATGATAGTAAAGATGATCCAAAATCTTGGAAACAGAATGGAGAAAATACAAGCAACATTTCACAAGGATCTAGAAGAACTAAAGAGCAAACAAACAGTGATGAACAACACAATAACTGAAATTTAAAATACTCTAGAAGGAATCAATGGCAGAATAACTGGGGCAGAAGAACGGATAAGTGAGCTGGAAGGTAAAATGGTGGAAATAATAACCAGGGAGCAGAACAAAGAAAAAAGAATGAAAATAATTGAGGACAGTCTCAGAGACCTCTGGACAACATTAAATGCACCAACATTCTAATTATAGGGGTTCCAGAAGAAGAAGAGAAAAAGAAAGGGTATGAGAAAATATTTGAAGAGATTATCATCAAAAACTTCCCTAACATGGGAAAGGAAATAGTCAATCAAGTCTAGGAAGAACAGAGGGTACCATACAGGATAAACCCAAAGAGAAACACTCCGAGACACATATTAATCAAACTATCAAAAATTAAATACAAAGAAAAAATATTGAAAGCAGCAAGGGAAAAGCAACAGATAACATACACGGGAATCCCCATAAGGTTAACAGCTGATTTTTCAGCAGAAACTGCAAGCCAGCCGGGAGTGGCAGGACATATTTAAAGTGATGGAAGGGAAAAACTACAACCAAGATTACTCTACCCAGCAAGGATCTCATTCAGATTCGACAGAGAAATTAAAACCTTTACAGATGAGCAAAAGTTAAGAGAATTCAGCACCACCAAACCAGCTTTACAACAAATGCAAAAGGAACTTCTCTAGGCAGGAAACACAAGAGAAGGAGAAGACCTATAATAACAAACCCCAAACAATTAAGAAACTGGTAACAGGAACATACATATCAATAATTACCTTAAATGTAAATGGATTAAATGCTGCAACCAAAAGACATAGACTGGCTGAATGGACACAAAAACAAGACCTGTACATATGCTGTCTACAAGAGACCCACTTCAGACCTAGGGACACATACAGACTGAAAGTGAGGGGATGGAAAAAGATATTCCATGCAAATGGAAATCAAAAGAAAGCTGGAGTAGCAATTCTCATATCAGACAAAATAGACTTTAAAATAAACACTATTACAAGAGACAAAGAAGGACACTACATAACGATCAAGGGATCAATCCAAGAAGAAGATATAACAATTGTAAATATTTATGCACCCAACATAGGAGCACCTCAATACATAAGGCAAATGCTAACAGCTGTCGACAGTAACACAATCATAGTAGGGGACTTTAACACCCCACTTTCACCAATGGACAGATCATTTAAAATGAAAATAAATAAGGAAACACAAGCTTTAAATGACACATTAGACACGATGGACTTAATTGATATTTATAGGACATTCCATCCAAAAACAACAGAATACACTTTCTTCTCAAGTGCTCATGGAACTTTCCATATCCTGGGTCACATATCAAGCTTGGTAAATTTAAGAAAATTGAAATCGTATTAAGTATCTTTTCTGACCACAACACTATGAGACTAGATATCAGTTACAGGGGAAAATCTGTAAAAAATACAAACACATGGAGGCTAAACAGTACACTACTAAATAACCAAGAGATCACTGAAGAAATCAAAGAGGAAATCAAAAAATACCTAGAAACAAATGACAATGAAAACACGATGACCCCAAACCTATGGGATGCAGCGAAAGCAGTTCTAAGCAGGAAGTTTATAGCAATACAATCTTACCTCAAGAAACAAGAAACATCTCAAATAAACAACTTAACCTTACACCTAAAGCAATTAGAGAAAGAAGAACAAAATAACCTCAAAGTTAACAGAAGGAAAGAAATCATAAAGATCCGATCAAAAATAAATGAAAAAGAAATGAAGGAAACGATAGCAAAGATCAATAAAACTAAAAGCTGGTTCTTTGAGAAGATAAACAAAATTGATAAACCATTAGACAGACATTCAAAAAAAAGGGAGAAGACTCAAATCAATGGAAAAAGGAGAAGTAACAACTGACACTGCAGAAATACAAAGGATCATGAGAGATTAGTACACGCAACTCTATGCCAATAAAATGGACAACCTGGAAGAAATGGACAAATTCTTAGAAAAGCACAACCTTCCAAGACCGAAACAGGAAGAAATAGAAAATATAAACAGACCAATCACAAGCACTGAAATTGAAACTGTGATTAAAAATCTTCCAATAAACAAAAGCCCAGGACCAGATGGCTTCACAGGCAAATTCTATCAAACATTTGGGGAAGAGCTAACACCAATCCTTCTCAAACTCTTCCAAAATATAGCAGAGGGAGGAACACTCCCAAACTCATTCTACGAGGCCACCATCACCCTAATACCAAAACCAGACAAAGATGTCACAAAGAAAGAAAACTACAGGCCAATATCACTGATGAACATAGATGCAAAAATCCTCAACAGAATAATAGCAAACAGAATCCAACCGCACATTAAAAAGATCATACACCATGATCAAGTGGGTTTTATCCCAGGAATGCAAGGATTCTTCAATGTACGCAACTCAATCAGTGTGATAAACCATATTAACAAGTTGAAGGACAAAAACCATATGATCATCTCCGTTGATGCAGAAAAACCTTTTGACAAAACTCAACACCCATTTATGATAATAACACTCCAGAAAGTAGGCATAGCTGGAACTTACCTCAAACAAAATAAAGGCCATGTATGACAAACCCACAGCCAACATCATTCTCAATGGTGAAAAACTGAAACCATTTCCACTAAGATCAGGAACAAGACAAGGTTGCCCACTCTCACCACTACTATTCAACATAGTTTTGGAAGTTTTAGCCACAGCAATCAGAGAAGAAAAAGAAACAAAAGGAATCCAAATCGGAAAAGAAGAAGTAAAGCTGTCTGCTCTGTGCAGATGACATGATACTATACATAGAGAAGCCTAAATATGCTACCAGAAAGCTACTATAGCTAATCAATGAATTTGGCAAAGTAGCAGGATACAAAATTAATGCACAGAAATCTCTTGCATTCCTATACACTAATGATGAAAAATCTGAAAGAGAAATTAAGGAAACACTTCCGTTTACCGCTGCAACAAAAACAATAAAATATCTAGGAATAAACCTACCTAAGGAGACAAAAGACTGTATGCAGAAAACTATAAGACACTTATGAAAGAAATTAAAGAGGATACAAACAGATGGAGGGATATACCATACTCTTGGATTGGAAGAATCAACATTGTGAAAATGACTCTACTACCCAAAGCAATATACAGATTCAATGCAATCCCTATCAAAGTACCAATGGCATTTTTTACAGAACTAGAACAAAAAATTTCACAATTTGTATGGAAACACAAAAGACCCCGAATAGCCAAAACAATATGGAGAAAGAAAAACGGAGCTGGAGGAATCAGGCTCCTGGTCTTCATACTATACTACAAAGCTACAGTATTCAAGACAGTATGGTACAGACACAAAAACAGAAATATAGATCAATGGAACAGGATAGAAAGCCCAGCGATAAACCCACGCACATATGGTCACTTTATCTTTGATAAAGGAGGCAAGAGTATACAATGGAGAAAAGACAGTCTCTTCAATAAGTGGTGCTGGGAAAACTGGACAGCTACATGTAAAAGAATGAAATTAGAACACTCCCTAACACCATACACAAAAATAAACTCAAAATGGATTAAAGACCTAAATGTAAGGCCAGACAGCATAAAACTCTTCAAGGAAAACATAGGGAGAACACTCTATGACATAAATTACAGCAAGATCCCTTTTGACTCACCTCCTAAAGAAATGGAAATAAAAACAGAAACAAACAAATGGGACCTAATGAAAGTTAAAAGCTTTTGCACAGCAAAGGAAACAATAAAAAAAGACAAAAAGACAACCCTCAGAATCGGAGAAAGTATTTGCAAACGAAGCAAGTGACAAAAGATTAATCTCCAAAATATACAAGCAGCTCATGCAGCTTAGTATCAAAAAAACAAACAACCCAATCCAAAAATGGGCAGAAGACCTAAATAGACATTTCTCCAAAGAAGATATACAGATTGCCAACAAACACATGAAAGGATGCTCAACATCACTAATCATTAGAGAAATGCAAATCAAAACTACAATGAGGTATCACCTCACAAAGGTCAGAATAGCCATCATCAAAAAATCTACAAACAACAAATGCTGGAGACGTTGTGGAGAAAAGGGAACCCTCCTGCACTATTGGTGGGAATGTAAATTGGTACAGCCACTATGGAGAACAGTATGGAGGTTCCTTAAAAAACTAAAAATAGAACTACCATATAACCCAGCAATCCCACTACTGAGCATATACCCTGAGAAAACCATAATTCAAAAAGAGTCATGTACCACAATGTTCACTGAAGCACTATTTACAATAACCAGGACATGGAGGCAACCTAAGTGTCCATCGACAGATGAATGGATAAAGAAGATGTGGCACATATATACAATGGAATATTACTCAGCCATAAATAGAAACGAAATTGAGTATTTGTAGTGAGGTGGATGGTCCTAGAGTCTGTCATACAGAGTGAAGTAAGTCAGAAAGAGAAAAACAAATACCATATGCTAACACATATATATGGAATCTAAAAAAAAATAATGGTTCTGAAGAACCTAGGGGCAGGAGAGGAATAAAGACTCAGATGTAGAGAATGGACTTGAGGACATGGGGAGGGGGAACGGTAAGCTGGGACGAAGTAAAACAGCAGCATTGATATATATACACTACCAGATGTAAAATAGATAGCTAGTGGGAAGCAGCTGCATGGCACAGGGAGATTAGCTCGGTGCTTTGCGACCACCTAGATGGGTGGGATAAGGAGGGTGGGAGGGAGATGCAAGAGGGAGGGGATATGGGGATATACGTTTGCATATAGCTGATTCAGTTGGTATACAGCAGAAACTAACACAACACTGTAAAGCAATTATACTCCAATAAAGATGTTAAAAAAAAAAAGTTAATAAAGCAATATTGTACAGCTCTTTGGGCACCACACATATTTAAATCGTGGACTACCATATTCATTTTCATTCTGTAAAGTTCGTATCTCATCAAGAATCTTTGAATCGTGAATTTAGATTTTTTTTGAGGGGCAGAGTTTTGGACTCTCTCAATAAAAACAGTACAGATACTGAAAAGGAAAATTTGTTCTGTATTGAAAGTACTATTGCATAAACCTTATCTTAGAATGTTTTTATTTTTAAATTTTTTTCCTTAGGATAATTTTAAAAACTCAGTATTGCATTTACCTTCAACAAGCTCCTCTAGACTTGGCACATGAAAAGAATACTCAGCACAAGACATCTTCTTTCTGAAACAGGAAGGGGGCAGGACACAACCTTTAAAAGAATGACATAGCCATTGGGGGACACAAAAACTGGTTAGAACCAAGTAGGTCCAAGATGGCAGATTTCCAGTAGAACTTGAGCCTCATTATATGCTCATTGTAATGCATTAGCACCTAAATGACACACCCACAGGTGCCATGACCATAAAAGGCCAAAAGCGGGCATTGTCCCAATTCCTGGAATTCTTCACCCCTTCCCCCAAATAGCTGGAATAATCCTCCCACTTGTTAGCCTATGAAATTACCCAGTCCATAAAAACTAACTACCCCATATTTCACAGCCTCTCACCTTCTGAGATGTTCCACACTCTGTGGAGTGTGTTTCTCCCAAGGCCATCTCACCTTCTGAGATGGACCACATTCTGTCTATGGAGTGTGTCTCTCTTTAAAAATCCACTTCTTACATATCACTTTGTCTCTCACTGAATTCTTTCTGTGATGAGACATAAAGAACCTGAGCTTCGTTAAGTCCTGAGTGTGTGATCTCAATTAAAGGACAGTGTGTTCAAGTCCCAATCTGAGTTTTGGCTGGGGTCAAGTCCCAGCCCATGGGCTCAAGTCCCAATCTGAGTTTTGAGGTTTCACGAGGATGTACAAAATAAAGCAATTGTAGGCTAATTATCGCAGTGCACCAAGCATGAACAGCTCCTGCTCTGGAAATGAAAGAGTTCAGTTATATAAAGAGGGCAAAAGGGCATTTAGGTGTCCTCACAGAAAGGCAACCATAAGTTCTTGTATTTAATATTCCAAGTGAGAAATGTCCAAGTAACCTCTTTTAATACTAATACCTTAAATAGCTGACATTTAAAATAGACAAGAGGAATACCAAACCAAGAGGGCACATGATTCATTTTCTTCAGTCATGTATCTGGATTGAACATGCAGCTTTCTAATGGTTGATTTAAGGAATATAGATCCTGAAGCAAAGGTAGTTATTAAGGTTTATGAATAAATGTTTAAATGGTTGTAGATAACAGTACAGGATGTTCAGGTACTTCTATAATAGATCATTTACTTGTGTTTTCTATTCTATATTTTACATTTAGCCTAAAAGTTAAACAAGTTTCTTAGACTATCACTTTTACAAGAGAAAATTTAAATTACTGAGAGAAATGGAAACTTCTACAAATTATTAGCTTTTGAAATTCAAATTATTTCATTTACAAATAAACATATTTTCTTGGTAAACAGTTTCAATGTTCAATTATTCTGATAACCTAACCAATTATAATTTGATTTTTAAAAAATATATGCTAAATATATTTTACAATAAGTAGACATATATGCACAGAGATTAGTATCTTGCCTCAAGTGTACAGGTGATGAGGTGTGCAAGCAGAGAGAGTTAAATAAAATGCAGGCAAAAAAACCCAAACAAACGAAAGTAATATGAGGTGGGCGGGGAATCCCACTGGAGGCCAATCACAACAAGGAATAAAGACAAAACTCTTAAGGCTGTTTCTAAGAACACTGTTGGAGTTCTCATTAAAATTGTTAATGAAATACCTCATTAATGTGAATAATCTCTGATATACCATTACTTAGTAAGTGAAAGATGGTCCTTCAACATCACTTGAAATACTCTTCCAAAAAAATTTTTTTTTTACTTTTCCAAAGATTCAGTTTTCTTAGAAACTGGATTTCTAATTTTGATGATAATATCAAATAACACATCCTTCACAAACATACATTTAAGATCTGACATTTCTTTAGTACTTTATCAGATAATACTTTATTACCCTTTATTTACTTAATATGCATAATTTGGTCTCCCAAAGAAAATGTAAAGTGTTGATAATGGGCCCCAAACCCTATATAATCATATTTAGATGATCTCAAATATATTTTCTTTTTTTTTGGCCGTGCATTGCGGCTTGCAGGATATTAGTTCCCTGACCAGGGATCAAACCCGGGTCCTTGGCAGTGAAAGCGAAGCATGGAGTCCTAACCATTGGACCGCCAGGGAATTCCTGAAAATATATTTTCGAATTTAATAAGCTATAATTGTTTAGGAATGAGCCATTGTAACTTTATTGAAATAATTTCAGATGGACAGAAAATACATACAAATAATCTCATATATGCTTCACCTAGATTTTCCAAATGTTGACATCTTATATTTTCTTTCTTTTTCTTTTTCTTTTTTTTTTTTTTTGGCTGCTCTGCGAGGCATGCAGAATTCTAGTTCCCAGACCAGGGGTGGAACCCGTGCCCCCGCCCCCCCCCCCCCCCCCCCCCCCCCCCCCCGCAGTGGAAGCGTGGAGTCTTAACCACCGGACCACCAGGGAAGGCCCATTGTCTTATATTTTCTTTATTAGAAACCAGCAAGCACTAATTAAGAATATGGAAAAATCTGCTCAGTGAATACCATGTTTATTTAAAACGAAGATAATAAAAGCACTCTAGATATTTCTACTTACAGTAGGAATAATAAAGACTCAAGTTTAAATTAAATACAATCCTAATGATCTCAGGTGGCCTCGGCCTGCAGCAGCTTGAAGCAAGATCTCGTTCTTCAGCGAAGTCAGGCCATGGCAGTGAGAGCACTGAATCCTAGCCACTAGACCACGAGGGCCAGTGGCTAGTGACAACGCCCCTGGGTTGTCTTATTTGTAAAAATTAATTTCAACAAAGAGATGGAAAGTAATGAAACAAGTAAAGTGTTTATTAGGAGGGGGAAAAGTACGTGTGAATAGACACACATGGGTGGACTAAGAGAGAGAGTTGCATCTTCGTGGTAGTTTAAATCACTTATATGGGGCATTTCTTGCGGGTTTCCTCTGGCCAATGTCTTGCTTTGCCTGGCTCTGAGCCCGTATTTGGTATAACTCAGGGTTCTCCCCTGTATGTGCGCACATCTCTTAATGCAGAGACCTACGGGAAGGTTGACATCACCTACTATGGGGTGGTGCCCCCCTCCCTTCCCCACACCCCCAGCCTTTCTGCACCTGTATAGTTGGGAAGATCTCCTTGACCTTGAGAATGAGAAATATGTGGTCTCTTTATCTTTTTTCTGGGCGGGACTCAGCTCCTCCCAGCTCCTGGCATTATCTTATCTTGGAGTAGCTGCTCACACAGGACAGATTTCAGCTGCTCAGCCTGGGGCCCATCTATATCTCCTGCAACACTAACTTTACACCCTTTACTATCTTTCAAAGGTCAGGTTTTTGTTTTCTTTCCCCACCAAAACAGAAACAAATTCCAACCCTAGGAGGCTACAGCCTGAATAACTGGTTTAGAAATGCAAGCCAAGAGCCCAGAAGGCAGCGTGGTAGTGTGTATAAGTGTGTTTCTGTGTGGGTGAGAGATAGGGAAGAGGAGGTTGGAGTTGGAGCGATGAGAGAAAAGGGTTAGAAAAGTTCTAATACAAATCCAGAGTGGCTCTAGGAGGACAGCTTTGGGCCACATGGGGGCAAACAACATTTACTCTCCAGATTCCATTGCTGGGAGTCAGTGGCCCAGAAGTAGGGTCTAGAGAAGGGAAGAATGGAAGATAGGAGGCAGCAGGATAAATGGAGCTGCAGAGGCAATGCCTAAAGGGGTAGACCAACTATGGCCGATAACTACTGACAAACTGCATTCTGTAAACCAGACAGTATGTTAGATGCTTTACAGACATTCCTTCAAAACCTCACACAACGACATATTATCCTTCTCATTTTACAAGAGGAAATAGGCCAGAGAAAATATATTATTTACTCCAGATCACTCAGCTATTAAGTGGCAGAAACAGAATTCAAAACCAAATCTAGCCCACTGTAAACCCAGAACTCATCACATTATACCTTGCCATTAACTGGTGAGGGAATGATACAATTCAGCTCACAATAAGGGAAAGTTTGTACAGAGCAACCTTATAGCACTCAGTATACCTGTGGTCATCTGTTTGCTTTGTTTCTGTCCCTTAGACTGTGATCTCTTTGAAGATAGGACTGTATTTCTCATATTTGTCTTCCAAGTACCTAGCATACAATGGATACCAGTTCAGCCTTAGTTTTTTTTTATTGAACATTTACGATATTCCAGACTCATAAGGCTCTGGGACATGGCTGGCTTCATGGATGTGCAACTAGTGAAGTTACACAGGACCATGTGCTCAGAATAGCACTTGGTTTATGCTCCATTGCCACCATCTTTAAATTCTTAACTTTAGGGACTTCCCTGGTGGTCCAGTGGTTAAGACTGCAAGCTCCCAATGCAGGGGGCCCAGGTTCAATCCCTGGTCAGGGAACTAGATCCCGCACGCCATAACTAAGAGCCTGCATGCCACCATGAAGACCCCGTGTGCCGCAACTAAGACCTGGCGCAGCCAAATAAATAAATAAAATAAATATTTTTAAAAATTCTTAACTTTATATTTGAACTTTTAAGATGGATAGGACAATGGAACATGCTTGGGATCAGAGGAGAGAGGGTCTATGTGCATGTCCACCACCACTCCTTGCTTCCCATTCACAAAAAGCGTTTAAGTCCTGTGAGCATAGAATGCTTGTGGATGCACAGTCCAAGGGAGTTCATCGAGACTCAAATTCCCTGGATTCCATAGTGTCGGTAGAATGCGCACGCATGGAGAAGTAAAATAAATACAGGGGTCCTAGTTTTGTGCAGTATCCAGTGTTCTAGTAAGAACAAAATACATATGCCTACATAGTACGAATTGTGAAATTTCAGTAATTCTGCGTACAAGCTAAATGTTCTTATGTTTGTATTTAAAACTGGCATTGCAGAATATAGAGTGGTAAATCTCATGCTAATGAGTTAAACTCAATTTTTCTTTACTTAGAGTGACAATAAATAGCAAATTAATGCTATTAATTAATAATTGTATAATTAGTGATTAATTAATGAATCAATAAAATAGAATGATTAATGTCATTAATAATTAATAATAGCAGGGCTTCCCTGGTGGCGCAGTGGTTAAGAACCCGCCTGCCAATGCAGGGCACACGGGTTCGAGCCCTGGTCCGGGAAGATCCCACATGCCGCGGAGCAACTAAGCCCGTGCGGCACAGCTGCTGAGCCTGTGCTCTAGAGCCTGTGAGCCACAAATGTTGAAGCCTGTGCACCTAGAGCCCGTGCTCCGCAACGGGAGAGGCCACCGCAGTGAGAGGCTCGTGCGCCGCAACGAGGAGTAGCCCCCGCTCGCCGCAACTGGAGAGAGCCGGTGCGCAGCGGCGGGGACCCAATGCAGCCAAAAATAAATAAATAAAAATAAATATAATTAATAATAGCAACTTAATGCTATTAATTAAAACATCATGACAAGTGGAAAGAGATACTACAGAAGAAAGGAGACAGCTTATATTTTAGTACCTTTAATGGCACTTTCCCCCTGCGTTTTGAACAAGGGGCCCTGCATTTTCATTTCGTACTGAGCCTCACAAATTACATAGGCAGGCATGTTATGGAACATGGCAGTGAATAAGATGCGATCCCTGTTCTGGAGCTTACGGTACTTCATAATGCCTAGAAGACTAGACTGTCTGTGCCTGGAATTGCTCAACATTTAGAGCAAAATTGAGTAAAGAGGCTAGATTACCTCCCAGGTCTGTCCAATCCGAAGATGACACTAACCACAGATTATTAAGACTAGACGGCTTTCCTGGTTTTATCATATGATACAAGAGGTCTGAAAGTGGACAAATCAAGCCAGCTCATTCCTTTTTGTAACTACTTTGGGGGAAAAAAAAACCCAAAATACCAAAACTAAACTAGTTTAAACTTTTATCTTAACAATCATTAATCATTCAGGGAACTAAGGGAGAAAACAAACAAAAAAGTTCGCCGCTGGTATCTCTTGTGATATGTTAACCAACCCCTGGGAGGCTGACACTTAGCCCTGAGTGGAAGAGTAGTTAACAAAAGTCCAAAGGGGAGAGGGGACCTGGATGTGCTACGGGGTAACACTGGCTTCCAGTACAAAGGTTACACATTTTGAGTCTCGGTCAAAGCACGATCGTCTCACAATTTAACGCAGAGGCGATTTCTGAAGGCAAAAGTAGGCATAATATGACAAAACACACCTGGCACCGTAAACACACGCACATCCCCCACACGCTCGAGATCAGAAGTCAGAGGACAGCTCAGCAAAGGCGAGACCACTGGAAGCAAAGCAGGTGGAGTGTCTGTTTCCTTGCAGTTTACAGTCATTCCGTTCACCTGACCCCACAATTTATTTCTTGTAGTTTGCCGAAACATTCTTGTCTACTGCACTTACCTAATCGGTGAGGGAAGCCTACACCTGAAACCCGATCTTGCCTCAGTCAACTCCGCCTCCTCTGGATCCGGGAGATCAGACCCCGCCCTCTCGAAATCGCTCCTCCCCTCCCGGAGATCAAAATGGCGCCCCGCGAGTCGCCACTTCCCACCTCTCACTTTCTTCCTGGAGTCAAATTGTTATCGCGAGACTTCGGCCTCAACTATTAGCTGGGGCGCGCAGCCCGCCCCTTTCTTTTCTCCAGCGTGGTGGTGGAGGTTGGTGGTTCTTAGTTTGTTGGAGTGTTGTGGGGGGTCCGGAGGTTGCTGAATGCGGACTTCCTAGGGAGGGGTGGCGGGTATCTGGTACGCAGCTGAGGCCCATGCCGAGCCGGCGCTGGTTGGTGCAAGCTGTCTGCCCTCTCGACGGGTAGGAAAGAGGACGGGGGCTTCCGGGCCTTGTGGGCGGGTGAGGGTTTCCTCTTGTAGCTTTTCCCAGGCCTCTGCGTGGCGTGGCGGGGTCCAGCCGCGGAAGTCAGTCCCCGAGGGCGGAGGGCTCGTGGTTTTTGTGGACTTCGGGCCTAGTGGCTTTACTGCGGCCCACAGTACACGATTAATGGCGTGGGCGTGGTCCGTTGTCTGGCATGTAGATGTTAAAAGGTGGTATAGACAATACACGTTTTCTGAATTAATAAGGGTTAAGTGCGAGGTAACCATTGCTGACGCCGTTCTCCTTGCACGAGGTTAGGCGCTTCCTGGAGACGCTCGCCCCAAAATCGCACAAAATGCTGAAGGGGAATTGTTAGAGCCAGTGAAGGGCACTATCGCCATGTGCTCCTCCTCGCAGAATCTCGGAATAGGAAGCCACACTTCCGTAGGAATGCTTTCTAGTTTCCGAAAAAGAGGTTTTGAGTCAACTTTAATTTTGATAATACGCTCTGATTTTTTTTCTTTTAAATCTCAGGTATACCATCAGTGCCACTGGATCCACTTGTTGAATTTCTTTTTGGGCAGTTATTTCGTGACTTATTTCTTAGATTTTGCATTTTAGAAAACTACGGTAAAACATACCATGAAATTACCAGGAGTCCCTTGGATATTTTGCGAATCTGAGATCTCTGTGACCTTATTGGTTTCCTATGTTTGAAATATATTGTTCTTGTAGGATTTCTTTCATCGTTGCTCATTTGTCATTACCAAGAATGCTAAAGACTAAGACCAATATACGAATAGGAAGAATGATGGCATCCCCGATAAGGGAGATGGAAAAGTAAAATTAGACATTATCTTTTTTTTAAATTTTGTCCAAACTATTGTAATGTATCTAAGGAGATTACAACAGTGCCCTTTGTCTTTTTTTTTTTTTTTTTCATCTGTAAGCCTTTCATCGAAAAGTTTGAGAATTCAGAACTTTTAAATTAATACCCATAACAGCAAATTCCAGACCAGGAGTTTGGATAGAGGTAGTTAAGTCCTGCTGATTATTTTCCCAGGTATACTGAGGCCATACTCCGCCTTCTGGCTTTGTATGCAAAAGATTTTCGTACTAGTTCCCAACTGCTGTTGAAAAATGGCTTTTTGGCCGTTAGTTGAACATTGATAATCTTCATTGTACATTACTATATGGCTAAGGGTAAAATTACATTTTTTTACTGTTGCGGAAAGCTGTTTGATACTTTCGTTGGAAATTACGATACTCTTCTGGAATCTTCCATTGGATAGATTAAGGAGGCAAAACTGAAAGATAGAACCTGTGAATAAAATCTCTAGATTTTAGGATTGACCTGAAATGACAGTTCCTACGTGAAAGTATTAAAGGCCTTGTATGTGATTTTGCCTTAACTTATGTGTAATTAATTTACGTAATTGTCACGACTACATCAACATTTTCATTACTCTGACACTAGCTGTTTGCATTTATTCAGGGAAACAACATCACATTTACTGAATTTTATATGGTCAGAAATCTGTTTTAAGTCAAAGGACAATTGACAACAAATTTGAGAGGGGCTTGGAGAACACATACCGGGAATGGATTCTCTCAACTATGCAACGGTATCTGATTCAGCTGTGGAAATTGAGAATCAGAGGTAAGTGCTTTTTTTTTTTTTTTTTTAAATAACTATCACCAGATTTTTCTGGAAAAAAGACTAGGTGGTAATTTTACTGTATTTGAATTACCGGGAAAGCATAAATCATTGTAGATAATGAGTGGTGGTAATGGTAATTTTCATGCATTAGAACAGAAAAGGAAAACCTGGTTTGCACAGGCCTTTAAAGTTTTAACTACTTATAATCGTGGGACACATTGTTAACTCAGGGAAACGGGAGTATATTCTCCGGGCCAAATTGGTATCTTCCTGATTAAATCATCCTCATTTTATAAGAAAATGGATATCAGTAGGGAATCTTGTTTTAAAATCAACTTGTTCTATCCCACATTATCAGGGATGCTGGCTTATGTATATGATGAGAGGTATCTAGTCCTAATCGTTGTTTATCTCACTGGGAAAACAAATGAGCATTTCTAGTATACTCACTACATCTCTCCACTAGGATACTCTTGTTTTATTTAGAGGAGGCTTTGTCTTAGTTTAGCCTCTAGCAGTGAACAAGGCTGCCTTTGTGGAACTTACATAAAGGAAGATGAGTTTTTGGCTAAGTGCTATGGCACATGGCATTATGGACCACTTGTGGTAGAGTGGTCAGAGCTAAGTGATTGGCTAGTACTGAGCCCATCTTTTAAAAAATTACTTTGAGCATGTTTTTCTGCTTTGATTTGTAAAAAAAAAAAAAAAAAGTATATTACTGGTAATGAACATTCAGTAATATAAGAGGGTACAATTAATCTTTCCCTGTTTTCTAGTGATAACTCTTCCTCTGGTAGCAGCTTATTTAAAACTCAGTGTGTTCCTATCCCACCTAAAAGGAGGCAAAGAAACCCTATTAGAAAATTTGTTCACAAACCTGAAAGTACTCAAGCAAGAGATTCGTCTAGTGACTCATCTATAGAGCCAAGACCATTGACTTTAAAAGCTATTTTTGAAAGATTCAAAAAAAAGAAACGTAAAAAGAGGAAATACAAGCCAACGGGAAGATCAAGGGGAAGACCAAAAGGAAGGAGAAACACTAGACGCTCACAAATAAACAAGAAACAATTTAAAGACAAAGGACCTGGTTTCCCATTTTTAGAATCAGGAAATGGAAGAAAACCATTACCTTGGAGAAAAATTTTAACCTTTGAGGTGAGTCTTTATATATGCTGGTACACATGGCTTAAAATGTCTGAAATGAGTTGTTGGTTGCTTTTAGAATTTAGATGTACCTGGAACATAGAGTCTTCACCTTTTATAATACTTCTCTATACTGACTCTACTGCCGCTTAAATGCCACCCCCATCCTTCAGCTCAAAGTTCACTTGGACTTCTGGGTGGAATCTTGCACTGGTAACACTGGGTGAATGTACCTGTATATGAAGTGCTCTAAGGCTGATTTTATACCTTGATCTTATCCTGTCAGGGCTTTAAACATCATTCCTAAAACTCAAATGCCCAGTTGTTTTATAGTAACCGAAGTGAAACCCACACCTGCCTTTCATGTTCAGTGGCTTTAGTAGATTTCATTTTGTTCAGATATTTCAATTTCTGACAGAATTACCAGACAAATATGCCAGTACTTAGCAGTAGACTCTGAAATATTTGAGATAAGTGATTGCATAATTTGTAGTCACTTGTTCTAGAATCTGGTTTATAGGAAAGGATTAATACTCATTAACCTCTTTATGTTTTAAGGTGATTAAAATAGACAGTTCTGTGCATTAAAAAGTGTCTTAAGTAATGCCCAAATGATAACAAGATTTGTGCTTGTTTTTCTTGGTACTAACTTTGATAACTTGCTAGGTAGAACAGTGAATTGATACACGTGATCTCCATATGGCAGAGTAGTTAAATCAAGATCACTAAGGACCTCCTTGTTATGGGGATCCTTGTAATTTTGGAACGTAGGCATTTGCTGAGTGGAAGAAAATTTTTTTATTTTTAAGTCCTTGACTTAAAATATGGTGTTTTTGGTACATAGCAAGCAGTGGCAAGAGGATTTTTTAACTACCTTGAAAAACTGAAGTATGAATTCCATCTCAAGGAATCCTTGAAACAAATGAATGTTGGTGAAGATTTAGAAAACGAAGACTTTGATAGCCGGAGATACAGATACTTGGATGACGATGGATCTCTCTCTCCTATTGAAGAGTCAGCGTAAGTTCTATCATGGATTGGAATAATTTTGGATATAGGTTTTTATGAGATTAAGTGCTTTTACATTTTAATGTTGCTCCATATGCTATCAATTTGTTTATACTTAGATTTAAAAGTGATGTGAGCACAGATAAAATATTAATAGACTTGACTGGTATTGCTATTTCAGTTGTATGTCATGGCAGTATACTTCTCATTGGGTTATGAAAGATTTGTCGTCTGAGTGATACGCTTTTTTGTTTTTAACTCTTTATTGGAGTACAGTTGCTTTACAATGGTGTGTTAGTTTCTGCTTTATAACCAAGTGAATCAGCTGTACATATACATCGAGTGATATGCTTTTAATATTGCAGAGCAGAGGAGGAGATGGCAACAAACCTTGAACATGATGAATGTGATATTAAATTGGTGGTAAGTGACAATTTTAATCCCACTTCCTTTTGGGAGGACAGCTCTTGACAAAGGGAACAGTTTATCCTGTTGTGTTACTGTCTGTATTTAAGTTTTGAAAGGTTCAATGCCTTTGGTGCAGGAAATGCAAGAATAAAAATAAGAATTTTATGGATAATTGGTGAGAACATGAATTATCAATACTATATCCGTAAAAACAATACTATTTAAGTTTTCATGTGTGGTGTTGCTACTAGGATATCAGATGAGAAAATCAGCAGAAGTTAATTTGGAGTTTTAACATCCAGATGTAGTATCCAGGTTATTTTAAGTAACCTAGAGTTTAGTTATATGTAATTACTAGCGCGGTAAAGTTTTCAGTTGTTGCTTAGTATTGGTATTTCTTACGCAGGAGGATAATTATTTCATAATAAGTTCTGAGTTACCAAAGAAGAAGCATGTATATTTGGAACAAGAGGAAAATACTGAAGAAGCTGCACTGCCTAAAAAGAGAGCATCAAAATCCAAAAAACACTGGACAGAGGACAGAATGGCCTGAAAATAGATAGGACTATGACTACCAGACAAGGTAAACAGAATAGAGAAAAAGGAACTTTATAGAAAGAAAAGACCATAAATGTGAATACACATGCCAGCCTTATGATAAAAAAGAACCTGGTAAGAAAATAAAAAGATTAAACAAATTTATAAAACTCCTGAAGTAGTAATTATAAGAAAAATAATTAAAACAGTGAGATTATGTAGAAAAAACATTGAGGCTGTTACAGCAGAGATAATCACTTCCCAAAAAAATAAACAACGTCCTACTGTTTTTGCATATGGTGGTGTATTTCTTGGGTAAGAGAACTTAAAGGTGCCATTTGAGCTTTGAATCAAAGAAATAAGATTGTAATCCTGAAAAGAAAATCTTAGTTGCAATAACCACTAATGATTGACAGCCAGCCACCCTCCTTAGAGTACCTGCAACCCCATTTTTATTTTTTTTTTCAGACGAATTTAGTGTGAAATGCCTATTACTGTAATAAGAACTTAATATTTTCCTTTCCTGACTACCTATAATATTTCAACTATCATTTTCATCACCACTGTATGTTGCAGATTATGCCACTCTATGTACTGCATTTTACCCATAGCACTTGTGTTTGTTTTTGTTTAATTTGTGGACAAAGACTTATAGACAGGTGCAAAAATAAATCCTCTTTTGCAACCCAGAACTCATTGTTCAGTATGAGTTTTGATACAGATAAGAAGGAACATGATACCTAAAAGAGAGTCAAGTGATGGGGGTGTATTGATGAGCATAAAGATTGCTTCCAGGACTATAGGGCTGATAATTTCTCTCATATCTTAAGCTTTTAAATTATCAGCTGTATTGATTTAGTACTCTTAATTTTAATGTTGACATGAAACAAAGATGGCTTCTTTTTTTAGGCTTTTATCTTGAACACAGTGTCTGGATAATTTAAAAAGGGATGTCTTACGCTTTAGGTGAGTTTGGGTCCAATTTGTGTAAATGTGATGAATTGTCAGAATTTAAAACCTCCATAGGTTTCATTATTGAAAGGCATTTTTGCCAATTTTAAATTTCTGTTCATAATGTAATTTTGGAAAATGAATCTCAGGATTGACATGCTTTATAGTGACATTGTGCCAGTTTCACTTCGCTTGAAGGAAAGGGTCCCAGAACTATAAATAAGGCAGTTATAGTCAGAATCCTGGATATTCCTGCTTCAAGCATACACAACATATTTTTAACCTCCCCGCACCCCTATACAATATTTTTTAAAATTTTATTGAAGTATAGTTGATCTACAATATTAGTTCCTGCTGTGCAACAGAGACTCAGTTATACATATATTTCTATTATGATTTATCACAGGATATTGAATATAGTTCCCTGTGCTATGTAGTAAGACCTTGTTTATCTGTACTATGTATGTAAGTAGTTTGCATCTGCTAATCTCAGACTCCCAGTCCATCCTTCCCCCACATCCCCCTTTTTGGCAACCACAAGTCTGTTCTCTCTGTCTGAGGCTGTTTGTTTCATAGATGTGTTCATTTGTGTGGTATTTTAGATTCCACATGGAATTGGTATCCTATGGTATTTGTATTTCTATTTCTGACTTACTTTGCTTAGTATGATAATCTCTAGGCCCATCCATGTTGCTGCAGATGGCATTAATTATTTCATGCTTTTTAATGGCTGAGTAATATTCCATTGTGTATATATGTGTGTGTGTGTGTGTGTGTGTGTGTGTGTGTGTGTGTGTATATACACCACATCCTTATCCATCTCTTGATGGACATTTAGGTTGCTTCCATGTCCTGGCTACTGTAAACAGCGTTGCAATGCATGTATCCTCTCAGACCATGTTTTTCTCTGGATATATGCCCAAGAGTGGGATTGATAGATCATATGGCAGCTCTATTTTTAGTTTGAGGAACCGCAGTACTGTTTTCCATACTGGCTGTACCAGTTTACGTTCCCGCCAACAGTGTAGGGGGGTGTTCCTTTTTCTTCACACCCTCTCCAGCATTTACTATTTGCAGACTTTCTGATGATGGCCATTCTCACTGGTGTGAGGTATATTTGCATTGCTGATACTGAGCAATGATGAGCATCTTTTCACGTGCCTATGTGTATGTCTTCTTTGGAGAAATGTCTATTTAGGTCTTCTGCCAGTTTTTTGATTGGGTGGTATTTTTTTGGTTATTGAATTGTACTATCCAATAGTTTTATTATTTAAATTTTCTGGCCATGCCGCTACTTGTTATATACGTCATTACATCTGGACTGAACATATTTACTAAACACGTCATATGTTTTCAAGTTCTTCCTTCCCTTCAAATTTTGGTTTACCAAAATTGATGTTCTGCTATTAATTCACCCTCACATGATGGTGAAGAATTCCCAAATAACTATTTTCTTGAAAACCTCATGGCCTAAATGAGATGAAATGTTGCTCCTAAAGGTTATTTTAATGTTATGCATGTTAATATGCTGAATAATTTTATAGATTATAATTTTGATTTAATCTGACCTTTGTTATTTAGATTTGCAAAAGGGATATATTTTTCATACACTTGTTTGGCTAGTGCATTCTTTTATTTTTGGCTGCACCAAGTGGATTGCAGGATCTTAGTTCCCAGATCAGGGATCGAACCCACTGCCATCTGCAGTGGAAGCGTGGAGTCCTAACCACTGTACGCCAGGGAAGTCCCTGCAGTGTTTTTAATGCATGCATAATCTAAAATGAGGTGGAAGATTTAATAGTATAATGCTAGAAATGACTACACAGGACACACAATTTCATGAATCTGAATGATATAAAGTTTAATTAAATACACCCAATTTGCCTTCAACGATTCCCCAGTGGTCAGAACATCAGCCACATTAACATTTTTCTGTATTTTTACAGTTGCTATCAACTAATGAGAAAATACTTTATATAGTTCTTAAATTAAGGGAAAAATTCAGTTAAAGTAAAAATTTTGCAGTAATCAGGGAATTGCATAGGCAAAACACATTGCAGTAATGAAGTTCTTAAAATCAAGCTTAAATTTATATGTGGAACTCTGTTTGGTTCAGGTATAATAGCTAATAAGTACTTTGCATATTTTTATCTGTTAGTATAATGCTATCTTTTCTAAGCATTGTTAAAATACCTACCATGTGATTAATTAATGGGATGATTTCTTTAAATTTCTTAAACATCCTTTGTGATAGACTCTGACTGTTACTGCACAGTTTTGAACTCATCTAAGAGACTGGAGCTCTTTCAAATAATTGTTCTCTTGTGGACTTGTTTATATTTTTTAAAAAGGAAGCAGTGGTTGAGGTCTATCCCGATGGGGCTTTTTCTGTAAACCTACATCGTTGGAAACGCCTCATAGATTAACTGTGTGGTTTCCTTTACTCATAGAACTACCTGTTAGATCTGTGGGAAAGAACTACAAGACAGAGCTGCCAAGTAAACTGTGAAAAACCTAACAAACTTTTTATCTTAGGTATTGGCATATCCCAGTGATCTGTACTGTTCTAGGGTGTGATGGCTTAGGTAAGTTTTAATCAGTGACGGTGTCATTTGTTCGGGGTGGGGGGGGGGCGGGGGGGGTACTATTCCAGTTCAGATGATGAATTTAACCGTTCAACTGCTGAATGATACAGACATGAACTAAAACTTAATTCTGATAGAGCTGAGTATGCTTAATATCTAAATATTTTAAGTTATATATTGAGGTTTTAAGTTTTAATCACATGAGTGTGGTATCCATCTTTTATTTGCTATTTTATCTGCAGGAGTGAATATGATTTGAACCTAATACATTTTTAGACGTAAGTGGAATATTTAATTTCTATTCAAATTAAGGATTCAGAAGTTCTGAAAAGAATGTTAAATTTTGAGTATAGCATTCCATTTCTGTTGTGACTGCTAGTTAATTAGGTTATAAAACAATTGTCAGGATTTTGGCCAAAAATACTGCTGTAATATTTGTGTTTACAGAATTGGAAAAAAATGGAGACAGCACTGACATGTAAATATCATGTATAATCGGATAGTTTCCTATGTAAGTTCTATAGGTATAGAGAGGGTAAAGGTAGCAATGGCTAGGTTTATAGTTTAAAGTGGAGTTAATGTAGTTCTCATTGGAATGACAGATATAAAACTCAAATTAACATGTTACAAGAACGTAAATTTTTAGAGACGTGTGAAGATAATATTTCTCAGATAGTAACGTTACAAACTTGAGGTTGAGGGGTTTTTCTGGTTCAGTCATAATTGCACTGCATGGTATCTGCATTCAGCAGTTTGTTCCTGCTGGGTGTTCAAAGGACAGTGCAATATAAATTCAGTATTTGGCATCGTTGGTTTTCTTGGCTTTGTGCATGTTAGACCTGGTATTTCTACTGATACAGTATTCCTGTAGTTTCTCATACTGTTCAGTTTGACAGTCTTCAATAGTAACTAATACTATTTTTCTAGGGTGTCAAATTCAGAACCAGGCAGATCCATCGCCTGACCCTAAACATGTAAGGCTTTCTATTTGTTGCTTCTAGTAGCTTTCCTTTATTGATAGCATTGTTGAACTTCTATACAAGTGCAGAAGCCTTTTGCAGTGTATATATAAGCTTGAGAGAAATGTTTATAAAGCCTCATACTATTGAAAACGGGCACTGTTGTTCATGGTGTCCGTAAATTGTTAATGTGGCTACATTGAGAACACAGGTTTTGCTTCCATCACTGTAATTTTATTGCAGTGGTGACAATGAGACCTGCAACATTTTTTTTTTTTTTTTTTTTTTGCTAGGCTCATGAGTAAAAACTGGATATAACAAGGCTTTTCAGTATTAGAAAAGATGAAGGGATAAATAGCAACGTACTTGCTATGTTTAATTTCTAGGGTCCTAAAGTAAATCGCTTGAGGAAATTGGATCCCAAAGATTACAGGTATGATTTTCATTTCATTTTTTTCCCCTTGTATTTAATGAAAAAGACTATAATGATGTTAAAAAGGCCATTAGTAGTTTTACTATTTACCAGTGATGTATGATGTCATGATGATGGGCAAAATGTTCAACTGCTCTGAATGGGCTGAATGAAAATAGCCTTTCTGAACATCCATCTTACATAAAGCTATATTTTAAAACATGAAAGCTCTAAGGTAAAAGTTGCCTGAAACATGCATATTTGGAAGCAATCAGCTAAAGTTAGGTATGAATGAAAATGGAACCTAATCAGTCCCAGTTGCCATTACAATCTTTTTCTGTAGGTGGGGAATTTTGAAGTGTGTCCATATTTCATTGGAGATCAAAGAAGCCTAACTAAAAGAATTGTGGCAAGTAATTTTTTTTATTTTACCACACCAAATTATTTGTCAGGTTTTAATGGTCATTACCAAGGCTTTTAGAATGCAGTTTCTCATTTGCTGTGGACATGACCATACAAAAAGTTTCCCACTAGGTTTTACTTCTGCTACTTTGTAGCATTCAGCCTGTTGGGAACATTTTATTGTTTACTTGTATTTCCATTGCCTAGGTCAGCACTGTTCCAGTATAAATAGAACACAAGCCATTTTTTCTAATTAGATTTTACAATACCGATACATGGGTAGTGACTATTATATTGAACAGTATGTGCCTAGATTGCTGGAGTTCTTTGTTTCATCCTGGGCTTCTAGTTTATTACATTACAGGTTGCCTGGTTACTAAAGGCGGGGAGGCTGGCTTCAGAATTTTACATGAGCATCTCTGAAAATGGACCCTTACCTTTATATTTGTTATACAGGGCTGACTCACACGATAACTTCTTTTTGAAAGGTATGTACACATTAAAGAAAATAATTTTATAGGTCATTTCAAAGAGGGCTGATGGGACCAAATCCAGGAGCTCTTTACGCTGTGACCAAAGATTGAGTTCTCCACTGGATATGATAGTAACTTGATAGTGCTATGTTTTCCGGATGGAGATACAAGCCACTCATACCCATGATTGGTGATGTGGGAAAGTAAAAATAAATGTAAATATCTTCCAACTTTAACCAATGTCTACTCTCTTCTTTAGGGCTACTTTATCTTGAAGATTATGAGTTTGGAGGAAGTAAGGTGATTGGCAGTGGAAAGAATCAGAACATGTGAAATTCCTTAAAAATTTATTGACTTAAATAACTTTGTGTTACACATAATTAAAAAAAAACCCTTTACACTTTGTGCAGAAAGTCAGCATATATTTTTGGCTCGAAGTTTCTCTAATGTTTTCTGTGGAGGGAATAATAACATTTATCAGTTACAGTTCTGATGTGCCTTGGACATGAAAAATTGGGGGCGGGGGCTGCTCACCTTATGGAATTCTTTTGCCCTTGCTCTGTTTTGGGCATATGCGTCTTGCTTTGCTTTCTCTTCCTTTTGCTTTTTCACTTCAGGTAACTGATGGTATAATCTGTAAGAAGTTTATATGGAATTAAAGACACACTTCAGCTATGTGACTTCATATATCTTCGTATATCCACATACATACCTTAGAGCCCTTTGGTGCATATGGGCTTGTGCAGTCTTTCTGTCTTCAGGAAGAGACACTCTAACCTTGTTCACACCCTTCAGGTGACTGACAAATGAACCTGAGCAGAGAACAAGTCATTTAATATATATGTAATGCCAGGTTCTCTTTGAAAACTGATGTGGAGAGTATACCTGTAGGTTTCTCCTTTACTATTTTGGTTTGAGAACTTCCAGAGACACGAATTTTATTCCTTATTTCTTTCTGTCTCTGTGAGGATCTCTCCATAAATGCTTTTTTTCTTTTTATAAATGCTTCTTGTAAGCTCCCTGGAGTAGCTGTAAACTTTGAAAGGGTTTCTGTTTAAAAGAAAAAAATTGAGGCTATATGTCAGCAATATACGAACATGCGGGGTTTCTGCTCAAGTAGGGGGAACCTGAGTGGGGAACCCCACTGGCCCCTGGGCTCACTAATCTGATGCTCAGGGCATACATACCTGCACACACAGCTGGTGGTTTCTCCACAGAATGTTCTGATGCAGCTGGACAATCTGAGTTTTGTGTTTCTGATAGAAGAGGCAGAAATTCACTCACCTAAATTGTGAGAAAGTCATAGACTTTACCACTTGACCTCACTGTACAGATTCACAGCAAAGGTTCTAAACTTTACCCATTCTCAACCCTAGGTCCTTTGGCCTTTCTAGAAAGTTCAGTTATCAGCTTGTCCACTGTGAGCACATTCATACAACGATTCTAATGTAAGAATAAATGCCATATAGAAAGCTAAGTAAAACTATCCTTTTTTACTCCCTAATTCTCAAATATGGGTTGCTGTATGAAATGAGAGCTACGAAATTTACCTGAAAACAGCTCTTTGCCTCATTTTCTCTCTTTTCTTCTAGAGTTAAGTTTGCAAAATCCACTTCAGCAATACTGATATCACTATTGCTTATCAATGTAAGTTCTGGTTCTTCCATTATACCATGGCCACATTCTGTCTCCTGTGCAGTAAAAAGGGAAACAATATTCAAAAATCATAGCCTCAAAAACACTCAGAATGTGAAAAATATGTACATTACGGAGGAAGAACACCAGGTTCTTCAAGACAAACTACTCCATGGGTTACAGAGCCAAGCGCCTGCTGACTGACTGGGGGCTGTGCAGAACTGCAGTGTATGTGTCCCCTACCTATCTGAATGGCCGCTGGGCTGCAGCTGGATGCTGCGAGACCACAAATTGCTTCAACCATGTTTTGTTTTGTTTGTTTTTTTGATGTGGACCACTTTTAAGTTACAGTATTGCTTCTGTTTTATGGTTTGGTTTTTTGGCTGCAAGGCCTGCGGGATCCTAGCTCCCTGACCAGGGATGGAACCCACACCCCTGCATTGGAAGGCGAAGTCCCAACCACCGGACCGCCAGGGAAGTCCCTAGACCACACTATTAAGGAGAAAACCTTTCAATACTGAACAAGAATTTACAAAAAAACACAAAAATCCAAAAGCTGCCAAGTAAATCACCTTATTTTTTGCTTATCTGTGAAGGGACAAACACATAGTACTAGAAGGTAAGCTGAAACCAAGCAGATTAATCCAGTGCAGCACAATGAGGTTCAACACTGTTAAGTGCTGAAGCATAGGCTGAGCCACCATTTTTTAGGAAAGCTGGAGAAAAATGTGAATTGGGAAGATCTGTAAAATTCAGAGGGAGGTCAAATTTAAAAAATTTGTTTTCTCATTTCATTGGAGATTTCCAATGATTATGAGGTTGACTATATCTCAGATAGTAGCTCTGTTGCATCTCTTGCAATTTTGTTTTTAAAAAGTCTTCTGAAAATGAAATCAAAGATTATATACAACACAGATTTCACTTACCCAGATTGGAATAGAGTTCTGTAATGAAAACGATCCAGAATTTACAAAGAGCTCTGACTGTGCTAGTTGAGTTTGGTTTCCTACGATTGTTGGAGTTTCTGCGGTAGTTGAATCCTCAAGACGTTTTTCATTCTGAACAGTGACTGAATATGGTGTCTGAATTGAAGTTCTTACACATAATTGTGGATTTATATTTAAGACTCCACAGGTTTCTTTATCATCAGTGAGCCCTTGACCTTGTAACACTGTTCCAACTCCTCTTTCTGACAGTTCTTCAAAGCCCAGTCTTTCTTTTCTGCCTTCTGGTTGGTCTTTTATTGAGCACTCACTGGAGGTAGAACCACATGGAGTGCTATGCTGTAGATTTAACTGATGAAATACATTAGCCTCACCAGATGAACTGAAGACTGAACTTTGCAAATTTCCTACAGAGAGCTGGAAAGGAACACTTTCTTGCTTGTTTTGTAATATTTCATTCTGTTCAGAGGAGTAGTTTTGATTTTCCGCCCCTTGGGAAGAGTCTCTTGCTTCAGTGCTAAAAATACTTGGTAAGTCAGCATGCTGGCTTCCTTCCTGTGAAGAAAATTCTGGCAGAAGTTGCTGAAAAGACTGTTCAGACCCTATAAGAAATCAGTGGATCATAATTATATGTTGTAAAACTTGAGTAGAGATATGGTCTCTAATAGTTGCTGAGGACATTGCAAGTAATAGGTTACTTAAAATTTTAGGAATGAAAACTGACATAGACATGAGTAGAAAGTTAAAGGATGGTCACAGTGATTTTCGAATAACTACTGCTCACACCATGTATTTTCTCCTATAATATTTAACAAAGGAACTATGACTTAAGCATGAGGACTTTTCCCCCCATAACAGAATACTGACTTTATAACAAAGACTTAAACATGCATGTGCATCTCATATATGTTGTGATGTGTGTGTATATATATAAAATTTGTATAAAAAGTTTTAGAAGGATACTTAAACTGATAACTGTAAGGGTTGAGGTAGGGAAGTTGAGCAAGAGGCAGCACTTTTTTATTTTATCAAAATAAAATGCAAACTGAGCATATATTACTTCTGTTATTTAAATAAATATACAGAGAAACTGGTGAGGTGGAGACAAACCAAGAGCAATTGATACGAACAACCGTGAAAAACAACTGAGCTTTATTTAACTTTTTTGAACTTCTACATACCTTCAATAACAGTTTCTGTAGCAAAACTCTGAGCTTCGTCACGAGCCCAGTTAGGATCAGGCTGGTTCAGGCTGGTCCTCAATGCTGTAAAAGAAGCTGTACTTTTGGGTGGCAGACTAGAACAGAGGCTTTCACAGGAGGAATCTGACCTCTGATGGAAGACAACAGGGAAACGCTGAAATATTAGTATTTACTATGTGTTACCAGTTGAATCAATCTTTTATGTTTCTTTGATATTATTCTTCCTTAATTACCACTTTACTACCACATAAACCACTTGCTTATTCAAACCCAATTCTTTCACTTCAGTAAATATGAAACAGACTTTTTGTTTAGAAAACAAATTGTGAATTAACAAAACAGAGTTCAGAATATGACTGAATCATTTTCTGATAAGCAGGAACTATGCAGAGCTGCCTGGAAATAGAAAGACCCAGGTTTGAATCTTAGCTCCTTTATTGTATAGGAAGAGACTTTAAATTTTGCAAAAATTCTGTTTACTTGACTGTTTAAGACTGAATTCCATTAAAGTAACACCACCCCCCAAAACCCTGAAAAGTTTTTATGGGTCCTCATAGCTAGAGATAAAACTTTGGGACAAAATTCTAATGCACCTATTTTCAATCTTGGTTCTGCATTATAATCACTTTATCTGACCATTCCTAGGGATTCTGATTTAATTGGTCTGAGGTACAGTCTGGGCACTGGTATCTAAAAGCTTACCAGATGATTTTAATTGGCAGCCAAGGCTAAGAAGCATTGTTC
Source organism: Eschrichtius robustus (assembly GCF_028021215.1). Taxonomy (NCBI): domain Eukaryota; kingdom Metazoa; phylum Chordata; class Mammalia; order Artiodactyla; family Eschrichtiidae; genus Eschrichtius; species Eschrichtius robustus. Next base: position 43,082,197 of record NC_090834.1, read on the forward strand.
TGTTCTAACAGAAGAAAAGACAGACTGTTTTTGGAAATTCACTGCAAAGAAGCATCTACTTTATTATACCTGGTAAAAGTCTTTGCTGTCTTGAGAAATCCCAGAGAAAGATGATGACGAATCAAAATCTGGATGTGGTTCTAAGGGTTTAAACAGCTGACGATGCAAATTTGGAAAACTCTGTTCCAGTTCTGGGAAGTCAAAGTCAACTGTTGGAATTTTAAGGAAAAAAGACACTTATTTTAAAAATAAAGCCTAGAAAAGTAGTACCAAGAACATATTCATAAGGTAGCTCCAATTCAACAAAATTACTTGCATTTTTTTCATTACCAGCAGATGCTTTCAAATTAAGTCCTACCGTTATCTCTCATGTACAAAAGGGGCGGGTGGTGGCGGCGGTTTGACCAGAACCTTTGCCAAATGCAAGTTTCCATTTCTATTATAGCCTCAAGGTCTTTATGGGGTTAGTTAGGAGTAAGATGCCATCATTGTCACTGCTTTGTTACAGTAATCTTTGCTATTCTCAGCTCATTTCAGGATCAATGATTTGAAAAAAAGAAAAGCTCACTGTAGCAAGTGTTGCCACAGGCCAGACACTGCACTTTATGTGCATTATCCCCAACACCCCTCCTTCCACAGGAGACAAGAGTAAGCTGCCTGTGGTCTCACAGTTAGGAAACGGTCAAGACGTCTGATTTCTGAGTTCTTGTGCTCAGTATGGCAATACTGAGCTACTGTAGTTAACTTTGCAAAGGTGAAGGAAGATCTGCTCACCTCTTCTACACTGTCTCAGTCAGTCTGTTTCCGGAGCCCCTCTCTCACTAAGTGCCCTCAGCGTTTGCCATGTTATAACTGCTACAGCAAGCCATCAAAACACAAAGCTCAAACAATTACTACTTCCAACTAAAAAGGATGAAAGGTTAAAAGTTAACACTTAGTTTACATGAAAGTATTTGTTCACAAATAATTTTACCCCACAAGTCTGTTTTTTCAGTCATCAAATTTGCTTCATTTATATACTTGTCTATCATCTGCTGAATGTGTGTCTGACCAGATGTAAATGTTTCCACTGCAGGTAAAAGAGGTTTATGGGCGTCCTGAGGGTCCTGTCTTTGATAAATAACTTGTGTTGAAGGAACTACAGAACTTAAAACATTTGTTTCCTCTTCTTTACTGGTGGGAGATTCTTGTTCCCTCTGGTCCACAAGCTCTGAAAACGACTCTGAAAATTGGGTTTAATGAAAATATTTAGTGTCTGGGTACTTCCTTTGAGACATATTTTAGCAGAGAGGCATAGCAATACACATGGATAAGGAATCAGTGCAGCCAAGAAATGTGCTCCGTAGAGTCCCACCAACATTAGCAGACCCTCCTCAACGTGCTACTGGAGATGAGCAGAGTGTCTCTGCGTCTGCAGCCCCGTGACTTCAATCATGGTTAGAATGTCATACTGTCCAATATTCTAAAGGCATGATTACTTTTGAGATTTAAAGAACAATCCCTCTCAGCACCTTGTGAAAAGCAATGTTGGCTCTCACCGCTGTACTGCAACGCAACTGGTGCTTCTCTTTCAATTTATTTATAAACATTCTGATATTCTTACCTGTAAGGCTCAAATCTGTGTTTTCATAACTTAAAAAGCTCCCAGTAGAAACAGTTATTGAAGATAATGGCTCATGATAAATTTCTTGTGTTTCAGCCTAAAAATTAAGAAGCACATTAGGCCACAATGTAGGAAGTAATATCTAGAAAAAACCCAAGTCACCAACATTAGCAGTTATTTATTCTGAGCTCAGATCAAGTGTAGAAACCTTCATAGTTATAAAGGTCCGTAGTAAAACCTTTTCATCATTGCTCAGAACTGATTAGCCTTTCATACACACAACCCCCAGCCCACTCTCACTCCCCCATCAGTAAGTCCTCAGTTATCCACTGTCACCTTTACACACACACACACACACCCCACTTATTGTTTTAAATTATTCTTTTGCTTCTCAGAACTATAGAGATCATGCATCAGGTAGACTAAGAGGTCTTCTGATGCTCAGATTTGGCTGTTTTCATCACTGATCCACTCCAGTAAGAGCAGATCTCAGAGAACACAGACTTCAATATTCCACAACTTCTGTAAACTAAAAAGACAATATGAAGCCAAGCAACTCTAACAATGCAGCACACATCAAGACATTACTAACCTTATCATCTGGCTTCACATCTGGACCCAGGTACGTATGGTCTTCTTCCTCCACAGAGTAACTTAATACTGCATGATTCTCAACCACAGCCTCACTGACCTTGACTAAAATGGGGAAGGAGGGGGAAGGTCTGGATTATGACAAATCAAATATTTAGCACCAGAGGGCATAATTTCCTGCTTTCCTACAATTTTCTCTCATATTTTGCTTTGTAGAGTTGCCTTATCTTAGACCAAAAAGAAAAAAAAAAAATTCATGTTGTTATTCATTAAAAGCATTTAGGACTTCCCTGGTGGCGCAGTGGTTAAGAATCCACCTACCAATGCAGGGACACGGGTTAGAACCCTGGTCCGGGAAGATCCCACATGCCTCGGAGCAACTAAGCCCGTGTGCCACAACTACTGAGCCTGCGCTCTAGAGCCCGTGAGCCACAACTACTGAGCCCGTGTGCCTAGAGCCCGTGCTCTGCAACAAGAGAAGCCACCGCGATGAGAAGCCCGTGCACCACAACTAAGAGTAGCCCCCCCTCACTGCAACTAGAGAAAGCCCGCGCACAGCAACGAAGACCCAATGCAGCCAAAAATAAACAAAATAAATTAACTAATTAAAAAAATAATTTATAGTCAGCACAATATAATTTTTCATGGAAAACTGTAGTTGTCATTATTATTCTATGAATAAAACCCTTTAGAAAAGAGCCAGTGTGATGGGAAATGCTTGTCATTAATTTTAAGTGAAGAAGCAAGAATATTCAATTATAAGTACAGTGTGATCTCAAAGGTGAGAAAAATGCACATAAAAAAGACAAAAACACCAAAGTGCAACCAGTGGTTGCTTAAGAATGGTAGGACGAGGAATTTTACTTCTTTATAACTTGCAGTGCTGTCTAAAATCACAATGAGCATACACTGCTTTTATTATGAATTATCATTCCTAATTACATTTGACATATTAAAAATACATAAAAATTATACTTTCTGTCTCACTATTAGTAATCCGGGTATTCTGAGTTAGTTTTTCTCATACTCCCAATAGCCAACATTTGTGAGAAAGCCGGCCAAGGAATATGGTCATCTGTGGCTCTGAAATAGAATATAATTAAAACTGCTCCGCCAAATATAAACTAAAATTTCTGTCTCATTATCCCCATGATATTATTAAAAGAGATCATGAACATTAAAAGTATGTTTCTAAAAAAAAAAAAAAAAAGTATGTTTCTTAGATGTTTGTGTAAGAAATGTTTTCTAAGAGGTAACCCAGGACACATATGCATGCATACATATGTATCTGTATATGTGTGCAGATACATATATTTATTCATAAAATATCTATATTACAGATAATAAAGTAAAAACAGCAAATATCAAATATTATATTTAAATATAATTTGTTTTTAAATACAATTTTTTACCCTCTCCTAGTTCAATTACAAATATATTATTGTGATACAATTGATTTAACCATTAAACTGTTATTTGGTTGCTTCTTTACACACTAAAATTTTAAGTGAAGAAAGTTAAGAGATGGTGAAACTTTATAGTGAGTTGTTATTTTTTCTTAAGCAGCTCATTTCAAAAGCTAGTTGTGAGATGGGAAATTACGGGTTTACTATTTCGTAATCACAGTTCTATAACTGTTATTATCTGTAACAAACCAAAGAAGATTCCCCCAGAGGAGGGTGACCAGGGTAGCACTTGGGTAGTGATAAGAATTGAAAAATAAAAATAAGGGAAAGAAAAGCAAGGTCAGAGTTAAATAAACTTCAGTGAAACTGCAGTTTTGTGAAGGTGTTAAATGAGGGGAGAAAAGTCTGAACATGTCTGAACATAGACAAAACCATGAATACTGTCCAAACCACAAAAATGCTCATGTTAGCCAGGATAAGGAGATGATAATCTCCTTATCCTGGCTAACATGAGTGACTGCTGCTTAATCAAGTACAGCTTTACTTAGCCTAACTCCATTATTCCTACCTCCTAGGGAAGAATTTTGTAGGTATCCAATAACAGGATCACCCTTGCTTCCTGATAATATCCAGTACTAACAAGCAAAGCCCTATTTCAAAATACTTAAACCCTCCTCAAAATCACCTAATAAAGCCCAAATCTTATAGTAAGTCCCTTCTAATACCCTCTCACTAATTCATTGGCCTCATGGTTCCCCACGGTGTGCATTCTCCCTAACTACAACAAGTCAAAGCACCCAGCTTTCTTCGATTACATGTGTGCTCTTGGTAGTCTTTGGCTAGAGGACATTGACAGGTAGAATAAAAAGGAATGCAAGTATTCACCGGCTACATCTAAAAACATGGTAATGGTTTTTATTTTAAAATGTCAAAAACTATAATTCATTGGAAATTATATTTTGTAGTTATTTCAATCTCCAATTAAAAAAGGAGAAGCTAAAGTCAATTTTTCTATAAACCCTCAAAAAGAAAATAGGTCTTGCTCATCTCTCATTGTATTAAACCCTAGATACAACTAAGATAACAATTATCCAAGTATAAGTGACAGCTAAAATAAAAAGAAATCTGGTTAGAAAAGGCAACTACTTAAAAGGTGCTTTAGAACTAATGAAGCAGTACTGGAACTATGCTTTGCAAGGTCAATATTATACATATAAAATAGCTTGTTATAAATATGCACAAATTCAAAAGCGAGAAAATTAACATCAGTTGTCTCTGGGTGGCAGAATTAAGTGATTTAAAGTTTTTTCCTTGTAACTTGTTCCTTAATACTTTCCAAATATTTAAAACTAAACATAAAACAGCTCATTTAGAATGCCACAGGTAGAATTTTTAAAAGATAATACTTAGTAGTATTTAATTAAATGTGGATTGTTACAAATAGGCTTAAACACAAAATGTGTAGAGTTTGCCAACTGTAAAAACTTCATACCCTTACATACTTCCTACTGACATTTACTTACTTAGTGAAACAATTTAAAAGTGTAATTAATTATTCTCTAAATAAACTTCACTTCCCTCATTCAACTTTTTGTGTACAGAAATAATATAGTCTTATGGAAAAAAAATTTCACAGTATGTAAACATATGAAATAGAAGTGTGAAACCCAACCTCCAACAAAGATTAACCCGTACCTAAACTTTGGTGATTCTTATTCCAGACAGTTTTCAAATGCATGAACACAGACTTTTCTCCTCTCATTTAACACCTTCACAAAACTGCAGTTTCACTGAAGTTATTTACCATTTTTCATTACAAGTAACACTACAATAACTATCTTTTGTCCACATATTCTTATGCACAGCAATTCCAGTTTCAACTTCTTTCTCTCTCACCTGCTTTATCAGAGTCATCACCACAGATGTTCTCCTGGGCAACTGGGTGAAGATGACCAAATGGATCACAGCCCAGGGGGCTCCCAAGAAAACTTTGTTCTCGGCTTACTGAGACCCTCAGTGGGTCTCTGTCTTGATAAAAGTCTGGTTTACCTGGGAGGGAGAAAAAACTGACTCACTGGATTTCCACTTACGTTTCTAGTTAAAACTAAAATGGCAATTTAGATTATGGGTAAAAATCTAAACTCTTAAAGACTTAATCAGTGTAGCAAGAAAATAGTAACTGCTTAACTTTCACACAGCCTTTAAATTATTTCACTTCAATTTTACTAAGTTTTTAATGATACTCATACTTCCTAATAATAGAAAATGCTTCAGTACTGACTAATCACAGGAAAAATGCCTGGAAAAATGATCAACCATTAAGTATTATAAGGAATAATATGCATTCGTAATATAAAGTTCAAAAATAGCTACAGCTAATCTGTGGTATGAGAGATCAAGATAAGGGTTTACCCTGGGGAGAAGAGGAGGAAGAGTAATTGCGAGAGTACAAGGGACGCGTTTATGGAGTTCTCTAACATTCCAGTTCCTGACCTCAATGGTGTTTACCTGAGGGTGATTATCAAAGTAATAATCACTGAAATAAACACTTATGACTGAAATAAACACTCATGACTGAAATAAACACTCATGAAACAAACAAACAAACAAAGGAGTGGGAGACACTCAGAAGTAGAAGCTAATTTACTGTGCAGAATCCCAGAAAAACTTGGGAATTAAAGGCAAGAGGTATTACAAAAGGAAGGTGTGAATCAGGGAACTGAAAACAGGGAGAATGTTTAAAAACACGTACGTGGAAAAGATCCCTCCCATCACCTGAGATTCCTATCTCTCAACATCATCCCCAGAGAAGACTAAAGGTTTATCCTCTAGAGAAACTGAATCCTACATACTCTGCGATCAAATTTATAGCAGACTCTCAAACTGGTAAAGTGTCAAAGGATTACCTTTCTAAGGGGAAAGGTGCAGTAGCTGACAGGATTTGAACCTGTGTGGGGAAACCCCAATGGATTTCTAGTCTATCATCTTAATCACCTGGCCACAACTACGTGAATCCAATACACTCTGAATTTAGGGGGATCAGGCACTGAAAGGGGCAAGGGTGGAGGGAAGAAAAAGAACGCCATAAGGAAATCAGAGGTATTAAAAGAAAGTTTGCACCCTCGACTCAGATCCCCACAGGTCTGGCTCCATAACAGCAACAGCCAGGCTTGTATCAAACTTGGAGGATCTTTCTTTGAAGAAACTAAACTGTAAATTGCTCAGGGAAAAGAACCACAGATACTAAGTTGAGGGTCCTCAAGGAAAAGCCACATTTTCCAATGAAATCCAGAAGTAAATAAGGTCCCCACCTATAGAATTTCCAATTAGCCATTCAGTGTTCCACTCAAATATGGAAGATATTAGAGAAAAGCCTCTAAAACTTCAGACAGAAAAAAAAAAGAAGAACCCAGACAAACAGAGAAAATACAGGAATGCAAACAAACAAAAACCTATAAATATTCAAAGTAAGTAGTATTTTGCATCCATGAAACAAGAGCAGGATGCTACAAAAAGAAAAAATCAGAAAGGAGGGCAAGCTTTTAGAAACTACACTTTGAGAGCCAAAATAAAAATTCCTAAGAAATGATAGAAGAAAAAGCTGAGAAAATTCTCCCAGAAAGTAAAGCCAAAAGAAATAGACTACAGGGACTTCCCTAGTGGTCCAGTGGGTAGGACTCCCTGCTCCCAATGCAGGGGGCCCGGGTTCGATCCCTGATCGGGGAACTAGATCCTGCATGCATGCCACAACTAAGAGTTAACATGCCGCAACTAAAAAAAAAGATTAAGACCCGGCGAAGCCAAAAAAAAAAAAAGTAGAATACAGACAAGAAAAGAAAATTGGAAGAATATTATAGCTCAGTGTTTCTCAATATTAACTTTATCATCACCCACCTAAGGAGCCCTTTCAAGACTTTCTTCCTAATTGCCTGCTAACTCCATGAAACTTAATAACTATATATACTGTATATCTTTTTACGTACACTTGTGCTTTGGTACATAAAGAGTAAGACTTTTTCATCTCCCTGAGAACCAATTTTCATCCCCTTTGGGGACAGTAATAACCTTGTTAAGAATGTATCATCCAATATCACACTAAAAGATGTTCTCACAAACAGAGAAAATGATGTGATCTCAAATTATTTTAGCGGTGTTTAATATTTGGCTTAATATTTGCTAAAATCCATTGCCAACTACAGAAGTAAATACAAGAAGAAACACCTAGGAGACTTGAAAAGTGACTGTGTCTGGTGAGTAGCATCAAGGGGTAGGGGGTGTGTAGGGGCAGGAAGAAATGCTGTTTCATGTTGTAACCTTTTAGCACTATTTGCCTATAATATTTTGACTAAAAGTATTACCCAAAGAAGTGTGATGAAGGCTATGATGAAAGCTCCCAAAGAGCACATGACAGGGATGCCTGATAGCTCGGGCAAAGTTTATGCCACACAAGTGGCACTTACCTCAACCCTGAAGGGAGGGAGTGAGATCATGAAGGGCCTTGTGGGTGAAGCTAGGGACTTAAGACTTAATTTAGACTTATTCCTCCAGTCAAAGGGAAATGATTGAAGAGTTTAAACATGGAGCAATAGAGGCAGATTACTCTGAGTACACCATGGGAAAATGAAGGAGAGTAATGCCAGACTGGAAACAGGGAGACATGGGGAGTTGTAGCAGCCCTTCAAGAAAGAAATGACAGCCTGAATTAAAAGAGTGGTAGTGGGAATGGAAACAAATGGACAGATTCCAGAGTTGATCAACTAGAACTGAGAAGAACAGGTACTCTGTAGGGTGTGGCAGAGGTATAGACAAGGAAACAGTCAAGACTTACATCTGGGTTCTTTTCATTGAAAACAGGCTGAAGGATAAGGAGGTGGAGGTGAGGGAATATATAGCTTTCCCTTTTAGATAGGCTGACATTTTTGCAATCTCAAACACAACTCATTAAATTATAGGAATCAATGGTGAGAATTTCCCAATGCTCATTCTGAATTAGGAAAAGCGCCAATCAACTCCTGAACAGTTGTGTTTACCAAATAGTGCAAAATGAAGAAAAGCTTCCAAAGCCTAGTAACAAATAGAATCATTACTTTGTTATAATTTCCATAAGACATAAGAAGAAAGTAAAAAGGGGAATGATTCTTAAGAGTTATTCTGGGGCTTCCCTGGTGGCGCAGTAGTTAGGAGTCTGCCTGCCAATGCAGGGGACATGGGTTCGAGCCCTGGTCTGGGAAGATCCCACATGCCGCGGAGCAACTAAGCCTGTGAGCCACAACTACTGAGCCTGAGCATCTGGAGCCTGTGCTCCACAATGGGAGAGGCCGCGACAGTGAGAGGCCTGGGCACCGCGATGAAGAGTGGCCCCCACTCGCCGCAACTGGAGAAAGCCCTTGCACAGAAACGAAGACCCAACACAGCCAAAAGTAGATAAATAAATAAATAAATTTATAAAAGTAATACTGAATCTTAAGAAACAAGTGAAAGGAAAGGAGGTAGTCAAAAACAAAATCTAAAAAAAAAAAAAAAAGTTATTCTGAATCTCTTACCTTCTTAAACTCTTTTAGCTGGAAACAAAGGTACAATATTTTATGGCTTTAAGACCAAAATAGCTAATATTAACATTACATTTCTAAGTACCTTTCTATTGACAAAGTTATTTTCCCCCTTACAAAAGAATTTGCTTTGATAGATTTGATCAAGAGAATTATCTGGTTGAGTCTGAAATCTAGAAATAATTATAAAATGAAAAGAGGGCTATTTACTAAGGATTGCAGGGAGGAATTTTTCTAGATAATTGAATCTAGGAAGAAGTACCGTGAAGAAATATACGTGTTACAACTGCTCTTAAAGCCAGGGTTTTACGCACCATGATTATCCTGTGAAAGATACAGGAAAAGAGAAGTGAAGGTACTGAAGGGAAAGAGCAGCAAGGGAGAAGAGAAACAACTGGGTTTTATCCTAGAGAAACTGGTTTAGAAAGGAAGCAGAGGGAAGCAAAGGTGTCAGAATAATGGATAGCAAAGAATTTTTGTCTACAATAAATTGCGCTTCCTCATATATAAAGAAACTAGTTACCTAATGACATATTTCTTTAAGTCCACATTTTAAATACTGTTTGTACAAACCATTTTTTCCCCTTCATGAGTACTCACAGTCTAAGTTTCCTCAACAACAAAATATTTAGCATCCTGAAAAAACTGTAGAAAACTGGCAAACTATTAAAAAATCATATTTTATCAAACCATCTGTTTACCTAGTATAGAAGTTCTGCCACTTGCTGGTGATTCTACCTCTTGTATGGCACTAAGTTCATGTTGGTTCAAGTCCAATCCACCTTTAACTTTTGCTACAGGTGGTTTTGAGGATTTCCCACCCAGTTCTTTGTCCTGATGCTCCCCTATCAAGTCAAAGACAAAGTTAGGCACAATACAAATCTGTTAACGAAACAAACTTCTTCAACTGGCAAGTTGCAGGAGGTTAAAATAAAGAATCATCATCAGGACAATCAGTACTATAAAATGCAATTATCTTACCACTTTGCTTGGCATTACTATCTTCTGAAAGGAGCTGATTGTCATCACAGTTTCTCCTGCCTGCAGTACCAATGTTTTCCTGATTGTCTTTGGCTAGATCTTGGAGATGAACAAGGCAGTCTCTGAGCTTCTTAGTTTCAAAATCATTTTCAACTGTGGGCTTACTTGTCTGAAAAAGTAGACAGACGAGGGTGGGGATGACACAAAATGAAAGATCATGTGAAGAAGTCATTCGATTTGTATCTCCCTTCTTCAGTTAGAACCTCAACCACATCAACAGCTCCATCAACCACATTATTACAATTTTATCTATAGAAAAAAATGAGAAGTACTTCTAATATTGAAAGGGTAATAATTCCACTGAAAAGTACAACCAGTCACAGCCTCGGACCTTACAAACAGCCTCCACTGCACCTTTCAATAAGAGATTATACTTGAGTATCCCCCTCTGCTTTTCTTTTCCCATTCCTTTTCCTTAAACTGACCAGTAAATCCCCAGAACTCAAGTTCTCATGAACGCAACTCAAGCTTCTCCTGAGCATCAAAGGATTGTAGAATTCTGTTTAGGCTAACTCATAAATTTAGGAAGTGGCCTTTTAAAATAAAATGGACACATTCATATATAGGAGAATATACTGTCTCCCATATAGAGAAACTATGAATAGTCATCTGAGTGACCACATCAGAGTCCTCTCAACAATTCAGTCACAAGCAGCCGGTCCGGCGGTCCATCAGCCTAAAATCGCACCACTTTTTTTTTTTACAGTTATACTTTTATTTATTTATTTATTTATTTTTTATTTTTTAAAACATCTTTATTGAAGTATAATTGCTTTACAATGGTGTGTTAGTTTCTGCTTTATAACAAAGTGAATCAGTTATACATATACATATGTTCCCATATCTCTTCCCTCTTGCATCTCCCTCCCTCCCACCCTCCCTATCCCACCCCTCTAGGTGGTCACAAAGCACAGAGCTGATCTTCCTGAATCGCACCACTTTTATAACAGATGTTAATACTGTCACTTATGGAAAAAGATGGTACTGATTTTGATTCTACACAAATGTCAACACAGTGCTATACAGAAAGCACAAAGTCTGCCATTTGCCTAAGAGAAATTCTGCTAACTAGTTATTTTACAATTGAATCTTCTTGTGGTAAGCTCAAAATCCTTTATAACAAAACTTCAAAAGGCAACCTACATTTTCCATGATGTTTGAGTTTGGTTGTACCAAACCAGTGGCTGAAATTAGTTGGGCTTCAAATAACTATTAACTTCATAAACGCCATGCAAGGTGGATCAATTTTTACCTTTTAATTTCCAGGTTAAGGTAGAAAATTAAAGCACAGTTAAGGTCAAACCACTTATTCTCAATAACTAAGAACTTATTTCGACCTAGGATTAAAACAAATACTTAGCTTGTCTAAGTCGGGTTATTGTCGATGTTTAATTCTCAGATATTCGAGATTAATACATACCTGACTGTCTTTAAAGAAATCCTTCAAGGTCTCCTGATGTTTCTGAATGTGCTGCTGCAATGCTGTTTGTCTCTGTACAAGCAATTCTTCTTGGGCTTTTTGGCCATAATGCAGAACTTCTTTTTGTAGCTCCATCTGCTTCTGAAGTCCCAAATTATCTTGCTGAGCTAAGAGAGGTTGTGAAAAACTCAAAAATCTATCTTGAAGTCTTGGGCTCATAGAAGCACTTGAAGGAGCTGCATGTTCATTTTTGGCTGAATACGATTCACAAATGTTTTTAGATTTTACTTCAGCAAAAGGTAGTGGAATCAATGAATGCTCTCTTTCCTTGGGTAGAAACACAGAGGGAACAGGCTGCTCAGAAGAGCCACCTTCAATCAGCTCTGCTTGCTTGTTTAAAAGCACTTCTTCCTGAGCTTTTTCATTAAAACGCAGCACTTCTCTCTGTAAGCCCAACTGTGCTGACACATGCAGAAAAGCCTGGGATAAACTCAAAAGCCTATCCTGAGATCTTGGAATCTCAGGATGACTTGAGGAAACAGTACTGTCACTTCTGGTTGGAAGAGATTTTGGGATTCTTTCAGAGTCAGCAACAGGCAGTGTTACACGGGATAAGGATGAAGAGGTGCTGGTCTGCTCAGGTGAGACCCCTTTCTCCAATTTACTTAGTCTTTGCAAAAGCAGTTCTTCTCGGACTTCCTGGCTAGATTGAGTGGCTTTCCTCTGTACGTCTAACTGCTCTTGAAGTGCCTTCAAATCACCATGGAGAGGTTGGATAAAATGCTCAGATGACTTTTCCTCAAATTTATATTGTCTGGGCAAAACCAACTCTTTCTGGGTTTTCTCGCTACATGGAAGGGGACCTGTCTGTGTATACACGTGTTCCTGTTGAAATGTAATCGGATAATCTTGTTGAGATAAAACAGGCTGTGGTAAACCCAAAAGCCTATCAGGCAACCTTGGTATCTCAGAACGACTTGGGGAGACTATATTATCACCCTTAGTTGAACAAGGTTCTTGGATTCTACCAGCTTCACTAAGAGGTAATGGAGCAAAAGGACGCTGTACAACTAGGGGTAGGAAGGAAGAGGTGTCAACCTGCTCGGGAGATATTCTTCCCTTCCACTCACTCTGTTTATGCAAAAGTAATTCTTGCTGAGCTTCCTGTCTAGACTGAATGATGGCTTCCCTCTGTGTAGCTAACTGTTCTTGAAGTGCCTTCAAATTATCTTGTTGAGGCTGGATAAGCTGTGATATCTTCAAAAGTCTATCCTGCAATTCTGGGATCTGAAAATGGCCTGAAGGAATTCTACTCTCACTCTCTGCTGAAAGAGGTTCCCGGGTTGTAAGAGATTCAGCAGAAGGCAATGAAGGAAAAGAAAGCTGTGCTAACTGGGGTGTGAACGAGGGGCCAGTTTGTTCAGAAGATACATTCCCTTGGATTTTCTGGATAAACTGAAGGGCCTCCTCTTCTGTGTCTAACCATTCTTGGTGTCCTTCCAAATTATCTTGTAGAGGTTGTATATGTCGTGAAAATCCCAGAAGTCTTTCCTGAAATCTTGGGATCTTCCAATGGCTTAAGGGAAATGTACTGTCACTCCTGAATGACATACAGTCCTGGAATTTTTCAGATTCAGCTCCCTGAGACAGAGATAAAGAGGTGCCAGTCTGTTCAGAAGGAATTTTTTTTTCTAATTCATTTTGTTTGTGTACAAATTCCTGAGTTTCTTGTTTAGCACCAAGTATTACCCTCTGAATGTGTGACTGACCTTCGAGTGTTGTTAGATTTTCCTGCTGTGTCAGGCTACGCTGTGGAAAACTAAGAGACTCATCCTGAAATGCTGGCATTACCAAATGACTTGAGGGAGTAACACTCTCCTTCTCAGAGAAATAAAAGTTCTGAATTCTTCTAGGCTCAGTTTTAGAAGAAGCTTGTGAAGCAACTGAACGTTGAGTGACCACTGGCAGGAATGAAGAACTCATCTGCACAGACTTATTAGAGTCTTCCAAATCCCTTTGTCTACGTAAAAGTAATTCTGCCTGGGCTTCATGCCTGGCCTGAAGAGCATCCCTCTGTGTAGTCAGCTGTTCTTGGAGCAACTTCAAACTATCATGCAAAGGTTGGAACTGCTGTAGGAAACTTGAAGACCCATCCTGAGATTTTGGGATTTCAGATTGGATTGAGAGAATTTCCTTCTCACTCTTAGATGAATACTGGTCCTGGATTTTTCCAGATTGAGTACCAGCAGAAGGTAGTGAAGTAAATGTATGCTGAGTTCCTTGAGATGGGACAGAAGGGGGCCCAGTCTGTTCAGCCCATACTCTTCCATCCAATTCACTCTGTTTACGTGCACATAATACTTCCTGGGCTTCCCGTCTAGCCTGAAAGCTGTCCCTCTGAATATTTAACTGTTCTTGGAGAAATTTAAAATTAAGCCTATCCTGAAGTTGTGGGACCACAGGATGGCCTGAGGAAACTGTAGTCTCTTTCTGGGTTGGAGAAGATTCCTGGATTCTCCCTGACTCAGCTTTGGCAGAAGGCAGTGAAGCAAACGAATCCAGAGGTACCAAAGGAAGGAATACAGAAAGGCCAGTTTGCTCTTCCAATTCTTTCTGTTTGCACAAAAGCAATTGTTCCTGAGCTTCCTGTCTTAACCGAAGAACTTCTTTCTGTAGGTCTAACTGTTTTTGGAGAGCCTTCAAATTACCTTGCTGGGCTATGATATTCTCTGAGAATGGCAAAGACTTATCCTGCGTTTGGCCAACTACAGAATGGCTTACAGAAACTACATTTTTGCTCCCAGTTGAAAAGCGTTCCTGGATTTTTCCAGACTCAACTTTAGTAGGCAGAGAACTAAAAGAATGCTCAGCTACCAATGGCAGGAATGAAGAAGGTTCAATTAACTTAGACGATATACTTTCACTGTTCTCTGAGAACATTTGCTGGGAGTCTAAAGTTTGAAAAGTTGTTGCCCCAGAGGTTTCAGCTCTTTCTCTAGCATCCTGTACTATCGGTGGCTTATCATGTGACAAAGCCCTTGAAAGTGTATGAGAGTCTTTAGGGACTAATTTATAGTCTCTCTGTTGTGTTTCAGTCTGTGAGAGTTGCTTTGGCTGTTCCTGTGATTCCAAAGCTTGCTCGGCTAAAACATCTGAAGTAACTAATGTTTCGGTTGTTTCTACCTGTCTTTGTGGAAAGCGATGTTGTCTTGGAACCTGAAAATCTTGCTCTAATTTGGAGATCTGTACGGGTTGCATAGGTTGTTTGTTAGGACTCAACTTGGGTCTCTGACCTTGATCCTCAAGTTCTGATGCAACAGCGGGTCTTTCAGATTTCTGTGGTGGTACCGATGTAACAGAACCAGGTATCAATGGTGTAGCTGACATGGATGGGTACTTTCCTTTTAACATAGTCTGATAGTCGAGTAATCGTTTCCTGGCTGTTTCAACAGACTGTTTGTGAAGCCTACCCAAAACAAACAAGCATTATTCTTTTTCGATTAAAAAAAATGCCCCACATTCTTAAGTGTTTATACATTAAATTCAATCTAGGGGTGGCCATAATCAAGGCAGAAATGGAACAATGTTATTAACATTGCTCTTTGAGAAATCTACATGCCATAGTTCTAAAGGGAATCCTGGTAAGACCTTCATATAAACCAAATAATAAAACCTGAAAATGTAGCCACACACTATCACATATAAATTGTACCCTAGCTAATACCTGTTTTGCTGTAAGAGCTGTTGTTGATAGTTACGAATCATCTGCCTGTGATTATCTTCATCAGAACTTATGGTGCATGATGCTGGTGCAGTGCCAACCTAATAAAAGACAAAGCTACTAACTAAAAGGCAAATCCAGAAATAAGTACTAAAGTACTTTACGTAAACTGACGTTCTATAATTGTAAACTTCCATATAGCTTTATTTTTTATAAAAGAGACTGCCATTTCCATTGTTAAGAAATGAAGTAATCTACCGCTCTCCTTTAGTGTCAAGCCCAAGAGCTCAACATACACGTTACATACAAGTCATGGTCACATATATTAGCACCCTCTAGAAACTGAAAGATGAAAGTCATTAGGTTTGTATAAAGTTATTTTTACATATACATTATTTTTTTAAAAAATTATCAAATACAAATTAGAAATGCACTTTACTTTTCTGAATGCTAAGATTGCCCACGCTTCTTTATCCCCCAACAATCTACGTAGGGATGAGATTTCCTGCATCGTACCCCAGTCTGTTGAGTTTTTTTTCTTTTTTCTTCTTCCAGCTGAGCTCTGAAGCAATCAGTTTCTAATCTTAACTTCTGTTGTTCAATTTGTTCAAGTAATTCCAACTGTTTTTGCTTCTGTTCTTCTATTTCCATTATCTAAATAACAAAAATACTATTGATTTATTAACAACAAACTCATGCCAAAGAAAAGTTTATATGCATTACAATGAAAAGAAACAGGTCTCATCACCAAGAGTACCAATTATCCAAGAAGAAAGTGGTGACGTTTTATCTGTTATTGCCACTGCCAGAGGGAGGAAGGAAGCAAGAGACAGGAAAATGGGAAAGGAGGAAAAGGGAGAGAAGTAAAAATAAACATATTAACTATTTGTATTTCCTGGGAGCACAGGGAAACCTTGATCACCACTGAAGCACCACCTCCAGAGAAGTAGCAAATTCTGTGTTCACATCTTTAATTTTACCTTGTTCTCAGTAAGAATAATGCCTAAGAAATTAAATATTGAGAACGCTCACAACACTTTGATTTCTTAGGCATACTCATAAAAGGGTGCAGTTATCTACAAGCTAAATAAAAGTACAGTGAGCAACATTCAGTCTTTACTGTCAGGCATTAAAGAGATGGAAAATAATGGCAGAGTGAAGACAAATAAACTCAAAATTATACCAACATACACACACACATAAACCCAAGAACTAAAAACATGTGTTAAAGTAACTGTAAGATTCATGAGGACAGGGACTAGTCTGTCTGGTTGCCTGTTAAATCCAACACCTAGTAGCCCTTGAAACATATATAAGAAACATATACTGAATAAACAGAAAAGGGAATGTATGTGAAGTTTTATTAAGAGGAATACGTCTACTAGAGATAATGAAGAATGATCTTGTTTTCAAAATTAAAAATGTCTCAATATGATATTACCTATTCTTAATCAGGCAATAGTGGCTACGGCTTAGTTCCTGTCTTCACCTTCCTTTCCTTCACTCATAGGAGCCACGGAATTTAAACCATTTACAGTTTTGTAGTAACTCTAGAACTGCACTATCAATATAGTAGTCACTAGCTACATGTGACTATTAAAATTTAAATCAACCCAAAACAAATAAAATTTACAATTCAGTTTCTCAGTTGCACTACTCATACTTCAAGTATTCAATAGCCCATGTAGGTAGCAGTTACCATACTGAACATAGATATGGAACATTTGCATTACTGTAGAATATCTATTGGACAATACTGCTTTAGAATATTGATTAGAAAGCATTTATCTGAGACGAAATACTGGCTCATAGAATTGTCATCCCTCAGCTGCATTTTTATAAAAACTATGACTATAAACTGACTGGCTTAGTAACAATTAGCCTCTTTCGAGGTAATCTGTGTTAAGAAAATCTTTCATTAAAGTAGAAGGGACAAATATTACAGTTACAGAAGTTGAATTTAAAATTTTTCTTTGAAATACAGTTTTTCAAAAAAACTTTTGGGATTACAAAGCCCAGATCAATGTTTAATATTATGACAGGGACTCATTTATTCAACAAATATTTATTGAGTACTTACTATGTATAAAGCATTGTACAAGAAACTATGTAGGATAAATTGACTTTTTAAAAAAGACAGTCTCGGACTTCCCTGGTGGTCCAGTGGCTAAGACTCCATGCGTCCACTACAGGGGGCACGGGTTGATCCCTGGCCGGGGAAGTTCCACATGCCCATGGTGAGGCAAAAAAAAAAAAAAAAAAAAAAAAAAAAGACAGTCTCTGCCTTTAAAAAACTGATAAATATTATAGGGAAGATAAGATACATACCAGAGTATAAAATACAAAGCAGAATGCAATAAGGGTCAAATGAGCAGTACAAGTAAAGATGAAGTACCTTCTATCAAATGAATGTGTAAGACAAGGCAGAAGAAATGGTATCAAAAGTAGCCAGATGTTAAGACAAATTTTACTGGTCAAATAAAACTATAGTACATAGGGGGAAGAAAGAAACCTTTAAAAATAAAAATTTCAGGGACTTCCCTGGTGGTCCAGTGGTTAAGACTCCGCACTCCCAATGCAGGGGGCCTGAGTTCGATCCCTGCTTAGGGAACTAAGATCCCACTTACCTCAACTAAGCCTGAGCACTGCAACTACTGAGCCTGCGTACTCTAGGGCCTGCTCGCCACAACTAGAGAAGCCCACGCGCCACAACGAAGACCCAGTGCAGCCAAAATAAATTAAAAAATAAAAATAAAATAAAATAAAAATTTCAAATTACCTGTTTCTGCCTTGCTGCCATTCTAATTCTGGCTGCTTCTTCCTGAGGATGAAGTAGAACTGAACTCTGAGCTACAGCTGTGATAGGCTGAGTCTCTTTCATTTCTAAGAGAATCCCCAAAGCAATAATTAGTTTCAATAATTTAGAATTTGATACCACCGTAAAGTCTTTTGTTCATTTATTACATGTAATTTTATTAGGAAAAAGATGTGAAGAATCAAGCAAGTTTAATTTGAGAATATGATAAAAAGAAATACCTTGTTCCTTTTCAGAGTCTGTATTGAATGAAAGTGGTTTATCTTCACTAGTAAGTGGTCCAGAGTCAACTGTTAGCGTGTCACTTTCAACAACTGTAATAGATACATCATTATGAACATATTATCGCTGTCAAACTTAAATCTGACAAATGTAACAAAAATCTACATTCAGATTGACACTGGTCCACCTGAATGTCTTATTTAGTTAAGATCCAGCCACCTTCCAGAGACCACATATTTTATCCAATAAATTCTAGCCTAATACAAAAAGACCTAAGACTAAAATTATAAACAAAAAAGAAAAAACGAAGGAGAACTGACTTAAAAGGTAGGCTGACAGAGTTTCAAACACAATGGGACAGCATAAAAAGAGCAGAGTAAGCAAGGCACCAACGTGTAAAAAGAGAAGAAATTTAAATGTATCTTTCACATACTTAGTTATTAGGATTTTTATTATTTATGAATCCAGAGCAGAGAAGGAAGTTAAAGCAGTATACTTTGATCACATCAGGGTAGCCAGAAACTGAACGGAGCATTCAGTCACCTCATTCGTTCAGCACCTACTTATGTGCTGTATGCACATTTACCACGGTCAACAAGAAAAGGCCTCAAAGGAGGTAGGTGGGGGACAGAACATTATATAATTATCCTAGAAAAAAATTATAAAATTAGAAACGGTGCTAAGTACTATATAAGAAAAAAGGGGGCTTATACAATAGAGTATTTCAGAGGAATCTGAATTAGACTAGGAACTCAGATGAGATTTCTCTTAGGAAATGGCATTTAAGTGGACATTTGAAAGGTAAGGAGGAATCAAACAGGTAAAGAGTGTGGGGATGTACAGGAGACCTTTCCAGATAGATCAACAGGTATTAAGACCCTGTGAGGAGTGAAAAACTTGGCTCAGACAAGGGGAAGAATGAAGCCAGATGAGGCTAGAGAAAGCCTACTCACACAGGGCCTTGTCCAAAATAACTTGGTTATGGATTAAAGATGAAAGTGTCCCTTTGTATTAAATGCCAACACCATACTCTCTCTCCTTCTTCTCACTCCTTTTTACTGCCTTTGCTGCTTGCCCCTTCTCTAGCCATCTTCTAAATGATGCAGTCCCTTCAGATGGTCTTATAAGCCCTTTTCTCACTGAATTCTTTCCCCTAAAGAATTCTTCCATGCCCATGTGCTTGAATATCATATGTATATCTGACTTCCAAACTTACCTCTCTTTGCTTTAGGCTAGTCAATTAATTCAACAAATATTAACTGAGCACCTTTTATGTATAAGGCACTAGTCTAGGCTCTGGGGGTACAGCAATGAACAAAATCAAGCCCTATATTCCAGGACTGGAGGGTGAGGAAGGTGGAGAGGGGCAGGTGTCAAGACAAGAAGCAAATAAGCAAGAAGGTAAATTTATGGTCCATCAGATGTTAAGAGCTATGGAGTAGAGGTGATAGGGAGTGAAGATTATGGGGGTGGGGGAAGGCACAGAAGTTTGTTGTTTTATATAGAGTGGTTTGAGAAGGCATTACTGAGAAAGCAGTATCTGAGCAAATATCTGAAGGAAGTGAGACAGTGAACCATAAAAATATCCAAGAGCATTCCTCCCTCCCCCAACCAAGACCAGCACTTGCAAAGACCACATGATTCGTATTTGCTGTGTTGGAAAAATAGCCAGGAAGCCAGTGCCTACAGTGCAGCGGTTGGGGAGAAAATGAAGTCAGAGAGAGAAGTAGTGGGGAGGGGTGTGTGTGCAGATCCTGTAAAGCTTTGATGCCACTGTAAGCAAAATGGTTTTCCTGAGGGAAATGGGTAGTTGTTGGAGGGCTTCTCCCAGAGGAATGATAAGCTGATGTGTTTTAACAGGATGTCTCTGGAAACAGATTATTGCAGGAAGGTGCAAAAGCTGTGGATGGAAGACCAGTTAGGAGGCCACCAGCTAATACAGGCAAGAATCTAGAGAATGAACATCACTTAAACTAGGATAGTAGGTGGTGAGGAACAGCTGGACTCTGGATATATTTTGAGGGTAGGACCGACAGGATTTGATGATGGTTTGGATGTAGGATATAGAAGAGCAGAACCAGAAAGACAAGCTTTTTGGCTTAAGCAAGAGAATTTTTTGCCACTTACTGAAATATGTAAGATTATATATATATATATAAAATTCTACTACACTTAAAGTGCTCTGGAAGGAGATTCACTAAGGTTTCTAACATTTATTGCCTTTAAGTGGCAGCATTATGGGCTTTAAAATATTTTCTTCCTTTTGACCTCTATTCTTCGATTTTTCAGAAATGAGCATATTTTTGAACAGCTTAGAAAGGGTTTATGTGCTATAAAATGAGATGACTGGAGAGAACTACCTTGTTTCTGCCCAGAAGATACTGTTCTGTCTTCACTCACAGTTGCTCCTGATTCAACTGTCAGGGCTTTACTTTCAGTTTCACTAACAGTTGTCTTCATTTCGCTTTCATCCTCAGACATGGATTTAATTGTCCAGAGAGATTTTTGGTTTCGGATCTTATTTAATAATTTTTTAAAAAGAATTTTTGAAGGAATCTGGTGGGTCTTCATTGCCAAGGGAACTAAAAGTAAAGAAAAGAAAAAAAACCTTATTCAGCACCTATTACAAACCAGGTAAATTATTCTATCTTTATACTTAGTCACTATAACAACCACTGGTTAAAACAAAAACACAACTTTATTTTCCTCAATATTTATAATTTAACACAATTTTATAACCAGGAATAATTTTTTCAACTTAAATTTAAATAAGGACACCAAAATTCAACTATAGTTCACCCTTGAACAACATGCACTTGAACTGCACAGGTCCACTTATTTGAGGATTTTTTTCAATAAATACATACTACAGGACTGCATGATCCAGGGTTGGCTGAATCTGCAGATGTGGAACACTGGATGCAGAGGGCCGACTCTAAGTTATATGCAGATTTTTCGACTGCGTGGAGGGTCGGCGACCCTAACCCCTTGCTGTTCATGGGTCAACTGTATTTTTCAACAATAGACAGCAACATAAATTTCAAGCGTAAAAATGTATCAGGAAGATGTTTATTCCACTTGCTAAATGAGGATAGAATGCGTATCTCTTAATCTGTGTGTAAGACTAGCATTCAAAATATGTGCTGTAAGGGTCACAAGAAAATAAAAGATTCTGCAGAGGCCAGAAATGAAGTTTCAAGGGGAATTCATGGCAATTGAGCCCTAAACCCATCTTCTGAAGTTTATGCCAAACCACAGGAAGCTTATACTTTGTTTGGACAGCAGTGTGGGCACAGGAGACAGGGATAAAGCTTAGAGCCCTCACCCAAGGAGTCTACGAGGAGACCCACATAAAATTGGAACCCCAAGGACTACCTATCCACAGTATAGGGTGAAGATGAGAAGAAAGCCTGAGTGGTTTTGAACAAAGGCGATACTCATAGGTATGGGGAGAAAAGAAGTCAAAAGGAAGAGGACTTGGTCTCTAAGAAGATGTGGAGTAAGAGACACCTTTATCTTTTTAGAGGTACCTCTCATGTCTCTGGTTTGGATTACTGCAGACTGTGGTATCATCACTAACATGAGGAAGGCAGGAAGACAAGGTTTCAGTAGGCAAGAGAAGATGATAAATTTATTGTCAGACACCAAGTTCTAAGTACCTGTGCAACAACCAAGTGAAAAAATTCAGAATGGTGGAGATAGAGATGAAGTTTAGAAAAGAGACCAAAGTTTGTGCTGATCATCATTATACATGAAGTGCCTAGCAGTAATTAATACGGTAGGATTTCTGGTGATTTGATCAAAGTCTTAAAAAAAAAAAAAAAAAAAAAAGCTGACCTTTCAAATGAATTCAAAATTGATCATCTAACTTAACCTAAAAATCTTTAGACTGTATATTCATATAAATAAAATAACATTCCTCCTATGTATATGAAAAGGATCTTTAGTGATGGAAATCTGAAGTTTCCTCCTCCTATCACTCCCATGAGTATTAGTCACTGTTTGCACTTAAATGAGACCAGACTTTCCTAACTGTTGGCAAATGATTAGCATTTTTTTCCTATAAAATACTGCAATATTCAGCTCAGAAGTTTTTACCGTCTGCTTCACTAGAACATATTGTTTCAGCTTCTGTCACTGGAATGTTTTCAGTCTCCCCTGAAATTTCTTGTTCCATTGAAAGGTCCAGTTCTTCATCTTGGATCTGATCAGTCACAGTGGGCAGAGGCTCTGGTTCAAGGTGCAAAATCAGGTTTCCTTTCATCTCTCAATAAAGAAATAGAGACATGTTTCCATTCCAAAATGACTAAGAAGAACTTGAGCATAAAATTTTAAAGACCATCATAGTTTAAAGTCTAAAATATGAGAGCCTCTTTCAAACTGAGAACTCATTTCAAAATAAAAACTGCTTCAAGACAAATGTATTTTCCCACCAAAACCTTTCAAAGCATTGTTGAAAGTTTACTGAAAATATCTTACTCCTGTCTGCATTGTACATGTCTTCAAAGGCAAATTCTAGCTCTCTCTGCCAATCATCTTTCATTTCACTGCGTTTGTATGGAAGTTCAACTAGTTGTGGTGGCATCCGTGCTACCATCTGTCTCCTGCGTGCCAGGTCCTCTTGTTGTAGCTGTTTGAGTTCTTTCATTAGTTTCTCCTGATTCTTCAAGAATAAAGAGAATTAATTAACAATTGAGTAACACACTTTGGACAGTGGATAGTAACATGAATAGTGAGGGAAGAGTGGAGAAATCATGAAGACAGGGACTCTAGTACCCTCCCCTTCTCTACCATTTGTTCAAACACAAAGACACTAATTAAGAGTCGGCCCTCCATACCCGCGGTTCCTCCACGTCCGCAGATTCAACCAACCATGGACCATGCAATACCACAGTATTTACTATGGGAAAATATGTGGGTATAAGTGGACCCATACAGTGCCAGGGTCAACCGTATGATGTCAGTAAGTACTATGAGAAGACGGCTTTGGTTAGGCCACAGAGCTTCAAAGTGTCTGCCAGGCACAGGTCTTCTTCCTCAGGACAGTCACGAAGCTACATTCTAACTAAGCTGCCACCGCTCCTGCACTGTACTTTGTTCCAGCCCTCCACACAGCCAGCAGCAGTCACCAGTCTCAGGTGAGCACCAAGACCCAGCCAGGGTAACTGTGGCTTAACAGATATTTCTTGTTACTCCACACTCTTATGAGTCCTCAAGATTAAAGGGGATTTGTACATATCTCTTTTAAGTTTAAAGAGTCTGGCGAATATGAAAGTTTAAGCACAATGTTTTAGTGAAGTTATCTAACTTAATTTTGGTGGTGGAGGATAAGGAGGCGGGGATAAGGGAAGACCTCTCACCCCCAGGATGAGGAGTTAGCCAGATATGAGTGGGTGAAGGAGGAGGAGTACAAGTAAGAAATAACAACTCCAGCACAGAATTATGCAGATGAAGGCATGGGCAGTCAGGGAGAGTACAATGTTCATTATAGATAGGGTATGGAGGGCAGGGATGGTTAAGGAAAAAAGGTAAAGTTGGAGAGGCACGTAGAGGCCAAATACAACACACTATAGCAGGAAGTAAGATCCCAGGGCACAATAGGGTCTGCAGCAAAAAGGTTCAAACAGGGGAAAGGAAATCCTCTGTATGTATTGCAGACCATTCTTGTGTAAGAGACACAGTCTAGAAAAAGGTAGAGAGCCTATATAACAAAGTTTTTGTTAAGTGATTACACACTACTTATTTGTAAATATTTTGTCATTTGGAGATGAGTTTTTTTTGCCCGACCTTGAAAAGAATCAAATTATGAACAAATTCATTTTTTATATTAAGATTCAAACCATATCATTAAATTAACTTCAAAGTTATTTGAATAAGCCTACTATTTCTGGCTCACTGAAAGTGTGGAATATTATTCTACTTGAATTATTTATAACAACTACTATGACCACTGACACTGTGAGCTTATGAAATTCTAGGCACAATTCTAAGGGCTTTACTAAACTCATTTAACCCTCATAAAACAGATGATGAAACAGAACTCGGAGAGGCTAGGTAACTTGCCTGTAATCAAATAGCTACATAGTGAAGAAGAGAGGAAAATCCAGGAAGACTGACCACGGAGTCCACTTTCTTAACCACTAAACACTTCTGATTTATGGAAGAATGTGCTCTGTTTACCAACTGCTTTTTTCATATGTTTTTTTTTTCCCTATAGGTTTAAATCTTAGATGAAAATTATGGGTAATAATTCAGACATTCAGTTATTTTACATTCAGTAAGTAAGTGAATGTAAAATAACTGAATGTCTGAATTATTACCCATAATTTTCATCTTTTAGTTTTTATGAACTAGGAGTAAGTTATGATAATCATAACTTACCCCTAGTTTATAAAAACTAAAAATTTAAGGGAGAAGGTCATAATTCAGTTCAAACCATACAAAAGAATTTTAAGGCATTTAATTCCCATAGATGTACTTAAAAACTCATTCTTCAGATGAATGTTTGAAACATCTAAATGCATTAGTCAAATTCAGACTTCTAAAAAGATGAACCATTTTTATGCTGTTTCAAGAATAAGCACTGAACAATAAGCAAGACAGATGTAAAGCTGTGACTACAAAGCCAGTTTGCACGATACATATTTTACAGCTCTGCAACAAAGTCAAAGCTCCTTGACAGCAAGGATCATGATTCTACCTCTGAATCAATATTCTGCAAAGCCAACAAGTGCTTTGCTCAATAAATATTTAATGAATCGAATCTTAAAATTTGCAAAGCACAAATACAATTCAAATAATTAAATTAGAAAAGTGATTAATTTCTTCTTGGGCTATTTTTAGACTGATTAAAATATTAAACTTTTAATGCATTCATCAGTGAAAATTTTAGAAGAGAAATGAGAACAGCTTCACCCAACCTGAATTTGAAACAGGAGGTAAAAGCAAGCTGGGAAGCTTGAAATGACACAAATCAGAGAGAATATTTTCCCATTCTTCACAACTATGTCCTCTAAGCCTGTTCACTATCAGTTAAGTTTTACAGTGCCATCGCTAAGGCCATCAGTAGTGGTCACAGCCAGAATTTAATTCTTACTTGAGCCAAATGGATCTTTTTCATTGCTTGGAAACCCCGTGCATGTGCCTTCTCACACTGCTCCATTCTCTCTTCTGCTGCTTGTTTCTGTAGTTCTTCCAATCTTTTAGCCTCTTCTTTAGCAGCCAAATGAGGATCTGGCTAGCAGTCAATCAGTAACATTTTAGATAATTAAGTAAAGTGTGAAACAAAGTGATAACTAAAAAACAAAACAACCTTAAAATCATGTTTTTCTACTTATATCGAATTAAATGATAACAAGCTATAGTTTGAAATGCCCACAATTATCAACAGCACGTACGTATGAAAAAAGTCAAATTGTTAGTGTAAAGTTTTACAAGTTGTTCATTTTACAGCAGAGTACACTATACTCATCCAAATACATTCTTCCATCATTTTTTAAAGAAATTCTATTAAAACAACAGTGTTGAAAGGTAAACACCTGCAAAGCTAGTAGTTAAGAAACCACAAACATTGAAGGTCATGTAAGCCATTTGGGGAAGCACTAAGATTTGTCTTTGGTTTTTAGCCAAAATGTGCAGCTAGGCTTCAGCTTCAGGAAAGCCAAATCACCAGAACACTTACTTTAATATAATTTCTGGCTTCCTAGAACTTGTGCATAATCAATGATCATGTGGTTGCACAGTGAGCCATCATCTCATTGACATAACAATAATATCAAATGTGGGAGGACACACAACGTGTATTATACATAAACATTCACTTTCAAGTATAGGTAACCATTCCAAATACAACTTTAAGTAAAACTCATATATTTTATATGTTGATAATTAGTCAAGTGAAACAATAATGACCATGAAAGCTGTAAACTATATATCTAAAATTATTTATAACTCTCAGTGAGATAAATAGGTAAAGAGACAGTTAACGTATTCAGAAAGAGTAGGAACTTCCCTGGTGGTCCAGTGGTTAAAGATTCCACATTTCCACTGCAGGGGGTGTGAGTTCGAACTCTGGTTGGGGAATTAAGATCCCCACATGCCGCTGGGTGCGGCCAAAAAAAAAAAAAAAAAAAAAGAGTGCACTGGCCAAACAAGTGTATGAAAAATATTAAATCCCTTTGGAGCTAATAAATATTTATGCAAATCTAAATAAACACAGGTCAGATTGCATTAACGCATAACATTAAATAAAATAATCTTTAGGAACAACATTTCATTTCATTTAGGCCATGAGGTTTTCAAGAAAAAAGTTATTTGAGAATTCTTCACATCATGTGGGGGGTGAACTAAAAGCAGAATGTCAATTTTGGTAAACCAAACTTTGAAGGGAAGGAAAAACTTCAAAACATACAATGTGTATAATAAACATGTTCATTCCAGATATAATGAGGTATATAAAGAATATCAAGTAAATAAAGGGTTAGAGAAAAATTAGGTACCCCAAACAAGTTTTAATCTGACTGCCCAATGTCAAAACAAGATTTTACAAGAATGTCTTAGAAAGACAATCCCTTAAAAATTTATGTCAATACAATTAAAACTTTAAACAAAAATCTGGTTGAAATAATAGTTAGATTCCATTTTTAGCAGTTGAACTCAAAAGATATGTGAAATTTGCAAAAACCGTGAATCCCAAGCAAAAAATTCTTTTTAGAAAACATGTCTCTGAAAATCTTTTCCATGAACTGTAATCTGCAGTGCACAAAACAATGTGATTATTAAATATGCTACTTCTGCATCTTCTACATCAGACTTATCTTAAGTATGACAGCATTGTAAATTGAATTTAAGTGTTTCTGCTGGTCTGCTGACATTTCTGGGTCTCACAACAAACAATATAATGGACCTGATTGGAAAAATATTTCTAGGATGAAAAATCCATTTTAACAAGTGCTGTGCTAACTGTTGCTGACAAAGGAACAAACAGGATGAGGGGCACGAGTAATTCAGAACTTTCAAGCATACGAAGTTTTGTTTAATTGTGTGTATAGAACGTAAATGTAGCATAAAACAAAATTTAGAGAATAACTGGCTCTAAGTAGGAATACAGCAGGTCAATTTCATCATTCTTCTTCAAAGACAAATTTTATAACATACAAGAAATTTTAGAACCAGTTTATCAAGATATTCAAACAAAACACGATAGCAACTCTTACATGCTAAAAGGCTGACTGAACAAAAAGTAGCTTATTTGGAGAAAGCAGCTGAAGGAATAACTAAAATGTATGCTAAGAGTGCAAGTATTTTTTATATAATACCTGCTGTAAAGATCCTATTATTCTACTCCAAGAAAGATTCTAAATTATTGTGCATGTGAAATAAGCTTAGATGCAAATGAAAATGCAGAGATTTGTTATATGGAAAACCAAGCACATTGCTCCACTGTCCCATTTTAAACCCAAGGTTTAAGGACTGATTTTTCCTAAGTGATGGTGTGAGGAAGCAAATAAAAGAAAATACCAGAATGCTTTAGCTTGTGTGACTGTTTTTATAAAACTGCATTATAACTACTGATATATTCTTCAAGTCCAGAAATTGAAGAGAAGGTAGGTCTTTTAGTTACTGTGAAACAGGAAAGTTTAATAACTTACTGTGATACCATCAGTGGCACCCTATATTACAGAAGAATGTATGAAGACAGAAGACAGAAAAATGTCTTTCTTCATCAATCTTAGTATTAAACATTTATTTAATACTGTAAAAATATATGTAAAAACAATGTTTTAGTGAAGTGGACAAACATATAGGACAAAAGCAAGTTAGCAATACATGGAAGTTATTATTTCTGTATTATAAAATACTGACCTTGTAATAATATTTTACAATTTTAAACAAGTTTCAAGATTTACTCTTATTTCCTAGAAGTTAATTCTATGATGACATGCACAGAAAGACAGACAAGATGAAAAGGCAGAGGGCTATGTACCGGATGAAGGAACAAGAAAAAACCCCAGAAAAACACCTAAATGAAGTGGAGATAGGCAACCTTCCAGAAAAAGAATTCAGAATAATGATAGTGAAGATGATCCAGGACCTCGGAAAAAGAATGGAGGCAAAGAAAGAGAAGATGCAAGAAATGTTTAACAAAGACCTTGAAGAATTAAAGAACAAACAAACAGAGATGAACAATACAATAACTGAAATGAAAACTACACTAGAAGGAATCAGTAGCAGAATAACTGAGGCAGAAGAACAGATAAGTGACCTGGAAGACAGAATGGTGGAATTCACTGCTGTGAAACAGAATAAAGAAAAAAGAATGAAAATGAATGGAGACAGCCAAGAGACCTCTGGGACAACATTAAACGCAACAACATTCGCATTATAGGGGTCCCAGAAGGAGAAGAGAGAGAGACAGGACCCGAGAAAATATTTGAAGAGATTTTTTTCAAAAACGTCCCTAACACGGGAAAGGAAATAGCCACAAGTCCAGGAAGCACAGAGAGTCCCATACAGGATAAACCCAAGGAGAAACACACCAAGAAACACAGTAATCAAATTGGCAAAAATTAAAGACAAAAAAAAATTATTGAAAGCAACAAGTGAAAAATGATAAATAACATACAAGGGAACTCCCATAAGGTTAACAGCTGATTTATCAGCAGAAACTCTACAAACCAGAAGGGAGTGGCATGACATATTTAAAGTGATGAAAGGGAAGAATCTACAACCAAGATTACTCTACCCAGAAAAGATCTCATTCAGATTCGATGGAGAAATCAAAAGCTTTACAGACAAGTAAAAGCTAAGAGAACTCAGCACCACCAAACCAGCTCTACAACAAATGCTAAAGGAACTTCTCTAAGTGGGAAACACAAGAAAAGAAAAGGACCTACAAAAAAAACCCCAAAACAATTAAGAAAATGGTCATAGGAACATACATATCGATAATACCTTAAATGTGAATGGATTAAATGCTCCCACCAAAAGACACAGGCTCGCTGAATGGATACAAAAACCAGACCCATATATATGCTGTCTACAAGAGACCCACTTCAGACCTAGGGACATATACAGATGGAAAGTGAGGGGATGGAAAAAGATATTCCATGCAAATGAAATCAAAAGAAAGCTGGAGTAGCAATACTCATATCGTATAAAATAGACATTAAAATAGAGAATGTTACAAGAGACAAGGAAGGACACTACATAATGATCAAGGGATCAATCCAAGAAGAAGATATAACAATTATAAATATATATGCACCCAACATAGGAGCACCTCAATACATAAGGCAACTGCTAACAGCTATAAAAGAGGAAATCAACAGTAACACACAAGACTGGGGGACTTTAACACCTCACTTACACCAATGGACAGATCATCCAAACAGGTAATTAATAAGGAAACACAAGCGTTAAATGACACGATAGACCAGATAGACTTAATTGATATTTATAGGACATTCCATCCAAAAACAGCAGATTACACTTTCTTCTCAAGTGCGCACGGAACATTCTCCAGGATAGATGACACTTTGGGTCACAAATCAAGCCTCAGTAAATTTAAGAAAATTGAAATCATATCAAGCATCTTTTCTGACCACAATGCTATGAGATTAGAAATCAATTACAGGGAAAAAAACTTAAAAAACACAAACACATGGAGGCTAAACAATACGTTACTAAATATCCAAGAGATCACTGAAGAAATCAAAGAGGAAATCAAAAAATACCTAGAGACAAATGACAATGAAAACACGACGACCCAAAACCTATGGGATGCAGCAAAAGCAGTTCTAAGAGGGAAGTTTATAGCAATACAATCCTACCTCAAGAAACAACAAACATCTCAAATAAACAATTTAACCTTACACCTAAAGGAACTAGGGAATGAAGAACAAACAAAACCCAAAGTTAGTAGGAGGAAAGAAATCATAAAGATCAGAGCAGAAATAAATGAAAAAGAAACAAAGAAAACAACAGCAAAGATCAATAAAACTAAAATCTGGTTCTTTGAGAAGATAAACAAAATTGATAAATCATTAGCCAGACTCATCAAGAAAAAGAGGGAGAGGACTCAAATCAATAAAATTAGAAATGAAAAAGGAGAAGTTATAACAGACACCACAGAAATACAAAGCCTCCTAAGAGACTACTACAAGCAACTCTATGCCAATAAAATGGACAACCTGGAAGAAATGGACAAATTCTTAGAAAGGTATAACCTTCCAACACTGAACCAGGAAGAAAGAGGAAATATGAACAGACCAATCACAAGTAATGAAATTGAAACTGTGATTAAAAATCTTCCAACAAACAAAAGTCCAGGACCAGATGGCTTCACAGGTGAATTCTACCAAACATTTAGAGAAGAGCTAACACCTACCCTTCTCAAACTCTTCCAAAAACTTGCAGAGGAAGGAACACTCCCAAACTCATTCTATGAGGCCACCATCACCCTGATACCAAAACCAAAGATACTACAAAAAAAGAAAATTACAGACCAATATCACTCATGAATATAGATGCAAAAATCCTCAACAAAATACTAGCAAACAAAATCCAACAACACATTAAAAGGATCATACACCATGATCAAGTGGGATTTATCCCAGGGATGCAAGGTTTCTTCAATATACGCAAGTCAATCAATGTGATACACCATATTAACAAATTGAAGGATGAAAACCATATGATCATCTCAATAGATGTAGAAAAAGCATTTGACAAAATTCAATACCCATTTATGATAAAAACTCTCTAGGAAGTGGGCATAGAGGGAACCTACCTCAGCATAATAAAGGCCATATACGACAAACCCACAGCAAACATCATTCTCAATGGTGAAAAACTGAAAGCATTTCCTCTAAGATCAGGAACAAGACAAGGATTAGAACACTCCCTAACACCATACTCTCACCATTATTATTCAACATAGTTTTGGAAGTCCTAGCCACGTCAATCAGAGAAGAAAAATAAAAGGAATACAAATTGGAAAAGAAGAAGTAAAACTGTCACTGTTTGCAGATGACATGACACTATACATAGAGAATCCTACAGATGCCACCAGAAAACTACTAGAGCTAATCAATGAATTTGGTAAAGTTGCGGGATACAAAATTAATGCACAGAAATCTCTTGCATTCCTATATACTAATGATGAAAAATCTGAAAGAGAAATTAAGGAAACACTCCCATTTACCACTGCAACAAAAAGAATAAAATACCTAGGAATAAACCTACCTAGGGAGACAAAAGACCTGTATGCAGAAAACTGTAAGACACTGAAGAAAGAAATTAAAGATGATACAAACAGATGGAGAGACATACCATGTTCCTGGATTGGAGGAATCAATATTGTGAAAATGACTGTACTACTGAAAGCAATCTACAGATTCAATGCAATCCCTATCAAATTACCAATGGCATTTTTTACAGAAGTAGAACAAAAAATCTTAAAATTTGTATGGAGACACAAAAGACCCCGAATAGCCAAAGCAGTCTTGAGGGAAAAAAACAGAACTGGAGGAATCAGACACCCTGACTTCAGACTATACTATAAAGCTACCATAATCAAGACAATATGGTACTGGCACAAAAACAGAAATATAGATCAATGGAACAGGATAGAAAGCCCAGAGATAAATTCACGCACCTATGGTCAACTAATCTATGACAAAGGAGGCAAGGATACACAATGGAGAAAAGACAGCCTCTTCAGTAAGTGGTGCTGGGAAAACTGGACAGCTACATGTAAAAGAATGAAATTAGAACACTCCCTAACACCATACGCAAAAATAAACTCAAAATGGATGAGAGACCTAAATGTAAGTCTGGACACTATAAAACTTTTAGAGGAAAACATAGGAAGAACACTCTTTGACATAAATCACAGTAAGGTCTTTTGTGATACCCCTCCTAGAATAATGGAAAAAAAACCAAAAATAAACAAATGGGCCCTAATGAAACTTAAAAGCTTTTGCACAACAAAGGAAACTACAAACAAGACGAAAAGATAACCCTCAGAATGGGAGATAATATTTGCAAACGAATCAATGGACAAAGGATTAATCTCCAAAATATATAAACAGCTCATGCAGCTCAATATTAAAAAAACAAACAACCCAATCCAAAAATGTGCAGAAGACCTAAATAGACATTTTTCCAAAGAAGACATACAGATGGCCAAGAAACACATGAAAAGCTGCTCAACATCACTAATTATTAGAGAAATGCAAATCAAAACTACAATGAGGTATCACCTCACACCAGTTAGAATGGGCATCATCAGAAAATCTACAAACAACAAATGTTGGAGAGGTTGTGGAGAAAAGGGAACCCTCTTGCACTGTTGGTGGGAATGTAAATTGATACAGCCACTACAGAGAACAGTATGGAGGTTCCTTAAAAAACTAAAAATAGAATTACCATATGACCCAGCAATCCCACTACTGGGCATATACCCTGAGAAAACCATAATTCAGAAAGACACGTGCACCCCAATGTCCACTGCAGCACTATTTACAATAGCCAGGTCATGGAAGCAACCTAAATGCCCATCGACAGACGAATGGATAAAGAAGATGTGGTACATATATAGAATGGAATATTACTTAGCTATAAAAAGGAACGAAACTGGGTCATCTGTAGAGACGTGGTTGGATCTAGAGACTGTCATACAGAGTGAAGTAAGTCAGAAAGAGAAAAACAAATATCGTATGTTAACGCATATATGTGGAACCTAGAAAAATGGTACAGATGAACCGGTTTGCAGGGCAGAAATTGAGACACAGATGTAGAGAACAAACGTATGGACACCAAGGGGGGAAAGTGGCGGGGGGGGGTGGTGGTGGTGGGATGAACTGGGAGATTGGGATTGACATATATACACCAATACGTATAAAATGGATAACTAATAAGAACCTGCTGTATAAAAACATAAATAAAATTCAAGAATTCAGGAAAAAAAAAAAAGAAGTTAATTCTATGATAATACTCATCTCATGTCTTGACTGAATACTGACCTGCTATTACGGAATTTGTTGAATTCTAACCGCCACACGAATGCTATACTATGAAAGTTTATATTCCTAGTAGACAGATATATCTAATATGAAAAAAGTGAAAACCCACTGTTACAAAGAAATAGCAATTATAAGAAGGAGTGATAATCATTTGTCACTCTTAAGACTGACAATTTTTAAACCACAACATTTCATACAGACAAGGGTATGATAAAATGGCCATTTTCATATGTTGCTGATGCTATTTAAAAGGCAATTTAATGATCTGTATTAAATATCTGTTATCAAATGTTATACAGTTTGGAACCTATAATTTCTCTCTAGGAATCTATTCTAAACAGGGCTGTAGACAAAATGTGCAAGATGATTATGTTTGCATTTATGAAGCAAAAAAGAAAACAATAGAATGGTTAAATAAATTCTATAATGAAATATTAAGTAGCTATTAAAAATCATGTTTTGAAAAGTGTGTGTATATGTTTATACATAAACACTATAACAAATCCATTAATGTATTAACTGCATTACTTTTTGGTGATGGAATCATGGGTGTTTTTCCTAGTTTGCGCCTATGTGTATAGTTTCAAATTTTCACAGAGTATGTATTATTTTTATGTCAAAAAAAGTTTTATGGTTAAAAAAAAAAAACTATTTTAAAATATAACTGTTTAAGTAGCCAACTCTTTTCTTTCATGTTAAATCAGCATTCATATTAAACATGACATCATAATTCAAAGCATATTTAAGTTTTTTTTATCACTATTACCCTAATATGGTTGGTAGAGTTGTTCAAATTTTGATATCTGAGAACAATATACATAGAACAAAGATATAACTCAATTCAATGAACAGAGAAATAATAAAGTGAGGGTCACGAAAAAACAGTCAATCACCTGCTTTGTGTCCACCTCTCTATTAACAAAAGTATAAAGATGATGGTAGGTAGAACTATTGGTTTTCACATTAGAAGTTTTCTTTACTTCAATGTTCTGAAAAATGAAACAGAAAATAGACTGTTAGGTTAAAAGTATTAATTTTCATTTAAAGCAGGATCCAATGAAAAAATAATTTTGTATTTTAATCAGTTATTCTTTTTTTTCATGAGATCATGCACTGTATTTCCATTAAGCTGGAATTTAGGTTTAAAAGTCAGATTTCTTTTTTTTTTTTAATAAATTTATTTTATTTATTTTTATTTTTGGCCGCACTGGGTCTTTGCTGCTGTGTGTGGGCTTTCTCTAATTGCGGCAAGCAGGGGCTAGTCTTCGTTGCGGTGCGCAGCTTTCTCCCTGTGGTGGCTTCTCTTATTGGGAGCACGGGCTCTAGGCACGTGGGCTTCAGTAGTTGTGGCACACGGGCTCAGTAGTTGTGGCTCGCAGGCGCTAGAGCACAGGCTCAGTAGTTGTGGCGCATGGGCTTAGTTGCTCCGCGGTATGTGGGATCTTCCCGGACCAGGGCTTGAACCTATGTCTCCTGCATTGTCAGGCGGATGTTTAACCACTGCGCCACCAGGGAAGCCCCAGATTATATTTCAACAAGAATACTGAATAGGTGATGCTGTACAGTTTACTACATGATATTAGGAGGCACATAATGGCAAGGTGCTCTGCTATTATTGATTCTAAGTTTGATCATCTGGTTATGGTGGTTCATAATCACTGATAAGAGAAAGTTCTCTCTTCTTTTGTCTAACAGAAGTAGGCCAATGAATAAATGTAGAAGGGTGATAGATACCTATTTGGTGCCAAAGTATCATTTCCCAGATTACTTGGCAATTGAAAAGAGAAAAATATACCTTTATAATGGAGATCTCTTGTAGTCACATAACCACATCAGAGAAATACAGAATATAAGAAACTAGTCTAGTCTATTCAAAAATTCTGAAATAAAATGTTGGCTAGGGTTGGGGGAGATAATGTTTCACATTGACAGAGACCAAGAGACAAAGCAAGCAGAAGCAACAGGTAAACCTTGACTGGATCCTGGTAAATTTTCTTAGTGTGATATTGTGGTTGCATAAGAGAATGTCCTTATTCTAGCAGAGGCATGCTGAAGTATACAGGGTGAAATGCAATCTCTACAATCTATATTCATATGTATATATTTATTCATTCAAATGTATACACAACCATTTGAAATCTACACACAATGCAAACAGCTGTTCCTTTGTACTCTTCTTTTAACTTCTCTGTATTTTGAAAATTTTCGTAATAAAAAGTTGGGGGAAAAAAGTACAACCACACTTTTACATATAATGCATATTTGCCAAATCACTTACACAGACAATGTTTTGCTTGCTTTAAATTTTTGACCTTGGCTTGTTAGGAACATTAGGAATTATGACAAAAGTAATCAAAAAAACATGGATAAAATACTGCCTGCCTTTTAACAAGGTACTGAGGGAGTGGCTGAAATCTGCCTTTTCCATTTGGATCTTGTTGGATCAAATATCACATGGCAGGTGGCTCAACATAAAAGCAGGAAGGCTGACAAAACCAGAGGCTTAAGACAAGAATATCTGGTACTTAGGCTGATCATACATACATAAAATACACTTGTCTATACAACTAAATTAGATATCCCTGTATGTGTATTTTTTTTTTTTACTTCTACTTAACTTTTTTGATAAAAATAACTATGTAATTTTGATAATCATCCGAACTAGCCATTTTAATAACCATAACAAGATAATCTGAACGAGAGGCAAGACCTTTCAAAATTAATTTCTGCTTAATAAGTTAAATTAAAAAAAAAAAAAAAAAGCTCAAAATCAAACACTTTACTCCCATAAAGAAACAGGCCTCTCTTATCACTTTACATAATCTTGTGTAAATTTATTAATTTATCTGAACCTAATTTCTTTATTTGTAAAATGGTAGCTATTTACAATAGTCAAATCTTGAATGTAGGAAAGTCTTTAGGGCAAATAATCCTTTTCTTTCCCAATAAAATAAAAAAATTATAGTTTTTCAAACAACAAAAGAAATTTTTGAGACAACTGAGGAAAACTGAACACAGACTGGGTATTAGATTATATTGAGAACAATATTATATTAGTATTGTGCTTTTAAAAAAGTCCTTATACATCAGAGATACATACTAAAGTATTCATAGGTAAAACGATATCTAGGATTATTTTTAAATATTCTAGATATGTGTTACCTGTACAGTTAAAAATTAATACAAATGGTATTTTGACCTACACTGAATTCTAATAGTAAAGAAGAATTATTATAACCTAGCTCCAATACTCAAACTAATTCACCTCAAAAAGAGTTGGAGGAGGAGGTGGCAGACTTGTAATTTTGGCAGATCTCTCTTTTTCCGCAAGCAGTGCCTCTTTTCGAGCTTTTATATGCCTTAAAAAACACAAGATGTCATAAATTAATCTCTCAGATAATATTACAGTACAGCTCTTAGGGTTAAGAATATAAAAGCCATTACAATCTCAAGAAATCCTCCAGTCTGATCCCACAGGCTCAATATGCTGTTTAATAAAGAGTCTACACACAGTGGACAGGTAAAAAGATGTTTACCAAGTGAAAGAGGTATATCTAAAGATATAAAGCTCCACAATGGGGAGTGACCCAACAAACACCTAATGCTCTTTAGTTGAGAATAATTTAGAGTAAAAAAACTAGAAATTATTGATAAAGATGGGCCACTGTATAAAATGACCACTGCTGACTAGTAACATGCTCTTTCATTTTTACAACATGCAAAAATCTCATCAATGACTTGCAAAGAGTCTACGACCTCTTTTAATGTTCATAATTGCACTGATTTTTTTCTTTTTATATCAGAGGCAGACAGATTTTGGTTGATTTGCATTCTAAACTAGTAATACATTTCTCCAGAAACTTAGTAATGGCTACTACAGTCAGACTAGAAGAGAAAGCTCATTTGTTAGTATGTTCATCTAAGCAACCACTCCCCCACTGCAGTATTTTAAACCAAGTTTAACAAACACAATGGATATACTGACTTTAAGTATCCAATGTACCCTTTACTTCCAGCCATATCAGTTTCAGTGGAGAATATGGTAAAAAATCACTATTACTTTACCAGGTTTTTTGTTTCATTAACATTTCTTTTTGATTTTTCTGTACTTTCAGGGCCTCTTTATGCCTCATTTCTGCTTTTTTTTTTCTTTCTGCTGCCCGGTGTGCCAGAGCATTTAAATCAGGCTCCTAAAAACAAATATTACTTAAAATGTCATGTTAAACAGGATTAAAATGTCAAATATATGATAATATGGGTGGTACCCAGTAAGGGCAAAAATCATGAAGGTATATTCAAATGAAACACTGCACTAAAGCACAAAATTAATGATGGCATAAATAAAGCTACAAAAATCTGATGTCAGAACTTATGGCTATTACTAAAAAACACAAACTAAAACCAGGGACCGAGAATATTTTGATTGCCACATTCTTTAAAGAGTTCTCTTATTCCCTAAAAGTTTGGTAACAAAGACGTGCCTTCTTTGGAACCCAGCTTGTTTATTTTGTGTGACTATCTCTGGGACCACAATCTAGCATTTTCCAACCATAAAGCACAATAAACAACAAAATAAGGTCAGGGAGCAGTCTTAAACACTGAGTTAATTTCTACTTTGCCTTTGTGAAAGTCATCAAAGAATTTTTACTGTCTGTGAATGAACTCAAGTGTATACACATTCCACTACACGTTTTGGAGGTATGAGGAATAATGAATGATAATGAAAATGAAACCAGAAATCTGAATTCACTCCACTGAATCTGTCCAAAATGCTTGAAATGAATAACAACTTCTAATTCTGAAGGTTACTATTTTATTTACACAGATAGTTAAGGACTGGAAGAGAATAATGTTTTTTTTAATTGAAGTATATTTGATTTACAATGTTGTGTTAGTTTCAGGTATACAGCACAGTGATTCAGTTATATACATATATATATTCTTGTTCAGATTCTTTTCCTTTATAGGTTAGTACAAAATATTGAGTATAGTTTCCTGTGCCATCCACTAGGTCATTGTTGGTTATCTATTTTATATATAGTACTGTGTATATATTAATCCCAACTTCCTAATTTATCCCCCCCACCTTCCCCCTTTGGTAACCATAAATTTGTTAGAGAATAATGTTAACTTAAACATCATTGGAAACAGATTATCCTTGACATGACTCTTACTAGGAAATGAACCTAGCAGAATTCTTAAATTATATTAAATTTACAAAAAAGTTCGGGCTGCCCACAGCAAATTCTATACATGGAAACATTTTTATAAGTGTCTAACAACTGTAATCTGCTTTTAACAAGTGTCACTACCACAGGCAGGTAGTCAAATAAGTGCTCACTTACATTTTCTTTGGCTTGTTGATGCCCCTCTCCCATATTTCTTAAACTTGCCAAATACAGTTTTTCCAAGTTCTTTATTTTCTGAGTTTGTGATTCCTCCCATTCTGTCCTTAGTTCTTCTGCCAAACGAGTGAGTTGCTGATTTCTCCTCTGTTTTATATCTTCTCTTATTTGTAAAGCAATATCTCTTTCTTGTTGTCGAACCTGAAGGATGAGTATTTAACACATTCTATGAAAAGAGCCTTCCTTCAACTTTTTTGAAAAGCTATTTGGAAACAGGAACTTAAATGAATTCTCTTTAGGTATTAGCTACATCAATTCTCCTGAATATTCACATTATATTAGATAAGGCCTATTTAAAGCAGAAAATCCAAGTGATGGAGGAAAAATTAAAATCTCAAGACTACTTCTAAAGTTCCCTGATTAGCAATTATGTTCTCTCCCCAGAGATCTAATCGGACTGCCATTATCATTCTAATAACATACAAGAGGCTAAACTGGTAAGCATGATTCAATAAAATTTATAGCCCAGACAAGTACAGAAAGATCTAGATGAGAATTCCGTATCTGCGACACATCATCCCCAATTCTAGACAGAATGGCACCTAAAATGTTTCACAAAGACTTAACTACGTTACTCTAAAAAGACTTCTAGAGAAGAATAGACAACTTCTGAATAAATTTATTTCAGTAGGTAATAATCTTTCCAGTAAATCTTCTTCAAAGTCATTCTAATATTCTTGCTTAAATCTTCATCAGTTACATATGATTTTTAAAATGAACTATTTTCAGCAATGGTGTTGGGGGGTTTGCCTATGTTTTTGTATTGACTCATAGGTTTTTTTGTTTGGGTTTTTTTTGTTTTTTGGGGTTTTTTTTTTTTTGCCTTTATGTCAGATGATGTATTCTGCAAATTTATTTGGGGGAAGATCTTGGGAAATAAATATTGCCTATATACGTTTTATATATATATATATATATAAAGAAGAACAGAAAAATATTGCTAAATATTTAATAATCTCAGAAAATGAACTATTTCCTAATAATTATTGAGTCAGTCCTTATCCTCAAACTCTTCTTCAATTTATTT
Organism: Eschrichtius robustus; assembly: GCF_028021215.1. Taxonomy (NCBI): domain Eukaryota; kingdom Metazoa; phylum Chordata; class Mammalia; order Artiodactyla; family Eschrichtiidae; genus Eschrichtius; species Eschrichtius robustus. The sequence continues at coordinate 43,122,023 of NC_090834.1, forward strand.
ACTGTTTCATCATACTTTTCAAATGTTCCAAAACTAGTTAATACGCAAGAACCAGGGCTCTTGTACAGCCAGAAAAGACTGTTAAATGCGACATTTTATTTAAAGCACTCTAATGTAAAAAATACTGATAATCTGGGGAAGACAAAGAATTTGACACTATGTTCCAAATAAATCTTACCTGTAGCAATCTTAGTTTTCGTCTTCTTTCATAATCTTCCTTTAAAATGAAGGCTTCCTCGTTAGGACTCAATCTCAGCTTGCCGGTGGCATTCACCACCTTTCTTTTCATTTTCATGTAGTACTTTAAATATGAAGGTTCTGATTTTTAAAAAATATATATCTATTAAAATAGGGCAGCAAAGATTAATTTTAAAAATTCATATTAATATTTTTTACCATTTAAAGGGCTGTGTACTTGCAAATAAAATAATTTGGGTAAACTAAGTCCAATGTATCTACAAATAGCAATTTTTTTTTTGGCTGCGTCAGGTCTTAGTTGCAGCACATGGGATCTTTTGTTGCAGTGCGAGGGCTGTTTGTTGTGCCGTGCGGGCTTATCTCTAGTTGTAGTGCACAGGCTCCAGAGAGTAAGGGCTCAGCAGGTGTGGTGCAAGGGCTCTGTAGTTGTGGTGCGCAGGCTCAGTAATTGCAGCACGTGGGCTTAGATGCGCCGCGGCATGTGGGATCTTAGTTCCCCGACCAGGGATCGAATCTGGGCCCCCCTGCAATGGAAGTGCAGAGTCCTAACCACTGGACCACCAGGGAATTCCCTTTCTGAAGCTAACTTAAGCACCACTTCTCCTTGAAGCTGCCCTCCAGTGATTCTTGCTCCACCCACCTACCACCCATTCCTGACTTGCCCACCTATAACGAATATTACCTTCACATTCATATGGGGACTAACCTTATGCTATCTTGGTATCACCTTCCTCTCGTTTTTCATCAATTACAGCTTGCCCTTTCTAGTTAGATTCCTAACAATTAAAGGACAGAGGCTCTAGTTTTTTTTTTAGTTTTAATATTCAAATTAAAATAATAACAATGAATAACAACTACCAGGCATTATTTCACATGCTACGGATAGATACTGCTTTCACTCAGGTGTAAAAACAGCAGCCAGAAGAATTTGGGGTTATCTAATAGGAACTAGTACTTTCTCAATGAATTCTCCACCAAAATGTAAGCTCAATGAGGGCAGGAATGATCTTATTCATGGTTTTATGTGCATAGCCTACAAACAGTGCTTTGCATGTAAGCAGGTCCTTCAGTGTGTTGACTGAATGAATGAATGACTCATTCAATGAGTTAATTCATGTAAAGTGCTACATACATATATGTGGTCACTGTTACAATCTGATGCCAAAAGAGGATTAATCTTTTCCAGTGCATCCCACTCAGCTGATACTCACAAGGCCTTCGTAATGTACTCACAAAACTTTGGAAAAGTGCCAATTGTTCTCCTTACTTTAGACAAGAAGAAACAAAGGCCTCTTAAGTTAAAGGACTTGACCTAAGTGACAATATCTACTGGCAGAACCAAGGGAAGAATCCCGTTTTCTTACTCCATATGGCTCCTAACTTTCTGAAATGCTAAAATATATGGAGTGAGGAAAATTTTGTTTCAGCCAGTATTTTTTGCGAGTGGGGACTGAAAAACAGGTAAGAACTAAACAAAGAAGAAAAAATTGAGCAAGATTAAATTGTCTTCACAATGCATCTTTATTCATTTGTCTGAAGGTCTCTGAAAAATCACTCATATTCAAACGATTAAAACTAATTTCTGATAAGTCCCACAGACATAGTACCAAGGGAAAAAAAGCAAAAAAGAGACATATTACAAAATTCCATTTACATGAAATTCAAAAACAAGGAAGACCAATCCATGATGAAAGAGGTTAAAATAGGGGCCGGTCACCTTTCTGGAGACTACTGAGAAGGAGGGGGCACAAAGGAGCCTGCTGGAGTACTAGAAATATTCCATATTTTAACCCGTATGATGGTTTTACACAAGTGTAACAGGTGTATACGTATGTAAGGATTCCTCAAACAGTACACTTAGATTTGTGTATTTAATTCTAAGTTATACCTCAATGAAAAAGAAAAAAACTTAACTTTTCAGTGTTTTGAGTATCCATCCATTTCATTTCCTAGAGGATTACAGGAAAACATAATACACTTGTTATTTTTACCTAACATGTGATAGAATAACTGTTTTCTCTTGTATATCATTTTCTTAATTTTTAAACTTATTTGGAAATCACTTGACCTAGAATTCCCAGCTTCTCTAAATGTCAACCATAGTACAATGACCAAAACCAGGAAATTAACACTAGCACAATACTTTTTAACTAATCTACAGACAGCATTCAAATCTCGTCAATTATCCCACTAATGTCCATTTTCTGGACCAGGACCCAAGCCAAGGGAAACATATCCTTTGACTGTTGTGTTACTCTGGGTCCTCCAAGATGCCAAGATGGGATGAAACCCACAAAGATTTTATTAGGGGAAATTCAGTGTGAGGGAAAATGGGGATGGAGCTGGTAAAAGATGGGAGCATTTCAGACTTCCATGCAAATCAGACACTGAGTGAAGGAGGGAGGGAAAGTTGGATAGATGCCTCTCAGACTGCCACGCAATCTAAGGAAGGTTCAGCAAGACTTCTGGGGAGTCCTTAAGCCAGAATCCCTTGTGTCTTAGGAACGGGCCTGCCTTCACATCCATACCAGGCTCAGTCATTAACTAGGAGCAGTCCAGGGAAGGCATCCATGCAAACAGATTTCAGAACACGGGGGCTGAGGGTCTATGAATTACGTTCTAATGGCTGCCAAGGTTGTTTTGCCTCCTTCAACTCCTCTAATCTGAGACCTTCCTCAGTCTGTTTTTTTTTTTCCCACTCAAGATCCTGACATTTTTAAAAGATGCCAGTCAGTTATTTTGCAGACTGTCCCTCAATTTGGATGTGTTTAATCCCTTCTTGTGTTTGGACTAAGGTTATGCATTTTTGCCGAGACCACTGCAGAAGTCACTAGGCACCCTTCTCAGTGCATCACACCAGGAGGTAAATGATGTTAACATGATGCGAATTTTGATCACTTGATTAAGGAGGTGTCTAACACGTTTATCCACTGTAGATACTACTTTTCCTTTTTAAGTATTTGGTGGAGAGATAGTTGAGGCTATATAAATATCATGTTCCTCACCATACTTCTACCAACTAAATTTAGTATCCACTGAGGACTGCCTGAAACAATTACTAAGGCATTTGTCAAAAGGTATTCTCTATTTCCATTATTCCTTCTACACTTACCAACTGGAATCCTACTGTAAGAAAGAGTTTCCCCCATTCCCTCACTTTAGTATTTATTCATATCAATATGGATTTTCAAATTGTATATACTGTAACTAACAAATAATAAAGGTGATGCTACTTATCTTGCAAGACTTTGTCCTGAGGATTAAATGGCAGCGGGCACATCGTAATCACATATACCAGACTTAGAAGATCTGGGTTCAAGGCCCAACACTACCACTTTAAAGAAGGAAGACCCTTAAGTCACTTTGGTCTCGTTTCCTTAAACTACGTAAGGGGAGTCACAATATCGTGTCCAACAGGTTGTTCTGATGATTATGTGACTTAACGAATATACACTGCCAAATTTTTTCTAAATATTAAAGATTCAAAATTCCCCACTGTTGTAAAAGCTCGGGTTTGTGGCAGGACTTAATATCTAAGAAATTAAAGGTGAGAGACACCGAGAGAGAGTACGCTCTCTGCATGAAACAACTCCAGGCAGTGTTCTTCAGCGGCTACCAGGATTGAGGCCACGCCGCAGGTGACCTGGGGGCAGGGTGGGCAGGACGCACCCAGAAGCGTTCGCAGTAGCGACCGCGAAAGCCCTCCCGGCCGCCCTGACTTGGAAGCTCAGGGACCCCGCGAGACCCGATTCCGGGAGAACGCGCAAAGCCACCCGCGCCAAAGGCCCCGGAGTGGCCTCTCGCACGAAGCAGGCGGGTCTGGGTCGGGACGCGCGTGCCCGCTGCGCCGGCGCTCCTCCCGGCCGCCTGCCCGACCCCAGCCGGGGCCCGCGGCCCGCCGCCCGCCGAGGCCGGAGAACCGCGGGCCGCGCTGCGTGCGCGGCACCCCCTTCATCCGGAGCACACTCCCGCTTCCCGGCCTCGGGGAGTCGTGCACGCCCGCGGCCGTCACTCACCCGGGAAACGGGACCCCGGACTCAGGAACCGCGGCTCAGACAGAGAAGGTCGCGGCGGCCGCCACACAGAAGCCTCCCAACAGCCGTTTGTGCGCCTGTGTGGCGGCCATCGCCGAGCCCCCGTCACTTCCGTCATTCAAACCGCCCGCCAATGGCGCGGCGGAACCGCGGGAACCCGCCTCGTCCCGCCTCCTCCGGTGGCCGCCGGGACTGCCGCGCCGGAAAGCCCGCTCCCGGCGCACGCGCACGCGCACGCGCACGCGCAGGCCCTCCGTCGGCCCGGTCATTTCTCACATCGCGGGCGGCTTATGGGCTTAACCTCACCTCTCACAGCGTGCTCATTTGGCAGATCGAGAACACAGGTCCGGAAAGGGGAACACGTTTACCCAGAGCCATGAGGGTGACGTTAGTCTTTAGTGCCATCATGAAGATTCCTTGGGATATGCATCCTTTTGTGTACTGACTATGCAATTCATGTGGTACTATTAAGGTGCAGTTATTTTTTTGTTTTTTAAAAATTTTATTGAAGTATGGTTGATTTACAATGTGTTAATTTCTCCTGTACAGCAAAGTGACTCGGTTATTCACATATATTCTTTATCGTATTCTTTTCCGTTACGCTTTGTCACAGGATATTGAATATAGTTCCCTGTGCTATACAGTAGGACCTTGTTGTTTATCCAGCCTATATATAATAGTTTGTCTCTGCTAATCCCAGATTCCCATTCATTCCCTCCCCTACCCTGCCCCCCCCAACCACTAGTCTGTTCTCTATGTCTGTGAGTCTGTTTTTGTTTAGTAGATACGTTGATTTTGCAGTTATTTTCTGATAGCTTTCAACTCGTGCAACAGTGTACCGTATCATGATACTCTGTGCCTCCAGAGGTCTGCCACACCTAGAACATGTCAAGGATTTATCTGCTGTAAATAACGGAGAGTCAGAAAGGGGGTGAGCGTGGGTTCATATTTACTGAGCACCTATTATGTGCCAAGTACAGTGTGCTAGGTGCAGGGGAGATGAGGGTGAATGGATTATGACCCCATCCTAGATTTTGTAGTCTAGAGGGTGAATCAAAGAATCAAAGAATTAGAAAATGGGGAGTTGGGGAGAGGGAAGTTGCTGATATGATCAGATCTGGCTTCGTTGTGGAGAAGTCAGAGGAAGTTAAGACTGAAGCCAAGGCAGGGAAGCCAGTTAGGATTCTGCTGCAGGAAGTGAAAGATGATCACAATAAGAATGGAGAGAAGTGGATAGATTTAAAAGGCAAATAGGAGGTCAGACATTGGGAGTTGTTGGTTATCTGGTTATGGAAGGCAAAAAAGAGGGAGAAATCAATGGTGATGACCAAGTTCCATATTTAGCAACTGAGTGGATGGGGATAACATTCTCCTAGAACACACAGGAAGAGGATCAGGTTTGGGAAGGGAAAACAATGAGTTAAGTTTTGAATATTTTTAGTTTGAGCCGTTTCCGGGATATCTTGACAAAGGAATGAATTCCAGAAATATTTAGGTGGCAAAATTAGCAGTACTTGACAAACAATTGCTTGTGAGGTTAAAGGAAAAGGGAGACTGAAATTAACTTCACGGTCATTGGCTTGAGGAGCGCTATTATGGTGCTGCCAGTAACCAAGTGGCAAAATTAGCAGTACTTGACAAACAGTTGCTTGTGAGGTTAAAGGAAAAGGGAGAGTGAAATTAACTTCACGGTCATTGGCTTGAGGAGCGCTATTATGGTGCTGCCAGTAACCAAGGGAGAAGTCAGAAGTGGGAGTCAGTTTAGTGGGCAAGGTGATGAGCTCAGCTCCGGACATGTTCGGCTTCATGTGCCTGTGGAATGATGTGCAGCAAGAAGAGGAATACAGTGGTAGACAGCCCACAGAACTGGGCTAGCATATAGACTCGGGTTTCATTTCCATATGAGTTATAACCAAAGCTATAGAAGTGGATGAGATCATTTAGGGAGAATTTGCAGAATGAGAAGAGCAATGAACTAAGGACCAAACTCTGAGGAACACCAAGACTTAAAGGAATTGGAGAAAGGAACTGTCAAGTACACAAAGAAGAAATAGTGTGGGGACTTCCCTCGTGGCACAGTGGATAAGACTCTGCTCTCCCAATGTAGGGGGCCCAGGTTCGATCCCTGGTCGGGGAACTAGATCCCACACGCATGTTGCAACTAAGAGTTTGTATGCCACAACTAAGGACTCCATGTGCTGCAACTAAGGAGCCTCCCTGCCACAACTAAGACCCGGTGCAACCAAATAAATAAATATATATTTTTTAAATCAAGAAAGAAGAGAAACCATTATGTTAAAAAAAAAGAGGAAGAAGATGAAGAAGAAATAGTGTGATCCAACTTGGTTTTACAGTCAAGGAAGCTGAGTTACAGAGAAATTCAGTGACCTGGCCAAGAGCACATCAAGGGAAGGGTGCAACCAAGACTAGAGTTCATGTATTTATCCCAAATACAGGAGTTCTTCCTCCCTGCTTCCCTATCCATTTCCTATCACATTTATCTTAATGAATAGCTGTATTTATTCTAAACATACCTCTTCAACATCCTCAACACAGATTCATAGATACTCTCCCACACTCAACAAAGGGTGTGCCCATTATTTCATGCCTTGGGCTAGTTTTAGTGCCCACCATGTTTTCCAGGAGCACCCTGCACATTCCCCATCATGGCACTTATCAATTCTTATTGAAATGACCTGTTTATTAGGCACTCTGTTGATTAGACTCTGAATTCCTCAGGAACTCTGTTGATTAGACTCTGAATTCCTCAGGAACCAGGAGTGCATTTTGTTCAGTTGCCTGCCACATAGAGCTTCTCAAATGTTTGTTCAATGAATGAATAAATGAATGAATTATATGCATCACTTCATCTACCTCCATCCTGGGCAGAAATCTTACAGTTGAAGATTTTGAATTACGACTTGTTATGGTTTTAATAGGAGGCACTGAGGAATCAAAGAAAGCCCAGTGGGCTTAGAGTCAGAGTGTTTGGTTTAGCATCATAACTCTGAGACTTTCCAGCTGTAGGACACTAAGCCAATGAGCCTTAGTTTCTAGTTTGGTTCTCTACTGTTGCCAACCAAACCATCCCAGAATGTCCAGAATGGCTCACTCATTATGACTAGCAGTTGATTCTGATTGTCATTTGAAAACTTAGCTGCAGCTATTGACTGAAGTGCCTTCATGTGGCCTTTCCATGTGGATTGGACTTCTTCCTAGCTGAGTTTCAAGAGGGTGTCCAAAGAATGAGTATTTCCAGGGCAAGAAAGTGAAAGCTGTGAGTCCTTTCAAAGACAAGGCTGAGAAATAGTTATAGTAAGTTCTGCCACATTGTATTAAGTTTCATAGGGCCAGCCCAAATTCAAGTGAAGGGGAAACAAAAGCTATCTCTCAATGAAGTGACAAAAAAATCTGTGGCCATCTTTAATTCACCACCGTTTCCTTAGTAATACTTGACCAGCCCTCTTCACAGGCTGGTTGTGAGACTCAAAGGCATGAATCAAAAAGAGCACTTATAAACTCCAAAACCATGTTAGATACATTAGCAGCTATTTTATATATAGGAAACTTCCTCTCCTGTTCTCATACAGACCTAGCCCTCCAGGCCACAGGGGTAGGCATGTGACCCAGACTGGGCAAATCACAGTTCTCTATCTCCCTTGCCATTGAGATTGACGCAAGGATAGGAACATAATCTAAATTGGGTTAATCAGAGTCTTCCACAGGAATTTTCTTACTGGAGTCAGCAGGGATGAATATTTAACTCTCTGAGCTCATGTTATGATATGAAGCTGGAGATTCCCCAGCAAGATTTCCCACCACGTGGTCACCCACAAGCTGGTCTGAAAGAATAAGTTTGACACTCAGCCAGGAACACAGAGAGAGACTCCTGACAGTTGTCAAGTGCCTGGATCCAGCCATCCCTGATGTGAGCTCTTTCTAAAGCTTACTGGTAGGAGCCATTAAGTTCTCCCTGACCTTTTACTTAAGCTGCTTTGAATGGGAGTTTCTCTTATTTTTGCAAATTGAAAGAGGCTGTAGGTTTACATTTAAATTCTCACAGGCAAACAACATCTGAGCATCTTGGGAAATAACATAGAATCAAAGTTAAGACATTGGACCCACAGTCCAACTGCCTGGGCTTAAATTTCTGGCTTAGCAACTCTGTGACCTTGAGCTAGTTCCTCAACCTCCTGAGAAGTCAGTTTTCTCATCTTTAAAAGGGATGTAGTAAAAGTATTCAAAAGGTTATGAGGTTTAAAGCTCTTAAGACAATGCTTAGCACAAAGCATGCCATAAATGTTATCTTTCTTGGCTCTTATTTTAATACATTCATCTCAGACTGCAGGAGGCAAAACCAAAACCAAACCAAACCAAACAAAAAAACCTTTGAAATGTCTTTATTAGTGTTTGGGGTTTAATTTTTTTCCATATATATATTTATTACAGTCGCATTATCCAACTTAGGTTGTTTCCATATCTTCGCTGTTGTAAATAATGTTGCAATGAACATGGGTGCAGATATCTTTTCACGTTCCTGTTTTTGTTTCCTAGGTTATTACAAGATATTGAATATAGTCAGGGTTTAATTTTTAATTAGGTCCTTTTGTATTTTATTGGCTTAGGGATAGGTATATAGGTTTAGCTTCTAGTGTTGTTACCCCACTAGGAATGAACATTAATAAGCAATGATCAAGAGGAAGAGTTTCCCCTAGGCAGTAACAACATTAGTGTGACTGGTCGCTATGAAATGCTGCCCCTTAAAATGCAACGGAAGCCGTTCAGGATTGGAGCAGTTTAAGATGTTTCTCTGATGGTAACAGTTTCACTGTTTTCTGAGTTCCTTTCATCTTTATCCACATTCAATATGGGAGATTGGCATTAAAGTCGGGGTGGGGGGGACCCTCAATAATTCTCACATATAAAGTCCAGAAGAAAGGGAATCACTGCAAGAACAGAAGTAATCAAACTTCCATCTGACCATCTGCCAACTGGCCTTCCTCTCTCTCTGGCATAAACACCACAAGAGTTTAACAAGTGATAGTATCTCAGGATAATTTACAGCCAGTAACAGAAGTGAGATTAAGAGTGCTCAGCAGGAGAGGAAAGATGGGCTGCCAAAGGCTTTTAAAAGCTATAAATATTTTTTTAAATGTGTGTGGGTAGATCCGGAGGTGGGGAGGAATTGGGCCATTTATTTAAGGAGAGTGAGAATTGAGAGAAAAGAATAGGGAAATTAATTTTGTTTCATCTTTTAAATCTTTTTCAGCTAATATGATTTTTATTAATATTACTAATATTTATTAAGCCATGAGGGTGTAAACCATGAGTTACATACTTAAAAAAAAAGACAGGGAAGTCTGAATGAAAAAGGGGAAAAAAGGAAATTGTTTACAACCCAGACATGTACATAGCAGTTGAGGAGGATTAGGTGGGATGGGGAAGAGCTTTGCAGCTGGATTCAGAAGATGTAGGTTTGGACATCTGCTTGACCAACAGTTAACCTCTCTGAGGCTCCATCTTTATCTATAAAATGGGGATGAAAATACCCAACATTTATTGGGCACTCCATGTGCCAGGGACGCTAATACCCTTCCTATCTTATAGAACAGTTGTAAAGACTACATTTTAAAAAGTTAAGTTATAAAAACCAACTAGGAAAGGTTGTAAATATCATACATAAAAACATATACATAACTATAAAAGATCATACTACAATTTGACCACCTGTGCAGACTCTGGACAGGCAATGTCCACTTTGCAGTTTGTTTGTTACTGCCATTTGACCTGCTTTAACTGATCCAGCTTTTATACAACAAGAATCAGCATTATTTGGTCAGAGTGCTCTTCATCCAAAATTATTTCCATTTCCCTATGAATATAACAATAATCTACACCCTTGCCACACAAAGTGTGATCCAAGGACCAGAAGCATTGGCGTCACCTGGGAGCTTGTCAGAAATGCAGACTCTCAGGTTCCATCCCAGGTATGCTGAGACAGAATCTGCATTTTTACTAGATTTGCAGGCAGTTTATACACAAATTAAAGTTTGAGAAACACTGCTTGACACAAAGCCCCATGTGAGGCAAATTTAGGACAGAGTAATTTATTTCCAAATAGGAATAGAAAAGGGGAAATAAATGAATCATAATATGAATAAGTAACAGAGGCAGACCAGGACACTATCTAAAATGGGGGAAGAGAGCCAAAGAAGAAAAAAGGAACAAAAATGATTACAAAAACAACCCAAAAGCAATTAAGAAAATGGCAATACATAGATATCTATCAATAATTACTTTAAATGTAAATGGACCAAATGCTACAATCAAAAGATGTAGACTGGCTGAATGGATACAAAACCAGACCCAAATATATGCTGCCTACAAGAGACTCACTTCAGATCTAAAGACACACACAGGCTAAAAGTGAGGGAATGGGAAAAATATATTACCCCCTAGATCAGGGGTTCCCAACCCCTGGGCCACGGACTGGTACTGGTCCATAGCCTGTTAGGAACTGGGCCGCACAGCAGGAGGTGAGTGGTGGGCGAGCAAGGGAAGCTACATCTGTCGCTCCCCATTGCTCACATTACTGCCTAAACCAGACCCCACCCCGTCCATGGAAATATTGTCTTCCACGAAACTGGTCCCTGGTGCCAAAAAGGTTGGGGACAACTGCCCTACATTTTACCAATACAGACCATGACCACTTTGTGGTATAGGTTTATGGTGTGGTTGAAAGAGTATACTGGATTTGGAGTTCTTATTCCAGCTCTGCCACTTACGAATTTAGAATACCAGTCACTCTGAGACTCAATTTCCTTACCTATAACATGGGGATTATAATATCTATAATTTACATGAAGCATTGAGCACAGAACTGAGAAACCATTGTTCCTTTCATCTCCCTTGATGGAGCATGTCCAGGAGGGTAATAATAGGATAGGTCGGTGTTACCTTTATGATGGATTAGCTCTCACCCAGAAACTTGGGAATGTGTCTACATAGTGGGCATCTTAATAAGATGGTAATTGGGAATTCCCTGGTAGTCCAGTGGTTAGGAGTTGGCGCTTTCACTGCTGTGGCCTGAGTTCAATCCCTGGTCAGGGAACTAAGATCCCAAAAGTTGCATGGCGTGCTTCCCCCAAAAGATGGTAATTATCCACTTATAAGCATTTTGGCTATGTTGTACTCATTCATTCATTGAGCAACTACTAAGTGCCAACCAAGTCCTTTGACTGAGGATACAGTGATGAACCAGATATTGAGGCTATAACAAATGCACAAGACAGACATGATCCTACCCTCGAAAAGGCAGTGCAGACGTGTGAACAGGCTCTCACAATACCTCATATTAAGTGCAACAGCCTGCTCGTTCCTTGCTCACTTTTATTCCCAGCTAGTGTCCTGTTTGAGCCTAAAGTGTGGTTGCCACGTAAGTGGTGAACTAGTGAGGTGGCCATCAGAAGTCTGTGGGCTTCTTGAGGGCTCAAATTAGCAGAAAGAAGGAAGCAATGACTATTGAGGAGACGATTGTTGTGTCTGCTACCCCAGAGATCCAACACATATGGTAAACATGTAATGCTTTCCAGAAAGGAGGAACTCCAGCTATAAATCTTTGGCACCAGGAAGAAGACAGGTGGGGATCTAAGATATTCTAGCAATTTTAAAGGGAACAGAGTATTGCTAATATAATGCATATGGTGTCACTGTGTGCTGATGGGGTAAAATATTTATTTACATGCTTGTAATGTGGTGAAACAGGCATATTGAGGGGAATTCTGCACTTCTATAATACTGCCAAGCACGGCTGAGAGAATTAATTTATGCTTGTTGCAATCTCTGTATGGTTAGACTTGTTTTTTTCCTCAGCATTCCAGAAAGTGGTGACATGGGACAATCTTTCAGCCAGACAGACCTTTATAAGCATTCATGCCCTGCTTAAAACCTACAGTGGTTCTCTTTAAATAATACATCAACCCTAATGTCTCTCTTTTTTTAAAATTTAATTTATTTTTTTATACAGCAGGTTCTTATTAGTTATCCATTTTATACATATTAGTGTATATATGTCAATCCCAATCTCCCAATTCATCCCACCACCACCCTGGCCCCCCCGCTGCTTTCCCCCCTTGGTGTCCATACGTTTGTTCTCTATGTCTGTGTCTCAATTTCTGCCCTGCAAACTGGTTCATCTGTACCATTTTTCTAGGTTCCACATATATGTGTTAATATACGATATTTGTTTTTCTCTTTCTGACTTACTTCACTCTATATGACAGTCTCTACATCCATCCACGTCTCTACAAATGACCCAATTTCGTTCCTTTTAATGGCTGAGTAATATTCCATTGTATATATGTACCACAACTTCTTTATCCATTCGTCTGTCGATGGACACTTAGGTTGCTTCCACATCCTGGCTATTGTAAATAGTGCTGCAATGAACATTGGGGTGCATGTGTCTTTTTGAATTACGGTTTCCTCAGGGTATATGCCCAGTAGTGGGATTGCTGGGTCATATGGTAATTCTATTTTTAGTTTTTTAAGGAACCTCCATACTGTTCTCCATAGTGGCTGTATCAATTTACATTCCCACCAACAGTGCAAGAGGGTTCCCTTTTCTCCACATCCGCTCCAGCATTTGTTGTTTGTAGATTTTCTGATGATGCCCATTCTAACTGGTGTGAGGTGATACCTCATTGTAGTTTTGATTTGCATTTCTCTAATAATTAGTGATGTTGAGCAGCTTTTCATGAGCTTCTTGGTCATCTGAATATCTTCTTTGGAGAAATGTCTATTTAGGCCTTCTGCCCATTTTTGGATTGGGTTGTTTGTTTTTTTAAAATTGAGCTGCATGTGCTGTTTATAAATTTTGGAGAATAATCCTTTGTCCGTTTATTTGTTTGCAAATATTTTCTCCCATTCTGAGGGTTATCTTTTCGTCTTGTTTATAGTTTGCTTTGCACAAGTTTTTAAGTTTCATTAGGTCCCATTTGTTTAGTTTTGTTTTTATTTCCATTACTCTAGGCGGTGGATCAAAAAAGATCTTGCTGTGATTTATATCAAAGAGTGTTCTTCTGATGTTTTCCTCTAAGAGTTTTATAGTGTCCAGTCTTACATTTAGGTCTCTAATCCATTTTGAGTTTATTTTTGTGTATGGTGTTAGGGAGTGTTCTAAATTCATTCTTTTACATGTAGCTGTCCAGTTTTCCCAGCACCACTTATTGAAGAGACTGTCTTTTCTCCATTGTATATCTTTGCCTCCTTTGTCATAGATTAGTTGACCATAGGGGCATGGGTTTGTCTCTGGGCTTCTTATCCTGTTCCATTGATCTATATTTCTGTCTTTGTGCCAGTCCCATACTCTCTTGGTTACTGTAGCTTTGTAGTATAGTCTGAAGTCATGGAGTCTGATTCCTCCAGCTCTGTTTTTTTCCCTCAAGACTGCTTTGGCTATTTGGGGTCTTTTGTGTCTCCATACAAATTTAAAAATTTTTTGTTCTAGTTCTGTAAAAAATGCTGTTGGTAATTTGATAGGGATTGCATTGAATCTGTAGATTGCTTTGGGTAATACAGCCATTTCCACAATATTGATTCTTCCAATCCAAGAACGTGGTATGTCTCTCCATCTGTTTATATCATCTCTAATTTATTTCATCAGTGTCTTATAGTTTTCTGCATACAGGTCTTTTGTCTCCCTTGGTAGGTTTATTCCTAGGTATTTTATTCTTTTGTTGCAATGGTAAATGGAGTGTTTCCTTAATTTCTCTTTCAGATTTTTCATCATTAGTGTATAGGAATGCAAGAGATCTCTGTGCATTATTTTGTATCCTGCAACTTTACCAAATCCATTGATTAGCTCTAGTAGTTTTCTGGTAACATCTTTAGGATTCTCTATGTATAGTATCATGTCATCTGCAAACAGTGACAGTTTTACTTCTTCTTTTCCAATTTGTATTCCTTTTATTTCTTTTTCTTCTCTGATTGCTGTGGATAGGACCTCCAAAGCTATGTTGATAACAGTGGTGAGAGTGGACATCCTTGTCTTGTTCCTGATCTTAGAGGAAATGCTTTCAGTTTTTCACCATTGAGAGTGATGTTTGCTGTGGGTTTGTCGTATATGGCTTTTGTTATGTTGAGGTAGGTTCCCTCTTTGCCCACTTTCTAGAGAGTTTTGATCATAAATGGGTGTTGAATTTTGTCAAAAGCTTTTTCTGCATCTATTGAGATGATCATATGGTTTTTCTTCTTCAATTTGTTAATATGGTGTATCACATTGATTGGTGTATATTGAAGAATCCTTGCATCCCAGGGATAAATCCCTATTGATCATGGTGTATGATCGTTTTGATGTGTTGTTGGATTTTGCTTGCTAGTGTTTTGTTGAGGATTTTTGCATCTATATTCATGAGTGATATTGGTCTGTAATTTTCTTTTTTTGTAGTATCTTTGTCTGGTTTTGGTATCAGCGTGATGGTGGCCTCATAGAATGAGTATGGGAGTGTTCCTTCCTCTGCAAGTTTTGGAAGAGTTTGAGAAGGATGGGTGTTAGCTCTTCTCTAAATGTTTGATAGAATTCACCTGTGAAGCCATCTGGTCCTGGACTTTTGTTTGTTGGAAGATTTTTAATCACAGTTTCAATTTCATTACTTGTGATTGGTCTGTTCATATTTTCTGTTTCTTCCTGGTTCAGTCTTGGAAGGTTATACCTTTCTAAGAATTTGTCCATTTCTTCCTGGCTGTCCATTTTATTGGCATAGAGTTGCTTGTAGTATAGTCTCTTAGGAGGCTTTGTATTTCTGCGGTGTCTGTTGTAACTTCTCCTTTTTCATTTCTAATTTTATTGATTTGAGTCCTCTCCCTCTTTTTCTTGATGAGTCTGGCTAATGGTTTATCAATTTTGTTTATCTTCTCAAAAACCAGATTTTAGTTTTATTGATCTTTGCTACTGTTTTCTTTGTTTCTATTTCATTTATTTCTGTTCTGATCTTTATGATTTCTTTCCTTCTACTAACTTTGGGTTTTGTTTGTTCTTCATTCTCTAGTTCCTTTAGGTGTAAGGTTAGACTGTTTATTTGAGATTTATCTTGTTTCTTGAGGTAGGCTTGTATTGCTATAAACTTCCCTCTTATAACTGCTTTTGCTGCATCCCCACGTTTTGGATCATCATGTTTTCATTGTCGTTTGTCTCTAGGTATTTTTTGATTTCCTCTTTGATTTCTTCAGTGATCTCTTGGTTATTTAGTAAAGTATCGTTAAGCCTCCATGTGTTTGTGTTTTTTATGTTTTTTTCCCTGTAATTGATTTCTAATCTCATAGTGTTGTGGTCAGAAAAGATGCTTGATATGATTTCAATTTTCTTAAATTTATTGAGGCTTGATTTGTGACCCAAAGTGTCATCTATCCTGGAGAATGTTCCGTGCGCACTTGAGAAGAAAGTGTAATCTGCTGTTTTTGGATGGAATGTCCTATAAATATCAATTAAATCTATCTGGTATATTGTGTCATTTAAAGCTTGTATTTCCTTATTAATTTTCTGCTTGGATGATCTGTCCATTGGTGTAACTGAGGTGTTAAAGTCCCCTACTATTATTGTGTTAGTGTCGATTTCCTCTTTTATGGCTGTTAGCAGTTGCCTTATGGATTGAGGTGCTCCTATGTTGGATGCATATATATTTATAATTGCTATATCGTCTTCTTGGATTGATCCCTTGATCATTATGTAGTGTCCTTCCTTGTCTCTTGTAACATTCTTTATTTTAAAGTCTATTTTATGTGATATGTGTATGGCTACTCCAGCTTTCTTTTGATTTCCATTTGCATGGAATATCTTTTTCCATCCCCTCACTTTCAGTCTATACGTGTCCCTAAGTCTGAAGTGGGTCTCTTGTGGACAGCATATATATGGGTCTCGTTTTTGTACCCATTCGGCAAGCCTGTGTCTTTTGGTGGGAGCATTTAATCCATTCACGTTTTTTGGGCTCCTGTTGACTCTTCTCCTTTAGAAGAATCCCCTGTCTTATTTCTGTGAGTTAAATCTCTTATCTCCAGTAGCCCTTCTCAGGTTTCAAGTTTCTGTGCTCTTTTTTCCCCCTTTTCTTTCCCTCCCCTTCCATCTTTGCTCCTAAGACTTCACTATTAGAACTCCACAACTGAAATTTCCCTCAAACCTTCCAGTAGGGATCTACTCATCCTGTGCTCTCTCTCCGCAGCTTTTACTAAAGAGCCTAATGACTTCATAATCCATTCCCTGATGTCCTAAAGCCCAGCTCAGATGAGGGGTGTCTGTTTTAAGTACGTGCCCCTCTTTCACCTTCAACACCAGTCCCAATATACCATGTTCAGAGAGACTTAAAATAACAAAACTGTTACATGATCTGTGGCTTAGCAAGCATTTCACTGAGAGCAGAATTATCACCATCATGCCTGTGCTACAGATGGGAAAGCTCATGCTCAGAAAGACTAAATAGTGTGCCTGGTATTACACATCTTGTCTTCTGCTCTTTACATTTGGAACAGCCAGGGGACCCCTTTATGGCTCACTTTTTTAGCTGACTTCCCATGGAATTTCCTGACCTCATCCCACTGTGTCTCATTCCTCAGGCTGGCTATATTCAAGCTAAAGGATTCTCAGGCAGACCACTCCTCCTAGGCATAGGCATAGGCACAGGTGTGTGTTTTCAGAAGGACCGTCAAATCCTTAATACAAGGAAGTGAGCAATGGGCTAGTTTTAGGCACTTTCCTCTCTTTACATGGTGGTGGCAGAACCAGTAGTGGGAGGTGAGGCGAGCACCTCAGATGCTGTCCTTTATACCTTTATGGGCATTTTCTATTTTAACTCCAGTTGGGGGAAAAGTGGTGGAAATTATTATGTTTACCACTAGAGGGCAGATTAGTCAAAATTTAGAATGTCTGCTGGCCATTGAGAAGCCGTGGGAATGTGTTTTGTTTCACATCCCCTCCACCCTCTGCCCCACCCCACCATTAGACAAGAGAAGAGAGACAAGGATCACCAGAAATAGGAAAAAGCAAAGGCAGTGCCATTGCTGTTGATAAGAGCGGGTCCTCCTCATCTTCTCTACGTGTGTACAACATGCTAGACCTGCCCTAGGGAAGGAAACAGGGAATAATACATCCGGGTAATAACAGCTTAGTATTTAGTGCCTGTTATATACCAGGCACCTTACTAGGCATTTTACCTACAATATCTTCTCTGATCCTCACAAGAGCCTTCTGAGGCAAATTTTTAAAATCATTACTTTACAGGTGAAGAGACATGCTTGTTAAAGTTAAATATATTGCTCAAAAGCAAGTGACTAAGTGGCGGATGTGGGGTTTGAGTTGATGTTTATGAAGGATGGGGTTGATAGGAAAGGGGGAGTCTTGAAAGGGCCTGAAATTAAGTGGTAAATTACCATTCCAAGCCTCCAAGAGGGCTTCTGGGATGGACACTGTCTTATGGTAGCCGCTCTAAGTGGAGAAAATACCTTTAAGCAAATTTTGTATATTCACTGTAAAAAAAACCAAAAATCAACACAGAATATCTAAAGAAGAAAGTAAAAACTATCTTCAAATCTTATCATCTAGGTAAAGCGTGTTTAACCATTTTTAGTCAGGCTCCTACGATACTGTTTTTATTTTGCTTTGTTTTTTTATGAATGTTTTGTTTTTTATGGATCCATGTCACTACATGGATACATTACCATGTAGGTAAATACAGAATCTTCACTATCAATTTTAATGATTATGTTTTAATCTATTGTACTTAGATCCCTAAAATCACTTATCCAGTTTCTGTTGATAAACTTGTCATTAATTTCCGGTTTCATTTTTTACTATTAGAACAATTGTGTAACAAATTCTTTGTATCTGCTTCTATCCAAATCATCCCCCTCTTTTGTTAACTGGATCCCATCTCATCTTCCTAAATTCCTTTGCTATTTTTTCCTTTCTGCTATATCATTTCTTCAGCCAGCAGATATCAGATAATAGCTCCCATCTTAAAAAAAAAATCTTCCCTGATGTCACTCCACCTCCAGCTGTAGCCCATTTTCTTTGTTTCTCCAGACACCTAAAATTCTTGAAAAGTTGTTTAGACTTGCCAGTCTCACTTTCTCTACTTCTGCATTCTCTCCATCAGATTTTCATCCACGGTCCTCCATAGACAGTTCTTGTCAAGGTCACTGTGACTGTCACGATGTCAAACTCAATGGTCATCCTCCATCTTCATCTTTCTTGCAGCCTTTGACATATTGGCCATTCCTTTCTTTTTTTGGAATTCTTCACTTGCCTTCCAGGAAACCACTTTCTTGGGTTTTCTCCTGTTTCATTGGCCACAGTCCCCTTTGCTTGTTTCTCCTTGTCTTCCTGACCTCCAAATTTTGGAGCATCCCAGTATTCAGACCTCAAACCTCTTCTCTTCTCTATCGACACTCATCTGGTCTCAGGACTAAATACTACCTATATGCCCAGACTTCTCCCTGAACTCCAGCTTCATATCCAAGTGCCTTCCTGACAGCTCTACTTTGATGTCTAATAGACATCTCAAACGTGACAAGTTGAAAGCCTCGATTTCTCTGACCTCACCTCACCCTCTTCCTACAGATTTCCTCACTTCAATAAATATCATACTTCTTAGCCCCAAGTCTCAGTCATCCTTGGCTTCTTTATTTCTCTTACAACTCACATCTGCTCTGTCAGGAAATCCTGTTGGCTCTACCTTCAAAACATATCTAGAGGGCTTCCCTGGTGGCGCAGTGGTTGAGAATCTGCCTGCCAATGCAGGGGACACGGGTTCGAGCCCTGGTCTGGGAAGATCCCACATGCCGCGGAGCAACTAGGCCCGTGAGCCACAACTACTGAGGCTGTGCGTCTGGAGCCTGTGCTCCGCAACAAGAGAGGCCGCGATAGTGAGAGGCCCACGCACCGTGATGAAGAGTGGCCCCTGCTTGCCGCAGCTAGAGGAAGCCCTTGCACAGAAACGAAGACCCAACACAGTCAGAAAGAAAGAGAGAGAGAGAGAGAAAGAAAGGAAGAAAGAAAGAAACCCAAAGTTAAAAAAAAAACAAAAAAAAACATATCTAGAACTCAACCACTTTCAACCACCTCACTGTCCCCCTGCCCCATCAGATCTCATGTAGATGATTGTAATCTCACCCTAAGTGGTCTTCCTGCTCACGCTCTTGTCCACTTCCAGCCTACTCTCCACCCAGCAGTCAGAGAGTCTTTACAAACTCAAGTCATCGACCATCACTGCCCTGCTCAAAGCCCTCCAGTTCTGCCTGTTTCATTGATGGTCAAACCCAGTGGCTTTATCATGGATTGACAAGGCCCCATGTGGTCTCAGAGCACCGCGCCCTGGGCTTTTACCACTTAACCCCACCCCTCATTCCGCTCAGTCTCACTGGTCTCCTCCCTGACCCCACTTTTGCACCTGCTCATCCCTTTGCCTGGAATCATCTTTCCACAGGTATCCCTAGGCCCTGCTTCCCTACTTCCTTCAAGTCCCTGCTCAGTGTCTTTATCGGAGATGCTTTCCTAATCACCTTGTTAAGAACAGCACATTCCATTTTCTATTGCCCTTACCCCCCTGCTTTATTTTTCTTACCATTATCACCACACAGACACACAGACACAGGCACACACACACACACACACACATATTTGTCTTTTGTCTCCCATGACTATAATGTATGCTCTTGTGAAGGCAGGCATTTTACTTGTTTTGTTCTTGGCAGTACCTCTAACTCCTAATCTAATGCCTGACACCTATAAGGGCTCAATACATATCTGTTGAACGAATGAATATGCATCTTCTAGTGCAATGATTTCCTTCGGGTAGATTTCTAGGAGTGGGATTACTGACTCCCAGGTTATGAATTTTAAAGACATATTTGACCAATTTATATTCCTGTCAGCAGAGTACATGACAGTGTCATTGACTCAATGCTCACCAAAAAGGGTTTTGTCAATACTTTTCATCTTTAGTAATCTTATAGGCAAAAAATTTTCTTTTCATTTGCATTTTGGGATTATTTGCATGTTTTTATGTATAGATTTATTGACCGTTTGTACATGCATGATTTGTGCAAATTCCTAGATTGTGTTCTTTGTCTACTTCTCTATTATGGTTATTTCCCTTATTGATTTGTTCTTTGTGTATTAAATCTTTGTTTAAATTGCCAATATTTTTTTTCCAGTTTTTCATCTGTCTTTCAACCTTGCTTTTGGTGTTTTTGCAAAAAAGAAGTTAACAATATATTATGCAGTCAAATTTATTCATTTTCCCCTGGTGATTGTTTATTTCTCCAATAAGAATATAGTTATATGAATGAATACTTGAATATTGAGCTTGCTCAGACTTTCTTGGAAATGTTTACTAAGTATATTCTTTTTTTGTGGATAAATTTCCTGCTAAAGTATTATATTATGCATCCAGGTAGAAGGAAGTGGTATAGTACTACCTAACCCATCAAATGTATAGTCCCAGGAATCTGGGGGTGGTGGTGTAGGAATATTATATACCAAGGCAAAATGCCATGAACCCAATTCTCTGGGAAGTTCACAGAAGGGCGAGCTGACTACAGCTGCTAAACACCTATTCATAGAGCAGGTGCCAGAGAGAGAACATTGTGTAGCTCCTGGAAACTGTGTGCTCACATTGTTCTGCTCCAGGGAGAGACACACAAAGGAACAGAACTACAGGGTTTTGGAGAATCAGAAATGTTTACCTTGACAGGTTTCCCTGCTTTCCGAACTATATAATCACCAGCTATTTCCCTTCCCTTGTCAGCGGTATTGGCTGACATATACCTCATCACAAAGTGGTATATTTATGCACGGAGGCAGATGTCTTCCCATCCACCCTGACACCATGTGCATCAGGCACTAAAGACATCCCCAGGTCCAGAAACAAAACCGTCTGGTCCCAATATCTATGATGAGTTCACTCAAATTAATATGCGTGAGGATAGCACTTCCCATCCATTGTGCCAGAGATGTGTTGAGGTGTCCTAAGATATGTATTCCTCCCTGGCCCTCTGGGCTGCTGGTAGAGGGCCTGGGGGGCCTGAATCCCCAACTCTTATCCCTCAAATTACTGTCCATAGACAAGCAGCATCTTTTGGGATCTTGTTAGAAATGCAGAATTTTACTCCTCATCTCAGAATCTGCATTTTCACAAGATGCCCAGGTGATTGTCTGCTCATTTAAGTTTCAGAAGCAGTGCCCATAACATTGGAATCTGTTCTTGAACAACCCCGTCCTGTTGTAAACATTGTTATTTGTTTTTTGATTATGAAAACCTTTGGAGAGCACTGATTATTATAAACAGAGCTAGAAAGAATGTCAAATAATGTTGCTGCTGCTGCTGTTGTTTTTTAATGGAAAAGTGTGGACACTACTTAGCACCTGATTTTGTTGGCTTTGTCCCCATACCTAATTGTTCATGTACAATACAAGGCTTGCTCCTTTCCAGTGAGACTGTAGGATCCTAAATGACAAGGGTTATTTCACCCTTATAATACTTCCCTACAATTTTTTTTAGTGCCATAAAGCAGTGTTTTGCAAACTTTGCATAGGAATCACTGAGTGGATAGTGGCGGAGCGGGGGTGTCGTTAAAAGGCAGATTCTTATTCAGTGGCTCTGAGATTCTACATTTCAAGCAAGCTCTCAGGTGGTACTGGTACTGCTGGTCCATGGACCACACTTTAAGTATCAAGGTTTTAGAGTGTTCATCTGACTCTCATAACAGGCTTATAAGGTAAGTGGGCTAGATGTTATCCCCATTTTATAGATGAGGCTTTTGAGAAGCAGGGAGTTACAGTACCATGCCTGAGATCCCACAGCTAGTAAGCGATGGAGTTGGGTCCCCCGCGGTGTTTGCCTCTTGAAACCCTTCTTCCTTTGTGCAATAAGATACAGAACAGCAGTTGAGACTGGCCCCATAATGAATGGTTACAGCAGTCTAGGGGCTAAGACGAGAGTTTTCTCTCACTCTCTCTTTTTCTTTTTTGATGACCATGACTTGGGCAGTACACTTTAGTCTGTTCAGGATGCTATAACAAAATACCACAGACTAGGAGGCTTATAAACAATAGACATTTACTTGTCACAGTTCTGGAGGCTGGGAAGTCCAAGATCAAGGTGCCAGCAGATTTGGTATCCAGTGAGGCCCCTCTTCTGCTTCACAAATGACTGTCTTTCTGCTGTGTCCTCACATTGTGAAAAGGGCAAAGGAGCTCTTTGGGGCCTCTTCTTATAAAGGCACTGATCCCATTCATGAGGGCTCCACCCTCATGACCCAATCACCTCCCAAAGGTTCCACTTCCAAATAACTTGGGGATTAGGATTTCAACATATGAATTTTGGGGAGACACAAACATTCATTCACCAGCAATGGTAAGTAAGAGTTTCGTTCTAGGGGGCCATTTTGACATTTCTTAGTGGCTACAAAATAAACTTCAACCAAGATACTAATTACTTTATATCCAATGGCTCTCAATCCTACCTCACTTGTGGAACTTTAAAAACATAAATTCCTGGGCTCCACTATAAAGATACTAAAGTCAGAATCTTTGGACATGGGAGTTCAGTCCATCTACATTTTTTGAAGCACCATAGGTGATTATAATGAATGATTGGGATTTTAAAAAACGATTACTCTCTCTATCTTTCCATCCTTGTCAAGCCAATTTTTTTTATTTAGGTGTAATTGACATACAGCACTGTGTGAGTTAAAGCACTGCATAAGGTGTACAGCATAATGATTTGACTTACATACATCACGAAATAATTATCACAATAAATTTAGTAAATATTCATCACCTCATATAGATACAAAATTAAAGAAATAGAAGAAAATATATATTCTCCCTTGTAAGAGAACTCTTAGGATTTGCTCTCTTGACAACTTTCATATATAACATACAGCAATGTTAATTATATTTATCACGTTGTACATTATATCCCTAGTACTTATTTATCTTATAACTGGAAATTTGTACCTTTTGACTGCCTCCATCCAGTTTCCCCTCCCCCCACACCCCATCTCTGGTAACCACAAATCTGAACTATTTTTCTATGAGTTTGTTTGTTTTTTTATTGGGGTATAGTTGCTTTACAATGTTATGTTCGTTTCTGCTGTAAAACGAAGTGAATCAGCCATATGTATACATATATCTCCTCCCTCTTGGACCTCCCTCCCACCCACCCCCATCCATCTAGGTCACCACAGAGCACTGAACTGAGCTCCCTGCACTATACAGCAGGTTCCCACTAGTTATCTGTTTTAAACATGGCAGTGCACATACGTCAATCCCAAACTCCCAATTCACCCCCATCCCTGTGTTCACACATCCATTCCCTACGTTTGTGTCTCTATTTCTGCCCTGCAAATAGGTTCATTTGTACCATTTTTCTAGATTCCACATACATGCGTTAATATATGATATTTGTTTTTCTCTTTCTGACTTACTTCACTCGGTATGACAGACTCTAAGTCCATCCACGTCTTAACAAATGACACAATTTCATTCTTTTTTTATGGCTGAGTATTATTCCATTGTATATATGTACCACATCTTTTTTTTTTTTTTAGCATCTTTATTGGAGTATAATTGCTTTACAATGGTGTGTTAGTTTCTGTTTTATAACAAAGTGAATCAGCTATACATATACATATATCCCCATATCTCCTCCGTCTTGCATCTCCCTCCCCCATCCTCCCTATCCCTCCCCTCTAGGTGGTCACAAAGCACCGAGCTGATCTCCCTGTGCTATGCCGCTGCTTTCCACTAGCTATCTATTTTACATTTGGTAGTGTATATATGTTCATACCACTCTCTCACTTCGTCCCAGCTTACCCTTCCCCCTCCCCGTGTCCTCAAGTCCATTCTCTATATCTGTGTCTTTATTCCTTTCCTGCCCCTAGGTTCTTCAGAACTTTTTTTTTTTTTTTAGATTCCATATATATGTGTTAGCATATGGTATTTGTTTTTCTCTTTCTGACTTACTTCACTCTGTATGACAGACTCTAGTTCCATCCACCTCACTACAAATAACTCAATTTCATTTCTTTTTATGGCTGAGTAATATTCCATTGTATACATATGCCACGTCTTCTTTATCCATTCATCTGTCGATGGACACTTAGGTTGCTTCCAAGTCCTGGCTATTGTAAATAGTGCTGCAATGAACATTGTGGTACATATCTCTTTTTGAATTATGGTTTTCTCAGGGTATGTGCCCACTAGTGGGATTGCTGGGTCATATGGTAGTTCTATTTTTAGTTTTTTAAGGAAACTCCATACTGTTCTCCATAGTAGCTATATCAATTTTACATTTCCACCAACAGTACAAGAGGGTTCCCTTTTCTCCACATCCTCTCCAGCATTTATTGTTTGTAGATTTTTTGATGATGGCCATTCTGACCAGTGTGAGGTGATACCTCATTGTAGTTTTGATTTGCATTTCTCTAATAATTAGTGATGTTGAGCATCTTTTCATGTGTTTGTTGGCCATCTGTATGTCTTCTTTGGAGAAATGTCTATTTAGGTCTTCTGCCATTTTTTGATTGGGTTGTTTGTTCTTTTGATATTGAGCTTCATGAGCTGTTTGTATATTTTGGAGATTAACCCCTTGTCAGTTGCTTCATTTGCAAATATTTTCTCCCATTCTGAGGGTTATCTTTTTGTCTTATTTATTGTTTTCTTTGCTGTGCAAAGGCTTTTAAGTTTCATTAGGTCCCATTTGTTTATTTTTATTTTAATTTTCATTACTCTAGCAGGTGGATTAAAAATTATCTTGCTGTTATTTATGTCAAAGAGTGTTCTTCCTATGTTTTCCTCTAAGAGTTTTATAGTGTCCAGTCTTACATTTAGGTCTTTAATCCATTTTGAGTTTATTTTTGTGTATGGTGTTAGGGAGTGTTCCAATTTAATTCTTTTACATGTAGCTGTCCAGTTTTCTCAGCACCACTTACTGAAGAGGCTGTCTTTTCTCCATTGTATATTCTCACCTCCTGTGTCATAGATTAGGTGACCATAGGTGCGTGGGTTTATCTCTGGGCTTTCTATCCTGTTCTATTGATCTATATTTCTGTTTTTGTGTGAGTACCATACTGTCTTGATTACTGTAGCTTTGTAGTATAGTCTGAAGTCAGGGAGTCTGATTCCTCCTGCTCCATTTTTGTTTCTCAGGATTGCTTTGGTTTTTTGGGTCTTTTGTGTTTCCATACAAATTGTAAAATTTTTTGTTCTAATTCTGTGGAAAATGCCACTGGTAACTTGATAGGGATTGCATTGAATCTGTAGATTGCTTTGGGTAGTATAGTCATTTCACAATATTGTGAAAATCCAAGAACATGGTATATCTCTCCATCTGTTTGTGTTGTCTTTGACTTCTTTCATCAGTGTCTTATAGTTTTCTGAGTACATGTCTTTTACCTCCTTAGGTAGGTTTATTCTTAGGTATTTTATTCTTTTCATTGCAATGGTAAATGGGATTGTTTCCTTCTCTTTTTGATCTTTTGTTGTTAGTGTATAGGAATGCAAGAGATTTCTGTGTATTAATTTTGTATCCTGCAACTTTACCACATTCATTGATTAGCTCTAGTAGTTTTCTGGTGGCATCTTTTGGATTTTCTATGTATAGTATCATGTCATCTGCAAACAGTGACAGTTTTACTTCTCTTCCGAGTTAGATTCATTTTATTTCTTTTCCTTCACTGATTGCCATGGCTAGGACTTCCAAAACTATGTTGAATAATAGTGGCAAGAGTGGACATCCTTGTCTTTTTTCTGATCTCAGAGGAAATACTTTCAGTTTTTCACCATTGAGAATGATGTTGGCTGTGGGTTTGTTGTATATGGCCTTTATTATGTTGAAGTAGGTTCCCTCTATGCCCACTTTCCGGAGAGTTTTTATCATAAATTGGTGTTGAATTTTGTCAAAAGCTTTTTCTGCATCTACTGAGATGATCATATGGTTTTTATCCTTCAATTTGTTAATATGGTGTATCACATTGATTGATTTGCATATATTGAAGAATCCTTGCATTCCTGGGATAAATCCCACTTGATCATGGTGTCTCATCCTTTTAATGAAGGGGTCTCCAACCCCCGGGCCAGAGACTGATACCAATCTGCAGCCTGTTAAGAACCAGGCCACACAGCAGGAGGTGAGCAGCGGGCAAGCAAGCGAAGCTTCATCTGCCGCTCCCCATCACTCCCCATCACTCACATTACCACCTGAACCATCCCCCCCCACCCCCGTCCATGGAAAAATTGTCTTCCATGAAACCAGTCCTTGGTGCCAAAAAGGTTGGGGACCGCTCTTTTAATGTGTGGTTGGACTCTGTTTGCTAGTACTTTTTTGAGGATTTTTGCTTCTATGTTCATCAGTGATATTGGTCTGTAATTTTCTTTTTTTGTGATATCTTTGCCTGGTTTTGGTATCAGGGTGATGGTGGCCTTGCAGAATGAGCTTGGGAGTGTTCCTTCCTCTGCAATTTTTTGGAAGTTTGAGAAGGATAGGTGGTCACTCTTCTCTAAATGTTTGATAGATTTCACCTGTGAAGCCATCTGGTCCTGGACTTTTGTTTGTTGGAAGGTTTTTAATTGTAGTTTCAATATCATTATTTGTGATTGGTCTATTTATATTTTCTATTTCTTCCTGGTTCAGTCTTGGACGGTGGTATCTTTCTAAGAATTTTTCCATTTCTTCCAGGTTGTCCATTTTATTGGAATATCATTGCTTGTAGTAGTCTCTTATGATCCTTTGTATTTCTGTTGTGTCAGTTGTAATTTCTCCTTTTTCATTTCTAATTTTATTGATCTGAGTCCTCTCCCTTTTCTTCTTGATGAGTCTGGCTAAACTTTTAACAATTTTGTTTATTGTCTCAGTGAACCAGTGTTTAGTTTCATTGATCTTTGTTTGTTCTTTAGCTCTTCTAGGTCCTTGTTAAATTTCTTGTATTGTCTCGATCCCTGCCTCCATTCTTTTTCCAATATTCTTGATCATTACTATCATTTACTATCTGGATCATTTACTATCATTACTCTGAATTCTTTTTCAGGTAGGTTGCCTATTTCATCTTCATTTATTTGGTCTTGTAAGTTTTTACCTTGCTCCTTCATCTGTAACATATTTTTTTGTTGTCTCATTTTTTTTAATGGGTACGGCTGTGTTCCTGTCTTGCTGGTTGTTTGGCCTGAGGTGTCCAGCACTGGCGTTTGTTGGTAGTTGGGTGGAACCCAGTCTTGGTGCTGAGATGAGGACTTCTGGGAGACCGCACACTGATTAATATTCCCTGGGACCTGAAGTTCTCTGTTAGTCCAGCAGCTTGAACTCAGCACTCCCACCACAGGAGCTCAAGCCTGACCCTGGGCCTGGGAACCAAAACCCCACAAGCCACACTGTGCAGAAAAAACAAAAACAAACAGATAAGAGCAGAACAATAACAAAGAATAAAAAATAAAATTAGGGGGTGGAGTCAAGATGACATACTAGGAGGATGTGGAATTTGCGTCTCCTCACAACTAGGGCACCTACCAGGCACCACTGGGGGACCACAGACACCTAAGGGGACGGGAGGAACCCCCAGTGACCAGGTAGGACGTGGGGTGTGGAGGGAGTGAAGGGGGAGGAGAAGTGGAGGCAGGACGGGACTGGCGCCCCTGAGGGGCGGCTGGGGTAAGGGGAGGGATCCCACGCCTGAAGGGGGAAATTTGGGAGCCATTGGGAGGGCAGAGGATCAAAAGGGAGTGTGGCCAGGTTTCCCCTGCCCACGTGGACTCCCAGGAGTTGAGATCCAGGGCCTGATCCTCTGCCCACTGAGGCCCCCTCCAGCTGCGTGGGTCCTGAGGTAGTGGGAGGGAGGGAAGGGGGAGCAAAAGTAAAGGCTGGACCTCTGGGACTGGCACCCAAGAGGGGTGGCTGGGTGAGGGAAGGAGTTCCTACACCCAGTGGGACCAACCCATGGTTAGGGGTCCAGCAGCAACAGGGGAGACCCTGGGGGAGACAGTGGGGGAGGGGTGCAAAGTAATGGAAGGGAGCGGGGCCAGTGCTTTCCCTGTCCACTTAGGCACCAGGAAGCTTGTTGGGCTCCCGGGCCTAATCCTCAGCCCTCCGAACCTCCCTCCTGCCATGCAGAGCCCAAGCCCCAGCCCTATACCCCCACCCAGGGCTCTACCTCTACACTTGGAGACCCCCTCCAAGGAGCTGGGCCTAAGCCCCACCCACACACCCTCACTCAGGGCCCTACCTCCAAACTCTGGAACTCCAACCTCCAGAGGCCCTCCTTTCCACATGCTGCCTCTCCCCCTCTGTGCAGGTCCTGAGCAGAGGCCCTGCCCCAAGCTTGAACGTCGCCCAGCCTAGGCCCCACCCCCAAGGTCTTTTCTGGCTATATAGGTCCTGAGCCTAGGCCCCGCCCCACGTTCAAACATCACCACCCCACCCGCCTAGGTCACGCTCCACCCTAAACCCACCCCTGCCTAAGTTCCACCCCCCCCAAACTCCACCCCCATAGCCAAGGCTTTTTTTTCTTGTTTTCTTTTTTCCACTTTTGTTTTTTATTTTTTTCACTTTCTTTTTTTTTTTTAATTCAAACAGAAAGTCACAAAAATTATAATTATCCTCATCAGTTCACTCAGTCCCATGTAATTAATTTTTTTTTCATCTTGATCTTTTGTTAGCACTTTTATGAGTTCATCAGTTTTTCATTAGAGTTCTGAAAATGCTTATTCATTCAGTTCAGCAGTACAGTCAGTTACCAGAAGCCTGTACTTGTCAGAGTCTTTGGGATTGGGGTTCTGTTTTACCTTGTTGATTCATTGTTGTTGATTCTTTTATATTTTTATTTTTCCTAAGAAACCTTTTATTTTTCCAATTTTATTTTATTCTTTATACTTTGTTAGTGATTTCTCCTTTTGGCTTGTTCCCCACCCCCAACTTTTTTTTGTTTTTTCTGTTGTGGCTTTATTTTACCTTGTTGCAGTTATTTCAATTACAGTTTTATTTTTCCTAATATATTTTTTATCTTTCTAATTTTATTTTGTTTTTTATTCTTTGACATTGTACTGCTCCCTTTTTTCTTTCTTTCTTCCTTTTTAATTTTTTTTTTAACTGCACCACGAAGCTTGCGGGATCTTGGTTCCCAGGCCACAGGTCGGACCCGAGCTCCTGTGGTGGGAGCTCAGAGTCCAAACTGCTGGACTAACAGAGATGCTCAGACCTCAGGGACTATCAATCAGAGTGAGGACTCCCAGAGGTCCTCATCTCAGCACCAAGACCCAGCTCTGTTCAACTGCCTGCAAACTCCAGTGCTGGACGTCTCAGGCCAAACAACCAGTAAGACAGGAATACAGCACCACCCATCAAAAAAAAAAAAAAAAGAAATGACAAAAAAAGATGTTACAGACAAAGGAGCAAGGTAAAAACCTACAAGACCAAATAAATGAAGATGAAATAGGCAACCTACCTGAAAAAGAATTCAGAGTAATGATAGTAAAGATGATTCAAAATCTCAGAAACAGAATGGAGAAAATACAAGAAACATTTCACAAGGATCTAGAAGAACTAAAGAGCAAACAAACAGTGATGAACAGCAAAATTACTGAAATTAAAAATACTCTAGAAGGAATCAATAACAGGATAACTGCAGCAGAAGAACGGATAAGTGAGATGGAAGATAAAATGGTGGAAATAACTGCCAGGGAGCAGAATAAAGGAAAAACAATGAAAAGAATGGAGGACAGTCTCAGAGACCTCTGGGACAACATAAAACGCACCAACATTCGTTTTATAGGGGTCCCAGAAAAAGAAGAGAAAAAAAAAAGTGTCTGAGAAAATATTTGAAGAGATTATAGTCAAAATCGTCCCTAACATGGGAAAGGAAGTAGTCAGTCAAGTCCAGGAAGCACAGAGAGTACCATACAGGAAAAATCCAAAGAGAAACATGCCAAGACACATATTAAACAAACTATCAAAAATTAAAAACAAAGCAAAAATATTAAAAGCAGCAAGGGAAAAGCAACAAATAACATACACAGGAATCCCCGTAAGGTTAACACCTGATTTTTCAGCAGAAACTCTGCAAGCCAGAAGGGAGTGGCAGGACATATTTAAAGTGATGAAAGGGAAAAGTCTACAACCAAGATTACTCTACCCAGCAAGGATCTCATTCACATTCGATGGAGAAATTAAAAACTTTACAGATAAGCAAAAGTTAAGAGAATTCAGCACCACCAAACCAGTTTTACAACAAATGCTAAAGGAACTTCTCCAGGCAGTAAACACAAGAGAAAGAAAAGACCTACAAAAACAAACCCAAAACAATTAAGAAAATGGTAATAGGAACATACATATCGATAATTACCTTACATGTAAATGGATTAAATGCTCCAACCAAAAGACACAGACTGGCTGAATGGATACCAAAACAGACCCGTACATGTGCTGTCTAAAAGAGACCCACTTCAGACCTAGGGACACATACAGACTGAAAGTGAGGGGATGTAAAAGATATTCCATGCAAATGGAAATCAAAAGAAAGCTGGAGTAGCAATTCTCATATCAGACAAAATAGACTTTAAAATAACCACTATTACAAGAGACAAAGAAGGACACTACATAATGATCAAGGGATTAATCCAGAAGAAGATATAACAGTTGTCAATATTTATGCACCCAACATAGGAGCATCTCAATACATAAGGCAAATGCTAACAGCCATAAAAGGGGAAGTTGACACTAACACAATAATAGTAGGGGACTTCAACACCCCACTTTCACCAATGGACAGATCATTTAAAATGAAAATAAATAAGGAAACACAAGCTTTAAATGACACATTAAACACGATGGACTTAATTGATATTTATAGGACATTCCATCCAAAAACAACAGAATACACTTTCTTCTCAAGTGCTCATGGAACATTCTCCAGGATAGACCATATCCTGGGTCACATATCAAGCCTTGGTAAATTTAAGAAAATTGAAATCATATCAAGTATCTTTTCTGACCACAACACTATGAGACTAGATATCAGTTACAGGGGAAAATCTGTAAAAAATACAAACACATGGAGGCTAAACAGTACACTACTAAATAACCAAGAGATCACTGAAGAAATCAAAGAGGAAATCAAAAAATACCTAGAAACAAATGACAATGAAAACACGATGACCCCAAACCTATGGGATGCAGCGAAAGCAGCTCTAAGCGGGAAGTTTATGGCAATACAATCTTACCTCAAGAAACAAGAAACATCTCAAATAAACAACCTAACCTTACACCTAAAGCAATTAGAGAAAGAAGAACAAAATAACCCCAAAGTTAACAGAAGGAAAGAAATCATAAAGATCAGATCAGAAATAAATGAAAAAGAAATGAAGGAAACGATAGCAAAGATCAATAAAACTAAAAGCTGGTTCTTTGAGAAGATAAACAAAATTGATAAACCATTAGACAGACATTCAAAAAAAAAAGGGAGAAGACTCAAATCGATGGAAAAAGGAGAAGTAACAACTGACACTGCAGAAATACAAAGGATCATGAGAGATTAGTACAAGCAACTATATGCCAATAAAATGGACAACCTGGAAGAAATGGACAAATTCTTAGAAAAGCACAACCTTCCAAGACTGAAACAGGAAGAAATAGAAAATATAAACAGACCAATCACAAGCACTGAAATTGAAACCGTGATTAAAAATCTTCCAATAAACGAAAGCCGAGGACCAGATGGCTTCACGGGGAAATTCTATCAAACATTTGGGGAAGAGCTAACACCAATCCTTATCAAACTCTTCCAAAATATAGCAGAGGGAAGAACACTCACAAACTCATTCTACAAGGCCACCATCACCCTGATACCAAAACCAGACAAAGATGTCACAAAGAAAGAAAACTACAGGCCAATATCACTGATGAACATAGATGCAAAAATCCTCAACAGAATAATAGCAAACAGAATCCAACAGCACATTAAAAAGATCATACACCATGATCAAGTGGGTTTTATCGCAGGAATGCAAGGATTCTTCAATGTACGCAACTCAATCAGTGTGATAAACCATATTAACAAGTTGAAGGACAAAAACCATATGATCATCTCAATAGATGCAGAAAAAGCTTTTGACAAAACTCAACACCCATTTATGATAAAAACTCTCTAGAATGTAGGCATAGCTGGAACTTACCTCAACAAAATAAAGGCCATGTATGACAAACCCAGAGCCAACATCATTCTCAATGGTGATAAACTGAAACCATTTCCAGTAAGATCAGGAACAAGACAAGGTTGCCCACTCTCACCACTACTATTCAGCATAGTTTTGGAAGTTTTAGCCACAGCAATCAGAGAAGAAATAGAAACAAAAGGAATCCAAATCGGAAAAGAAGAAGTAAAGCTGTCTGCTGTGTGCAGATGACATGATACTATACATAGAGAAGCCTAAAGATGCTACCAGAAAGCTACTAGAGCTAATCAATGAATTTGGCAAAGTAGCAGGATACAAAATTAATGCACAGAAATCTCTTGCATTCCTATACACTAATGATGAAAAATCTGAAAGAGAAATTAAGGAAACACTCCCATTCACTGCTGCAACAAAAACAATAAAATATCTAGGAATAAACCTACCTAAGGAGACAAAAGACTGTATGCAGAAAACTATAAGACACTTTTGAAAGAAATTAAAGAGGATACAAACGGATGGAGGGATATACCATACTCTTGGATTGGAAGAATCAACATTGTGAAAATGACTCTACTACCCAAAGCAATATACAGATTCAATGCAATCCCTATCAAAGTACCAATGGCATTTTTTACAGAACTAGAACAAAAAATTTCACAACTTGTATGGAAACACAAAAGACCCCGAATAGCCAAAACAATATTGAGAAAGAAAAATGGAGCTGGAGGAATCAGGCTCCTGGTCTTCATACTATACTACAAAGCTACAGTAATCAAGACAGTATGGTACTGGCACAAAAACAGAAATATACATCAATGGAACAGGATAGAAAGCCCAGAGATAAACCCACGCACATATGGTCACCTTATCTTTGATAAAGGAGGCAAGAGTATACAATGGAGAAAAGACAGCCTCTTCAATAAGTGGTGCTGGGAAAACTGCACAGCTACATGTAAAAGAATAAAATTAGAACACTCCCTAATGCCATACACAAAAATAAACTCAAAATGGATTAAAGACCTAAATGTAAGGCCAGACACTATAAAACTCTTAGAGGAAAACATAGGCAGAACACTCTATGACATAAATCACAGCAAGATCCTTTTTGACCCACCTCCTAGAGAAATGGAAATAAAAACAAAAATAAACAAATGAGACCTAATGAAACTTAAAAGCTTTTGCACAGCAAAGGAAAGTATAAATAAGATCAAAAGACAACCCTCAGAATGGGAGAAAATACTTGCAAATGAATCAATGGACAAAGGGTTAATCTCCAAAATATATAAACAGCTCATGCAGCTCAATATTAAAAAACAAACAATCAAAAAAACAAACAACCCAATCCAAAAATGGGCAGAAGACCTAAATAGACATTTCTCCAAAGAAGATATACAGATTGCCAACAGACACATGAAAGAATGCTCAACATCATTAATCATTAGAGAAATGCAAATCAAAACTACAATGAGATATCACTTCACGCCGGTCAGAATGGCCATCCTCAAAAAATCTAGAAACAGTAAATGCTGGAGAGGGTGTGGAGAAAAGGGAACCTTCTTGCACTGTTGGTGGGAATGTAAATTGATACAGCCACTATGGAGAACAGTATGGAGGTTCCTTAAAAAACTAAAAGTAGAACTACCGTATGACCCAGCAATCCCACTACGGGGTATATACCCTGAGAAAACCATAATTCAAGAAGAGTCATGTACCACAATGTTCACTGCAGCTCTATTTACAATAGCCAGGATGTGGAAGCAACCTAAGTGTCCATCGACAGATGAATGGATAAAGAAGATGTGGCACATATATACAATGGAATATTACTCAGCCATAAAAAGAAATGAAATTGAGTTATTTGTAGTGAGGTGGATGGAACTAGAGTCTGTCATACAGAGCGAAGTAAATCAGA
Source organism: Eschrichtius robustus (assembly GCF_028021215.1). Classification (NCBI taxonomy): domain Eukaryota; kingdom Metazoa; phylum Chordata; class Mammalia; order Artiodactyla; family Eschrichtiidae; genus Eschrichtius; species Eschrichtius robustus. The sequence goes on from NC_090834.1 coordinate 43,156,377, forward strand.
AAGAGAAAAACAAATAACGTATGCTAACACACATATACAGAATCTAAAAATAAAAAATGGTTCTGAAGGACCTAGGGGCAGGACAGTAATAAAGACACAGACGTAGAGAATGGACTTGAGGACACAGGGAGGGGGAAGGGTAAGCTGGGATGAAGTGAGAGAGTGCCATGGACATATATACACTACCAAATGTAAAATAGGTAGTGAGAAGCAGCCACATAGCACAGGGAGATCAGCTCAGTGCTTTGTGACCACCTAGAGGGGTGGGATAGGGAGGGTGGGAGGGAGATGCAAGAGGTAGGAGATATGGGGATATATGTATACATATAGCTGATTCACTTTATTATACAGCAGAAACTAACACACCATTGTAAAGCAATTATACTCCAATAAAAATGTTAAAAAAAAAATGAAAATGAAACAGGAAGGTAAAATAAAAAAATAAATAAATAAAATAAAATAAAATTAATTTAAAAAAATAAAAAATATCCTAGAAAAAAATAACAATAAAAATGAATCAGCAACAACAAAACAAAACAGAAGCACAACAGCAAAAAACAAAAGTATAAAATAAAATAGAGAAAATAAAAACAATTAAAAAAATTAAAATTAATAAGAGTTCCCTGGTGCTCCTCTATCAGTGTCCTTGCTCTCACAGTGAGCTACAGCTGCCACCTGCCTCCCCAGTAGGTCTCCAAGGCCTCTAGGTAGGTCTCTAGACCCGCTGTGCCAGCTCCACCTCTGTGTGTGTTCTCTCACTAGTGTCTGTTCCTGGAACTGGTCCGGAGCACACGTGTCCATGCAGGCCAGCTGGGGCCCAGGCCCAGGCCAGTGCCTGCAGGGGCCAGTGCAGCAGGAGGAGGCCTTGGAGTGGGGACCAGTGCTTGCCTGCCCGGATCCACTCGGCCAGAGGAGGCTCTGTCAGGGGTGGCACTCATGCTGCCAGGACTCACGGGGAGGCTTTGGCAGGTTCAGGGCTTGGGCCCAGCAACACATTTGGCAGGAAGAGGGCCTGGTGGGGGGTGGCGGCTCAGGCCCGGGGACCCACGAGGCCAGAAGAGGCCTGGCGGGGGTGGGAGGGTTCAGGCCCAGGTCCCCAGCAGGCTCTCTGGGACCTGAACAGTTGGGGGAGGCTCTGGCCACATTTCCCTCCAATCCCCCATCCCTTGAAGGTCTCTCTCTGTCCCCGCTGATCCCCTGCCGCCCGCTGCCAGTGGGCCACTCCGAACCCGGGAACCTCTCCTCTCCCCCAGCCTCCCCTAGGGGGCGCTGGTCCCATCCTGCCTCCACTCTTCTTCCTTCCCTCCCACATCCTACCTGGTTGAGTGGGGGTTCCTCCCGTCCCGCTAGGCACCCGAGGACCCCTTCCAGCTCCCAGTAGGTGCCCCAGCTGCGAGGAGACACGAACCCCACATCCTCCTACTCTGCCATCTTCTGTTTGCTTTTGAAGTATAATTGACCTACAATGATGTGTTAGCTCCTGTTACACAGCATAGTGATTCCATATTTCTATACATTTCAAAATGATCACCATGGTAAGTCTAGTTACAATCTGTCACTATTCAAAGATATTATACAGTTATTGACTATATTTCCCATACTGTACATTTAATACCTGTGGCTCATTTATTTTGCAACTGGAAATTTGTACCTCTTAATCTCCCTCACCTATTTCTTTCCTTCCCCTTCACCCCTCCCCTCTGGCAACCACCTGTTTGTTCTCTGTATTTATGACTCTGTTTCTGTTTTGTTATGTTTGTTCATTTGTCTTGTTTTTTAGATTCCATATATAAGTGAAATCATACAGTATTTGTCTTTCCCTGTCTGACTTATTTTACTTAGCATAATACTCTCTAGGTTCATCCATGTTGTTGCAAATGGCAAGATTTCATTCTTTTTATGGTTAATATTCCATTGTATATATATACCACATCTTCTTTATCCATTCGTCTATTGATGGGCACTTAGGTTGCTTCCACATCTTGGCTATTGTAAGTAATTCTACAATGACCATAGGGGTACATATATCTTTCTGAATTAGTATTTTCGTTCTCTTTGGGTAAGTACCCAGGAGTTGAATTGTTGGATTGTATGGTAGTTCTATTTTTAATTTTTTGAGGAACCTCCATACTGTTTTCCATAGTACCTGCACCAATTTACATTCTTGCCAACAGTGCACCAGGGCTCCCTTTTCTCCTCACCCTCTTCAACACTCGTTATTTGTTGTCTTTTTGATAATAGCCATTCTGACAGGTGTGAAGTGATATCTCATTGGGATTTTGATTTGCATTTCCCTAATGATTAGCAGTGTTGAGCATCTTTTCATGTGTCTCTTGGCCATCTGTATGTCTTCTTTGGAAAAATGCCTATTCAGATCCTCTGCCCATCTTTTTAATTGGGGTTTGTTTTTTAATGTTGAGTTGTATGGTCAAGCCGATTTTTATAATGGAATAGATAACACATTCAGAATTTGCTAAGTGTGGACAGGGGAACAACAGCATTGACTTTGCCAGGGATCTTGCTAGAAAAAGAATCTCAGGCTCCAACCCACATCCACTGAATCAGAATTTGCATTTTACCAGGATCTCCAGGTGATTTCTATGCACATGGAGTTTGAGAAACAGTCTTTACATGCATAATCTCATTTCATTTTATCTGTCCAACACACTGTGGGCTAGTTTTTCAGATGTGTGGGTATTGAGGTCTAGGGAAGTAACTTGCCTAAGGTCACACAGCTAGTAAGAATTCAAACTAGATCCCATCTGACTCTAGAGCCCATGCTCTTAACGGGTATACTAGTGATTCTCACAGTTTCATATGTGGAAGATTTTTCCTGAGGAGCTTATTAAAAATACTGTTTCTTGCGCTTCCTTCCTGAAATTCTGATCCAACCCATCTAGGGCAGGGCCCAGAAATCAGCATTTTAACCCACCCATCCTGGGGATTTCGAGGCAAGTGGTTACAATTTGCAAAGCACTAGCACTTTACTATACTTTCTGAATGTACTGTTGGGGGAGAAAACTACCCTATATTTCCAAAGCACTTCCAAATGAGGTCTTGGTTGATAGTAATAAAGACTTTCCCCACCTTGATGGACCCAGATCCCCTGGCAGCCTCTGGAAACCATTCCAAGCTTTGGGAGAGAGCGTGGAGGAGTTCCACCACAGCTGAATAAGGGTTGATTGAGTACCAGACAGACACTGCGGCCAGGTAAAGGAAAGATCCAGGATCCATTTAAGAACAAAACCAAAAGGTTGTTATTTTTCACAGTCTACAAAATTGAATGCAGGCAGAGATGTTGGTTACCTTTTTAAATTTTTATTATGATTTCATGTATAATTTAGATCACTGGATGGCTGTAACTCCTGCTAATAAATTGTGTACACCCTGAACACAATAAAAATCAACCAGCACAGTAGAATCGGTCTGTTCATTGTTGAACCCCTTGGGGCATGCCAGAGTTAAAGAACGATGAACAATAGCTAGCCACAAAGGTGCAGGAGCCCTCCTCTCCCGTTTTATTTCAACAGAGTTCATTTTGAATATATGTATGCTTTTGACATACACTCTTCTTCCAAAGAGCTCAGGGTGTAACACATACACACAAGCATACTCACATTCCTTTTATTTGATGATTGCTACAAGTGAACCTAGGATTGATGTATGAACAGAAGGGGAACTAAGGGGAAGGAACTGGAAAGAATAAATAGTAGTGAACTATTTGTAACACTCATTTAAAAATCTTTTTTAATTTAATTTTTATTTTATATTGGAGTGTAGTTGATTTAAAATGTTGTGTTAGTTTCAGGTGTATAGCAAAGTGATTCAGTTATACATATTCATATATCCATGCTTTTTCAGATTCTTTTCCCATATAGGTTATTACAGGATATTGAGTAGAGTTCCCTGTGCTTCCCAGTAGGTCCTTGTTGGTTATCTTTTTTATATACAGTAGTGTGTATATATTAATCCCAAACTCCTAATTTATCCCTCCCCCACACCGTTCCCCTTTGGTAACCATAAGTTTGTTTTCGAAATCTGTGTCTGTTTTGTAAATAAGTTCATTTGTATCATTTTTTTAGATTCCACATATAAGTGATGTCATATGATATTTGTCTTTGTCTGACTCCCCATTTTGAATCCGTTCATTCATTATTTTATTTAGCAGCCTGTACTGAACATTTATCACACACCGGGCCATTTGGTAGATACTTGATTCTATCATGGCTTCCACCCTCAAGGTACTACAGTCTCCTTTAGGAGTGAGGGGAGAATAAGAGGAAAAACAGAAATACACAATTTTATCACATTAACTTAATGAAGGAAATGCCTCCCCCCAAATATATCTCCCTGGAATATATCTGTTATCAATAAGGAAGAAATCCAGGCCTTGGGAAATATGATAACAGAGAGTAAGCCGTGATTTGGGGAAGGGCTACTTACTCATGTCAGACACTCCTCTCAGCAGTGCCATCTCTGCATAGTTATCTCCGATGTACAGACAAGGAGGGGAAGCTCCGGGATGGTAAGAATATTCCCCAGGTTACACTGGGGGAACATGGCATAATCAGGACCTGTGTTTGTCAGACCCCAGAGCAGAGCTTTTTTGAACTTACCACCTTATTTCCATAGTTGAGAATGTGATAAAGAGAAGAAAGGAAAATCCACATGTGAAGAAAATTTAACTTAGAAAGTAACACCTCTAATGATTACTGCTGGGGTTTTAGAAATTCAATTCTGTGGTATCGGATAGAGTTTAGTGATTTTCAGGATGAGTAGATGGCCTGGTCAAGGCCAGATGGGTGATTTCCTCTTACAAGGCCTGAAAGAGACCCTGTAATGAGATTCCGCCCCAGCCTTCTCAGATGCTAATGCTTAGTTTACCCAAAGGGGACCCTGGTATCATGTAGGATGCTAGATTTTGGTATGAGATTTTGTTAAGAGCCTTAAACCCAGAAACACAGATGTAATCAAGGGACTCAGAAGATTCCACACTTCTATCCAGGTGCTGAGTTGTCGTAGAAAACTGAGTATGTGGCTTTTCCCTGGCTGGTATGTCTATCCTCCCACTCTGAACATCATGGTAAGTTGGGGCTGGAGTTAAGTTTAACAGTCTGTCTGTCTGTCTGTCTGAAGTTGCTAGAAGTGGTAGGAATCCAAGGATGTGTGAATCAGTTATGCTACAGTAACAAATAAGACTCCCAAAATCTCGATGTTTATGATAATAAGGGTATATTTCTCACTCCTATGTCCCACAAAGGCTCAGCTGCTACTCTGTTCCATATCTCCATACTGAAACCAAGCTGATGCAGTAGCCTCTCCTGGGAACATTTCCTGTCATTGAAACAGAGGGAAAGAAAGATGGGAAACCATGTTCTTAGTGTCACTTCTGCCCACTTTTCACTGGCCAAGTGAGCCCATAGCTACTCTGGAGTTCAGCAGTGCAGGCTTTTTTTTTTTTTTTAGAAATAAGAGTTGTTATCCCATCTTTTTTTTTTTTTTTTTAAATTAATTAATTAATTAATTAATTTATTTATTTTTGGCTGTGTTGGGTCTTCGTTTCTGTGCGAGGGCTCCCTCTAGTTGCGGCGAGCGGGGGCCACTCTTCATCGCGGTGCGCGGGCCTCTCACTGTCGCGGCCTCCCCTGTTGCGGAGCACAGGCTCCAGACGCGCAGGCTCAGTAGTTGTGGCTCACGGGCCCAGTTGCTACGCGGCATGTGGGATCTTCCCGGACCAGGGCTCGAACCCGTGTTCCCCTGCATTAGCAGGCAGATTCTCAACCACTGCGCCACCAGGGAAGCCCCAGGGCAGGCTTTTATAATCCTCTCACAGGGAGGAGGATCAGAACATTTGGTGATGAGTAAAGCAATCTACTATGATGAGTCAAGGGTTCTGAGCAATGAATTTGGGATCTAAATTCAGAAGTCAAGTACAATGGATGAAAGCGGAGGCTGAATTGGAAGGGAAGATCAGTGAGGCTAGAATCTACCAGAACTGAAGGAATGCAGGGATTCAGAGCAAGGGTGGGCTCAAGGGTGGACACCCTGGGTGGTTTTCATCCACTGACCTGTGACTGGCTGGGACGTGGATGAATTGGATGGTTTAAAGGTTCATGAATGTGCAGGCTTGGGGAACAGAACTCATTAGAGTCCATCAGAGTGGTGTGAGTTATCCATTTTGTTTGACTGGATCAGAGTTGCCTTCACATTATCTTGTCTTCAGCTCAGTAGAGCCTGATCACCCTGGAGAAACTGAAGCAGCAGGCTGCTACACCAGTGATGGGTTCTAGAACACTTCCCATGTTTACAGCCTTAGAAGATCCTTTTTAGGACCCTTGAATGCTTTTTTCTTTTTTTTAAATTTATTTATTTATTTTTGGCTGTGTTGGGTCTTCGTTTCTGTGTGAGGGCTTTCTCCAGTTGCGGCGAGCGGGGGCCACTCTTCATCGCCGTGCACCGACCTCTCACTATTGCGGCCTCTCCTGTGGCGGAGCACAGGCTCCAGACGCGCAGGCTCAGTAGTTGTGGCTCACGGGTCTAGCCGCTCCGCGGCATGTGGGATCTTCCCGGACCGGGGCACGAACCCGTGTCCCCTGCATTGGCAGGCGGATTTTAACCACTGCGCCACCAGGGAAGCCCGAATGCTTTTTTCTTAAACGACGTAACTTATATTGTGCAAAACTCTTCCAACTCACTTTAAAGGACTTTTGATAACAAGTTGGTGAAGTTAGGAGAGCCTTGCAGATAACAACTTGTCTGGGATAAATAATGACTTACAATGAGCAATAGTCAGTATTGTTAAGTTAGCTTGGTTTGTTTTCCCATTACCTGGAGCAATAGCAAGGTATACTCTGCTACAAAGAAGAAAAGGTGAAAAGATAGTCAGATCAGGCAAAGGAATCCAATTCTTGTCCTTTTAGACCTTGAGAAAAAGTAGAAAGTGAATTTGGTTCAGCACTTTCCTTTTTTAAAAAATTAATTAATTCATTCATTATTTCTTTTATACATGTATTTATTCTTTTTCAAATTCTTTTCCCATTTAGGTTGTTACATAATATTGAGCAGAGTTCCCCGTGCTCTACAGTCAGCACTTTCTACCATTCCTTTATTTAGTGTTCATCTCACTAGTTTGGGACTTTTACCTCTCCCCACAACATGCCGTCCCCCCCCCCCCCCGCCCCCAGCAGTGTCCTCTTGCATCTTCCTGCAGCACCCTACCCAGCTCTGCCACTCAAGTTAGAGTCTCAGTCTTCAAAATTCTCTCTTCTCCACTATCAAAATTTCCATTCAATTCCCTTGGTTGGGGACTTAGCTTAACAGCAATACCCGAGGAATCCGTAGATAGACTAATTCAGACAAAAGTGTAAGAGACTGGTAACCAGTCAATATGTTAACCTTTTCTAGGAATATTTGCATTTCAAAGCTTTCCCAGGACAATGCTTCGACTAAGCACATACTGCCATAATAGTGGAATATGAGGCAGTGTGGCTTGCCAGTGGGGGAGCTCTTTTGTTAGGGGGACTTTTCTGGATTATTCCCAGTCCCTTCTAAACAACCTGTATTTATCATACCCTCCAGTATTTGCTGGCACCCAGCTTGACACACAATTCAAGCAGCTGGGAAGCTGATGGCTTCTGCATAGTACTGGGCTACTTTCAGCCAGATAGTGTGAATTTCAAGTGCCTATGCCAGCATGGCCAGGAAGAAGCTAGTAATTATAACACCATACATATCATCAGGCTTCACGACGAGAAAATCATGAGCTCCTAAGCACTTTCATATGGATTAACAGAGTTAATCCTTAAAAAGTCCATGATGGGGGCAGGCCAGGTTTGTTACCCCCATTTTATGGATGCGGAAACTGAGACTCAGAGACGTTAAGTGACTTATCTAAGTCACACAGCTAGTTAGTCTCCCCATACCTATTCCAGTACATTTCCTTCACGTAGTGCTGCTGCTTCATCCTCTGGAACTGCCTGGACAGTGGGCACTTGGGGTTTGGATCAGGCAGGGCAAAAGTACAAGTTGGTAGGGGGCAATGTCATCAGTCAAAGCCCTGGATATTCAGCCCCACCCCCACCAGGCCAGTGCTTTGCAGCTGGGCATCACCTCAGCAATGGGGGCAGGGGGAGAGGGATGGGGGGGAAGAGGGTCAGGGCCTTGTTTTCTATATTGGTATTCTGCATCTGTGCAGGTATTGATTTCCTTCTCAAAGGGTTCCATCTGCCTTTTATCTAATTATGTCACTAATCTTCATTCCAGCCCTTTGAGGATTTTTATCCCTGTTCCGTAGAGGTGCAGGTTTCCAGGGTTACCAGAAATCCATAGATTGAAGCCTTTCTCTGGCTTTCTTGTCAAAGTCCTTATCAGTGGAAATCTTACTTTCCTCCACCTTTGTTTTCTGGATGCTGTGTCTCTCACAACTTTTCTGTTTTATTTCTTCTTGCAGTTAATTTGTTAAGAATAATCCTTGAGAACTGATGAGGATGATTATAATTTTTGTGACTTTCTGTTTGAATAAAAAAAAAAAAGAATAATCCTTGAGAAGCTGCTTGGTGCAGAAGAGGATGTAGAATAAATTACAGACCCTGTGTCCTCAGTGACAGTTAAAAGAAACCCAAGAACCTCTACAGCAAGACCAATGTCTTGGGGGGGTGCGGGTAGTGCTCTTCTCTTGGAATCAGCAGAGTGTGGATGGGTCTCTGACGATAATTAGCTGTGTGGTCCTGATCTTGTCACGTAATTGCTCCCATCTGAGTCTCGGCTGCTTCATCCCTGAGACGGGGACATAATAACGGCTGCTTTGATTTGGGAGGATTTGATGAGATGATTTGTCAGATGGGACTTCTCAGACTTTAATGTGCATAGGAATCACCTGTGGGAAATGCAGATTAAAGTGCAGATTCTGAATCATTAAGTCTGAAGTGGGGCCTGAGAATCTGATTTCTACCAAACTCTCCAATGATGGGACCAAGGTTGAGAACCACCGTCTAAAGAAATGTTGGAACAGCACGTGGCCACAGCCACCCATGAGTGTCTGAACACTGAAGGGAGAGGGAATCAGAGCAGCATTTATAAAGCTTCTCCTCTTCATATTTAAGACCTGCTGCAAAGTAGTGTTTAAATGCAACATTTATTTTTTATATTTTCTTATTACAGAAATAATGAGTGGTATTTGTGGACAAAAGGCTAACTCACATCCTAACACTTTCCTTGGCTGACATTCACACTGATTTACAGTGCCAGGGGCCAAAGGTTTGATAATATCCCAGCATCCTACTGCACAAACAGCTAAATTAAACTCAATATCCAAGACCTGTGTGATTAGAATAATGAACTATTTCAATCTACCTCGAAGACCTGTCAGTGGGGAGAGTATTGTAGGAGCAGGAAGAAGACAAATTTGGGAAGCAGAAACTGTATTTCAAAAATAAGTCCTACCAACTGTTTACATATCAGATAAATTGTTGTTTGGGATGGTGAGAAATTTGCTGTTTCAATTTGCCTTAAAGTTCGATGGATTTTTGACCTAGAGGAAAACTTTCTCTTTTCTCATTTGGAGAAAGTGGGCAAAATCTTGTTACAGTCAACACCATATTCCTTTGTATTCCCATGTCCAAATTCTCCATCCCACCCCCAGGCACTGGACAATCTTGGGAAGGGCTGTAGACCAACAATCCTGCCAACCCCAGACTTTGTCATCTTCAGAATGATAAGCTAAAATTGCACAGTGTTTTATGGTTTAAAAGGCACTTCCACTTATATTATCTTATTTGATCCTTATGACTCTCCTTTAAGCCAGATAATATTATCTCCATTATCAGTTTTGGAGAATTTATGTGATGTGTCCAGGGTCATACTGAAAGTGGTAGAGCTCGAAGGCAAAACCATCTTTTGACCAGTTATTTATTGCTCTTTCCACAAAAATATAACTGACCTTGTTCTAGAAAGGTATCTTTTCAATCCTGGACTCACATTAGAAGCTTTTAAAAAATACTGATGCCCAGGTCCTATCCCAGATCAATTAAATCAGAATCTTTGGGATGGAGACAAAATTCATCTGCATTAAAAAAAAATTCTGAGAGTGATTCTAATGTGCCTCCAAAAGTGAGAAATCACTTCTCAGGAAGACGTTGTGGGAACTGCTAGAGGAAATTTTTTTTTTTTTTTTTTTTTTGTCAAAAGGGAGGTATCTGTTTACATGGGGCTAGATATTGTCATAGTACTTGGTTCTTTGTATGTGTGATTTCTGGCACCTCTCTCAAGGTCTGGCAGAGTGGGGGAAAGAAACCAAAGTTCCAGCATCCCTATTATGGGTCAGGTGCTCTGTTGGTCATTTCACTGCCCTACACCTCAGTGAGATTGGTATTACTAACTCATTTGACAGAGGGGGGCACTGAGACATACCAAAGTTAAGTAATTTTTTCAAAATCATGCCATTTGTAAGTATCAGGGTTGGGATTTAACCTACATCTGTCAATGCCAAAGCCTAAGTGTGTCCCACCATGCCAGCGGTTCTAAACCCTGGCTGACATTTGCAGCAACATGGATGGACTCAGCGATTATCATACTATGTGAAGCAAGTCAGACAAAGAAAGACAAATATCACATGCTATCACTTATACGTGTAATCTAAAATACGACACAAATGAACTTATTTATGAAACAGAAACAGACTTACGGACACAGAAAACAAACTTATGGTTTCCAAATGGGAAAGGGGGAGGGAGGGATAAATTAGGAGTTTGAGATTAGCAAAAACAAACTACTGTCTACAAAATAGATAAGCAACAAGGTCCTACTGTATGGCATAGGGAACTATATTCAATATCCTGTAATAAACCATAAGGGAAAAGAATATGAAACAAACACACAAACAAAAAAACCCCTGCTGAGAGTCTGATTACCTGGACTGGAGTAAGGGCAAGACATTGGTATATTTCAAAAGCCTCCCAGGCGACCCTAATGGGTAGTCAAGGCTGAGAATCACTGCCCCACACTATTCGGCCTTTGCAAAGTGCTTAGAATACATTTGTTGAACTTGAAAGGTATTGGGGAAGGGCTACGTCAATCCCCATCCCTCCACCCTAAGTTAGGAGGGATAAAGACTTCCATTCCACAGAAAACACTTTTTAGAATAGGAAATAGAATAGGAAATCTAGTCACATTAATTGTCAAGCCTGTCTTGAGAATTTGTGCCCGAGGGCCTGGGTATCTCAAGGGTGGCTGGGCAGAGGGAGAGGGCACAGAGGGGGTAGGGGAAAGTGCAGAAAATTAAGCTGGGGGTCACAAAGACAAACTTGGACATCTTTACAGTTTTACTTGGAGTCAGTCTACACTAGGAAGCAGCCAAGTCTTGCCAAGCAGATGTGATAATTTAGACCAAACTGTATAAGGAATAGCCCTGTGACTGGGAGATCATTAAGGGGTTTAGGAAACATCTTATTAACTCCCTGAATCCTGGCATGATCTCTGGGAGGATGGATTTGGATATTGAGGGAAATATAGCAGATTTTCCCCTTGGATTGGGTGCTGGCTCCACTAACCCTCAGTGAGCCCCACGTGCACAAGCAACACTGCATGGGTTTCAGTCTCAGGGAGAGTGATTCTCAGGTGCTGCCACTGCTTCCAAAAGCCATAGCCAAGTCTTCATTGTTATTTAAGCTTACAATTAAGTGCTTCAGAATTACCCCAGTGAGGGGTGGGGTGGGAGAGACTTGCATCTCTCCGCTAGTATTCCGACCATGTTAGAAGAAAACACAGTATAAATTTCTACATCAATGTTTGAAATTTGTCCAAAGGCAAAATTCTTTTTATTTATTTTGTTTTTTGTTGCGTTGGGTCTTCGTTGCTGCGCGCAGGCTTTCTCTAGTTGCGGCGAGCGGGGGCTACTCTTCTTTGCGGTGCGCGGGCTTCTCATTGCAGTGGCTTCTCTTGTTGCGGAGCACAGGCTCTAGGCACGTGGGCTTCAGTTGTTGTGGCACACGGGCTCAGTAGTTGTGGCTCGCGGGCTCTAGAGCGCAGGCTTAGCAGTTGTGGCGCACGGGCTTAGCTGCTCCGCGGCATGTGGGATCTTCCCAGACCAGGGATTGAAACTGTGTCCCCTGCATTGGCAGGCGGATTCTTAACCACTGCGCCACCAGGGAAGTCCCCAAAGGCAAAATTCTTAGTCAATTGCCCTCAACTGGTTGCTCTCAACCTTCCTTGAACCTGAGACTCCAGCCTTTCAATAACAGACTGAGGGTCACAGCTGAGTGACGCCAACCTGGAGAAAGGAAACCTTAAGATCCAGATTAGACTGGGTCCAAATGAATTTGTTTTGGGCCAAAGAGTATATGCTGCTTAAGCAGAAGGTGAATCATTGCTTCAGTTAAACATTTTGAGTCTCCTAAGCCAATATTTCAGGAAGGTCCCGTAACCTCTGTTAATGATGTTTGAATTGAATCCAAGAAGTGTTAATTGAAGGAATATTGAACTAGAAGATTCCAAGTGTAGTAAAGCAGAGTCCTCACCATGTGTTCATCAAACATTAATAAGCTGTTAATATGTGCCTGGTTCTGGCCTAAACATTGGGGTATGAAGATAAGTAAGCTGCTGCCTCCATCCAAGAGGCCCACAATATTTCCTCAGCTTCGCCAGAAAAGTAGTAGCAGTATTTCCACAACCGGCGTACAGATCAAGAGAAAGAGAAGAAAGGCAACTGGCATGGGCTGTCCCCTTTGTTAGCTCTCCACTACTCCCTCTTCCTGCAGACCCAAGACACACAAGGAAGCAGATTGTAATAAACCCAGCATATGGGTACCTCCTGACAATGAGAGGGTTTAGCCACAGCAGTGTTTGGAGCTCTTGAAGGTAGTGATAATACTTGCCGACTTCTTCTGTGGAGTTCTGCAGTTCACTTTTTTTTTTTTTTAATTTTTGTTGGCGTGTAGTTGCTTTACAATGTTGTGTTAGTTTCTGCTGTACAGCAAAGTGAATCAGCTATATGTATACATATATCCCCTCTTTTTTGGATTTTCTTCCCATTTAGGTCACCACAGAGCATTGAGTAGAGTTCCCTGTGCTATACAGTAGTTATCTCTTAGTTATCTCTTTTATACATAGTATCAATAGTGTTTATATGTCAATCCCAATCTCCCAATTCACCCCCCCTCCCCTTTCCCCCTTGGTATCCATAGGTTTGTTCTCTACGTCTGTGTCTCTCTTTCTGCTTTGTAAATTTTTTCAGATTCCACAGATATGTGTTAATATATGATATTTGTTTTTCTCTTTCTGACTTACTTCACTTCTTAACAAGGAAGGGGAAGAGGCTCACTCTGATATAAGGACCCCTTATTTGGTCTCTTAAAGCCACAGAGACCTTTTTATGGATCCTAGGCCTTACAGGCACTGGTTGGGTCATTTCACCTAGATGAGGACAGTACATTATAGCAAGAGGAAATCTACCACTCTCCCTTTTTTCCTTCATTATAATGTAACTCACTTAACTGGAGCAAGAATGCTGGGTCTTGACCTTCCACTCAACGAGACACAGAGTAGGACTCTCTCAGGCCAAAGGGAGGGTAAAGTAGGAAACATTTGGGGTCTGGGCATTAACCAGATCACTAGTTGGGGGTGAGCCAAAGACCCATGAGAGTGGGATATCAGTGGACAGGAACAGACAGAAGTCAGGTGACTCAAAAGTCTAGGCAAGAACCAAGGAGTGAATGGGTGAATTTTCTGGCCAGAAATAGGCTAAAGGCTGGGGAATCACTAAGGGCCAAGGCACTCCTAGCTGTCAAGGTCAAGGTCAGACTAGGAGTTCTGAGAGGTGAGGAATCTTGGCAGGAGTAAGTTCAACGTTTGGGTGGGTATATGTGCACAGATGGGAGCCAAAAGGTGAGAAAGGAAGGTAGCTGGTTCGGGCAGAGGAAAGGAGAGGCTGTAGGTTCCTAGGAAGCTGTTTCTATTCATTAAAGCGAATTAATCCTTCCATATATATTCTTAGCCTATTGTTGGATTTATGTGTATGTGTATATATATATATATATTTATATATATAAATGTTACTTCCCCAGCAGACTTTGAGGCTTCCAGGGCAGGGGCTGCAAACTTGCTTACATAGGTTTGGCACACAGTAGGTGTTATTGGCTTTACCTGATTCCTAATGCAAGGTTCTTTACTGACCCCCTGAGGTTTCCACGTGGATGCTCAAACATATAGAAATGACATCTCTACAATTACCCAGGTCCTTTTTGCCACCGTGTCTCTGACACAAGGGTCATATTGGCTTGCAAAACAGTGGCATAATGTTCCATCAAAATATCCTAATGAAGTAACATTTATTGAGAACTGCGGCAGCCTTGGCCTCGTGCTTATGGTGCTAACCTTAGTCAAATTTACCATCAGTGCAGCTGATTTTGTAAAACCAGCCCCAAAGATGCATCTCTTCTCCTCCCACTGGTTATGAACTGTTCTCTGGTAGCTCCCGGCATTCTGCTCCAGTTCTCTTATTTGAGTTTTTTTTCTGGGCTGGCAATCTTCTAAAGAGACATGACATTTATTCTTCCTAATTCCCCAAACACTGTGATACAATGAAAGCACTCTTATTGGCTGTTCTGTCTTTATAGTTTTTGTGAAGAAGGGAAAAAAGGGAGGGAGGGTAGAAAAAAGGAAAAGATCAGGGGTGCATCAAGGGAGAAAAGCAAAAGAAAAAAATAGAAGGGTGAGGGAAAATAAGAAAAAAAAATATAAATCTTGTTGACAGTTTGAGTTTTGCCTGATTCAGAAAGCAGTTTAAATCCTTCAGAGTTTCTCTTTCAAGCTAGTCCCCTGTCAGAACTTGAAACAACATCTCTTCTGCCTGGGATACAAGCTGTAGGAAACTGAAAAGACACAAAGACACCTACCTAGATTCTTTTCCTATTTAGGGTGTGTGTGTCTATCTGTCTGTCTGTCTGTCTGTCCCTTAGTAGGGCTATGGCAACCACTTCTGTGTTTGAAAACCAAAACGATGAATTCTCTCTTCTTTTCCCGAAACACGGGCTCTGCTTGTAGTTTGTTTTTTCACTGTGATGGCTTAGTGGATGGTACAGAGGACAGTAATTCAGCTATTTATTTTCAGGCCATTGATCAGCCAGTGGGTGAGGGAAGGGAGATGATTCCCTTTCTTATTTCTCTGATTGCTTTGGAATTTTGAAGAAAGAATAAACGTTGTCCTTTGTCCTCTCTATCCTCCTGAACTCCCGGGATCCCGCTCTTCTCCTTTTTCTGCTTTCTGCCTATGAGTGGCTGGCCTTTGTGTCCCAAGTCCATGCCCTGTTCCACTAGGAATTGTGCCTCCCCCCAGGATGAAGCCGTCTTTTCTGTCGACTCAGCGGGCACCACCAGGCAGGTCTTTCTAACATCCTTTTCAGGGAGTCTTTTAGTGATACTCCTGACAAAAGATGAAATAAGGCCTTCCCTGGTGGCACGGTGGTTAAGAATCTGCCTGCCAATGCAGGGGACACGGGTTCGAGCCCTGGTCCGGGAAGATCCCACATGCCGCGGAGCAACGAAGCCCGTGTGCCACAACTACTGAGCCTGCGCTCTAGAGCCCGTGAGCCACAACTATTAAGCCTGCGAGCCACAACTACTGAAGCCCGCGTGCCTAGAACCCGTGCTCTGCAACAAGAGAAGCCACCACAATGAGAAGCCTGCTCACCGCAACAAAGAGTAGCCCCCACTCGCCACAACTAGAGAAAGCCCACGCACAGCAACGAAGACCCAACAAAGCCAAAAATAAATAAATTAATTAAAAAAAAAAAAAAGATGAAATAAAAAGCTGAAACCTCAGGCCCTAGGAAGAAAAGAAGCAAACTTCTCAACAGTGGGATCTATAGCTGTCAGAGCATTAGTGTCTGTGTTTATGAGTGTGTGTGTGTGTGTGTGTGTGTGTGTGTGTGTGTGTGTGTGTGTTGTGGGGAGGATTTTCCTGATGCTTATTTTTTCCCCGGTGGTTTAAATTCTGCCTCCCTGCCCCCACCTGGAGTGGCCTTCTAACCTTCCCTACCTGCCCTTCCTAGCTTCCTTCCCTCGCTCCAGGATGAAGGTGAGGTAAGGGGAGGCTACAAATACCATGTCACATGGGAAACTCTTCAGTGGATGTCGAGGTGACAGGAGGTGACACAGGGAGAAAGCAGAGGGAGAAGGGAGGGTTGGGATGGGATTACGAGCGTAGGTTTCAGACACAAGCCTAGATCTGAATGCCAAGGTTAGCACACAACAGCCATGTAGTCACTTAGCTTCTCTTGTTGCAGCATTGACGTCTGTAAATGGGAATACAATAGATTACGTATCCAGAGCAGTTAGAACGCTGTACATTTAATAAAAGCTCAATAAATGTAGATATTATTAGCATTTACTGCCTGGAGGGCAAGAGCTTTGAAGGAGTGGTTTTTATTTGAAGACCCATGAGCAATGTTTCGAAAGGAGCATGAAGAACACTAGCCACATGTGCCCTCTGCTCTTCTACCACTTCTGTGCGCAAACGAGGGAATAGGAGAGTGGGTCGCTTCCCTGTGAGAGGACTTCAGGGAGGTCTAGGGGAGAGGCAGATAAACAGTCGTCAAGGATTCCTTTAAAAAAAAATCATGCCTTTATCTCATCTTCAACTAGATGACCCTCTAGGTCCTCTAAAACCTATTTAATCTACAAAGAAATGCTGGGGAGGGTGCAGAGAAAAGGGAACCCTCCTACACTGTGGGTGGGAATGTAAATTGGTACAGACACTATGGAGAACAGTATGGAGGTTCCTTAAAGAACTAAAAATAGAACTACCATATGACCCAGCAATCCCACTCCTGGGCATATAGCTGGAGAAAACTCTAATTTGAAAATACATGCACCCCTATGTTCATAGCAGCACTGTTTACAATAGCCAAGACATGGAAGTAACCTAGTGTCCATCAACAGATGGATGGATAAAGAAGATGTGGTATATTTATACCATGGAATATTACTCAGGCATAAATAGAATATCATGTCATTGGCAGCAACATGGATGGACTGGAGATTATTACACTAAGTGAAGTAAGTCAGACAGAGAAAGACAAGTATCATATGATATCACTTATATGTGGAATCTCAAAAATGATACAAATGAACTTATTTACAATACAGAAACAGACTCACAGACAGAGAAAACAAATTTATGGTTACCAAAGGGGAAAGGGGGTGGGGGAGGGCTAAATTAGGAGTTCGGGATTAACAGATACACACTACTATCTATAAAATAGATAAACAACAAGGTGCTACTGTATAGCACAGGGAACTATATTCAGTATCTTGTAACAAGCTACAGTGGAAAAGAATCTGAAAAAGAATGTGTGTGTGTGTGTGTGTGTAACTGAATCACTTTGCTGTACACCTGAAACTAACACAACGTTGTAAATCAACTATACTTTAATAAAAAAAGAAAAATAGGGGCTTCCCTGGTGGCGCAGTGGTTGAGAATCCGCCTGCCAATGCAGGGGACACGGGTTCGAGCCCTGGTCTGGGAAGATCCCACATGCCGCAGAGCTACTAGGCCCGTGAGCCACAATTACTGAGCCTGCGCGTCTGGAGCCTGTGCTCCACAACAAGAGAGGCCGCAACGGTGGGAGGCCCGCGCACCGCGATGAAGAGTGGCCCCCACTTGCCGCAACTAGAGAAAGCTCTTGCACAGAAACGAAGACCCAACACAACCAAAAATAAAATAAATAAATAAGCCTACACCTTAAAAAATAAATAAATCTATATGAAAGTGAGGGTGGGTGAGAGGGACGCACATGTTAGCACTGAACTAGCCTATTGGCACTGAGATTCTACCCTATGCCATTGTGAATACACTTTATCACATCCCAAAACAATTCCTCTTCCTCACAGAGAGGACCAGCCAGAGGTGATTAGGTTCGAGGGAAACGGGAAGAGGGTGGGAAAGAGCCCTGGGTGGGAGAAGGAGGTAAGACCCTGAATGGTGTTCACCACCCAGAGCATAAAACTGTGAAACCTATGGGCCTTAAATTAGTTGTTCTTCTACCCAGAGTTTCCTCATTAACCTGATGCTTTCCTCCTTGGAAGAAACCAAGACAGCTAGTTTAAGTTTTATTATTAATTTTATTCTGTCAATAGACAGAAGTATCTCATATAATGGAGGTTGCCGAGGACACACTTCATTTCTTGCCGGCCTTCACTGCTGAACTTGGCCGCAGAGGCTGTCTTCTCCTCCACCGCCTTGATGACTCCAGTGGCCACTGTTTGCCTCGTGTCCTGCAGAGCAAAACAGCCTGGAGGAGGAAGGAAGAATGAGATTTCTGTAAAGTGACACTGAAGGAAAAAGGCTCCTTGGCCTCAGTCAGAGGTGCTTTCCTTCCCAGGACTCAGCAGCCATCAGTCCCTGGCTCACCTAGAGCTGGGTACTCAGAGAAGGTCTCCACACATGTGGCCTCGCTGGGGACCATCTGCACTATGGCTGCATCAGGGCCTTGGGGTTGTCCTCCAGCTTCTTGCCTGAGCGCCAGTCAATCTTTTCCCTCAGTTCAGCAAGCTTGCAGGAGACGTGGGCCATGTGGCAGTCCAGCACCGGGGAATAGCTGGCATGGATCTGTCCCGGGTGATTCAAGACTATCCCCTGGCAGGGAAGGAGGATGGAATTAGAAGAGATCCGATGGCACCTGTGATCTGGAGCCAACCCTCAACCAACCTGGGGCTTCCGCTGAACTGGGACTAATTTCTAAGAAGCATTTCCATCACCACCAAGCACCAAGGCCCTTGGCTTCCTGGGCACCTACCTGCACCACAAAGCTGCTGGCCTCCATGGGGGGGTTATTCTTGCTGTCTCTGACCACGTTGCCATGTCAGATGTCTTTCACGGACACATTCTTCACGTTGAAGCCCACTTTGTCACTGGGCAGGGCCTCGTGGTGCATCTCCATAGACTTGACCTCAGTGGTGACGTTGCTGGGGGCAACGGTGACCACCATGCCAGGTTGCAGGAGGCCGGTCTCTACACGGCCCAAGGGCACAGTGTCAATGCCTGTCCAATGGGAAAAGGGCACTCAGAAAGATTCTAGACCCACCCAGTGAGAACTGGCTTCTGAGGAAGTCCCTTGGTCCTGGGGCTCAAGGACCAAGGCCACCTACAGGACTGGCTGTTTCTTCAGTGTATCAGATAATTTGGAAACGCTGGGGGCTTTACACTTTATCACAGCTCAGAAGTCAGGATCTGAACCCTGGCAAGTCAGACACCGGCCCTCATTGTCAATTCCTTCATTCCTCAAGAAGCCCTGTCACCTCACCTCCAATCTTGTACACGTCTTGCAGAGGCAGCCTCAGGGGCTTGTTGACAGGGCGAGTGGGCGGGAGGATGGAGTCCAGAGCTTCCAGCAGTGTCACCTGGGTGGCGTTTCCCTCCTTTCGCTCAGCCTTCCAGCCCTTGAACCAGGGCATCTGCGGGAGGATGCAGAACGTAGTGGAGGTGAGCCTGGGGCATTGCTCTCAGCACACCCACCCCAGGACCAGGACCAGGACCCACTCCGCCTGCCCGCAGACCCAGCCTGCACTCACGTCGCTGCTGGGCTCCAGCATGTTGCTGCTGTGCCAACCCGAGATGGGCACGAAGGCCACGAAGGCTGATCTTGATGTAGGCGCTCACTTCCTCCGCGATCTCCTGGAAGCGCGCGGCGCTGTAGGCGGGCTCGGTCGAGTCCCTCTTGCTGATGGCCACGATCAGCTGCTTCACGCCCAGGGTGAAGGCCAGAAGCGTGTGCTCGAGGGTCTGCCCGTTCTTGGCGATGCCCGCCTCGAACTCGCCTAAGCCGCCGGCCACGATAAGCACTGTGTAGTCGGCCTGCAGGACACAGACACCACGGGGTCAAGGGCTTAGTTAGGGGAGGGGGCGCCGGCCGGGCTGGGAAGCCTGCTAGAGTTTCGGGCAGTCCCGGGCCCCTTGGGAAAGCTCGGGGATGGGCTGCTCCCCAGAAGTTGATAAATTCATGGGTCCCTTGGTTGCTGCTGTGCGCAGAGGTCCCGCCTCCCAGTTAAACTCTCACCTAGTCCCATAAATGAGCTTTTAGTTCCTTCCTCCCAGACGGACCCCGAGTGATCTACTTGTCTGGGTGTCAGAAAACCTGGTCCCTGCCTCAGCCTGAAAGGGGGCCCGTATCTGAGCCTCAGAGAGTCTGTCCTCCTCTGGTTCTTTCAGAATTGATGATTGGCATGGATGAGGAAAACCTTCTAAGGCTTATGATACCCTCCTTCCCAGAGTCCCGGAAGTAAAGCCTGAGTTTCCTCCCTCGCTCTGCGCCCGGCCTGCCCCCATCCGAAAGGGAGGGCCCTGGGAACAAGGGCTGCTTTACCTGGGAGGTGCCCGTGATCATGTTCCTGGGGCATCGATGATGGTGATGTAGTACTTGCTGGTTTCAAACTTCCACAGGGAGATGTCGATGGTGATGCCACGCTCTCTCTCTGCCTTCAGTATGTCCAGCACCCGGGTGTACTTGAAGGAGCCCCTACCCATCTGGGGAGGGGTGGGGAGTGAGTAGAGCACATTGATGGCAAGCAGACTGACCTATCCCAGGGAATTCAGTGGCGCCTTAGACCTCACAGCGCACCCTGCTGTCTGCGTTGGACCCACCGAGAAGCGGGACATCCATCCCCCCACCCCAGCTCCTAGAGGCCAACACCGCGCGTGGGTGCCTTACCTCGGCTGCCTCCTTCTCAAACTTCTCGATGGTCCTCTTGTCGATCCCCCCACACTCGTAGATGAGATGCCCGGTGGTGGTGGACTTGCCAGAGTCCACATGGCCGATGACAACGATATTGATATGGGTCTTCTCTTTGCCTGTGGCGGCGGGTTCCTTCCTTCAGTCACTGCTAGAGGGGAGCACCGGGGTGGGTGAGGCCACAGCGTTCCAGGCCTGCCTCTCTCCTCTCCTCCCCTCCACTTTGCTCCTGTCCAGCACCCCCCTCCCCACTTCACAGCCTAGCCTGGCGCCTGGGACATGGTAGCGTCAACTGAAAAGTAAAAGATTTGCCAGGCTCACGCCCTGGCAGGGGTCACAATCCCAGGTCCATAGCTGGTACTTCCAAGCAGTCATGGCCCATCCATCCTTTCTCCTGTGTGGGCCTTCCCCCCCCATCCCTCCAATCCACCCCACCCCACTCCCCAGCCCCGGCCCACTTCTTGTACAAGAAACCCTGACACTCTGTAATTTGCAGTTTGTCCCCTGCCCCCTGCAAGTCCCTACCTCCAGAGAACAAGGAACAAAGTCGATCCAGCAAGAGCTGCAGCAGCTGCGATGATAGTGAACAGCTGTCTTGCCTCCTGCTTTTATAAACCTAGCACTGGACCTTCCAAAGCTGACACCAGAGCTGGAACTGGTTTAGGAAATGCTACTCCCTACCCCCAAACTCAATTGCACAGACTTCTTCTCTGACCGAGTGGATATTCGCATGAAGAGATGGTGGGTGACTAATGTTCAAAGAGCACTATTTACACTAGCCAAGACATGGAAGCAACCTAAATGTCCATCGACAGATGAATGGATAAAAAAGATGTGGTACAGTACAATGGAATATTACTCAGCCATAAAAAAGAACGAAATAGTGCCATTTGCAGCAACATGGATGGACCTAGAGATGATCACATTAAGTGAAATAAGTCAGACAAAGACAAATATCATATGACATCACTTATATGTGGAATCTGAAAAAATGATACAAATGAACTTATTTGCAATACAGAAACAGACTCACAGACATAGAAAACAAGCTTATGGTTACCAGAGGGGAAGGGTGGGGGAGGGATAAATTAGGAGTTTGGGATTAACAGATACACACTACTACCTATAAAATAGATAAACAACAAGGTCCTATGGTATAGCACAGGGAACTATATTCAATATCTTGTAATAACCTATAATGGAAAAGAATCTGAAAAAATATGTATAACTGAATCACTTTGCTGTACATCTGAAACTAACACAGCATTGTAAATCAACTGTACTTCAATTTTAAAAAAGCCCGTTTTAAAAATGTGATACAAAATCCAAAATGTATAAGAGGATTTATACATTCCCAACCCAGTCTCTCAGTTCCTCTCCCCAGAGGCCACCACCACAACCATTTTCTTATATATTCACATGTATTCTAAATGTTTTAGCCTCTGAAACCCCATTTCAGAATATCCCCTTGTCCTTTAAGCCTGCATTAAAAACTAACTTTACATATGCTCTTTTATACTTTTTGGGGGAGAACTTCCAGGGCTGTCATATCCAATGTGAAAACCTGGAGCTGCAAGCCAGGGGTGGGGGTGGGGTGAAGCAGCAGAGCACCCCCGCCCCTCCCCCTCCCCCCCCTCCCCCGCCCATGCGCTAGAATGGCCTTGCTCACTTGCTCTCCCTTAGGGGACATTTGCTTTCCACGTCAGATCCCCGCCCTCCCTGTAGTGGGGACCACAGTGAAGCACGATAATGCTGAATTACACTAATACAGTGTCATTAGGAGAAGAGAGAGAAGAGCATACACGCTCAGGAGTTAATGACAGAGAAGTGGAAGGAATGTTTCCTTCTGTTTAAGAGCCTGGAGAAAAAGCCTGTAAGGCCAGGAGGAAACGCTCAACTAGAAAGTAAAAGGGTACAGGGGACAGAGGGTCACCCACATTGGTGACCACAAAACTGAAAAAGTAAGTGCTTTTTCCTCTCCTGTTGCTCCCAAACTATCTACTGATCTTATATTCTTGCCAAAAGCAACTTCATTCCTTCTGCGTTCCACGTGACATTGTCCTGGTCCAATAGTACAGCCTTTGTTGTCGATTGTTGATTTTGCGGAGAAGCCCTCACAGGGCTGCCCAGCCCCAGTTTTTACAGTGTGGTCTTATTTCACTGATTTTATAAGGTCAACTCATTAGAGGCAAGTTGGGGTGCCCCAGAACAGACAAGTAGTCTGCTAAGCCATTCACTTAAAATGACAGTAATAAAAATTTTAATAAATATCAATATTTGCACCATGGTTTATGATCGCTTTTAACAAGCAATTCTGTGGTGATCTTCAAATGATTTTCCTTAATAGATGACCTCCCTGTTGTCAGATTTGATCTTGACTCAATGTGATTATGCTACCCCATCACATGTGTGCTGGAGTTAAAGAGCCTCTTGGCTGAGTTCCACAGCTGAACTCAAGAATCAGATTCCTGGGACTTCCTTGGTGGTGCAGTGGTTAAGAATCCACCTGCCAATGCAGAGGACACGGGTTCGAGCCCTGGCCTGGAAAGATCCCACATGCCGCGAAGCAACTAAGCCCGTGCACCGCAACTACTGAGCCCGTGCTCTAGAGCTCGCAAGCCACAACTACTGAAGCCCACGCGCCTAGAGGCCGTGCTCCACAACAAGAGAAGCCACTGCAATGAGAAGCCCATGCTGAGAAGCTCATGCACCACAACGAAGAGTAGCCCCTGCTTGCTGCAACTAGAGAAAGCCTGCACACAGCAATGAAGACCCAACACAGCCAAAAAAATAAATTATATAAATTAATTAATTAAAACAAAAGAATCAGACTCCTTATGGATTTTTATAAGTGGTGGTCACTTCTCTGCATGAGTTGGGATGGAAGTTGTGGGTGATTTAAATTGTAGAATTAAAACCCACTTACGTAAATGACTAATTTAGGTCCTCCAAAATCTATCTCCAGGCCAGAATTACCTAGATTGGGTCTCTGGACAACTACTGAGTAATTACTCAGTATACTTTCAACTTTATATTCTGCTCTTTAGACATTAACTTATTAAGCCATGAAAAGTTCTTAAAAACGGGTTGTGTTGGGTAATCAAAAGGCTTTATTCACTCTTCAAGACTCAGTTTCAAAAAAAAAAAAAGACTCAGTTTCTTCATCTGTAAGATGGGGGTGATAATAACTTATTTCTCAGAGTTATATACAAGACACGTGTATATGTATATGTATGTGCATATGTATATGTATCTTATTTAAATAAGATCTTGTATACTAAGTGCCTAGCATAGTGGTGTCTGATGTGTTAGCTATTATTATAATTGCCAAACAGCAGCCCCCTCTAAGATTTTCCCAAAGTTCCTCAGTCTGATGTGTAAAAACAGTAGGCTCGGTTTGGTGTTTCCCTATTTTGACGTATCTTTTGCACACTTTACAGGAACCTGCAGATCATGCAGGCAGCATTTACTTAGATTGTGTCTACCATTAAATGATGTTCCCCCATGGAGTTCCTTTGTGGGTTGTTTTTTTTTTTCAGTTCTTCTTTACTTATCAATACTCATTGACATGAATCTTTTACAGAAAGGGCTTAGATGGGGAATGGAATGTTCTGTTTACCAGAAGATTAACTTAAAATTAACTCTGAAGCCTCTTTTGTCCAGATCTTGTTGAAAATATTTCCAAATGAACAAGTCCCTTTTTCTGCCCTCAGTTCCATGAACATACAAAGTTCATCTTTCTGTGATGATAGGAACTCTTGGGGTGTCTGAGTTGTCACTCTGAATGCTGGCTTTTATCATGCAGGCCTGAGAAGATAAAAGCTGAAAAGCAAGTGCTGGTCACCTTTGCCCTGTGCCAAAGTTGGCACCAAGAGTAAGTTTTCACTGGGTTTACGAGAACTGTGTCTTATACGGTTTTATATTGTAGGCACTTGATAAATGTTTGTTAAATAAATGATAATTGCATCTTTGCTCCCTCAAATCCTCAGTCCCTCCTGCCACCTCTCTTCTCCATCTTTCCCCAAAATATTTAAGATAGCTTATGAGGACTCCTAAAACCTAAAGAATGGAGGAGACATCACTTAAGGATAAATCAGTCTCAGCCACTTCTTCCCTTTCCTCCTGCTGTGGCCAAGTGTGTGCTGTGGTGGACCCGGTTCTGCTGCCACTGCCGACTGACTGGACGAGGAATTGGGGAGTGGGGTGGGCAAAGTATTGCACGGACAGAGCTAATCAGACTCTCTCCTGGGAGAGAGACTATTCTCAGTGTCAGTGTGATGGTATTTTCTTCCAGACACCCTTCCTTCTTGGTTTAGTTAGTTTGAGTAGATTCTGTTTTATCTATTTAATGAATAAATGAATGAATGTTTAATAAAAAAATTTTTTTAGTGGTTTCTGTTCTTAACAACAACAACAAATCCCTGACTAAAGCTGACCCACAGCTTGGCTGCAAGCTTTCTACAGGATGTTCAAAGTCAGGAAACATAGAGTAAGCTTATTTTTAGACAGTAGATCAGTTACTTTTTCAAATCCTATGCTTCCCCTCCAGACATCTTTGCAAGTAAAGTACCTCTAAATTTTAAGCAGTGGGTCTAATGGTTAATCTGAAAAACGTACAATAAATATAAAACAGAGTGGCAAAAATAAAAGTTTCAAAACACAGGGAAGATAATGTATTTATTCTTTTTTTTTGGATTAACAATCTGAAATTCCGTGGTGCATTTATTTTGGACACATCCATATTAGTCAGCATATTAGTCAGTTAGTTAAAAGTAACTAACATGCTGTTTAAAAATAAGTTTATCCTACATTCCCAGACTTTTCAGACACCCTGTGGTACCCAATGCGAACACAAAAAGTTCACCACTATATAGTTGAGAGTGTCACGATATAAAACAGAATGTAACTGCTCAAGTAGTGATAATCTACTCTAAGGCAGATTTATCCTAAATTTTATCCTAAATATAAAATTTAGATTTATCCTAAATATCCTCATAAAAATCTCACCGTTTAACAGAGTGAACAACATCCTCAGCTGCATCTTTACAACAGCGGAACGCAAATTTTATAGTATCGTTTCTTGTAATATCTTCCAATACTGGAAGATGGTGTTACCTCCAAGTGCAATTCAGGAAAAATGCACTTTGAGGGCAGAGGAGACAGTGGGCACCAATCACCCTTTTTGGCCTTGCTTCAGCCCAGCTTGCCATCCTTTGTTCAATTCGTTTCAAGACATATGTATTGAATACCTATTATGTACACTGTGTAAATTGGAAAAACCTACAATTTTCCCTTCTCCTGTGAGTCTTCTTTACTTCCACACAGCTGACACTTCTGGTCACCAAATGTATGGGGTTTCCACCTCAACAATTCTCTGTAGGACACCAGCTGGGTGTTTATACAATTTAACTCAATATTTAACCCTATCCATCTGGAGATGGTGTCAGATCCCACAGGCTGAGGGCTCAGTCCCACACGAATGTTCCCATCCTCCTTCAGATGCCAATCACAAGTAGCAGGTCCCCAGGTTATCCACAACTTCTGTCTTGGCTACTAATTGGAGGGTCCCACGCCCCCCTCCTCAGGTTCAATTAATTTGCTAGAGCATCTCAGAACTAAGGGAAACACATTTACCAGTTTATTAAAGGATATGATAAAGGATACAGTTGAACGGCTAGATGAAGAGGTACAAAGGGTGAGGTCTGGGAGGGTCCTGAGCACAGGAGCGTCTGTCCCCATGAGGTTGGGGTGTGTCAGCCTCCTGGTATGGATGTGTTCACCAGACTGGAAGCTCTCTGCATCCTATGCAATTGGGATTTTAATGAAACTTCCCCATGTAGATATGATCTATTATTGACTCCATTTCCAGCCCCTCTGCCCTCTCTGGAGAAAGGGGAAGGGGCTAAAAATTCCAAGCTTCTAATTATGACTTGACCTTTCTAGTACCCAGTGCCCAGCCAGGAGTCATCTGGGAGCCCACCCAGAGTCACCCCATTAGAACAAAATATAGCCCAAGTGCTCTGCTCTTATCACTTAGGAATTTACATGGGATTTAGGAGTCCTATGTCAGGACAGCGTCAAACACCAAATATCAGAACAAAAGATGCTCCTAGGGGGCTTCCCTGGTGGCGCAGTGGTTAAGAGTCTGCCTGCCAATGCAGGGGACACGGGTTCGAGCCCTGGTCTGGGAAGATCCCACATGCCGCGGAGCAACTGGGTCCATGAGCCACAACTACTGAGCCTGAGCGTCTGGAGCTTGTGCTCCGCAACAAGAGAGGGCGCGATAATGAGAGGCCCGCGCACCGCGAGGAAGAGCGGCCCCCACTTGCCGCAACTAGACAAAGCCCTCGCACAGAAACGAAGACCCAACACAGCCAAAAAATATATATATAAATAAAAATAAAAATTAAGAGCTTTGAGATATAATTAAAAAAAAAAAAAAGATGCTCCTAGGGTTCTTATCACTTAGGAAATTACAAGGGTTTCAGGAGTCCTGGGTCAGGAGCCAGGGAAGAGACACCAATATATATTTTTATTATCTCAGGCTGTGCTAATTGCTAGGGATGCGTATGTTAATAAGGTAGAGTCACTGCCCTCATGAAGTTTACCATCTGGCAGGGATTAGAGACTTTCACCAAGAGATTGCAACTGTGACAAATAAAAAGCAGGTCTTAGGTGCCAAGCCTTCTCCTGGACGCTTTACATCCATTATCTCTGTTAAGTAGATCTTGTTATGCCCAGTTTAGGGTACTGGTGCTTAGAGAATTCAGATTTGGGATTTGAATTCAAGTTTGCATGATTTGATAGTCTAGAATCTTATGCTATCCCATATGCCAGCCACTAGTCAGTCATGTGTGGGTATTTAAATTTAAAGCAATATATATTAGATGAAATTTAAACATTTAGTTCCTCAGTCACACTGGCCACATCTCAAGTGCTCAATAACCGCATGTGGCTAGTGGCCACTGTATTGGACAGTGCAGATATAGGACATTTCCACTAGAACTCACAGAAAGTTCCATTGGACAGCACTGGTCTAGACTCTTCAAGTCTAGACTCAAGCTCAACTTCAAGATCCTATGCCCAGAACAGATTTCCAAACCCCAGGAGTCACTATAATCAGCACTGTTTCTTTTCCCTGAGCCATCAGTAAAGAAGCTTCTGAATAGGGATTTACCCTGGCACACTTTTCAAATGCTGCTGATCTTGGACGTGACCTTGATTTGGAGGTGGTTCAGAGGTTCTGTTTGTAATGGGAAGTGTGGACAATTTAATGAGATAATAAATCATACCCTTCAGTGTGAAGCCTGGCACATAGTAGGCACTCGATAAATGCTAATATGATATTAAAGAGTGTGGAATGTGGAGTCACAATACTGGATTTGAGGCCCAATTTATCACTTTCCAACCGTGTGGCCTGTACAAATCAATCAGTTTCTCTGAACCCTAGTTTCCCTAATTATAACATGGAGATAATATCTGACCTTGGAGACTGTGAAGACCATGAGCTATCGGATATGAAAACACTCTGTTAAGTAAAGACTTTGTAAAGTAAGGTATTATTTTTGCCCTCCTTTGTGCCCTGAAAAAAATGATTAAAATAATAAATTCCTAATCATAGCTTGTTTACCTGTGCTTTGCCTCTTTTTCCTGAAAATGGAGGACAGAAAAGATATGGTTTATTGAGGGCCAGAATTACATGAGACTACTCAGGTTTTACTGCAGTAGAAAGAGGAAAGGAAGAATAGGGGAACAGAGTGAGCCAGCATAAATCTTCGCTAATTCCCTGATGGTCAGGACCAGGGTTGCAGGCATTGCCCAGGTGTCTGTGGAGCAGATGCTCTCCTGTGTCTTGCATTAGTGAGTCCAGATAGGCCTCAGAGAAGGGCTCCAAGTGGACCCCATTAACCACCTGTGACTCCCCAAGCATTCATGCATAAGTCCTGGGGAGCAACGTGCCTCCGGGGTCTCTGTCTTCTCCTAAACAGAGTTGTGTCCTGAGAATGTCCAGGTGGCAGACTGCCAGACATGCAGGAGAAACAATCTACCTTAAATCCAGCTCTTTCCATCTTTCCATTCAGGGACTGAGGGTTACGAGGAAGTTTTAGCCCACTTTTGAAAAGGCTTGTTAGGGTAATTCCTTTTCCTCCCATATCTGCAACCCATACTTATAACCCCAAAGTCAAGATCCTCCCCTGAAGTTCCCTGAGTCACCGAGATCATCATTTCCATGCTGCCCACCCTTCTTCACCACTTCCCAGCTCCCACTTTGTTCTCTGCCTGCCCCCCAGGGCACAGGGCTCCCAGTAGGAAGTTGCCCCTTTGTGGGGCATCAGTGGAGGGGTACGAGTGGGCAGTGCACACACCCCCTTTACTGTCCAAACCCTTTGCTTCCCATGACATCATCACCCAAGAGTCAATGAATGGGTGTGTCAGACTTTACCAAAGAGCTAGCTTAACTAGAGGGAATGATAATAAATGGGGGTGAAGGTGGGGTGAGGGGAAAGGGTCTTAAAGAAAAACCAAATGGCTGTCCTCAAAGTCAATGGTAAAGCATGAGCAGAATTCACCCTTCAGAGGGGAACCCTGGGCTGGGGGGGGCACACCCCAATTCCCAGCCAGGATCTCCATCCTCAGGTAGAGCATTCTTCTTCAAAGCTCAGAGCATACAAAACCATCACCCTTTAATGGAAATCCTGCTCCCCACCCTTAAGAGTATTAAATAACAAAAATTCAACTGAGTAAATTTGAAGATTGAATTGGTTTTATTCAATGATTGATGAATCAGGCAACATTCCATCTAGCAATAAAAAAGGAGCTCCAATGAGTTGTAGAAAAGGAAGGCGGAGAGGGGCAGAAAAGGGAAACTATTAGCCAAAAATGCATTGTTTTAGGCAGGCTCGCCCTCCTAAGGGGAACGGAAGGGACCTATTCGGTGCTAACCAGGTAATTCCAGGTGGAATGGTTAAAGGTTACAATCTGGGGGGAGGGTGTAGCTGTAGTTAGGTTGGGTATTATGTCTTGGTTTGCTGACTTGGGGCCTTAACACAAGTGACTTCATTTTGGGCCTGTTGTTTCTTTTTCACAGGGGTTTTTCTGGCCCTAAGTGCTGGGAACACAGAAATCCCATCAGTACATTTCACAAAGTCTCTGAGTTGTACCAACGAGTCTCAAATGTAACAGAACAGTTTAGGATCGGCTTTAACTTGTCCTCTTCAAAGTCTCTTAGCTGAGGAGAGGTGCACATGGGCCTCTTCAACTTTCTGGGTGATCCTAGATATAACTGTTAGGGCACTTGGACACACTGGAACACTGACAACACACACACACACACACACACACACACACTACAATCTAAATCCATATTGAGGAAATGAAACATATTTCTAACTTGCAACATGGTCCACTGAAGTACTCTGGCCCATCAGTGAAATAAAATTATTTTGAAGGCAGGACTAGAAAATTTTTTTTTTTTTTAAGTTTCTTTTTTTTTAAAAATTTAATTAATTAATTAATTTATTTATTTTTGGCTGTGTTGGGTCTTCATTTCTGTGCGAAGGCTTTCTCTAATTGCGGCAAGCGGAGGCCACTCTTCATCGCGATGTGCGGGGCCTCTCACTATCGCGGCCTCTCTTGTTGCGGAGCACAGGCTCCAGTCGCGCAGGCTCAGTAGTTGTGGCTCACGGGCCTAGTTGCTCCGCGGCATGTGGGATCCTCCCAGACCAGGGCTCGAACCCGTGTCCCCTGCATTGGCAGGCAGATTCTCAACCACTGCGCCACCAGGGAAGCCCTAGAAAATTTTTAAACATAAAATTCTCTCTCTGCTCGTTTGGGGTACTACTCCTCTTTGGTGTGCACTGTGCATCTGCTGGTGCAAACTGGTGTGAACCTAACCAGACCTCCTTAGAAATCACAGGAATGCCTGCTCGACTGAAAAGAGCAATTTTCTCCTGGTGCAAGAAAGGTAACTCCTTAGGAGATAACACTCCTTTCTCAATCCTGTAAGGGGTCACGATGGCCCACTACCCACCTTGTACATGCAGATCTGGACTATATAAACTGTCAGTGTGTTACTTTGATGTATAATCCTTTGTCTCGAAAATGTATATGACTGCTTTGACCTCTAATGGGTGAAACGGTCCTCAGAACTTTCTGAAAGACTGTCTCCCAGGTTATAATCCTCAGGTTGGCTCAAATAAAGTTCTCTGTTTCTTTCTTAGATTGACTGTTAATTGATTTTTCGTTGGCACCATAATAGAAGTAGAACATTA
Source organism: Eschrichtius robustus (assembly GCF_028021215.1). Taxonomy (NCBI): domain Eukaryota; kingdom Metazoa; phylum Chordata; class Mammalia; order Artiodactyla; family Eschrichtiidae; genus Eschrichtius; species Eschrichtius robustus. The sequence continues at coordinate 43,187,368 of NC_090834.1, forward strand.
TATTATTATGCAGAGTTTTGTCAGTCTCTGTACGTTCCTTTTGCCATGCTTTCTTGGTGTAGGGAAAACTGACCCATTTTGACCATCCACTACTTGGCTACTCAAAAATATCTTGTCAGGGCTTGAAAATTAAAGTTGTTTGTTCAGTTTTTCCTTTTGGGGATGCGTTAGTTTGCTAGGGTGGCTATAACAAAGTACCACAGGCAGGGTGACTTAAACAACGGAAATTTATTTTCTCACAGTTTGGACTCTGGAAGTCTGAAATCAAGGTGTCAGCAGGATTGGTTTCCTCTGAGTATGTTTCCTTGGCTTGCAGATTGCTGTCCTCTTCTGTGTGTTCACATTGTCTTCCCTCTTTGTGTACATGTAAGCAGCTCTTTCCAACCCCATGCTCTACTCATCTCCAGCCCTAGCACACCTTTCAAATCTTTTAATCACACAATACCTTGCCTAACTTGTCGGTTCTTTCTGTAGATCAAAGAGGTAGAAATGAAGAATAAGTAATCAACAGATAACCAGATCTCTTCCCTGGCTTCCCCTTCAGTAATCTGGTGAACAAACTGTGTGACCAAACTGTGAACAAGATACCATCTAGAGGAAGATCACGAGGAGTCGACAAGCCTGCACACAGTGGAGGATGTCGATGACTCTGACGCCCTATCTCAATGATTAACTGAGATCACTTCCCTGTTCCCCTTCAAAAGCTTTCATGACCAAGCAGAATCTTCGGAGGTGGTTTTTGGGGACGCTGAGTCCACCATCTCCCCAGATAGCCGGCATTCTGATTAAAGGCACCTTCCCTTTCTACCATTTGTGAGTATTGATTCTGTAAACGGTGAGCATCGGGGCCTGATTCGATAACATACCCATATCCTAATCTCTTCTTACAAGGACACCAGCCATATTGGATCACGGCTCACTCAAATGACCACATTGTTACTGAATTTGCTCTTTAAAGACCCCCGTCTCCAAATACCGTTGCATTCTGAGGTTACTGGGGGTTAGGTTTTCAACATATGAATTCTGGGGCAGGGAGCAGGGGGTAGAGGTAGAGACACAATTCTGCTCATAACAGGGGACGAGATTCAATTCTCGGGCTGGGTATTTTTCAGCATGTTTTGAAATCTTTGTATTCTGAAGGAAGGCAGCAGGAGGTGCTGTCGTCCCCCAGTCCTAGAGACCCCCAGGGGCACAGATGGGTTGGAAAGGAGGTGGGATTTCTCCAGTGTCTACACAAACAGCAAATTCATTCTACACAGTGCTGCAGGCCTACCCCTTGCTGTTACCAGCAGCATACCACTGAATGCCTATTCTCGGAGAATGCCAGAAGATTCCCCATGACCTCTAACATCAACTTAAACTCGGATAATGAGTTTTCCTCTCTCTCCCTTTTTTTTTTTTTTTTTTGCTGAAACAATGCTCTGCATACTATGACTCCTTAATAAAAAGTCTTGAATAGAAGCTATTGTGATAAGGCTTCCGAATCAAAAGGACCTGCCCCATGCAGAAGCTCCACCCCTTACTGTGTTCTCAGGGGCAATTCACTCAGCTCATTCCACAACCATTTACTAAGCACAGACCATATGCCAGGCATGGTGCTAAGTCTGAGAGCCACAGAGATGAATAAGATCAAATTCCTCCCTCCAGGGGCCTAGAAGAGGATGAGGGAAAGTAAACAAATGATTAGCACACAGCATATAATAAGGGCCATAAGAGCGGGCTGCAGTGGGAGTTCAGAGCCCCGGGGAAGGGGGGGTGGGCAGGAGGGGAGGTCAGGGAAAGGTTCTCAGAGGCAATGACCGAGTGTTCCCAGAGGAGCAAGAGAAGGTAACCAGATGGTGAGGGAGGGGAGCGTTACAGGTGGAGGTGTGGTAACCATCCACAACACGGGGATAGGACCACCTAACCCAGAGAGCTCTTGTCAGAATGGATGGTGAAAAGTTGTATGTATAAGGTGTCCAGGCCAGTCTGTAATAGGTGCTGACCAAAGGTAGTTCAGGGGGCCCATTCTGCCCTTTGAACTCTTGTATTCTCTCCCCTCGTTTCTTCTTTGTGGCAAGGCCGATCTGGGACTTAGCAAGATCTCCCCAAGATCAGTGTGAATTTAGGGTCTGGCGAAGATCATCCTTTCTCTGCTATGTCAAAACCACCCATAGTTTATGCATCTTAATTCCAGAAGTTGCAAGGGGATCCAGCCACCTTCTTTTTTTTTTTTTTTTTTTTAAACATCTTTATTGAAGTATAATTGCCTTACAATGGTGTGTTAAATTCTGCTTTATAACAAAGTGAATCAGTTATACATATACAATATGTTCCCATTTCTCTTCCCTCTTGCATCTCCCTCCCTCCCACCCTCCCCATCCCACCCCTCTAGGTGGTCACAAAGCACCGAGCTGATCTCCCTGTGCTATGCGGCTGCTTCCCACTAGTTATCTATTTTACATTTGGTAGTGTATATATGTCCATGACACTCTCTTACCCTGTCACATCTCACCCCACCCCCTCCCCATATCCTCAAGTCCATTCTCTAGTAGGTCTGTGTCTTTATTCCCGTCTTGCCACTAGGTTCTTCATGGCCTTTTTTTTTTTTTTTTCCCTTAGATTCCGTATATATGTGTTAGCATACTGTATTTGTTTTTCTCTTTCTGACTTACTTCACTCTGTATGACAGACTCTAACTCCATCCACCTCATTACAAATACCTCCATTTCATTTCTTTTTATGGCTGAGTAATATTCCATTGTATATATGTGCCACATCTTCTTTATCCATTCATCTGTCGATGGACATTTAGGTTGCTTCCATGTCCTGGCTATTGTAAATAGAGCTGCAATGAACATTTTGGTACATGACTCTTTTTGACCTATGGTTTTCTCAGGGTATATGCCCAGTATTGGGATTGCTGGGTCGTATGGTAGTTCTATTTGTAGTTTTTTTCAGGAACCTCCATACTGTTCTCCATAGTGGCTGTATCAATTTACATTCCCACCAGCAGTGCAAGAGTGTTCCCTTTCCTCCACACCCTCTCCAGCATTTATTGTTTCTAGATTTTTTGATGATGGCCATTCTGACCGGTGTGAGATGATATCTCATTGTAGTTTTGATTTGCATTTCTCTAATGATTAATGATGTTGAGCATTCTTTCATGTGTCTGTAGGCCATCTGTATATCTTCTTTGGAGAAATGTCTATTTAGGTCTTCTGCCCATTTTTGGATTGGGTTGTTGGTTTTTTTGTTATTGAGCTGCATGAGCTGCTTGTAAATCTTGGAGATTAATCCTTTGTCAGTTGCTTCATTTGCAAATATTTTCTCCCATTCTGATGGTTGTCTTTTGGTCTTGTTTATGGTTTCCTTTGCTGTGCAGAAGCTTTTAAGTTTCATTAGGTCCCATTTGTTTATTTGTGTTCTTATTTCCATTTCTCTGGGAGCTGGGTCAAAAAGAATCTTGCTGTGATGTATGTCATAGAGTGTTCTGCCTATGTTTTCCTCTAAGAGTTTGATAGTGTCTGCCCTTACACTTAGGTCTTTAATCCATTTTGAGTTTATTTTTGTGCATGGTGTCAGGGAGTGTTCTAATTTCATACTTTTACATGTACCTGTCCAATTTTCCCAGCACCACTTATTGAAGAGGCTGTCTTTTCTCCACTGTATATTCTTGCCACCTTTATCAAAGATAAGATGACCATATGTGTGTGGGTTTATCTCCGGGCTTTCTATCCTGTTCCATTGATCTATATTTCTGTTTTTGTGCCAGTACCAAACTGTCTTGATTACTGAAGCTTTGTAATATAGTCTGAAGTCAGGGAGCCTGATTCCCCCAGCTCCATTTTTCGTTCTCAAGATTGCTTTGGCTATTCGGGGTCTTTTGTGTTTCCATACAAATTGTGAAATTTTTTGTTCTAGTTCTGTGAAAAATGCCAGTGGTAGTTTGATAGGGATTGCATTGAATCTGTAGATTGCTTTGGGTAGTAGAGTCATTTTCACAATGTTGATTCTTCCAATCCAGGAACATGGTATATCTCTCCATCTATTTGTATCATCTTTAATTTCTTTCATCAGTCTCTTATAATTTTCTGCATACAGGTCTTTTGTCTCCTTAGGTAGGTTTATTCCTAGATATTTTATTCTTTTTGTTGCAATGGTAAATGGGAGTGTTTTCTTAATTTCACTTTCAGATTTTTCGTCATTAGTGTATAGAAATGCAAGAGATTTCTGTGCATTTATTTTGTATCCTGCTACTTTACCAAATTCATTGATTAGCTCTAGGAGTTTTCTGGTAGCATCTTTAGGATTCTCTATGTATAGTATCATGTCATCTGCAAATAGTGACAGCTTTACTTCTTCTTTTCCGATTTGGATTCCTTTTATTTCTTTGTCTTCTCTGATTGCTGTGGCTAACACTTCCAAAACTATGTTGAATAATAGTGGTGAGAGTGGGCAACCTTGTCTTGTTCCTGATCTTAGTGGAAATGGTTTCAGTTTTTCACCATTGAGGACAATGTTGGCTGTGGGTTTGTCATATATGGCCTTTATTATGTTGAGGAAAGTTCCCTCTATGCCTACTTTCTGCAGGACCTTTATCATAAATGGGTGTTGAATTTTGTCGAAAGCTTTCTCTGCATCTATTGAGATGATCATATGGTTTTTCTCCTTCAATTTGTTAATATGGTGTATCACATTGATTGATTTGCGTATATTGAAGAATGCTTGCATTCCTGGGATAAACCCCACTTGATCATGGTGTATGATCCTTCCAGCCACCTTCTTGATGGAAAATAAGGGAGTCCAGGAATGCACAAAAAGAAGCACAGTGGAATAGTTTGAGAGTGCTGGTGCATGCCCCGAATTATTCTCTGCATGATCATTTCTATCACGGTAATTAGACTCTGTAATTAAAAATCACTAATGTTTCATGACAGCCTGCAATTGGATTTGGGGCACAAAGGAAAAGGTTAGGGGTGCGCTGATATGGGATGGGGACACCAAACACAGATACTGTGCTGGGAAATGGTGTCATTCACTATAGGGCCATTCACTAACAAAAAGTCTTCTCATTTATATACAGAATAATGAGGCAAAGGAGCAGCTTTTAAAAAATAAAAAAGACAGAGAAGATAAGCAAAAAAGGAGAGATCATTTAGAAAGCCACAGTAATTTACCTGCCTGCTTTCCTTTTCTGGGAAGATTTTTATCTCTGCCTGCATTGTTGTAAATTACTTAGTAAAGCTGAAGTCAAAATTGGTTTTCAGTTTCTTCCACCTCTATTTGACCCCTGTGTAAACAAGAAGCCACATGGGTTTCTTCATATTCTTAGCGGTGTAACAGCCCCCAAGAAACCAGGATTTCTGTTTCCAATTGACCGTGACCATGGGGTTAACTGATCAGCGATGGCAGGGAATCAAAAGTAGGTTCCTGGTGCTGCCACGGAGGGGAGGGATTCTCCAGGCTTCCTGAGAGCAGGGCACCTGCTGGGTTAAGCAGAGCCTGTCCTTGGTACCCTTGCAAAGTAGCCAGAAGGAAGGGAACATTGGAAGAAATCTAGTTCCAGTCTCACCCTTGTCGGAAAGGGATTTTTTCCTTCAGCCTCTGAGAAGGTCTGCATCCTGCGAAAATAAATTAGGCAGAAAATTACTTTTTGACAAACTTGACTGAGGCTGTGAAAGTCGTTCTAAGTTTGAACAGTGATTGGAACTGAAGGGTTTTTTTTTCTTTTTAATGATTCTTTCTCTCTTCTTTCCTTTTTAAAAAAGATTGCCCCAGGGGAAAGAATAGGAATTCAGGTAGACGGTGAGTCCTTTTCTAGTTTGCCTGATTCTGATGGGGAGTTCTTATCTTCATTTGCATGTCAATACTGAGGGCCCTCTTAGATTTTCTAGGTATACTGGATCAGTCTGTTAAATCTTCTATTATTTCTCATTGCACATGTATCATGTTTATGGATTAAGCAGGCTTTCCTACTAGTCTTGGGGGAATACGACCATCATACTTAAGCTGTTGTGTCTACAATTATTTGTTATCTATTGTGGGGTAACAAAGCACCCTAAAGCTTAGCATCTGAAAACAACCAAGATTTATTGTTTTCCTCAATTTTGTGGGCTGACTGGGCAGTTCTTCAGTCCCACATGGGTCAGGCAAACAACTGCGTTCAGCTGGCAGATGGGCTGGGCTGGAAGGTCCATGAAGGCCTCTCTCTCATGTCTGGGGTCTGGGTGCTGACAGTCAGCTGAGATAGCTCTGTTCTCCTCCATGTGGTCTGTCTCTGCACATGGTCTCACCCTCCAGCAGGATAGCTTGGACTTCCTTACAACATGCTGCTGGCTTCCAAGAGCATGAAATCAGAGTGCCAGACCCCTTAAGCTCTCAAGGGAAAGGCCCAGAACTGGGTACAGTGTCACTTCCACTATATTCTGTTGGTCAAAGCAAGTGACAAAGCCAGCTCCGATTCAAGGGAAAGGGAAACTGATTCTACCTCTTGGTGGGAGAAGCAGCAAGGGCAATTAGGATGGGGAGGAGTTATTTGTAGCCGTCTTTGGAGACATCTACCGCAATGGTAAAATGCGTCCTAAACTGATGCTTAAAAACATATTCTGGGAAATTGGGGATTGTCAGTATTGCTGAGCGGGTGCTGGATAGACTGATGGTAATTAATAATGATAAAACTTATAGCTACTATTCATTAAGCACCTCCTTAATGTAGGCTAGGCAGGGTGTTAGGTGCATTATCTCTATCTTCTAGAAAACAACTCTGAAAGGGTGGTATTATTATATCCATGTTACATATTAAGAAACTGGGGCTAGAGATTCTGTAACACAGGGGTTCCCTGTAGCAAGCTGTGAAAGATGCTGAATGGGGCCTGCTGCCTCTTTACCATCCTCCCTTCCCCTGTCTCTCCAGAATGCCCCACCTTGGCTCTTCACCAGCCTGGGCCACACGAGTCAGACACCCTGCCTCCTTTCCCTGTCTGAAGGTCTGTTATAACTAGACTCTGTCCAAACTTGCTTTCTGCTCAGTGACAAAAAGTGCTAAAGGGTTTTTAGTTAAACGTATTCCATTAAATCTGTTATTCTTTTAAGTTGTAAGCCTTGACTCACCCAGTTTTTTGTTTTTTGTTTTTCTTAAAAAGGTACTTAGCCCAGAAGAGTCAAGAGATTTTTGAAGAATTTAGAAAGGTACTTGCTCTATAGCTATTAAGACTTATTATGAAGCTATATTAACTTAAAAATGTGGTATTAGTGCCAAAGTAGACAGCTGGGACAGAATAAAGAGCTGAAGCTCTGCCCCAACCCACATAGAGAATCCCATGTAGAAGAATGGTTCCACCAACAAGGGTGGTGTATGAATCAATGGAGAAGAAATGGACCTTTCAAAGAATGGTTCTGGGTAACCAGCCATTCATATGGAAAAGTACAAAATTAGATCCCTACTTCACAACATACACAAAAATAAATTCCAGGTGGATTAAAGGCCTACATGTAAACAGGTGAAGAAAATATGCGACTATTTCTAGAAACTTAAGTGTAGAAAAGGATTTCTTAAATAAGACACTAAAGTTCAAACCATATTGAGGAAAATGGTTAACTCAAATGACATTAAAATGTAGAATGTCTGTGAAATTGAAGACGCCTATACCCCATAACCCAACTATTTGGGTTACAGGTAGATCTAGAGAAACTCTCCTATGTAGGCATGAGGAGGAATACAAGATTGTTTATTGAAGCACCGCAACGTAAAAAATTAGAAAGAACCTAATTGCTCCTCAGCAGGGGAGTAGAAAAATAAATTGTGGTTTATTCATATAATTTAATAATATTAGCAGTTAAAATGAATAAACTAGATTTATATGTAGAAACATGGATAAATCTCAAAATCATGGTGCGTGAAAAAAGCAAGTGCAAAAAATTTGTATGGAATGATGCCTTTTATGAAAAATCTTAAATGTAGGAGATGATATTGAACATTTTAAAATATAGCTACTTGCATATGTAGAAAAACATAAAACACGCACAGGAAGATACACACCAAGTTGAAAACAATGGGAAGGAGGAAGGAAAATAAGATGGTACATAGGGGGCTTCATATGTATCTTTATGGTTGGTTTCTTAAAAATAATCTGGACTAAATATGGTGAAATATTAATATGTGTTAAATCTAGGTAGGGGTAACATGAACTTTTATTAAATTACTATATTTTTCTTATGTTTTAAAAAGTTAATGTTTTTAGAGCCCCTAAAGAATGATAGCAAAGCTGTGAGATCCAGGACGGCATGAGAGAGACAATTTGGAGGATTAGATTACCTGGGAAGCTTGTGAAGTACCTGTTGGCTGGTCAGCTTTCCATCCCAGGACCATATCCTTCAGACTCAGCCCTGGTCCAGCCGAAGCTCCAGGCTCCTTCCACTGCTGCTTTCTTCTGACCCAATCTCCAAGCTGCCTTTGGGGATACCCGCCCCCAATGCAAGTGGAAAACAAGTTAAGTCTTTGCTTGTCTCTACTTACCAATTCCAGTTACCCAAGTTCATTCCTATTCTCCTTTTCATCGTTAGGCATTTGAATACCAGAGATAAATAATGATGATGCTATTGAAGAAGGAGAGGAAGCCCAGAAGGCCTTACTTCTTGAAAAATCTTTATGTTTTTCAAGGCTGTGTCATCTCTACTATTTCAGTGGCTTTTCACATCAAGCCTATAGACAGAGCAGGGGTTTTTATTCCCATAGTACTGTTAAAGAAACTGAGTCATTGAAGAGCTTAAAAACATGGCTAGGCCATCAAAATGATTGGTGAGATGGCTGGCACTAGAAACTGTTCTGAAGGCCCAGCTTAAGGCTCTTTCCAGTATAATGAGCTGAGCGTGGTATGTGGTATAGTAATACCATGGGTCCCCAAGGGAGCAATCAGAGGGGTCCATCACTGTAGTGGGTTGAATTGTGTCCCCCTGAAAGATATGTCTAGGTCCTAACCCCCAGTACTTGTGACTGTGACCTTATTTGGAAATAGGGTCTCTGCGTATGGAATCAAGTTAATATGAGGTCATACTAGATTAGGGTGGGCCCTAAATCCAATGGCTGGTGTCCATACAAGAAGGGGAGAAGAGACACAGACACACACACAGGAAAGAAGGGCATGTAAAGACAGAAGCAGAGACTGGAGTGATACAGCTATAGCCAGGGAACAAAGAGGATTGCCAGGAGCAGACAAAAGCTAGGAGAGAGGCCTGGGGGATGGGAGAGGGGCTCTTCAGAACCTCTAGAAGAATCAATGGAGAATCCATTGCCCCCACTGACATCCTGATTTTGGACTTCTGGCCTCTTGAACTGTGAGAGAATAAATTTATGTTGGTTTAAGCCACTCAGTTTGTGATAATTTGCTATGGCTGCCCTAGGAAACAAATACAACCTACAGGCTTGGGGTGATTCCAGTGGAGGTGACGTCTCAGCTGAGAACTGAAGGGCTAGAATAGGGATGGTGCTGGGAAGGTGTTCAGCCGCAAATAACAAAAATCCCACCCAAAGTGGCTTAAACAAATAAGGTTCCTTCGTTTTCACATAACAAGAGGTTCAGAGATAAGCAGTCCAGGGCTTGTGTAATTGTCCATGCCATAGGCAACCCGGGCCCTTCCATATTTCTACTCTACCATCTCTAACTCGTTGGCATCTTTTGTCCTCATGCTTGTTGCTTCATGGTTGAAGCTGGCTCCTGAGCCACTCAGCCACACATCTGCATTCTAGGCAGAAAGAGGATGGAGGAAAAAGGAAGAGCCTTTTTCAAAAATCACCAGCAGAATTCTACTTAGATTTCTATGGCCAGAACTGGCTTACATTTCATATGGCCATCCCAGCTGCAAGGAAGGGACATAGATCTTTGTATTTTTAGCTTTCCAGCCTCTAAAATAGAATGTAATAGAAGGGCACACATGAGAAGAAGTTGATAATTGGTGTTGAGTAAGCAATTCTACAATACCTCTAAAATACCATTGTTTTAGATCAAATTTTAGGACAGGCAGCATGCATAGAGAAAATCAAAATAATAGTAGTTTAAACACATAAGAGTCTGGATGTAGGCAATCAAGGGCTGGTATGGAGCCTCCACAATCGTTGAGAGAAAAGATTCCTTTTATCTTTCTTTTCCTTTATCCTTAGTGTTAGCTTCCATCTTCATTGTGGACTCATAAACCAAAATGGCTGCTGAAGTTCCAGTCATCACAGTTTCTTTCCAGAAAGCAGGAAGGATGAAGGGGGATGGCAAAATAGCATACTCTAGACAATTGTCCTTCTTTGGGAGAGTCTTCCAACCAATATCTCCCATTCTATCTCACTGACCAGTATAAGAGAGAAGAGAGGGTGAAAAAAATATTGCTTTTATTGAATAAAAACAGGGCTGTCTCAGTAAGGAAGAAGAAGATATGTATTTGGGTAGGCAATAAGCAGCTTCTGCTTCATAGGGCAATTTAGTTTCAACTCAAGTGGCGATTTTAACTTATTTGTAGTGATTTCCCAGAGCACTGTGTTAAAAAAGATTCTGAAGCAAGGATCTGGGCTCAGCGTGTAGAGTGCAATGGCTGATTATGGATCTTGATCATGGTCATGAGAGTGGGGGATAATGATCTGTATATATGTGTCTTGAATTTGCTATTCCTGGGTATGCTAGCCAGTGAACACTGGGGTTTAAGAAAAAAAAAAAAAGAACACATGCCTTATATCCTTCCCTTCCCTGTGTAGCTCCTGTGCTGGCACAACGCCTGATGCCTTACCGGCTCCTGCACAACAACTGGTTGTTGAATGGATTCCTCTTCCCTTGGAAAGGGTGGGAGAAGCTCTTCTGCTGGTGACAAGGGTGACTGTGGGAAGATGTATTAGTTTGCTGGGGCTGCCATAACAAAGTACCGCAGACTGGATGGCTTAATAGAAGCAATTTATTTTCTCATGGTTCTGGAGGCTAGGAGTCTGAGATCAAAGTGTCCGCAGGGTTGATTCCTACCGAAAGCTGTGAGGGAAGGATCTGTTTCAGGCCTCTCTCCTTGACTTGTAGATGGCCATCTTCTCCCTGTGTCTTCACATGGCCATCCCTCTGTCTGTGCCAGTGCCCATATCTTCCTCTTCTTATAAGGACACTAGTCATACTGAATCAGGTCCATCCTAGGGACCTCATTTTAAGTTAATTACTTATTTAAAGGCTCTATCTCCAAGTACAGGCACATTCTGAGGTACTGGGTGTTAGGACTTCAACATATGAATTCTGGCGAGGGGTCGGGGTAGGGCTTGTCCTGTTACAGCCCATGACAGAAGATGTTCTTTTCCCCTCTGACTGTGTCAACCTGCCAAGCAGCCCAGGGATTTAATAACATTGACATCCAATTACCAATCCGTTATACTTCAGTTTAAATCAAAGTAATACATGCGTGTGCTTTAAGAAAAAATCCAATTGTTCTGAAGAGCTTATGCTGGAGGATGGCAGTCGCCTGTCCAGCCCCTCCCTCACCCAGCCCATCACGTATGGACCGCTTGCTTTAGTTCACGTGCTGACTCCTGCCCTGACTTTTCTTTTTTTTTTTTTAAATAGATCTTTATTGGAGTAAAAAACTAACTAAATAAATAAGCTGGAGCTTATTCAAAGACTATCACTAAAGAAGTCTCTTCCATACCAAAACAAGTGGTTGAAGACGGGAAGAATCCAATCACATGTGTTATGTGACATCAAGAAGCAGGAGAATTTGTTGTCTTCTTATATTCGTGTGGTATCACAGTTGGTGACAGTTGTGCCCTGGGGACCAGGACTGGGAGTTTGGTCAGGTAGGAAAGGGGCAGAGAGCTGGTGCTGAGAGGTGAGTTGTAGCAGAAAAGCAGGCAGGCTCCAGAGGTTGGAATAGGGAAGATTGATTCAGAGGCTGGGAGGCCATGTCAGGGAGTGTTGAAGGAGTGGGCTCCGCAGTCAGGCGGATCTGGGTTTCAACCCTGACTCCGCTTCCTTCTGATTATATCATCTGGTCAAATTTCATAGTCTCTCTGGGCTTCCATTCTCCTATCTGTGGAGTGGGGACAGCTTGTTGTGGGGTGGAGGAAGGGAATGTACACAAAGTATTATCGCAGTAACACCTGGCATATAGTGACTGTTCATTAAATGGTGAGAGGTGAGGGGTCTGGAGTGGGGAACAGAGAGCAGTCTAGACCAGGTCTGGGCAGCCTGGGCTAGAATCCAGTCCCAGGGTGTGGATAATGTCAGGGTGGGTCACATGGAGTTTGAAGTTACCAGAAGGCTTTGAGGCTTCCCAGCTGTCTAAGGTCTTGTCTAGAACCAGACGTAGTTTTGACCAGGTTTCCTGCGGGCAAGAATAATGTCTGTCTTTTTTTTTTTTTTTTTTTTTGTCCCTAAGTCCCACGGTCTGATCCCTGACTGATACTCATTTATTCAACAAATAGTTATTGAGTACCTAAGACTTGTTTTACATATATTATTTAATTTAATCATCACATGGTATACAGCAGGTATTATAATCACCATTTTTTTTTTTTTAATATGAGAAAACTAAGGGTTTGAGTGGGTTAGTAATCTGTTTAATGTTAGGCAACTAGTTAGAGTCAGAGGTATGACTCAAACACTGTTCTGTCTGATGTCAAAGACCATTCGCTTTGCATGGCAAAATGGGGATGTCTGCCTGTCTGTGTGTGCAGGGGATGCAGTAGGTACCAACTGGGGGAGGGTGGTAGTCACCTCACAACAATTTCCTTGGTGGCTGAGGCTGTCGCTGGAGCTGTGCTATCTCCCCTCATTATTATTACTATTTTTAAATTAATTTATTTAAAAATAAACAGACCTGGCCCTACCAATCATGGGGACTATTAGGTGGGGTCAGTTATAATACACCCTATGCCATTCCCCTGTCCTCAGAGACTGGTGCATGTAGAGTCATGTAGCTCAAACTAAGCCAACCAGAGCTCTTCCCTGGAATTTTTCAAACACAACTGAGAGAGAGTCCTCCTTCCTTTAGATCATTAAACCTGAAGGCTGTAAGCCCAGAGCAGCCTGTGCCATGTCCCTTGCCATGTGGAGAAATTCCACTTGCAATAAAATAAATGAAGCCAAAGTACAAAAAGGAGCAGAGCAGATTAGAGAGACAGAGTTCTCCACAACATTTTTTTTTTAAGTTTTATTTATTTATTTATGGCTGTGTTGGGTCTTCATTTCTGTGCGAGGGCTTTCTCTAGTTGTGGCAAGTGGGGACCACTCTTCATCGCAGTGCGCGGGCCTCTCATTATCGCGGCCTCTCTTGTTGCGGAGCACAGGCTCCAGACGCGCAGGCTCAGCAATTGTGGCTCACGGGCCCAGTCGCTCCGCGGCATGTGGGATCCTCCCAGACCAGGGCTCGAACCCGTGTCCTCTGCATTGGCAGGCAGATTCTCAACCACTGCGCCACCAGGGAAGCCCTTCCACAGCATTTGAGTCCCTGCTTATGATAGGGGCTCCCTAAGACCAGCTGCATCCATCACTGTGTAATCCGATACATCTCCCAGTTTTGGGTGGTAGAATTGGGCGTCTGTCACTGACAAAGAATCCAAATAATTCCCCAGTAGATGGAATATAAACACATTCAGCAAACTTTCTATCTAATCAATAGGATCACTAATCACAGGCCAAAAATTTTAATTTCTAGGTTTGTTTCTTGGGGACCCTTTTCAATTTATGGGTATCCGATTTTTAGCAAGGCTATTTAGAGCACTAGCTAGCCTATAACTATGGGCTGGTGGTTCCCAGAGGAAAATATCATACCTTTCACTGAGATGTTTCAGGATACAGAAAAGGGGATAATATTAATATTAATTCATACAGGAAAAATTATTATGTAAGTACCATTTACATATTTCTCTTTAAAGTAACTTTTGCATTGGACCTTTTTTCTATATACAGATGTGGAGTTCCTCTGATGGGCTTCTAACAGTGTCTAACTCATAAATTCCCTTCTTGCTTTCAACTATATGATATGTAAAACACTAACAAGGCATTTACATTTGAGTGCTGGTTAGTATATAGATATGATGGTCAGATTATATTTTCAATGAAGCATCCCATCTAAATGAACGCTTTTATCTCTGCTCCCAACAATATTTATAAGAAAACTTCATATTGTGACAAAATATGCACATTCCATTCTGGTGAGGTGACATTACTAATAGCAGAGAATAGTGGCCTGACAAGTCTATTTTTTCACTGGAGATACGTAGACACGCTTGCCATTGAGGTTTTGTTTGCCCTTTAATGAATTGCATAATCTAATAATAACTAATTATACCTTCCTTCTGTCATAAAGCTCTTAAAGCACTTCACAATCAATTAGCAGCTCAGGGACATCATTATTATCAGACATTTTGCAATATGAATGTATTCAGAGTTAGTACAGAGTAAACTTGACTGCTAACCAGTAAAAGTGGGGTAAGGTAGTAAGCCAAACCAGCAGGCTTTGAAGTTTCTGAGGAAAGCTTTCTTCTTTTTTTTTTTTTAAATTAATAATTTTTGGTTGCATTGGGTCTTCGTTGCTGCGTGTGGTCTTTCTCTAGTTGCGGTGAGCGGGGGGGCTACTCTTCATTGCAGTGCGTGGGCTTCTCATTGCCGTCATTTCTCTTGTTGCATGGGCTCTAGGCGCACGGGCTTCAGGAGTTGTGGCACGCGGGCTCTAGAGCGCAGGCTCAGTAGCTGTGGCACACGGGCTTAGTTGCTCTGCAGCCTGTGGGGTCTTCCCGGACCAGGGCTCGAACCCGTGTCCCCTGCATTGGCAGGCAGATTCTTAACCACTGCGCCACCAGGGAAGTCCCGAGGAAAGTTCTCAATGTCTCACCAGCTTACTGGCAAAGCTTCTTGGTCCCTCGCTTTTATTTTTCTCTTGTTGCTTTTCTCATTACTTATGCATTGTCCATTAAATTCAGCACTGGAGCCGAGGTCTGGTGCTTCTGCTTTTCCAAGTTGCATTGCTGCATTGCTGCTCTTGCTTAGATAAGTTAAATGTGTGTACCCAACTGAAACAAAGTCCAATACTGCATAAATTATCCAGTGTATTTGGTTGGCACAGGCCAGCAAGCCGGGTGATTTAGGTCAGAGTGGATTTTAGGTTAAGGTCATGCTAGAAACTATTCAAGACTCAAATCTAAACTTCAAATGCCACCAACCTCTGATCCAGCCCTTGAAAGGCTGTTGAAGCCCTGTACAACGAACTATTTGCTCATAACAATGGGTGACCTGAAAGACGGTAAAATAATATGGTACAGTTACGTACAGTGTCAGATATAAACATTACCCATGACATTTTTAGTTTACATGGTATGTTTGTTTGAATCAAACACAGGCCAAATTTAAATAGCTCTTTACGGATCCTCCTAAAGGGAATTTAAGGTAGTTTGAAAAACCTCCTACAATTTACTTCTACTCTCTGGAGTTTCTCGATGTAACTAAAATCTGAGTATTCTGTCTTATTTGCTAGTTTAAATCAGGGAAGGCCCTAGGAGCCTGGGATGACCTATAAGGTGTCCCAAGCTGGAATGGACTACTCACCTCTTTTCTCTTAGCTAACCCCTGCCTTCAAGTGAGAGACAAGTCATGTTTTAGCAATCAGTAACAGTGGGGTAGGCTGAGTAATGGCCCCCCAAAAGATATTCCTTGTTTTAATCTGTGAAGCCTATGAATATTACCTTATATGGCACAAAGGAAAAAAAGAAAGAACGAACTTTGGATAGGATAAAATGAAGATAGGATAGGATAAAATTAAGGATCTTGAAATGGGGAGATTATCCAGCATTATCTGGGTGAGCACTAAATGTAATCATTTATATCCTTATATGAGGGAGGCAGAGGAAGATTTGACACAGATAAGAAGAGAAGGCGGGCTTCCCTGGTGGCGCAGCGGTTGAGAATCTGCCTGCCAATGCAGGGGACACGGGTTCGAGCCCTGGTCTGGGAAGATCCCACATGCCGCGGAGCAACTGGACCCGTCAGCCACAACTACTGAGCCTGCGCGTCTGGAGCTTGTGCTCCGCGACAAAGAGAGGCCGCGACAGTGAGAGGCCCGCGCACCGCGATGAAGAGTGGCCCCCGCTCGCCGCAACTAGAGAAAGCCCTCGCACAGAAACGAAGACCCAACACAGCCAAGAAGAAAAGGCAAGGTGGCCACAGGGCCAGGGATTACAGTGATGTGGCCACAAGCCAAGGAATGCCAGCAGTCACCAGAAGCTGGACAAGCAAGGAATGAATCCTCCCTGAGAGCCTCTGGAGGGAGCATGGCGCCGTCAACACCTTGATTTTGGACTTCTAGCCTCCAGAACTATGAGAGAACAAATTTCTACTGTTTTTAGACATCAATTTGTGGTAATTTGGTATAGCAGCCCTAGGAAACTAATACAAACAGTGAGGTGAAGTGATATAAGGGCACAGAAAAGAGGATTCACAGCTGTCCCAGGATCTGCCTCAAATGAGGAAGTCTAAGGGCTGCAAAAGACAAACCGAGACTAATTGTTTGTGTCCAATAATGTTCATTGCTAAAGAAATCAAGGTGAGTTTGAGACTGGTGGTAGAAATCTGGGGACTTCCCCAAACTTGGATTACACCCTGCACCGCAGACTGTACAGTGTCTCAAATCTGTGTTGTGGGTGTGTAAAAACGTTAGATGCTAATAGTCTGTGGAAGTTTTCCTTTTTCTCAGCTTTGTCTTGATCTAATGGAACTTCATTCTGAGAGTTATTTTCTCTGGTTCACTTACCTCTGTTTGTGGCAGGAGACTTTTTACCGGATGGCTCCTCAAATGGTACAACTGCACTATGCAAATCTTTTTGAGACCCAGTATCTTGGCGGTTCTTTCAGGCAAAAAGGAAAGTCTGGCATCCTGGGGGCTCTGCCTGCTGTGAGTGGACATACGCCCCCCCCATCAGGCTGGGAAGTGTCAGAGCTTGTGGGGCAGCTGGAAAAGTGAGCCTGGAGCTGGGTGGAGAGGAACTGCTGTGCTCTCCCAGGGGTTCCCGAGTTTGGCTGAGAAATAACATGTCAGTTGCAGTAGGGCTCTCACTTCTGACCAGAAGCCCCTGGGGGAAAGGACACATTGGGTGTGCTGCTCATTCTCAGGGGCTGGAAGAAATTTGGCTGAATAGAACAAAGTGCTTCTGAGGACAAAATGGCTCAATCAAGTGAAAAGTGATTTCAGAGCTGACATCAGCCTGACGTTAACAACCAGCTTCTTATTATTATCTGCTTTTGAACCTCAGTAGGAGAACTTGCCTACCTTTGATACTATAAGCACAATGCTTCATGTTTAAAGATTAAAGCAGCTTTCTGGCGTGTTGGAAAGAAATCACATGGGAATGGTTTTCACAGCCAGAAGCCGGGCTCCCTCAAAAGGATGTCACTCTGCAGCAAGATTATCGTCCCCTCCCATGAATATCAAAAAAGCCCATGATTAATTCTTTCCATTAGGAGGCCCATCTCCTGCTACTGTTACGTTTAGGACCGAAACAATATAGTCTGATGACCACTGTTCTGCGCAGTTTCGATTGCAAGGGCAAAATGTGAAATGTAGGAATTTTTTTTTGTTTTTTACATCTTGTCACTCCAGATGCAGATATACTTTGGAAATGGAATGCGAAACAATGCAACGGTAATTAAAGACTGGTGTCTTCCCTGGCACTAAAACACAGCCCGTAATGCCAAGAGTTTGATTGGCAGTATGTAATTAAAAGCTGCTTTAAATGGTTATACTAAGCATAACCAGCTTCAAAAAGGTGACAGAGGGGAACAATTTTAATATAGGGATTTTTTAAAAAGTTAGACACATTTAGAATATGTGTAAAACACCTGATTAAACACTTAAAATGAAATCCCTAGGGTGCACTGAAAGGGTTATATTCCACAGTTTTTGCTTTCTTATTTACATGAAGTGATAATTTAGTGTACACTGTATTTGCAAAAAATTACCAGTTAATGTATATAAATTTTAGAGAAAAGGATAAGTTTGAAACAACAAAATGATGGAATTTTAGAAGATAAATTTCAATATGCCTGAACT